>NC_141691.1:133505802-135001047 GCF_964263255.1 Lissotriton vulgaris
GTGGGGGGCATGTGTGTGGGGGGCATGTGTGTAGGGGGGCATGTGTAGGGGGTCATGTGTAGGGGGCCATGTGTGGGGGGCATGTGTAGGGGGGCATGTGTAGGGGGGGCATGTGTAGGGGGGGCATGTGTAGGGGGGGCATGTGTAGGGGGGCATGTGTAGGGGGGCATGTGTAGGGGGGCATGTGTAGGGGGGCATGTGTAAGGGGCATGTGTAGGGGGGATGTGTGGCGGTGTTTGTATGTTGAGCAGTGCTCCTGCACTCCCATGGAGAAACCACCACTGTATAGAATTAATGTAACAAGGAGCTGATACACTGGGGGGATTTATTTAACAGGGAAAGACATATCCAACTCTACTTTTCTTGGCATGCTATTCCACTTGTCTGCTGTCAGAGCCTGAACCGTGTCCAGGGAACAGGTGCTCACTCACCTGCTCACCCAGCCACGAAATACTCTCCAGGCAGCAGCTCAGCAGCTCCCACAGCAGTCTACCCTGCCTATGCAACTTCTTCTGCATCGCTGCTACCATAAACACTTTGAAATTGGCAGGCCTGTTACCTGGCACAGGCATGGTTTTCCCACTGGGCACTCTTTGTAAAGATCAGTGGACAGGAACATTTGCTAACAAAGGTTCACTGTGTGCGAGGAGGTGGGGCAGAGTCGCAGGTACCGCCCAAGGCAATTCTACCCAACCCACAACCCCTACAAAAGTAACCAAATCCACCTAAAACACATACTAAGCCGGCCACGGCTGTCCTGAGAACGCTTCACATCCCGTAATGGACACTGGGTGTACAGGGACTCGAAAAATGAGCTGAAAACCGACTCTGTGAAGGGGTTTCCAGCTCATCTTTTGTGCCACCGTGTGATATTGGCTCTTCACAGGGACACCAAATGAAGGGGGCCACTACAGAGGCGGGACCTCAAATGTAATCTATTTAATAATTTGTCCTCGTCAGAAGTGCTATGTGGGCGACACGGGACGTGAAATACGTCTACGTCTCACCGAACATAGATCTGCAATTAAAAATCACAAAAAGAATGCACCATTAGTTGAGCGCTGGATCTCTGAGAACCACAAAGAGGAAGATCTTAAATGGTTCATTCTAGAAAAAATTAAAATTTCGGCCCGGGGCGGTGATATTGATAAAAAACGTAAACAAAGAGAACAATTCTTCATGTCTAAGTTTAAGTCTTATTATTTGGGACTGAATAATAGGGAAGAGTGGGAAAGAATGGTCAGATAGATGGGATAATGTGAACTTAGGAAAATGCGCATAGATCTGATCAATTAATATGTAGGCGTTTGAGTATTCAAGCCACTCGCAAGGTTGCTTAATTGTAATGTTTAAAAGAGGTTAGGATGACGCATTATATAATAAAGTCACTAATTGTTGATTTAGGTGAAATATAACTGTATTAATCGAACAATAGAAATGTATTTGATGCCTACATGTGTGCGTATGTTAACTGTTAGGCAATACGTATGGGCTGTAGTTGGTAATGGAGCACCGTATGGGTTGGATAATCTGGGATGTTGATACCATGTATACAGCCTTAAGCATTATAGAAACAAATTGGACAGTGGGATGTGTATTCAGGCGTTACCCACTCCTGGGTATCTATTGGGATTTTTGTGCTTTAGAAATAGACCGGTTATATGCAAACATCGTAATTATGGAACACCATATTACATCTAGATGCCCCATTACCGCTACAATCCTAAAGTACTAAGAAAAACTGACGATTTGCTGAACACTATGTATGATAATCCCAATTATGATTGTACTGTGATAAACTGGAGTCTTACTGAACACAATATATGGTATTTTCAAGTATGATAGGACCATAATAGGGGGATACTATGTCAAAAGAACCAATACAGAGTATAATATATAGTGTGTTTGAGAGACAATCATGTATGTGATGCCATCGAGGTAGAGCAAGAGAATGCCTGTAAGAAATAGACGGAGAAAACTACAAAATGGCGGCCGTAGTAGAACGAACACGCATGAATTACGTAAAGAGAAGTGCTAATGACTAAAACAGCCCTAGAATATGTAGACCTAAGATGAAAACAATAGGACGTTAGAATTAAATCACGATGGGTGCCCTTAGCACATACTAATACATGGATTATTATCGAGTAACAATATTATCTAAGTGAATAAACTTGAGCTTTATTTGGACTGGATAGTGATAAGATAAGCGGTTTCAAATATAAGGATGTGTAACATAAGGTTACTGGTGGGAATTGTGATAAACAAAATAAGCAGGGTGTAAGCGTCCCGTCGTTACTTTCCATCGAACTACGAATAATAGCGTAGAAAAACTACAAGTATGGCGCCCACGGAATATCACGGAATCGCCGAAATGATAGCAATTTCCAGTCTGGCCAAAGACAAATCTTTTGTGGGATATGCAATTTTAATATTAAACTTGCATAACTTAGAGAGAGCTGAATACAGTGTTAAGACACTACCTTGTAAAGATAAAATTGAATACCGAAGATAATTTGCATGAGAGTGGCACATCATGAACACGTCACCCTAGCAACCACAGAAACAAACTACAAATATGGCGTCCAGAACGAAATCATTATCTCTTAATAGATTAATAGACGCCAATTAAGCTAATTAAACCGGTGGTACAGGGGTATATAAACGCCCGCTTTACGCAGTCAGTTTACACAGGAGATGACTGCAGTGAGGACGCGAGACCTGCAAAACGAAGGTAAATGGGGCATGCGTTGCTAACTTAACAATAGATCCAAGAGGGGAGGTTGTCGGCGAATGGTAATTGGGAGACAGCACTCCTGAGATGCGAGGATGAATGCTGGAGAGGGCTTAAAGTGAAAGATCGAGAAATATTTATTGAAGTAGCACCCAGTGATAAATATATATACTTTTTCTATGCCATAAAATTAATATGTTTGGCACTATACTCGAGGCAGTACCCGCAGTTATATGCATATGCCAATAGGACCACGCTTATCAGGGTCCATTATAGACCTATTTAAAAGTTGAGCATGCATGTACCACACGTAAATTTGATGCTATGATTGTGTACTATGGCACGAGCACGCAGAACACAGCGGCTCACTATTAATAGTGAGGGTAATAGTTGAAAGCGGTCTGTAGATAGACAAAACGATTGAATAAACTGCTGAAGCAATTGATAGTGAAGGAACATCACAAATATTACCCCATCTTTTTAGGTGCCTAATATACCGCCATCTAACATATGAGGTGGCAAGATATCGATTGAGGCTGTCCTATCCCAAGATACCCTTCGATTTACATATCAGCACCGAGTCGGACCATTACGAGAAGATTGTTGGATCCACAAACAAAGGGAAAGACAGAATATCCTTTATACACAAAGTAAGTGTATAAGTATGAGGACAAAAGGGACGTTTATCAGCAACATGAGTAACTTAAAAACTGATAGTGAGTCTCCTGTCTTTAACATCATAGGTAACGGAGGTTGAATTGAAAAGACACTCCTACAAATAGAGAACCTGAGAAGGAAAGGTGAAGGTTCACCACTGCATGAATGAAAGCCACTGAACTGGCAATTCGTGTAAGAAAAAATTCTTTCTTTGATGACCAGTCTAGTTGACACACTTAAGTAGAAGTAGAGTGTAGAAAATGCATAAAACAATAGGTGTTTGAACTTATAAATTCACACAGGTATTGATGATTCTAATTGTATATATTTATTTTTAGATCGAAGATGATATGTTTTTTACTGATCTGTCCTGAAGAAGTTGTATAAACAACTAAAAGACACCGAAACGCGTCAACAAAAGGACCTTTATTAGTATTGTTTTATCTTTTCTGTACAATTTACTGTATATTATCTGTGCATGTGAAAATTGATGTATGCTAGAGTATATTCGCAGCATGCTAGAAGATAGAAAGTGTAGACCGAACTAGTATGCTCTGAGGTAGCCATACTTAAAACTGTGTTGTTTTTTATATTACTTGATGTAGTGACAACTTTTAAAGAAATACCGATGAAAAAAGAAAAAAGTGCTTTTTAATAAAATAAACAAACAAAACCTATTTTGCATTTGAGCAATCCTTAAATTGTATCATGTTAGTCACTAGATGGTCGCTTTATCACTATGAGAATTAACTGAGGAACACAGAAAGGAAATCTTTTTGTTTATTGTTTATATCACCGAGTCCTTTCTGGTTTGTGTGAGGAACTCTCTCTTTTTTGAGGTCCACTACAGAGTGCAACAAGGTGGCCCATGTGAGTTGGCAGGTCTGAAGTACAGGACAGACCGAGACGGTGCTTAATTTGTAAAAGAATGAATGCCTTATTACATATCTGCGCGCCAAATAACAATGCTGCTGGGTACTCTCGAATCCCCTTCATGCCTCTTTAATTGACTACCAGACACTCCCTGGAAATGTATCGACCTCTTGCAGGTACCTACTTTATTTCTTTGTGGCTGTTTTCAGCGTTTCTCTTCATTTTCTCTGTTTTTCTTTCTCATACTCAGAAAATTTCTGATTAGGAAAAAAAAGTGCTGGTACCCCAAAAAAGACTACTGGCGGACCCCAGCTCAAATTAAGCACTAGGGACAGCACTCAGTCATCCATCACCACTCATCCAAGGGATTAGAGCACAGAGCAAGATCCGAGACTTCGAAGCGCCCCTAGTTTCCGTTCGGAGTAGATTCTTAGGGCCAGATGTAGGTAGCCCTTTACCGATCGGAATTGGCCGAAAATACCGATTTTTCTAGCGCTCCCGTTAATCCGTCGCAACGGTGTCCGAGTTATGTCATGACAGGTCTGGTGACGGGTGAAAGCAGGGTAGAGATTAGAAAGCAGGGTAGGGATTAGAAAGCAGGGGAGGGATTAGAAAGCAGGGGAGGGATTAGAAAGCAGGGGAGGTATTAGAAAGCAGGGGAGGTATTAGAAAGCAGGGGAGGGTGAGGGGGGCGGGGAGAATCAGACACAGCTGCCCACAAAGGTCATTAGAAGATCAAGTCGTGGGCAGGAATTGATGGAAACACATTCATATTAAAAATAAGCATTACTGTGCATTATAACCAAACAATCCCTTCTCAGTGGCATATCTGGGCTAGACATGTGTCCTCAGATAGGTAGACAAGTCGCTGGCGGTGCTGTGGCTTCAGGGGTGCCACAGTGCAGTCACAAGGCTCTTTTCGGAGCTGGGTCTGGCCCGGCTGTGATAGCTGACCCTGACATGTGGAGGCTGAGCTGGTGAATGTAAAGGTGGCGAAACTGAGCACTAGTCACTGCATTAAGGGAAGGCAGACGCTTGTGAATGACTATTTTCTCATATTTTGCATTATTTGAATGTCCATATACAAGAAACAAAGAAAATCATATGTAATGATCAGTTAAGCATGTATACTTTGATCAAATATTTTACATGCAATAACCTGCAGGTGAAATGAGAACAAAATACAAGGCAGGTACTTCTTTGAGACCCTGTTCCGATGACCACCGAATAAGGGCTTTATTATGAGTCTGACGAGCCACAGACTCGTAAGGGCGGACTGGTGACGTTCTACAGACCGCCCTATTACGATCAGGGCGGTCGAGTCACCCTGGTAGAAGGGTGCCGAGAGCCATTGGCCGCGACGAGGCTTATTTACTGTCCCGGCTTCTCTCTTTTTTTTTTAGTAGTTTACCTAAATAAGTGCGCTCGGCCCGGGCTGGGCGACTGCGCGCCGCCGAAGGCGAGGTGGCCGCAAGGCGGGTAGTGCACAACCCCCCGCGCATGAGCTGCTGCTCAGAAATCTGGTACACCTCGGAACACGCAGTAGGATTTGGCTCGTGCCGCGGGATACTCCTTACTATTTTTTTGCTTCCACTCTGCTCATCTCAGACGCCAACGCTGGGGACTCCAGTTTATAACAACAAAGTGAGAGCTTTAATAGTGTCACTAAGCCTGATGATGGATGGATGCTGGTTCAAGATGAGACTAGGAAAATGTATTACAAGTCAGCCGTGCCCTGTACCAGTCTGCAACAAGCACTCGCCATAACAGTTTCCTCTCTTTCTGCCTTCCCTTTGAGACTGGCTTGGCCTGACTTACGTTTGTGGTAAAAGCTTTCTTATCTTTTTTATGGGGCTAAACAGATGTCCGCATAAAGAAGATAAGAAAGCTTTTACCATAAACGTAAGTCAAGGAGCCCAGTCTGAAAAGGACGGGGCTAAAAGAGAAAGAAGACTGTCACTAGGACCTCTTCTCCAATGGCAGGCCACCTTTTAGGACGCCAGCCAATGGAAAAGAGGGGTGGGGCTTAACCTCGCTAGTGAAAATCCCTCTATGTCATTCAGTATCGCCAGCTCGACTGTGCATGTGCGCAGTCTTTCGCAGGCTGAGACCTAAAAAAATCTTAGAAAGGAAGCTGTGAGGAGGGGTCGGCCTTTGCTTGTCGTCTTTCTATTGTTTCTGTACCCAAAAAGTGCCCAAGTAACTCGAAAAAGTTCCCAAAAAAGGCAATATGTTTTGACGGGTGGGGCAAAATGCCTGTTGAATAGGCACTATCATTTTCCCAAAGCCAGCCATGCTTTAGTGTGGGGGGCTCAGGCCTGTTGCTTGGTTATGCATGGACTTCCATGAGCCACATGGACTTGATGACGGGGGTAGGCTGTACATTGTCACTGTCCTTCACGGGAGCACCAGTGACATATATGGGCTTTGAAGGGCCACTCAGATCACCGTTTAGACTTACATTTCCACTCCAAAATCAAGTGTGAGAATGTAAAATTGTATCCACAGCTCATACAACTCGCAGTGGAGGATGGGCTCGGCAGTGCAGACAGGGAACATTTTTAGGTCTGATGTTAGCCAACACCTTTTTCTATTTCTATGTATATTTTCACAGAAAAAAACTTAAGAGGTTAAAGTGATGTCATAGTTTGGTGAAAACGTCAGTTAAAATTGAACATTTTAAACTTAAAATAAAAAAATAAAATAAAACCACACCCTGAAATTTACCCCTTAGAGTTACCTCAAATAACTAAAACTTGTGCCTGCGCCATGAACAGTGATGTCACTTCAGCTGTAGTCCCCGATTTCCAATTTTGCCTGCATAAGGTTCTTCAGCCAGAACTCAAGGCACCCTAAATAAAACACGTGATTGTTACTCAATGGTGGATGCTCACAAATTTCCTGAAACTGAACTCCATAAATCCAGAAATGTTGTTAACCACCTTGTAATACACCGGAGACAAACATAATGGGGTCTCCACTAAAGGGGGTCTACACTTTTGGTGTCCTTATGGATACTAAACTGGCACTTACCTACAGGTGGCAAAAGCTACCAAGGTCTATTTTGCCAAAGATCCCTCCATTCATGGGCACAAACGTACTTGTTTCTGTGGGTGGTAAATGCGATCACTCAATCTAGACTGGACTATGCAAATACACTACACCCAACTTCCCCAGAAAAATCTCTCAATTACCTTCAATACTTCCCTTACTTGATCTGGAGTGTAACTAGACACAAGTATAGCTCATCTGTGTGGTGATGCCTTTCCTGGTTGTATACCTTTTCAAAGTAGAGGTGCCTTTCCTGGTTGTATACCTTTTCAAAGTAGAGGTGCCTTTACTGGTTGTATACCTTTTCAAAGTAGAGGTGCCTTTCCTGGTTGTATACCTTTTCAAAGTAGAGGTGCCTTTCCTGGTTGTATACCTTTTCAAAGTAGAGGTGCCTTTACTGGTTGTATACCTTTTCAAAGTAGAGGTGCCTTTACTGGTTGTATACCTTTTCAGTGTAGAGATGCCTTTACAGGTTGCATGTACAATGTAGCATTTCCTTCAATGCATAGGACAATGTATCAGAGACCCCCAATTTTTCTGGTCTCCAAGTTTACTCTACTGAGTAATAACCTCTCAATCGCTCTTCTTCCTTACTATACTCAAAGGAAGATCAGTACCATGTGGAGCTGCATCCATTCTTTGGGACTCTTTGCCTTTCAGTATGTGACTAAAAGCTAATTTGAATATATATATTTTTTGTTTTACTTTTTAAAATCTGGCTTATTAATAAATAGGTCTCTATTTTGTTTTAGTTGTACTTACTACACTTTGTTTTGTACTTATAATATGCTGTTTGTAGTTAACACCTAGAAGTAAATTTAGCACAACATAACACTACATTACATCTGATCTTCTCTTTCTGTCAGTGGTCTAACTGCACTAAGGCGAAGCCCAAGCAAAGAAAAGAAAAACAGACATTGAGCCAGGACTCTACAGGGACCCTCTATTTTTGTCGCCTGAAGAAAAAAAATGTTTTGCTTTGCCGGTCATGGGCTGGAGATGGAACACAATGTCTGGAAATCCCCTTTCTGACACTAGCATGAAGTCACTTGGTGGAAACTGTTGTTTAGCATTGGTGTTCCAGGGCCTTAAATAGCCTTTCTATATAACCAGGGCTTTCAGTGGGATGAAACAACTGGGGGAGGGGGTCTCTCTCATAGGGGTGTGGCCAATGTAATTTGGGGTATGGCTTAAAACACTTATACTAAAAATCTGTGCTTACCACAGTGTGCCACCCTACTGGCATTTTGCTGCTTCTGTCATTGCATCCAGATATATAATACAACAAGTAACATAAAACCTATAACAAGCCAGGGCTACTGGCTTTGTGAATGGTTGTAAATTGCACAAGATAAATAAGCAACAGTTATGACTTCGTTGTATATAATATTAGAAATGCTTCTCTTCTTGTGGGTGAGGTTGTGGCATAAGGCTAGACCTGCCTACTTTCGAGTTGAGAAAGCAGTTTTGAGCCTCCTGTCGGCTCAGCATCCTGTGATTCAAAAAATGAATATACCTGTGTGTCATGTAACCAGCCCTTGTGTTTGCTCCAAGTTTGCGCTATATAAAACTGAAAAATTAGCCTCTTTGAATTTGCATCAAAAGCAGAGACGGCTCCAGAGTCACGTTTTTTCCCCTCCACCTTGAAGGTAAAAATGATGAGCCCGATAGGGACCAGTCTCTGCACCTGCTCTTTAGAACAGCCGTGCTCAGCACCAGCAGGACCCCACCCACTTAACCCCTTGGCTGCGGGGCACATTCCCCTGCTGTGCTGGGGTATTGGGGGGTACGCACAGCGCCCCGGTGCTCATGACGAACTCAGCTCGTCATGATCCACGGTTCTCGTGTGCTCATGACGAGCTGAGCTTGTCACGACCACGCCCATTTTATGGAACGCTCAGCACAGCAGGGGAATTAGCCCCGTGTGTGAGCGTTCCTACTGTCATGACGAGCTGAGTTTGTCATGAGCACGCGGGAACCGTGGCTCACGACGAGCTGAGGGGTTAAAGCCCTGATTAGAACTGAAGAAGCAAGTGTTCTATGTGCACTTTGACTTTTCAAAGGTAGAATAGCAAGAGGTCAAAGCTCCAACAAAATCTAAATTTACATGGAGTGTTTGTTTTTGTTGCCCACGGCCCAGTACTATGGTGCGATATAAACCGTAAAAGTAAATATCTTATTGCCCGCTAACTGGGGATATTCTTTGTAAGATTGTATTTATGAATTGGACAAGTGCAGTATTCTATTTCCGATGCATTAGGCCACACATTTAGTTACATTGATCTTGCCTCTTGTGGGGGTTCCTGCCATACTCTTCTTGGGCCACACCCCTTTTTAGGGCCCCTATTAGCCCCAATTTTAGGTACTTTAAAACGAGGCTTGCTGTAGTTTTGCATTAGGTCATTGCTGGTGTTTCACAAGGTGAAATGTAGCATACATTCCATTTTTTGAAGTGTAAAAGATTTTCAACCAAGGATGAGGGCACCTCTTTTCATATAAAGGAACGTCATTTAATGAAGTCCTTATATTATTATACAAAAAATAACATTTGTTGTTAATTCCAATAGTCCAATTTGGTGAACCGAAAGCTTACAAAATTAGCTAATTAATCAAGTGTTACACTACTCTTTTCAATTCTATACATTAATATATAAATCTATTTATACACTCAATCATTGTTTTTCATATAATAATAACACACACACACCTATATAAATATTGTGGTCCTTCAATAAATCTTAAGCACAACAGCATCATTTGCCAGTGTGTTTCTTTCTCCAGCCACAAAAAAACACATCTGATGCCCTTATTGCATGTCCGATCAGGGCCTCCCTTACCTGAGGCATTCCCACTTCCCTCCTCACTCCCAACTGGCTTGCTCTGTCCCTCTTCTCTTGATGCTCTATAGTTCACCCATCCACCCGAGGGACCCTTGCTGATCTTGCCTTCCCACCAGGCAATGGTGTCTACCTTCAAGGCCATCTGGGGGGATCCATCAAGCCATTTACCAATAAGCAGCAGCCAGAACGAGAGCTCAGCGGAAGTAGGGAAGGCAGCTCAGGGGAAGAAGCTTAGGGTGTCAAAAATATTGACGCTGTGAGTATATGTGTAGATTTGTGAGGAGAGTGCTGTGCCCACTCTCAACTCGTCTGAAAAACTCATCTATGCCGAACGGTGGCAATTCTTGGCAACTTGCGGGTATCCAGGATGCGAAACCCATTACCCACCATAGTAAAAGGCTGCCTCTCACAATGGTGACAATTGTTGGTAACCTGAGTGCATTCTTCTTAGAAAGATGCCCATTGCCAAAATGCTGGCCTTTGGATAGTAGCAGCATTTCTTAGCAACTTGTGGGGATTCAGGCAATGATCTTCACCCCTGGTAACATGCTGGCAGAGGCATGTGTTGGTAATTCCCCACCACCTGTAAGCATCCATGCCATGGTGCCCACCTTTCGGAAAAATATGGCATCATTATTGGCCCTGGTACAGTGTGGGGAATTCACAGTATGATGGGCCTATAATGCTTGGTCATTATCGGCATACCGCGTGCCTCCACGGGATAATGGCTAGTGATAATTCCTGCCATGTTATTGGTATCCATAATTACATAGTGATAATGGAGTTCATACTGCGGGCATGCATGGCACACATATACATGCTAGAAGACTGCCCATTTGTTATGATGGGACCATGTCATATTGTGCACATAGATGGCATGATGGTTCCCTTATTAGCATTATGCTGGCTCTCTTACTGTGAATAATTCCTGCCATATTATAGGCAGCCATAGTAGGACTTGACCACTACGGAAACCCATGGAAGGTTCTTCAAAATGAAGCAGCTAGAATAATTATTGGTCTATCAAGAGTAGACTCGATGTCAATCAAGCAAAGGGTGATCTTTACGTCCCTCTGCTTAGTGTATAGAACATTGTATGGCTAGTCCGGTACGCATCTTCCATCGCTGTTAAATGGTACAGTCCCTTGCGGTGGCTTAGATATCAACATCATTTCCTTCTCCAGGTTGCTAAAGGGAAGAAAGCCACGCTGGGAGGCTGTGCCTTCTCTCTGCAGTGACCTCCTGCTGGAACAGTCTTACCCTAGTTCTACGCACACAGAAATCTTCTGGAATTTAGGAAAAGTATTATGAAACTTACCTTGTCCTTACGCAATGTAGTGCATGAATGTGGCTCAATATTGCACCTGTGTGTTAATGCATATTGCCAATAAAATGACTTTGTCTAATTTACCCATCTTGTACTCTGCTTTGTAATAGAGAAATAAAAATTACACATACAGGCCAAATAGTTCAGTTTCTCAGACTTAGATCCGTTTATTTCGTGAGCAAAGCTGCATATTGTTTGGTGGGAGTGAGAAAATATTGCCCAAAGCTGCTTTGCATCTTCTTTTCCCATCCCCTCTGCCATCTGAATGAATCCTATGTGCGATTTCTAGAGTTTATGCATTTACAATCCTTGCATTTTACTTTTTTCAGTATACTAAGTACAAGGAGACGTATCCCAACATGAAGTGTTTACATTCCATAGGTTCTCTAAATCTCAGTTACTTTATTTAAAATCCCATAATTGGCGTAGACATTGAATAACTGCCTCAACCCAGCTCTTCATGAATAGCGCCTTTATTATTCAGTTTTACAGTGATTTTTCCGAACGCCAGTTGTATTCTTCCAGTGCACACTGACTCCCTCCTCTGCAGCCACCTGCTGATTTTATTGTTTCCAGTATCTGGCTCGTGGTAGTGCTGTGCGAAGCCGCCTAGACTTAGTATTTGTAGGTCACTTAAGAATAGTGACTATTACGTGTTTTTCACGAAAATACTGTTATAGCTCAAGAATCTGTCGCGCTCAACGTATTTGGTTACGAGGTTTCTATTCACGTAAAAAAACAAGATGCACCTGGCCAAAATTCAAAACATGGCAGAAAAAATGTAAGCCTGAATCAAACACGGCCACTCTCCTCTGCCAGATCACTACATCCTCCAGAATCAGCCAGGCAAAAACCAGTTGCACAAAAAAAGGATGGAACTGCTTAAGAACAGTTAAAGGAAGGACCATGGACGTCAATTCACCAAAATGCCAGGGATAGCGGACGTGACGTTGCAGGCCATTTGACATTTACTTTGACTCACACACACACGCTTACACAAACAAACACTCTCACCCGCAAGCATGAACACAACATACATTAACAGCATTTGTTTATGTTTATGTTTTTGGGATTTTTATTTCGCACAACTACCCGAGGGTGTCTTGGCGCATGTTGGACTTCCTGGGCCGGAAAGCAGCCAAGTAATCATTGATTAAATAACCAGGTTTTGAGGAGTTTACGGAAGCTGAAAAGAGTGGAGCTGGTTTTAATGAACAGTGGGAGAGAGTTCCATAGCCTAGGTGTTGCTACTAAGAAACGTCTATCTCCCCAGGTAGTGGTTCTGGTACGTGGGACAGAGAGGAGATGGGTGGAGGATGAACGAAGTGGTCTTTTTGGAGCGTAGATCCGGAAAGCATCCTTAAGAAACCTGGGTCCTAAGTCATGGATGGCTTTTAGGCAATGCAAAGTGCCTTAAACTTTATCCGACTCTTTACCAGGTGACGTATGGCTGAGGAAGTGGGACAGTGACTGGGGATGCCGAGCAGACTTCTGGCTGCAGCGTTTTGGACTGACTGTAGTTTATTTAAGACGTGTTCTTGAGTGTTGAGGAAGAGAGCGTTGCCATAGTCCATTTTGGAGAAAACAAGGGTGGTGATCAATGTTTTTCCATCAGCTGGAGGGAGATATGGCAACAGTTTCTTGATATTCCTCAGTATGTAGAAGGAGGATGAGACCACTGCGGTCACGTGGTGCTTAAACAACAGCTTGTCATCGAACATAACACCGAGGTTTCTGACCCTGGCAACCGGAGTGGGAGGGGAGCCCATTTGACTGGGCCACCAGGCGGCGGACCATTCCGGTGAAAGGCTGCCAAAGGTCATCACCTCGGTTTTGTCCGAATTTAACTTCAAGAAGTTATTTGACATCCATGAACTGCTGGTCCATCCTTATGCACTGCCAGCACCAATTGGGTGTCATCCGCATAGGTGGTTAAGCGCAGCCCGTGTGCTTTTATCACCCTCGCTAAATCCGCCACATATATATTAAATAATATAGGGCTTAGCGAGGAACCCTGGGGCACTCCGCACGGAAGGGTGAAGGTGGGAGAATAGAAAGAGCCCAATTTCACCGTCTGCGTGCGGTTGGCCAGAAATGAAGCAATAAGGTCCCTGGCTAGATGGGAGACCCCCAGGGATATGACACGGTCGATCAAGATGGAGTGATCTACCGTGTCATAGGCAGCGGATAGGTCAAGGAGTATTAGGACCGCCGCCCCACCCTGGTCCGTTATAGTCCTAATCTCGTCAGAGGCCTTTATCAGGGCGGTTTCGGTGCTGTGGCCCTTCCTGAACCCGAACTGGGTATCATCTAGAAGATGGTGACTATCGATGAACCCTGAAAGCTGGTTGTTCATAACTGTTTCAAATATTTTGGCCGGGAATGGGAGACAGGCAATCGGTCTGTAACTAGCTGAATCCGCAGGGTCCAAGGAAGGTTTTTTCAACAGGGGCTTGATGACCGCCTTTTTCTAGATTTCAGGATAAATGCCTGTCTGAAAAATGGAATTGCATAAATCAGTGAGCGGAGGAGTGATAACCTCACTGAGAGCACTCAGTATGGTGGGGGGGGGGGGGGGCAAGGGTCTAAGGGAGATCCAGATTTGATGGAAGTGGTGAGTTTGCTGATCCGGTCTTTCGAGACCAGCTGGAAGTTGGGAAAGATAGGAGTGTTCAAAGGGGTTGAGGGAGGTGGGTCAGAGAGATCCAAGCATTTAGGAAGGGAGAAAGATGAAAAAATATTAGTGACCTTGGTGAAAAAGAAGGTGGCAACCTCATTACAAAGGTCTTGAGATGGCTCAGTGGGAGGTCCTGTCGGAGGGTTGGAGAGAGAATCGACTACTTGAAATAGCCTTCTTGTGGAGTTCTTGGCAGATTCTATCTGAGCTTGAAAGAAAGTTCATTTATGTTTAATGATGGATTTTTTGTATAGCCCTAGCGCATCTTTGTAGGTTTGTTTGTCCAAAGGACTGTAGTGCTTGCGCCAGCGTCTTTCCAGATTCCTACAGTACTGCCGTTGTTGTTGAAGATCCTCGGTAAACCATTGGGCAGATGGCGTAGCCCAGTTAGAAATAACGAATTTCGCCGGGGCAACATTATTAATAGCATCCAAAATCCACTTCTGGTACCTGCTTGACAGGAGACTAGGATGTGGTGCTGCCTCGTAGGAAGATGCAGGCAGAGTGTTGGACAATGAGGGGTAGTCCAGGTTTTTCCATGCTCTGGTACTAATGGGGGTACGAGATGTGAGCTGAGGGGGGTTGGGGTTGTGAGCCAAAATGGTGAAGGTGACAACAGAATGGTCAGACCACACTACAGGAAGAACAGTGATAAGTGAGATATTGGGGTCATTGGTGAACAGACCATCAAGCTTGTGACCTGCTTGATGAGTAGGGACTGCCACAAGCTGCTGTAGTCCTACCGCCAGTAGATCAGTAATCAGTTTATTGGTATCTTTGTCCTCTACGACTTCAAGATGAAAGTTGAAGTCCCCCAAGATGGTATAGTCAGAATGGGATAAGGAGAGTTCTGTAAATTCGTCAAGAGCTGATAAGAAGCGGGTGTGTGGGCCGGGGGGGCGGTATAAAAGAATTCCTTTAAAAACATGGTTGTGGTTAAGAGTGATGGAAAAGGTACAGGCTTCACAATCCAGTCTATGAACAAGTTCTTACCTTAGTTTCCACAGAGGGTCGTGCTCCAGCTAAGGTTATCCCATTTTCATCACACCAATAGTGATTATTATTATTCACTATTTGCAAAATATTTGTTTCTCCAGAAACCAGGCAAGTGGAGCTCCAACCAGTGTCTATTAGGAAGAGCTGCCCTTGTGCTCCAGGCACTGATTTTGCCACCTCTGAGGCCAGGGATCGCAAAAGCAGTGCCAGGGGTAGCAAGGGGCAAGCCAGGGGTCACAGCTCCGACCCCTAAATGAGGTCCATGGGAAAAACTACGAACTACAGGTGAACCCTGTTAGGAGTCCCATGCCCCAGTAAGCTCACATAACATGAACTGTATACAGTCCCAATTCCTGAGCCTCCTACATGTTGACCAGAATTTTAGCTGCAATTAAAACTCTATACTAGACTCCACACCCAGGTAGGTGTGGAATCTGTATTTTATATTGTAGTGTTTAAGGTATTAGAAGCCTATGCTAATATAAACCAGTTTCTTGCTTTCTTCCATTTTGAAAGTGACGTCGTAAAACATTGCATGATCCCCGCTGCGGTTTTCCTTCCTGTAATAAAGAATTGTGAGCCTTGACACTGAAAGACTGAAGCTTTCTCAGTCACACTGAACGCAATGCACCTAACCAAAGGACAACCTGGCTGACCCAGACTGCATCCCTTACTAAGTCTCAAGTCATGCCACCTGAATCGACTCTGGGACCCTTGGACTCTAATGTCATAGTATTAAGAGATATTCTTCGCCATCTGATTCTTCTTGCTCTTTCCCTATTGGTGCACATCCTGGGAACCATGTCCTTGTGTTGAAAATGGAGGAAATCCTTTATCTAAAGTTCTATAAAAAACGACCTGCCTTTTCACCGTTAGAGATACCCCTTTATCCCCACCGTAGAACACAAATCTATGCTGGATTTACTATTGAACTTTACCACGGTTTGCGCACTTGCGATTTATGTACCAATATACCAAGTGGTTGATGGTCCAGCTTATATACTTCTGTTTCATATTCTTTAAGTATAATTTTTAACTTTAGCAGTGTCTGTCATTCTTATGGAGAATGCCATAGCTTTATTCTAATGTGCAAGATTTACAAAAGAGAGACGGGTCCAGTCGGGGAGCACCAAAGTCCATACTGGTACTACACCGCTCCTAGTCAAAGCCATTGACGTGTATTGGGCAGGTAAAGGTGAGACAGATTTGTGCGTCGACACAGGCATCACCTAATCCTTGTCCGATGAATCGTAAAGGCCTCGTAAATTCTTAGTCCCAAAACTACCTCTTCCAGTGCAGAAACCATTTAGCACCTCTTTCAGGAGGCTGGGAGGTAGATAAACACAACTTTCTTCTGTGGAGAGTCAAATTACTGGATCTTTCATCACTTAATGTATTTGACTCCAATTCAATATTTGAACACAGCATACTGCAAAAATAGAGTTCTGCAGCTACTGTTCCGAAATTAAATGCCTTGACATTGTAGAATCTAAGCACAGTCTGAAAGATTTCTTTTCAAATCGAACCCTCACCCGCCTAATGTGAGCATCGGGGACAGTCAGCGCTTAATTTGAGACAGTGGTATTCGGTGCTCAGAACTGGCACTTATTACAGTCTGCCACATGGTGGCGCTGTATGCCCAATTTTGAGAAGAACAGCTGTTCAGTAACTCAATAAACATTAACAATGACTAATATTTGCCACCCAGCCATTCTAATAGCTTTGGGTGGCCTAGAACAGTCTGAATTGTCACTGTAGGAGTATGATGGGAAGTAGTTGTGCTGGTAGTGTCACTGGCAGCACTGACCTGGGCAGTGGGTGGGGCAAGATGCAGTGTACTCCTGATGAGGGCCCGGACACCGCTGATTTTCCTTTACAAATTAAGAACTGGTGTCATTGTGGCTGGTCAATAGTGGTTCATGTCCTACAAAGATGTGTGGTGTCATAGGGAGTCATAACATGAAGAAGACATACACCACCAAGGCTCCTCAGTATAAAAAGGCAGAGATGCCCCACCAGGTTTGCTCCACTCTAGTCTAGTCTAGTCTGGACATTTGTATTGCGCAGACATATCACATCCCGTGAGGGAGTCTCATGGCGCATGCGGACAGTCCCAGAAAAAGAGTGGTGAATGATCCTGAAAAAAGAAGGCCTAGCTAAAAAGCCATGTTTTCAACAGCTTTCGGAAACTCATGTGTTCGATAGTTGCACGGATGTTTAGAGGAAGTTTGTTCCATAGAAGTGGTGCCATGTAGGAGAAAGCACGTCCACCATTTCTAGCTGTTTGAACTCTAGATGGCGTAAGTTGGAACTTAGAGTTAGATCTCAATTCTCGGCCGGGCTGGTACCATGTCAATTTTCGGTTCCAGTATTTTGGTCCTGTGCCGTGCATATGTTTATGAACCAGGCACATGGTTTTAAAAATGGCTCTTTTTTTTATAGGGAGCCAGTGTAGGCTTTTTAGGCATGGCAGCGAGGAGGATCGTTTTGGTAGTCCCAGAATCTGACGAGCAGCAGTGTTTTGGACAACTTGTAATTTCTTGATATGGCACTCATTTATGGCAAGTAAAAGGGAGTTACCATAATCTAACCTATTTATTATGAGGCCCTGAACTAGAACTCTGCGTGCTTCTTTTGGTATCCATTTGAAAGCTCTGCGTAGGCTTCGCATGATTCCAAAACAAGTCCCAACCGTGTGGTTTACATGGTCCTTCATGGATAATTTATTATCCATGTGGATTCCAAGGTTGCGGACGGATTCTTTTGGGACAGGGCATTCCCCCATTTCCGAGGGCCACCAGTCCTGGGTCCAATGTGCACTCGCTTGTCCAAATGTCATTATTTCAGATTTTGCACCATTCAGTTGTAGGTGATTCAGACTCATCCAGTTTTTTACCTCTATTAGACATTTTTTGAAGCGCTTTTTGGTATCATTTATGTCATGGCCATGACATAAATGCGTGTAGTATTTGCGTGTCATCAGCATATGATAACACGTCAAATCTATATGCCCTAATAAGGTTGGCCAAAGGGGCCATATAAACATTAAAAAGCGAAGGGCTAAGGATAGAGCCATGAGGCACACCCCTTGTAACTGGCCGTGTGCTGGCTAAAGTTTCATCTGTTTGCAGTGTGGTTGTTCGATTTGACAGATAGCTGATAAACCACCTTAAAACCTGCCCTTTGACACCATACTCCCATAGCCGTCTGACCAAGATAAGATGGGAGATGGTGTCAAAGGCAGCCGATAGGTCTAAAAGTACCAGAATGCATGATTGACGTTTGTCAAGAGCAAATCTGATGTTGTCAGTAATCTCGATCAGGGCTGTCTCCGTGCTGTGAGCAGCACGGAAACCTGACTGAGAGGTGTCGAGTAGGTTGTTCCTCTCGAGATATCCTATCAGCTGCTCATTAACAAATGCCTCCAATACTTTCCCTGAGAAGGGTAACAAGGAAATGGGGCAGTAGTTTGATAAAGTGTTTACATCCGCACCGGGCTTTTTTAATAGTGGTTTTACTCTAGCCACTTTCCAGATTTTAGGGAATTCCGCTTCTGTCAGTGATGTGTTTAGAAGGCAAGTCAGAGGATGAAACAACACTGGAGTAAGGGTGGAAAATAGTTTAGAGGTCAGGTGATCGCAAGGAGAGCCAGATTTGATTTTCCGTCCTAGACGTATAGTTTTTTCGCTATCCAACAACTCGAAGGTGGACCAGTTAGAAGAAGAGACATTTATATGTATGTCTTGATTCATGAGTAGCTCTTTTTCCAGGTGTTGAAGAGATATATTTTCTGTTTTAAACGGTTGACATATTTTTGTGATTTTGTTGTCTAAAAACATAGAAAGGTCTTCCGTCCATTCATTTGTTTTTGGGGTCTCTTGCGGATTTTTAAAGGAAGTAAGTTCTTTTAGAATGTGATGGAGCTCTTTGGACGAGTTTTCAGCTTTATTACTCTCACACTCCAGCCTCCGACTCGGGCCCTACAACTTTGAGGCATCAAAACAGAACATTTCACAAAGATTAGAGAAGCAAACAGGGTCAAAGAACACCACACATTGAAAGACAACACCACACAAGATGAAGTGATCAGTCGAAGACTAGACTCTAGCCATACACAACACACTGTAGAAGTTCCATATGCCAGTCCATGATCTTCTCCTACTCTACAGTTCCCTGTATGCATCTCTACAATTTGCCACTGAATTGGCAACATGTAATAATTAATCAATATTATCTCTACCAGGTAGGTAATCATCGGTGTGGAGTCATAGCATACATAGGCAAAGTCCAGAGCCCTACTCCACCCTAGTCAGTACTCTTCGAGTACCCTCCCCCTTGGATACTATTTCTACTGTAAATAGGATCCTAAAATAAACTTCAGTTAAGATTCAAGACATTGTGTTTTTATGGGACTATTTAAGTAGACATACTAATTTGGGAGATTGTGGAGAGTTCTAAAGTGATTTCATGTGAAAAATGGAGAGCCACTCGGGGATTTGATGAACTACGTTTGAGAGGAAATTAATTGTCTTACATGATTTTCTAATAGAAATAATGGCAAGTGTTCCATAAGCTAAAATGGGGACACATTTTCTATAAATACACAAATATATTCCTCAGTCATGAGAGGAAAAATATGACATGATGAGTAAAACATGTACTTCCCATTGGCGAAGCAGCTACCACTAGGGACCTGGAGCGCCAACATTCTGTATTCAAAATGTGACACACCTGAAGGCCATTCTCCTGGTACAGAATCTGTAGAATTGAAATCTTTTCCCAAAAGAGGAAACTGCAGCAAATTAACGAAATGATTGGTTGAATTTTGTCACAGAAAATAAATACTTTTAATACTCTGCAATGCTCAAATTATAACAAATTTTCTATAAATGTTCAACTGTCTTCCTCATTCATGTTTGAAATTAGTCTGGGAGGCTGAGAAAAACACATTCTCTAAACTGCAACAGCAGTCAGCATTTTAATGCTCCATAGGATGACTGTAGCCTCACCAGAGATTTCTAATAAAGTGGACTGCTGGTGGAGACGCACAATTTAAGTTTCACCCCTTTACGTCACTAAATAGCAATACTCACATATATTTGCACAATATATTTACTGTGTGCCTTAACCCTATTAATGTAAAGTGAAGCACCAAACATACTGCTGGAGTGTATTCACTGTAGAAAGTAGTCATTCATATATGTGTGTGCGTTAATATTTTAATTATGTTACAAATTGTAGTTCTCGTTCACACTTATAAATAAATGCACGAGTACATAAGAATGCAATTCCAGTAAAAGCAGTATAACTTAAAGTGCACAAATATGTTTTCCATTTTTTTCCATAACTGTAGGCGCACCTACAATCATGTATTTAAAGTGTACACTGACTTTTTTACTGTGTTCGCTTAACCAAAGGTCTGAAGCATTTGGTTTTTAATGTTTAACCTTCAACATGACAGTTTTGCTTGTGCTGCAATGTTCTTTCTTTGCAGGCGCAGTCACATAATCTCATAGTCAGTGAAAGGCATATTGTGTAGAGATAGTGAGGTCCGGAAGGAGAATTTTTGGCAAGAATGAGAGGCGCTAAATAACCAAAGGAAGACTCCTTCCTATTCACGTCACATCAGCAGCAGCGGGGAGACAACAAAGGTCGTCCTGGTGTTCAAACCGTAGGATGGGAAAATTGAGTGAAGTTGCTAATTTTTACTGTGAGAAGGTGGGAAACTACTGGAGTCGAGGACATGGAATTCTCAAATGTTCTGTGGATTTAATTGGTGTTCACTCTGTGAATCTTTAGGTCAGAGTTTGAGGGATACAGACCACTCAGTTTTTATTCTCTTTGTCTGGTTTTATGCTATGCATTGTCTCGATTTGGAGAACTTCTACTGAAGTCCCCACTATATGGACACTTTCCTGCTATCCCCAATGTAACTAGGTTTTCCCAACTTTAGTTTAAGACTGGTTTAGGTTACTTTAGACAGAAGGATCGAAACCTGTACACGGATTATCAAATCCTATTTCTTATCTTTTGTATTGCTACAACTGAATTTCTTGTATGCCTTATGCTATGAAGACTTCATTTCATTTGACACTTTTACTTACCTGTGGTAGTTTTATATCTTTACAATATGTTTTTGAGATTTGTATTTATCAGTTTGGCCCTTAACTTTACTCCTCGATTTCTGGTCCTTAATGTTTAGCCAAATGGACTACACTATAAATTGAATTGTTTGATTGATATTAACTCCTCTTTACCTCTCAGGCAACTAAAAAAAAGATTAATCGCAGGAGAAAGGGTAATATCAGACCAGTGCTCTAGTACTAGCAAAATGAATGCTGCTAATTAGAGGAGATTTACTGTAACAGGCTTTTCCTATGGGGTAGGCTGTAGTAAATTACCCGTGTGGTCTTATTGCAGATGTGAATCCAACTGAATAAAAGAGGAGGGTCTTTAACTATTTTTAGAAGGTAAAAATATTTTAAGCCACAAACAACTAATGACCAAGATTCCTACCTCAGTCTAGCATCCCCTTTGCATATCGTTTTTCTCGGGAAATCCAGCCTCTCTCTGGATTAATACCTACTCAATATTAAAATAGTAACATGTTTGTAGTTATTGAAGCCTTTTTGATCTTCCATCTAAATGTGAGGCAGTAGAAACTGGAGGCGCAGGTAGCCGTTTGCAGATTTCACCTGATATTTAAAATGAACAGATTTGCGTTCATATGAGTTGCTAACTGGACATTCAATTTTTGTTTTTAAATTTCCCCAACTTACTTTAATAAGTAAATGCATCTCCCTGCATGAGTTTGCAGTGTCATCAAAATTATTTTATTGTATGTTAAAAAAAACATTTACTTTCCATATAAAAAGTTGCATTGGATACCTTACATAGGTGTATATTTAGAGTTAATTAATCAAAACATTAAAATAACACCGTAACTCTGGCAGAACGTTATGGCTACCTTTTAAAAACGTAGTACAAACTGCTGTGGATTACACAAGATGTGGAACACTTTAAAACTAAAATACCAAAAAAAAGTGAAAGAAACCCATTTGGGAACTCCTTTATTTCACAAACTTGAAGAGGCAGTGATAAACTTTTTTCATGTAATTTTCAGCCTTCTCTACAGGAAAGTGAAAGATTCTAAAGCTGCTTTACTTACTAGGCGAACATTCCAGAGCTTTATTAAAGTTCTGTGATCTTTGCAGGCAGCTATTTTAGCCCTACAGCCCGCTGCCAAGGGCTATACGGGTTGTTAAACGCCCTGAACCAGAGTTATAAGTCTTTGATGCATGTCACATTCAGAGGGGAAATCGTTGAATGTTTAGCAGAGGATATTCACAGATTAACGAGGCCATGCTGAAACAGGTTTACTCAAGCATGGACTCTTGCGTTAAGGCTGGGTAACGTCCAAGGTCTAGTGAGGAAGCAGACAGGTGTCCCATCTGGTGCAGCACATGTGAAAGCAAGTGCCTACACCTCATGACTCTTAGGTTTGTAAATATTGGAAAGTATTCCCCAACTATATGCTTAGGAGTCTATTTTGTGAGAGAGAAAGATGGGCTAGAGTAAAGAATCATACAAGACAAAAAAATGAAAGAAGTGGGAGGAATGGCCTCTGGTACTGAAAAGAAGTGTCAAATCAAAAAAGCATTGGCAAAGCCAGACGATCAGGATTGTATTACGACCAGAGTAAAATATTCAGCTACAGTGAAAAACCCAAAAGAAAATGTAGTTTTCTGTATCTAAAGCATGTGTTAGATAACGAATTACATTTTTGACTAAGCAGAGTACATTTGAGATTTAAAACAGTCCCTTGTGCATTATAACGTAAGCATTCCACAGGAGGTAAAAGTGATACAAAATGCCAATAACATGAGGTGAAAGTTAACTAAAGCCCACCCATGTATCTTTTAAAGACTATGCAACACTAGGGCACTTAGCTGTGCTGTCAAGCCAGACCTATAGATTAATGGACAACGTAGATTCAGCATTCAATGCACACATGTTTATCTAGAAATGCAAGTAAAGCGCAGTAGAGAGCATATAAACGGAGGATAAAATGGACACATTGAGAAAACAAGATCAACTTTGTTGGTAGCTAAAGAAAGGATGAAGTGCTTTATTAGACCATGCAAGTCAGTTCGTTTTTTATTTCGATAATTAAAAATCATCATAAAAATACATGGTAAACAGTGCATAAAATGTTATTAAATTACATTTCTGAACATTACTCCTATTTAAAAAAGATTAAAACATTGACTGGGCACATTGTACATGGATCATGATTCAACGATGGAGTTCGTGCTAAGGTTAATTTCTTGTGTTTCTTAATCTAACAGCTACTTTTAGAAAACTTGAAATGGCGCACAGGGTATACGTATCATTTGCTTTTTGTAGAAACAACAGGGCTGCTTTCGCATGTCGTATTTTCTGGCTTTTAAGTATGTGGACCAGAAATCGACGCCTAGGCAATTGATAAAATGGACATAAAAGTACAAAATGAAGGGTGTCCTGCGGAGACCTATTGTCGCAGCCGCAGGCACCCTTCTGCTCAATCGTTACAGTAAACCCCGAAGGATAGGCTAAAATGTTAGGTAAAAGATTGAGCCTAAAACGACACATTAAAAATCTGTCCTGTTGATTATACATTAAAAACAGATAGGGTTCCATGCCCACCCCGTTGTCTACTAGGCTGTGCGCTGTTACTGATCTCTTAAGTATCCCCGCTTTTAGTCTGGCGGCTGCAAAGCTTTCTAATAACAGTTTCTTCACTGTCTTTTTACAATTGTTTGTAATCAGCGCGTGATCAAGAAACAAATGAGACTGGTGAATAGTTGTCAGAGTAACATTAACATATTTCAACCAGGGAATTTGGAGTGCATTGTCCCTTAGCAGACAGTCTTTTGCAATTTCCCTGGTTAATTCAGCCCCTGGGTTAGTCCATATTCTAATGCAAGCAGTGATAGGCCTAATCTTCACCTCGTCCGAGATGTATCTCATCCCCAATTCTTGGTGTACAATGACTGAGGGGGTAGATTTTGGAATTTTGAGGATTCTACGGAAGAACTTGTCTTCTTCAATTTGTAATTTTGTCGGGTCCTTGAATACCCACACCTCAGCTCCATATACTGCTTTCGACGTGGTGATCGAACCATAGAGCGTCATTATTTGTTCAGGACACCACCGACCAAGTCTATTCGCAAAACTTAAAATTGCCCCATTGGAGGATATAAGCTTTGAGCAATGTTCTTCCACTAGCGCTTTAAAGTGCATGTCACTATCCAACAAAAGGCCCAGATAGGGAAAGGTGTTAACCGTTTCCAGAGTATGTGTCCCTATCTTGAACACTGGCTTCTTGGCTGGTTTTTTGCCAGCCACCATGACAAAATACTTTTTTAGATTTACTGCAAGGTCCAGGTTGGCCATAAACTCCACGAAACCGTTTACCAAGTGTTGTAGACTCCTCAGTGTGCGGGCCAGCAACACTGCGTCGTCCGCGTACAAAAGTACTGGAATATGCCGCGATCCTACTCTTGGGCAATCCTGGGCAAGGGAGATGAAGGAGCTTTCTAGTCCATTGATATATAAGGAAAAAAGAAACGGAGCAAGGATGCAACCTTGCCTTACTCCTCCTAAGCAAGAGAAAGCTTCCGTACATCCCCCCTCTGGGCTAAATCTCACTTTAGCCGTAGTGTTCCAATGGAGCTCTTTTAGGATGTTGATGAGCTCCACTTCCATGCCCATCGTGACCATCATCGCCCATAGTTTAGTTCTGTTGACATTGTCGAATGCGGCTGCCAGGTCCATAAACCCCATATAAACAGTGCAAACACTGGTCGCTAGTTGATCTGCCACATCTAAAATCATACTGTGTATCCACTAGGGTGTGGTGTTCCTCGGTCCACTCTGTTAGTCGATTTAATATCACCCTCCCTAGAATTTTTGCTGAAACATCGATTAGAGAAATCGGCCTGTAGCATTTAGGATCTTCTCGGCTCCCTTTCTTAAAAATGGGTACTATCAGTGCGGTGGACCAGGAGCGTGGGAGGCCTGACCTAACCGCCGCATTTAGGACCCTTGTTAGGATAGGTGCCCATAGGTCTATGTTGCTTCTGTACAGATCCGGTGGTGTTCCATCGGGGCCTGGTGCTTTATTGGGTGTGAGCCCTTGTATCGCTAGTTTGAGTTCTTCAAGTGTAAAGGCTAGGTCTACACTCCTGTCACCTTCCCATAATCCCTCTTGTGTGGGCCCCTTGATGTTATTATACAGGCCCTCAAAGTGTCTAACCCACTGGTCAGGGAGGATATTTGCGCTAATAACCGGGGCAGTGTTATCCTGAAAACAGGGCCTATTCACAATTCTCCAGAATTCAGAATAGTCCCTGTTTTCACCTGCCTCTCTCAGGTCTGCCCATACCTCTGCCTGTAGTACCAGCTTCCTCTCCTTTGTTTTGGCTTTGTAAATTTGTCTGCAATTGGCCACTAGTGCCGTGTCCCTTGGTTTGCATTTGAGGGCTTTTTTTAGGTTCCTTAGTGCTTTGGAACAACTTGTATGAAACCAACGAGGGTGAGTTGATTTCTTAATGGGGCCTTTTATTTCTAGCAATTTATCCGCTAGTTTTTTTTTTTTTCTTCTTTTTTTATCCTCATCTGCCCGACACACGTCCCTTAGATGCGGAGAGAACCACCCAACCATCTCACTGCCTTTGGGAGCAATGCCCTGGAGATTGAGCCGCTTCACAACTCGGCAGAGAATTTTATGAGTTGGTAGGAACAACCGTACATCTTATGACGATGTCTCAAGGCAACTTTGTGCCAGAAAATTCAGTATATAGATGTCGAAATCTGGGCAGACCACAATACTGAACTGTTGAGTGGGTTGGCTTAATCATCGGATATTGGGGGAATAAAAAATAAAAAATAAAAGCCCCAAAAGGACCTCACTTCCACTCTGTCAAAAGATTCCAAAATGTGAGATTCTGGACTCTACATGATCTTCTCAAGTCTACCTTTGAGGTTTCATATAATGAGGTTAGCCATGCTGAGTGGGTGGGAGGGGTGGTGTCCACCCAGTGCATGCATATCTGCCGTCTTGCCAGCAAAATGGCGTAAAACAGAAAAGATCGTGCTGCCCCAGTTATGTTCTGGTCGAAACCAAGAATGACAAATGGTAAGGATAAAGAAATTTCGGTTTTAATAATTGAGTCCAAAGTTACTTTGATCTCCATCCAGTAAGTAGCTATATGGGGGCAATCCCAGAACATATGAATGTCAGATGCTGAGGGCAGTTGGCATTTGTTACAGCATTTCCCCTCTTGAAATTTGGATAGACGTAAGGGGGAAGTAAGTAAACTCTCCAACTTTGAATATGGTGAGTCCGCAGGTAAGGTCCTCGCCTGGAAAATTAAATCGGATCAGGCAAAAAAACATATGAAACATATTATGGTAGAGGGCGAGTCAAGTGAAAGATCATCTGTTAAAGATATTGGGGAAGCATTTTTGGAGTTTTTCCAGAAAATATATAAGGAAGAAATCTTGGAGGACCCCATTTCAAACTTTAGATGGTTGGAGAAGATTACTCTTCCCACTCTTAGCTCTGAACAAAGAGATCGTCTTGATAGGCCTATTTCAGAGGAAGAAAGTGAGGGAAAGTATCAAAAAGGTGAAGAGGGGTAAGGCAACTGGCCCGGATGGCCTACCTGGCGAACTATTACGGGTCGTAGCTCCCGAAATAGTTTCGGTGCGGACAAGACTTTTTAATGATATCTTAATAAATGGTGTGGCCCCTCCTAAATCATGGGGAGAGGCGATTATTGTCTTGATTCCGAAACCCGGGAAAGACCCAGCTAAATGTGGCTCATATAGGCCAATTTCACTTCTAAACAGTGATTATAAGATCTTTGCAGCCGTGTTGGCAAACAGGCTTGGACGTGAGGTTGGCTCAATAATCCATACTGACCAAAAGGGTTTTATAAAGGGTAGACAACTCTCGGACCTTACATACGATTTAATCGGGGCAGTGGATATTGCCTCTAGGTTCTCTCTCCCTCTGGCCATTATGACCCTTGACGCTACCAAAGCGTTCGACCGAGTAAATTGGGCGTACTTAGCTGAAACCATGAAGAAATTCGCATTTGGTCCAAATTTTCGAAGATCAATTGGACTCCTATATCAAAATCCCAGTGCAAGTATTATGGTTAACGGTGTGTGTACTCAGCCCTTTCTGATCACTAGGGGGACAAGACAGGGGTGTCCCCTGTCCCCTTTACTTTTTAACATATACATTGAGCCACTTGCACAATCTTTTAGGGACGACTCAAGAATTTCTTCATTTAAATTCGGCGGTTGGGAAAGGAAAGTAGGGCTATACGCCGATGATATTGTAATATATACCAGTGATCCAGCAAATGCTTTCCCCATAGTGGTCGAAAAAACCAAAGAATTTGGAGGTATTTCTGGCTATGACATTAACGCCGATAAGACCGAGTTAATGACATGGAATATTGCCAATCCGGGTGTAGGGGTGATGCCCTCAACTCGCTCAATACGTTATCTTGGAGTCAAAATAACACAAGATATTGAAGCCTTAGCAAAAACAAACCTAGACCTGGTCGCCAAAGAGTGTAGGGCCCTTTTAAGATCCTGGGTAGGTCTTAGACTATCAATTTTTGGGAGGGTTAACATCGTAAAGATGTCTATCCTTCCGAAACTGACCTTTATTTTTAACACAATTCCCATTGCATTTGACTCTAAGCAACTTCTTAAGTGCCAACAAGAAATAAATTCTTTCATCTGGGGTTACAAAGCCACGAGGTTGGCTTGGAAAAAACTGAGGAGGAGGAGGGAAAAAGGTGGATTGGCCCTCCCAGATCTACAGTACTATTCCTGGGCGTTTCAGCTTTCCCATTCAAGAATGCTTTTGAAGTCACCAGACCTTACTTCAAATGGGAAGCTATTTAAAGCTATGTTGGTAGGGGCAAACCTCCCATTGGATGGGTTTCTTTTCAAGTTTGGAGATCGAAGGTTTTTCATGAAGGTGAGGCTGAAGACTCTACTAACACAACTGAAGTCATGGGTACAAATTAAGCGTAGAGTGGGGTTGGCGTATTATTCTAATCATGCACAAATTTGGGACTCTCCCGGGCTTCCACCATGCCTGCAGGATTCTCTGGCAACCCCCCTAATAACAGCTGGGCTTTCTAGATGGGGTGACTTGCTTTGTGGAGGCATCTTGATATCGTGGGAAGTTCTTAGGGAGAAAGTAGGGCCGACACTGTCAAGATTTAAATACACACAAATTAGTAGCTGGGCCAGAGAATTAATCAGGAAAGTCCCTAATATCGGGAGAATTAGTCCTCTAGAACAACAGCTAGTCGAAAAACAGATAGGAGGTAAGGAGGTGGCTTGTTGGCATTGGTCTATACATGAAGAGATAGATGGGGATTTTCATCTCCCAAAAGAGCAGTGGGGTAGAGAAATTGCGGCAATGGATGAGGACAAACGGACAGAATCTTTCACCCTTTTGTATAAATTGGTAAAACCCGCATGGCTTAGACCAAACCATCTGTTTACTTTACATCGGGCATATCTCACCCCCTTACGTCTATCCAAATTTCAAGAGGGGAATTTATCTGCTAGTTTTGTTAGGGATTCAAAAGAGGCTACTAGGACTGGGCCTTTTACTTGGAGATCTAACCACTCCTCCACATATTTCCCGCCTTCCACTATTAGTGTTTTATAGAATTCCTGCGGGTTTATTTTTGTCCACTTAAGGCGCCTTCCTTGGGCTACAGGGTGTAACCTGCCCTCCCTTTTGTTGCTATTAATTCTACGGCCCCCGTGGTTTAAATCTATGGTTAGTGGGTTGTGATCACTAAAGGGGCTCCATTTTGTTATTACCTTCTTGACTTTTGACAGAGCAAAAGAAGATGATTATGTAGTCAATCGTTGAGGAGCAACCTCTACCTTTGAATGTAGGAACATATAAATCCTCCCTCTCCTGGGCTACCATGTCCAAAGTGTGGGCTAGTGAGTAGATATCTAGCATAGTGGATAGTAACGTGCCCTCCTGTGTGTGCTCAAAAAGCGACCCCTTTCGTAGTGGGCAGGCATCCCAATCTACTTGTGTAGTGGAAATGTTTGGACAGAGGTGACAATTAAAGTCACCCAATAATAGAATGATTGAACTCCCCCCCTTGCTTCTCTGTTCCGTCTCTTCCCTTAATCTATTGCTTAATTCCAATAGTGCTACGTGTTCCCCTTGTGAGGGCCCTGGGTTGTAAAAGTTGAACAACTGTATTTTCTGCCCTCTACCTTTGTAACTGAGTGCCTGCAGGGTATGCGACGTCCAGGATGAGACTGTCCATTTACCTTCTAGAGTTATGTCACCATAAATGGATAGCCCACCTCTCGCTCTCCCTGCTCTACTTTCCTGTGCTGGGACAGCAAAGCACTTGAAACCTTCTAGTTGGTACAGTTCCGGGTCCACTGCCAGGTCTCTTGGAAGGCTAATATGCTATAGCCCTGAAGTTCTTTTCTCCAATCTGGGTCTTCAAATTTACCCGCTATCCCTGCTATATTCCAGGAAATAACTCTTATGTTGTCATCCCGGGCATCACTTTCCATTGGACCCTCGAGCGGTGGACTAGCCTGTAACCCAATCCCCTCCCTTCTAGTATTAGGTTCAGGGCCCACTGAAACTTGCATTGTTAGGGCATTTCTTTGCTCCATAAGTGCCAGGTCCTTGGTCCTCCACCTATTGTCTATGCCCACTTCAGCCCTTCATGGCAGCCCTAGTCATTCATTCCCGTCTAGCGTGTAAAGGGCGGTGAATCTATTGGTCCACTGGGGGCCTACTTGGTGTGAGAGGTACTGCGCACTGCTATCACTATGCCTTACCCAGTGGTCGTCCACAATCCTTCCTCTAGTCCCATGTTTAGGGTTTGGGGGATAGGCAACCAGTTTTCTAGGGTAGAAAAAACCTAATGGCATTGTCCTGATTGTGCTCGTGGTGTTTCTATTGTGATTCTCCAGTATATACTGTACTAAGTTTGGATTCTTAAAGTTTGCAATAACGCATTTGCCTTCGCTATCTTTTCGTCTACTGCCCACCCAGCTTACCCTTCTGACATGTAGGATTTCCCCCTCCTCTTCAGCCTGAAATGGTCTATGAAAGTTTAACCAATTAACAATTTTCCCCTTCAGTTCCATCTGGGATTCTCTCTGCCCTATCCTGAGTTCAGGGACCCCTGTGAATATAACTGCAAACGGGCTGGCTTCCGGCGGGAGGTTGACATATGGAAGATGGGCTTGGTGTCTATCGTAGTGTTCAAAATCATGGTTTAGTGTACGGAGGGGTCCTTGTGGCCTAGACACAGGGTTTCCCTGGCTTGGTGTTATGTCATTACCCCTAGCATGCAAGTCATAAAACGTTACCATAATACAGCAAAAAAACTCAAAATTAGTGTCAATATTTTATACACTTCAAGTATAGTTTTAAAACATTTCCAGCGTCATCTTAACTCCAAGGCTCAACTTGGTAAAGCATGTTATTGGCCAGTGCAACATTTCATATAGGCATATGTTTTCACTGCATTAGAAACGACACACAAACCAGTATGTAGTGTACATCTAAGTCCACAGGTTACTCACAAGTACAACCTCCCCTCTTGTTCTCTCACTTTAACAACCGCTTACACAGGGTTGGAGGAGGGCAACCGCCTGACAAGGTCAATATGGGCACTCTCCAGTCCTTAACTTTTCACCCACATATCACTGATTTTAGGTGTGTTAGACTAATTAGTTAAATGGAAACTAAACAAGAGGACTCCTCCCAAAATGCATCATGCTGTCAGGTCTTGGAATAATGTCTTATGATCTGGAGGGAGTCTGGGGTGATGCATCTTCAAAAAGGTAGGATCTCCCGGTCAGGAGTTTAGGCAAAAGCTGGGCAGGAGGGTTACCAACTAAAACAAGTGATAGCCTCCACTTAACACCTCAGATACTCACTGTGCCAGGTGAATGTCTGAATATCAGCTTCTTGCTGGTCCCCCAGAAAGGGCCTTGTGGGATGGTGTGCAATTCTTGCACCACCTACACTTCTCTATGAAAGCCAATAGATTCTCAGCAGGGTCAGGGGTTGCAAGGGAAAGAATAGGATCTCTAATAGTCCCCGCCCATCCTCTCAGGCAGCTCCTCGAGTTTAAAGTGCCACCATTTTTCATAACTTTCAGTAAATTAAACAAGCACAGCCAAAGCCAAAACATTTTAAGTCTTGGCTAGACTATTTTGAAAAGCCTGCTGCAGTAAACAAATATAATGAATGAATGAATTGAATGAATGAATGAATGAATAAGATATTTGTTAAGCGCACTGTGGCCAAGCTGCTTCCTGGCGCTGAGAGCTCTAACCAACAGATACAGACAGGGCCAAGGAAGTTAACAGGTGTAGGCCTGGGCAAACAAGAATGTTTTGAGCGCTTTGCGGAAGTGTGAAAAGATGGGAATTGAGCGCATAGATAGAGGGAGGGAGTTCCAGAACCGGGAGGCCAGCACAGAAAATCTTGTACCACCAGTGCGGGATTTGCGAAAGCGAGGAACAGTGAGGAGGACGGAAGTAGATGAGCGGAGGGTACGGGCAGGGGTATGAGTGGAGATCAAGGTATTGATGAACACCGGAGCAGAGCGATCAACAGCCCGGAAAACTAGGCACCCTAGTTTAAATAGGGATCTCTGCAGAACAGGTAACCAATGAAGTGATTTAAGAACAGGAGTGATATGGTGAGTTTTGGGAAAATGAAAAATAAGACGGGCAGCCTGATTCTGGATTGCTTGAAGACGGCGAGTTTCGTAGGCGGAGATGCCCACGAACAAGCTATTTCCATAATCAAGGCGGGAGGTGATGAGGGCCGAAATGATCATTTTAAGGGAATCCAGGGAAAAAAAGCGGGAGATTTTTCGGATCAAGCGGAGGGAGAGGAAGCAGGAGGACACTACAGAGCTAACCTGTGCATGCATTGACAGGGCCTGGCTGACCTTGATGCCCAGCGCTTTAACAGAGGAAACCGGGGTAGGAGGGGGACCAAGGATGGGGGGCCAGAAAGCAGAAGACCATGGACTGGATGAGCCACCAGTCAAGACAAGCTCAGTCTTGTCTGGATTGAGCTTGAGATGATTGGCGCTCATCCAACCGGAAATAAAAACCAGAGTGGAACGAAAAAATGAGAAGGAGTGAGAAGAAGAGGAGAGGTCAAAAACGAGCTGGAGGTCATCTGCGTAATTATACACAGAGACCCCCAGATTAAGAAGAGAAACAATGAGGGGACGAATATAGAGATTAAAAAGAAGAGGAGAGAGCCAAGAGCCTTGAGAAACCCCACAGGACACCGGAAGGGGAGAAGCGGAAAAACCAGAGAGGTGAACGGCTTGTGAACGTCCTGTTAGAAAGGACGTGATCCAGCAGAGAGCAGAGCCCCGAATGCCCGCTGCGCCGACACGGTCAAGTAAGATGGTATGATCAACCGTGTCGAACGCAGCGGACAAATCGAGGAGAACCAGAGCTTGAGGGGAGTTGGTATCGGCCTTAGCTTTCAGCTCATCAAGAACCGCAAGCACCACTGACTCCGTGGAGTGGCCCGAGCGGAAGCCCGCTTGATGGGAAGCAAGGAGATGGTTCTGCTCAATGTAAGAAGAAAGACAAGAAGTGACATGGCTTTCGAGAATTTTAGCGAGATAGGGTAAGAGAGAAATGGGTCTGAAATTAGAAAGAAGAGAAGAATCAAGACCAGGTTTTTTGAGAATGGGAAGGACAATCGCAGATTTAAATGAAGAAGGAACCAAGCCAGAAAAAAGGGAGGCATTAAGAAGAGAAAGGGGAGTGGTAGGGCAAGAGGTAAAGAGAGTTCTCAGCACGCGAGCAGGAGCACAATCGGCTGGAGAGCCGGATTTGGTTTTAGTGAGCAAGGCAAGAAAAGAGTCCAAGGAAATAGGCGGGAAGGAATCGAAGGAGGAGTTAGACCCAGAGGGGGCAAGATGAGGAGAGGGAAAAAGTGTGGTAGGAATGTTAGATTTAATTTTAACGATCTTCTCGATAAAGAAGTCGTTTAAGGAGGAACAGAGGGCCTGGGAAGGAATGAGCTTGGGGCATATACGATCAGAGGTGGCCAAGTTGTTGACCAGAGAGAAAATCTCTTTGGATTTATTTGCGGACAATGCGACCTGCTCAGAGAAGTACTTTATTTATTTATTTATTTTTGATATTTATAAAGCGCAGCATATACCCTAGGGCGTCTTGGCGCTTGGTCTTGGACGCAAGGATGGCTTTCTTATAGTCATTCAGCAGACGTTTGTATTTAGCCCTGAGGTCGGGGCAGTAAGTACGGCGCCAAAGACGCTCAGAGCGTCTAAGTTCCAGTTTAAAAACCTTGAGTTCAGAATTAAACCATCTGTGGGCCTCATGTGGGCGAATAGCCTTGACTATCTTGAGAGGGGCAGCTAGGTCACAGGAAGAAGATAGCCAGTTGCTGACTGCAGCGGCCTGGATATCAAGAGGGAGACCATTAAGGTCAGGGGGGGAAGATGCAAGGGAAAGAGAGAGAGAGTGCAGATCCGCACGGTTCCAAGTGCGGGCAAAGATATCCTTAGGGCGAGGAGGTTTGTGAAGGGAGCCAAGATTAATAGAGAAAAAGATTAGAGAATGGTCGGACCATGTGCAGGGAAGAATGCTAGGGGGAGAGACTATGTCCTGAGATGACCAGACTTGGTCCAGTATATGGCCAAGATTGTGGGTGGGGGCAGAAACATGGGACTGGAGGTTAAGACACAGGAGGGTGGCTGTAAAGTCCTTGGATGCCAGATCCTTCCTGGGGTTGCCAGGCCAGTAATTGAAGTCTCCTAGCAGGAGAACCGAGGAGTTATTAACTACAAGCGTAGCAAGGAGTTCCTGCAGGGAGGCCACAAATAAGGGCATACTCAGGGGGGGGGCGGTACACAAGGACAACTGTCAAAGGGACGGGAAGGTTAGTGGAACGGGCAACCAAGAAATCAACCCCAGCTATGGAAGGTTGGGAAAGGAGCTGGAATTGAAGACTGGCCCGAGCAATCATGGCTACACCCCCTCCGATCCTGCCGTCAGGGCGATCAGCCTGGAGGGCGTAATAGGATTCAGGGAGGATGGCCAGGATATCAGGAAGTGAAGCCTCTGAGAACCAAGTTTCTGTTAAAAACAGAATATCAGGAGAATCTGAGGTAAGAAGGTTGAATAATTGCAGTTGGTGCTTGCCTGCCGAGCGAGTGTTGAGGAGACAGGCAGAGGCAATATGGGAGGGGGAAGAAATATTGATGGAGGGCGTGGGATCCTGGGAGTGCAAAGAAGAAGTGAGCTGCAGGGAAGCGGCACGGCCAGGATGAGGGGCATAAATGCCTAAGGAAGTGAGATGCTGCGTAAGGGAAAGGGGAAGAGGCACATCAGCCGAGCAGGAGAGGAGTTGCACAGAGGAGTATGCAAGCAGAGGGGCAGGGTGTGTGGCCCCAGGTCCCGGCCTGTCGCGGACGGGCGCAGACGGGCTTAACTTAGGCGCAACTTCGGCGCATTTTCGTCGCGCTCGCTGCGCTCGTCCGCTGCGCGGCCGGGATAGAAGTGCCATATAATAGGCCACAGGAAGCAGTAGGGGCGTGGCAGGGGGAGGAGGGACAGAGGAGCTGCACCACCACCCCCAGAGCAGCCCGAGATGGAAGCCACGCCCGTCCCCGCCCCAGTGACCTGCCCGTCAGAGGGGGAGAACGCTCAGCGTGGGGCGCTCTGGTAGCGTGAGCCAAGGGGGGTGAAGTGGCGGCGAGGGGTGCACGGTGTCCGGAGCGCGGCCCCAGAACAGGTGCAGGTACAGTCTAAAATAGCGATTTTAAAAGCAAAGTTACGCCACAGCAGGTAGCGTTGTTGCTCCCGGCGAAGCCTCGGGAGGTCTGAGTGTCAGGAAGAGCTGAGGGTGAGCTCGCCAGGCCCGGAAGTATTAGCAAGGGGGGGAGGGGCAGAGGTGCTGCACCGCCAACCCCAGAGCTGCCCGAGATGGAAGCCACGCCCGTCCCCGCCCCAGTGACCTGCCCGTCAGAGGGGGGAGAACGCTCAGCGTGGGGCGCTCTGGTAGCGTGAGCCAAGGGGGGTGAAGTGGCGGCGAGGGGTGCGCGGTGTCCAGAGCACGGCCCCAGAACAGGTGCAGGTACAGTCTAAAATAGCGATTTTATATAGGAAAAGTGATTGCAATAGAAGCGCTCTATGGGACGTAGAATGATGCACCAAACAGCTAATGGCACGGGGCGAGAGATACTGCTCTCTGTGGAGCCAAAGCCAATTCTAGAAGACCTATTGTTACCAATTCCTTAAAATGTTCGCAGACAGCTGAGCTCTCAAGCCAGAGCTAAAAATAGAGAACAAAAAGACAATTCAGAGATCATCTATTCTATACAATATCTTGGTTTTAAATTATGAGAAAGGAATAATCTAGAAAAGTGTCTAGAGCGTTGAAACATTATTTTAATGCCCACAACAACCCTAATAAGGGATTTTTTGGGGGCTTCATTTCCAAAGAATTTATAAGCCCACAGAAGACTGAATTTATGTCACATGCATGCACAAAAGACAACATAACATGATATGTTTTCTAGTTTCATTGTATGGAGCCACAAACATCTCCTTAGTAGTAACATCTGTGCTCTTGCACTTACCCTACTAATTTGGACATTATTAACACCTGTTTTTTCCAGCGCTTAGAAACAGTGCAGTATAAAGTGCAGCATAAAACAACATTGTGCATTGATCTAGGGATCATTTTGGAGAAGGTGCAAACAATGGGCAAGTCAGTGTTCCTTAGCAAGAACAATAAGTTGCTGCAAACATTACTTGGTGCCATGAATGTTACACTAAAAAAAAATCTTACCAGTGTTTGCTTCGTAATCTCCAATAAACCGTTTAGTGAGGAAGCGTACAACCAGAGCTGCAAACAGAACAGAAAGGGTCATCATCCTAGGATACATACATTCATTTTCTACAAGGTTAGTTGGCATCTATCTGACACCTAGTCTAGTAACATTATTCTTTCACACGGTGGTCAAAGGGGTACACCCATTGATGTTGAGCAACTGGAGCAGAACGAATACCATCACCGGCCCTGTAATGTACTGTTTGAGTCCACAGTTTCCAGCCACCTATGCCAGAGTATAAGAGGATTATTGTGCTTAAAGCGGATACTTCTATCCCTGCCATCTAACTATATTGTGTACTTTTTAAAATTTCAATTATTGGTTAATTATGGTGCTACAATGAGTAATTAATTAGATATGTTGCATCATGGTCCTTGCTGTCATTCTCTTATGTGAAACTGATTTAACCCCTTGCGTGCTGATGACGGCTCCCGTCCGTCATGCGTCACAGTGCTCCTGTGCTGATGATGGAAGAGAGCCGTCACAACCAGGCCCGCGATCGGAATGCCCAGCACAGGAGCGGAATTCCGGCGGAGGGGAAGGGGTTAAGCATATGAGAAGTTTTCCCTTTTCCCTTCTGCCTCTATCTCACTCAGTGATCATCTACTGACCTACCAATCCCTTTGCATCGTCCATGTATTGTCCTTACCACTTGACAAGCACGTTAATTCTTCCTTCCCAATTCAATACTGCTTTCCATCCAATTTCCTTGCAGACTCTCATTCCAATGATCCGTACTCTCACCTTACTCTTTCCCGATCTTCTTTAATGAGGTCTCGTCCAACAACTCTCTAACTTCTGCTCTCTCTCCCATCAAACCAATCCCTTGCATTCAGCAAGACTCCATTATTAAATCGAACCTTACTCCTTTATAGCAGATGATCCACCCAGAATAACCAAGCATAGACGTATGTAAGCACCTCTGGAGATACTTATTGCAGATGTTTCACGATCTCGGTAAAGGGCATCTTAAGACGGATCTCCTTCTCGCTATTCCACTGAATGCTAGCCTGATCATTTGACCAAATCCACCACATCCATGTGGTAATAAAAACACCCTTCTCACACTGGCTGAGTTTACAGCAAGAACCTTCTTTATAAAGATCACCAGATTCCTTCCCATTCCTCTTCACCCTGCTAATACTGTGCTCCTCCCCACATTCCCACTCTTCCCTCCTAGTTGGCCCGCACCACCTTTCCATTTATTCATTTTCAATCCGCGCCCACTCCCAATTGCAGCCATCGTTAAATATTTCTATGTTACACAAACCTACTTTTCCACTTCACACCCATTGTTTCGGATTCCTCACCAAAACCCATGCCCAAATTCATCTCCTACCATGGAGACCAGTCTATCTATACATCGACGGCTGTATACTGCCAAGGTTGGATGACCTCCTAATGGTCCAGTGTCTTAGTCATGTCCTTGTATACCCCATCAGTCAGAACACTTGCCAAACCATTAGAACGTTAGGTCTTGTAACTGGAAACAATTGCCACATTCTGATTAATTCTAGGACCTCTGGCACATTTGCAGCTGACTCAGTCTTATGCAATGACACAGTTAACTCCGAAAGTTGCATTCCCCCTCTGGAATGAAACAAGTCTTCAAGACCCTCACTTGCGTTACAGAAGCCTTGAAAATTATTGACCCCCAAAACCAATCCTCTTTTACCAGTTTTGTCAATATGAGGTCTGTTAAGATGAGTCCTTGAACCTCATCCTCAATGATCTTCAGCTTCATTAGAAGATTAGGGGCCAGCTGTATGACTGTTCCACATTGCGAGTCACAAATTGCGACGATTTGCAAATCACCATTTGCGACTCCAAAAATAAAAAATGTACAACAGTGTCCAAGACACTGTTTGTGATTTTCAAATGGGTCGCTAGGGACCTGCCTCATTAATATTCATGAGGGAGGTCGCAATTTGCAACCCATTGGGAATGGACAGCACTCACAGGGTTGGTGGCCTGCCGGGGGTAGCAGACCACCATGTCTGTGAATGCTTTTAAAATAAAGCAGTTTTTGTTGTTGTTTTTTTTAAAGAAAAACAGGATGAGTTTCAAAAAGAACAAGCATTTACAATGCAATAGGTCGCAGCATTAAAGTTTGAGTTATTGGCATTGTGTATGACAATGCGTTGCATACATTTTTTAGCAAACTTTGAATTGGTGAGCAGTGAGAGTGTGTGCAAGAGTATGCTGTTGCTCACAGCTGTTATTATTCACACAGCTCTGATGATGCACCGCAGGCACAGGCTCGCAGATGTTATTATTCACACAACTCTGATGATGCACCTCACGCACGGGGCTGACCCAGTTATTATTCACACAGCTCTGATGATGCACCTCAGGCACGGGCTCACAGCAGTTATTATTCACACAGCTCTGATGATGTACCTCAGGCACAGGCTCACAGCTGTTATTATTCACACAGCTCTGATGATGCACCTCAGCACAGGGCTGACGCAGTTATTATTCACACAGCTCTGATGATGCACCTCAGCACGGGGCTGCCGGCCGTTATTATTCACAGCTCCCTCTCACAGCGAGCCCTGGAGGCACGGCAGACAAAGCGATCGCTTTCACTTTCACGATCACTTGAAAAACAAGACGTGCGCGTGCAATGACAACCAGCATGGGGGGCGTGTCTTAGCCTGGCTCACGTAGCCCCGTAGTAATCCTACACAATCCTGCTGTAAATCCTTAATCTGCGATATCCTACCTGTCGTCCCGGTCACCACATACCCTGGGCTGCAATCTACGACCACCGGAGCTGCAGTGGACCGCGGAGCCCCAGCCAGCCAACATGGGAGTGTTGCGCGCGGCCCAACCTGCGACTGCCGTTGTGAGCTGGTGCCAGAGTGTGGCATGGACCCGGAGTTGTGCGGGTGCCCTGACCCCAGCCCTGACCCGACGATGACCGCTAACTCTGCTTAGCGAAGAGAGTGCCCCAGGTCCGTGCCTCCGTGGTTTTCCTGGTAGCTGTGGGGCCGCAGCTGAGCGCGGAAGCATTGTCTACTGCGACAATTGTATGCAGGAGCTGTTGCACCGATGAGCCGCTCGCGGCCTGTGAGCCGCGCTAGACATCGAGCGGCCGACGGTGACATTTTGACCTCTCTCTGCTACAGAGAGTAGAACACAATTTGGAGAACTGGTGAGGCAGGTGAGGAGCGGTGGGGGCCCAGAGCTTGAGAGCCATCAGGGCACAAGACGGCTAGAGCATGGGAGACCTTTTTGTTTGATGCTCACTTTTCTAGGCGGCGGCGGGGGAGGGAGTGCGGGGGGGTCTCGGTGCGCTTGTATGGGTGTGTGTGTGTGCGAGCGTGTGTGTATGTGTGCGGGCGGGGGGGAAGTCTCTGTATGTGTGCATGCGTGTATGGGCACTTGTGTGTGTGTCTGTGTGTCTGCGCATGTGTTTGCGCTTCCCAGGAAACAGGAGATGGCAACAGCGAGCGCGTTCGGCGCGCGTGGCCCGCTCCGATCGCCTTCAAGATGCGCGCGGCCAGCTCCTGTCAAGCTCTGTCGCTGACTATAGGTCTCTGGCAAGACCGCACTTACGCGCGGTTAACGCCACGAGACCTAAAAAATGACACATTTCACTTTCATTTTTTAAGAGCAGGCAGTGGGACAGCTGCCTGCTCTTAAACAATATTTCTACCCACATTCACAAAGGGGAAGGGGTCCCTTGGACCCCTTCCCATTTCCAACTGGTCTACCACCAACTTTCCATTGGTGGTAAAATGTGAATGCTTTGCGACCCTCATTTTGGTCACAAAACAATTGTACAGGTCACTGCAAGTCGCTAATAGAACACCCTTGGCCTTCCTAATAGTGAGTTGAAAACCCTATTTTGCGAGTCAGCAATAGGTTACAGACTCACAAAATAAGGTTTGTACATGCCGCAGACCTATTTGGCAGTCACAAACCTGCTGATTTCCCGTTTGCGACAGCTAAAAAGGGTCATTCATCCGGCCCTATGACTCTTAAATCATCCCAAACATGCAAACCTCTATCTCCTTTAATCATGGGCAAATTTTGCGAATTCGCAATCCGCAAATTTGCGATTCTCAAAATTTGCGAATTAGTGCGAATTTTTGTTTTTTTTGCGTGTTCGCAGGGTTTTATGCGTGTTCGCGGGGTTTTTTGCGTGTTCGCAGGGCTTTTTGCATCTTCGCGAGCCGCTTGCATAGCGAAGTTACCCATGCAGTCGTTTATGGGAGAGGGAGGGAGAGAGCGATAGATAGATAGATAGAAAGAGAGAGAAAGAGAGGGAAAGAGAGGGAAAGAGAGAGGGAGAGAGAGAACGAGAGAAAGAAAGAGAGGCCGGATCTCTGAAGGGCCAGATTCCTGAGTTGCCCCTACAGAACATACAGCTTTTTATTTTTAGCAAAATGCATATGAAAATTGTGCTGTAAAGGTCTCTTTTAGTTTAACCCCTCCTGACAACTCAAAATGGGTGTATTTGCCATCCTCTCCCTTCTTCCTGTTTTTTATATCTGTAAGTGCTTCCTGATGAGGTTTAATTCCTTGGACAGGTGCCTCGTTGCCTACTTGTAACTATTCTCTGACCCTGCTTCTAGGCTCAGAGCAGGGTCACAGAATAGTTGCAAGTAGGCAACGAGGCGCCAGGAAGCAATTAGCAGCAGGTGTCCAAGTTGAAGTTAATTTGTTTGTAACCCTTTTGTAAAAGGTTACAAAGAAATTAGGTTCAACTTTTGCACCTGCTGCTGTAACCCTTGCTTGGCTGAAAATTCGTCCCCGCTGATTTGCGGATTTTACCGCGATTTCGCGAGATTCACGGATTGCGAAATCGTGGAAAATCCGCAAATTCGCCCGCGAAACGGTTTTACGCCCACCCTTAATCTCCTTCATTACAACTCATAAATTCCAAGATTTTTAGGACATGGACCAGTGCACTGTTAGACCTGGCATCCTTGGCATAGTTTCCTCGGTCTTCATGCCTTTTGGTGTTAAGCTGGACTTCGTTTTTGCTGGTTTATGTACTCTGGGCCAGTGGTGGCTCCTCTGCTAAGGCAGAGGAGCATTGCCCCACTCCTTTTTTGCAGAGAAAGACAGAGAAATCAAAATGATAATAACTATCGGCCACGGTTTTGCGTGAGGGGGCGGGGCAGGGGAGGAGTGGTATCACCCTCCTAAAGTGCTCAATTAACTGCTTGGACGGCCCTCTCAGGCCGCCCAAAACAGTCTTGTGCTCTTTGCATGTTTTCCATGCAGACTGTATTGCAGTCAATGTGGAGAACATGCCCAGGCCTCCAGTCTGCGTCTGAGCACCGAAAAACGGTGCTCAGACCAATCACAATGCTGCTAAGGCAGCATTGTGGTTGGCTGACTGGGAGCCTGGGTATGCCTAGTGTGGCCGAGCGAGGCAGGACTGAAGGAGAAGAGACTGGCGAGGAAGCGGCGAAAAGGTAAGTTTTGAATTTTATTTTTTCATAGCTGCTTCCCCCACATCCTCCCCTCTACCACACCTTCCCCTACTTCATGCGTCCTACCCCCTACCTCATGCGTCCTCCCCACTACCTCCAATCGGTGCCAGCCACACCTGCTCTGGGCACCTTACTACTGCTGATCAGTGCTAAATTGCAAGTACTCCCTGAGCAAATTGTAATCCTGATTGGTTCTCCAGGATTGCCATATTTGATTTACTTGTAAATCCCTAGTAAAGTGCACTGTGTGTGCACTGGGCTTGTAAATCAAATGCTATTAGTGGGCTTGCGTTACTGGTTGTGCCACCCACATTGGTAGGGCTGTAAACATGTCTCAGGCCTGCCATTGCAGTGTCTGTGAGAGCAGTTTTAAACAGCCATGTCGACCTAGCAAGTGCACCTATTTGTCAGGCCCCAACCATCGCTTTTACTACATGCAAGGCATCCCTAAGGAAGGCCCAAGGTACCCCCATGGGCAGGTGCAGTGTATGAAGTTAGGACATGTACTGGTGTGTTTTTCATGTCCCGATCGTGAAAGACTGCCAATTTTGTTTTTAGGTTTCGCCTAGCGTAGCACTGCGCAGCAGTGTTCGCGCATGCGAAATCTTATGTTTTAGCAGTACAGGGCTTTGTCTCGCCTCTCTCTTCCATTGGCTAGCTCCATAAATGGAGGCTAGCCATTGGAAGAGAGATGTGTCACTCTTCGCTGGAGCAGATTCGTGGGCGTTCCGCTGTTTTTTTTGTGTGTGGCTCTGGGTGTGTGGGTGTGTGTGGCTCTGGGTGTGTGGGTGTGTGTGGCTCTGGGTGTGTGTGGTGCTCTGGGTTGTGGGTGTGTGTGGCTCTAGGTTGTGGGTGTGTGTGGCTCTGTGTGTGTGTGTGTGGCTCTGTGTGTGTGTGTGTGTGTGGCTCTGGGTGTGTGTGTGTGGCTCTGGGTGTGTGTGTGTGGCTCTGGGTGTGTGTGTGTGTGTGTGTGTGGCTCTGGGTGTGTGTGGTAGTAATTGCTGTCTGCTGAGCTCGTCCAGTAGGGTACAATAGGTCTTACATTTGCGAGAGATTAAGCTGTTGGCAATGTAAATTACAATGCCATTTATTTATCGGTTTTCAAAACCAACATATAAATACAATTTTTGTCATTTACAATGCCAATAGCTCTAACTTTTGCAAAGGCCAAACCGTTGCATTGTAAATGCCTGTTTACAATAGAAAGGACTAGTACTCCCATATGTTATCATTGGAGCTGCCTTGTAACTGCTTATAAGTGTAACTTTCAATTAGGAAGAGCTAGAGATTTGGACTTTGGGCTCTCCGAGCTCAGGATATAAAAACACAGCTTTTAGTAAATGTGGTTTTTAAATTGTGTGTTTGAAAATGCAACTTTTAGAAAGTGGCCATTTTCTTGTTTAACCATCCTGTGCCTCTGGCTGCTTGTGGAATCAACGTCTGACTTAGATTGACAGGACCTGTTTGTGCTTTCACTCTAGACAGTCACATAAAAGAAACTGAAGTGTGCCCCGCACATCCTAATACCCATCACCAGGCTGATGGGCCTTCCTGAGCTAGAGTGGTGGGAGGACCTGTCGCCTGCACCTCAATAGGGTTATGCCTGGCCTTTCACAATACTGTATCCACCCCCCTGGAGCGTGATAAGATCGATGCATCATGGGACTGTGGCCTGTGCGCCTGTTCGCCTCCGCATGGATCGCCAGCACATCCAGATGCTATTCTGGAGACTATCACTAAAGAAGAACAAGGAAGCAACCACAGACACAAAAGAGATAAATTGCGTTCAGACTGACTGCTTCCAGAACTGGAGAAGCAAGAGTGCATCTGCGCTCAAGCTGCACTCTGTGCTCCAAGTGGGCCAAGGCAGAGCCCTGACAAAGCAAAAGAGACAATGACAATGAACCAGAGCCCTTTGTGTCAGTCTACTTCTGTTCTTCCCTGGCTTGGAACACTGCAGGTACTTTGGCTTATGATTAGTAATTTGGGCATGGGGAGCCCCTAAAATCAACCCAAAAAGACACCTCAACCCATAGGTGGATGAATTGGTGACAGTGGTAAACCTCAATTTCATTAGGCAATGTGTCCCCAAGATAAGGCACTACACAGCATATCATAATACAGCCAATTAAAAAGGGCAGACTCACTAAGAGAACAGGGTAGAATTGGAAAATGTAGGAAGATTTTACAAAAATTCACAAGGCACAATACAGAAACTGTAAATGCAGATGCATACAGTCATTGCCATGAAGGCTCTCAGCAACAAGACACTACAGACCTATAGACAAAGACACAAATTATTCCATGTCCCAAATGAGCAGCAAAATCAATAAGAATCGGACAGCATCTCTCGCATCATAGGAAAGTCATTAGGGGTTCTCCGGCTCACCCCAAGATTCAAGGGTTTATATAGGAAATCATATCAGGCTAACATTAACAGTGACATTCATCGAGGTGTGAGCAAAAAAATAATTTACAGAAATCAAGCATATAAATAAGAAGCATTACACTCTACCTTACCCACTACATGAATATTGATTCAGCTAGAGAATGCTGAAGTCATCCAGAGCTGGTAGAACAAAACTAGTTATAAAAACAATTGTGCTGAAGAGACCTTGAGCACTTGAAACATTACTGAGCCTGTGTTGGAAACGTTTTCTTCAAGAAGAGCGAGAACAGAAATAAGCAAACATGAGTTAGATTAACTGTGCACAGCAGAAATAATAAATGGTGAACAGGCAGGATGAGACAGCCACTTTGACAAGATGGCATTGAGGCCTAACTGAGGCCTAGTTAGCATAAGCCGGTAAAAGGTATTTTATCAGGTCATAGCAAAATCTTTTCTACAGGCAATAACAGTAGATAAGTGTACACATGTAAATTCAAATGCATATCTATTTTTTTAATGTTGTTAATAATACATAATTTTATAAATTCACTAAACCTATCCCCTCTGATTATTCTATAATTTCCCCAAGGAATGGAAACACTCATCCATCCTACCCCTCCTAAAAAAGGCGAATTTGGATACGATCCCAACAACTTTAGACCTATTTCCAGGTTACCCCTCCCCCGCAAAACTCAAAGAAAGTAATCTGAACTCCCAACTTAACAGGTTCTTACAGGACTCACAGGCCCTTGACCCAACTCAATATGGGTTTAGAGTGGCCCACAGTATGGAAACGGCACTCCTGAAGTCCACAGAAGAGATTAGAACCATTCTAGATCATGGGGGAAAAGCCGTACTGATTATGTTAGACTTATCTGCGGCTTTCGACACGGTCCATCACAAGTTGTTGGTGGACCGGTTGGACTAGTTGGGGATCAAGAACAATGCATGGGAGCTTCTTAATTCATTTCTCACAGATAGAACCCAAATAGTCACTTTAGATAGATTTAAAGCCAAATTGTTTTCCCTGCCGTGTGGTGTGCCACAGGGTTCATCACTAAGCCCGACATTGTTTAATGCTTATGTATCATCCTTAGCCCCCCTAATTCAAAGTTTTGGGTTTTCCCTAACTTCATACGCCGACGACACTCAAATCGTCGTGACTATACTACCAGAGAATTTACACGAAACAGCATCATAATTAAAGGCGTGTATAAAAGCAGTAGGAGACTGGATGTTCCACAACTGTTTGAAGTTTAACTCTGGTAAGACGGAGGTTGTCTCTTTGGAAATGACCCCACCTATTGGACCCCTAGTTGTTGGCCAGAGGAGATGGAATCCTTGCCTGTCCCTATAAAAAAGGTCAAGAACCTTGGTATCTTAATCGATGACAAAATGAGCTTTAGGGACCAAATAAACCAGGTCGCCTCCACCACCTCGTACATCCTTAAATCGTGCAAAAAAATCATGCCCCTACTACCCAAGGAAGCACAACAAACTCTAGTATCTGCCCTCTGTGAAGTAGTGTGGCTCACTGGTTAGAGGCGGCAGACCCGAGAGCAGAGGACGGCCCGGGACCAGGGTTCGATTCCCGGCGCGGCAGGTTTCTGGACCAGGGTCAGCGGACTCGATAATTCTCTCGCCTCGGTGCCCACTCTGATCAGCGATCACACTCGGCAACTCTGGGCATTAGCTTGCCTCATCTTCACTAACGGCCCCACCAGACCGCCAGGGATGCCTGGTCTCACCCTGGAGATACCCATTAAGGGACCATCTCTCAGGGAAGCCAGGAAGGGTTTCGCAGCGGTCGAAGCGCCTTGGGACCCTACGGGTAAGTAGTGCGCTATATAAATGCCAATACATTACACATTTACATCATGAGGTCAAGACTAGACTATTGCAATAGCCTTTATTTTACTGTTCATAAAGGATCAATGAACAAACTGCAGATGTTACAGAATGCAGCCGCCAGACTTATTACAGCCACACCAAAATACAAATCCATCTCAACCAAAATAAACAACTTCACTGGCTCACTGTCAGCAAACGCACCAAATTGAAGGCACTATGTCTGGTATTTAAAGCTCTTCGTGGCATAGGATCTAACTTTCTTCAACAACGCTTTACTTGGTATAAGCCTAACAGAGTACTGCGGTCAGCTGACCAAAAGCTCATTAGCATCCCTCGTGTAAAAAAAGCGAACTGGGGAGGAAGGAGCTTCACGATCAATGCGGCTAAATCGTGGAACTCACTACTGCTGAATATAAGAAACATTCCCAACCTCCTGCCCTTTAGAAAGGCACTGAAAACATGGCTGTTTACAATCGAATCTGGCTATTCCCCTGCTCAGCTCACAGTAGGTCTTCTCATAGCGCCAGAACACCTTCGGGTATCAGTCTGCGCTTTATAAATACAAATAACATTAACATTAACAATAACATTATAATCACTAAAATGCACAAAAAAGCAGAATACAGTCTGCAATATTTTCTGCTTGCGATTCGATACCTCCAACAGTTTCAGTTTATTATACACCCGATCTCTGGTATCTTCCAGATCAGTATTATTCCACTTCGATAAAACCCTTCTCTTTTAACACCCACAAAAATATTAATTCAGAAAATTTGAACAAGTAAAACAGAGCAATTGCACAAATTAACACAATTGCAGGTTTTGGCATAATCCTCAAACACAGCTCCACACAAACGATAAATCCACTTACCAACCTTACTAAAAATCCTTTCCAATCTCACTAACCCAGGAACCTACTACTTCCCATAAGCCTTAGTCTTCACGAGAACTGTTAGTTCTGTTTAACTCATAAGCATTAGTAACCCTGCTGTTATCTGGGATGAAGGTACAGTATTCTTTTACCTTTAAAACCCTGCAAACACTGCCTTCCTTTGTGAGAATGATATGTAGCGCTAAGCTATTTTGCATTATCCTTGCACGCATTGCAGTTAACTCTGTGTTGATTTGTGTTAGTGCACCAGCTGTATTAGAAGCGGTTGAATCCTCCAGCGTAGACAATCTTCTAATATTCACAACATTCATAGCCACTTCAACAGGTGGCACCATAGCTCTTAATACATCTAAAACTATCTGCCCAAAACTACATCTCACGCTCTTCAACCAACAGCATAATTAATCTCATTTGCATGATAAAGCCTAGGGAGTACTAAAGCCAAATAACAAGAACCCACCCAATTACCAGCCAAGTTGAAATGATAGCTTTACCACACACATAATACATTCCTTTCAGGAAGGTTTCCTCACCAACCAGAAAATCACCACTAACACCATAACTGGTTTCACACTCACTCTTTCCCACAAACTCGATTAACTGAACTACTGACCTAGATGCATGTTGCACCATGTACAATTACCCCTTTCTCTCACGCTCCATTCTAAACCTTGGATGTAAATTTGAAAACCTAAATTCCTTTACAGCTTAATGTTTTCTCTAATTTACTTCTCATCTTCTTAGCTTCACAAAATATTCACTCTCTTCTCATTAGATTATTCTTTAACACAATCATGCACTTTACTCAATCTACACAAATAGTATCCTTTAGTTTGTTTAAAAATAGGGTTAGTTTATGCAACTGTATTCAAATATTTACTATAGGTTACCCTATTCCCAGCATCTTCGGAAACAGGAAGGGCCTCCAGCGAGAGACTCTTGCTTATTAAATATACTAACAAAAACAGTGCAGGAAAAGCTGAAAGAAATAGGTAGCTGTAGATCCATAGCTCCTTCACCTACAAAAGGGGGAAAAGTACACACCATACAATTCATGACTCCCATAAGTTTAAAATATTCATACAACCTATTTGCATAGATATTGTACTTAAAACCACTAATTAAACGTTTCCTATTTGTCAGTGTTTCAACTTGTGAGGAAACCCAACATACCCAAAGGGAGAAATTATTCATAACATTATTTCAGAACCATCAGGATTTGCAAACATTTAAGGAGGCTCTTCTTCCAAGAAGAATTGGCAAAGGTTTTTTCAGTTGTAATTCGATGAAGCTTACTTTTTGTTCAGAATTTTCTTTCTTGTTGCTGTTTTAGCAATAGGCAATTCACCATCACTGTTCTCTGAATCTATTTCAATTACTTCTGGCTCTGCTCATATGAACACTGATCTTTCATTCTTCCAATGCCTTTTCTTACAAGTGCTCTTCACAGCCTTATGAGACAACTCTTGCCTCTTTACTTGTGACTACTGTTGACCCTTCTTCATTCACAGACGAACGGGTGCTTTGACCAGCATCAGCGACTCAACTCACTGAACTGGTTTCTACACCTTGAGGTCCTAGAGACTCGTATTTTCAGCTGGAGCTTTTCATGAGCTGAATCAGAGACAATTTCTTGCTGCTTATTTCTTCGGTCTGATTCTCAAGTTGAAACTTGCTACTCGTACCTTCACTAGGCTCTACACTTTCATTTGCACCAGCAACTTCTCCGGTTTCAGCAACAACTTCAACTTATTCTCCAACTTCTCCTCCCTCTGGAACTATGTTGCAAACTTGAGTTTGACTCTGAATCAATGGTTGTTTTCCCTATGTTGTGATTTGCCATCTTCACTCTTCCTGTTTGAGAAGTGTGGATCCACTGCAGGACTGGGCACACTTCACAGCAGTGTTAGTCACAAGCACAACTTGATATGGTCCTTTCTAACATGTCTCAAGACATTTGCAGACATGCTTTTTCTCCAGGATCCTGTCTTCTGGTTGTAGTGTAATGCATGGAGTTTTTTGTCAAAGCGGTTGCCAAATTCACTTGACGAGAGACACATTTAACCATGGTAGACATTACATTTAGACTCCATTTTCACTTTCCTTTTTAACTTCGCATCTTTTTTCAATAATGGTTTGCACAGGTTTTCTCTAACACTAGAATATGCCACGCACACATTTATTCCTAGTAGACAATGTGCCCTGTAGGCTGCACAATTAGTTCCAGGGTCACACATATTAGAACACAATGCCCTGGTTTTATTTTTGTGCTCATAGGAGAGGACTCTCTTGCCAGATGAACTAAAGACACTGGCACAGCACTTTAAGGCTGGTGTTTTATTATTTAAGTAGCGTCCATGCCGATGTCGGTTAGAAGCACTTCATACTAGACTTATCATAGAAGCTGCTGCAAGTTGTGACTGAAATGCAGCCCCGCAGGCCCCGACCTTCATCCTGAGAAACAAGAAACCTGTGCAAGAGAAGTATGCAGGCCTGTACACTCAGACTGGTGCATTTGTTAATGCACGGAAACCAGCTTCCTGGCACATTATACCAAGGTATGGAGTTAGATCATTCCAACAGGTAGATCATTCCAACAGGTGTGGCAGAAAGGTATTCCTGATATGCTCTTGCTAGAGTAGAGTTGTTAGTGATAGATCAGAGTAACATCAGGAAAAATTGACATGGTTGAATGGTTTGTGTTTTTCATCATTCTAATAATGCTTGTAACAACGATGTGCTTCCTCAGCTCACATTTTATTTCCAACGGTTAGATCTTTTCAGTAAAGATTTGAAAAATGATTTTTGTAACTTTTCTTTGCGACACCTTGGGTATACAAAAGTGACAATCGAAAAGGTTAGATCGGTTCACAGGAAGTCCTTGGGAATGAGAGTGGTCATGTTCGAGGTTACTGACAACATCTATAACTCTGTAATGTTAGGGGTTTAGATGCCGTAATGTGTGCGAGCCGAGCCAACCTTTACTGATTAGATAAGAAGACTCAGTCTCTGTATTATGAAGTTTGGTTGATCTACTACACAGTCATAGTAACTGTAGAACATCATAGAATTAAACCTTTGCAGTAATATAATATGACATCATCAGTTATTGACACAAGCACTGCTGAAAGTATGTATGCAATCCTCATTGCTCTGCCCATTATCACTTCATGTGGCAAGAGTCCAGTCTTTGTCTGGAGTACTTCTTTTTTTTAAAAACTTTTTTTTATTGCTTTTGTATAGACAAAGAAAACATGCAACACACCCTCCACCCAATTTCAGGCATCCCACAGTCCACCTGGCAGGGGGTGAAAGCTGGCCCACCACCCACCTGTATGTCTGGGGGCACCCCCAGACTTTATAAACTGACTCTTCTGCCACTGCACACCGTTCATTCCCCGTGCCACTCCTCTGGGAAAGGGGGGACCTCCAGTTATTTGCAATATCCTGTTTATCCAACAGCATGCTCGTGAAGGAGAATCTGAAAGTGGCCCAGCCCTCAGCAGGAGCTTCGTGATCAGAGGGAAAGCTCACGGAATATGCGGCCATACAGATTGTAAAGACGTTTGCTAGGACTATGGATTCCAATCCCAGATGGACTGAAGGGTCCAGTCGATCAGCAAAGAACCAGCATGCTGGGTCTGGTGGCTTAGTGGACTAATGCATCCAATGTAGGGGCCTGTGTTTGACTGGCAGGTCCACTCAGCCTTTCATCCTTCTTGGGTCAATAAAACGAGTACCATTGTGTTTGGTAACAAACATCTGTTATTCAGCACCAAGGTACCCTTCTGGGTGATCGCGCTTTACAAATACACGTTGTACTAGGTGTATGGGAAAAAGTTGTGCTGCCCTGTAGTAAAGGTGCACATGCGCCTCCCCTAGGCCCCGTCATATGAGGATTGGACACATTTGGAAATTGAGACTCTGGTGATGCCTCCCGTCCATTTAGAGCAGCTGTGGAAGGGCTATCCTCTGAAAGCTGCTCCCCCGTCTCATAATAGAGAGAGGCAATTTGCTCCACCTATCCAGATGGGACCCATGTTTGGGCAGTAACCGGAAGCCATTAAGCTCCCAACATATGGCCGGATCTTGGGTAATGTACATGCCCAGATATTAAAATGCGGACTGCATCTTCGGAACACCCCCAGATCCCCTGCACCCTGGGCCCACCTCTCCCCACAGGGTAACAATCACAGATTTGCTCCATTTGACACTCAGCTCTGAGGCATCCCCAAACACATTCAGCATAGTTCGGACCTGTGGGATCGTAAGTGGCAGGCCTACTCGCATACAGCACTATGTCATCTGCACATAGGGCTACGTAGTCTTCATGACCTTAATCCCAGCAGATCCCACAGTACTGCACATCCTTCCTGACCCAGATTTCCAGTGGTTCCTTGGCCAGGGTGAAGAGAAGTGTTGATAACTGGCATCGCGGTCTCATAACTGCAAACGCTGCAACTCTGGGCAATAGCTTGCTTAGTCTCCACAACGGCCCCCGATGCACAAGGGATGCCTGGTTTCACCATGGGATGCCCAGGAGTGGACACCTCACAAGGAAAAGCCAGGAGGGGTTCCCTTGTGGTAGGAGTACAAGCACCGGGATGCTTACGGGTTACTGTTCGCACTATACAAATACAACACATTTACATTTACATTTACATAACACATTGGATTGCAAAAGTCTCAGACAATGATCAGTCTGTTAAGACGAGGGTGGCTTGAACCTATAGTCTTGTGAAATGCGCATGGGAAATTTGAAGTCTTCTAATACCGTGTCTGGTACCTCTTTGTGGCATAAAGCCATTTTGATCCCAGTGGACTAGAGAAAGGATTATTCTAGCCATACCTATTGGCCACGACCTTCACCAGGAGTTTTGCCTCTGTGTTGATCACGGATATGGGGCCATATCATGCGCACTCCTCCAACGGCTGGCCCTCCTGAAGCAGGACAACTATCACAGCCCCATGCAGGTCCTGAGAAAGAACACCATCCCTGAAGGTTTGATTTAACATGGAACCCATATGAGAGATAAGATCAGATGTGTAGCGCATAAAGAGTTCAACAGAGAAGCCATTGTGTCCAGATGTCTCATTCAATCAATATAGATTTATGTAGGATGACTAATCACCAGTGAGGGTATACAGGTGCTGAACGTGCTGCTGCAGGGGGCTCCATTGAACATCTAGGTCTTGAGTCCTTTCCTAAATTCCAGCAGACATTAGGTCCTTAGGTGAAGTGAGGAGGTTGCTCCACGACTTTGCAGTGAGGTAGTGAAAGGACCTTCCTCCACTTTTGCTGCGGAGGATGCTGGTGAGGCAGAGGAAGGCAGAGAGCAAATGTCTTGAGGGAAGGTGGAAATTCAGTCAGTGGTTGATGTACACTAGTCCCTTGTTGGTGTCGTGGAGGGCTTTGAAGTTGTGGTACAACATCTTGAACTGGTATTTCTTCTGAATGAGGAGCCAGTGAAGCTTCTTGAGGTGGGGGGTGATGCGGGGCCGATTAGAGAGGTCTAGGATGAGTCTAGTTGCTGAGTACTGTATAGTTTACAATCTCTTGTGGTGCGCAGTGATTCCTACATAGAGTGCGTTGCCATAGTCCAGTCAGCTGGTGACCAGGGCTTGTGCATCTGGTATCGATGGAGAGCCACCGGAAAATCTTGTGAAGCATGCAATGGGTGAGGAAGCAGGTGGAATAGATTGCATTGATCTGTCTTTTCATGGTGAACTTGCTGTCCTGGATGATGCCAAGGCTGCGGGCATTATCGGTCGGAGTGGGTGTGGGTCCTAGTTCGGGGGGCTACCAGGCTTTGTTCCATGGGAAGGTGCTATTCCCGAAGATCAGCACTTCTGTCTTCTCAGTATGGAGTTGCAGCCAGTGGTTTCATCCATTTGGCAATGCCCGTCATACACTTACTGAAGTTGGTCAGCATGGTGGAGGGGTCATCTGACAGTGAGAGGATGAGCCAGGTATGGTTGGCATAGGATATCATGTTCAGTCAGTGCGATCAGATGGCGTTGGCCATGAGAGTCATGTAGGTGTTTAACAGGGTCGGGCTGAGAGAAGAACCTTGAGGGACGCTGCAGATCTGATTCTCTGGATACTCCCTGTGAGGAAGGAGGGGATCCACTTGAGGACATCTCATTGGATTCCAATGATGTGAAGCCTTTGGATCAAGGTGTAGTGGGATACTGTGTTGAATGTTGCTGAGAGGTCAAAGAGGATGAGGGCTCCCATTTTTCCTTGGTTGAGGAGGGATCTGATCTGATCTGTGCCTGCTATCAGGGCGATTTAGGTGCTGTTCTTGGTGTGGAATCCGGTTTGGGATGTGCCCAGAAGATTATTGTAATCCAGGTGTTCTGTGAGTTGGCGGTTGATGGCCTCCGAGGACTTTGGCAGGAAAAGGGAACAGGGAGATAAGGGTGGTAGTTATGGAGTTAGTTGGTGTTGGCGAATGGTTTCTTGAATAGGGGCTTGACTTCTATGTGCTTCGATTCTTCAGGGAATGTGGCCGTGGTGATGGATGCATTGAGGATGGCGTTTAGCTCACAGCTGATCATCTCTCTCCCAAGGTTGAAGATGTAGTTGGGGCAGGGGTCCATGGGTGCTGCAAATAGACAGAGATCTTGATGGCTGAGGTGTCTTCATGGTGAGCTGGTCCCAGGTGGTGAGCAGGTGTTAGTGTTCCTCATTCATGGGGGTCGAGATAGCTGAGGAGGTTGGGGTTCGAAATTTCTGTAGATGGTGGAGATCTTGTTGTGGAAGAAGTCTGCCAGGGAGTCGCATAGTTCCTGTGAAGGGGTGATGTTGTTTTCGGCAGCAGAGGAGCTAGAAAACTTTGAGGCTGTTGAATAGTTCCTTGCAGTGGTTGGAGCTTGCTTCAATGCGGTTGGCCAGGGTGCTTCTTTTTATCTTTTTCAGGAGTTGGTGGTATTGGTTGAACTCAGTTTTGAATGTTGTTCGGTCCGCGGGCTCCATGGTGGTACGCCATTTCCTTTTGAGCTTCTTGCAGGTGCACTTCATGGTTCTTAGCCCTGTTGTGTACCAACTGGCTTGCTTGCAGGACCTTATGAGCTTGGTGGGTTTGATGGGAAACAATGTCAGTGCAGTCGGAGATCCAGGAGGAGAAGTTCTTAACCGTCTGTTTTAGGTTGATTGCGGTGTGAGGGCAGGAGGATTTGAGTGCGTTGATTCATTGACTCACTGAGAACTTGTTCCAGCTGAGCTGTGACATGCTGGGCAGCTTGGGTGCAGAGCTGGGGGCTCCTGACATGGTGAAGTGGATGATATCATGGTCGGTCCAGGTGAGATTGGTGACATGACTGTACTTGAGTCGGTTGCGTGCTGTGAAGATCGGGTAGAGTGTGTGTATCCTACGATGTGAGTGGGGTTGGTGACCAGTTGGGCACGGCTGATGTTGCTCATGCTTTCCAGGAGGTTGGCGACGTTGGTATTGGGGTTGTAGAGGTGAAAGTTGATGTCTCCAAGGAAGATGTCGTTTTCGGAGTAAATGGTGTGTGGGGCAATGAAATCTGGGCTGTCGTTGAAGAAGCTGGGGTGAAGTCTCAGAAGTCTGTAGGTGAGGGGGACTACGATGGTGGTTTTGCTGTTGGCTCGGAGTTGGAAATGGAGATGTACCATGATCGTGGTGACAGTGCAGTGCACGGTTTCCATGAATGATGGTGATTCCACCTCTGTGCTTGTAGATGCAGTCTGTGTTTGCAGTCTTATAGCCGTCAGGTGTAGCTGTGGCAATGTCGGGCATGGGTGAGGGGTTGAGCCAGGTCTCGGTGAGGAAGATGTCGGGGTGAGGGAAGGGATAGGGTCCCAAATCTTGGTGGCGTGCTTGCAGAGAGATTGTGCGCGGAGTAGGGGGCAGTGGAGATGGTCCAGGGTGGTCGTGGTAGACATTGCGGTAGCCTTAGTGCATGCTGGAGCTTCAATGTTGCAGGTGAAGAGGCCGTACCGGCAGGTGACAAGACCTTCCATGGATCAGGGAGAGGTGCGGTAACAGTTGATGCGGAGGAGTTCCAGGCCCAGGGCTTGAAGCTCAGCGGTGGTGTATCTTTGGCGGGTGGTGGGGCCAGGGTTCCTGGCCCTGGGCGCGATTAGGTACTGACAGGCTTGCCTTTGGCGCACTTTGGGAGTGGTGGCACTACAGTCTCCATGAGAGGTCCTGGAAGGTGGGAGGAGATGGAGCGGGAGGAAAGGTCATCAAAGTGGGCTGTCCCGCGATCACCTTAGGAGAGCCCAATGCTAGGTCTAGCGGACCCTCTCCCGCCACCGCAGGAAAAGTGTCCTGAATGCTAATGGTCTTATTCGAGAAGAAGCTAGCCAGTTGGACTCCCAAGGCTGCAAAAAGGAGCATTTAGGTGTGATGGCGGCCGGGGAGGTGAATTCCGTAACATTCACATGGTCATGTTAGGGCTCATCATTATCTCCATTGCGGGCTGGAACCGGTAGCCGTGTTATAGAATTCAGAGGATTACACCTTCTGATCGAGATGTCTTCAGTTGCCTGTATGGTTTGTTCATTCCTCATAAGGTGACTGTGAGGTGCAGAGTTCTGACACAGGGAGGCAAAACGTCTACTGAATCAGGAGCAAACACAATCAGTGTGTATATCCCATGAAAAGCCATTCACTTTGTTCAATTGCAAAGCAAACAGCTGCAATCAACTTCAGACAACCAGGACAAGTGACAACTACTGGATTGAACAGAACAGTAAAATAAGCAACAGGTCTCATTGCCCCTCCATGTTTTTGAGTCAAATCAGCAGGAGAGGCGAGAAGAAACAGAACAAGAAATACAACCACAGAAAAATACAATAAAGCGACAATAGAATAGAGAGTTACATCACTGGGGGGTGGTGAACTATAGCAGTCCCAGTACCAATGAGTGATCGGCAGCAGCGGTGGGAGTGGCACACTGACCAGTAGGTTACGAGCATGCCCCTGAGTGTGGAACCCAGAAACTCCTCCACTAAGGGATGGTCCAAGCTTTCCTCGGCTCCTTAAAAAGTCTAGTCAAAGGGATGTCCAACAACATAGGGTGCTCCCGCTCCTTCTTCCCCTTGACCCTCCCAGCATAAAGGGAAGCATAGTATCTAGCAAAAGCATGAGCTATCCCCTGTGAGACTATGACAGGGCCAAGCTGGGGATTGAGTATGGTGGCCAACCACCTGGACTCTTGGTCTTTGTTCGCCAGCATATATATATATATATATATACACGTTTCCCAACCTTGTCCCCGGAATTGAATATTCTATGTTAGGAGGAAAGAAACACCAGGCGAGCAGAGTCCACAAAGGCATCCCTGAGTATTTCTCTGGCCACGGTCAACAAACACAGATTCTGAGCTGTTGGCCTGAGTGGCCATGTGGCATGCAGGTGTGCAAGTTGAAGCTCTAAGTTAAGGTCTCACGCACATGGTCACGCTGCGCTGAGTGAAATAGGACATAGTCCTGCCACAAAGAACCACCTTCAGGGCCTCCCAAATGACAACTGCAGAAGAGACAGAATCAGAGTTAGTGCCGAAGAATAGGGCCATCTCCTCACACGACTCCTCAAAAAACGCAACTTCTTGTAGGAGATATCTGCTAAACCTGTACCCCCCCACCACCACCCCGGTATCACCATTTCAACTGGAGAATTATCAGACAAGTATCTGGGCATAAGGCGTACTTAACTGATAACTTGGGAATCCTCAGACGAGGGAAGTAGTTAATACGTAATTGGGTGTTGAGGACCTACGAGTGGTGAGTTTATCCATGGGTTACAAAGGTGCCAGACAGTCATGAGGCCAAGGGACACTGTCCAAATCCTGGAGCCAGTGGGTGAGTACTGTCAAGGGCAGGGTCCATGTATGAGTTGAAATACCCTCCCACCACCGGCCTCTCCTCCAGGAGCCGCAGCAACAGTGCACCTAAGTCACCCAGGGTTCTCCCCACTACAGGTGAGGGGGAGAGGTAAGATATACACACTTATTACGTTCCAAGTTTGTCCTTCCATTAGATCACAGATTGCCACCCAACACCCCAAGCTGGCCTGAAATGCCTCCTTCATCCATCTGGACTACTTTTAATGCTCATCAGAAGTAAAGGAAGAGCATCGGACCATTTCAAATGCGTTTGATTAACATACTTTAGCCAGCTTGTTGTTGATGGTGGTCCCATTCATGTTCGCTACAATGCCAGAGGATTGAGAACGATAACCACAACGAAACCTTTGTTCAATCAGAAGAGATGTACAAATCAATATAAGAATCACATTTTTAAAGGAGTTCCACAGTGTATCTCAATAGTGGCTAGCAGGCAGACAAGTGGAATTGATTCCTTTAACACGAGTTTGGCAAAGGCCTTGCTGTCAGAACTCTGAGTTGAGTAGACTTTGACCCATTTAGAGAATAAGCAGATAATCACAAGAACAGATCTAAGGCCATTGGAAACAGGCATTTCAATGAAGTCTGTTTGAAGTCTAGTAAATTGGCCCTTTAATTTTCAATATGATTAATAATGACAATAGCTCACTTTCTGTGGGGATTTCTCTGACAAATGACATCTGACACAAATTGTCTGCCACATTTCTGAATTTGGTATTAAACCAGTACTTTGTATAGGTCCTGGTCACTGAGTCTCTACCTGCATGCGTCTGGCCATGTAGGTAGCAGGCCATGGAATGTAGCATGGAGTCAGGAAGAGCATATTTCTATTCAGGAGTAATCCAATCATTTTTAGGTCGAACAGTCGAGACCTCTTGTATATACTTAGCAAATATTTATATGTGAATATACTTTGTGGGCTCTGGAGATCAGCCCTAGGAATTGTCTGCTTCCGCTTAGGGACTTCTTTGTCTGTTCACCTGCCTCTATTTAACTGTCATGATAGAAAATGACCAGTAGAGGTCAGTAAAACACGAGAATTGCTTTCTGCTGAGGAACTTTCTTTTTTAAAATTTTTCTGGCAACTGCTTCTATTTAACTTTCTTGATAGAAAACGACCAGCAGAGGTCCGTAAAATACCAGAATCACTTTAGCAGTCTCTAGATTACAGTCCATAGAAATGGTCTTCCACGAGCACCCGTAGACAATATTTTTTTCAAATCTTGTGTTTTCAGTGATTTGACCACCAAAGGCCCTGGTTTTATATTAAAAACAGAGCTTTGGACTATACCATTTCCCACTGAAAGGCGATATTTCTCTCCATGTGGTCCCACAACTGGTTTGTCACGCAGTTTGGTGCCTTCTTTCCCTCAATGTTGAAGAACAGCAGATGTTTCAGCACCCAAGCTAATGTGCTGCATAGCTAAATACATATAAGGCCCCAAAGGACCGATTGCATTGCAAATGCTAGTTAAACTTTGTCCTGCTACCAGCTTTCATTCTCTGCTACCTCCCCTGGACTTCCGTCAATTAAATTAATGTGGATTGTATTGGGTTTAACAAAAAACAATTTGCATAAATTGTATTTTCAGCAGTTTTTGCACTGGTTTCATTCTGTTCTGATTCTGGCACAGTTGTTGATTCATTTGATCTCACAGTTGCATTCACAGGTGCGCAACACTTTGCCATTTGGTCAGCATATTTGCTTTCAATTGCAACTATATTGTCACCAGCCAATGGGTCATACACTTCACCATTCCAATGTGTCTTGGTTTTTGTATTGCTTCCAAAAGATCAAGAATATAAAAACCATTCCTGATGGGGCATCAGATGATGCCATAAAATCATTTTGTGACCATAACTGCCCAAAATCAAGTAGCACTCCAAACCTATAATGGCAGTCTGTGTAAATCATCACACTCAACTTGTAAGCTAGACGACAAGTCCCTGTCAATGCAATCAACTCTGCCACTAGTGCTGAATTTACGTTAGGCATTTATGTGGAGAAGTGTGGCTCAATGGTTAGAGCATATTTAACAACAAGGGGTGGTGATGGACAGAGTTTCTGAATTAAGCAGAATACTCTCACCCAGTCAAGAGATCAGGGCTAGATCCAACACCGTTTTTTAGCTCACTGCACCATCCCAGTTCAGAACCTGGCTATATGCAAATTAGTCTGTTCCTGTCCCAGTGCATGATGGGAACAGGGCAAACCAAACTACCAAGCCAATTCTTACACTGGGAAGGAAACAAGCTTCCGGGGACCGGTTTCTGGCATTTCAGCCGTCGTCGGCCCGGCTTGCTTGAATCCTGATGGTGCAATGAGCAAGGGACTCACATCTGAGTATACCCTTCCACGCTTAGGGTGGACAAAATATTTAACAAGGGGTGGTGATGGACAGAGTTTCTGAATTAAGCAGAATACTCTCACCCAGTCAAGAGATCAGGGCTAGATTGAACACCGTTTTTTAGCTCACTGCACCATCCCAGTTCAGAACCTGGCTATTTGCAAATTAGTCTGTTCCTGTCCCAGTGCATGATGGGAACAGGGCAAACCAAACTACCAAGCCAATTCTTACACTGGGAAGGAAACAAGCTTCCGGGGACCGGTTTCTGGCATTTCAGCCGTCGTCGGCCCGGCTTGCTTGAATCCTGATGGTGCAATGAGCGCCATCAGGATTCAAGCAAGCCGGGCCGAAGATGGCTGAAATGACAGAAACCGGTCCCCGGTAGCTTGTCTCCTTTCTGGTGAAGAATTGGCTTGGTAGTTTAATCTGCCCTGTTCCCATGATGCACTGGGCCAGGGACAGACTGATTTGCATATAGCCAGGTTCTGAGCTGGGATGGTTCAGTGATATAAATAACGGTGATGGATCAAGCCCTGATCTTTGGACTGTGTAAGAGTGGTCTGCTTAATTCAGACACTCTGCTCATCACCACCCCCTTTTCTGAATCGTTTTTGGCCACTATAGGTGTGGCAGGGTATACTCAGACATGAGTCCCTTTCTCACTGCACCATCAGGATTCAAGCAAGCCGGGCCGAAGACGGCTGAAATGCCAGAAACCGGTCCCCGGTTGCTTGTCTCCTTTCTGGTGAAGAATTGGCTTGGTAGTTTAGTCTGCCCTGGTCCCATGATGCACTGGGCCAGGGACAGACTGATTTGCATATAGCCAGGTTCTGAGCTGGGATGGTGCAGTGAGATAAATAACGGTGATGGATCAAGCCCTGATCTTTGGACTGGGTAGGAGTGGTCTGCTTAATTCAGACACTCTGTTCATCACCACCCCCTTTTCTGAATCAATGGTTAGAGCAGGCAGACCTCGATGCAGAGCTCTGGCCAGGGACCAGGGTTCGATTCCTGCCCCGGCGGGTCTCGGGCTCATTAATTTCCCTGACCCGATATTGTCGCCTCACTGCCTATTCTGATCATGGGTCCCACGCTGCAACTCTGGGCAATAGCTTGCTTAGTCTCCACAACGGCCCCCACAACGCGAGGGATGCCTGGTCTGCACCATGGGGGTGCCCAGGAGTGGACACTTCACAGCCAGGAAGGGTTCCCTTTAGGTATTCGTACAAACGCCGGGAAACCCACTGTGGGTAGCTGTGCGCTATACAAGTACAAAAACATTTACATTTACATTTACTTGAAGCTTCAATGATTTCAGAAATGGAACAGACTGCATAACCAGCTTTAAGTGCACCAAGAAGATCTCCAAGAACTATCTACTAACAAAAACATATCAGCCTTTTCATGATGAACATCTTTGATATCTGTCCACGGTTTGATACATAATTCTGTAACATTCACATGGTCATGTTAGGGCTCATCATTAGCTCCATTGCGGGCTGGAACCGGTAGCCGTATTATAGAAATCAGAAGATTACACCTTCTGATCGAGATGTCTTCAGTTGCCAGTATGGTTTGTTCATTCCTCATAAGGTGACTGAGGTGCAGACTTCTGTCACAGGTCAGCAAAATGTCTACTGAATCAGGAGCAAACACAATCAGTGTGTATATCCCATGAAAATCCATTCACTTTGTTCAATTGCAAAGCAAACAGCTGCAATCAACTTCAGACAACCAGGACAAGTGACAACTACTGGATTGAACAGAACAGTAAAATAAGCAACAGGTCTCATTGCCCCTCCATGTTTTTGAGTCAAAATTGACAGGGAGAACCCGCTTCTCTCATGACAATAAAGATACAACTCCTTATCATAATCAGGCTTTCCAAGGACAGGTGCATTACGTACATTTCATCCTAATTCTCAGAAGGCCTTCATGCATTCATCTTCAAATGGTACTGTATCCTTTCTATGGCAGTTAGCTTTATTAAAGGGTTCGCAGTCATTCCTGTACTTAGATTTCTCTTTTCTTTTTTTTTTTTTACTATATTACAATATTGAAAACACACACCATCCCTGAACATTAGTTGGCAACACATAGATTTCTCATTTAAAATCTAATGCAGGCTTGCAAAGTCACTAATCCCAATTCTTTTATTTCTTGTTCACGCAAATCCTTTGTATAATTTCTCAGAAAATTCTTCATTCTGCGTATGCCAATCTCATATTCGACAGCTAATTCCTCAAGTTTATTATGTGCTTCTTTATACCATCTTGCTGCTTCTCTAATCAAGTATATTATTTCATTCACATATTATACGAAAGTTTATTTAACTCAACTGTTCCCTGTAAAATTTCTCCAAATTCAATTTTTAAGAGACCAATATTAACCTACCTCTCTTTAGGGACTACATCAAGGTCAGCAGAGGCAGGAGCAGCAATAGGTAGAGTAGTGAGAACAATAGTAGACACAGTGACCATATTCTCAGATGGGACATTTGAACTCTCTGTTACACTTTCACTAGTTACTGCTAGTGCCGTCAATCGTTGTGCTATCGTGATCAACTCTCCCGATGCACCCATATCTTTTTTTTTTTTTATTGAAAAATAAGGTGTAATTCCATTAACATCCAATACATATTCAATTGAAGAATTATACATGTATAAAATTCAGAATGTAAAAAGAAAAAAAAGTTGGTCAGCACAATACAAAAATAGTATAAATATGTACATTCATAATTCATAATTCATGGGGGGTTCATATTCCTATTATAAATACATTGATCAGTTTAAAACACTCATAAATAATGTAATTTATCTTTTTGTTAGTTCCTCCATTTCTTCAAGGGCTCCCAAATATTTCTACCAAATTCTCGAGCTGTCTTCCCCTTAAATCCATATAAACATGCTTCTAAGTTATGCATACCTAACAATCTGGATAACCACATTTGAAAAGTAGGAGCAACGGTATCCTTCCACCCAGCCGAGATAAGAATTCGTAATACCGCTACTGCAATGAACAATACCGCTTGGGTATCTCTCTCGATATGATGTTTATTGTCTATCCCTGTAATAACCAGGGGAGGGGATAGGTCGATATTAATACCTAGCAGCCCCTCCAAAAATAAAGTTATTTCACTGCGTATTAAGACCAAATTAGGGCAGTCATAAAACATATGCAATAGATCTGCCGGGCCTGAGTTGCATTTGGGGCATTTATCATTTTCTCTAATTCCCCACTGATACAATTTCGCAGGGGTATAGTATAGGTTAAACAACGTCTTATAATGTTGAGACCTAAAGTTTACTGCACGAAAAACTTTCTTACTTAAAATTAGGGCTAGGTCTATATCGACATCCGGATCCCCAATTTCTGTGCCCATGTGGACTCTGTTTTCTCCAGATCGTCTGTGAGGGCGAGCAACGCAAAGTTGTAGGCAGTACCTATCTTCGTTCCCCCTTTTTTTAGGTACTCAACCAGTTGACTATCTGGGGGTATCAAAATCTTTGGTCTTTGTGCTAATAGTGTTTGAGAATTTTTTTCATATAAAATCCAGTGGGTACCGGGGATCCCATACATCTTCTGTAGGTCGTCAAAGCTATAGAGAGCATCACCTTTCATGATATCACCCAGAGATCTTATCCCATGCTCTCTCCATACAGTACAGTACACACTTTGGCCCAGATATGGAAATAGATTTGATTTCCAAAGATTTAAATTGGTGTTTATTTTGGGAATCTTCATGATTTTACTGATAGCTTTCCAAGTTCCCCAGACCCCTTCAATGATCTTATACCTAGCCTTCCTATAGTATCTTCGATCTAACTCGCAGTGCAATAATCCATAAGCCTTCCTCCCCAATAACAGCTCGAAAATAGAGGGAGGGACCTGACTCTCAATTTGGTCTTCAGATGTTAGATGGTCCGGTTGAATTAGTATGTTCATCTGTGTAAGGAGGCAAACCAAATGATATAGTCTGAGGTTAGGCATAGCCAGACCTCCCCTGTCCCATGGTAGTGACATATAATTAATTGAACGTCTAACTTTGCTGTACTGCCAGACAAACTTAACAAGGATCTATATATAGGGAGAATAGGATCGGGGAGCAAGGGCACCCCTGGCGTGTCCCCCTCTTTATCACTATTTTATCAGACCTTTCCCCCATGACCATAACCCGAGCCACAGGATCAAGATACATAGCCTTAATTGCCCTCAGAAAATTATTACCAAAGCCTCTACCGACCAAGATCCCCCAGAGAAAGTCCCAAACCACTGGGTCGAAGGCTTTCTCAGCGTCGAGGAGGATCATGGCCATCTCCCCCCCCATGGCATCATGGGCATCAAATAGCGCAATTGCTCTTCTAGTGTGTTCTGTGGTACCTCTCCCAGGTATAAACCCATGCTGCCACGGGGAAACAAGACACTCGATGATCCCCCCCCAACCTGCCAGCCCAGATCTTAGAATATAGCTTGGTATCAGCATTAATTAATGATATTGGTCGGTAGGACCCCGGCAGTTCTTTAGGTTTCCCCTTCTTGTGGAAGGACTTGGGAATTAAACCTGACCACAAGATACCATTGAATAAATCTAGTAAAATTGGGGCGATCTCCTTTTCTAAACATTTATACACCTCTAGAGGGATTCCATCAGGTCCTGCTGCTTTACCTGAGGCTAGTTCCTGTAAGGCTTTAGTTAATTCTAACATATCTAGATCTCTATCAAGATCTTCTCTAGTTTGAATGTCTAGACAAGGCCCATCATCCACATAGCCTGAATCTAATCCGTGTTCACCCAAAACGCCCTCTTCATTATAGAGATTCTGATAAACATTCTGAAAGACTCCTAAAATGTCTTTAGGCTCTGTATACTCCTTACCTTCGTCCTGTAAACGGGAGATTAAATTCTTAGTCCTCTTTTGCCTTATCTGCAAAGCAAGTGCCTTACCTGCCTGTTCTCCTGTTTCATAGCGACTAGCCTTGGAAACCTGATACTCACTAGTTTCTTTCTGAGTGACTATTTTCTGCAGGTCCGCTTTGATGACTGTTATCCTTTTTAGACTCTCCCATCCCTCCCGTCCCTGACCTATATCCTTAATATGCTGTTCTTCCACTACCACTAGCATATCTAACAACTTCTCGATCTCCCTCTTGTCATCTTTCCTAATCCTGGCGGAACAGCTTATCGTCTCCCCTCAAAGAGCAGCCTTAAAGGCATCCCACACACTATTACGAGACGCACTATACCTATTGGTATCATAAAACTCCACGGCCCATTTTTTAAGGTGTTGAACAAATCTGGTGTCTAATAGTAATTTTCTCTCAAAAGACCAACTGGTTCGTTTTCTTTCTATTTTAGGTATATCATAGTACAACACTATAGGATTGTGAGTTTCTTAATTCGCACCTTATTCAGCTCCGTGGAGGAAATCAAAAAGTAATCTAATTTAGTATATTTCAGATTGGGACAGGAGAAATAAGTGAAGCATGGATCCAAGGGTTCCCTGACCGCCCACACATATTTAAGACCATGTGACTTCATAAGGGAGTCAAGAGCTCGGAACACTTTGGGTTTCCGCCCAGAGTAATCATCTGCTTTGCTCCAGTCTACTGAAATATTTAAATCCCCACAGACCATTATGGGTGTTGGCCAATTAGCTAACTCCCCCTCCAAACAATCAAAGATTTCAGGATCGTCCTGATTTGAGCCATATATCACACATATTGTACATCCTAAATTAAGTTCAACTATCACCCATCTCCCTGCACTGTCAGCCTTATACCGCTTTGCTCCTCCAACCATAGGATTAGCTAAAATGGCCACTCCTCTAATAGTTGACGTTTGAGAAGAACAAGCTAAAATTTCAAGCCCCCTAAATTTCATCAGATTTCTCTTTGCCCAAGGAAGGTGGGTCTCCTGTATGCAAAAAATATCGACATTGTTAAACTTAGCAAAATGCTCCACCCTTTGGCGTTTTCTTGCATCATTCAATCCACCTACATTAACTGTACACATTTTAATGCATGACATAATTTTGTATTAAGCTTTCCTGCTGAATTTTAATGTTAACAGCTTTTACCTTTATACACCTTATTTTCTTTTTTTTTCCGATTCTTCCCCCACCACCCTCCTCCCCCCCCAAACCCCCCTCCCCACCCTCTCCCTCCACCCCTGCTCCCTAGCTAGTGAGGCGCTCAGATCTGGTCTGTGCGTGTGATGGTCACAGTGAGAGCAGTGAAGCTCTTAATATTATTATACTTTAACTCTTCCTTCTGATCCCCCCTTGAGACACACATTTTTTTTTTTTAAATAAAGTGGACACCCAAACTACAGATTCACCTGAACCTTCACCAATAGTTTCCATATGGCTAGAAACAAAGACATACGCTTCATACATCCAAGACTGTTCTATTTCCCATGAGAATCCAGATATTCTCTAGCTTTAATCTCAGAGGTAAAGTACATAGTTCTCCCCTCGCTTATAACTTTCAATTGGGCTGGATTAATTAGATAGGCCTGCATTTTCTTCTGCTGAAATGGATTGATCAGCTGCCTGAGTCTCCAACGCCTCTCCACTGTAATATGACAGAAATATGGGCGAACAAAGAACGAAATCCCATCCGCATTCCGCTTAGCATCCGGTCTTGCCTTCTCCGCAATTGCCTGCCTCAGCACGAAATTACCCAAAAAGATTAGGATAGCTCTAGGTTTATCTCCTTCCTTAGTACCTTTTTTGATCCTAAATGGAGTACGGTGAGCTCTCTGTATCTCTGCTGACCAAGTCCAGTTAGACAGCTCTGGAAATGCTTGTTCGAATAATTTAATGATGTAAGCTCTGACATCGGAACCTTCCACCCCTTCGGGGACCCCAAGAACTCGAAGGTTATTCCGTCTCATCCTATTTTCAATGTCTTCCAGTTTCCACTGAATATCTGTAATGTGTGCATTTTGGGCTTCGACCTTATTGACTGTGGCTGCTGCCTCCGCCTCCGTGGAGACAACTCTATCCTCCAGATTAGTTACCCGATCTCCCAGATTGATACAGGCCTTAGACAGCTTCCTAACAGCTCCCTGGATTTTCTTCACAGCTGCTTGAGATTTTCGACTGTCCTGCCGAGCTTCCTCTCTGTGGGCCAGAATCTCGCTATGGATAGTCTCTAATAGCGACATCTGTGCGGCACCTCCTCCCGGGCTCCCCTGCAGGGGGAGTGCTGAGGAATGGTCCCAACTAAGCTCGCTTTGAGGGAGCTCACGCTTCTTTGGTGGTTTAACTGCTGTTGCGGGGAAGCCAGACTCAAGATCACTTTCTATATCTGGATCTGAGACGGCATTGGAGCCGAGATCCTCATCTTTGTCATCCTCTGACCACTCCCCCCCCCCCTCAGACACTGAGAAGAAGCACTCATTCGGGACCTTTTCATTTTCTTTCCCCTTCTCAGCTTCCCCGCTGGTGACAGGATTCTCCTTAATAGGTGTGCCATCACTCGGTCCCTCTTGATCCTTTGCCATATTCACGACATCAACCAGGTTCACTGGGCTCCTCTGGGGATTACTTATGACTGTCCCGGTGTCAGAGACCCCTAGTTCACTCGATATGATGTTGCTGTCAGTCTCTTTCAAATTCCCCATGGTCTCGCTATCACATTTGCCTGGAATATCAGGCTCATACTTTGGCTCCAGGTCAAGTTCAGGCTTAAGTTCTGGCTCCGGTTCCTTTAGATCCCTCAAATCATCCCCTTTCATCAAGCATAGTCCTCTAGTATTCGGGGGGGGGGAGGATCAATTAAAACAGTTACTTCTGAGTCAATCATGATGCCAGTGACATCAATCCCTGTTTCAGGCTCGCCCCCCTCCTGTGGTGGTATTAGATTTTTTTCCCCCCTTCTCTCTGCCAACCCTTGCAAATATGTCGGCTATTGGGGCCATGGCTGTGGCTGTTGCTTGTCTTGTTCTGCCCACCACCTGTTTTCTTACCGGAGGGGTCTGCAATTTGCCATCTGTGTCACTCAGCCCCGTTTCCATTCCAGCCTTTTTCTTTCTTTCTTTCTCTGTGACCGGCTTCCCTCCTGTGTTGACCTTAGGAGCCATAGCGGATCGCCTCTTTCCTGCCCGGAATCTCCTTACTGCGAGCTGCTCGTCCCATCCTGCAATCCTCAATGATCTGGCCTCGTACGCTGCTCTGCTCCGCGGCGTCCGTGAAGCTTCACCCGAGCCCCGCCCTCTTGCTCTCCGACTGGAGCACAGTGAGAGAGACGCCCGCGTCAGCACCTGGAGCAGCCGCACCGCCGAGCCACGACAGGTAAGCAGTAAAAGCATCCAAAAAGTCTTTCCTAAAGGTTCCACCGGAATTATTACACTTCCTTTAGGTGCCACATCTGAAAATCCATCGGCTCATAGCTTATGAGAGCTATAGATAGCCATTTCCATAGATCTCGGTGGGGGAGTTCGTACGAGCTTCACTGCTCTGCTGCTTTCGGCTGCAACTAAGCAGCCGCCATCTTGCCCCAAAAAACAATATGCATCCCCCCGATGCACCCATATCAGGTACAAAAGTAACAAGCATTGGCATAGCCAATAGGTCTCGCCTTTGGGAGCAAAAAACACTTGTGCCTGTGTATAAGGAGGAGGCATAGAATTCAAAAAGATCAGGAATAACTCTTACTCCATCTACCACAGCCTCTCTCCAAAGTCTCTCCCGATTATCCCACTTGGTTTCTAACCACTGTCTAAATGTACCCTTAACCGGTTTCTTCATTTTCTTTCTCTCCTTCTCTGCGGTCATTTCGATCCCATGATCCCAGTGACTTAAATTGTGTAGGTGTAGTTTTTTCTCTCATTCATTTTCTTCCTAAGAAAATCTAGACTTCTAGTGTTCAGGATACCCTCTAAAGGCAATTGCAAGTCCTTATCACCAGAAGTTTATTCATATCATCAGGAATACAGGTGCACGTATCGAGTCCAATACCTGTGAACAGTTCATACAGAGCAGGAATCTTCAGTCGCTCCATAGCAGGTGCGTTAGGAGCTTTAATCTTTCAACACAGCACCCATGATTCTCACTCAAAATAATTCAAAAACCGCACAAAACAAGTGAACAAACACTGAAACACAGCATGGAAGAAAAGGTCAGCTTGGGATGGTGAGCCTGGAGGCCTCAAAGGGCACAATGACCTCTTGGAACATACACTACATTTAACCACAGAGAGGGAGACAGGCTGAAGAGACTAGCATGAGGGGAGATCCAGGGCAAGAGTGGGTTGTGGTGGTGAGAGAGGGAAGAAAAGGCATCAAACTGAATCCTCCTTTGTAGATTCAACTCAGTTACTAGGAAACTGGACACTAAAACAGACCTACAAGACAGAGCACCTTTATGCACAACCAATACTACCCAACCTTTATAAAGATCTAAGGTGTTTCTACTCACCACATATACAGTGGGACTGAACACTCATGGATTTCACACAACCAGTTCCATGAAGTAGAAAAAGCGTATTCCAATTGAATCAGAGAGCAAAGCCCACCGCTTGCCTCCTTACCCGGCTCCCCGTCTCATTGCATCTCCCACTAGTGGAGTCATACAAAATGATGTGGCCCCCTTCAGAATGTGGTGAAGGGCCTGAGTCTTCTATGTCTTACAGATATTCATTAGTCTTGGGCTGAAGGATCTCTAATGTCTGCTTTCCCCTCCCCTGCACCACAAAGGCTTGCATCATGGCCTAACTCCCATTCCTCTCCCTCCCTCTCCCTCCCTACAAGTATTTATGCAGCCATTAGGTGGGTTCTCCAGTCCTACTTGGAAGCAAGCCCTACAGCCAAGAGCTGCAAACTGAAATGGCACCAGTCATGCCACCCGGTTATAAACTTTTAAGACAGAATTTCAAAGAAAAGCCGCATAAGAGGTCAGTCTAATTCATGATACCCAGGATGACGTACAGCATGCAATAAATTGCCACGTGTAAAGGTGGCAAAAATGTAAATACAAAACCTTCGGCGAAGCCAATAGGTCTGCCTATATTCCATCCAAAAGTGCTTGATCATTGATTTAATTTTATTGTATTCTTCTTGTATTAGTATAGTGTGCGATACTCTAAAAGGGACACCAATGCACATTAATGTACCGTAACGCAAGTACACCTGGGGGAGGGAGCGAGTGGTTGGAATAGCGACAAGTCAAGGTTTGTCCTAGGTGGAGGGCATTTTACGGTCAGATCCAAGCGACTAGTGTGGTGCTCGAATACGGATACAGGTTGTTGCCATTAGAAGGCAAGTGGTGCAAGGGACAGAGCACCTGGCTGGGAGGATGTGGGATAGGAGTGTGCCCCATGTGAGAGGGGGTTACATGTCGTATGTGATGACTAGTGGAATGCATTGTGTCTTGCTGCGCTTATGCTGAAGTAGAATGAAGAACAGTGCAAAATAGTGTATCTATCGTCCATGATCGAGCTAAGATCTAGGTCGTTGATGCAAACTGTCACTGTGCATCACTCCTTAAGAAACATCCGGGTCTCCATTTCCTTCTGGAATTTCAGGCCATCTTGGCTATTGAGGGTTTTCCTTAGTTTAGCAAATTGTGCAGAGACTGAGATTCCACATACAAGTCTCCTGCTGTTGGAGTGGCGATCAGTTAACAAGAATGACCTGTTCTAGGAATATCTTTAGAAGTTAGCTTGGTTGGACAGTGGGCTTTTGCCTTGGAAGGCCTGTTGGAGAGACTTGGATGCGCACAGCCATGGAAGCGAGCGGTGCCTGGCTGGCATTCATTGCCGCAGGTGCAGGGGTTGGAGCCATCTTGCTACTCCATTTTGGATCCTTAGCTATTTGCAGAGGTTAAATAAAGTGACCTCAAGGGTAAAGACCACTTGCAGATTCTACTTAAGACATATTGAGGGAGGTTTCTGCAGACAACCAGGTTGTGGTAAGAAGCATTGAAGGGTTTGCATTGTGTAGCAGGCAGTTCATATGACTATTCGTGAAGGATCAGGACAATATTGGAGTCCAACAAGATTGGAAAGTTAGTGTGCGTCTGAGTGAATGAGTGGTTGAATGTGAGAATGTGTAATAGACTGGCTGGATGAGTGAGTGCTAAGTGAATGAATGACTTAAGGTCTAGATTATTTATGGGTAAAATAGCCTCTGAATGGATGGTTGAATGAATGAGTGCCTGGATGGAGCCAACTATTTACAATAAAGGTTATAGGCCAAGGCCTCAGCAAAAGGGGTATTATTATGAAAATGTCAGACTTTTATCACATAAGTGCAATCATTTCATGGGAGCCAGGCTCCTTCGTGCCTACAATATATAACACACTAGCTTACCCGTCGCGCCTTGCTGCGATCTCAGAAGAAAGGAAACTTAAGGAAACTTGTTATGATAACATTCAATTTACATTGTGGCATTTTTATTGAAACATTTATTTTAACATGGAAAACATTTTAAAGTGTTGTTTTAATTCTGTTTATTTATTCGAGTGCTTGTGGATACACGGTATTTTTTGTTTTTCCGTCTGGTGCGTACACGAATAAATCAGAAGGTTTTCCGACGCGCGAGCTGGCCACATACAGTTGTCCATGTGAGAAGCACGGATTCTCCAAATCTAGTCCACACACTTGCAGCGATTGTCCTTGTGCTTTGTTGATGGTCATTGAAAAAGCGAGTCGCACCGGAAACTGTAAATGTTCAGTATTGGAAAGATTATGAGGGCCCTGGGGGCCTGGGGCCGATATTTAACTTTTTTTTTTTTGCCAGAAACCTTCGCGGGAGTGTACTCAACAACTTCCCAAAGTTTCATGCCGATCGGATGAATGGTGTAGTAATGCATAAAGGACAAACAGACCGACATACTTTCATTTTTATATCTATATATAGATTATCATTATGCCAGTGCAGGTATTATGCAGGAGTGGGCCCTATTATGCCATGGGTGTCAGTAATTACTACCAATATGCCATAGAAATCATTGTGCGCATGAACCATCCATGGATGCACAAAGCCTGACAATTATGCCAGGAAATGTCCTCATATTGAAGGGCCAGAATTGTGCTAGAATTGAGAACTATCACGTCATGGATGGGTGTCCACAGCATGCATAGACCTGCCACCATGTTGCTAGGTCCTGGAGGGCCGGATCCATGCCAGATTTTTAACACATCCTCATTTAGAAAAATGTACTTGTATTAACAATCTGGCATGGATCCACCCTCCCAAACAGACTTTGGAGAACCCTGTGCTTGGGAATGAATTATGCCAAGGGGGTGTCCACCTTCATGCCACATTTCCCCCAAAATGAGAGTAGCACTTGAATGCAAATAACAATGTGCAGTCCATCAAAAACACAAATGGAGAACATGCTATAGCAAACACAAGCACACACGTAGCAGAAGTTCCTCCTTCCCAAACGCCCACAAAAGGTTATAAACTCATGGCACTTCCTTCCAACACAGAGGGCTTCATTTATTATGCTTTCTAAAATTTCAAAATAAAGTCTTGATGCAGGCCCGACATAGCACAATAAAACAACCATAAGCCCCAGCAAAACTGTAATGACGAATTACAGTATTATCTTATAGTTGTGCTGCTCTTATGGAGTGTTTTTATTATTTTTGTGTTTTAGTAGTAGTGTGTTGTGAACCGCATAGTTATGTTGTCTAGGTATATTTTATTTAGTTGTTGCTGTATGCATTGTGATATTGTATGTTGTGGTGTACGTTCTGTGTTGCTTATTATGCATTTTTCAATGTTTGTGCGGTTACGTGGTTTCTGTTGTGTGTAGTGTTTCGAGTTTGGGTTGTTCTGTTTTTGTTGTGAATTGTGTCCTGTATTCATTATCGCACGGTGTATTGTTCCGTTATGTTTGTGTGTGTTCGCTATTGTAATTGCATTGATAATCGTCTTGTTATATTGATTGGTATGTTGCGATATGTATTGTGCGGTGTTATTATTGCAGAGGTTTTTGTTTTTGTGTAATATTCGTGTATTATGGAACAACGGTGTGCATTACTGCGTTGTTATTCATTCAGTTGTGTTGTGGACTTGTTGTTGTACAGAAGTGGTGTTCAGTCTTATTTTTGGAGACTAGTGCTCTGCAGAAGTAGTGGCCAGCATTACAACAAAGTGTGATGATCAAAGGTGATGGGGCTGTGATTCAGATGTCCTGCGGGCATATAAAGCACTGATGAGAGTATGTAGTGTAGTGGTAGAACGTGGTAGTAAAGGATGTGAGTGCGGGGAGGTCAGGCGGTTTTGCAGTGGTGGCTGTAGTAGTGTAAAGGTGGGTTGTGGTGGTTGAGGGTTGCTGTGGCATGGCGTTGGTCTGAGTTTCCTCTGCAGTTATGTGGCATTTTTGGAAGTGTAGTGCTTGGTTTACAAGTTCATTGCTTTTGGTGGTAGTTGCTACATGCAGTAACAAAGGAACATGTATGAGTGGCATTTTCCGGCAGCCAGGATTTGTTCCTGGTAAATAAGTTCAAGGAACATCATCTTAAATATATTTAAAAGTATTAGGTTTCACGTATAGCGTCCCTCCACACAGATGTTCGCCTTAATTCAGTCCCAACCTGTACTCCAGCTGCAAGCCCAGCTGGCCCCGGTGGAGCGCGTCACAACAATCAACACTCAACATTCCAGTCACTCATCACACACAGCCTACTACAAGCACAATAGGCCAAGTTACACCCCTGCCCCGTTTCAAACACGCCGAGGAATGACCATTTATAGCAGGCAGACACACTGCGCTCACGACCAGTCAATCCTTCCTTATAGCAGACCACTTCATGGTGCAGCAAAACAGGTCGCCCAAAATGTCAATCATAGTCCGACTGCACACAACAGGAAACAGAAATCTAAACCCTTCCACAATGTGAGTTAAAATATTACAAGAAAACATCTAAGGCCAGGAAAGTGCGGAGGGGAGTTCTTGGTCTTGGGGAACCAGGTTTGAGACCTTGCAATTTTGAACATGTCACGTGAATCTGATCTTTTGTAATGTAATCAGGTGCTCAGTATAGTGCACCAACACCCTTGGGCCAAGTTCGCAGTATATAAAACTATTACAAAAAAAAAACACAAACATTGGCAAAGCCCGAACTATTGGCCTTGTCAACGTGAATGTCTTTTAGCAATGTTGTCTAGCAGGATATCTGCTCAGCATGACTGAAAGTTACTGGAAGTAAATGTAAATGTAAATATAGTAGTATTTGTATAGCGCCCGAATCGACACCCGAAGGGTTATCTCAGGTGCTTGTACGCATACCGCTGTGGAACCCTTCCTGGTTTTTCCTTGTGAAGTGCCCACCCCTGGGCACCCCCAAGGTGAAGCCAGGCATCCTAGCGTTGTTGGGGGCGTTGTGGAGATGAAGCAAGCTATTGCCTAGAGGTGCAGAGTGGGACCCATGATTAGAATAGGCACCGAGGCGAGAATTATCAGGTCCGTGGAAATTGAGCCAAAGACCAGCCGAGGCGGGAATTGAACCCTGGTCCCGGGCCAGACCTCTGCATCAGGGTCTGCCGCTCTAACCATTGAGGCACACTTCTCCACAGCCAGAATCACAGGATGTTGAGTCGATGCAGATTCTCATTGTCCCGCCCCCTCCGGCAGAGTTACTTGTCCTACCCCTCCTAACACAAACAAGCATTTACAATGCAATGGTTTTGCCTTTGTTAAAGTTAGAGCTATTGGCATTGCTCTTGACATTTTTATTTATGTTTTTTTTAACATAAATAAATGGCATTGTCATTTACAATGCCACTAGCTTTATCTATCGCAAATGACACACACAAACACACACAGAGCCCCCCACACACAGCCACAGAGAGCCCCCCACACACACAGCCCCCCACACACACAGCCACACAGAGCCCCCCACACACACAGCCACACAAAGCTTCCTACACACACAGCCACACAGAGCCCTCCACACACACCAACACAGCACAAGCAGGCAACAGGGGCACACAGAGGCACATGCAGGCAACAGGGGCACACGGAGGCACAAGCAGGCAACAGGGGCACACAGAGGCACAAGCAGGCAACAGGGGCACACAGAGGCACAAGCAGGCAACAGGGGCACACAGAGGCACAAGCAGGCAACAGGGGCACACAGAGGCACAAGCAGACAACAGGGGCACACAGAGGCACAAGCAGACAACAGGGGCACACGCAACAGGGGCACGAAAACGGAGGCACAAGCGGGCAACAGGGGCACGAAAACGGAGGCACAAGCAGGCAACAGGGGCACGAAAACGGAAGCACAAGCAGGCAACAGGGGCACACAGAGGCACAAGCAGGCAACAGGGGCACACGGAGGCACAAGCAGGCAACAGGGGCACGAAAACAGGCACAAGCAGGCAACAGGGGCACAAGGAGGCACCAGCAGGCAGTGTCATAAGATGACATGCTGATCAGTATGTTAAATTAAGTATATAAAAAGGTATTTGCATGCAACAAATGTACTACAATAAAAGCCTCATGGGCACAGCTCACAAACGTGTTTCAAAACAAGCACCTCAAACAAATGGGTCTTGGCCACACAAATTAGCAATTGCCACAAAACGCTAGATTAGACAATAGGGCTTTGGAGAATGGGAAAAAATTTTTTTTAATGTGCCCCTGAAAGGACATCACAAAACTTGGTAGTGAAAGAATGCGCATGCTTCAAAAAAATAGGGAAACATTGGAAACCTAGAGTAGCTAGAGTAGAAAATAACTACAACATGTTTTAACAATATAGAATTTGCTTGAAGAGAAGTGCACCTTGATGACAAGGAGTTGGTGGGGTATCCTACACTTACCTCACCTTGTTAATGGCCTTGGTTCAAGAGTTCTAGCTAATTAAAGCATAGTTCTGATAGACAAACGACAATGATCTTAAAGACTAAATACAAGCATTAGTTCCTCAATGGAGAGTGGGAGCCAGGGGGATCCATGACAAGCAAGGGATGTCAGACTAAACTGGCAGCTGAATACCAGTACACTTCAAAATGTAGACACCACATAATTCCCTGTCCTCTTCCATCTCAGTCTACTGAAGTGTGTACAAATGCAGATTTCATATTCAAAAGGAGCAACGAATTATTAGAAAAAACAAGAGACTTGGACCACTTCCTAATCAGAAGTGATCCTCAAATGTTGAGGCTCTGTGGGTAGATAAGGACAGCCAGCAGAAGCTACCACAAAGGAAGGAACATCATAACAGTTATTTCAAAGCCAAAGATGATATAGCAGCCTTTTAAGAGCCAACCACAAAATCTGAAAACTGGTGAGAGGAGAGAGTGGAGCAGAATGCAAACATCATTAAAAATAGCAAGGCATCAGAAGGGCCAATGTCTCAATAACTACATATACATTGAAAATGTTTTCTGCTATTTATACACCAAAGGAAATGTAGCTCAAAACAAATGTGACCAACTACAGTAGTTATATTATAGGCATTGTCTACTTTCTACAATTTTCCCACACACCATCTTCAATGGAATATTGCCAAGTGGTTGTTCAGTCCCAATTAAAAGCCAGTATGGTTGGAATGGGTGAACATGTTAACTAGAGAAGAACGGCACAGTGAAAGTAAACACCATAGTGCCCAGTCTCCAGCTTGTTTAATGCTTTACCATAATTATGCAGGAGTGTAATCAACAACTATGGCAATGCCAAAGGAGCAGAAAAAAAAGAAGATTTCGTACTACTTGACTAAAACTAAAGGGAGTATCAAAGGTCCCAAAAGTTGAACTCCACAGTGCAAAATCATGGCTAACTTCCTGAAACGCAGGAGGCGCTTCTTAAGAGCTGGTGAAATTAACAACAGAACCAATTCTACATTTCTACCCCTTCTTACAACCAAGGCAGCATATATTTAACAACGCATCACAAAATAACTTTTACTGACCAAATAGTTTAAAGAAGTGCTGCTAACACTTATGGCGACAGCATGCCCCGCAATTCGAATTAGCAGAATCACCCAGTCTTTATTTTCTCTAAGGTTTCTTTATCACTTGTATCCACGTTTTAAAGTGGAAAAATTACACTTTGTGGCGGCTGTCTTTCTCCAATCATTTCTGACTTATTTCAAAAGGAAGAGCATCGATTTTGGAATAGGCTAGAATGTATTAACACACATGCGTGTTCTTTTAACTTGATAAGCGCAAATGTATTTGACTGCTCTCACAGAGTATATGCTTTGGCAGAGATAATTACACCACTGGATATTACGCATGTAACAGTAGATATTATTTCGTTTTTCTAAAATAAGACAGATTGCCTTAGGGTCACTACGAGGCACTTGTGGATCCAGTTCAAAGCAAAAACTTGAATCATGGGTTAACGTAGTTAAGATTACATTCACTCACACTCATCACTCTGCCCAACCAGCCAGGTCTCCTCACATTTTATGAAGCAGAGGTTGTTGGCTTTGCTCTCAACATGGGGCTAATAGCATTTCAGGACTCAGGGCCCAAAGCACCAAATAATCTGAAGGTATGGTGCTGAATAAGATGCAAGACTGCCATTGTTACATTTCTAGCTGGAGTTTACTGAGGAACTAGCTTTTGCAATCAGTATGACCCTATCTTCTAGTGTGCTAAATTATACTGAATTTTCTCCTCCAATCTTACAGAAGTCACATTCTAGATTAGTAAGTGGGAAAAGGGAAAATGAGGGCCGGAAGGAGGACTGCGGACGCCATGGGGGTTGCAAGGTTTAGCATGGTGAAGGTGTTGCAGGCGTGGGTGCGCTGAGCCAGGTAAGGGCTAAGACTCTGTGGAGCGGGGGAATGGAAAGTCATCACACGGTGTGTCCGGGACAGGGGAGGATGTGCGAGGTAGGGCTACATCGGTTTATGTAAGAAACGCTGGTAGCGCGGTGGCTCCGGGTAGATTGAGGTTCGATAAGTGGGTGGTGAAATCACGGGGAGAGGTGCCGGGGCTTGTGAGAGAGAGCGGTGGTGGCTGAGAGCACCGTCCCCAGAAAAAAAGAGCAACCCGAAAAGCGAGAGGGGGAGGGGAGGATAGAGAGGTGACTCCTCATTCTCCAAGCTTGAGAGCGCTCAGCGCCCACCTCTCAGAGTCAGAGACATCCCGGGCAGGAGACAGAGATCCTCCTGGTAGCGCTGATAAGTGGGTAGAGACAGCTTGTTGCAGGAGTCACTAGAACCCACCAGGAAGCTGACGACTGAGTAGGAAAGCGTAATAGACAGGTCACTCGAAGGGAGAGCAGTGGTGAGAGGGAGTTTGAAGAGAGAGGCTACAGAGAGAAATAGAGGAGGCAGCGAGAGGAAGAGACAGCCATGTCTGACCTCAGTGCTCTGTTGGGGAGTCCTGCTCAAACTTCAGTGCCAGACTGAGATGATTCTCAAGGGTCGTGTCTGGGGGTACAGAGACAGGCAGAGACCCTGACAGAGTCTGGGCGTTGGTCACTAACACAGGCCCTCGCCCCTGTGACACCCCTCGTCTGTAGTAAACCTTGGTATATCTCGGCTAGCCGATAAAAGGAGGGGGCAGTGGCTTAGAATATAGCAAATCGAACTCCATTCAAAAATATGGGGATGGGTCCCTAAATGTGCCCTTCAGCTGGCCTCACCGCTAGTAATGAGAGGGACTTCGAGAGAGTGACTGACCTTTGAACCCAAACATCTCCACACCTCCCTGGATTCACCTGATCCAGGCACTGCTTTGCTCTGTCACGTTGGTGACAAGTTGTTTGTTGGGTGCGCAGAGGGTTATTGTGGTGTTTGGCGGGGGTGAATGGGAACTAGGAGTGCAAGGAAGGGGCTGGTGGAGTTACAAATGTTAATTGAATTTCTTTAGCGCTTACTACTCCTGATGAGGCCTTGAAGCACTTTATGATAGGCAGCGCCCGGCTCCAGAAACCAAGGTTAGTGGCAATCCCAGTATTATTGGCTACTGAGATTAATTTTTCTTTATCAAGCAAACCATCACATGCATGCACTCCAGCTTCTTTGCGCTAGATTGAATTAAAACACTACCTGCACAGGTTAAAAAATATTACAAGCACTTTGAATTACTTCACTGGAGCCGAGTGAGGAAGACGCCGCCTCTGATAATGCAGATCGCTCCGTGCGCCCCTGTGAATATTGGCGCCCTGGGCCTGCGCCCAGCTCACCTACCAACGCCGCCTCTGTTTGTGAGAGAGAGCGGTGGTGGCTGAGAGCACCGTCCCCAGAAAAAAAGAGCAACCCGAAAAGCGAGAGGGGGAGGGGAGGATAGAGAGGTGACTCCTCATTCTCCAAGCTTGAGAGCGCTCAGCGCCCACCTCTCAGAGTCAGAGACATCCCGGGCAGGAGACAGAGATCCTCCTGGTAGCGCTGATAAGTGGGTAGAGACAGCTTGTTGCAGGAGTCACTAGAACCCACCAGGAAGCTGACGACTGAGTAGGAAAGCGTAATAGACAGGTCACTCAAAGGGAGACCCCTCGTCTGTAGTAAACCTTGGTATATCTCGGCTAGCCGATAAAAGGAGGGGGCAGTGGCTTAGAATATAGCAAATCGAACTCCATTCAAAAATATGGGGATGGGTCCCTAAATGTGCCCTTCAGCTGGCCTCACCGCTAGTAATGAGAGGCAGCCGAGGGACAGTGAGGGAAGGGAGAGGGGCAGTTTTGTCCTCCAGTGGCGCTGGTGGGAAAGTTGTAGAGCGGGAACGGGGGCCGGGGACACGGGGGGCGGGAACGGGCATTGTAGAGCGGGAAAGGGGGCCCGGAGACACGGGGGGCGGGAACGGGCATTGTAGAGCGGGAAAGGGGGCCCGGAGACACGGAGAGCGGGAGGGGGACGGGAACAGGCATTGTAGAGGAAAGCACAGTCGAACCCACCAGGAAGCTGACGACTGAGTAGGAAAGCGTAATAGACAGGTCACTCGAAGGGAGACCCCTCGTCTGTAGTAAACCTTGGTATATCTCGGCTAGCCGATAAAAGGAGGGGGCAGTGGCTTAGAATATAGCAAATCGAACTCCATTCAAAAATATGGGGATGGGTCCCTAAATGTGCCCTTCAGCTGGCCTCACCGCTAGTAATGAGAGGCAGCCGAGGGACAGTGAGGGAAGGGAGAGGGGCAGTTTTGTCCTCCAGTGGCGCTGGTGGGAAAGTTGTAGAGCGGGAACGGGGGCCGGAGACACGGGGGGTGGGAACGGGCATTGTAGAGCGGGAAAGGGGGCCCGGAGACACGGGGGGCGGGAACGGGCATTGTAGAGCGGGAAAGGGGGCCCGGAGACACGGAGAGCGGGAGGGGGGCGGGAACGGGCATTGTAGAGGAAAGCACGGTCACCAGCGGGAGGGGGGCGGGAACGGGGACGGGAGACGCTGCGAGCAGGAGAGGGGGTGGGAACAGCGGGAAATTAAAGCAAGCACTCACCTGGACTTCTTCCGGGTGCCTTCAATGCCGGACCGGATTCGGGGGCGTTCCCGGCTTTCGGCTGACGTCGCGTGACGTCGGCAAAAGCCAAAGAATCTCGGGAACGCCCCCGTGTCTGGTCCGGCATTGACGGACAGGCCCCTCGTCCAATGGCTAGGCTCCATTTATGGAGCCAGCCAATGAATGACGAGGGCCGACCCAAACCCACACACACAACTCAAGAGGTTTTTTGGCACATGCGCAAAGCGCATGGCCAGTCAAAACCTAAAAAGCACTAAGACGCGGCTTGTGCTGGCCGTATCATAGCACTTTTTTTGATGACTGTGGCACAGTTTGATGAATCGTCACAAACCTTTCCAAAAAGGTGCTACTTTTGACTAGTTGATGCATGGAAAGTTTTGGGGTTTATCTGTCAAGTGGGGGCCGAGGAAAAAGGAAGGTCCCAAAATGCAAAGTTTCCATGCATTTTCCATGGACTTCTTAAAAACAGGCTACAGCAAAAACTGCTGAGCCTAATTATACCGAATTTAAAAGGAGTCAAGATCTTGGGCCACAGATTGTGCTTTATGTAATCTGGTGTATATCGGTTTGGTCGTTTTGAAGAAATTAAGGTTAGAAAATAACTATATCTGAACACTTGGGTCAGCACGAGTCGAGAGACTCTCGCCGAGGCGCCAGTTTAAACAAAAGAATATTCCGATTGGCCCATGGAGCTTTGTTTCCCTTGAGCCATCTCACTCCCTCATGATTCAGACTCCTGTGGAAGCGAGCGCTCTGATTGGCGGTCAGCAACATGAGAAAAATGTTGCCAGCAGCCATTACAGGACTCGGAGACTTGGTCCCCGTCCTGGACAGTGGACACATGAAAAAAATCGGCCCCTTATGGCCATGATCCCGCGGGGCTTGTGTATTTACTGTAATGGTTTATCTCATGAAACAAGTCAAAAGAAAGCATGGTCTTTGGAGTTAAATAACAGAGAAAAAGGTGATTGCCCTTCTGTGGCATATGTGTGCAATGTGTAACCGAGAAACTTGGGCTCAAATCCCAGCTTCCCCATTTAACCACACTGTGTGATCTTTGGCCAATCAATGTGCCTCATTTTCCCGGCGACTTACCAATTTTGAAAGGGCATTCAAATAATTTGGCTCGAGAAACGCGTTCTAAAAGAAAACCTTTCATTTCTAAATGTAAAAGTCTAACATTTTTATAAGGCATTTGCTGCGTGATTGCATGTCAGTTCTTTCAATGGCTCGGCTGGTATTCTGGCTCTTGGAGGTAAGCCAGCACCCCCACTAGGCGAGCTCTATGAATAGGCTAACTTGCCTATCTCGAAGCACACAACCCCCTCCCCCCGAAGACTGAAGAATGCGGTCATAAGAGGACAGACAGCTTTTTCCGGAAATATCTCCTAGTAATGATTAGCCCCCTCTTCCCCTTTCAAGCTTTTGATAGAAGCAAGCGAACACTTGCCAAGTTTCAGACTCCTCTAGGCCTGCTGCAGTTTTTCCTATGTCTCTGGAACTCTGCTCCTGATTAACATAACACATCACTTACTCCTTTTGATTTTCTGATGTTGTAATATTTCCACTTCAGAGCTTATAATCACCCCAGGTTTGTTAATGTGTCTATCATTCGAAGGATGAAGTTTCATGTAGTCCCCCGTTCCTTTTTCTGAGGCTTGGTCCTGAAGTAGAAAGCTTCTGTGCATTTGTGATCCTAAAAATCCATGTGTTGAGCTGCCTCGGGCACAAATGGAATTGTTGGTAATCAGACTTCCAATGCGATAGGATTTCTGGCCTTGGGACACACATGATATATTTTATTTGTTCTGATTATTCAACCCACATTCCCACCTCTAACATAGGTTCCATTTTTAGGCCAGGCTTGACAGCCCATGTCAGCTTTTCTTAGGTTACTAATTCTCCAATGTATACAAAGAGTGGGGTTCGGCTCCGCCCCACAGGTGTATCACCATATTACAGCATTCCATTGGCTGTCTGCGTTTTGCCATCGTTCTACATTTTGCTGCTCTTGTTTTTGCTGACCTTAGGACTCTACCACTCTTTAGCAGTGGTAAAGTGGAGTGGTGTGGCTCACTGGTTAGAGGCGGCAAACCCGGAAGCAGACGTCGGCCTGGGACCAGGGTTCGATTCCCGACGCGGCAGGGTCTTGGGCCATGGTCAACGGACTTGATAATTCTCGCCTCAGTGCCTACTCCAACCATGGGTCCCACTCAGCAACTCTGGGCAATAGCTTGCTTAATCTCTACTAACGGCCCCATCAGCGCCGGGGCTGCTTGTCTTTACCTTGGAGATGCCCAGGAAGGACCATCTCACAGGGAAAGCCAGGATGGGTTCCCCAGCGGTATACAGCGCCGGGACGCCCCTTTGCTGGGGCAGCTGTGCGCTTTACAAGTATACGACATTTAACATTCATTTAAAGTGCACAGAGTGCATGCGCTCCTTAAAACATGGTAACACTGGCTTCTACTCAATTGGCAAAATTTACTTATAACTCCCTAGTAAAGTGGTACTATATGTACCCAGGGCCTGTAATTAAATGCTACCAGTGTGCCTGCAGCACAGATTGTGCCACCCATTTAGGTTGCCCTTCCAAACATGTCTCAGGCCTGCCACTGCAGCCTGCGTGTGCAGTTTTAAACTGCCATTTCAACTTGGCAAAATAAACCTTTTGCCAGGCCCACACCTTCCTTTTTTAATACATATAAAATCACATTCATGGCTGGCATGGCTCGCGGGGTAGTCGCACAGTGGGAGGGAGAAGAGGGGGGGTTTAATATAAAAGATGTAAACTTACCTTGAGGCCGGATCCTGTGTCGTCTCAGCTCCTGCTCTCCTGCCTCAGACAGGAACAGGGAGCAGGCAGCCAGGCTCCCTCCCCTAAACCAATCACAACGCTTCAAGCAGCGTTGTGATTGGTTAGGACGGCGCCCAGCTAGCGGCTTATGGGGTAGGCATGTTCTCCATGCAGGCTGCATTGCAGCCGGTATGGAGAAGGGCAAAGTGCGCATGACTTGTTTGGGCGGCCCGAGATGGCTGGCCAAACAGTGATTGCGCACTCAGGAGTGCGAACACCACTCTTCCCCTGCCCTGCTCAAACAGCAGAGCAGCCCCACCCACCCGCAACACGAACATAAAATGGTAATAACTAAAAGTTATTATCATTTTAGGTTTCTGCTTCTCGCACTGCGCGAAAGCAGTGGGACCGCCATAGCGGAGAAGCCGCCCCTGATAAATCACCTTTAGGGTAGGCCCTGGACAGCCCAGAGGGCAGGTTGCAGCATATTTAAAAGATAAAAGTTTGTTCTAAGTTTTATATGTCCTGGTAGTGAAAACTCACATTTGTTTTTCATTACTGTAAGGCCTACCTCTCCTATAGGATAACATTAAAGTTACCTTATTACATTTAATAGGGTGTAACGTAATGGGAACAGGAAAAGAGTTCATGTTTGGTGTCTTTGAAATTGTAAAATCTTCTATGATCATGAAGTCAGATTTTTGATTACTGTTTTGAAAATACCCTTTTAGAAAGGTGGCATTGTCCTGCCTTAGCCATTTAGTTCCTGTAACTTGTCTCTGGGTCACATGACTGGGTGTAGTTTACAATTGGGCTTTGTGTATTTCTCCTGCACAGCCACACAAAATAGAGCTTAGGCATGCCTGGATAGGGAATCGCTGGCAGGATAAGAGGGAGGAGCTGGGCCCAGCCCTACTCACACTTGAATAGGATGTTTCCTGCCTCCACACAAAGGGCTACACACCCCCTGTAACTGGTCTGGACCCAGGGCCAGGAAGGCAGAACACCTGTGCATTTCAAACGGAAACCTCCAGAACCATCTCCCATGTCAAAGGCAGAACTGGGTATAAATATTGGACCTCACACACAAACTCTTCAGTACACTTCTGGACCTGTGGATAATCTGCCAAGAAGGACTGCTGTGCTGCTAAAATGGCTGCCACTCTGCTGGACTGCTCTTTCAAAGGAATGCTGCCCTCTTGCATGGGTGAGAAGGACTGGACCTGCATCTGTTGAACCCAGGACCATCAGAGTGACTGCAAGGGCTAATTGGCTGTCTTCCGAACTTGTATGTCAGGGACAGAAGGCTCCAACAACTGTGACCCCAGCACCTGGACTCTGCCATCTGCGAGTCTACCCAGCCATGTGGGGTCACCCCAGTCTGGACCCTTGGAAGTGGGGCTAAGGTGCTCTGCCAGCCCCAATGGAAGCGATGCATCTGCTTTGCTGCTCGGCACTACCTCGAGCAGAACTGCTGCATCGCAGTCCATCGCTTCATCAGACCTGCCGCTGCGCAATGCATTCTCAGCACAGGTTCTCTTTTCCCCTGTTGACTGCAGCCTCGATGATGACACCGGAACTACGCATCCCTGCTCCTTGGAACCGACACATTGCCCTGACTGCGCAACACATCTGCTGCAAGACTTTACATCGCATGCACTCATTGACAGGATCCTAGACGGTGCAGGACCTCACACTGCAGCCTCACTGCACCTCGGAAGAGGTGCATCACTTCACCTGCACTACATGTCTTCAAAGCGGACCCTTGGAATGCTCAGCAATACAGGATTTAAAGTATTTTTTAGCGGGCCTAACTGGGTCCCTGTCGCTGGTTCGTGCTCCATTGTGGTCTGCCTTAACGGTTTACTTTGTCCAGGTCCGGAGCAACCAGAAATGCACAGTGGGTGCTTTTTTGCACTCTCTCTCTTCTGAAATCTTTAAAGTTGAATATTTCCAGTTCTTTTGATTAGATTTATGTCGTTTTGGTCTTGTTTATTTTATTAAAAACAACTCTATTTTTCTAAACAGGTGTGAGCTCCTTCTGTGGTGTGTTTTCATTGTGTTACTGTTTGTGAAGTGTACTACAAATACTTTACCTATTACCTCCAGGTTAAGCCTGACTGCTCTGTGCCAAGCTACCCTGGGCTTTACCCTGAAAAGGATTGTGGTTCTGCTTGAATAGGGTGTTGACTCCCTCAACCAGTAACCCAATTTCCTACACCCATTGATTGGTTTCATTATCATGAGAGAGAACAAGACACAAAGAGGTTTGAGTCAAAGATCCTGCACCTGTTACTAAGAGTGGCTTGAAAATATGGTGATGGTGCTAGAAAACCAGGAAGTGCACCCCACTTCCTATTGGGTTCAACCCCAAAAACTATCATGAAAAAATTGGAGTTAGCACAAATCAATTATAAATCTCATTAAAGTTCATTGGAACATCGAAGATCCTTGATGATTTGAAGAAAAAGCAGGTCCAAATTTTTCTTATGATCGTAAAGGTTTTTAATTATTGATAAATATATTCAGTTGTTAAAATCCAATATTCAAACAATTAATTTAGCCAACACGTTTCGTCTCAGGAGAGACTTCTTCAGGACTCAGAATTATATATATGTGGTTTGCTCGTACTCCATTAGCAAAGAGAACTCTAAGACACAAATAAATATAGTGCCAGGGTAATCATCTTAGTGTGATGAAGATAATGCAGACGATAGCATAATAGGCAGGGTGGCCAGCAGCAATGAAATCGGCTTCCGTGCTCGAAGCTTGTAAAATCTTTCATTATTTTCATCACAATTAGATGATTACCCTGGCACCATATGTATTTGCTTTTAAATAGAGTAATCTCTTTCTGAAGAGTTTTGCGTGTCTGGTCTCTGGCAATGAGGTCGGGAGTCCTCGCAAGCCGTGTGACACGTGCACTGTACGGGGCTTGTTTTTTGATGTGACCCCTGGGGTTTTTCTAAAATATCCACACGGGGCACATCCCCCCCCCCCCCCCCCCCCGCAGCCCCGGGGCCAGCCACCCCCCGGGGCTTGTTTTTTTAAATATAATAAACCTGTGTGTGGGGCCTAAAATACAAATGCAGTCGTCGGAGCCCCAGGGACCACAACCTCCCGGGCGGCGCACCTCCTGGAGGCTGTGATGGCCCTGGGGACCGCCACCCCCCAGGGCCGGCTACTGCAGTGTCCCAGGGTGCCCACCCCCGGGACACTACTGTTTGCTATGACAGGGTTGGAGCACGGCTTCCACCCTGTCATAGCAAACTCTGCTTTGGATTTTGGAAGCAAGAGTAGGTTTCCAGCTCTCGCTTCCAAAAGACACCTCTTCTGCTTAGAGAGCATTTTTGAAACTTTTTGCTATGTACACATATCTTACACTACACACAACATGCAGCCACCATCTTCATCAATATTTCTCGTCTGTAAAGTACCCTTCCACCTGTGAAAGCCATACACCTAAAAGTTACGTAACCGAAGTTTTCCCCACTACCAGAGGTAACATGGTTGCATACGCTGTCCACAGCACAATGTAATGTAGTACGGCCCAGGGGCAGTATCATGCATAGATAATGAACACTCGGACACAGATAGATAGTGGAAGTGGGTACGGGCACGTGCGCTCAACACCTTTTTATTACCAGGGTCACATATCCAGTGACATCTGTGGTGGATGCGTGTGGAGTGAGTGTAAACCAGCCCTCAGGGAATGGTTGCTGCTACCATCAACTACAACAGTAATCATTGGATCACACAAAGACATTCAATAATAAAAGAATCAATAGTTTGTGCTGCAGTAAAGTAGGGACAGTACATGTGAAATAATACAGAAAAGTATTCTATGGTAAAAGAGCCACAACTTGTGGTATACCGAGACACAATCAATAGATCTGAAATAATACACAAAAACATTGCATCATAAAGGGTCCATCTGTTCTAGTGCACTCAGATAGCCACATCAAAAGCATTCAGCGTGTGCACAGCCAGCGATGATGCATGCTGCGGGCGGGCCGTACTAGTAACATCTGTGCCATCAACACAGCATCATCTGCAATAGCGACTCAATCTGAATTGTGAACCCTGCTGTCTGAAGTGTAGGCCAGAGAGAACGGTCAGCAAGGGCCCTGTTATGTTTCTATAATGCTGGCTTGCATTTTACACATTTGTTATTGCTTGGAATGCTGCATCCTTATGATGCTCTAGAGATTCTAATATGATGTCACCGCTGTGGCTCTGTATCAGTTGGTCCAGCTGTGTCTGGCAAGAAGCTGTTTAGGATCTTTCTCTGAGGAATAAACCTACTTCGAGATTTACTTGTGTATTGGATTCATTATCACAACAAATTTGGCGACGACAGTTTTCACCTTGAAAGGTCCTCTGAACCTGTTGACAAAATTATTATGCCCACCAGGCTTCACTTTCACTAGATCTCCCACATTAAAGTACCGTTTGCCATCCCCATTCAACCACCCTGATTGTGATTCTGCCCCTCTTGTTTTCTCCCTCATCCATGAAGGAAGTAACTTGGAGCCAGCCTCCCTTCCTCGCATCATTCCAAATGGGCTCTTACCTAAGACATCATTCACTGTTGTGCGATACGCCCACAGCATCTCACTCACTGACTCAAGTACAGGTAGACCAGAACCATGAGCCAATTACATGGTACCCTTGACCATGCGGTTGATGCGCTCCACGAGTTCGTTTCCTTGTGGATTATATAGAGAACAACACACATGCTTTACACCAACAGAATCTAAGAAGCACTTCATTTCTGTAGAGGTCAATTGTGTTCCATTGTCAGTCAACAAAACTTCTGGAAATCCTTCCCTCTTAAAAATTTCTGACAAAACAGCAATGGTAGCTTTGGTCGTTATACTGCTCATAAACGCAACCTCCACCCATTTCGATTTCGCATCCACCAAAACAACCGCAAACCTCTCATTCTCTTTTAAGAAAGAAAATGGCCCGACAAAGTCTAGACACACCTTTTCCCAAACCTTGTCAGCAACAGAAACATGCTGGGGCTCTTTGCTCGATCCAATGCCAACCCTTAACCTCTTCTCAGACTCCTTGCATGCCACACACCTCTCTACCCACTCTCTCACCTGCTGATCCATAGCGGGCCACCAGTACAATTCTTTCAACCTCCTTATGGTCATTGTTTGACCCATATGGCCTTGATGTGCTAACCCAATCAATCTGCCCGTCAAACCCTGTGGCGGTATAAACTTATCCTGACGCATTAACACCCCATTATCTGTAACAGATAATTGATCTACAACTTTCAAATAAGGCCGAACACCAAGTGGAACAGAACTTTCCCTCCTGGTAACACCCTTCATCATCCTGCGGACACCAATCAAAGTTGCATCCTCTTCCATCTGCTCAATCCAGGTCTTCTTCTGAATAGCACCATCCATACCTTCTACTGCATCATCAATACTGGCTACCACTTCCTCCGTAGAAAGATCCACAACCACAGCTTTCTCATCCGGCAACCTTGACAAACAGTCAGCGACTTTATTGCGCCAACCTGGAACATACTCCACTTTACAGTCAAAATCTTGCAGCTTTACTGCCAATCTTGCTAACCTACCAGAACAATTGCTTATCCCTCCTGGACCCAAAATTTTCAACAACGGTTTATGATCAGTGCGCAACCGAAAATGACTGCCCCACCAAAATACTCTAAAATGACTTGTAGCCCAGGCCGCCGCCAATGCCTCTCTCTCTATAACAGAGTAATTGCGTTCACACTCAGACAAAGAGCGAGAAGCAAATGCTACTGTCCTTTCCACACCCCCACGCACTTGTGCCAAAACAGCACCTATGCCCACGCCACTTGCATCCACAGTAAGGATATTATCCAAACCACTTTGAAATGGAGTCAAAACACCTGCATGAACTATTTCCTTTTTAATCACATCAAACGCAGATTGTTGCATTTCCCCCAGCTAAACTTCTTACCCTTCCTTAAGAGCTCCCTCAATGCTTCCGTCTTGTGTGAAAAATTTAGCACAAACTTCGAATAGTATTCCACTAAGCCCATGAAGGAACGTAAAGAGTCCCTATCATGAGGCACACTTGCGTTCGCAATGGCACTAACCAGGTTCTCCTTTGGTCGTATCCCTTCCTCAGTAACAAGATGCCCCAAATATTCCACTTCCTGTGTCTTGAACTTGCACTTTTCCCTCTTTAAGGTCATGCCAGCCTTTGCAATCCTATCCAACACCTTAGCAAGAGCTTGATTGTGTTCCTTTTCATCTTTTCCAAACACAAGTATGTCATCCTGAAATACTACTGCCTTATCAATTCCACCCAAAATAGAATTCATCAAACGCTGGAAGACACTAGCAGCGGAACACAGCCCAAACAGCAGTCTGCAAAACTGGAAAGTGCCCTCCGCAGTAATAAAAGACGTTAGAGATTTAGATTCCGCACTAAGTTCTACCTGATGGTATGCACTGCGCATATCCAGTTTACTGAAAACCTTTGCATCATCAAGCAAAAGGACCAATTCATTTATGTTTGGCAAAGGGAACCTGTCTGATATTACATTTTCATTCAGACTTCTCAGATCCACACAGAATCTGAGAGAGCCATCCTGTTTGTTCGTGATAACGACCGGACTTAACCATTCAACAGCTTCCACTGGTTCAATGACTTTGTCGTCCAAAAGCTGTTGAATTATTTCCTTCACCTTTCCTCTAGCCGCTATTGGAACCCTTCTAGCTGCATGTTGGACCGGAATCGAGTCTTTTTTCAATTTGATGACATGCTGATAATTCCTAAATTTTCCCAGTCTAGACTCAAATACACCACTAAATTTATCCAATAAGTCATTCATACTATCCACATTACCTGCATCAACAATCATGACCGGTATATCAGCTGTGGGATCTACCTTGATCCCCAAGTCATATTGGTGTGGCCAACCTAGTATTGGCGGTCCCTCTTCAGCCACATACATTTTTCCATGAGTCTCTCTCCCCCCAAACACTATCTTTGCATCCATGTAGCCAACCACTTTAATTTCGTTCCCTTGATAAGATTTCAAAGCAACATCAGATCTGGATAAAACATCACTCTTCCATGTTTCATCATACATAGCTTGAGGTATAATAGTGTACAGTGATCCTGTATCAACCATCAAGGACAATGGCTTACCATTTACTTCAAAATCAGCTCTCTGTCTTGTCCTTCTCTTTTCCAAACCCTCCACCTCTGCCACATCAACATCCCCATTAACAACCACAACCTTGTAAGAGGCTGTAGCATCATTAACACATGCAACTTTATCATTTTGTTGCTTGCACATACGTGCCAAATGTCCTCTTTTGCCACACTTTAAACAATCTTTCCCTACTGCATAGCACTGTTTTGAGTCCGCCATATGGTATGTGCTCCCACATCTAAGACAGTGCTTTGCTGCAATCTTGCCAGATGACTTATAAAAGTTTTTTTGAAATTTATTTTTACTGTTAAAGTTATTTTGACTCTTGTTTCTGATGGCACAAATACTCTCCGAATCATCTTCCAGAACTGCAACTTCCTTATCTTTATTGTTGCTGGGACTTATTTTCATTTCCCGCATGCACTTCTCCGATTTCTCGACCACCTTTGCAATAGCTATAGCATCTTTCAATGTTGGATTACTTGAGGCCCACAACCTCTCTTGAGTCTTTTTGCAATGACATTGCACAATTAACTGGTCACGAATCATCTCTTCTTGCATTGCTCCGAATTGACATTTGGATGACAATTCTCTCAATCTGGCTACAAATTCATCAATGCTCTCACTTTGTCGTTGAGGCTGTGTATAAAATTTGTGCCTCCTCATGACTACATGAGCGGTGTTCGCCTTGGATGTTGATGAAGGATGTAGAGTTTGGAAAGGTACAAGGGGTTGATACTCCCTCCTCTGGAGTTACAAATACTTCTGATGAACAAGATACGCCTGCAAGGGAGGGAGATGGGTTGGATGGTTCACGTGTTTTGAGGGCTGCTGGTGAAAGAAGGTTACCTGGGTATCTGAGTGATTATGTTTCTTCATTCAACTCATGAGCCTCAGTTATTTATTTATTTATTTATTTTTGTTGATTTGTTTTTGTTTTTCTTTTTTTTTCTGGCCTTACTATAAAGGGGGGAGATGTGTTATGTTTCTATAATGCTGGCTTGCATTTTACACATTTGTTATTGCTTGGAATGCTGCATCCTTATGATGCTCTAGAGATTCTAATATGATGTCACCGCTGTGGCTCTGTATCAGTTGGTCCAGCTGTGTCTGGCAAGAAGCTGTTTAGGATCTTTCTCTGAGGAATAAACCTACTTCAAGATTTACTTGTGTATTGGATTCATTATCACAACAGGCCCACAGCTAATAAGGTGGACTTGAGCTACACAGTTTGTCATAAGAGAAGCAACAAAAAGCATGTGCGGAGCCTACGATGATGCGTATGCATGGTGCGGACAGAGCGCACTGCAGCAATGTGTTTTCCTACAGGACTACCTCATCTACAATACCGACTCGATCTGAATAGTGAACACTGCTGTCCGCGTTAATTGAAGACAGTACTCACACAGACATCCATGAATACTTTTTCTCACTTCCTCTTCACAAAATACAACATAAATTACAGAAAACTCTGCAATAAATAAATCAAAACAGTCCGAATTGCGATTTCTGCTGTCTACAGTGTAGACTATTTAGTGTTCCTTTTTACTTGCAAGATCAATTTGGTCATTGTAATTAACCTATAATTCATCTAAAAAAATGTCTTCAAGCAAGTATACTAAAAGGATATTGTGTATATTACAATAGACATTGTAGTTACTGGACTACTGGATTCTGTAATTAAACTATCACCACTCTATCTGAATTGTGAACACTTCAGTGTAGGCCAGAGAGAGTGGTCAGCATGGGCCCACAGCAACGTAAAGTGGAATTGAGCTGCCCAGTTTGTAATATGCGAAGCAAAAAAAAGTGTGTGCAGAGTCTGTAATGATACGTATGCATAGTGCAGACAGAGCGCACTAGAGCAATGTCTTTTCCTACAGGACTGCGTCACCTACAATGGCGACTCAATCTGAATTGTGAACACTGCTGTCTGCAGCGTTAATTCACTACCTCTTCACACAATACAACAACATAAATTATAGAAAACTCTGCAATAAATAAATCAAAACAATTTGAATTGCGATTTCTGCTGTCCACAGTGTAGACTATTCAGTGTTCTTTTGGACTTGCAAGATGAATTTGGTCATTGTAGTAAACCTATAAGGCATCTAAAAAAAAAAAATCTTCAAGCAAGTATACTAAAAAGATATTGTGTATATTTCAATAGAGGTTCTAGTTACTTGACTACTGGATTCTGTATTTAAACAATCACCACTCGATCTCAATTGTGAGCCCCGTTGACCGCAGTGTAGGCCAGAGGCACTATTCATTAACGCCTCACAGCCACGTACCATTGAATTCGAAAGCATGGAGTTGGTTGCACCAGATCAGAGGGGGTACACAGAAATAATCACAGACTTTAACTTCTGCAATCCTCAATCATGGAATCAAGACCCTGTTTCACTGTTCGGACCTACTGAACCACAGTGTATTCCAGCGACTGGTGTCAACCAAGCACAATAATCATGTGCAACAGTTAGCTACGCAAGCACAGAGTCTGATGCACCTCAACGGTGGGAGTTCTACGAAAACCAAGCAGCAGGTAATATCGGACATCTTTCATTGTGGAATCAAGACACCGTTCCACTATTGCTAATGAATTTGAACTGGCAGAGCACGGGTATTGCCAATTCATCACTCCGATGTGGATAGTAACGCTTTTTGGACCTCAGAGGGTGGTAAAGGTCTATTGCCATGTCATGTTTGTTTGTCCCAGTAATTGCACTGATACAGTTGATACCACTGTGGCCGAGTCCGAGTCGGGCATCCCCCAATTTTGCAGTCTGGCCCTAGCTTAGCTATTAAGTAGAAAGGCAACTATGGAGGAATGTGGCTGCAAAGCGAAAACAGCCTCCCCCATCAAAGTAATAAAAGTCATCTGCTTTCTTGGATCCAGCCTTCATCGCAGTCGCAAAAACACAGTCTTCTGCAAGTCAGACATACAATTCACGGTCACAGGACCGCTTGCTATTAGATTTTTTATGTGTGAAATTTAGCAGTATTCGTGAGGAGAAACTTAAACCGCTGACGGAGTGCTTGGACCAGATAGAGGGTCTATTGGTCAACACCTTTAAACATCCAACCACTGAGCACTTGGGGAACAAAGGTTGTGGCCTATTTACACATGAACTTACATTTTCGCACAACAGTTCGTGTGCTAATTTGCATGTCCTAGGTAAGAGCCCCTGTGCTTATTGTCTGGGCAACCGTGGATTATCATCAAATGCAACCATTGAGGGCTCCGACAATGTGACACCCATAGCCTCAAGCCTCAGCGTTCAGCCTACCTCAGTCCGTTCCCACCTGACAACCTCCAATTCATGCTCTCAGGACACTGGCAGTTCTGCTCTTGCTCCTTGTCAAGACATGTTGTGTCTCACTGTGACGGGGTGTCCCCGACCGGGCTCCCCGTTCCTGAATATGTTCACGTACCCATGCCAGCGACTACGCCACTTACTGCCATTAATTCCTCTTCTGTCCCTCAGCAGACAGACTATCGTGGGTCAGGTGACGAGGTAACAGCGAACCAGGAGAGTGACTGTGACTGGCCCTTTAATTTCCAAGGAGCGGACATGTGGGCGGAGCTACGGAGTGACGGAACACCGACAAAAGCGGAAGTCCGGGACGAGGAGGCGTGCTTGTACACCTGGAGCGGAGAGGAGGTAAAGGAACGGCGAAGGAGCGAACAGAGCGAGACGGAGGAGACCTATCGTGGTGGACGAGGAGCCCCGACTGCCGAGGATACGCCTGGAGGCCAACAATTCCACGAGCCGCCTAGCCACTCACCCGGGGGAGGTGCGTGGCTTGCTCAGGTGCGTAATCGTTTCAGGGGCTGGGCGGGACGGAAGGGCGGTCCGGTAGCAAAGTAACGGACACCATAGTTCCACGTTATCCCTATCCCGAGCACAAACCCCCCCCTCACACACCCCTCACTGAGATAGGAGGACAGGAGCACGTGTGGGTTTGCTTCCTCACTCCCTTTCCCGAAGACCGCTGTCCGAGAAGGACAATCTTCTCACGAGTGCCTTTTGTTTGTTTTCCCTCCGGTACTGGGGACGAGCTGGTGGCAAGACGGACCCCGACGACAGCACAGCCCGACGGAGCCAGTCCGGCTATCGGAGGACTCAATACTTAGATCATCGAGGAATAAGGTCCCGGAGCCGATCTCCCCGTAGAACCCCTGTATTAAGACAGACCTGTTCAGACCACCTATTACGGTCAATAAAACCTGTTGTAACGAAAACCCGCTTGTTGCCCTTCTCTGGTAGCACGAGGAGCCTGGAAAAGGTTACAGTGGTGGAGAATGCGGGCATAAAACCCATCTGCTCGCAGAAGATGGAAACAATTATCGAACAGTTAGCAATAGGTCAAGAACGCCTCGAATGGGTGGCTGAGCAGCAGCTCAACGCAGCACAAGCCAATAGGGATTTACTGAAGGAGGCTCTGGCCACCCGGGACCCAGCACCGTGGGTGGATCCTGTACAAACCGGAAGTGGCCCTGAGAGAATGATCCCCCATGGTTCAGCCGCCATAGCCCTACAGAAGTACCAGCCGGGAGAGGATCCAGACGCGTTCCTCCTGAATTTTGAACGCGCCGCCCGGGCTTGTGGATGGCCGGTGGTGAAATGGCCGTTTTTCCTTGCCCCCCTCCTGGTGGGTGAAGCCCAGGCCGCTTATCAGGTGGCAAACCCCAATGGGGATACCCCTTATCAGGATGTGAAGAAAGTCATTTTGGATCATCTCGGGCTGGACGCAGAGGCGTATCGGCTACGATTTCGAAAGGAAAGGGGAGCCCCTGGGGAGAATCCTAAAACACTGTTCGTGCGGCTACGAATGGCGGCAGATAAATAGTTAACCCCTTCCGTGAGCACAAAGGCGGAGATAATGGACCGCATCTATCTAGAGCAATACTTGGAAGCGCTCCCCTATCCCACTCAAAGGTGGTTAAGGCAGCATCACAATCTCACTGCCGCTCAGGCCATCGAAATGGCCTCCTCATTTGCAAGGGCACAGCCTCGGAATCCGGGATGGGAACACGAGAAGACACCCCGGCCTACCCTCAAACCAGAGAAGAAAACCCCCCATCCAGGAGACCCCCCTAAACCCCGGTCCTGGCAGCCCATGAGTCCGGGGACAGCCGGTCCGCAATGCTTTGACTGCGGGAATTGGGGGCACATCGCTAGACACTGCCCAAAGAGACGACCCCAGGATGAACCAATGGAAGTTGGATATCTTCCTAAATCCGTACTCTTCTCGGCTGAGCTGGGAGGCTCGTACAGGGTAAGTGTCAGGGTAAACGGTACCTCTATTCCTGCCTTATTAGACTCAGGGTGCAGACAGTCCGTGATACAGACCAAACATGTCACCCTGTCCCAATATATTCCTCAACAAATGGTGAGCATTCGGTGTGTACATGGGGATGTACGACCCTACCCCGTAGCCAATATTCCCATTCAACTCATAAAAGGGTATACCCAGACAGTGAGGGTGGGAGTGTTAGCATCCTTGCCCGAGGACCTTATAATAGGTACAGACAACCCCCGGTTTCTATCCATGTTTAAGACCAGTGCAGAAAGCCCAGATAGGACACCACACCCAGTTAAGGGTACCTGTGCCCCCTGTCCCGCAATGCTCACCCCTGAACCTTGGCTATTAGACAGGAGCTTCCGTTATGCCAAGTCAAACAACCCCACTCTTTTTAATGCCTGGGAGCAGGCTCATCAAGGTCAGGGGCATAATCCGGACAGGTTTCCCCAATTTATCATTAAACAGGAGTTACTATACCGGGAAGGGAGCCCCAATGACGAAGACCAGCTATTAGTACCAGTGTCATTCCGGAGTCAGGTACTCTTTTTTGCCCATAGTCACTTATTAGCGGGTCACACGGGCGGTGAGAAGACTACCCAAAACATACTCCGACACTTTTACTGGCCAGGGATTTATAAAGACACAGCCGTGTACTGCAACGAGTGTTGCATTTGTCAGAAGAAGAACATGACAAAACCCCCTCAAATCCCTCTACAACCTCTTCCCATCATAGGGAAACCGTTCGAAAGAGTCGGCATGGACCTTATAGGCCCCCTCCCGAAGACTCGAAAAGGGTTCCAACATGTGTTGGTGGTGGTAGATTACGCGACCCGATTCCCGGATGCCTTTCCACTGATAGCGGCCACTACTAAACAAGTTGCAGAACGGATGATTGAGGTATTCAGCCGAGTGGGGTTCCCAAAAGAAATCCTTACGGACCAAGGTACCCCTTTCGTATCCAAACTAATGGGGGAAGTATGTAAAAACCTAGACATACATCAGATCCGTACTTCTGTGTACCATCCGCAAACGGATGGCCTGGTGGAGAGGTACAACAGGACCCTCAAAACAACTCTTCGTAAGATGTTGGAGGTCAGCGGAGCTGAATGGGATCACCTCCTGCCGCTGGCTCTTTACGTGATCAGAGGTCAACGACAGAGCAGCTTAGGCATGTCCTCCTTTGAACTTCTATATGGGAGACAACCTCAGTCACTGATGGAGATGATGAAGGACGCCTGGGAGAATGAGTTACCCGAAGAGACGGCTTCCACCCTCGAGTATGCCCAAAGTCTGAAGTCCAGATTGGGAAAACTGCGAGATCTAGCCTATACCCACCTGGAAACGCACCAGAGACGGCAAAAGACCTATGACAAAGGGAAAAGATGGAGACGGCTGAAAGTGAATGACTGGGCTTTGGTTCTCCTTCCTTCCTCAAATCAGAAATTTCGTGTAGAATGGGTGGGACCCCACAAGGTAGTTGGTACCATCGGTAACACCAGTTACAGACTGCAGACAGGGCCCCACAAAACTCAAGTGTACCATATTATTCTGCTGAAGAAGTGGTTGGGTCCAGCACCTTCAGAAGCCCATTTAGCCGCCCCAGAGTCCACGCCATCTACCCGAGAAGAGCTGCAGATCAATGAAGAGCTTACGTCAAGACAGAAAGAGGAACTAACCCATCTCTTAATGCAGCATGACAGCCTCTTCTCTAACCTACCAGGCAAAACCTCTATGGCTGAACATTGCATCGAGACGGCCCCAGGGAAGACGGTAAAAATCAAACCATACCGAGTACCGGAATCCAGGAGAAGGGCGATACAGCTAGAAGTCGAGGACATGTTAAAACTGGGAGTTATTAGGCCCTCAAAAAGTAATTGGTCCAGTCCGATTGTCATGATCCCCAAACCCGACGGATCACGCAGATTTTGTATGGACTTCAGGGCGCTCAATGAGATCTCCTGCTTCGACGCCTATCCCCTCCCGAGAGCGGACGAATTAATTGAGAGGTTAGGGGATGCCCAGTATATCACGACACTCGACCTCACCAAAGGATACTGGCAGGTGCCCTTAAGGGAAGAAGACCGACGGAAAACCGCCTTCAGCACCCATGAGGGTCATTACGAATTCACGGTCCTTCCCTTTGGCCTGCATGGAGCCCCTGCCACCTTCCAGCATCTCAGGAACTCCGTACTGAAAGACGTATCCCAGTTCGCCTCAGCATACCTCGACGACATAGTTATACACAGTCCGTCCTGGTCAACCCATTTGCAACACATACATGAGGTCTTCCTAGCCCTGGAACAAGCTGGTCTAAAGATAAATGCAAAGAAATCAAGGGTCGCCTATCAAAAGGTAAAATATCTCGGGTATGTCCTGGGTCACGGGCTCATTGAACCCCAGGTAGAGAAGATCAGGGCGATAGCGGTTACCCCTTTCCCTACCAACCGAAAACAGTTAAGGGCTTTCCTAGGGTTGGTTGGGTATTACCGACGCTTCATTCCCCAGTTCTCTCACATAGCGGCACCCCTTTCTGATGCTTTACGTCATCCAGGTAAATCCTCCACGTCCCTACATCCCACAGAGGCCATGCTATCTGCATTTTCCCACCTCAAGCAGATCATCACCTCCACCCCAGTGTTGCAGTCCCCCGATTTCTCTAAACCTTTCATCCTGCACACTGATGCGGCAGAGTATGGCATAGGGGCTGTGCTGTCTCAGATAGGACAGGACGGGAGGGATCATCCCCTACTCTTTGTCAGCAGGAAACTATTTCCCAGAGAGTTACGCTATGCCACCATTGAGAAGGAGTGTTTGGCTGTTAAGTGGGCTGTGGAAAAACTGTCTTACTACTTAGAAGGGCATCCGTTCACCCTGTTCACTGACCATGTCCCCCTGCTCTGGATGGCCAGAAACAAGTCCAACAATGCGCGCGTAATGCCCTGGTTTTTATCTCTACAGCCTTACACCTTCACTGTGCGGCACCGAAAAGGGATTGACAATGTGGGTGCCGATTTTCTATGCCGCCATCCGCTCCCCGAACGTGAGCGTCCTGGGGGGAGGTATGTAACGGGGTGTCCCCGACCGGGCTCCCCGTTCCTGGATATGTTCACGTACCCATGCCAGAGACTACGCCACGTACTGCCATTAATTCCTCTTCTGTCCCTCAGCAGACAGACTATCGTGGGTCAGGTGACGAGGTAACAGCAAACCAGGAGAGTGACTGTGACTGGCCCTTTAATTTCCAAGGAGCGGACGAGTGGGCGGAGCTACGGAGTGACGGAACACCGACAAAAGCGGAAGTCCGGGACGAGGAGGCATGCTTGTACACCTGGAGCGGAGAGGAGGTAAAGGAACGGCGAAGGAGCGAACAGAGCGAGACGGAGGAGACCTATCGTGGTGGGCGAGGAGCTCCGACTGCCGAGGATACGCCTGGAGGCCAACAATTCCACGAGCCGCCCAGCCACTCACCCGGGGGAGGTGCGTGGCTTGCTCAGGTGCGTAATCGTTTCAGGGGCTGGGCGGGACGGAAGGGCGGTCCGGTAGCAAAGTAACGGACACCATAGTTCCACGTTATCCCTATCCCGAGCACAAACCCCCCCCCCCTCACAAACCCCTCACTGAGATAGGAGGACAGAAGCACGTGTGGGTTTGCTTCCTCACTCCCTTTCCCGAAGACCGCTGTCCGAGAAGGACAATCTTCTCACGAGTGCCTTTTGTTTGTTTTCCCTCCGGTACTGGGGGCGAGCTGGTGGCAAGACGGACCCCGACGACAGCACAGCCCGACGGAGCCAGTCCGGCTATCGGAGGACTCAATACTTAGATCGTCGAAGAATAAGGTCCCGGAGCCGATCTCCCCGTAGAACCCCTGTATTAAGACAGACCTGTTCAGAACACCTATTACGGTCAATAAAACCTGTTGTAACGAAAACCCGCTTGTTGCCCTTCTCTGGTAGCACGAGGAGCCTGGAAAAGGTTACACTCACCCTCCGCAGCCTGTCGCCCAGTACTAATTTTGGCTGGGGTTTCCCCACCTAGGTCCGGCCAACAGGAGTCATGGGATCAGCTACGGAATAGTGTTGCTCATTGGTTGACCAATTACAAATATTTTAATGCATGGAGCCACAAGAAGATCATAATTGGGAAGAGGGTGGGGTGGTTTGGTTAGTCAAGGAAAAAGATTGTGGAGGACTCTATTGTAAGTTTCCAAAGGCTGCCCGTGTACGGAATATATTGAGAGCAAAGGAATTTAACTGTTCAACCAAAACCAAGATTGTCACCTTACCTATTGGGTTTTTACAAGCCTTCTGTCTCTGTCCCAGATGCCCGTGGAAACCCTGCTGCACTGACTCCAAGTGTGCTCTGCACAAACTGTTTCTTCTCTTGGTTATTTGGAGAAAATAGATTGACTTACAGGTCCCATTAGAGATACAGCAGCCATCTATCGATAAAGACACATCTACATTACACCCCACCACTACTGTTCCCGGGGCCGATCTTGAAGGACGATGCTTGTGTAGCATCGTCTAACTACACACAATAATGAACCAGTAACATATCCTATTACTGCGACTGGAGTTTGTCCGTTCTTGGGATGGGGAAGCCCTGCCGCTTAAAATATAAAGCTGAAACGTGGCAGGACTTGGGTCAAAGATTAATATACCTGACCGGCTCAGTTTTATTAAGGGCTATGGCATTGTCCTATTTCAAGAAACTTGGGACACATTGACCTTATTGGTAGATGGATATCAGTGTTTTTGTGTCCCTGCTATTCCCTCACGTTGTGGCGCACTTCTGGGGGATTGGCCATTTGTTTGAGTATTGCCATAGGAGGGCATATTAAACCTGTGGCTACCCTGGATAGCACCTTCCAAGTCATAGTTGCAAGGACTGGTTTGAGTCTGTATATTGTTAATTTTCATAACAATGATTTCAATGGTATCCCAAACACGAACTCCCCACTACTATTTAATTTTATTTCTAACATAGTGGATGACCTGCCACTGTCAGGGCACGCAGCGTACCTTTGCCTGGCTGGTGATTTCCATGTACGACTTCCTTTCACAAGCCTAGCGTTTTGTTCGTCTGCTAGTACTGACACGTGTAGTGCAGGATTCATTTCATTTCTTGCCCCCTTTGATCTGGTTAATGCCCTGGAAATAGTAGGACTGATTGGTCGTGAAGTTCCCAATTTTCGGGGTAGACATAGCTCCTCTATAAAAAAAAAGTATGTGTTTTTCACTTGCAATCTAGAGGACTTACCCGGTGAGTGGTGTGGCTCACTGGTTAGATGCGGCAGACCTGGAAGCAGAGGACGGCCCGGGACCAGGGTTCAATCCCCGACGCGGCAGAGTCATGTACCAGGGTCAGCGGACTCGATAATTCTCGCCTCTGTGCCTACTCTAACCGGGGATCACACTCTGCAACTCTGGGCATTAGCTTGCCTCATCTCCACAACGGCCCCCCACAAACGCCGGGGATGCCTGGTTTCACCTTGGAGATACCAAGGAGGGAACATCTCACAGGGAAAGCCAGGACGGGTTCCCCAGCGGTCTATAGCGCCAGGACGCCTCCGGGTAGCAGTGCGCCTTACAAGACACACACATTTACATTTACCCTTACATGGTACAGTAGTTCCAGTGACCACAATCCCATTGAGACAACATTATTCTTTCGCCCCCATGGAAGAGTTCAGGATGGATAATGAGGGCTGTGATCAGCAACCTTCTACTGACAACTTGAGGTTGAAGTGGAGACTGCTAGACCCAGTACAATTTTTTAGCACTATAATCAGGACAATCCTCTGGATGGAGGCACTGTGACTAACAGAAGAGGCCAATGATTGTCAGGTGATGGAGTCCTTCATTACTCTATGTATTAGTATCAGGAAGGCCCTTTCTAAACCTCTACACTGATCCTCCCAGGATGGGTTAATACTGAATGTTCATAAGTGAACAGGGCATTGCGCTTAGCGTGGCTTCCAAACACAAGACTCAGCATTGAGGGGCCTCCTGAGCTAGCAATATAAAAAGATCACGGCTAAACAGTGGAAGGACTTAATCGTGACTCAATGGGACAGGTTAGTTCAAGCATCACAGCTGAATAATAGTAATCCTTTCAGGACCACCGTATCAGAGTTGACGCTTAAAAGTTGGCCCTCTAGCTCCATCTTGCTAGTAATATATGGGAGGAGCGCTTTTGTAAAATGTATGCCGCAACATTAACCTCCAACACTTTTTCTACAGACTTGCTTCTTGTATCACGCTTCCAGGATGACCTTAACAGAAGTTGAAGACACCATCACAGTGTCAGTGGTAAGGTGCTGGGTTGCTAGTAATATATAGGAGGAGCGCTTTTGTAAAATGTATGCCGCAACATTAACCTCCAACACTTTTTCTACAGACTTGCTTCTTGTATCACGCTTCCAGGATGACCTTAACAGAAGTTGAAGACGCCATCACAGTGTCAGTGGTAAGGTGCTGGGTTGCTAGTAATATATAGGAGGAGCGCTTTTGTAAAATGTATGCCGCAACATTAACCTCCAACACTTTTTCTAAAGACTTGCTTCTTGTATCACGCTTCCGGATGACCTTAACAGAAGTTGAAGACGCCATCACAGTGTCAGTGGTAAGGTGCTGGGTTGCTAGTAATATATGGGAGGAGCGCTTTTGTAAAATGTATGCCGCAACATTAACCTCCAACACTTTTTCTACAGACTTGCTTCTTGTATCACGCTTCCAGGATGACCTTAACAGAAGTTGAAGACGCCATCACAGTGTCAGTGGTAAGGTGCTGGGTTGCTAGTAATATATAGGAGGAGCGCTTTTGTAAAATGTATGCCGCAACATTAACCTCCAACACTTTTTCTATAGACTTGCTTCTTGTATCACGCTTCCGGATGACCTTAACAGAAGTTGAAGACGCCATCACAGTGTCAGTGGTAAGGTGCTGGGTTGCTAGTAATATATGGGAGGAGCGCTTTTGTAAAATGTATGCCGCAACATTAACCTCCAACACTTTTTCTACAGACTTGCTTCTTGTATCACGCTTCCAGGATGACCTTAACAGAAGTTGAAGACGCCATCACAGTGTCAGTGGTAAGGTGCTGGGTTGCTAGTAATATATAGGAGGAGCGCTTTTGTAAAATGTATGCCGCAACATTAACCTCCAACACTTTTTCTATAGACTTGCTTCTTGTATCACGCTTCCGGATGACCTTAATAGAAGTTGAAGACGCCATCACAGTGTCAGTGGTAAGGTGCTGGGTTGATAGTAATATATAGGAGGAGCGCTTTTGTAAAATGTATGCCGCAACATTAACCTCCAACACTTTTTCTATAGACTGGCTTCTTGTATCACGCTTCCGGATGACCTTAACAGAAGTTGAAGACGCCATCACAGTGTCAGTTGTAAGGTGCTGGGTTGCTAGTAATATATGGGAGGAGCGCTTTTGTAAAATGTATGCCGCAACATTAACCTCCAACACTTTTTCTACAGACTTGCTTCTTGTATCACGCTTCCGGATGACCTTAACAGAAGTTGAAGACGCCATCACAGTGTCAGTGGTAAGGTGCTGGGTTGCTAGTAATATATGGGAGGAGCGCTTTTGTGAAATGTATGCCGCAACATTAACCTCCAACACTTTTTCTATAGACTTGCTTCTTGTATCACGCTTCCGGATGACCTTAACAGAAGTTGAAGACGCCATCACAGTGTCAGTGGTAAGGTGCTGGGTTGCTAGTAATATATGGGAGGAGCGCTTTTGTAAAATGTATGCCGCAACATTAACCTCCAACACTTTTTCTACAGACTTGCTTCTTGTATCACGCTTCCGGATGACCTTAACAGAAGTTGAAGACGCCATCACAGTGTCAGTGGTAAGGTGCTGGGTTGCTAGTAATATATGGGAGAAGCGCTTTTGTAAAATGTATGCCGCAACATTAACCTCCAACACTTTTTCTACAGACTTGCTTCTTGTATCACGCTTCCGGATGACCTTAACAGAAGTTGAAGACGCCATCACAGTGTCAGTGGTAAGGTGCTGGGTTGCTAGTAATATATGGGAGGAGCGCTTTTGTAAAATGTATGCCGCAACATTAACCTCCAACACTTTTTCTACAGACTTGCTTCTTGTATCACGCTTCCAGGATGACCTTAACAGAAGTTGAAGACGCCATCACAGTGTCAGTGGTAAGGTGCTGGGTTGCTAGTAATATATAGGAGGAGCGCTTTTGTAAAATGTATGCCGCAACATTAACCTCCAACACTTTTTCTATAGACTTGCTTCTTGTATCACGCTTCCGGATGACCTTAACAGAAGTTGAAGACGCCATCACAGTGTCAGTGGTAAGGTGCTGGGTTGCTAGTAATATATGGGAGGAGCGCTTTTGTAAAATGTATGCCGCAACATTAACCTCCAACACTTTTTCTATAGACTTGCTTCTTGTATCACGCTTCCGGATGACCTTAACAGAAGTTGAAGACGCCATCAGAGTGTCAGTGGTAAGGTGCTGGGCCCTGACGGTGTCCCAACTGATTTGATAAAAAGTAATGTTATGTTTTGGGCACCCCTGCTCCTTGACGTTTCTAACAACCTTGCCCACTCCTCCTTGCCTGACATGTAGGGTACATCAATTATTGTGCCTATCTTTAAAAAAGGGGATCGATCACTGCCGGGTTGCTACCAGCCGATCTTATTCAGGCACAAAGTGGGAACGGTTGACAAGTGCCTTAATCTAAATCAGGTCTCCCCTTCTACTTACCATTTATGGATCTATCATCTGCCTTTTACTGAGTGAATCAATCAAAATTGTGGCTCTTGCTTGTAGAGCCAGAGGTTTGTGTTCTTGTCAAAAAGAATCACCTCCATTTTGTCAACAATGAGTTTTAGAAAAAAGTTCTGCATCCAAATAGATACCAGAGTAAGACAATGATTAAGATTTAAAATCTATGGCAAAGTTATCATCAGGGATCAACACAACGATTTGAGTGTCGTTGGCACAGAAGATAGTAGATAGGCCAAAGGATTGGATGAGTTGTACCAGTGGGTCAATATAGATGTCAAATAAAGTAGGGGACGGGAGGATCCCTGAGATACTCCACAAGGTAGGGAGAACACATCAGATTACTATTGTTAAGCTCCACTATGAACTCTGTTTGTAAGAAAGGGTAGGAAGGTATGATCTTCTGCATGGTTACCCCCACGTTTTGCATGGGGATAAGTGGTTTTTGACTAGTCTGACTGGTATCCTGCTAATCAGGACACCAGTCTCTCTGCTTTGTCCCCTAAATTGTTATGTTCAGTACTTAGGTACATCCTAGATTGGATACTGGGGTACCCTTATCGGTCCCTAGTATATGGTACTAAGGAACCCCAGAGGTCCCCCATGGGCTGAAGCATGTATTATGCACCCACGGGAGACCATTCAAACAGTAAATACAGGTCTGCCATTGTAGCCTGTATAGGTTGGTGCTTGCACCACTGACGAAATATATAGGTTTCCTTTATCTAGGGTCACTGCACTTAAAACCTATAAGTCACCCCTATAGCAGGTCTTTGCACTCCTGAAGGCAGGGGGCTTGGTTCTAAGTGTGAGGGTGCCCGTGCATGAGCAGGACACCCCTACAGCCTACGGAGTCCATTCTCCCGGGTTGTAGGTGAAGCAGCCATATACTATATAGTAGGGCACCGCTTAATTACACGATTACCATCTCCAAATCGGCTGCAATGCATCCTATCATGTCTGGTATCAAACATGTTGGAATAATACCCCCACACTGTAAACGGTGTGGGAGGTATGATTCCAAGCACTGGAAGAGCCCTCCGTTAGGCTCTCAGTGCTCCCGGTACCAGTCCTCTGGACCCGGACAGCACGACATGGCTGCTGCCGACCAGAGACCCAATTCTGCTCTCCTGCTGCTGAGCCAGGCTCGAGCAGGGGAAGGCAGAACAATAGGTATCCTGTCACAGGAAGTGTGGCCACCTCCCAAACAGGATTTAGTGTATTGGGGCTGGGTGGGCGCGCTTGCCAGCGCCACTCAGTCTGCATGAGGGGCACATTTGGTGTTCCAGTGCTCTGGTGTGAAACTGGACATGAGAGTAACCTCCCCTGTCGAAACCCTCCCCTGAATTGTCCCAACCCTTTCCTTAGGGTAGTGAAGGCCTTACCTGTAGGTGGGTCCCTAGATTTGTCATAGGACACTATTCAATTAAGACACCACTTTAACTTCTGCCGTCTGGGCACTCTGGACTTTGCTGGACTTAGTTTGGGCCCGACTCCATCCCCCTTTCAGGCTGCTGCATCGTCTGTACCTGTGCACCATACAGGAACCTTCCAAGACCTGTGGGCATCCAAGACACTTGTAGGAATCTCCTTTGAAGTGAAGGAGTCACTTCCCTACATCTGCAGGCACCTCAACCAGGCTGACCGGTCTGCTGATCCTGAGCTCCTACGGACTCAGGAAGGTTCTGCAACACAGGTGGCGGTTGTCCACAGCTCTTGAGGCCTGCCCTGCCCTCTCATCAAGTTTGAGGCCAGTATCTCTTGTGGGAGCCGCAGGAACCGAACACCTGTGCACCATGTTGACTTGCTGTTGCAAAGGCATGTTGGCTTCCTTTCATCAAGATCTTTGGGCTCCAAGTAGGCCCTACCATCTCCAGTGACCAAAGTCTTCATCTTTTGATGAGCTGCTAGAGGTCCTTTTGCGACTCCAGTGCCTCCAGCCTGTAGGCCCTGTTAAGGGTCACCTTTGTTTCCTTTGGGCTCCCCTGAGTGCTTGGGGCCTGTCCGGACTCTCCTCCTTGTGGCGAGTCCCCTGGACCTTGCTGGTCTTGACATTGCAACTTCTTCAACATCCACATTGTTTGCAATTGCCAAGGCTTGTTGGTGCTCCCGCCGGACATCGGCCCTCAGCTCTCAACATCTGACATTGGACAGCTCGTGCATGGCTCCTGGTCTTCCTCAGCGTCGCCTGGTCCTCACAGCTGCATTGTCAAGGTCACTGTCAACTGCCCTGCAACACCCGACATCGGTGGGCATTCATCTGCCAGATCTCCTGGTCACTCCAGAGTGACATAGACTCTGTCCCCTCTGCTTGCAGGTACCTCTCAACTAGAATCCACCTTCAGATTCCACCAAACACTTTCTACTTCTTCAGCAGGGGCACTTTCCTGAAGTCCTCCATTGGGTTCGACGGCGGTTTCTGACACCACATTACACCTATGCCCCTGGCTTCCTTGGTGTAGGTAACATGAGTACTAGGGTATCCACAGGTGTGGTGGCTCTCCAGCCTTCTGTCTTCCACAGGGTTTGTTCAGAGTCCAATGGGAAGGGTTGTTAATGTTTAAAAATCCAACAGCGACTTACACGTTGACTTGTAAGAAGAACGCAGTTGTGTTTCCACACTGCACACGCTCTCCGTGGGGTCCCTATCTAGTCACCTGGGGTTGTTCCTTGGGTCCCCAGCACTTCTACGTCCTCTCGCTCTCGACACTTTCTTGACCAGAGTCGTGGGTCTTAAACCACTTTCTTATTACATGGGTAGCCCCTCGCCCACCCCCTCCCGGGGGTCCACTGTGTATTCTGTGCTATCTACTGTATTTCTATGCAAAGTATTGTGTGCATTGTGTTCATCTCTGGATAGGAGATATCTAAACGTGTTAGAGAGTATTATATAATAAATACATTGTTTTATAAAACCTTGTGTGGTTCTTTTTCCATTTAATCTATACTATAAGATTGCATTCTGGTAAAACAAGCTGCTTTTAACTCCTTATGGACTGAGCCTTACATTAGTGGATATCATATACCAGGCCAGCTTCTCACAGAAAGGATTTAAAAAGGGACAATGCTGCACTGCGAATACCAACCCTCTCAAGCCGGTCGATCAGAACTTCATGGTTAACCATATCGGATGCGGCTGAGCGGTCCAAGAGGATCAAACCAGATTGTCCTCCCAAATCCACTAGCTTCCGAATGTCCCCTGAGGCCACCACCAAGGCAGACTCAGTAGAATGGTGGGCTCTGAAACCGTGTTGAAAGAGATTAAGGAAATCCTTTAAGTAGAGAAAGGCAGTGAGCTCTTTGTGGAATACCTTTTCCAGGATTTTGGCCGGTAAAGGCAGCCGAGAGATGGGACGGCACAAAAGAACTTGGACTTACCTATTTAGCAAATCGCTTTACGGTTAGGCCAGTCTTATTGTGGCTTGCAATCTGGAGGAACCCGGAGGACGCCTTCTCGAAAGATATTATAATGAATTGTTGCTTCTTAGACAGAGGGTCACTCATTCCTTGGTTGGCATATGTGAAGGCAGAATATTGTAAGATTGGTATGCAGTCTGCCTCCACTGACCCACTATCTTGCACCAGAGTAAACAAAAAGACTGTGGCACAAGCACTTTATAACAATGAGGAATCTCGTTGGATAAGGGAATCAGAGGGGAAGCCCATGTGGCGGCCTATTTAACCCCAAGTGAGTGCAATGGTTTCATTGAATATATTTGGCATGCATATAGCCCTTGGGAACATTCTTTGTTATTCCGTTTCAGATCAGATACAATGAAATATTTGCTTTGCGTCCCCCTGGGCTTTACGCAGATTTTAGGTGCAAAGCCCTGCCCCTGCAAAGATGATCAGGCCAATCGTCGCTCCATTTTGCAGGTCTGATTTTTATTGTTACTACCTAATGATGAAGCTATTTGGCACATCTGGCTTTTTTTTTAAATCTGCTGTTCGCGCTTGCAGGTCCATGTTCACCTAAAAATCTTTCCTGCTAATAATTGTTTTTTGCCCATGTTTTTATTTCCATATTTTTTACTACAGTTTTTTATCCTTATATTTTATTCATTGCATTTTTCTTGTTTGTTTATATCGTATGATGTTTTTATGGATGCTATAATGCTTACACATAAAGCTTGCATTGAATTGAATACAGAAATCAGTCTGTTTGTTTTTTTGACTGTAGCATGCTTTTTAAAAATCTTAGCCAGGATGCTAAATGTACGCCAGACATATTGGCTTCTTAGCCCTGCCCAGTTCCTGAGCCTCTGTGCTACTTTCCTTCATTTGAGATTTTTTTAATGCCGTTTCCCATGCCAGAGTCCAGTCATTTAGGGTAAGAACTGCCACCCACCCCCTCCATACACTTGAAGGAATGAAGCAGCCCAGAAACCTTGAGCCGCTGGTCCAGTTCTAGCCCGGACACTTATCAATTCACCATGGTCAGTTGAAAGCCAGAAACAACCCGAAATGTCACGCACAGGTGCCCCTCCATCTCACTTCCATCCCACCACCTTGTTACCATGGCAGAACGGATCGGATTTTGCTCCAATTTCATGGGATTATTATCCAGCTTCATGTCCTAAACATGTACAGTCCCCCACTCATCCATGCAGCCTCCCTCACCCCCTCTTTTAATGACGGCCAATCAATCAATCAATCAGGGGTTTTGTAAAGCGTACTACTTACCCGCTAGGGTATCAAGGTGCTGGGGGGGGCGGGGGGAGGGAGGGGGGGGGAGAAGCTGCAGCTAGTGGTCGAAGAGCCAGGTCTTGAGCAGTCTTATGAAGGCCGGGAGGTCTGCTGTCTGCCGTAGGTGGAGGGGGGAGGTTCCAGGTCTTGGCGGCGCGGTGGGAGAAGGATCTGCCCCCGGAAGTGGTTCTGTGGATGCGCGGGACGGCAGCCAGGGACAGGTCGGCGGAGCAGAGTTTCCTGTTGGGGCGTAGAAGGAGAGTTGGCTGTTGAGATAGGCTGGGCCGGTCTTGTGGAGTGCCTTGTGTGCGTGGATCATGAGTTTGAATGTGATTGTTTTGTCGACGGGGAGCCAGTGCATGTCTCTCAGGTGCGGGGTGATGTGGTCTCAGCGTGGGACGTCTAGGATCAGGGGTGCAGAGGCGTTCTGGATTCTTTGGAGACTGTTGATGAGTTTGGACGGGGCTCCGGCGTAGAGGGCGTTTCCGTAGTCGAGCCGACCGCTGACGAGGGTGTGGGTGACGGTTTTTCGTGTGTCCGCCAGGATCCATCTGTCGATCTTGCGGAGGGGAAACAGCCTTAATAACGAATCTTTAAGAACGAGTGTAGTAAACAATGAGTCTTAAACAACAACCTTTCCATGAACAACGACTTCCTAAACCACGTTGTACACGAACAACGACCTCCTCATGTTCTCATAAAACTGGCCAATAGATGGCTCTGCAATCCACGATTTAGGAAGGGCACAAGTAAGGTACCTACCAGTTTTGTATGGCGTCAAGTTATGCATCTTCGTTTAGCTGAATTGTGGTTTGGAGGGAAGTGGCATGGACAGGCGAGCAGCAGCACAGGAACCAAGTGGCGAGAAGTGAAGATTCCCCACTGAGAAACTTTAAAAAAAAAGGATATTGAGAGTTTTATAAAGGGAAAGGAGAGGTTAAGGAGTTGAGCTCCATTCTGGATGTAATTACTTGTCTGCCTGTCAATGGCAATACCAACGAAGACAGTAAAGTAGATGGAAATCATCCTGAAATAATTATCAAGATTATTACGGTAAAGATGGAGCTAGTGTCAAATATCCCCAGCCGGCCCTGGCCAATGAGGCAGAAGCTGAAGTTTCTCTGGAAGGCCATCCAAATGTATTTTGGAATCATAAAAAAAATCTAGTGTGTAAAAAAATATGAAGCACTTACATTTTATTGTTTTCAAGTGTTTTATTATCATGTTTTTGTAAATTCATCCGTATTTCTAAAAAAAGATTATTAAATTGATAATTTGTTAATTTAAACATTCTCCACTTTCAAATTGTTTAATAAAAAAAGACATGCGTTGTTTTAAGAACATTAGTTGTATATTTAGGTAATGTGGCAATACATTATTTTTCGTGGTTAAGAAAGTCGTTGCTAAGAATGTAGTGGTTTGTCTTTGTTCGTGGTTTAGCCTTCGTGGTTTAGGCATTCGGGCTTTGAGCAGTAGTTGTTTAATCATACATCCCTTGCGGAGCATACGGAGGGTGTAGAAGCAGGAGGAGGAGACTTTCTTGGTCATGCTGAGCTTTGAGTCCAGGATGACTCCCAGGTTGCGTGCGTGGTTGGCTGGTGCCAGGGGGTGGGGGGGTTCCCAGTGATGTTGGCCACCAGGAATCGTCCCACGCTGAGGGGTTGGCCCCAAGGATGAGGATCTCCGTCTTGTCCGTGTTCAGCTTGAGCCGGCTAGCCTCCATCCAATCGGCGACGGCCTTCATACCCTGGTGCAGGTTGGATTTGGCGGTGAGGGGGTCCTTGGTGAGGGAGAGGATCAGCTGGGTGTCGTCAGCGTAGGAGATTATGTTAATTTTGTGTAGTCTGGCGATGCGAGCGAGGGGAGCCATGTAGACGTTAAACAGCGTCGGGCTGAGGGAGGATCCCTGCGGGACGCCGCAGATGGTTTTGGTGGTTCCGGATTGGAACGGGGGGAGGCGGACTCTCTGGGTTCTGTCGGAGAGGAAGGAGGTAGTCCAATCCAGGGCCTTGTCTCGGATCCCTGCGTCGTGGAGGCGTGTGAGTAGTGTGTAGTGGCAGACGATATCAAAGGCGGCAGAGAGGTCCAGGAGGATGAGGGCTGCTGTCTTGCCGTTGTCGAGTAGGATTCTGATGTCGTCTGTGGCAACAATGAGGGCGGTCTCTGTGCTGTGGTTGCTGTGGAAGCCTGACTGGGAGGGGTCCAGGATGCGGTTGTCTTCTAGGTAGCGGGTGAGCTTTGTGTTGACGATCTTTTCGATGACTTTCGCTGGGAATGGGAGCAGGGAGATGGGCCAGAAGTTCTTGAGGTCGCTCGGTCCGCCTTGGGTTTCTTTAGTAGGGCGTTGATCTCGGTGTGCTTCTGCTATCAGGGAAGGTAGCGGTCTCGAAGGAGAGGTTGATGATGTTACGCAGGTGGGGTGCAATGAGACTGTCGACTTTGTTGACGATGTGGTGGGGAAGAGGATCAGAGGGGAAGCCTGAGTGGATGGTGCTCATGGTCTTGATTATGTCTTTGGTGCTCACGTTGGTCCATGTGGTCAGAAGGTCGTTGTCAGTGGGGTTCGGAGTGTTCATCGTGGGGGGGGGTCAGTAGGGTTCGGCTGGGGGTTGAAGCTGTTGTGGATGTCGGTGATCTTGCGGTGGAAGAAGGCAGCGAGGGTGTCGCACAGGGCTTGGGAAGGCGGAATGTCAGTGGTGCAGGAACTAGGATTGGAGAGTTCTTTCACAATGTTGAAGAGCTCTTTGCTGTTGTGGGAGTTGTTGTCGAGGCGGTCTTTGAATGAGGCTCTTTTGGTGGTCCTGATGAGGTGGTGATGGTTGCGAATGGTGTCTTTGTGGGATGCGCAGTTGGCAGGCGTTCTATTGCTGAGCCAGATGTTTTCAAATTTCCGGCAGGTGCGCTTGGAGGCCAGGAGCTCTGGGTGAACCAGCTGGCTCTCTGGCTGGTGTCTCTGTCGGTGGGTTGTCTCACTGGTGCTAAGGTGTTAAGGTGCTAAGGTCTTCCATCCAGAGTCTGAGGGTGCGGGCCCCATCCTCTGGGTCGGTGGGGCTGGTCGGTGGCTTGAGTGCGAGGTGTGTTTCTAGTAGGTCCTTGGTGACTTTGCCCCAGCGTCGGCGGGGGATCTGTGGGGTGCGGTGGTGTGTGACGGGTTTCTGGAAGGTAAAGTGGATGCAGTGGTGGTCGGTCCAGGTGAGCTCGGAAGGCAACGTGTGGGCAGGAAGAGAAGATGGCATTGAGCGTGTGGCCGGCGATGTGGGTCGGGGTTGTGACTATCTATTTCAGTCCGAGGGTGGCGAGGTTGTCGACCAGGGTGGAGGAGTTGATGTTGTTGTTTTCCAGATGGTAGTTCAGATCGCCGAGCAGGATGTAGTCGGTGGAGGTCAGTGCGTGCGTGCTGATTAAGTCGGCGATGGAGTTGCAGAATTGGGGACGTGGGCCGGGTGGTCTGTAGACGAGGGAGCCTCTGAGGGTGGTCTTGGGGTCCGTGTGGATATTAAAGTGCATGTGTTCGGCGGTGGTGAGGGTGTCGTCTGTGTTTGTGGAGACCTTGATGGTGTTCTTGTGGATTATGGCGATACCTCCTCCGACTCCATTGGTGCGGTCTATGCGGGAGATCTTGTATCCGTCGGGGATGGCCACTGCGATGTCTGGGGCGGAGGCTTTGTTCATCCAGGTCTCGGTCAAGAAGGCCACGTCTGGAGATGTGGTGGTGAGTAGGTCCCAGAGTTTGATGGCGTGATTGTGTGCGGAGCGGGTGTTGAGCAGGATGTAACGCAGTCGGTTGGGTTCCGTTGCTGTGGGTGCATCAGCGTCATTGATGCAGGAGAAGCTGCAGTTCCGGCAGGAGAAGAGGCCTTGAGTGCGCTTGGGGGTGGCTTTGTAGAAGCTGAAGGTTCGTCCGTGGTTGAGAGCGATGAGGGTGTTGGCGTTGTAGCGGTAGTCCTGGGTGGTGTGGAGGCCAGGGGTTCTGGCGCTGGGTACGGTCCAGGCGCGGACGGGCGCAGACGGGCTTGTCTTAGGCGGGCCTTCGGCGCACCAGCGGCTCGCCCGCTGCGCGCGGCCGCCATTTAAGAGGAGGTGGGGAGGGGGGATCAGGAGGGAGACACTGGCGCAGGTGGCGCTGCAGTGGAGGGGGGCGACCTGCCTGGAAGGTCATTGCACGGGTTCCTTTTCACCAACTCTGGCCTTGGCATATGTGCCTACCTTAACTCCCCCTGCTGGCTTAGTTGTAGCTTCCACACACGTATTTACTCATATAAAATCTAGTTCGCCAATCCTAATCCCCAATTCCTGGGATTGGTTCTTGATCCTTTCCCTCATAACACCAACATGGCTGCCACACCATGAATGTTGTTATCCTCTTGTTTGAATTATTTTTTCCAGTCAAGGCAGTTCTCTAAAGCCTGCTGAACTCACAGTCACCTGGGCCCCTTGACCATGGCTGGGTTTGGTGGCTCAGTGAACCAATGTATCCACTCTACGAATGCGATTTGCCCCTCATGGTCAAAAGGTTTGAAAAACTGCAGGTCTTCTCAGCCTTTCATCTTTCTGAAGTTGGTAAAAATGAGTACCATTGAGTTGGCTACCAATAAACAGCTGTTATCTCAGCACTAAGAAGTCATGTTAATAAGTAGAGGAGCCACTGAAAGCTAGAGCCAGTGCCTAGCGAGGTTTCAACCTCAAGCTCAACACGAGCCGAGCTTCCATGTATTTTCATCCGGCAAGAATTAAAGACAAAGCAGAAACCTTTCATATAAAACATATCAAGAAAAAGGTGCTCATTTAGTGGCCGAATTACACAAACTGAAACCAGAAAACATGGGACCAATCTCGGCTTCCGTGTTTACCCAAATTGCGTGATCCTAGGCAAATATTTCATTTCGCAGAGCCTCCTTTTGCTTCATTATCACATACAAGGGCACCTCCCTTCAATTAGGCGAGTTCAGGATGTGCTGGGCACAAAAACCTAATGTTTGACTTAATAAACTAATTTTAATCACATAGGACGCATCTGACAACTGATGCCGATTGGTTTACTAATGGCATTGCTGTCAGGCGGGGTGGGGATTTTTAAAAACTATAGTTTTATAAATGCCTCTCAATACACGGAGTGTTATGATCGGATGTTCCAATGTGAAACGCTTCCGCTTGTTAAAAGAATACACTTTTTTGAAAAGACGTTATGATGTTTTTAGTTTACATACTCGACGCGTGCACAAGCTTTTTGAGCCAATCCAGGCCTTGGTTCAGCTCTGGTTCAGCTCTCCCTGTTCATGTATTTGTTCGCCCACCTCCATCAACAAGCATTGCTACTGCAAGCATGACAACAGCCTTCTCCTCGGGGTTTGAACAGTCAAAACCCACTCTAGGGGCTGGTTTGGGCGTGGAATAGGTATCACTTATCTCGTTCAAAAACAGATTATAAAAAGAACGAGGCTGCATGAATAAAGAGGAGTAATACCAATGATATAAAGTAAACTTGCATCAGCATTAATAGGTTTTATGGCAGTCCTATCGCTATTTGGGGATTCAGAGTAAACACAATTCTACGTCAGGACTGGAGGCTCAGGGTATGCTTTTCTTTCTTTAGTAAGAATTCAACAGCAGCCAATAACAAAGTAATAATACACAACAAGCATTGGCCAAGACAATAGGTCTCACCTATGCAAGCAATGCTGTACATCAGAATGTCTGCTGTTCACCGTGGCTAAAAGTAAGTAGGGGAAAGAAGAGTGGCATGGATTGGAGTTTGTGAAGTGGCATAGAGTGGTGTACAGAAGAGTGGCATGGATTGGAGTTTGTGGAGTGGCATAGAGTGGTGTACAGAAGAGTGGCATGGATTGGAGTTTGTGGAGTGGCATAGAGTGGTGTACAGAAGAGTGGCATGGATTGGAGTTTGTGGAGTGGAATAGAGTGGTAACAGAAGAGTGGCATGGATTGGAGTTTGTGGAGTGGCATAGAGTGGTAACAGAAGAGTAGAGAGGAGTGGAGTGGAGTGGAATAGAGTGGTGTACAGAAGAGTGGTGTGCAGAGGAGTGGAGTGGCATAGAGTGGTGTGGAGAGGAGTTTGTGGAGTGGCATAGGTTGGTGTACAGAAGAGTGGAGAGGAGTGAAGTGGAGTGGCATAGAGTGGTGTACAGAAGAGTGGTGTGGAGAGGAGTTTGTGGAGTGGCATAGAGTGGTGTACAGAAGAGTGGCATGGATTGGAGTTTGTGGAGTGGCCTAGAGTGGTGTACAGAAGAGTGGAGAGGAGTGAAGTGGAGTGGCATAGAGTGGTGTACAGAAGAGTAGAGTGGAGTGGCATAGAGTGGGGTACAGAAGAGTGGTGTGGAGAGGAGTGAAGTGGAGAGGCATAGAGTGGTGTACAGAAGAGTGGAGAGGAGTGGCATAGAGTGGTGTACAGAAGAGTGGTGTGGAGAAGAGTTTGGGGAGTGGCATAGAGTGGTGTGCAAAAGAGTGGAGAGGAGTGAAGTGGAGTGGCAGACAGAAGAGTGGTGTGGAGAGGAGTGAAGTGGAGTGGCATAGAGTGGTGTATAGAAGAGTGGTGTATAGAAGAGTGGTGTGGAGAGGAGTGGAGTGGCATAGAGTGGTGTACAGAAGAGTGGAGAGGAGTGGAGTGGCATAGAGTGGTGTACAGAAGAGTGGTGTGGAGAGGAGTGAAGTGGAGTGGCATAGAGTGGTGTACAGAAGAGTGGAGAGGAGTGAAGTGGGGTGCATAGAGTGGTGTACAGAAGAGTGGTGTGGAGAGGAGTGAAGTGGAGAGGCATAGAGTGGTGTACAGAAGAGTGGAGAGGAGTGGCATAGAGTGGTGTACAGAAGAGTGGTGTGGAAAAGAGTTTGTGGCGTGGCATAGAGTGGTGTACAAAAGAGTGGTGTGGAGAGGAGTGGAGTGGCATAGAGTGGTGTACAAAAGAGTGGTGTGGAGAGGAGTGAAGTGGAGTGGCATAGAGTGGTGTACAGAAGAGTGGTGTGGAGAGGAGTTTGTGGAGTGGCATAGGGTGGTGAACAGAAGAGTGGAAAGGAGTGAAGTGGAGTGGCATAGAGTGGTGTACAGAAGAGTGGTGTGGAGAGGAGTGGAGTGGCATAGAGTGGTGTACAGAAGAGTGGCATGGATTGGGGTTTGTGGAGTGGCATAGAGTGGTGTACAGAAGAGTGGAGAGGAGTGAAGTGGAGTGGCATAGAGTGGTGTACAGAAGAGTGGTGTGGAGAGGAGTGAAGTGGAGTGGCATAGAGTGGTGTACAGAAGAGTGGTGTGGAGAGGAGTGGAGTGGTATAGAGTGGTGTACAGAAGAGTGGAGAGGAGTGGAGTGGAATTGAGTGGTGTACAGAAGAGTGGTGTGGAGAGGAGTGAAGTGGAGTGGCATAGAGTGGTGTACACAAGAGTGGTGTGGAGAGGAGTGAAGTGGAGTGGTATAGAGTGGTATACAGAAGAGTGGTGTGAAGTGGAGCGGAATAGAGTGGTGTACAGAAGAGTGGTGTGGAGAGGAGTGGAGTGGCATAGAGTGGTGTATGGAAGAGTGGTGTGGAGAGGAGTTTGTGGAGTGGCATAGGGTGGTGTACAGAAGAGTGGAGAGGAGTGAAGTGGAGTGGCATAGAGTGGTGTACAGAAGAGTGGTGTGGAGAGGAGTGAAGTGGAGTGGCATAGAGTGGTGTATGGAAGAGTGGTGTGGAGAGGAGTTTGTGGAGTGGCATAGGGTGGTGTACAGAAGAGTGGAGTGGCATAGAGTTGTGTACAGAAGAGTGGTGTGGAGAGGAGTGGAGTGGCATAGAGTGGTGTATGGAAGAGTGGTGTGGAGAGGAGTTTGTGGAGTGGCATAGGGTGGTGTACAGAAGAGTGGAGAGGAGTGAAGTGGAGTCGCATAGAGTGGTGTACAGAAGAGTGGAGTGGCATAGAGTGGTGTATGGAAGAGTGGTGTGGAGAGGAGCTTGTGGAGTGGCATAGGGTGGTGTACAGAAGAGTGGAGAGGAGTGGAGTGGCATAGAGTGGTGTACAGAAGAGTGGTGTGGAGAGGAGTGAAGTGGAGTGGCATAGAGTGGTGTACAGAAGAGTGGTGTGGAGAGGAGTGAAGTGGAGTGGCATAGAGTGGTGTACAGAAGAGTGGTGTGAAGTGGAGTGGAATAGAGTGGTGTACAGAAGAGTGGTGTGGAGAGGAGTGGAGTGGCATAGAGTGGTGTATGGAAGAGTGGTGTGGAGAGGGTTTGTGGAGTGGCATAGGGTGGTGGACAGAAGAGTGGAGAGGAGTGAAGTGGAGTGGCATAGAGTGGTGTACAGAAGAGTGGTGTGGAGAGGAGTGAAGTGGAGTGGCATAGAGTGGTGTATGGAAGAGTGGTGTGGAGAGGAGTTTGTGGAGTGGCATAGGGTGGTGTACAGAAGAGTGGAGAGGAGTGGAGTGGCATAGAGTGGTGTACAGAAGAGTGGTGTGGAGAGGAGTGAAGTGGAGTGGCATAGAGTGGTGTACAGAAGAGTGGTGTGGAGAGGAGTGAAGTGGAGTGGCATAGAGTGGTGTACAGAAGAGTGGTGTGAAGTGGAGTGGAATAGAGTGGTGTACAGAAGAGTGGTGTGGAGATGAGTGGAGTGGCATAGAGTGGTGTATGGAAGAGTGGTGTGGAGAGGAGTTTGTGGAGTGGCATAGGGTGGTGTACAGAAGAGTGGAGAGGAGTGAAGTGGAGTGGCATATAGTGGTGTACAGAAGAGTGGTGTGGAGAGGAGTGAAGTGGAGTGGCATAGAGTGGTGTACAGAAGAGTGGCATGGATTGGAGTTTGTGGAGTGGCATAGAGTGGTGTACAGAAGACTGGAGAGGAGTGAAGTGGAGTGGCATAGAGTGGTGTGGAGTGTCATGGAGTATCGTAAAGTGTTGTGGAATGTCGTGGAGAGAGTAGAGTGTTGTAGAGTAGAAGGACGTAGAGTGGAGCACACTGTCAGTCGAGCGGAGTGGAATAGAGGATGTTGCGTGGAGTGGTGTACAGCGGAGTAGAATGTCAGAGAGGAGTAGAGTATCATAGAATAGAGCTGAGTAAAGTGGCATGGAGTGACAGATGTAGTTGCATAGAGCGTCATAGAGTGTAATAGTGTCGCAAAAATGGCATGGAGTGTATCGGAGTTTAATGGAGTAGAGCATCGTAGAGTGAAGCGTCAGAGTGGAGAGTCATCCAGTGGCCTGGAGTGAAGTGGCTTATAGTACAGTGGTGCAGAATAGATTAGCGTAGAGTGCATTGGTTTAGATTGCATTGGTTTTGAGTAAAGTGCTGTACAGTGCATTGGTGTAGAGTGCAGTGATGACCAGTAGAGTACAGTGCATAGAGTAGAGCAATGCAGAGTAGACCGCTCTGTCGTAGAGTGCAATGGCGCGTAGAGTGCAGTGGCAGAGTGCAGAGGTGTAGAGTAGATTGTTTCAGAGTAGAGTGGAGTGGTGTAGAGTGGAGTGGTGTAGAGTGGAGTGGTGCAGGGTAGTGTCACAGAGTGCAGTGGCCTAGACTGTAGTGGTACTGTGTAGAGTGCAGTGTCACAGATTGCAGTGGCCTAGACTGTAGTGGTACTGTGTAGAGTGCAGTGTCATAGAGTGCAGTGGCTTAGATTGCATTTGTTTTGAGTAAAGTGCTGTACAGTCCATTGGTGTGGAGTGCAGTGATGACCAGTAGAGTACAGTGCATAGAGTAGAGCGATGCAGAGTAGACCGCAGTGTCGTAGAGTGCAATGGCGCAGAGGGGCGTAGAGTGCAGTGGCAGAGTGCCGAAGTCTAGAGTAGATTGTTTCAGAGTAGCGTGAAGTGGTGTAGAGTAGAGTGGTGCAGGGTAGTGTCACAGAGAGCAGTGGTCTAGACTGTAGTGGTATGGTGTAGAGTGCAGTGTCATAGAGTACAGTGGTGCACAGTAAATTAAACTGGTGTGGAGTGCATTAGTGTTTAGTGCAGTAGAGCGGCGTAGAGCGGTACAGAATAGAGTGCAGTGGCAGAGTAGAGTGGCAGAGAGTGTGGTGCATGGTGCAGAGTAAAGTGACAGAGTGCAATGTGTACAGTGGTGTAGAGTGCAGTGTCGTATAGTATAGTGGTGTAGACTGCAGTGGCATAGACTGCAGCAGTATTAAAATAAGTGGCAAGAGTGGAGATTGGCACAGAGTGGAATAGAATAGTATAGACTGCAGTGGAATAGAGTAGATCGTTTTATAGTAGAGTAAAGGGGCATAGAGTGGAGTGGTATAGAGTAGAGTGGATTTCCATAGAGTATAGTGGAAAAGTGTGGAGCGATGCAGAGTGGCCTACAGTGAAGTGGCATAGAGTGGAGGGATGAAGGATAGAGTGCACTGGCATAGGAGTGGAGTGATTCAGAGTAGAGTGGATTGGTATAGAGTAGAAGGGTGCAGTCGCATAGAGTACAGTCATGTAGAGTAGAGTGTCATAGAGTGCAGTGTCAGAGTGGTGAAGAGAAAGTGGTATAGAGAACAGTTGTGCAGAGTAGAATAGCGTGGCGTAGATGTAGTGAGGTGGAACGCAATGGTGTAGAGTGACGTAGAGTGTAGTGACGTAGATTACAGTGGCATACAGTAGAATGTTGTAGAGTATATTGGCACAAAGTGAAGCGGTGCAAAGTAGTTGGCATCGGTGCAGGGGTTTTGAGTAAAGTGAATGGGCGTAGAGTGCAGTGGTTTAGCAGTAGAGTGGCGTAGAAAAGTGCACCCAAAAAGGAGAAGGTAATTGATATGCTGGTATGCAAGTGTGGTGTTGGGGCTTTAAATCCTGAGCCAATGAGAGTCGCTGGTGTCACATCTCATGCTAGATATGTGCTTAGGAATGGTTCTTTACATAACCGAGTAGTGACAAAATGAACCCTGTGAAGGAACTGTGTGCTTTACATGCCGGAGCAATGTAGACACTGGCATCATTGCATTACATGCAACAAGATGGATTGATACTTTCTGGAGCCCAGCAGCCTGGTGGTGATGAATAACCCTCGGCTGCCCCAGCACTTCGAGCAGCTATGGCCTATTATTAACTAGGCCCTAGTTGATAATCAGTGACCCCTCCAGGGCAACGGTTGCCAGTGTAGCCTCAAAAATGATTTTGTGTTTCCTGGCATTAGATTAGTCACACTATACCAGACACTGCAAGACCTGGGGAATAGCTATTTGCCTGACCCATATCTGGCACTTAATATGTTTCTCAGACACATGTGATTTGCTGTTGGAGAGAAATATTAATCTTTTGTGCTGTGGAAGACTTAAGTATTGGAGTATTTCTACAGTTCCTCTTTAGCATTTCTTCTAAAACCTATTGCTTTTTAGCCAATATATTTGGAAAAGTGTGCAATCTTTTATTTAAAAAAAAGTAATTGGGAAAAAAAATCTTATATCACCTCAATTTAGGAGATTAGGCTCGACTGTCACGCAAGAACATATCTCCAGGGCTGTTTTTGGTTCCCATAACAAGTCTGAAATGGGGTTGGATAACATGTAGGACACAGAAACCTGATCATAACTGAGGCTTTCAGGAGACCACTAGGAACACAGACAACTTTATTGTTTCATTAAACAAACACTTCCGGCCTCCGCATATGTATTTCATCTAAAATTGAGTCGAGAGCACCTTCGAAGCCTTTCAAAATCGAGTCACAAAAGCAACACAATCAAAGACAGTTGTGGTAAGCCAAGAAGCACAGCTCCGCACACACCACAAGAAAACTACCCTACATAAATGATTAAAAAAAAGAATTCGGGCCCTTGCAAATGTTTAACGTGGACTTTAACCTCTCGCTGAGCGCAGGGGGTTTTAAATTGCTGTTTTCTTAGGCATTTCACGCATATTTAATATTCTGTAATGGTTTCACTAAAATGGAAAGACGTAACCATGACAAAAGTTGAATTATGGCAACCCCCCCACGCCTTTCTCGCGAGCAATTCTTGGAATACAAAGGACCCGCGCTGAGTGTCTCAGCAGCGGCCCCGAACCAGCAGCGACGCTGAAGCACTGGCCTTCAGAAAGCACAACCGCCACTGAGAAGAGCTCTGAATGTGAGTTTCAAAAACAAAGAAAAGGTTTCTCCAACTCCCTGTTCGGCCAGCTGGAGGACCCGGGGCACTTGCGAGCTTAGACAAGGAGTGAAACTGTAAACTATCACTTTTTATATCGAATATAATCCTGGTGTTAATCAGGTTTCAAAGAACTATTTTTGAGAGGCACAAAAGAAACGGAGGCACTTGGAGGCAAGGGGCCTCATTTATGAGAAATGACGCATCGCTGCGTGAAAGCAGCGATGCGTCGCTTCTCAGTGCGCACTCCTTGTGACATTCCTGATGCGTCATATTTAATGTATGACGCATTATGTCGCAAGGAGTTACAGATACGTCAGTATTTCAGACGTATCTGTAAGTGCAAAAGTGACACATTGCAGGAGTGTGTCACAAAAGTGACGCAACTCCAGCAATGCGTGTGCCTGCGTCAGTCTTACGCCTGCTGTGAGGCAGGCGCAAGATTTTGACGCAACGGTGTCCTAAAAGTGACGCAGTAAAATCTCGTAGATTTCACTGCGTCACTTCTACGACCCTTCCTTGCGTCAATGCGCCCTCCTTGCATACATTATACCTGGCGCAGGTATAATGTGGCGCAGGGGTTTACAAAGTGACGCATCTACCTAGATGCGTCGTTTTGTAAATGTGGTGCAACAAGGCGCATTTTTTACGCCACTGGTGCGTCTCAAAAAGTGATGCACCGGCGGCGTAAAAGTGACGCACGGCCTCATAAATGAGGTCCAAGGTGATTTGCACATGATCACACAGTGTGCGCAAGTGGGATACGCTAGGATGATATATACATACATCTCTGGTCTGCTGGATCCTCCCTAGCCTACGTCACTTCCCACCATGCAATCTACCACCCTCCTGCAGCAGACATATCAAATAGTTGGAAAGAAGACAGTCTAAAGCAGCAGGTGCCAGATGACTCAGAGTCTTGTGGGAGACCTTAGCCGAGGTTCGTTTAAGAAAAGAAATCTCGTGCACCTTGATGCCACATGAAAGGCAGTAGCTTTGCCAGTAAACAGTAACACCAAAGCAGAAGAATGCCATTTGTGAAGCGAGTTAAAGTACTGTGTGCGAAGGTATCTTTAAAGCTCCTAATATTGAGCCATGGCCTCAACCAGTTACAGATTTTTAACCAATTACCATTGCATTCTGGGACGTGTAGTTTCATGCGTAAATTCGTAAGAAGCCTGGTTAACAGCCGATGAGCACAGTTATAACTATGTCCCGACAGTAACAAATGAACTATTTTCAAGACAACCCAACAAAGAAGATAGGAAGAAGCGCGGATGGCCACCAGGAGTTCTAAGCGCTATACAAATAGTAATTATAAAGTTAAAAGATGTGCTTCATCTCAACCGGTCCCAGTCCACGAGGAGGACATCTTCCAGCCCTGGATTCTTACCCACCAGCATGCTTGGACTTGTAGTTTTACTTTCTATGGTAAGCACAGACCCCCCTGCCCCCCCCCCCCCCCCCCCCCCCCCCCCCCCCCCCCCTCGTGCGTAGTAACGCATAGACAAATATTTAACTGTTGGGATGCAAGCCATCGCATCAGGCGCCCTCACCTGTCTTGCCAACGCCACTGCCCCCCAGCAAGACAATCTTGATAACCTTGTTGGGCGCGCAGTCCGGGGGCGGGTACTCCGGGATGGGCACCAGGAGAAAGTTACTCGAGTGCTGGGACATGGTGGCATCCCTGAGTGTCAGACGCATCCCGCAAGCCCTGCCGGGAGGACCATCCGAGCCATAGCAGAGGGCTTCCTCTGTCTCCTACCCTGCTGCCCCCGGGGACGCGGGCGTGGGAGGGTCCTTTCTCTCCTCTCCCCCAAGCAGCACAAAACACTCCTCCCGCCAACCGGGGAAGTTGTCTCCTCGGGAACAGAAAGGATTGTGAGTCTGGAGGGAGCCTGCCGTGGGACTCGGAGCCAGCAGCCTTCAGCCAATCAGATGGCGGCGGGATTGATTCATAGGGTTGTGATGGCTCGGATTTCCATATTAATAATTCACGTCTGTGTAGTTCCCTGACAAGCTCGTGCACACCTCTGCTCCCGCACATACTTGCACAAGTGCCACCATTGCCTACGTAGCGTTTGTTCTTGTGCCTCAGTGTCTAGCATATATTGCAGTATATTACCTCTAATTGCACTTTGTTTTCTCTTGTAACCTGCACGCCTGTCACTTTTCCCTCCTGTAATGCACTATTTGCTACCTCCTGTATTTTGTTTGCTCACAATTGTCACTTTTACCTCATGTAACTTATCGTCTGCTTTTGTAATTTGTTCATTTGTAATTTTCTGTTCCTTTTGTGAAGCGCTCTGACGCCTTCGGGTAAAGTCCGCGCTATATAAAAACGCATAAATAAAATAAATAAATACGCTACACACACTGCTTTCACTCAGAGTTAATGTTGTCCCGTGCTAGGCACACAAGCTCCTCTCACAGAGTTCACGCTGTCCCGTGTCAAGCAGCACACTCTTCACACAGAGTTCACGTTGTCCTGTGTCTGGAGTAATTATTCGGTTCTGTGATGTTTCTTTTATTTCTCTGAAGTTGCATTTGTTCTTTCCTCCTATTTAGGGAGCTATGCAAGTATCTGCCTTTCCTTCAGTTAGTCCTACGTTTATAGCCAACGAGCAGGGGCGAACCAACACCCCCCCTCCGACCCCCCCACCGGCGGGGGGTGTTTGGGGTGTTACACACACCAAATAAATGTATTATATGCAGGGCACAAGTCCTAAACAAGCATTGGCATAGCCAATAGGCCTCGCCCTTTGGACCATAGAAGTGTTTAGCCTTGCAGCGCATTATCCTGGGTGCTGTGCCGCCAGGGATTGAAGAGCTATGAAATGACTACACACTGGGTCATGCAGTCTAATTCAGGAATACATGCTTGCCTCAGGAAACATTTATGGAAAACCCATAGACAGAAAGACAAGTGCTGCGATGCAAGTCAACAGCACTATAACATTCTGTGTGTGACTGCTTCACTAGAATATTGAACAGCATATGAGGGTGATTGGAAACGTTCCACAATAGAAAACATGCACAATTTGTTGATGACTTATTTATTCCCTTAAGAGATTAAGCAAGTTGTACTGGACACTTGAGTTTGCACATAAAACAAGCCTCAAGCTTTGAAAGACCAAATGGAAACTGGGAAATGTAGTGTCTTTGCTTCCACTGAGCCATTGAGCGAGCAGCAACAATCACACTGGTGTTTATTTTGCATTTTAAAAGGTTTTCCTCAAGTAAACACAATTAATGACATGTAAAGTGGCTAAGCGTGCCAACAGAGACCCAATTCACCAAGTTCACAGTGGTCAGGTGACAAAGGAGTTCGGACCTAAGGCCAGAGCAGCAACATTTGGAACTTGGCATTAACTCAACATTCTGTGATTACTGGCAAATCAGTTAATCACTCCGTGCCTTAAAAAATGAATCTGAATGAATGTAATGTAATCGGGTTCTCCTGGGTGGAACAAAAAAAAGTGTCGTGCATTTACAGGGGAGTCCCAAAAGTGCACAATAGTCAGTATTTATTTAGCAATTCGGTGCCCCCTGTACGTGTGACATCACATGGAGCTCTGGCCGAACATGTCAGAAAGGGACGTTTTACTGATGAAGGGGTTTTTAAAAGATTCATTCAGCATTAATTAATTGTGCCCTTCTACATGTGTCCACCTGGTGTTATAGTTTTATTGTAAAGAAAAACTTTATAAGAAAGCGATCCGTCTATAAAACCCCACTCTTCTCCCCCTTACCCTCCAACCATTTTTAAGTAAACGTATGAACATCCTACCTCTCCTAACTCTAAAGAAACGGTTTCTTTGTGAGCCATGTTAATGTTGGGAGAGATGTGCACACATATATTATACATTTAGTGGTTTGAAGAAGCCGATGGGTTAACTCACAGCGCTTTAAAAATTATAAAAATTTATCTATTGGCCTTTCTGACTGTTTTCCTTGGAACAGTGTTGGATTGTTCTTACAAAAGTCAATGCCCAACGACCAGCATTTTTTTGTTGCAATGAGTATTAATTGTTTGCCCTGCTGGTAAAAGCGAGGTAATAGAGTTCCATCGGCCTCCGGAAAAGGCGCTCAGACCCCTACTGGGGGCATCTTAACAGCACAGACACAGCTTAAATGGGCCACCATGCTGGCCAAAAAAAGAGTCCCACAGCTTCAACTCCGATACCGTCCCATCGCCTGCCTTACCAATCCAAACCTGCTACAGAGCAGTTACTGTGCTAATGCTAGGGTAACCGGAAGCTATTCAGTGACTGAAGGGTATTTTCAAAAATCTTTGGAAGGGAAGAATGCTCAATTGCATAAAAACATCTGCATTGTCACTATCGCTTAACTAAACGTAGGAACAGAAAATGATCATTGTCTGAACTATCAAAAGGGTCAGTACAGACGATGTACAAGGACAGTCCGCTTTATCTGATATGTATGAATAGCAATGATAATAAGGTGTAACAAAGGGAATCCCGAGAGAACGGGCGGAAAGTGCAACAGAGGAGAAGATTTACGAAGGAGGAAAAAACTTGGATGGAGAATAAGTGGATGAATACCTTGACAAATTCGAAATGCACTTTAATGGCCGAAAGCACAAACTGTTTTAGTCAGAAAGCGGCTAGGATACCGAATGGTAAATAGCAAAAGGAAAATAAGAACAAGAAACGTGTAATAAAGTAAAAATGTATCCCTTACAGGAGCTCTCAAAATATGTCTTCCCCGGAGGCCCAAAAATCCTTCAAATGGCACTGTTGCCTGTCGGTGTGCACATACATACGTGGACTTTCATATCAGTTAATCTGCTGTTAAAACGTGGCATCTTTGCGAATAAGAGAAAAAGAGGAAAAGTGTCGGAGCGGGTTGATAGTTTGGCGGATGGCGACGGGGGCAACGCTGGGGGACAGATCGAGTGCATATGGGGCAGTAGAGAGGGTTAGGAGGAGAAGATATGCTGGGAGAAAACAAATGTAAGAGAGCAGTGAGTGGACTGGCTAAGGGCAGGATGAGGACTGTGAGGTCAGGTGGAGAAAAAACAAGCCAGCGAGTGGTGCGTGCACTCTGTAAGGAATTTAAGGAAATCAGCTGGCACACTGCGTGCCGCTGCTCGCTCCCCTCGCTCCCGAGACCCATAGGACATGGGAGTGAACGTTCAAAGAAAAGGCAGGACATACTCATGCCTTTGGCCATTTGTGTGCTTTTTTTTTCGAAAGCCACACGCAAAGGCCAATGGAATGTTTGGGAGGAGTGCGACCCACACGGAGAAGTCTCTTAGGAAGTCTGGAGGGATTCCAAGAAGCCCTCTCCTAAAGCAGCGCATGCGCGCTGCGCTAGGCTCGACCTAAAAAGAAGTGGAGGGACTAACCTAATTAATCAGTATGCAAGTAGCATCACAGCACATTACATCACGGCGCATGACATCACAGCACGTGAGGCGCATGACATCACAGGAAGTGGCATCACAAGAAGTGACGATACAAAAGGGGATGATGGACGGAGCGTTTGAGCCAATCAAACACTCACCCCCAGTCAAGTGATCTGGGTTTAATCCATCACCACAAGAAGTGACATCAGATCTTAAGCCCTCACATATATGTTTAGCAGGTCTATCATGAGTACATTTGGGCACATTTCGAGTTTACTTGCAAACCCTCCTGATTTAGGCAGAAGATTCACACTTTTGTAAGCTTCACATAAACCAATGTTGCCTTTTGTCAGCGTAAAGCTTCCTCTACCCAAAGTGCTTAAAAAGAAAAAAATAGTGATATTTGAATTATTACAACTCCTCCTAAGGGGTAGTAAGCACTATATAAATGCTATATATTTTGTGCTAATAATGGGATAGATCAACACAATTGACTTCCTACTGTGCATGCATATCTCCTAAACAGAGCCTGAACAAAGCGAAAAGCTGCCTCTCAAGTATGTGTGAAGTGCTAACAAGGTGTGAGCCTTTGCATCACCTCTGCTGCATTTGCTTCTAGGTGTGAGGTTCCTGACTTCTGCCAGCCAGGAGACTGGAACAAAAGCAGGCCCGATGACCCCTCAAATTCGACCTTTGTTATGGGCCCAGCAGGAGTCAGAAATAAGAAAGCCCCATCCCCGCCTGCACGTTGTTGCGATTAAGCAGACAACAACATGCAGGCGCTGCTGAAAGTGTCCTGGTGTTTGGAAATTATACCAGTACAAATTCAGCATCTTTTTCAGTGGGGCCCAGCTTCCTGGCAGAGTGGACAGCGTCCACCGTGTGAAAAAGGTGGGTGGACGCCGTCCACCCCCATGTACCACCGACTCGCGCCCTGATTATATAGTAATTAGTTGGGTACATGTTATGCCTGGATAGTGAACTCCGCTCCGTTCGGGGAGTTTGCAGAGTTTTTCCTCACTCATGCTCCCCAACGTTAAGTTGGCGAGTGCTAGTGAGGAAAATCCAATGCTCGACCACCTCCTATCGAGATTTATCAGCGTGGGCAGTTGCGGATGGTCGCAACCACTCGTGAATAGTCTCAACCGCTTGCTTTGAGAAACCATGCGTTCGCATTGAGGAAGCTGCTCGAGTAGAAAATTTACTGGAGTGGCAGAAAGAAGCGGCACCCTCCTGCACTGTGCTTGTGCTGTTTTGCTGATTTTCCAGCACATGACAAACTACAGGCGCTAAAAGTCAGCGCGAACAGCGCGACCTAACACACTCTGCCACTTGTGGAGCTCCGCACAGAGCAGTGGAGTTTTTTGGTCACTTTGCAAGCCGTGAGAGAAGTGTGCTATGGTTGACAATGTTGAGAGCGGCACTGAGGTCCAGGAGGATTATGGCCGCTGATCCTCCCTGGGCCAAGATCTTTCGTGCCTCCTCCGTCACTGCCAATAGCGCAGTTTCTGTTCCATGCCTGGGACGAAAGCCAGTTTGGGAGTCATCGAGTAGATGGTAAGATTCGATGAAATCTACCAGAGTGGCATTGGCGAATTTTTACAGTATTTTGCTCACCCAAGGGAGCAGGGAGATGGGCCTATAGTTTTTTAACTCGGACTGATCGAGATTCGTTTTTTTTGGGAGGGCCCTAACCATCGAGTGTTTCCAGGGTAATGGAACTACACCTGAGCCTAAGGAAGAATTAAGTAAGTTAAGTACTGTGCGGAGAATGGTGTCGTTGACCATATTCATAGAACGGGGGGAGCTGGGTCATTAAGAGAGCCTGATTTGACCTGAGGTATTAAGAAATTTAGTAAAGTGGGGTTGAGTGATGGAAAGGATTGTAGGGTGACCGTAGGGTAGGTGTCAAAGGTAGGAGTAGTTACAGATCGGGCAGTGGGGGGGTGGGGGGCAGAAAAGCGGAGTAGATGTTTTGAATTTTGTTCGAGAATAACTCTGCTAAGTCGTTACAGCTAGCTCGTGCGTTGCCCGGATCTAGGGGCTGCTCTGGGCGCTTCAGGAGGGATATTGCGATCCTATACATTTCTTTTGGTTTGGATGCTGCTGTATTGATTTTTTCTGCGAAGAAAATCGATTGGGCCGTTTTGATCTCCTTTTTATATGCTTTGAGCATGAGTCTGTAATTGCTTTTATTGACAGGGAAGAAGTCTAATCTCCACTTCCTTTCAAGGCATTTGCATTCGGATTTTAATCCCGGAGTGCGGGAGAGTACCAGGGGGCCGTCTTAGAGCTCCGCTTAGGATCCACGCAACTTCGGGGGAGTACCAAGTCTAGGGAGTTGGAGATTCAGCAGTTGAAATCCTCATTAGCTGAGGTGGGGTCTGAGTTGTTAGGGGGTCTGTTGTTAACCAGGATCGACCGCCAATCATCCAAAGGCAATTTGGACCAATTCCTATGAAAGGACTAGGAGCTATGAGTTTGTGAGGGGGGTGGAAGTTTGGGGACTGTCCAGGTGAGGGGGATTAAATAATGGTCTGACCATGGAATAGGGGAGGGGGTATGGGCAACCAGTTCCGAACAGTTGCTAAAGATGGGATCGAGGAGGTGGCCTTTTAAGTGGGTTGGCTTAGCTAATAACTGGATCAGCTGTTGGGCAGCTAGACTGGCCAGCAAGTGCCGAGCAGTAGAGTTGGTAGGGTCATCAAAATGGATGTTAAGGTCCCCCAGGATAGGGAAGTTGGCTGGCGTGGTTGCTAGACAGGCTAGTGTTGACGGAAGGTTAGAGGTGAAGTCAGCCAAGGGTCCAGGAGGGCGATGTATACGAGGGTTCCTGAGAACGTATTAGTAGGGGAAAACTCTATGACAAATGATAAGCTTTCACAATCAGGATGATGAGAGCTACGGCACTGAAATGTGTCTCGAAAGATAATGGCTAATCCCGCTCCCTTCCCAGTTTTACGGTCAAAGCGAGTTATTTGGTACCCAAAAGGGATGACCTGAACCAGATCCGGTTCGGAATCATTGATGAGCCATGTTTCGGTCAGAAAAACGATATCCGGATCATGGTCCTGAATGAGAAGATGAATTTCTAAGGAATGTTTTACCATGGATCTACAGTTTAGAAGGTACATCTTGCACTTTGTTGGAAGGGTTTTGTTAGGCTACAGTCCCTGAAAGTAAAAACCGCACCTGGGGCAAGCTGTCTGGGGGAAGCCGGGTCCCAGGAGTGATCACAGGGTTTTTGGGTATTGGGCCTTAGGTCGAAGAGCTTCCCGGTGCTGTATGATATGGAAACGGGGGCAGAAGATGCAAGGTTTATGGCCCCTAGCCCCGGTCGGGCACGGACGGGCGCAGACGGGCTTGCCTTAGGCGCGCCTTCGGCGTGCCATCGGCGTACCATCGGCGCGCCCGCTGCGCACGTCCGCTGCGCGTCCTATGAGGTGTGGCCATTTAAGTGGGTGGTGTCGGGAGGGGCGAGCAACTGGTCCGCCGACCCACTACTAGTAGTATAGTAGTATAGTATAGGCATTTATATAGCGCACTACTTACCCGGAGGGTCCCAAGGCGCTTCGACCGCTGCGAAACCCTTCCTGGCTTCCCTGAGAGATGGTCCCTTAATGGGTATCTCCAGGGTGAGACCAGGCATCCCCAGCGGTCTGGTGGGGCCGTTAGTGAGGATGAGGCAAGCTAATGCCCAGAGTTGCCGAGTGTGATCGCTGATCAGAGTGGGCACCGAGGCGAGAGAATTATCGAGTCCGCTGACCCTGGTCCAGAAACCTGCCGCACCGGGAATCGCTAAGATGGCAGCTACCCACCTGACAGCACCTAGTCGGCTGCGGTGGTAAAGTGCGAGCGTGAGGAGGTATGTGCAAATAAGCCACACAAACACACAATAATGGAACAGAGAGCGCGGGTTTAAAATAAAGATTAAAAAAATTACAGGGATGTTACATTCCCGGCTTCCGCCTCAGGAATGGTGAGCTAGCAGGTCTGCACGCGTCAGGAACAGCGCGACTTTTAAGAGGGTGGTGTCGGGAGGGGCGAGCTACTAGTCCGCCGACCTACTCCTCAACCCAGATGGCGGCTACCCACCTGACAGCACATAGTCGGCTGCGGTGGTAAAGTGCGCGCGTGAGGAGGTATGTGCAAATAGGCCACACAAAAGGAATGGTGAGCTAGCAGGTCTGCAAATAAAAAAAAAGGCTTCAAATAATGACAAAAATACGTTTTATATAGTGCCTCATATCACACCTTTTCTGTTTCTAAGCCTTTTAAAGAGCAGGGGGTTCTGTTACCCTATCAACTGATGCTCAGATTGCCAATCTCTAAACAATGGAAGGCAGGATTCGAATTTGTGACCTGCAAGTCATGGTTTGCATTAGTAGTGAACGTTCAACTGGCTGAGCCATAAAGTAGACTGGCACTGTCATCGACAGTGTGGGATCTTTGAATTTCGGTCTTCCCCCTTCTTTGGACTTGGAATAATGCACTGCACCACCCTGACATGTTGTGTTAGTCTAATAAAAGCTATCTGTGTACTGGGTACTCGGATCCGCCGAACATTAGAGTGAAAGCAGGGTTCTTTGCATAGGGGCAGATGGAGGTTCAGTTAACACGTGACACAGAAAACAGAGGAAGCGCCTTAGGGGGATAGCAATAATATTTAACAGCCGTACTCCACTTACACGAGTATCAGAGTGAAAAGAGATGTTTTATTGTTGTATGACGCTGTATAACCAATTTATTAAAAGGCATGCGCTCCTTTTGTATCACTTGCAATCCATTGCACCTCGGCCTTGGAGAATGTATTAGAAAAGTTTACACCACTGGAGAACTAGGACAGGAATTACATTCTTCCATAAGTGTAACCCTAAAATTCAACAACAAAAAAGTATTCATGGGGTTAAAGTGTCCTCTAGTGGCACGTCAAAGCACTGCTGGAATAGACCTAGGTGGAATCTATGTAGTAAATACAAAGATGATCGGATAGATGAGAAATTGGAAAGATAAAGAGGAAAGAAAGCAGAGGGCGTAGACGAGCTGGGAAATAGGAAGAATTGGAGAGAGAGGGGGAGGGAGTTCTGTGCGCGTGCGAAAGCACTTAATGAGCCATGACGGCTCGTAACTGTAAAAAAAAGGCGATAAGATAGGCAGATGGCGGCTACGCCCATTCACGCGCACATGCACGCAAGCTTTAGGCTAGGAAAAGCTTAAGGCCAGGAAAAGCTTGTGGGTAGCACTTTGAAAACCCCCTTACTAAAAGTCGAGAAAGCAGCGCATGCGCTGCTCTAGGCTCGACCTAAAAAGGCAGATACTAGTGGAGACAATCGCTAGCTAAGCAGGTACCTGCAAAATCGGCCCTAAACTGTGATAGACTGCCCTGGAATGAGGCAGCGGCCTATGCGCGGATGCCCGCACCAGTAAAGCGCAGTTGCGTAGAAGACGTGCCTGACACAATAGCCTTAAAAGGCGGGGGTGCAAGACCTGTGCAGCTGAGTAGCGAGGAGCGGGACAGCGGACAACTGTGTGGGTCTGGCACTGCGGTCGACTGCCTGCTGGGTGTGGCGTTAATTGACGCCGAGCTCTCCAGGTAACGGCAGCTGAGAATTGTGCAGCGCTGTAGAGTGTGGACCAGACAAGACAACCCTAGCGGGGACAGACCCGCTTCTGAGGCTGCAGTGGGGTGCTACAGGCCCAGCGCTGCAGGGTGCACAAAACGAATTAGCGGACCGCAGAAAGCGAATAACGCCGCTGCTCTCCACCCATCTGCAGACAGAGCGACGCAGCACCCACTGAAGAGCACCAGACGGGTAAGAACTGGCGCCACAACCCCCTAGGGTGAACTAGCGAGCCAAGATCAGCTGCAGCCCACATAATTATCAGGGCATGTACACCAGACAAGGCAAGGTCGCCCTTAGGAGGGCCCAAGGTCGAGTTGAGCAAATGCCTCGGGCAGTTTGGGAGGCAGTGTGGGAATATATAGCCCTGCCTGAGAGACAACCCAACCCTTAGTAAAAGAAGTGAGGTCTAGATGGTGGAGTGAGGCCTGGACTTCCCTAAATAGCAGTGAGAACACATCTGAGAAGCGAGCCTGCAGCTCAGTGGGCCTAAAACAAGGGCGCAATAGCAGTAAAGTCCATTCAGATGAGACGACCTGAAGCAGAGCACAGCGAATGCGCTTGTGGTGCAGAATTGCAATTTTGCCCTGGGCAGGTGATGAGGAATTGGTGTGTCAGCATGGCTCAAGGGGCCCGGGGGTGGCCCTGGTGCGAGGCTTGCCTTGGTGCTTATTCGTGACACAATGGCAGTGGAAGAGAGGTGCGCGCCGCCAGCCATCTACGGGCGCGACCTGTCCCTGAGGGCGCTTAGGTACCCATGGTGTGCTGCCAGCTCTGGTCCTTCCTCCTGAGAATCAACAGCTCAGGACATGAGCAGGATGAGCATTAGACTACATCAAGTAACTGTGAAAGACGCATCGAAAACCCACAACAACTTGCAGTATGGGTAAGCCAGATAAAGTACAATCGAAGCTTTAATTTGACTTGCGCAAAATGCCCAGATCCTGTGACACAAACACTCCGGAATCTGACATACCCCAAGATGACCCTGAGGCGGTCGCAGAAACAGACCTCAAATAAATTTAACGCTCAATGCAAAAAAGTCTATCAAAAATTGACAACAAAATGGATGCCCTCACCTTTCGCATGGACAGAATGTCTGAAAGATTAGATAAGCGCAATAACAGGCTGTAGGCAGTAGAACAAAGAGTCTTGTATACAGAAGAGGCTTTGCACACAAACGTCGAAGGGCACAAAGCGATAGACAAGACCTTGAAAGCGCTACAGCTTAAGGCAGAAGATTTGGAAGTCAGATCGCATAGGAATAATATTAAAATTCACGGTATAGCAGAATCCACCAACATCACTAATATGGAGCATTATGCTGGGCAAGGTCACCTTTTCTGAAATATTTGTGATGGAATGAGGGCATCACTCACTGTTGTCGCTACCGTTGCCGGGAGCGGCCCCACAACCAATCATTGCCAGATTATCAAACTATAGGGACCTCAATAGTGCTTTACGTAAATCACGCGAGCTGGGCACTCTGCGATTGGAGGGATCCGAAATATCCCTCTTCCCTGACTTCACGTTGCAGGTCCAAGAGGTCCAAGAGGTCCAAGAGGTCCTGCTTATCAAAAGGAAGCTCTGTGAGCTCAATGTGGAATATAGTATGCAATACCCAGCAAAGCTACGGATCAAAATGGATGGCAAAGTGCACCACTTTGTGGACCCCAAATCGGCAATGCAATAAATAAAGCAATCGACGCGCGCCTGAGGCGGTCGGAGCTCCCCCAGAGTCTTCCAGAATCTAAGTGGAGACACACAGGATTCTGAACAGTGATGATTGTGCTATCGACGGGAGCTAAGAATAGAGGATCAACTACCAACATGCAACATAACGGGGTAAGGCAGGGGTGGGAGACATCTTTGTCAAACTGATCCTGCTGTTATACACTGACCCGTTGGCTCGTGTGCGGATGGAAAATATGGTCTCAGACACTTTTGTGATTTCTAGAGGCACCAGGCAAGGGTGCCCACTAGCTCCACTATTTTATGTAGTTGTGTCTGAGCCAATGGCCTGTGCGATGCGCAAGTATCATAGCCATAGAGGCCCCCGATTCTCAGAATATTGTCTAGTCATATCGGTGTACGCTGATGATACATTATTGTACGTCAGGGACCCTGACAACAACACTGCCCCTGTGCTTACGGAGGTGGTGAATTTAGAGACTCATTCAGGCCCTAAGTTCAACGGGGAAAATCCATTATCTTCCCCCTCGCTGCAGCAACAAGGCCCCGGACTGTCGAATAAGCATTGCTGTGGCTCAGTCTGGTTAAATGGAAGAGAAAGAAAAGAGTAAGCACACGTTTCTAATAGGTTTAATTTCACAATGCTTGTTTGTATACAATATGTTTTTGTCCATCCTAATATATGTACACCATTGTCTATATGCGTCCCTTGTATTTGTTGCGCAGCAACCAAATCGATAGGGTCTGTTCTGGTTGCAAAGTAAACCAACTCCTCCCCCCTCCCTCCACCCACTTCCCGGTCTGCTATCCTGACATCAACTGTCCATCCTAATATATGTAGGCTATTGTCTATATGCGTCCCTTGTATTTTTTGCGCAGCAACCGAATCGATAGGGTCTGTTCGGCCTTTGGATTAAAAACACGCGATTATTGGACACACGCGTATTCGAATCCAACATTGTGTATATATAAACACTCGCTAATGTTGCAAAGCAAACCAACTCCTCCTCCCTGCCTCCACCCACTTCACGGTCTGCCATCCTGACACCAACTGTCCATCCTAATATAGGTAAACTATTGTCTCTATGCGTCCTTTCTTAATGTTGCCAAGTGAACCAACTCCTCCCCCCTCCCTCCAACCACTTCCGCTCTGGTGCACTAATGTTACAAAGTAAACCAACTCCTCCCCCCTCCCTCCACCCACTTCCCGGTCTGCCATCCTGACACCAACTGTCCATCCTAATCTATTTAGATTATTTTTTCTATGCGTTCTTTCTTAATGTTGCAAAGTGAATCAACTCCTCCCACTCCCTCCACCCACTTCCCGGTCAGCCATCCTGACACCAACTGTCCATCCTAATATATGTAGACTACTGTCTATATGCGTCCCTTGTATTTGCTGCGCAGCAACCAAATCAATAGGGTCTGTTTGGCCTTTCGATTAAAAAGGCGCGAGTATTGGACACACGCGTATTCGAATCCAACGTTGTGTATATATAAACACGCGCTAATGTTGCAAAGTGAACCAACTCCTCCTACCTGCCTCCACCCACTTCCCGGTCTGCCATCCTGACACCAACTGTCCATCCTAATCTATTTAGATTATTGTCTCTATGTGTTCTTTCTTAATGTTGCAAAGTGAACCAACTCCTCCCCCTCCCTCCACCCACTTCCGGTCAGCCATCCTGACACCAACTGTCCATCCTAATATATGTAGACTATTGTCTATATGGGTCCCTTGTATTTGTTGCGCAGCAACCAAATTGATAGGGTCTGTTCGGCCTTTCGATTGAAAACACGCGCGTATTGGACACACGCATATTCAAAACCAAGGTTGTATATATATAAACATGCGCTAATGTTGCAAAGCGAACCAACTCCTCCCCCCTCCCTCCACCCACTTCCCGGTCTGCCATCCTGACACCAACTGTCCATCCTAATATATGTAGACTATTGTCTCTATTCATCCTTTCTTAATGTTGCTAAGTGAACCAACTCCTTCCCCCTCCCTCCACCCACTTCTCGGTCTGTCATCCTGACACCAACTGTCCATCCTAATATATGTAGACTATTGTCTCTATGCGTCTATTGCAGTTGTTGCGCAGCAACCCAATCGATAGGGTCTGTTCGTCCTTTAGATTAAAAACACGCGCGTATTTGACACGCGCGTATTCTAATCCAACGTTGTGTATATAAAAATAGGCTGGCTTGGGCAGTCAAGTAGCCCAGAGTACGGTGGGACTCACTTACATTTCCCTACAAATTGGGTGGACTAAACTCTCCTCATCTGGAGATGTATTATAGAGCTGCGCAGAGCACACATGCACACTATTGGATGCATGGCTTTCAAAATACCCCACACTTATACGTAGATAGAGACGCAGCTGCCCCGATTTCCCTACCGCAGACCCTTTTCAGCGCTACAACCAGGAGACGTGGTGTATTTGACTCACTTGCGACCACAACACAAGCATGGCATGTGTTGCTAAACAGGCAAGCAGGCACACTGTTATACTCCTCACAGGTTCCGCTACAGTGGAGCCAGTGGTTCCCAATGGGTCAAGAGACTGGGGCGAGGAAGGCAGTACAGACTCTGGGGATAACTATGATGGGAGACTTTTTCATGGACAGAGCAATACGTAGCTGGGAAACGACACAAGAACAAAATCCCCACATGACGATACTAGCTAAATTCCACTACTACCATGGCAGACACACGCTACAATTAGGGTTGGATATGTACGAACCTCAGAGTTTGAATGCACTTACACTTCTAATACAGACAGAAACATCATTTAAGTTAATTACTAAATTCTACACTAACGCGCAGGAGGCGCGCCAACAGGCCATTCTGAAGGTTAGAATGGATTGGCACAGGGTCCTAGGAGATCCTATTAGTGACAAAGATTGGCGATATTGCTGCTCCAAGACAAAAACCATCTCATTAAATGGTCGACACAAGCTTATACACTTTAAATTCCTACATAGGGCTTATTACACCCCAGAGCAACAAAGTAAATATGGGCTGAGGGAAAACTCAAATTGTTGGAGATGTGGGGAGGAACACGCGGGATTCATACACACAGCCTGGTATTGTCCAGCAATACACGAATATTGGTGCAAGATATTTAGAGATTATGGGGAATTCACGGACACAACAATAGAACCTGACTCGATAGCGGCATTACTGTGATATGAGCTAGATGACCAACGTACTGTTCGACCTCTGATTGCTATTGGACTACTGTTAGACATGCGTAGGGTGGCTATGAGATGGGGCAAAGGCCTGGTACCTAAATCAGAAGACTGGCCCACAGATATGCTTTATTGCAACACTCAAACTGATGCATTCAATGAATTGCTCCCCTGAAAGAGCCGACCTAAAACATGCTGGGGACCATGCCTAGCTTATTTAGTAAATATGTATGTATGTATGTATGTATGTATGTATGTAATGTATGTATGTATTTGATATTTATTGAGCGCATATATCACCCGTAGGTCTCATAGTGCTAAGTAAGGAGATTGGTGGGGAGATGAGTCAGGTATAGAGAGACAGAGGTGGAAAGGCTTAAACTGACCAGTATTAATGCCAAACAAATGAACACCCCCCTGCTAAAGTAGTGTTCTGAGTACACACAGTCACCTTTGAGGAGACAAAGCGGAAATGGCATTGTCAATGTACTGTACCTGCAACAACTCATGTTAACAAATGTAAATCACCATTTTTAAGCATATCCGCTGACCACTTGTTATTATGTTATTGGAAAGCATTGTATCAAAAAACGGAAATTCCATTGTGATACTGGTAAAGCACTGAGTTGTAATTGATGTTTCAATAAATACAATAAAAAAACAGTAATCTGCACTCCTTTCCCTTGCTTTTTAAGTCTCCCTCACCCCCTGCTTCTCACATAATATACTTTGATATGATATGCCAGCATCAATGTTTGGAAATATGAAGCTCACAGCAATCCAATCTTACTGATTAAGCTATGTCTGTGCAAACAACACTTTGCATGATGGGACTTTTGAGTCTGTACTTAAAATGGTAATAGCAAAAATACTTTTTCTACAATGCAACATACTGTTGTCCAAAAGACAACACTGTTTCAAGGTAGTTTGCATCACATTTACAGTTGTTGGCTGCTCTCTTGTAGGGATGAAACATCAACGTTTAGATCTATTTTGCAGCATACAAGGCACAGGTTTGAATCGTGACGAGGCTTATCGGCCTTCATCTATCTATTGAGCACTTCGGTAACAGCTGCTATAGAGTGCACTATGACAAGGCTATCCCATGAGCAGGGTCCCTGGGATGATGCATATAATTGCCATTTTCAGCATTTGCCACATACTCCAGCATCTACGCATGATCAGCCGATTCTAACAAAAAATATGTTTCTAGCTCAAACGGATCCAAAGGTACTAAAAATGCAGTGAAATGTGTTGCTGTGCAGTGCAAGACCTTTGCAAAGGTTGATTGGTCACCTTTCTGTTGCTTATTGCTATATTTGGGTGTTAAACTGGTACTAATGTGGTGCAACCAATGCCCAAATAAAAAATCAAAGGGAGAATGGGTCACTTGTACTTGTATTACCAGTGTCGGGTGTGTTGACCAACTTAAAAACCCTCATTCCACGTGCAGGAGTGGTGAAGCGGTATATCTTGATTCTCCGCTTCTCTTAGAACGTGAAAGCATCATCATTGGGTCTTTTTGACAATGTGCTTTCCTCCACCTGGAGGTAGATTTACTGGTGATAGCAGTAGTGATCAGTGATAATTGAAAACAGTGAGTTAAAATTGCTTCCTGTTCCTTCCCAAAGAAACTTTATTCAGTAGGAGAGGAGACAAGGTTAAAAATAGGGCGGTGCGCTAATTTATTTACACTAAACTAACATTGATAACGAAACGCAGGGAAGCACGTCTACACGGTCATACGACACCTCGGGCATTCTGTTAATGACACGCTCGTCCCACCTATGTTTTTAGTGCTTTAGGCTATATTCAAGAACCAACCGACCGCGGCCCGTGTACACAGATTGTACAAGTTAAAGGGCACACTTTGTCAGTAATTTAGTCTGTGTGGCGCGTGATTAGTAAAGCAGATTAAAACTATGCACACAACAATCCTCTTGTTTGTCGAGTATATCCCTATATTTCGCACAGCTCACAATTCAACACCAGCGGAATGAGGTAACTTAGTGCACAAATTCCAAACCATTATGACAATAAAGCATTATTTCTTTTTTTTAAACTCTTTTTATTAAACACATAGAAATAATAGACTTACAATAAATGGAATGAGTCGCCAATCTGCACAATAAATCAGTTCACATCCTCCTGAAACATGAAAAAAATCAACAATAGTAGTGACATTCGGGTTTAAGGATCTTCCAACACTTCTGGATCATCCATTGACGTCGGGGGGGTGCATATGCCGCCTCTGTAGGCATTCCAGGGCCCCCAGATCTTCCCCCATATCTTGGGTCTACCCCTTGCCACATACACAGCCCGCTCTCGAAACATGCACCAATCCAAATCATCCATCCATTTCCCAACCATCGGCGGCTGAGCCGCACCCCACAACTGAGCTATGTTACGCTTCGCTATACTACATGCCAACGTTGCCCACACCTTCCCATGAGAAGAAAGATCAGTCGGGTCCCAAACATTCAAAAGACAATGCCTCGCTTCCAACTCAAATCCCACTCCCCACACCTCTCTCACCTTGATATGAACAGCCGACCAGTATTTTTGAACATGGGCGCACTCCCACAAAACATGGAAAAAGGTTCCCAACTCACCACAACCTCTCCTGCACTCTCCACTGACGGCCAAACCCATTCGCACCAACCGAGGGCCAGTCACATAACTACGATGTAAAATCTTTAGTTGAACCAGGGGAAGCCTCATCTGGACAGCCACGACCCGCGGAGAGGCCACCACCTCCCTCCAATCCTCGTCATCAAATAGCAAACCGTCGGCCGTCCATTGATCCCTCAGGGCCACCAAAGGATCCCCCGCATGGTTAACTAGCTTCCTATAAATCAAAGAGACCGCTTTCGTCGGGAGATGACCATCGAGCACCCTATCCTCAAGCGAAGAGGCCTCCGGGGGCATCCCTCCAAGAGAAATGTTGGACAGCAGCGCATGCTGAACCTGAAGATAACGGAACCTCTCACTCCCGTGCATCTGATACCGTTCTTGCAGGGTCTCGAAGGGGAGGATACCATCCTTCCCCCACAGATGCCCAACCCGGGAGATCCCAATGAGATCCCACTTGTCAAATCCTTTAGATTTCCACAGACTGCCCAGTCGCTCCGAGTTCCAAAGGGGAGTTGCCAATGTAATCTTCCCTTCCCTACCAAGGGAGTGGTTCACCTCATGCCAGACCCCAACAGCCACCGCTGTCGGTCCCGCCAGTGGAAAGCACCCCCGCCCAGTATACAGCGCCCTAATGAGTTCTCCCCCGGGCGCCTGATCACGCTCCATCGAGCGGTGACCCATAAAAAGCTTGATTAACCGCCGCAGGCTGTGACGCCCAATAATACCTCCTGATGTTGGGTAAGCCGATCCCGCCATCGTACCACGGTAGTGTCAACTTCACGTACGCTATGCGGGGTCTCCCCTCCCAGAGAAGTTGCCTCTGAAGAGATTCGATCTCCTTGAAATACGACGGAGGAACCGGGTTCATAGAGTTCTGGAGCGCATACAAAAAACGCGGGAGAGCCATCATTTTGAACAATACTGCCCGACCAAGAAGGGAGAGGGGAAGCGCCCTCCAGCGATCAACATCCCGCCGAAGCCGGACCAACGGGGGCAACAAATTATTGGAATATCTAATCCGTGGGTCTAGTAATATAAAAATGCCTAAATATTTAAAGCCTACAGTTTCCAACCTGACCGGGCAGTGCGGGGGGACCTCCGGGGGATCCCCACTCAAAACGAAAAAGACCGACTTAGTCCAATTAATAGCAAAGTCTGAATATCTACTGAACACCTCCAAAACGTCCAAAAATGCCATAAGCGATGGCCGGGGGGAGGTCAAATACAACAAAATATCGTCTGCATAGAGAGATATCTTATCCTCCCAATCAGATGACCACCGAAGACCCCTAATCGACCTGTCCCACCGGACCCAGGCTGCAAGCGGCTCAAGCGCCAACGCAAAGAGCAGAGGGGAATAGGACATCCCTGCCTGGTGCCTCTCCCCAGCACAAAATCCGCCGACCTGTGGTTGTTTACGACTACTCGGGCCAGAGGGCCTGAATACAAGAGGCGAACCCAAGAACTAAATTCTTGGGTTCCCCCAAATTACCCAGGGCAGTAAAAAGATAGGGCCACTCCACCCAGTCAAAGGCCATGGTGGCATCCAGGGAGAGCAATACCGTTGGTTCGTGTATCTGCAACTGCCCGCCCACAACCCCATGCAGTCTTCGCAAATTAAGAGCTGTGTTCCGGCGGGGCATAAAACCCGATTGGTCCGGATGAACCAGTGTGGTAATCACCTTGACCAGGCGGTTTGCCAACAGTTTCGCCAACATTTTGGGTTCAGCATTCAACAAAGAAATCGTCCGATAGGACAAACACTCAGTTTTCGGCTTACCCTCCTTATGAAGGACAATAATATTAGCCACTCGCTGGTCATATGGAAGCCAACCCCTCTCCCTACTTTCCAAAAACATACCCCTCAAAAAGAGAGCCAACTTGTTAGCATTGACTTTGTATAGTTCAATCAGGGGCCCATTTGGGCCCAACGCTTTACCAGAGCGAACCCCCCTAATTGCCTGAGCCACCTCGTCATTGGTAAGGGGGGAATCGAGAAAGCCCCTGTCATCATCCGAAAGAGCGGGCATCAGAATGTCCCTAATAATTTCTGCGTTCTCAGCCTCCGAATACAGACCCTCAGTTGCATAGATCCCCTCATAATAATCAGCAAAGACGTCCACAATTTCCTGCGGGTCTATGACCCTATCCGCACCAGGGGACTGAAGCACCGGGACCAGCAGCGACACCCAGTCTCCCTTCTCCATCCAAGCTATCAATTTCCACGCCTTGTCTCCATGCTCATAAATCCTACTCTGAGTGTCCAGCAGCTGTGATCTAGCATTATCACAGGCCAGTGACCGGTATTCATCTGTAAGAAGACTCAAGAGATGCAACCCCTCCGGCGTGGACGCACGCGATACTTCCAACTCCAACGCATACAAATCTGATTCCACCCTATCCATATCAGCACGCACTTCCCTTTTCTTGCCCGCGATAAACGAAAGCAACTCCCCCCGAAGGACTGTTTTATAAGCCTCCCATAGGGAGCATGCAGAGGACAACGAGTCAACGTTCTCCTGGAAATATCTGTCCGCCACTCGCACAATCTCCCTCTTAGCTCTGGGGTCCCGAAACCTCCAAGCGCTTATCGGGGAAACACGTGCCACGTCACCACCACCAAGATCAAGGCTAAGCCAAACAGGGGAGTGATCCAACACCCCCCTAGCCAGATGACGCACCTCCTGGACCCAAGCGGCCTGTGCCGCCGGAACCAGAATGTAATCTATTCTAGAGAGGGACTTGTGCGCCACAGAAACGTGCGTATAGTGCGCCTCGTCGGGGTGCCTGAACCTCCAACCATCCACCAGGCCCATGGTGCTCACAAAATCAGCCAACATCCTCTGAGAGGGCAACAACTCGCGAGCCGGGCACCGATCAATCCTCCCATCAATCACTGCATTGAAATCACCACCAACAACCAATAAACCAACCGGCAAGGACACATTTTTTTCCCAAGGTCGTGAAATGTGTCGGACTGAAGGGCCGGAGGGACATATACAGACAAAAAAGTTACAGTTCTCCCCTCCCACAAGCCAGAAACCCAGACATACCTCCCCCTGTTGTCAATCCATGTAGCCTGTATAGCAAGTGGAAAGGACTTCCTAATCAAAATCCCAACCCCTCGAGGCCCAGTTGTGAAACCAGCATGCGCCACCAACCCATATCCCCCTCTGTGGAGTGCCATACATCGCTTACCCATGAGATGTGTTTCTTGCAGCAACACCACATCTGGGGAGTGCCTGCGTATCAATTGGCTCACCATTCCCCTCTTAATCTTGTCCCCTAGACCATTTACATTCCAACTCAGTGTGGAGATCCCCATAGCCCCTTTAACGGAGGACATTCAAGGAAAAACGATCAACATTGTAGTGCCAAAGCGCCCAGTGCAAAACAAAAAGACATATAAAAACAGAATTACAAACCCCAACCTCGACCCCCCAACCCCACTCCCTGCACCCCTGCATAAAGCTTGCGCTCATCCCCAACTAGCAGTGTGCCTGTCTCCCCCAGATAACTATATATCTAAAAATAGAACACAGAGGCGGGCCTGCAGATCAGCCCACCCACCCCCAGCCCACCGGCACTTAACATGATGTGTCATCAACTATTCTGCTCAAAGTCACTCACCCAAGATCCGCCCATAGTCAAGGCCCGGCAACCCAACGGAACACACCCCCCATTACTGTATGCTGCCCTTCAACAAGCCCCACTCAACACATCATTGTTCCTCAGCCCCTGTACGATCTGCAGCCTCCTGGTCCGGGCGGTGAAGCGTGTCCAGCCAGTCCGCTACCACCTCATGATTGTCAAAGAGCCAGGCCTTCCCATCGAGTTCCACAGGAAGGCGGGCTGGAAACATCATCGCATACCGAATACCCCTGTCCCTCAATTTCTTTTAAATCGAAATGAACCGTTGTCGCTGCTTTTGGACCGCCTGGGTGAAATCCGGAAAGAACAAGATCTTCGAATTCTCAAACTGTAAGGGATCCACCAAATGGGCCGCCTGCAGGATAGCGTCCTGGTCACGAAAGTTCAGCACTCGGGCAATTATTGGCCACGGAGGCGCCCCGACCCGGGGCCTGCAACCAGGCACTCTGTGGCCTCTTTCCACAGTGAAGAACTTGCTCAGCTCCTTAGGCTTAAGTTGGTCAAGGATAAGGTTCTTCACGAAGAGGTCAGTAGCCTGCCCCTCCGACTTCTCCGGAACGCCTAGAATACGGACATTATTGCGTCGAACCCGCCCTTCGTAGTCCAGCCGCCGGTCCACAGCTTCCCTCGTGGATCAAAGATCACCCACCTCACGCTGAAGCTGGCTCACATCCTCTATAAGGCTAGTCGTTTTAAGCTCCAGCGACTTAAACTTCTCGTTAGCCTTCGACAGGTCGGCCCTGATCAGCCCCATCTCTATCGACACCGTGTCGAGCTTGGCATCCGGAGTCTCCATTTGCTGCCACAGGGACGTGCGGACCCTGGTGATCGCCGCTGTCAGATCCGTCAACGTAGGCTCCTCCGCTACAGGATGATCGCCAGCTCCGCCACTCGGACCCCACTTAAGGTCAGCCGGCGATCCCTTAGGCAGGGTATATCTGTCCAGCTTATTGGACTGGACCTGCCGGGCCCCCCTGGTGGTCTTGGGGCCCTGTCGCTCGGGGTCCGTCTTCGTCGACATTGCCGCAGGTTCAACCCTCGGCTAGACAGGACACTTTCGGCCGAGCAACACTCTCCGACCCAACCATTAAAAATCCCGGGACCGGACCCCCCAGCAGCTACGGCACAGCAGCTCGCCACGTGAATGCAGACCCCTGTCCAAGCAGCACCGCACCGACATCCACAACAGCATGCAGAGGTTCAATAAGCCCAGGCACCCCTTCCCGCAAAACCTTCAGGTGGGGCTCCACTCCCCGAGCACGGGGGTCCCAACCACCTCCAAACAGTGCCGCAACCAACGGTCAGAAGGCGACGCCTCTTTGGATCCCGGCCCCCGGCCGTCCACTTTGTCAGTCGGGGCTCCACTCCTCACCCAGGGGCCCACTCCTCCGAGCAGAACACCAAAGGATGCCCCTCTGGACCGCACGGCCTTCTGGCGTTATTCAGGCACCCAGGGGGGGAGCGTCGCTGTCCCTCACCCCCTCCAAGTCACGATCCAGGCAGCACCAACGATACTGGGGAGGCCCACTCCTGGCCCCAGGGCACCTCCCCAGTCAAGGCAGTTCAAGGGCCAGGGGCAACGTCAGGTGAGGCTCTCAGGGGCTCACACGGGGCAAATCTCGGCCCCCGTTGGTATTTGGGACCCCTCTTCTTCCCAGCGGGGGTCCCAATCGTATCAAAACAGTCCCCGGGGTGAAACTCCGGCCCGCCCCCGACCGCCGACCGGGCCGGCAAGAGGCCGTCCCGGCGGCCGATGTTGTTGCACTTCGGTCGTGGGGGCCAGGCCATGCGAGTCCCCGGCTTCAATCAATGCGTAGGCCGCAAAAGTCCGAGCTGCGCTACGCGGTCCTGGGGGGTCCTAGAAATTCCGGGGTGGCTCCAATGGTCACCGCTTGGCTTCCCCCGCCCGATTCACTAGGCGGGGGGCAGGATAGGGGTCAGGATGTGCGGCCGGCGGAGCTGGGACGGCCGGAGCCAATCGTCAGGCGGCCATCATGGTCGCCCGCTCGGCTCCTCCCCAGCATTATTTCTTAAACAATCAGATTGCCAACCATATCCACAATACCACAGTATGAATAATACACTGTCTCCTGTAATTTTATTTGTCACCGCAACCTGCCATTATCCTCCCGGGAAGTCTTGTGCTTCACCTGGAATCACTTCATGAGTTGATAACTTGGTATTATTGAATATAAATATTACAGCACCCCCAGCGAAGTATCTACCTTGGGGATTTTTGTTGAATTTTTGTTGTATGAAATTTTCTGAATTCTTTTTCATCCCAGTTATAGGTACTATTGACCTGTTACGAATAAGAAGAAGGGTGAGTTACTTACCTGCCCTTACAGAGTGCTTAAAATTAGCCATCTCTCACTTACAGCGGTCCTGAAGAAAGCCCCCCCGACTCTTCTGGGCGAGCAAAAGGCTGAAACATGTCGATCTTTCACATGGACGAAGAGGTTCTATAGAACAGTAACCTTTCTATAAGCGCAGCGCCCTATTTATTAACCTTGCCTTCTCTCCTACCCAATCCAGTTTCTTTGGGAAGGAACAGGAAGCAATTGTAACTCACTTTTTTCAACTATCACTGATCACTACTGCTATCACCAGTTGGTCTGCCTCCAGGTGGAGGAAAGCACATTGTCAAAAAGACCCAATGATGATGCTTTCACGTTCTAAGAGAAGCGGAGAATCAAGATATACCGCTTTACCACTCCTGCACGTGAATGAGGGTTTTTAAGTTTGTCAGCACCCGACCCTGATAATACAGGGACAAGTGATACATTCTCCCTTTTATTACTTACCTTTGATAGGAAGTCCAATGGATCTCTGCTTCTTCCACCCTCTTTTGATTATATACTCATGCAACCAATGCCCAGACAGTGTTAACAAGTGTAAAACCGTCAAAATAATGAAGTAATACTGACACAAAATGTGCTGCATTACGCTGCATCATTTTACTTTTTTGCTGCAAAATTTACTCACCCCTACAGCATAATTTGGGCATTTCCTGCTGCATACTTCTAGTGGCCCTGCCTATAATTTTACTCCACATAACACCTCTGTCCCTTTAAGAGCCTGTAACAGGCCCCACACTAAGGAACATTTTCCCCGGGTTGCCTGAAGCATCTGAGGCTTTCACACCTTCTTCCCTGACATTAGAGACACGGGGAGCGTCAGTCATCACACAGGACTGTAATTATTTAAAGATTAAATCTGTAGGGGGGACCACACGCCCAGTCCCAGGGAATGAAATTCAGAGCATGCCATTAGCAACGTATGAGTACCAGCTCGGCTGCTAGGAGCCCAGCTAAAGGAAGTTTGCAGAAAGAGTTTGAAATGTGTGCCAGGAATATATGGTGTTCTGACCATAAAAATAAATATCTGAGAACTAATTATTTCAGCATTGTGGGGTAGAACTGGGGGCTTCTTTGCAGAGTTAGGTAGAGGCAGTGCTTCATTTGTGCACAAATAAGTAATAGGCCCTCGTCAGGACTCCACTGCAGCTTACACCAGCAATTTGCTCCTGTCAGCACAGTCTACGACAGAACCAACACTACTAACCATGAAACCCTACAAGTGTGACAATTCAGGCTATTCCAGGCCCCCAAAGCTGTAGGAATGGCTGGGAAGGCAGACAATAGCCATTTTAAGGTACATCAAATTAACAAACAACTGCTGTTTTGCTCGTCTCTATATTAGACAAACAGCGCCGCCATGTGGCAGACTGTCCTAAGTGCCGGTGTTGGCAATTATGTGCCAAGCACCAGAAACCACCAGCTCAAATTAAATCCTGTATAGAGGGTTGTTTTAAATCTACATTCAAGATTAAGGCAAGGGTTGAGGTCACACCAGAACCACTGGGATTATCCACCAAAGGAGAGCAGGGGTGCTGGAAGATTTTTGAATTGGAGGTGCTGCCATCAATGTTACATCTCTGATGTCATTAGGACTGTGATACATCCAAGGTTCACACAAAAAACAAGTGTAGAAAATGAGTCACGCTCATTCAGCAGGAGCGTGGTAAGGGTATGGAATGTGACCGGTGATGTATTTTGGAACACACTGTTGCAAATATATTACAAAAGCATTGTGCAGTACTGCATGGTCATTTACAGGCTGCACATTTTCCACTGAAATGCCAACACAATTCACACTGAAATGCAATAATATACGACGTTACATCTCAGTGTTTACACCCCAATGCCTGTACAACGTAGGAATTACAATGCAGGCCGTTACAATGAACTGCGCTGGAGGGCGCTGGTTTTAGGAATAGTATGAATTACTATTCCAACCCCGACCTACGTTGAAGTAGGGAAGGTGTTGGAATAGTAAATCAAACTATTCCTTAGCTTAGAGTGCCATCCAGCGCAAGTCATTGTAATGACTTGCGTTGTAATACCCGCATTGTAAAGGTATTGCGGTGTAAACACCGCAATGTAACCGATGTCAGCGAAGACATCGCAGACTTCATCGGCCCCCACGCCCTCCCCTCCGCTGACTACATCCTCCTAGGGGACCTCAACTTCCACCTGGAGAACAACAACGACAACAACACCACCAACCTGCTGGACAACCTCGCCAACCTCGGGCTCAAGCAACTGGTGAACACCCCCACCCACTACGCCGGACACACTCTGGACCCAATCTTTTCCTCCAGCAAGCACATCTCCTTCAGCCACTCCACCGGACTCCACTGGACCGACCACAGCTGCGTCCACTTCAGCTTCAGAAAGACCACGACTCACCACCTCCCGCAACAAGTTCCCCGCAGGAGCTGGAACAAGATCACCACCGACCAGCTCACCACATCACTTAGCCAGAACCCTCCCGCCGGATCAATGGACCCCAACCAAGCAGCCCTCAACCTCGCACAGTGGATCACCAACTGCGCCGATGACCTCGCACCCCTGAAAACCCATCCCAACAGGCCCGGAAGCAAGAAAGCCCCATGGTTCAACGACAACCTCAAGAACTCCAAGAAGAACTGCCGCACCCTTGAGAAAGCCTGGCGAAAGAACCCGACAACAGACAACATGACAGCCCTCAAGCTCGCCACCCGCAAACACCACCAGCTGATCCACACCACCAAGAAGTCAGCATTCAAGGAACGAATAGACAACAATGCACACAACAGCAAGGAGCTCTTCAGCATCATCAAAGAGCTCTCCAACCCCAGTGCCGTAAACAACAACATTACCCCCTCGCAAGACCTCTGCGACTCACTCGCAACGTTCTTCCACAACAAGATCACAGACATACACAACAGCTTCGGCGAACAAGCCACGCACCCAACCGCAGAACCAATGCCCCCCACCACCACCCTCCGCGCCTGGACCCCAGTCAACACCGAGGACACCATCCACACAATGAACACCATCCACTCCGGATCGCCAACCGACCCATGCCCCCACCACGTCTTCAACAAGGTCGACTCCGTCATCGCACCCCAACTCCGGGACATCATCAACTGCTCCTTCAACACCGCCACCTTCCCAGAGAGCTGGGAGCATGCCGAACTCAGCGCGCTCCTGAAGAAACCATCAGCAGACCCCACCGACCTCAAGAACTACCGCCCCATCTCGCTCCTCCCGTTTCCTGCCAAAGTCATCGAAAAAACAAACAGCTTGCCGCCTTCCTCGAGACAAACAGATCCCTCGACCACTCACAGTCCGGCTTCCGAGCCAACCACAGCACCGAGACCGCCCTCATCGCAGCCACTGATGACATCCGAACCCTGCTCGACAATGGGGAAACAGCGGCCCTCATCCTCTTGGACCTCTCCGCAGCGTTCGATACTGTCTGGTACCGCACCCTAGTACAAAGCCTCAACAACGTCGGAATCCAAGAGAAGGCGCTGGATTGGATCATCTTGTTCCTCGCCGGAAGAACCCAGAGAGTCCGCCTCCCCCCGTTCAGATCCGAGGCCACCGAAGTCATCTGCGGCCTACCACAAGGATCTTCACTCAGCCCCACCCTCTTCAACATGTACATGAGCCCCCTCGCAGCCATCGCACGCCAACACAGCCTCAACATCATCTCCTACGCCGACGACACCCAGCTGATCCTCTCCCTCACCAACGACCCCGCCACCGCCAGAACCAACCTACACGAAGGGATGAAAGAAGTAGCCGAATGGATGAAGAACAGCCGCTTGAAATTGAACTCAGACAAAACGGAAGTCCTCATCCTGGGATCATCACCATCTGCCTGGGACGACTCCTGGTGGCCCCCGGCCCTAGGCAGCGCACCCAAACCAACGGACCACGCACGCAACCTGGGCTTCATCCTGGACTCCTCCCTATCAATGACCAGCAAAGTCAACGCCGTCTCGTCATCGTGTTTCAACATCCTACGCATGCTCCGTAAGATCTTCCGATGGATCCCCACCGAAACCAGGAAGACGGTCACCCAGGCACTCGTCACCAGCAGACTGGATTACGGAAACACCCTCTACACCGGAACCACAGCCAAACTGCAGAAAAGACTCCAACGCATCCAGAACGCCTCCGCACGACTCATCCTGGACATCCCCCGTCACAGCCACATCTCCGGACGCCTGAAAGACCTGCACTGGCTCCCCGTCAGCAAAAGAATCACGTTCCGCCTCCTCACCCACGCACACAAAGCCCTCCACGACCTAGGCCCAAGGTACCTCAACATCCGCCTGACCTTCTACACTCCGACCCGCCAACTACGATCAACCAGCCACGCCCTTGCCGCCGTTCCATGCATTCGAAGAGCCACCATGGGAGGAAGATCCTTCTCCTACCTGGCAGCAAAGACCTGGAATTCCCCCCCCATCCACCTCCGTCTTACCCAAGACCACCTCGCCTTCATAAGCAACTCAAGACCTGGCTGTTCGAGCAGTAGCGGACCCCCCTCCCCAAGCGCCTTGAGACCCTCCGGGTGAGTAGCGCGCTATACAAATTTCTTGATTGATTGATGTTTCCCAAATGCAATTTTACTGATAAAACTATGTAATGCACAAACAATAATGTGTGGGAATTTGGTTAGGCAAATATTTATGATTTGCACAGCACCAAGTAAAGTGTCTTGATTTGTTTTGATCCTATTACAATCTTTCTTTCCATCATACTTCATAATAAGAAAAAAATTTGGTTCATTTGTGCTTTCGTAAGTGCTGATATGTTTGAAATATTCTAACGTTCATTTAGAGGTATTTAAATGTTGTGTGTTAGTAAAAAACTGAAATCCTACAGCCTTTCCTTTCAGACTTCCTGTACCCCAACAAGATTGTCAGATAGTTCACTTTAGAAAACCCTCTAATGTTGCAGTCAGAGACAGAAAAGTAAACACCAAACTCCATGTTAGAAGACTAAGCAGAAATTTGTCGAAAGACATAGCTTGCCATCAGATATGTGTCTTTGAATGCATAGTAATTGTGACAATTTAAAAACATAATTTAAACACATATTTCTTGCTCTTTCACTTTCTGAACTCCAGCATGTTTATTTTGGGGGTACTGCAGCACCTCCCGCAACTCCTACGTCCAGTGCCTATGATGGAGAGCTAAACTATGTTCCAGGTTGGCAAGATTATGTGGCAAGAAAAGGCGCAATGATGCATCACAATATGTGACAGTAAAATTTCGTTATTTCTCACTTCAACACCTATTAATACTCTCTGTGCAAAGTTACACCTCATTGGCACCTGTCTAACACCTAAATACTGCAATTAGTAACTAAAAGGTAATGAGTTAACCTTTGCAAAGGAGGAAATCTAGTTTGAGTGCTTTTTACCATTATTTTTGATCCCTTTGAGCAAGAATTTTTTTTTTCATAAACTCTTCAAATTATGCAGCAGATAGTGGATTCATTAGAAAATCTGGCAAATTCAAAATTATGTGGAAAAAGCAGCCGCAGCAGAATCCCGCAATTCCAATAGCCATGGGTGTATCTTAGGTTTTGTGCTAGAGCTCTGGTGAGGCTTAGTGTTCGGTTTAGATAATGGACAATTGTTATGATTAAGATTAGGTTTAAATTATTAGTGTGTAGTTTAAGGCTGTTTTTAAAACCAGGGAATGGCAATGGCGAAAGTAAAGGTTAACGGTAGAGCTAGCTACTGGGCATTTTGTTAGCTCTCACATTCATCATACTGGTTTCTTAATCCTGCCTGTGCAATAAGCCTCCCGTGAAAGAGGTAAAAGCCATCCTTATGGCTAAGTTCACCTGAACCCTATTGCTACTGGATCAATGACAGTACAGGGCTCCTAGTCTACCGGCTACCTGATTGCTTTTCTATATTAGACTCTTATACGACTGCTACTGGACTAAACTCATAGCACGGATGCCTTAATATTTGTTTCCAGATTGTTTACTAGGGATGTACACTGTGACCTGAGTGCTCTACTAACTTGCAATCCATTCACTACTGCCTATTATTCCGTTCTCAACAGTGTGTTTACTCACCCTCTGGGGTGCTATAATCTTACTCGAATCGTCATTGCACGGCTTCAATATTATTGCTTCTAGATTGTTATTAGTGTGCATACTCTTGTGCAAGTACTACCCTACTTGCAACTCACTCCCTACCGTATATTACACTGTTTTCAAAAGTTTGTTTTCCTACCTACTGTTTCTGTAAAGCGCTCTGATATCTGCAAAGATCTTGTTCGCGCTATATAAAACTCTAAATAAATAAATAAATAAGAGGTACTGTACATACTCTGTACTTCATACTCATTTATTTGTAAATATAATCTTTCCATTTTGCTCTTCTTATTGATGACCTAACTCTCTCCACCCACTTGACGCTGTGTAATAGGACCCGGAACCGACAACAAAGGTTTCTAACACTAGTAGTGATTTTAATGTGTATTCCTTGTTACACATTAAATCAAAGTAAAGACTGGAATCTGGTCAAAGTAAAGACTGGAATCTGGTCAAATGGGGTACATGGCTTCTTCCTTTACTCATGACAAGTACTAGATTCCTCTTTCCCTGCAGAGTTGGCCAACTTTCCTTTGGCTGTCTTTGATACCCATTTGTTGAGGTAAAGGGAAGGTTTTGATTGGCCTTTAGTTTGACATGAGCCCTTCTCCTACCATGTGACATAACTTAAGCTTATGAGCAGCATGTGCGTCATGCCTGATAAGCTCTGTTCTGAGATTGGCATGGAGATCTAACTCATGTAAAGTTGGGAAGACCATCTCAAGATGTCTAAGGTGTCGTTCCACACACAAATAGTTTGCAAGACCATCTCAAGATGTATAAGACGTCGTTCCACACATAAATAGTTTGCAAGACCATCTTAAGATATCTAAGATGTCTCTCTCACACAAGACTAAATATACCAACATCGCCCAAGTAGGCGGCCACATATGACCTGTATGTTAAGCAGTGCACCCCCAGCCACCATTTTGTGTTGACAAGTCAGTGAATCCAGCCCCTCCTTCCGCCCCTCCCCCCCCAGCAACAGGGATATTCTACATCAGAGGTGGCTTTGAGGCAGCAGTGATCTTTTGTGTGCTATTTAAACAGTGTTTAATAGGGACTGTGCACTTAGTTTTTTGGCCAGGAGATGGAGTAACGTTTTATACAAACACTATTGTCAGGGGACAAGTTGGGCCCTTACCTGCAGAAGTCCGAAGTGTGGTCTGTCTCCTAGGAGATTCGGAACAAGAGAAGCAGCTCCCAACTCCTTAGCCAGCAAACCTTGTCTGAGGTTGCTGGGATCTTATATAGTCTGCTATTGTTTGGTACATGTGTACACTGAATGGTGGTTGTATCTGGTGTTTCTATTGGATTAGGGTTAGTGTCCTCATTGGTTGGGTATTTGAGTGTTCTGATTGGTTTCTGGGTCTGTGATTCAATCAATGTAGGGTTGGGACTAGGGCTAGGATTTCTATTGGAAGTATGGACTAGGGCTTTCTGTGTTATTGGTTGTTGGGACTAGGGTTAGGCCTTTAATTGGAAGTAGCGATTAGGGCTTCTGGTGTGATTGGTTGCTGGACTAGGTGTGGGACTAAGAGTAGGGTTGGGCTTTCTATTGGAAGTAGGGCCTAGGGCCTCCTGTGCCATTGGTTGCTTGGACTTGGGTTGGGACTACTGGTAGGGCTAGGGCCTCTATTGGAAGTAGAGATCAGGGTTTTTGAAAGTTATTGGGTGCTTGGACTAGGGATGAGATTGGCTGTAAGGTCCTTGTCTCCTAATGGTTCTAGATTTTAGGGCTAGTGTTGTGATTGGATAGGGTTTGGGCTCCCATTGGCTAAAGGGGTCACCTGATTTCTAGGGTTATAATAGGCTGAGGTTTAGGGCGTCTCAGCCCGGTTGTCGAGGCTAAGGGCGGAGAGGACAAGGGCATTTACCTGTTTGAGCCTGTTCGAGACTGGTCGGGACTAAGGCCAGAAATGCTGCCCATGTTCACATTCAGTAATAGCTACCCCACACCATCCACAAACATAGTAACACATTCACACCAAATGTACACCACACACAACCCTTTGCACAGACCAATATACCAGCATGCACTACAAACCCAACCAAACCACATCTATACACCCTTCCATCCCAACTACCATACATATCCACCATCACCTACAAACAGTACACAACTCTATCATATACCACTAACCAATCCACTCATCACTAACACAACCCCATTCAACACCATACATCCCATCCAGACAAACGCTCCCTGCTTTAATTACACCTAACAGACCACCTTTAATTGCTAAAAAACATATATTCATCCTTCCATCATTTGTCCCACCAACACCCTCCTCTTCCTACTACCATAATACCACTAACACACAACACACACACTGCACACCACCACACTTTTTAACTCTTGCAACAAACCGGTCTAAGACAAACACTCTTACCTCTACTTCATTCCCTCCTACACACAACATACACTCTACTCATAAACACATCTCCACCCCCTCTACCTCACAACCTCCTCTCACAAACAATGCAATACAACCAAATCCATTGCATGAAACAAATACACCAGCACCCCTTTTCACTCCTCAAAAACAAAACATATCACAAACACCAGCAATCTTCAAAGCGCAACACGTCAAAATACTTATCATTACAAAATACAAACATAAACCCACCTTTCAAACCACACAAAGGAACAAACTCCAATGCCAAGCTCTCTCTCTTCCACCACACCTAACACAGACACAGCAACACAGCAACTCTCTTCTAACCGCCTCTCATCCATTGGACAATTTAAAACCTTACTACATGACCCACATGCCGGACCACCACCCCTGACTCATACACCTTCCGCCATAAACACACACAAACAACATAAGCGAAGTGCCACACCTCACAACTTTGCTTCCACCATGAAAACAACACAGCACACCAACTCACTTTCGAACACCATCTCCACCACATACATATGCAGACCCATCAAAATGCCATGCCATCTTAGCATGCTGGATGAGGAACATGTTACAGAACAGCTACACGATTGCTATCCTAATACAGCTAATGTCAGCACTAAAAACACACCTGCTACAAACACACACAACACTGTTCACTCTACTACAAAAAAGTCTAACTGTCACCAAAGGCCATTCTCTAAACTGTCTACTAATAAATGTTCGATCCCTCTCTAAAAACAAACATCACATCTACGACCTTCTCACAGATACAAAACCAGACATACTATTCAGAACTGAATCATGGTTGGGAGATGATATGGCTCCAGTCCTGCATGAAGCCATTCATGTAGGCTATCAAACGATCTCCCAAAATCATATAGGCAAAAAAGGAGGTGGTCTAGCTGTTGTGTTCAGGCAAACATTACATATCACTAAAGTTGATGACATCTCCATAAATAATTGTGAGGCTTTTCTAACAGTATGCAATTCTGCACCGTCTTCATCCTGTAACTTCCTGCTCCTTTACAGACCTCCACCTAGCAAGGCGACATTCCCAGACACACTTCTAGACACAATTTGAAACCTGATAACAATACACTCCAACTTATGCATTCTGGGTGACCTCAACATTTGGTTTGACAATCCCAATATGACCCATCCAAAAACAATAATCACTGGCCTAGACGCAATGATCCTGCATCAGATTGTCCACAAACCCAAACGCATTGCTGGACATATCCTTGATGCAATTATTGCAAATACTGAACTAGTTACCTTTCAAACTATAACTCCAGTCACATGGTCAGACCCTCACTTGCTTGCTTTCTAACATAAAACAACAATAAGGGACTCACCTAAAACTAGCATACATCCATCCACCTATCGGCCGTGGAACAAACTCAATTTGGAACACTTAGAAACACAACTAACATCAAGTACAAATCTGGAAACAATAACTTTGCTTCAAAATCTATATGAGTGGCTACAGGAAGCTTTTGACATCCTGAGACCACTCAAAACCACACAACAGCACAAAAGAAAAAAAGAGCCTTGGAGAAACTTAGAAATAAAAGACATAAAACAACAAATTAGAAAGCTGTAATGTACCTGGCCCAAAACAAACGCCAAACAAGACAAACTTCACCTACAAAAAATTAACAGATTGTACAAGTCAGCTATCAAAAAAGCTAAGAAAAGGTACTATTCAGACAGAATTCTAAATGCTAAATGTGCAAATAAAGAATTCTATAAAATACTCAATGAATTTTGCAAACCAAATTGCCTAGAAGGAACTCATCCTGTTACTCAAGATTTCACAGACAAATTGGCAAATCATTACACAGACAAAGCAGACACATTGGACTCGTACTTAAAACAGAAACAAAGCACCAGCACTAACCCCTGTACAAAACAACAATCCAAGAATACTCTAACTCAGCCTCTCCGTTTCTTCCAACACATCTCACACAATTATCTTATGGACTTAATCAAAGCAAGCAGGCCTGCCGGTAGCCCTTCTGACCCCTCTCCACCACAAACTTTCAAAACAATTCTTTTAACAACCTCTGCTGCCACTCCAGTAAGAAGAATCATCAACGATTCTTAACTATCAGAATATTTCCAGAAGAACTCAAAAAATCACACATACGATCTTTACTGAAGAAAACAAACTTGGACCCGCTGAACCCTGACAACTACAGACCCAGTACAAATGGACCTTTCCTGGGCAAACTGACAGAAAGAGCAGCGTTTGCCCAGATGTCACAATTCATTTAAGAGAATGACATACTCTCAGACCTCCAAACAGGATTCCGTTCGGGAAGAGGCACTGAATCTGCCCTCCTTGACATGTGGGGTGACCTGAAGAATACATTTGACCACAGCGGGGTTGCTGCACTACTCCTCTTGGACCTCTCGGCTGCCTTTGACTCAGTTGACCATGACACTCTGAAACAAAGACTCTATGAATCCGGCATAGAGGTACCTGCTCTAGACTGGATCACGTCCTACCTTCAAAACAGAACTAATGTCATCCATATCTCACCTTTCTCGTCCGAACCATACTCCACAAAAGCAGAGGTCTCTCAAGGTTCTATAATCTCGCCCATGCTTTTTAACATCTACATGAAGTCATTACCGGTACTGATCAATCAATTTCACCTCACGTGCTATAACTATGCAGATGACATGCAAATACTCCTTTAACTGGAATGCCCCAAAGACATTGAAAAATCTCCAATTTTCAGTGGATGGTTGACTTGGAGCCATCTCAAAATGAATGTTTCAAAAATGGAAATACTTGCGATTGGAAACATTACAACCTGCTTGCCGCCAGGCCTGATGAACTGGGATCACCACCTGAAGTATCGAAGGAAGTAAGAAACCTCTGAATGACCATGGACTCCAAGCTGTCGATGAATGCCCAAGTGGACAAACTAGCAAGATCAAGCTTTGTCACTATAAAAACGCTGCAACAAATTTTCCCTCATTTGGGATTTTCACACAAGGTCCAAGCTACCATCTCCCTTGTTCTGTCCAAACTCGATTACGCCAACAGCCTCTACCAGGGATCACCTTTAACAACCATGAAAAGACTACAACGGATTCAAAACTGCCAGACTACTCTTGCATATCAAACCGCGAGACCACATCTCATCTGCCTTGAAAGCCTTGCATTGGTTACCGGTTGCCAGGAGATCCACGTTCAAGCTACTTTGTATCACCCACAAAGCAAAACATGGAATGGGACCACTCTTCATCAGGAATAAAATCACCAAACACATTCAACATAGGAATGGGACCACTCTTCATCAGGAATAAAATCGCCAAAAACATTCAACAAAGGAACCTACGCTCTAAAGGGGCATCGCGCCTCAAAATCCCAAGATACAAGAAACAAACATGGGTGGCACATCCTTCTTTGTTCAAGCAACCAAATTCTGGAACTCTTTACCCCCTAACATGAGATCCACCAACAACCACCTATCTTCAGAAAACTACTCAAGAATTGGCTCTTCCCCACATAAGCACCATAAGCAAACAAAAATTTGCAGCATATTCCTCTGAATATAAGCATTTATTTTCACTATAGAGATGTACCTATGTTTGTGTATTGCTTTGTATAAACATGCAGAATAATTATGTTGTTGTAAATAAATAAATAAATAAATGAATACATTAAAAAATCATCTTTGGTCTACATGTACTTATTTCCATTGCGTATCTATGTACCTTCCATGTACTTGGATCTGTGTGTCTGTTACCTTTCTCCTGAAAAAGCATTTCCAATGCACTACCCTATTTCTCATCCTGTACCTCTATCAATATCTTTAATCTATATATACTTACCTCCTCTATGCATCTATATACTTTCAATGTACTTATGGATCTATATATTTATCACTTTCTTCTAATTTAGCATTTCAAATCCACTACCCTTTCTCTCATCCTATACATCTATCAATATATCCTCTACATCCACTCTCTCATTTATCCCAAACCCCATACCAGTACCATGATCCCCCAAAACTACCCTTTCTAGACTCTCTCCTGCTCTACCCCTCCTTGCATCATCTGACACCTCTTTTTACTATAATGATCCCCCAAACAAACCTTTATAAACTCTTCCTTCTGACTCTTCCCCTCAAGAAACCCTTTTTACATATCCAAAAGCCTCCTCCTACTGCTATGACCTTAAAAAAAATAAAGAAATAAAAAAAATGTCACTCTTCTGTCCTTCCACTATCCTTTTCAATCAAAATAACAGACTAACATGTTCACTTCTCAATTTCCATATTCTACTATACTAATTGACCACTAATCCTTCATGGGGTCCAGAGTAGCGTGCTACTCGCCAATGAAGCGCCTCAAAACCCCAAGAGGTAGCAAGTGGTATATAAATACAAACCTCTTTCCCTCTCCTATCCCACAACCAACCTTTCTCTATCCAAATAACTGAATAACATATCCACCACTCAAATTACTTCATACTTCACTATACTAATTTTCAACACTAATCCTTTATGGGTTCCAGAATAGCGTCCTACTCACCAGAAAAGCGCTTCAACACCCATCAGCGGTAACAGTGCTACATGAATGCAAACCTTTCTTCCCTTTTATCCCTCCGCTATCCTCCTCACTGCAAATAACTGACTAATATCCACCACTCAAATTACTTTCATATTTCACCATACTAATTCAGCACTAATCCTTTATGGGTTTCCGGAGTAGCGTGCTTCAACACCCCATCAGGGGTAACAAGTGCTATATAAATACAAACCTTTTTTTTCCTCTTCTATCCTTCTGCTATCTTTCCGAATCCAAATAACTGACTAACCTATCCACCACTTAAAATGTACTTGCATGTTTCACTATACTAATTCAACACTAATCCTCTATGGGTCCCGGAGTAGCGTGCTACTCACCGAAAAAGCACTTTGACGCCTCGTCAGGGGTAGTAAGCGCTATATAAATGCAATTACAATACAAACATTCCCTATGAGGATTTAGAATATGAGCTATTGACTTTGGAAGATCACCTGTGCTCCATGGAGGCCAAAGGGTAATATAGTAAATTGATACAGACCTGTGGGGTAGGGATGGTGAAGGTTGTCTTCTGCCATTCAGAGTGTGCTATGACCAGATGCCTCGAGCCACCAGAGCCAAACTCCAAATATGTAATTTCTTTAGCGGATTGCAAGGAAACTGGGAGAAGCAGGGCAATTGAGAGTTCTCCTAAGACTGACACACCCACATTTTTCAAATAGTGTGTGCGTCTAGTAAACATAGGGCACACTACCTAGCATCCCTCTGGAGCTGAGGAAATGGTGACACTAAATAGAGAGATAATATTAGTTTCACTATTTAACCTGTTCACGCCCAATTTTCGCATATTACAGGTTTAAGTGGGCAAAACAATTTGTGGGATGGAGAAATTGATAAAATCATCCCTTTTTTCTTGTTCGGAATTGAGTTGAAGGACTGCTAAATTCCACTCCATGGGTGGACTAATAAAAAAGGCTGAGACCTCCTTGAACCATTCATCGCGGCCAAGGGAGACACAGGCTACACTGTTACTGATAGGCTGCCAGCATCCAATCCGAATGGTCTTAACAAAGAGTCTTATTTTGACTGTTTAGGAGGGTGTCTAATTAGATTGCTATAGATTCAGCAATGTGATTGGCCCTAATCTCAGTCACGCACAACAGGGCCATGTGTTAGGATCATTGTGAATCAGAATAGCTTTTGAATGAACTGCCCATAACTCGACTAGAGGCCGGAAATCTTGGAGTCCTGTGTCAACAAGTGTGACATACCTGCTACTGTTTGGGCTTTTTTAGTCTATGGTTTGGTCCATGGTATGTATACGTAGACCCTCCTGAAGCCTGGGATTTCCGTCTGCTTACCACAGATTGAAAACAGAAGCGCTCTTTCCTAATTATAGGGGCACCAATAGAAAGGTTTCACTAATCAGTAATTAAAATACACTCCTTACTGTCGTATGGATCTATAATACAGAAGAATCTAAATGAGAGATACAAGTTCTTAAGAACACACGGAATCCAGGAATGAAGATTTTCCTCAATAGACTTTATATGATAAAATAAGCTGCTAAGGCGACTGGTCCCACATCTACTGGCTGTAGGACCAGTAAATATTATACCACCCTTCCTTCTCAAGGAAGCAGCACCTGCAACAATATGACCTTTTTTGAGTGTGTTGACTATGTCTATCGGGCGGTAGGTCTCTTGGAAAGGATGGCAAGGGGAAGCTGCCCAGAGAGGTGCCAGTTGTAATGGTAGTGGTAAGACTGCATTTGTGTCAGCCATCGCGTACCTCAGTCGTACCCTGCAGGACATGATGAGATGTCTGGGCACACATGCTCCATCAACGGCTGATTGATCCTGCCAATCACTCCCCTAATGCCTAACTGTAACCGGGACCCCCGTGAGAGCCCCGCGCTAGGGCGAGAACTGACCATGTGTGACCCCCCCTCTTCTCTCCCCAGGCCGCCCGTACAGCAAGTTGGACCGGATCTGAAAGATACAGTTGTGACGAGGAAGAAGACGGGCCCTTTAACTGGACCAAAGGCCTTGCGGAGGAGGTGGAGTCGGAACATCGCATAAAAGGCGTTTCCGAGAGGCAACAGGTGTGTTATTTCACCGGAGGAGCGGTCAGTGAGGAGCAGGGCGGAGTGGCGGGAAGCAGCGAGGACGAGTGGAGAAGCGGAGGACGAGAGTACAGAGAGGACGAGTGGAGAAGCGGAGGACGGGAGTACATCGAGGACGAGTGGAGTATCGGAAGGCGAGAGTACGGCGACAGCTTCAGGTGGATTAGTGAAGACTGCATTGCGGAAGAAGAGGAACCCTCGACCCAGGACCAGGGAGCACAACCGACCGCCGGAGAAATCCCGGACAGCCCAGAGCAGTCGACAGGACGAGACGGGAGAGAAGAGGACGAACAGGAAACGCCCGGAGGCCAACACCACGATCCGCCCAGCCGTACACCAGGAGGGGTACGGCTCACTGAGGTGCGCAATCGCTTCTTGGGTTGGTTTGAAAAGCGAGCGAGTCGCATTAATTAGACAGCGACTGTTTCCCTTGCGAGATCCCGGGTTTCCTACACTGACCCCACACCCCGCTCTGTGATCTTTAGGTTAAGTTCCCGTTTGGTGTAAAACACTGGGTGATCCCCCCCCACGGTCCCTACCTTGTGCACATTTGTCTTATATTCCAACCATACTGATACAGGCCTCTCTTTTGTTTCCCCTTCTCGGTGCCGGCGAGGGTGGACAGCACGGAGCCTCCGGAGCCCAGCAGAAGGAGGAGCCCCGTCAGAAGAAGAGGGAGTGCTCCGGAAAACCCGGCGAGAACGGAGCAGATCACCCCGCAGAGGAGCGGTTCGAAAGACATGTACCGATTCCTTGTATGAGAGAATAAATCCTGGCATAACAAAGACACGACTCCTGCCTTTTACTAGTCCCGCCGTTACACTAACCCTATTCATTTCTTGGCCCAATACCTTGCTGTAAGCCCGTCTCAGTCAATATCACCAAATATCACTTTTGCACCTACAAGTTTATGACAGGTTTTCCATCAGTATTGGCATTTCTCATCTTTTTAGTATTAATACGTTCTTATTTACTATGTTATCTGGAGAGTAATGAAATACTAAATGTTTTGTTATGTTGTTCAACTAGATTAATTGTGACTCTGTTATCTTTTAACTCTCAGCTGGGTACCAAACTGAGAGGGAAGATGTCTTTTTTGTCACCTTTTGACTGCTTCAGGGCACAGAAAAGTCTGTATCAAGATGTGATTAGGGAGACCAAAAACATAATGGGATGCAAGGCGAGACCTCCTATTCAATACTCATCAGTGCCTGTCTTGTTCTTAATAGAGTTGAGTTGAGGGCCATCTTGAAGAGTATGGAGTTTAGCTCTTTCCTGAAACTTGTGGTTGTGCTCTGATGCTCAATTTTCATGGCATTCTACTGAATACATTCCTGGACTCCCAGGGATCTGCCTTTGTGTAACTTTTGAATGTCAGAAGGCTCCTTGGTTGCTCAGATGTTGTCAGATTCCCCAAAACAGCAGAACAGGCTCAGGAGTCTTCATATGTGGAGTAGATAGAAGATGGGGCAGTGGAAACTACACTCACGCAGACAAGTACTTCCATGGCTAGAATTCACCTAAGGTATGAGTGCAAATTGAGGGTGGAAAGGGAACAAGTGCAGAGGAAGAACGAGGAGTAAAATCTGAAACAAAGCATAGGAGAAGCGAACATTGAAAGACAATACTTTATCTTCAACCTGGCTGGAAGTGTGTTTGGAAGATAAGTTGTCTGAGCTCTTTCTGGAAGATAGCCGGTGAGGCGGTGGGGTATAGAGGTAGAGCGGTAGAGTTCAAGACTCTAGTTCCAGTACCTGAAAAGTATGGTGCCTTGTGGTCTTGTTATGGGATAAACAAACAAATCCCCTAAAGAACCCTCATTTGCAAACATGCACTCTTGCACATCACATTAATTTGAATTTGAAGGTTAAGCTGCTTATCTAGAGGAGACCCTAAGGATTTATCACTGATGACTGGTTTACAATCTAGAACCCTATATCAATCAGTCAAGGATTGGACTGATATCACGGAATGTGAAGAACATAAAAGGAGAAACTGAGTGTTTAGTAGAATGAGTATCAAATGGCGTGATGTCACCCAATATTGAACTTTTTGCAAGAATTTTCGCGAGAAATGAGACATCAATTTTTAAGATAAACCTGTATATCATCAGCACACTGATGATAGAGGATTCTTAAATTCTAAAGTGGAACACTAGAAGAGCCAATATGAAAACTGAAAATAGTTGGGTCCAGTATTGATTGTGGATCCCTCTGCATCACAGCAATAGAGCTAGGGAAACAATGGTTAATTTATATCGGGAGATGACCTTTACTACGCGGGAGTTTCACCACAGTAGGTTTATAACGTGGGTTTTACAAAGCAGGTTGTTTCAACGACTTGCGCTGGAGTGCGCTGCAAGCTAAGGAATAGTACGATTTACTATCCAACACATTCCCTACTGTATGTAGACTGGTGTTGGAATAGTAAATCGTAGTGTCCCTAAATCCAGAGCCCTCCAGCGCAAGTCGTTGAAACGACTTGCGTTGTAAAACCCGTGTTGTAAGATACCAGGATCAACATGATCACATTGTATCATCGTATATTCTTTATATCTGCTAGTTATTCAGATAGGAGGTGCACCATCTTTGGGCCACGCGTCAATATCCATGTGTACTTGGAGCATCCACGTAAGCAAAAAATTGATCACTATGTTAAATCCAGTATTTTGGTCAAGACGACAAGAACTGCCAGAATCATTTTATATTGTATGGAAAGAAATCTGCTGATTGTTAAAAACAGTGGACCACAATATATTCATTTTCTAAGATAGCTCAGATGGGTAAGACACTCCTCTCACCCACCAGTAGACTGATGTGACAAATAGGAAGTCTGTTATGCTTTTTTTTTTGCTTTCTGTTATATGGTCCATAAGGTCTGATTATGAGAATGTGCTTCATTAAAAACAAAGGCAAGAAGATTTGCAACACGAACTGTAATTTGTGGACATTTTCCTAGTTTACACGGAAGCTGCAAAGTTAACAGCAGAAGGTGCTGAATCTATATTTTAGATATGGTAACACAAATGTTTTTTAAAACACATCCCACTTGCTGCACAGAGTCTGTTGGGTAAATAAATCAATGTTTTACATTAATCTGTCCACATATTTATTTATTTTTAGAGTTTCATATAGCGCCAGCTAGACCCGGAGGTAATCGAGCGCTTTACATAAGTGAGAATGTGATAGTTGCACAGGTTACATAAAGGTAGATAGAAACAGCAATGTCCAACACTTGAGAAGTGCAGTGGAGCAAGGCATAAACACATGTACACGTGGAAAAGAGTAGAGGAGGGTCAGTAATTAGGCAGACATTAGTAAGAATAAGTTCAAGTCCCGCAGACCAGCACTAACTAGACTACACCCGGGGTCAGTCCATCCCACCAGGCCTGAACAAAGGCAGACCAAATTGAGTCAGATGTAAAACCCACAGGAGGGTTGTGGTCGGGGCACAGCAATGCAGCGAGATGGTTTAGCTCACGAAGCCCGAAGACTAGCAGACCGCTGAGAAAGCCATCAGATGGGGGTAAAATGGGTGCCGCGTACCCACCATCTCCACCGACAGGAAGTAGAGGAAAAGTGATGGGGGAGCAAGAGTGGATCTCTGCAGTCCAACGCTAGGCACAGACCAAGCTGTCGAAGCCAATACCATGGACGAGACAGGCTGCAAGTGGTGCTCCCGCCAACCCAGTGCTCTCTCCCCGCTCCAACCGGGGGAAATCCTCTAGGGGACCGCGGCAGCCGCAGTGGAGAAAACGTGCAGGGCCGCCGTCTCAAAGGTAATTCAGGCGTTCATTGCCAGTGAAAAGTAGTCGTGGTGGGATGAAGGGTAATAGTGGCCGAGTCCGAAAGATAGGTGATAGCCAAGGATTAAAACCCAAAGGGTGATCCTAAGCCCATCTCCTCTCAGCCATTTTACTAGTATCCGTTGGTTGTGCTATTTCTTGTTATTGTGGAAGGCTACCTCAATTTTGGCAATTGCATTGTCCTGGAGGATCGCAGACCATTATAGACTTCAAATCCCCGGGGTGAGCCGGAGACCTTCCTGGGCCTCACAGGATGCTGTCTGTTTTTTTTTTACTGATTTTGCTGTACATTTGAGACTTAGGGCCTGATTTGTATGTCGGAGATATGAATACTCCATTGCAACTGTGATGGATCATACATACCGCCAACATAATGATATGCCCAGCAAATTTATGTGCGGGCCAACTTTAGGTTGGACTATGATGGTGACTACTCTATCACCATCATAGCCAAACCTCGCAACCACCAGACAGAGTAAGGGCTGTCTGAGAAGTAACTGTATGTCTTTCCACCCAATCATGATGGGCAGACATGCAGCCATTTAGTATTTACTGTATGCCAAAGGAGGACATTTTCCAGGATTTTTCCCAAAAGGAGATCCCTCGCCCAGGAGCTCCCGGCCGGAACTCCTTATCCGTCGGCCATCATGGATACAAATCCACTTGATGCTCCCTAGCCTTTCCTCCATAGGAGCTCCTGGCAGGTGATCAGGGAAATGTTTTAGGGATGTGGAAGCAATGTGAATAGGGATATTCACTCCACTGAATGCATTAGACACAGACATACCAACTCAGAAGAAGCACTGTGCAGTCAAGCATGGTCCTGATAGGTTTGTGCCCCGAGGGCCCACACTACCTATTGACTCCAAACAGACATTGTATTGAGGATGACTTTACTGAGGAGTGTTGTGCTGGTGGTTGCTTCTCTTTGGAGGTATTCATTGGACTGCCTGTCCCTCTTCCTTCTAGAGGGCATTGTACTATCATTACACAATGCACTGTACAGTCTTTTGGTCTTCTGGGAGGTCACAGTGCAAATAGGGGTGATAGAATCCCTCACTTTCACATTAATAACTGGGACTTATCTCAGGAATAAACTGAAGTAGTTCAGCGTCTGGATACCCTCCCCGGTGTCAAGAAGCACTCTACAAATATACTGATTGATTGATTGCTAAGGAAGCAAGTGCTGCCACTGCTTCCAGAGGCACAGAGCGGACAGCAATATGCTAGTCATTTCTCGATGTCAAAGTGTCCAATGAAGATCCAGAAGGACCGGATCAATCCCTTCTCTACTGAGCAGTGCAGCGTCAATTACAACTCTACTGAACGTAATTCACAAGTCTGCCTTCTGATACTACCAGGGCTTGTTTTACTCAGGCAGGTGGGCTTGGCCAATCCAAATGAATGGCGCTTGGAGCACTCCGTTATCACAGGGGCACTGTTTGTGACATTTATAAGTGTCTGAATAACGTGTGCATTTAAGTGAAATGCTAACGTCTAAAGAAGTGAAAGTTAAAAAAACAAGAACTTTTGTCATTTGCTTAAATTCCCCTCAATGCATAACATCCCCAGTCTTTCATTTGTTTAGCTTTCTTTGGCTGCGATTTTCTTTATTAAAATGCTGACATGCACCCCTTGTGGTCAGTAGACAACGACATATGAAGATATAGAGTGAGAAGGGCATGTTACAGTCTCAGTAAACAGTAACACAGGTGAAAGAGACGCCAGTAAGGCTTCTTCAGAGGTGGTTGGTGACAGCAAACCCTCAGATTCATGTAGAAGGTGTTAAATCATCCACTGAAAAAGTCTCGTCTGGTGGGGAATCCACTGCCAGAAATACCTCTGCAGTGCTTTTACTATGGAGGAGTTCATTCAGCCGGTGTATGCCTTACTAGAGAAGAAACCTTCAGACCTCTTCCTTTGGCCTCTCTACTGAGCAGGCAGACATTGTTGAGCCGCAGTCATGGCTGCCCTAAGACCTCTTATGAAACTGAAGATTCTTAAGAAAAGAACCAAGAAGTTCATTCGTAACCGTTATGTCAAGATTAAGCGTAACTGGCACAAACCGAAAGGTATTGATAACTGAGTGTACAGGAGGTTTACGGGCCAGATCCTGATGCCCAACGTTGGTTATGGTAGTGATAAACGGACCAAGGACAGGACTCCGAAAGTTTCTGTTACACAATAGGAAAGAGCTGGAGGTGCTAATGATGAGTAAAAAGTCCTTCAGAGCATGGATTGCCCACAATGTTTCATCAAAAGATTGCAAGACCATTGTAGAGAGGCCCGCTCAGTTGGCCATCAAACTCACAAATCTAAACGCCAGATTGCGAAGTGAGAACGAGTAGACTGCCTTTTCTTTGCAGCTGTCATTTGCAAATAAAAACTGTGAGAACCCCACCCCCCCAAAAAAAAACTGAAGAAGAAACCTTCAACAGGGAATGTAGCACTTTCTCTACCAAGTAGTGGATTTTCCATTAATGTCCAAGTCAAGATCATACCTCGGGTGTGTGCAACACTTTACCACCCTAGTAGACCATTTTAAGGCTTCTTCACAATGCTTTTGGGAGTATAACATGCAGACCACTGTAACAAACAACCTAGGGTTCGGGGTGGGTTGTGGGGGTGAGTATGGTGAATATGTGACCTAATGCTGACAAAACCAGTTTAAGATTAGGGCCAACATCCTGTTTTCTAGATGCATTGCCTGCTATTTAGCACTTCAAAAGTCCAGTCTTATGTTCTAAGCTGGCACCTTTTGTAGTGCTCTCCCTACCTGGGCAAATAAAAACATGATCTATATGCTTGATGGATCCAAGATTGTATGGTATTGAAGGATCTTTGGTGTTCCACAAGGCTTTTAGCTGGGTCCAACTTTGCTATAGTGTGGGAGACATGAAGACATGAAGACTATTTGATAAATTGGACCATTGCTAATTTATAAGTATTCCCTATGACCTACAGAATCTTTGAGGGCCCTTCTAGGGAGGACTGGCCAACAACCTCGCCTATGTGGCCTCATCTATGAGGGTTATGTGACATTTTAAACTGTGAAAATGCGATTTGTTGAAGCAATGATTAAACCATGACTTTGCAGTCTTAATAATTTCTATGCAAGAAAACTGAATATGAACCCTTGAAATTGGGGGTGAGCCAGAGACCTTCCGGACCTCAAGGGATGCTGTTAGATTTTTTGTTTTACAGATTTTGCTGTACATTTGAGACCTAGGGCCTGACTTGTATGTTGGCGGTATGTATACTCCATTGCAACGGTGACGGAGTATACATACCACCAACATAATGGTCTGCCCACCAAATTTATGTGCAGGCCTACTTTAGGATGGGCAATGGCGGTGACTACTCCGTCACCACCATAGCCAAACCTCTCCAACAGCCCAACAGAGTAAGGGCTGTCTGAGAAATAGCTGTACCTCTGCCCACCCAATCAGGATCCGCAGACATACAGACATTTGTAGGTTGAGACTAGGCAGCGTGCATGCGCTGTCTGCAAGACCTGTAGTAATCCCTATACAGAGTGCAAGTCCGCCTGCGGCTTACTATTGGTTCCCGCCAACGTTGCTCTGCTTTCTTGGCTCCTTATTCGCTTTCCCTCCCGAAACGTCACTTCCGTTTCGTGGGAAGCAGCACCGACCCTAAGGGCTGCATCTGTTAGTTAGGGATGACTTTGTTTTAAAAAAAATCTTTTCACCGTGATGCCCACGTTACAGGGCACCAAGCACATCAGTTTCATATGCACGGGCGCCGCGCTTCGCCCGGATTAATAATTCGTTTTGTATTCCCCTGGCGCCGCTTCAAGGCCACCATGCGTATACATTTAATATGCACAGGCGTCATGCTTCATGTTATAGCACAGCACTCGCTTTCGTAGTTACTTTTATATTAGCATGATGGTAGTTTTACGGGCCGCCATGCTGCAAATGTTTAGTATGTGCAGGGAATAATGTTTGCCTATGGTACGTTTCTTATTGTGTGGAATAATAGTGTCTTTTAAAGACAGAAGTAACGTACCTATTAGCAGTAGATAGGGTCTGGATTAATGGCTAGAATGACTGGCTTTGACGCTGGGGAAAGGGGTTCGAGTCTGGCAGGAGGCTCAGCCGTCCTGCGATTCATTTAATCTCCCCATGCCTAAAAGTGAATGTGTCAATCTGTTATGCAACTGGTACTCCTGTAAAGCGCTTTGATACCTTCAGGTCCAGACCGCGCTATATAAAAATGTAAAATATTTCTCCGCTCTTTAAATAGACCCCTGGGAAGCCTTTTTTTAATAACCAATACAAAAAGATAGAGTGTTAAATATTGCATATTGACTTTATTATTAAATTTGAATCATATATAAATAAGAATATACTCTTGGTTTTCTATAGTCCTGTGTGGACTTTTGCGTCTATTACATAAACATTGCCTGACAACGTTTCCTTAAAACATGGCCGCTGTTTCAATGAAATGGGAGGCATTAACCCCTTCACTGCGGCGGCTATTCCGCCGCAGTGCTAAGGGGGTGGGGCGGCCGTGCGGCGGGCGCTTGCTGGTGACGGAACCGCACCGTCACCAGCCGCGGTTGCGCTGTGCTCATGACAGAGCGGTTCCGTCCACGGCCCCGCCCGCTCAATAGAACGTTCAGCGCAGGCACGGAATCTGCGCCATGCAGGCCTTCCGAGTGGGCCGTGATAGACCGCACCGTCATATGTACAGTGCGACCGCGGCTGATGACGGAGTGGTTCCGTCACCTGCAGGGGAGGGGTTAAAGTGTGTCTGTCTTCATTTTCTATCTTAGATACAGTCCCTACAGGAAACAAGAATGGATTCCTAGCATCTGCCCCAAGGTCCAGCACTTGTTACACCAGAGAACAAGGTGTCGGACCGGGCACCAGGCACAAAGAGCAGTAAAAGTATTGCTGTGCTTTTGGCTAATCACCTACCCTCTAGACAACCTTGCTGTGTTTTTGTGTACCCCTTCGATTTTTTTGGGGTGTAATGATATGCATCGCTTTGTACATTCTATGAAACCTTCTGTGCATGACCCCGGAGTGGGGGTATTCATGGGCGACAAGCACTGCTCCACGTCCTCTGACCCCGCCAGAGCAATGGGCACTTTCTCTGAACTCTCTGCCATGACTCCAGCTACAGCTCTGGGTCTGAACCTGGACCCCTCTCTACCCGCAGTGCACCAAGCTGTGCCCACCCACTTCACCCCCCCATTTCGGCCCCTGCCACTCCAGCACACCTCCACTTCTCCTCTCCGTCACAAAACTCACTCCTGCCCCTCTCATCCCTTCTAAAGCTGCTCAACCATTCATAACCCTAATGCTCCCGCCCTGGCCCCCTCCACGCCTCTCTGTCAAAGCCCTACCTCCTACCCTCTCTAGTGCCCCTCCCTGCCATCCTTACATCTCCTGCCTTAAATGCTTCTGTACAACCCACTGCAAGGGTTGCCGCCTTGGCAAGAGAAACAAGCATTTGCAATGCACCAGGCCCGATTTGCAAGAGTTTGATCTATTGACATTGTAAATGACAATACCTTTTATTTAAGTGTTGGTTTTTAAAACTTAAATAAAAGGCATTGTCATTTACAATGCCAACAGCTTAAACTCTCTCAAATGCGAGACCTATTGCATTGCAAATGCTTGTTTTTTTACTGTCTATCACCGCCCGGCAAACTCTCACGGTGAGGGGCAGTAAAATGCAAATAATGGTGCCCTTGCCATGGGAGTTAACTCACACGGTGAGGGGAGCATTATTTTTTTATTTTCAGAAAGAAAATCCAATTTCAGGATTTTCTTTTTGAAAATAAAAAAAGAAAACTGTTTGGTATTTATCCATATTTATTTTGTGTTTTGAGGATAAACGGAGCCGTAAAATGGCATATTTCCACATTTATTTAACTCTAGGATGGGCACTCATACATTGTTGCCTGTCACGTTTTAGCAAATTAAGCAGCCACATATAACAAAACACTACACTCATAGGTATATATTAGCGCCATGTTGCACATATATGTTAACATATGCCTGCATTTAAGGAAATCTCATCCTACAAAATACATGTTTTCAGCTCTTCATGCTGTCTATCTGTGCCTGGAATTCATGAAAGACAGCATGGAAAGTCTCGCACAAGAAGCACCATTTTCAGTATTTTTCAACATTTAAAAGTAAATACAGACAGGAAACACATTGTTTTCTATCTGTATTTATCTGTAAAATCAGTAAAAGCAGAAAACCAGAAGCTTTAATTATAAATGACTGCCTGCTTGGCAGGCATTGATAAATCTGCCATGGAGACAGAGGCCCACATGCATCAAGCATTTTTGGAGTCGCAAACTGTGCGATTCCTTAAAATCGGCCGTTTGCGATTCCAAAAATGCTTTTTGAGATGCATCATGCTTTTTTAGAAATCGCAACTGTTTTGCGATTTCTAAAATTGCGATAGCATTTCAGAAATCGCAATTTTGCGATTTCTAAAATGCTATGCATCATTTGATTTCAAATTGCGAAATTTGAAATTGCCAGTGCAAATTACCACGAAGTTGAACCTCGTGGTAATTTGCGAAATTGTTTAAAAAAGCACAAACATGCATTTTTTAAACTGTAAAGTTACAGACACACATGTCCTTAGGACATGTGTGTATGCAACTTATACTCAAAAGTACATTTCATGGGTGAAGGGGGGGGTCATTTGGACCCCCCTCTCCACCCTTGAAATGCATTGCTGAATTGCGATTTCAAATTGTGAATTCGCAATTCCCATTCATTCCTATGGGCATTTTAGCCCATAGGAATGAATGGGAATTTGGAATTCGCACTTTGCTAATCGCATAATATTTGAGAATCGGTAAAAATTGCGATTTTTACCGATTCTCAAATATTTTGCGAAAATGTACATGCATCCCATTTTGCATTTCCTAATTTGCGATTCCCTAAAAATCGCAAATTAGGAAGTGCAAAATGAAACAATGATGCATGTGGGCCAGAGTAACTTGCTCCATCCCCATGGTGGAACGACAGGCCATCCTTCAAAATATAAATCAGGCCCTCAGTCTGTTTCTGGTTAGGTCCATTATTTTGAACTATTCCTGCTTATAGACTTCATGGCAAATTACTTTTATGTAATTCTATGAGTTTACTATTGGATCAGCATTTTATCATTTTCTGTTCCCTTCTTTTACATTTTGTATTAAACCTTCATGTTTTTTTTAATTTCTAATCTCTAACTTCCTTCTTGAGTCAGTCCTTTCGTATTGACTGCATTTTGAAATGCTGTTTTCAATCTCGTCTCTAGCGACACATTGCCTCATAGACTTTGAAGTTAACACTGCCCTCGACCCACCCAATGCTTGGAAGCGTACTTTAATGCAGACCTACCCTTTCCGACCCTTACAGCCAGATTCATCAAGCTGAAATCTGCTCGCAAAGGGCCAGATTCTCAGATTGCGAGCGCTATTTTTGCATTGGGGATTCATCATCCCAAATGCAAAAATCGCAATTATAGAAATCGCTAAATCGCATTTAAGGAATCTCAATTAGAGATTCCTTAAATGCTATTCATGAACCTTTTAAAAATTGCGAATTCACAATATGGGGCCGCTATTTACCACGCAGTGTAACTTCGTGGTAAATAGCGAAAACTTTAAAAAATGCACTTTAGTGCATTTATCTAAGTTGTATGTTACACATGCAACATCAGTGCAACAAGACTTTTGCGTCACTTTTAACATGGGTAAAGTGACGCAAAAGTGGCGCAAGGACCTTGTAAATCTGCCCCTGAGTTTAAGAATCCTCTCTGCACGAGGGACTGTTTAGCCAAATTCACTTTTGGGTTCCCAGCGCTAGGACATTGTCTTCGAGGCGCTGTGTTTAGGAATGCACGCCTTTCACCTCTCAACCAGTGCATGTGGCAGTCTGCAGCTGAAACTGAAGTTTCTCTACTTTTAAGAAATGCTTTTGTAAATTTCTTTGCAACAGCAAGATAGGGGCATTAATCGTACAATGGAAAAGACATTAGTGTGTCTCCTCCAAGCAGTGACTAATATGTGGTTTGCATTCAGTGACTAATCCGTTTTCCAAAAGGAAGCCGAGGGGCTTAGCCCAGACTTCACGTAGCACGACATGCAGCCATGTGTTTGAGGCTGACATCACTTACTCCATGGAGACACTGTCAGACAGCCTGAAAACATGTCAATCCATCCCAGATTTCACACACAGCACACCAGCTGCCTCAGGAACAGCCCAACGTCCCACTAAACAATGGAAAACATTTACCTAATGTGCATGTCATTTATATTTCCATCCAAGGAACTTGAGGCCTCTCCTCAAAAAATACAATAACACAATGCTCCTAATGGGCTGAACGGCGAGGGTGTGGCGTTACGGCCAGAGCTGCCGACTGTGGAACCAGATTCCAGCTTCGGCGTCGACTCAGCATCATGTGATTTTGAGCGAATCATTTAATTTCCCAGTGCCAACAAAAAAAATGTAAGCTTGTGTAATGTAACTGGTGCTCATATAAAGCGCCCCAATAACTTCGGGTAAAACAAAAACAAAATGTCTGATTCACTTTTTGCTTAAAACTACATTTAGAGAAATGTGAAAACTGTGGACATCACATTTGCATATTTCTGTCTTTTCCATTGACTTTGCGGAGTTGTCTATTCAAATAACGTGGAAAATATGCCAGCAAAACAGGCTAATGGTAACAAAAAGTGAAAAAAAGAGGTAAAGTAATCAAGATAGCAAATGTGTTATTAGCTCCCACTAGACCACATGGTTTACCACTTGCCAGAGGCAGTTACCAGCTACAAATGTAGTATGGTTATCATTCCATTGCCGTATTACCCCAGGATTTACCCCACAGCTCTGAATGATTATCTAGGCATCTCCAAGAGTTTGACCGCTACTCAGCGCCCACACTTTCGGCGTGTAATGTAACAAAGGACTAGGGAGGTGAAGTAATCTGTTCACGAACACCCATTGTGGCCAAGTGGAGTAGCCTGTACCGGAACCCGGATCTCTCAAAGCTACGGTGGGTAACTTACCCATAGGATCACATTGTGTTAGTAGGTCTCAGGTTGCTAACGAACTGTCTGTCACTGTACGCCACACTACATAAAAGTGTTTTTCTTTAAAGGCAGCTCCTTATTGTAGTAGTATAGTAACATACAACAAAAAACGAAGATAGGATAAACTAGACTATTATAAAACAGAAGAATTGTAGCACTGAAAATTCCAGGTCCTATCTGCTCACGGTGTCTTAAACAGCACAGGCTGAACACAAAAGAAGCTCAGCTCAACTCTTCATAGCTGGAAATAGCCTCTTTGACAAGCTTCAATCGGGCTTCAGACCAGGAGAGAGCACGGAAGCAGCATGCCGGATCCTAGACAAAGTTGACTTCTACCTTCTCATTGACAAGCTTCAACCAGGCTTCAGACCAGGAGAGAGCACGGAAGCAGCAATCCGGATCCTACACAAAGTTGACTTCTACCTTCTCATTGACAAGCTTCAACCAGGCTTCAGACCGGGAGAGAGCACAGAAGCAGCATTTCTGACCCTAGACAAAGTTGACTTCTACCTTCTCATTGACAAGCTTCAACCAGGCTTCAGACCAGGAGAGAGCACAGAAGCAGCATTTCTGACCCTAGACAAAGTTGACTTCTTCCTTCTCATTGACAAGCTTCAACCAGGCTTCAGACCGGGAGAGAGCACAGAAGCAGTATTTCGGATCCTAGACAAAGTTGACTTCTACCTTCTCATTGACAAGCTTCAACCAGGCTTCAGACCAGGAGAGAGCAAGGAAGCAGCATTTCGGCTCCTAGACAAAGTTGACTTCTACCTTCTCATTGACAAGCTTCAACCATACTTCAGGCCAGGAGAGAGCACAGAAGCAGCATTCCGGTTCCTACACAAAGTTGACTTCTACCTTCTCATTGACAAGCTTCAACCAGGCTTCAGAATAGGATAGAGCACGGAAGCAGCATTCCGGTTCCTACACAAAGTTGACTTCTACCTTCTCATTCTCCTGGACATATTGACCGTGTCCTAGACAGTAAATCCCTGCATAGCACTGGAAATTTTAAAGAATAGAATGGTTCTGAGGGGAGCTGTTGTCCTCAAACCTCAAGAAAGGGTGTCAATATGTAAAACTGACTAACGCTCTCCAACTCCTCCGTGCTCAGGCAAGGCAATCCGCAAAGTTAATTTCTGTCTTCCACTCTATTCCATTTGTATATAGAGCCACGTGTTGCCTTCCACAAACATTGCTTTTTCTGTAAATCTCCCCTCGAGACATTGAAGATGCACTCCAGATTTTATCTGACAGTAGGTCTTAGAGCTTTGAGGTTGATGAATCATGGGATCCGCTTGCGTGCTTGGAGTACAACTTTACCTGAGAAACTATAAGTAGCATGTTAAGCACTCCCAAACCTATACAGCTACTCTCTGCTGATGAACGGCATTGACCAAGAAACCCGTCTCTACGGATTCCTAGAAATGGGTATACTAACATGGCTGGTGAACACTTTCTAGTTGTGAGTAATTTACACTACTTTGATCTGCAACAACCAGAATGCTCTTCAGTAAACATGTGCTGGTATCCCAGTAGTGTGCCCCCCTCGACCACTTTAAATAAATAAATATAAAGCTTGATGCATGAGCTCATGAGCTGTGTGCCTGAGAAAAGTAATATTTATTTATTGCAACTACTTGATGTACCATGGTGAGAAAGACAATGCACCTCATGTGTGTAGAGGAATATACACCTGGGGTATGGCCAACTATTGAGGAGGGAAGTCCTTATGAGTCAACAGGACGAGTCAGAGCTTCCAGAAATATGATGCACACCATTGGCTTGGGAATGGATGGTAGTAACACAGGAAGACAGGATCCATAGACACAAAAAGAGGAAGATGCAAACATTCTGTAAGCAGAGTCAAGGACCAACCAGGGCAAGAAGAAGGATTGAATTTATAATCTGGGATCAAAGCATGCATGGGAGAAGAAGACTCCAGACCCATGTTCTGACTCGAAAGCCAGGTACCACAAGCATGTCGACCAAAACCTCAAATCATGAACTTATGGGATGACTATCATCCACACGTCTGCACTCTTTTTCGCCTTACCATAGAAAGTGCAGACTTTCAAAAAATAAACTACTTAAATACTACCCACAGGTAAATTTAAAGTCACTTACAGTCTATCTATAAAACAAAAAAATAAAAGGTCTTTAGATACCTCAATCCGATGGACCCTTGATCTTTATAATTAAAAGATACTCGAAAAGCTCTCTACATGTAGCTCAGAAGGTATTGTACACCCTACCCAACTCGGAGCATGGCCCAGTGAGAAAGCATGGTACCTCGGTGGGTGAGGGAATGTCCATCCTGAAGAGGGTATCTCGCTGACCTGTAATCCAGTGACAAAATAAAGGTTCTCCTTTGAGCAACGTTTTAAGAAACATTGCTCTTCAAAAGCACGCAGTAACAAGAAGAGCCTTACCAAAATGGTTTGCACCTGCAGCCTGAGAGAACATCTAGACCCTTCACAATATCAGGAGTACAATTTGCCTTGAAGAGTGTTGGGCATGACTTATCATCAACACGGTGAAACACAAACAAAATAGAAACAGCACACACTTAAGTTTATCTGACCCATAGTTCTATTTGTCAAAGCCAGGAATGGGCTCCCACAACCCATGGACTCAAAAGGAGACAGCACTAATACATTGGACTCGATGGTTTCGGCTGCTAAAGACACAGAGACAGTTCTGGAAACCAAAATTGATTACATTTCACTGGATCTAGGCCTGTCGAGAGCCGACCAGAAGAAATTAGTGGAGAAAATCACACAAATGGAGACCCATATATTGGCCGAATTGGGCGCAGAAGTCAACAAAATAAAGGCCAACATAACTGACGTGTTTGAAAAAAATCAGATTCCTCGTATACCAAGCCAAAGATGCAGCGAGTAAATCTAGGTGCAATAATTGAAGGATTATGTGGCTACCCAAAGGCAAGAAAGGGTAGAATATAAAGAACTACCATGAGACCTGGCTCAAAGAGGTCCTGGCACCCAATGACTTGCCCAACTTTTTTTCTGTGGAAAGGGCGCACAGTGTTCCAGTGGCAGCTGCTAACCTTGGAAACCCACTTAGGACAATTGTGGCCAAACTCCACTATAAAGACTTCTGCAAAGCCAGGAATTGGGTCCCATCAACGTAAACCACTCTTTGGCTCTGTTGCTCCCTGATTACACTGCAGCAACAGCGAGAATCATCTGGAACAACTGCATGGATTGGATCTGCACTACATGCTCCTGTGTCCTGCAAAGTTCAAAGCCATTGCAGATGGGACAACCCATTTCTTCACAGACCCAAGGTAGGTTTGGGATTGAGAAGAGACGTGAGGTGTCCCTGAATCCTGCTAGTAATAGACCACTTTTGCCTCCAAGCCGCCGCATGTTAAAGCAAAAAACTGTGTAAATTACCTGGGAAACCCACGACACTACGAGCAGCGACGGAACGCAAGTAGGGGGTGGCCAATGCAGCAGTCTTGCGGAGGTTATCAGACCATCCAGTATGCATATTCGGAAGAGGAGAGTAGGACTTCAAGAGAGGACATTGAGGAGAGTGATGATGAACTACCCCAACTCACTGCTAGAGCTGCAGATGACCGGCTGTAGATAAGTGACTATATTGCACGGCATGTTTATCACAGTTGCTGCACTGGAAGGGGTTTAATTTTTTCATAGTCTCCTTTCACATATGGATGATCTAAAAAAAAGCATATTTTACTATTTTAGATGTGGGGCAGCCATGGGAGCGGTCTGGACGAGGCACTATCCTAGGCTGGCTTAAGAGTTTTCCCTTGTTTGCCATAAGCCTTCCATCTTGGTATGCTATTGTTGTTACTTATGGCACACGTTTGCTCAACATGCCTGTTTATGATGTCGGGATGACTATTTGAGTTTGGGCTCCAAGTGCTGGTTTACAGAGTCCTGGGGAGAGGCATTTTAGTTGGGGTACTATTTCTAGACATCCACACACATTCTTCAGACCACTCTTAAATATGGGCAGGCAGGGTCTGCTCTCACTCAAGTAGGAATGGCCAGTGCTAAGGAGCAATGAGTGGGGGTGGACTTCGTGGGGTCGTTTTCTGAAAAGTGACAGAAGAGACAAGAACATGCCAAACAAAACTAGAAAATACATGCAACTCACCTGGAACGCTAGGGGCCTAGGCATGTGATTAAACATATTCTGTATAGACAGTAAAGACTCCCAAAGTCATCGAAACTTGCCAGTGTACTTCTGGTGGGGTTTATTTATATTTTATTTATTTTTTGAATTTGGAGGGCGCAACAGCTACCCAAAAAGGGTTTCCCGGCGCCTGGACGGAGCAAAATGCAGAGGAGTACTGATGAAGGATATTACTGGTTAAATAGCAAGGTTTTTAAGGTTTTGCGGAAGCTGGTGTAGATGGTTTCTTTGCGGATAGTGAATGGGAGGGTGTTCCAGAGCATTGGGCCGAGATAAGAAAATGAACGGCCACCCATCCTAGCGAGATTTAACCTCAGGACCGTAAATTTTTCAAGAGTGGAAGAACGAAGGAGGCGAGTAGGGATGTATTGCTGAACAAGAGACTGCAAGTATTGTGAAGCGGAGCCCCATTTGATCTTAAACATGAAGCTGCGAGCTTTGAATTTTATGCGGTTTTCCACTCTGAGCCAGTGCAAAGTATGAAGATGGCTAGAAATGGAAAGGGAGCTGGGATTCTGCAAAGAAGTCTAGCCGCAGAGTTTTGTACCAACTGCAGTCTACGGGTAACAGCCTTATTTGCGCCCAGAAAAAGGACATTCCCATAATCCAGCCGTGAGGTGATAAGGGCATAGACCACAGTTTTCTGGGTGGCATTAGGTAGCATCCAAAGGATCTTCCTAAGCCATTTTAAGATGGTGAAGCAAATAGCTGTGACCTTAACTGCGTGATGGTGCATGGACAGGGATTCATCGATGTAAGCACCAAGGTTCCGGACAAGGCTGGAAGGCCGCGGAGGTGCACCCATCTCAGCGGGCCATTGACGGGGGCTCCATAGATTTTTCTCATTGCCCATGATAAGGACCTCAGTCTTTTCCCCGTTAAGTTTCAGATAGTTCTGGTTCATCCATGCTTCAATGCGCCTAAGACCCAGCTGCAGACAGGATGTGGAGCAGGGGTAATGGTGTGAAAGTGAAAAGAGGATCTGAGAATCATCGGCGTATGTAAAAAGTGTCAGACCAGTCTGTTCTGCAATGCCAGCTAGAGGCCTGACATACAAGTTAAAAAGCATGGGACTCAATACAGAGCCCTGAGGTACCCCGTAGGGTGAAGAATGGATACCAGAGCTATCCGTGGCTGAAAAGATCTGAAACGTACGGCTGTCTAAGAAAGAGACAATCCAGTCTAAGGCAGAACCACGTATGCCAAAGGACCTTAGAGTGTTGACTAATATGGGATGAGATATGCCGCGCTAAGATCTAATAGTATAAACGCGACAGTGTCTCCGATACCGAGGAGATGGCGTAGCCTCTCAGTGACCCCCAGCAAAGTCGTCTCCGTGGAAAACCCGGTTCTGAACCCAGATTGGGATGGGTGGAGAATTTTATTAGTCTCAATAAACTGGGCGAGATGATGGTGAATGTGTATTACAAGGATTTTGGAAAATATTGGCAGAAGGGAAATTGGTCGATAATTAGCAAGAACAGTAGTGTCCGCATTGGGTTTTTTAAAAGTGGAGTCACCATAGCATGTTCAGGGGGATCTGGTTATGTGGGCTTCTCCTGGGAAGTAGACATCTATTGAAGCACACATACGACTACTTCACTCAGTTCTCCTATCAGGCAGTATTGTTTGCTGTCCAGGAAGATCTAGCGGTACTCCTCTTGAGGCTTGTTTACATTCTAGTAGCGACCCACTCTGCATCACTCACATCACCAGATCCTCCTGGACCCCACCAAAACCACACTGGTAATTCTTGCCGACTTAGGGAATCTATACAATCCTTGCACAGGTGTAGCTGAGTTGAGCCCATTGGTGCTCTCAGCAATATATGATTAGGGCCCATTCTCTATTTTTCTCCGGCTCATATATTCTTAGAGTCCTGATGATGATCCTTCTATCTGTCTACAGGAATCAAAATGTCATCAGCTAGTTCGATGGACCCAATTTGAATGTACATAAGAATAAGACGTGAAGTGTTGTTCTTACTTGATACACACTCTTGATCACGTATTGTCACACGTTTATCACTTGTATGTAAGCACCAAGCACATTTCTCAGCACACACCCACTGTGCCATCACAATGTTTTTAATGCTTTTTTTATATACAGTTGAATAAATTGAACATTTGATGTATTTGCACATTAAATGAGATAGCTATGGTCTTGGGACCACTGTTTCCTTATGCATCAGCTTACACAGGCTCCCAGATGACACTGGGATTCCCTCATTATTAATAGGCTCTCGTACAAAGGATGCACATGAAAACGTTGTCATACTTGGTACAAAAACTCACTCTCTTAGGAGGCAATATGGTCTCAAAGAGCAAAACGCTATTATTCCTAGAGGTTCCTATCTTCGAAAGAAAGTCCACCCAAAACGCTCATTCGCAAATTTTGGAATAGAGGAAGCATATGGAGAAAGCCCATGGTACATGATATAGACGGGGAGCAATAGAGAACAGGGAATAAATAAATGGGCAGAGAATTGATAAAACTGCAAAGTAGGGAGCAGCCTAGAGCCAAAGTCTCAGTGAGGCTTACAGGTTGTGTGTGTTCATTGAGGGTCATTTTCGAAGTGTGTACTTCTCCATTCCTTACTTGGTTTGTTCCCTTGTGTCCCAAGGCAATCCCACTTGAGTTGTGTATAGTCACACGCATTCGCACAGAATTGGCGTAAGAGGAAGCAGGCACTTTCCAGTAGTTTGGTCTTTAACTTCAAGGTGGTCATAGAAGCCTTGCTCTGTTTTATGGCGAAGATATAAGATTTTCTCCCCCGCATGGATTATAGAGGGTCAATTGTCATAACCATAAATAATCAGTACTCTTTCCTCTAATAAGGGAATTATTGGAACAGATAACATTCATTGTGAATCTGAATGGGCACAAAATGGACAAGGCATTAAAGAATCAAATGAGTCATTCTGAATACAAATTATATCCCTGCAGCCTTTTCAGGATTTTGTGGCTAATCCTTTTTATGACTGCCTAAATGCCCTTGTGAGTGCTCTGAACCGATTAACCAGAAAGGAAGGAACATTGTTTCGAATAAAAGCAACAAGGAAGAATTTTAGTGCTGAAGTAAGTATTCATTTCTTCATCCTTTCTGAAATAATGAGATCCTACTAACAATGGACTGTTGCTGTCTTTTCTAACACCTGCAGTGCAGTGAGCTGTGCTAATCTGCGTTGCATTATTGTAACACAAGCCCAGTCTTGCATGTATACTCCTAAAATGTAAACCATAAAAGCTTGACTTTGTCTAAAATATTGAAGTTAATATGTAACCTCATGCGAAATTCAGTAATAAATAAACAGTTAAAATAGAAAGTCCATAACTAGATAAGCAACGAATAATGTAACAACTCTATTTTGTATATTTTTTAAACTTTATGCAAAATATTTATACATCTCCCGTAAAATTCTTAAAGAATAAGAATGAACAAATCTAAACTACATACACATAATTTTAAAAAATCACAACCCTGTTACTCTGAATAAATTAATAATAAAAACTAGTACAGAAACAAATGTGTCTTTTTAGAAGAGGAGCGGGAAATCCACTTGTTACAAAGAAACACAAATATTAACAAATTAAAAAATATACACAAACTCCGTAGGCATATTCAACTCTGCATAAAAATGGAAAACCCATTGCAACAATACAAAAATGGAAACAAAGAAGAGCCACAAACATATGAAACAGCTATCTTCAAAAACAATACACAACTGCAAATCAATCATATTCTCAGTGCACAAATAGTACAAAACACAGTAACAACATATAACAAACAAACATAAGCAAAGCCAATAGGTCTCGCCTTCTGGACCTATTGGCGATGCCAATGATTTTTAATCTTGGTGCACATCATGTCCTATGCTGTGTAGCACGGCTAAAGAAAACAAAACAAAAAAGGATGCACTGATGCTGCAGCCTTGTAATTTGTAGAAACAACAATTGATGGACGGAATGTTGCACAATGGCAAAACATTCACCCCCAGTCACAGATCTGAGTTTAATCCATCGTTATTTTGCTCAACACACCACCACGGTTCAGACATGGCCATATGCAAATCAGTCTTTACCCTGTGCCTCATGGGAACAGTCCAGCCCAAACTGCCAAGCCATGTCTTCTCTGGACCGGAAACAAGCATCCTAGGACCGGTTTCTGGCTGTCAGCGTTCATCAGCCAGGATAGCTTGATTCCAGTGGCATGGAGAGCACGGGACTCACGTCTAAGCATACCCGTCCCACTCGGGGTGACAAATGCAGAAACAACAATTGATGGACGGAATGTTGCACAATGGCAAAACATTCACCTCCAGTCGCAGATCTGGGTTTAATCCATCGTTATTTTGCTAACCACACCACCCCAGTTCAGACAAGGCCATATGCAAATCTGTCTTGACCCTGTGCCTCATGGGAACAGTCCAGCCCGAACTGCCAAGCCATGTCTTCTCTGGACCGGAATCAAGCATCCTAGGACCAGTTTCTGGCTATCAGCCTTCATCAGCCAGGATAGCTTGATTCCAGTTGCATGGAGAGCACAGGACTCACGACTGAGCATACCCATCCCACTCGGGGTGACAAATGCAGAAACAACAATTGATGTACGGAATGTTGCACAGTGGCAAAACATTCACACCCAGTCACAGATCTGGGTTTAATCCATCGTTATTTTGCTAACCACACCACCCCAGTTCAGACATGGCCATATGCAAATCAGTCTTGACCCTGTGCCTCATGGGAACAGTCCAGCCCGAACTGCCAAGCCATGTCTTCTCTGGACCGGAATCAAGCATTCTAGGACTGGTTTCTGGCTATCAGCCTTCATCAGCCAGGATAGCTTGATTCCAGTGGCTTGGAGAGCACGGGACTCACGTCTGAGCATACCCGTCCCACTCGGGGTGACAAATGCAGAAACAACAATTGATGGAAGGAATGTTGCACAAAGGCAAAACATTCACCCCCAGTCACAGATCTGGGTTTAATCCATTGTTATTTTGCTCAACACACCACCCCAGTTCTGACATGGCCATATGCAAATCAATCTTGACCCTGTGCCTCATGGGAACAGTCTAGCCCGAACTGCCAATCCATGTCTTCTCTGGACCGAAATCAAGCATCCTAGGACCGGTTTCTGGCTATCAGCCTTCATCAACCAGGATAGCTTGATTCCAGAGGCATGGAGAGCACGGTACTCACGTCTGAGCATACCCGTCCCACTCGGGGTGACAAATGCAGAAACAACAATTGATGGACGGAATGTTGCACAATGGCAAAACATTCACCTCCAGTCACAGATCTGGGTTTAATCCATCGTTATTTTGCTCACCATAATACCCTAGTTCAGACATGGCCATATGCAAATCAGTCTTGACCCTGTACCTCATGGGAACAGTCCAGCCCGAACTGCCAATTTTTAATTTGTAGGCGTGTGCAAGCAAATGAGAGTGAAAGTAAAGCCAACCAATACTCACCGTAGGCTAATAATAGGTTGTTCGCCAACAGACAGCTTGTGCGGTCTACTAGGCGAGACCTAAAAAAGTCTCACAACAAACATTCTCCACAGAATAACAGATATGTAAATGGGGAGCCTTGTTGATATTACTACAGAATTCAAACTGCTAATAAAAGGAAAACGTGATCACTAAGAACAAAGTTCACAAAACTTGGGTTGTTCTTTCTTCACATACTTCTGAAGTTCCAAATCATGGTAAAAATAGAGAACCAGGCCCTCAGATACCAAATAGAACATGTGGCATCATGTCGATATAATATGAACACAACAATAATAGAAACAGACATAGAAACAAACTTTCTTCTTTTTATTTACACAGAAAAAAAGTGACATGAGTTGTGTCTAAAGAGCTAGACAGACAAGAAAGAAACAATTCTAGCTGATCATGTTAGCTAAGGGTTCTATATATAAGTTAAAAAGGTGGGGGGAGAGGAGCACCCTTGTCTGGAGCCTCTTTTAATTTGAAACCCTTTTGATACACAACCATTGATAAGTATTTTTCCGATGGGAGCCGAATATATATTTGCAATTATCCTAGAAAAATTCTGGCCTAAATGATTATATTGAATAACTATTTGCAAGTATGCCCAATTTACGCATTCAAAAGCTTTGGCTGCATCGAAGGTGAAGATCGCTAAAGGGACCTTTTCCTGAACTGCGATATCAATGGCTTCAATCAATTGATGAGTAAGGTTGTGTAACTGTCTCCCCCTTATAAAACCCTTCTGGTCTTCATGAATCAGCTTGGCAGAAAGGGCACCAAGACTTTTTAATAACAACTGTGTAAATATTTTATAGTCTGTGTTGAGAAGCGATATGGGCCTATATGACTCACAATTTAAGGGGTCTTTACCCGGTTTTAAAATCAGACAAATGGTATCTTCATTCCAAGATTTTGGAATCTGGGAACCGTCTAGGTAGATAGCATTAAAAAGATCTACTAGTTTGGGGGCCAGAAGTTCTGTTAGAGCTAAGTAGAGCTCATTTGGGACTGCATCAGGGCCCGCAGCCTTTCCTCTTTTCAAGCTATTAAGTACCTCTAGGACCTCCTTCAAGGTAAAAGCTGAATTTAATGCCTCGCAGGAGTCAGCATCAATCTTTGAGAGTTGTATATTTTTTACGAATGAGTCCATAGCTATTGATGAAGGCGAGAGATCCTCCTCATACACTGACTGGAAGAAATCTACAAAGGCTTCTTCGATATCCGCTCTACCTTCAACGTTTTCTCTTCCAATACCCTAATAGAGAGCTGTGATTTTATTTCTGTTAGACTCAGTTTTGAGCTTTCAAGCTAAACGTTTTCCACTATTTTCGCTGAATTCATAATTTGCTAGAGAACTGGATTTCCACCTCTTCCTTATCCTTTCCTCCAGATATAATGCCAACTCCTGTTTTTTTAATATTTCATCCTCCAGATTATTTTGTTCTTCCTCAGTGAAGCCAGCTTCTAAGCTCCCTTGTTTTTCTAGTATCTCTAGCCGCGTTATTTTAATTATTTTCTCTTTATTTTTACCTGCAGCTATACCGATTAATACTCCTCTAAGAACAGCCTTATAAGCGTCCCATATTATCAAATTAGTAACTTCTCCCCCACTATTTTCTAAAAAATTATTTACTGTTGTTACTCTTAATTTATCAATACCTTGTTGATCAGAAGAGTACGGTCCACTGTCCATCTTTTCTCTCCCTGCACCTGCTTAAAATCTATATCTAGTTGAACTAGCGAGTGATCTAAAAGATGGGCAGGCTTATGTAGAACTTTTTTAACGCTATTACTTAGACGTTTATCATTCAGGAAAAAATCGATTCTTGAGGCGTGACCATATTTATGGTTCCTATAAGTACATTTATTAAGCTGGTCTCCTCAAAGCTTCCAAATATCAATTAGGCCCAAGTCATCTTTAAGTCTATTCAGACACTCTCACATTCTAGGAAGATTTAAGGCTCTACCAGGTGGGTGTCTATCTTTTTTGGGGTCTAATAGGATATTCTAGTTACCGCCTAGTATAATTGGAGTGGAGAGTGCTATTAGTTGCTCGTAGAGAGATTGGAGAGGTGCGGGGTCATCTATGTTAGGGCCATACTATCCAACCAAGGAGAGGGAAATATCTCACGCTTTTATGTTAGTTATGGCCCATCTTCCTCTTGAATCTTCAACTTCCCCTATTAGAGATTGTAGAGGTGCAGTGTCATCTATGTTAGGGCCATAATATCCAACCAAGGAGAGGGAAATATCTCACGCTTTTATGTTAGTTATTGCCCATCTTCCTCTTGAATCTTCAACTTCCTCTATTAATGTCAGATTGGGTGATTTTTTAATAATAATTGATATACCCTTGATGTTACAAGATTGATTTGTACAAACACTCTCTCCAACCCATTTCTCATACTTTATAACTTCAAGCCACTCTTTCTTAAGAGGATGGGTTTCTTGCAATATAATGATATCACTTTTCAATAAATTAAGGTATTCAAACATCTTTCTTCACCTTCCCTTAGCTCTTAGGCCATTCACGTTCCATGTCACAATTTTTAACTCGCCCATTAAAATTAAGTTATTTTTTCCTTGGTTGTAATTTGACCTTGTTTGCTATTAGTTTTACATATCGGACAAATATATATATTTTTATTTTTTTCCAAATGCTCCCCACCCAAAAGAATTTTTAATGTGCACAAAAAAAAAGAAAACATCTTAACCTTACCCCCACCCTGGAGAACCCTCCCTGTAATCATTGGGCGATCCCTGTTGCCCTATTTGAGGACCACAATCACAAGAGTTTAATTTAAGAATCTAGGCTCCCAGTATTACTTCTTACTAGTTATTTACATATGTTCTAAGAACATTTCAACTTCTTTCGGGTCACTGATGTTATGAGTCTTATTATTCCACATTATTCGTAGAAGGGCTGGAAATGTATTTGGACGGTAGCCCCTTCAGCCCTTTAGCTCTTGCATGTATTTTACTAGGGCCCATTGTCTGACTGCTGTTGCCTTTGAGATGTTAGAACGAATTATATCCGTTTTAATGGCTGGAATCTGAAAGTGGCACTATATGCTGACGATTTAATGATTTACACGAGTAATCTAAATGAGTCTTTTAATTGCATAACATATTTATTAACAGAATTTGGTAACATCTTGGGTTATCAAATGAATTGCCAAAAAACAGAGGTTATGCATTGAAATATGCTTAGGCCTCTGATAGAATCCAAGAATAGAATCAAATATCTCGGGATCCATGTCTTAAACAACATTGATGAAATTGCCTAAGTAAATTTAGAGTTAAAGATCAAAGAGATCAGGAAACTATTAAAATCATAGAGCTGTTTATCTCTCCCTTTCATGGGGAGAGCTAACGTGATAAAAATTGCCCTCCTACTGAAGTTTACCTTTGTTTTTAACGCAATTCCTTTAGAATTTAACTCACTTTGCATAAAAAAGATCCAGAGCAAAATCAACACCTTTATCTGGGCCTCCAAAGGTGCTAAGATAACATGGAATAAGCTTCACCAGAAGAAAAAACGAGGAGGAATAGCCAGCCCAGATCTTATGATGTATTGCAAAGCCTTCCACTTCAAAAATGTAAGACATCTTTTTCGAAGTCATGGGACCTATCCTAACTATTGGAAAGCAATTATTAATCATGACCACTGCCTCTACAAATTTGGCCACCAAAAGTACTTTTAAAAAATCAGGCTGAAGGTACCAAGAACAGCGTTCAAACCATGGTCAGAGATAAGGAAGATATGACGCTTCAGTATTATAGTCCGCAAGCACCAATTTGGAACTCTCCCGGAACTCCAGAGTGCATGAAAGATTCATTAGCAGCTCATTTGAAAAGAGCAGGAATCAACAAGTGGGGAGACGTCCTGGAAAATGGTAAATTAATATCATGAGACGATCTAGCAAAAGGAACCAACAATGAAATATCTAGGTTTAAATACTAACAGCTGGTCAGTTGGTCAAGAGATCAAGTGATAACATCAGACCACATTGGGAAGCTAGAGCAAGAAATACATAAAGATCCAGTGCGTAAAGAAGTATCAAAGTGGTACTGGTACTTTGTGGAGAAGAATTAATTCGATTTTGAAACCCCAGATCTTATATGGAGGAAGTTTTTTCCGGCTCAAGACTTGCAGCAACTCTGGCAAGTATCCTGCACTTTTTTATGGCACATTATAATTTCTGCACCCCTTAGGAAAAATCATTTGTTTACTTTGTAAAGATCCTATTGGTTGACTGAAAAACTCTAAAAAATGAATAACCAGGAGATGAAAAAATGTCCTAAATGTGGCGAGAGGAAAGCAAATGATATCCACATGTTTTATACATGTTCCCACCTTGGTGCATTTTGGAACGAAGTTGGTAAGATCATTGGTAAATCTTTAAATATCAGCATCAAGGTAAGCGCCTTTAATATATCTTTGATATTATCTTGCCAGATGTGAGGTGTGTATAAATTGGATTCTTCCGTCTCCTTCAGTAGTAGAGAACTCGGTTCGGGCAGTAGATAAGTTCAGGAATTTGGATAAGACCAGAGGCGAGAGTAAAGGCACAAAACACTGGAAACTTTGGGATAAAAGTTATCAGGTAGGGTAGGAAGTGACGTCCTATGATTTAAATTATGCGATCAACTAATCTTGAGTCCCTTTGTGCTGGTATGTTGGTTTTTAAGATATGGTCTCCATCTCATCCCCAAGGGACTCCAAAGTAAAAGGTGACCTTCTTGCTATAAAAACTAAGACCGCAGAAATGAAGACAAAATGAAAAAAAAGAAAGAAACAATTCATAATAGAATAATATCTATGAATGAACGAAACTTTGAGAAGAACACCATTTGCCTAAGAGTACTGCCTGCAACAGTACAAAGGGTGAGCAACAAATGCATTATGAAATGTAAGAACAAGTATTGGAAATGCAATAGGTCTCGCATTTGTTTAAGTTTGAGCTTTTGGCTTTGCTAATGGTATAGTATTTTAGCCATATGTTATTGAGTGTAAGTATGTGATGTGAGTGTAATTATGTGGGTTGAATTGTAATTGTTAGCCGTGGAGCAGTATCAAGCATAGAGTTAGGCAGGGCCGGACTAGCCATTGCGGGCACCGGGCAATCCCCTGGTGAGCCGCAAGGGTGGGGGCCGGTTTTGGGCCCCTGGGGGCCGTTTTTGTTACAGGACCGTTTTTGCAGCTATGCTGCAAAATCGGCCTTGTAACAAAAATGGCCGAAAACCGGCCCCTGCAAAGTACTCGTCGCCCCCCCAACGCCACCCCCCAACCAGGGAGGGGAGCGGACGGCCGAGCACTCTGCTAGGGCCGGTTTTCATTCCCAGTCCAGCCCTGGCATTAGGTGGCGAAGAGCAGTGTGAAGAATTGGGAAGGAGAGTGAGATTTATAAGAACAGCATGAGGGAGAAGGAAGGGAAGTGAGGAGGAGAGTAGCATGAGGCAGGATAAAGGCAAGTGAGGAGAGCTTTATGAGGGAGAAGGAAGAGAGTGAGGAGGATAGCAGCCTGAGGTAGAAGGAAGAAGAGTGAGGATAGCAGCATGGGTCAGAAGGATGGAAAGAGGAGAGGAGTAGCATGAGGGAAATGAAAAGTGAGTGAGGAGCAGAAGAGTAGCATTAGGCACAAGGAAGGAGAGAGGTGGAGAAGAGCAGTGTGAGGTTGATGGAAGGAGCGTCAAAGGGAAGAGCAGAGTGAGACAGACGGATGGAGAGTGAGAAGGAGAAGGGCAGTGCGAGGCACAAGGGCGGAGAGTGAGGAGCTGAAGCGTAGTGTGAGGCACAAGGGTGGTGAGTGAGGAGAAGAGCAGCATGAGGCATAAGGAGGGAGAGTGAAGAGAAGATCAGCGTGAGTTACTAAAAAGCAGAGAGAGATTAGCATAAGGCACAAGGAAGTTGGTAGTGGGACTGGTGGTGGTATATTGTTTTGGTGATCCTGGTGGTGTTGGTGCAATGCAATGCAATAGGTCTAGCATTTGCTAGTTTTTGACCAATTGGCATTGTAAATGGCAATGCCATTTATTTATGTGTTTAAAAAACACCTGCAATAATAAAAGGCATTGTCATTTACAATACCAATAGGTCAACGCGAGACCAATTGCATTGCAAATGCTTGTTTGCTACGCCACTGCCTGTCCCCTTAATATGTTCTAGTTACGTGATTTGCTGCTGCCAATCATAAAACCAACTAAACAAATTGTTTTTTTGCTAAAAATTATTTGTTTTTCCAAGAAGAACACGTTTTGCAGAACTCGTTTTTTCCTGTGTTTAGCCATAGGAATGTGGCCGCGCAACCCAGTACTGGAAGTGTCCGTTTTAACAATGGCCCTGAAAAACAAAAATGCAAACTGCAATCTGAGTCAGTGGACTTTGAAAGGCAGAAAGATGAGTGTGAAAAGCTGTGCCTCTGATGTAGGCTTGGGAGAGACTTGTTTCGACACGTCACATGGCAAGGAGTATGGGGGAAACTGATGTCTGCTCACACCTAAAGTCTGCCGCCTGATTCAAGGGAGACTGGGGGGGAACGAAAAAACAAAAATACTCGGCTATTAGGGCAACGCTGGCTGTGCACATGCACACAGGTACTTACCAATGGGACACACATAACGCTGCTTGCATGAACGGTGGTCATCTCAGATTGCATTGCAAGTGGTGGCGCCAAAGCTGTGGCTTCCACTGGTGCAGTAGGAGCAGTGGCACTGGGGCGCACTAAACACTGATCACTGCTGTACAGCACACTTCATACAGAGGCCATGGCGCCCACGCCACACAGGCAAAGCCACGGCCTAATATAATGTGACGGTTTACATGTTAAGATTAAGAAACAGCGGGCTTGACAATGACCAGTATCACCCAGGTCACACTGGTCTTCGGTAGCCTTTCTGTTTTCCGCATTTAAATTATACAACCCGCAAAATGCTTCACAAGCACAGACAAGCATACGTGACCATCGGTACATCATCTACTGAACACCTTATGTTTTTTTTCCAATGTAATTTGCTAACATTCCTTTCTCGTGGACGACTGAAGTACAGTATCTGGATGAACACAACCTGATGACTGAGTGCATGGGTTACACAAGCCTTAACTCATTACAGACTGAACAGAGGTGCCTGCAGAGTGAGGTCCAGGAGAAACCTATACCCACAAACAAAATGAACAATTGATCGACTGCAACACCTTCAACTCCCTTACCTGCTCAAACAGCCCCCCCACCAGGGCACCAGACGCACAGAAACACGAGGAACATGTAAAATATTAAATATATGCCCCGTCAGACACAAACTAAACACGCCTTTGCCATGCAATCGCGGCACTCGCGCTTCAACTGTAAACATCTTGAGCTAATGCGCGGGTGCCCTGATTGGTTCAAAAGTAAAGAAATAAAAAACAACATTTTTTTCTATTTCTTTACTTTTGAAGCAATCAGTGCACCCATGCTTTAGCCTAAGATGTTTACAGCCAAAGCGTGAGTGTCACGATTGAAAGCAAAGTAAATAAAGAGAAAAAACGGCGGACACATGTTTTTTTCCTCTTTATTTACTTTAGTTTTAATCGCAGCACTCACTCTTTGTGCGAATGAAAAAATAAGTGCTCACCCAGCAATTAGAAGACACTGTGTCACTCCGCGGAGTAAAAGATCCAGTCCAGTTGGGCAGGGCGAAAAGGAGTCAGGGCGGTAACAAGGAGGGACTACAAAGCCTCACTCGCAATGAAAAGCCAGCGTTTACCTTCAACAATGACACACGCCAATGGTAAGCCAATGGAAATACGAGGCGGAGACTACATTCCAGTTCCGAATGTTATCAATTACAAGAGGCCTCGCAGAGCGAGCAGCGCATGCGCGCTGCAACGCCAGGCGAGACCTAAAAAGGAAATACCACAAGTATGCATCAAAATACTGCCAACTTTGCAAAATACCTCCAACGCATGAAAAAGCCAAGCACGCAACTGCTAGCAGCAGAAAAAAGTAAAAGACACCACAACCAGTTTTCCAAGCCACTTCACTACAACTCTTCTTCTCATGGTGCCAAAATTGAAAATTAAAAAGTAACTGAAATGTAGTCATTCTTACTTTATAAACATAAATATTATGCAAATAAAATTCGAATGTTTGAACTTTTAGAAATACCGAATCCTTGAAAACAGCAATCATTTGCAAAACAAGAGGTATCTTCACAGCCCCCCACCATGTACTCGAACACGTTACAGAAAAAGTAAAAAATCAAGCTTTTCAACTAATATATGCCTAACTACAAAAAGCCCATACAGAAATGAGATAGTCAGTAATCACAAGTAATGCATAATTGCTATTAAAAATAATACCATGAAAACAGTGGCAGCTGGCATGTCCCGATGGTGGTAGGCACATAAAAAATAAAAGGCACTTACCTTTTCTACAAGCATGACGTCATCCTAGAGCATTCTCTCTTTGAGGCAGGCAGGCTGCCGACTCCCAAGCGAATCCAGGCCCTGCTCTCATGGCGCATGAGACCAGCGCTTTGTTTGGTGGGAGTGGCCTCTATTAGTGCTCACAAGAGCACTGGAGGCCTTTGCTTTCTCTAAGCCAGTTGCCTTAACCCCTTCGCTGCTCATGACGACCTCAGCTCGTCATGCAGTACACTGGTCGTGTGCTCATGACGAGCTGAGCTCGTCATGAACAATGGGGATCCTGGAGTAACAGCACTGCAGGGGAATTCCCTTAGCACTGATGTGGTTAACAGTTGGGTTACAGATGTTTAAAATGCGCATGCCTGGCTGGCCGTTGCAAGGGACATGCATATTTTAAACTCAAGAGCACAAAGCTCACTGCTGATACTTAGCAGCAACGGCCCGCCCTCTCCTGTGTCGGCTGATGAAAAATAAAATGGCAATAAATAGACTTTATTATTGTTTTATTTATCATCTCTGCCCCAGGGCTTTTGTTTGTGGGACGACGCTCCTCTGCTCAAATGGAAGAGCAGCCCCTGCATGAAAATGATAAAAAAAGAGTAGATCTGAGGAAACCAAAAAGATGGGTGGAATACTTGAATGAATCTCAGCAATTTATAATTACTCTGGAAGCATGACGGGTCATTTGTTTTAGATTACTATGCAACTCTACACAGAGACGAGCCATGTGAAAAAATGTTGGTCCTACGCTAATAAAAACCTTCCAGCATAAACTGCTAGACCAGGTCCCCTCCAGATTGTAACACAAGCAACTACAGATAAGTTTCAGACTATTTAGGTCTTTTCAGTGAGGGATAGCTTGATTCCTATGGCACAATAAACAAAGGACACTTCTGTAGACATACCCGTTACACTTAGAGCGTCACACTAGGGCAAACAAAAAGGTCAAGGAATGAATGGCTCACCAGAGTACGGATCACGGTCGAGATGGGGGCTTCCTGGAGACTTTGCCACAGGACGGTGTATCATGACCGACCTGTCAGGCTACCTATTTCGACATTCCTGCCCAGATAGTGCAAAGAATTTGGATACCTAGAGGACAATATAAGCAAATACAGATTGCCTTGATCCATTATAACTTACCTTTTACTTTGTGGCAAGACTCTCATCTGAGATTTTACGCCATTCCAGGAGTTCCTTTTTACTCTCAGAACTCACCAAGACTTGACTTAGATTAGTCGTCTTAGAACACCTAGTTCATGCCCTCATCTCTTATGAGTAAACATTTGGTGTAAGGAGCCGTATGGAATTCTTCCTTTGATGATCTACTTGGAAGCATTTTCTTCCAATTTACAAGCCCTGAAGAAGTCCCACTGGGACGAAACGCGTCGGCTGTGTGGTGCTTATCTTTGAAATAAAGAACTTTGAAAGACAAGAAAACGCCATCTTTCGCGATTTATTGTACATACAATATTGTTGTTTGCAAAATTTTGTGGTGAACCTTTGCAGTTGTTCATATTGAATCTAATTCCACTGGGAATAGGCACTGTTGTGGTGGGTTCCAGCCAGTGTGCACACAAACCCCAATTGAAATCCTGGGGGAAGATAAATACTTGGGGAGATAGTAGGTTAGGTGCTGCCAGCAAGAAGGGTCCATCGTTAGGCTTCTTTTTTTTAAAATGAATAGAATTGTTCAAATAATTTCAGCCAGTGCTAATTACTTGTGCAAAAAGACCAATTGATGGACATAATGCTGAACAATGTCATACACTCACCCCCAGTACAAAGATCTGGGCCAAATCTATCATTTTGTGGCTCACCATGCCACCCGAGTTTGGACCCAGCCATATGCAAATTAGTCTTAACCCTGCTACCCATGGGAACAGTCCTGGCTGAACTGCTAGTGGTAATTACTTGGGCAGCCTTCCATTTCACCACATAAATTTAACACCAGAAATGCTTGGAAGTTTCATCCATTTCAAGTAAGCAGTTTGGCAAAATACATAAAGAATAGGACGAAATACAAAACAGAAGGAAGATCATAGATTTATGTTTTAATTAAAAACAAATGTGCTCATTGGCTTCCGCCGAATAATACCTTTCTACCATTTACATACATCAAAAACAGTAAAATTATACTCCCAAATTCCAAACATCTAAAATAAGTCAGTCACTGAATTGAGCTTTAAATATAACAGAAAACATATAAAAACAAAAATGTAGCAACATCACATGAATAATTGTTTTACCATTCATCTCAAACACAGCGCAGAATTCCAAACAGAAAAGATCCCAAAGACAATTTTTAAAAACTGCCACAAAAAAGTTACTGATATTCTAAAAATGCATCATAATCTTATTAATAAATGTTGTTGACTAGAAGAATTTCAGGAGACACTAATCCAAGAACAAAATACCAAAATTACTCCAATTAAAGATGAAAATCAAAACAAGCACATCTGCACTGCAGCTTAATCCTGCAAATAAAATCCAATTGTGAAAATGTATATTAATTAATAGAAAGCAGATTTGCTAACAATATTCTGACATACAATGGCATCCATAACTAAGAGTTACAATTCTTAAAACAACAAAAGGTTAAAAGTTTGGATCAAAGTATAATTCCACCAAGACAGTTCCAAAATGATAACACATTACAAATTTAAATGTAATTAAAGCATTAAAATACAAAAATAATAGGTATATTTTGTCTTAGATCAACAGTGTTAAAACATCAATTTGAGCATGTTCAGCAGAATGCATGCAAAAACAATTGGAATTCAGTATAGTAGGATGTTAAGATCCCTAAAAACTGTAAAATACAATTCTTTATTACCACATTGGAGGTTAAGAACTTTAAAGTGTAAAATATAATTCTTTATTACATATATCAAAATGACATTAACATTAAGATATTCAAGCAAAGGTTATAGAAATATGGCAGAACTTGTCTATTATAAGCTAAGGCTCCCTGTTTTCCCTTTTCATAGATTTTTACAGATAAATACAGACAGAAAACAATGTGTTTTCTGTCTGCATTTATTTTTTCAAGTGGATAAATACAGAAAAATGTGCTCTATTTAAGTAGCTCTCTGTGCTGTCTTTGATTAATTATAGTCCAGCAGCTGAGAATATGGTCGGCATGGGAAATTAAAAAACAGGATGAAATTTCTTTAAATAATAGCATATAGGTACAAACTGGCCATCATCGCAGCAAAAAAAGCTTACGCTTCAGGGAAAATCTTATCTGCCCCCTGCCAGTCGAAAGAAATCTTTAAAGTTCTTAATGAATTTACCTCCGACCCTAGGACGCTCCCAACTCAGGCCCCCACACAGGAAGCATGCAATACCATTAGCACCTTTTTTATTGAAAACATTGTATTGATTAGGGACACCATCCCAGTCATCCCTCCTGGCGCTGGATCTGTCTCCCCTCCTCACAACACTTTCTCATTTACACAATTTCCCCTCCTTGATCCTGCTTCTCTGTCCACTCTCGCCACTCGCATCAAGTCTGGTTCCCCAGACGACTGCTGCCCCCCCTCCATACTCCGGGACATCTGCCACTCTCTACCCGACTGCATCCTCCCCCTGCTAAACTCCTCTCTCTCCTCCGGTACGGTGCCTGGCGCCTTCAAGGAGGCTGTGTTGGTGCCCCTCCTGAAGAAGCCAGGGCCGACCCCGCTGTCCCGGCAAATTACCGTCCTATCTCTCTCTTACCTTTCTTTTCTAAAATCCTGGAAGCCCACGTCACCACCTGTCTCTCACAGTTTATCGAGAGTTCCAACTTTCTCGAGGCTAACCAAGCTGGCTACAGACCCGGCCACTCCACGGAGACAGTGATCTTGGCCGTGCTGGATGCCCTGAGAGACGGTGTCGACAAGGGTACCCCCCAGGCCTTGGTATTGTTAGATCTGTCAGCCGCCTTTGACACGGTGGATCATAACATCCTTCTCCACCGTGTCGAACAGGCTGGCATCCAAGGCCTGGCGCTGGCCTGGGTCAAATCCTTTTTGACCGCCAGGTCTCAGACCCTTAGTCTGGGCACTTTCAGGGCTCCCAGGGAGCATTCGCCCTGCGGGGTCCCCCAGGGTTCTTCTCTATCCCCTCTTCTTTTCAATCTTTATCTTTGCCCCCTTCTTTTTTCATTGAGGCAGTGGGACGTCACCGTGTTTAATTATGCGGACGACCTACAACTCATCTTCTCTCTTAACTCCCCCTCTGCTATTCCCAACTTTCAGGCAGTCATGTCCCACATCCTTTATTGGATGGGCCACAACCAGCTAAAATTGAACCCCGGTAAGACGGAGCTCCTCCTCCCTGGCAGGAGCGCCACCTTCTGGGGGCCACAATTCTGGCCGGCGGAACTTGGTCCCTCCCCCACACCTGTGTCCTCGGTGAAGAGTCTGGGGGTCACAATCGACTCCGGCTTATCCCTTGGGCCGCAAGTGGGGACGGTGGTCTCGTCCTGCATCTACCAGCTGCGCAGGATCAGGAAAGTGGCATACCTCCTTACACCTGATGCCCTCCTGCGGGTCATCATGGCCCTCGTCCTCTCCCGCTTAGATTTTTCCAACGCAATCTACCACGGTCTGCCTAAAACATCGATGGCCAGACTGCAAGCGGTTCAAAATCAAGCGGCGAGACTGGCCCTAGGGATCCCGAAGTGGCAATCTGCCAGACCCCTCCTTGCCAAACTCCACTGGCTCCCTGTCACCTCAAGGGTAGCCTTCAAGATCGGCTGTATCATCTTTAAGTCGCTAGCTGGGGCCTGCCCCGCTTTTGTAAAATCTCTCATCATTCCCTACCGCCCATCCCGGGATCTGATATCCGCTCACCTTCATCTCTTGACCGTCCCCTCTTACAAGCTCTGCAAATCTGGAGGCCGGAGATTTGCACACCTGGCCCCCAAGCTATGGAACTCTTTTCCTCTTTTTCTCAAAACCTCTAACTCTTTGACCCTCTTCCGTAAGTCTTTAAAAACCGGGCTTTTCCCCAAATCTGGCTAGCTCTTCTGTCCTCTTTACATCCAACCAGCGCCAGGAAAACCATGGTGTCAGTGCGCTTTACAAGCACCCCTTACAATACAATACAATACAATACAAGATATATTTATGGTATAATGCTAGTATTTACCAGTGGATTTATTGGTATGTAATATTTGACAGCATAAACAGCTAAAACATAACAAACATGAAATTATGAGTGCGCGCCTGTTAAAAAATATATAAATGTACTGTTTTTTACTTCATTTATACGAAAACCACAAAATAAATATGGATAAATACATATAAAATGGACAAAAAATAATTATGGATAAATACAGACGGAAATGTTGAAAAAATAAATACCATAAAACCGGGAGCCCTAATTTATAAAGCATGATTCTCCCCTACAGGATTCAAGAATCTCACTGTTTTTTGTCTGCAAGCCTACTATCATTGAAGTTTTCTATTTCATTGCCTAGTTTCCGGGTTTCAGTAGCAAGCGGTTTTATAAAGTTGTAAAGGATATAACGGTAAGTCTTTGAAGACTTAAAGTTTTCACTAAGAAAAGTACGCAAAATATGCAAAAGCTAAACAAATTACTATCATCTCAAAATGAGATTAAAGATAGAGTGCAGCCAAGTACTGAACTCTAACATCTTTAGCTCTCGAGAAGGAGCAGAAATAATATGTTCCAGGCGTGTGAAAGCAATACTCTGAAATCTGGTGCCGAGTTCATTCCAGGGAATGAAAGGCTGGCAGTGCTCCCGGAGCCTTGGGCCACTTGGCGAATGGCTTCGGTTCTCTGTAAGATGGACTTTGCATCGACACCCTTAAACAAAGTACATGATCTTTACAATGTTAGTGCCCCATTAGAAATTATTCAGTATTTGAGAGGATCCTTGCTAGGCGACCAAGATACTTTTAGCTGCAGCAAGAACCTGGTTGCCAGCCAATGGGAAATCCTTGCAGATTGTTATTTTTCGTCTTGAAGCATGTTTTTTAATCGAAGCTGATTGCAGAGAACTATTCCACAGATGTACTACTAATCAACATATCACTATTGTTTATGGTTGGCTATGAATATGGAGATGTGTGGAAAGTACTTTGCTCCTGCAGGTTGCGTAATTCAGATGAGTGCATTGTAACACCGTCTCCTTTCTCATTTCTCCCACCAGTGCTGTCTGAGTACAAGGCACTTTAGCCTACCCGGGGGGCGAAGGGGTATGTTTCGTTACTTACCGGTAATCTCCATTACTCTGATTAAGGTCCTACTCGTCCCAGTCCTTACAAAGTGAGGAAATCCTGCCTCACGACAGGCTAGTTCATAACGCTAGTGTTTCTTTTATTTTTATTATATAAGCCCCTCCCACCCACCGCCATGCCTGTTATCAACAAGTCCAGACACAAACACAGCGGGAGGGAACAGGACTGGAACGACGAGGACCTTAATCGGGGAAATGAAGATTACCAGTAAGTAACGAAACATTACCCCCTCATACGTCCTCCTCGTCCCAGTCCTTACAAAATGAGGACATCACAAGCAGAAAAATCATGAAGAAAGAAGCAGGACACCAGGGATCCATGCAAAAGTACAAAACGTTTAATCAAACAAATGATTAAGACACAGCAGTGTTCAAGACGCCAACAGCAAAATTGCCCACCGAGTCATGCAAGACATCAAGGTGATAATGCCGGACAAACGTATGATGGGACTGCCAGGTAGCCGCCCTACAAATCTCATAGATACCAGCCACCTCAGCCCAGGAAGGAGACACAGAACGCATCAAACGCCCTTAAACCAGAGCTGGAGGAGGCAAACCCACAGACTTATAGGATTGGCAAACCACTAAACGTACCAATCGACTGATGGTGAAAGTGGACAGCTTCTTCTCCTTGGCCACACCCCCACAGGACACAAACAGGGCAGGAGAAAGATGAAACCCCAGGGTTCGCTGGAGGTAAACCTGAAGGTCTCTGCGAAAATCCAAGATAGAAGGAACAAGCGTATCCCCATCCCCAGGCAAATCAGAAAGAACATCCTGCTGCAAATGGAACTTAGAGGAAACTTTAGGAAGAAAAGCTGGGTCAAGCTGCAAAACCACTCTGTCCTGCAAGAACTGCAAATACGGAAAGGAAACAAGCAAAGCACCCAACTCACCCAACCGCCTAGCAGAGGTAATGGCCAACAGAAACGTCACTTTATCAGACAACCACAACAAATCAGCATACAAAAAAGGCTCAAAAGGGGGCCACTACAGACCCCTCAGAACAGTTGCAAATCCCAAGAAGGCTCAATCAAAGGAGTGGCTGGATGACGAAGCTGGAAACTCCACAGAAGCCGCCTCACCAAAGGAGCAATACCATCCAAGGAGGCACCCGGGCCCCTACATGCCCGAACCACAGCCCACTGAGCAGACAAATTAGAAGGGGAAATCTCTTTCAAAAACCCATTTTGAAGAAAATTAAGAATAGAAGCTGGATTCCCAACCACAGGATGCACACCATGAGATGTGCACCAAGAGACAAAAGAACTGCAATGCTTACCATAGCTCTTAAGGGTAGTAGGCAGATGTGACAGTGTTGGCGTGGGAGGGGGTTTGGTACTGGTTTCGGGGTTAGGTAGAGGCGGTACACGTTTTAAACTTGGCTTTATTTTTATGGTTCTCTTTGTCCTATAAGTCAGTCTTTCCCTGGCGAACTCCAGGTTGTTCGTGGTGGCGGTGTCTTCGGCTTGGGGATAGTCCACGCTGTCTTGACCGGCGTAGCTGTCTTCTATTTCGGGTCTCCAGGCCGGTATACCGAGGGAAAAAGGAGACCAACAGAGGGAGCCGTTAGTTTAAAGTTTGGATACTTCCGGACTGATCAGGGGCCCAAGTGAAGTGAGGAGTCACCGTGTCTTTCGCTACCTAGTCGTGATTGTGCACCGTGGCGGGGTAAGAATGTGAGGGAACCAAAGGGTAGGGAGGGTGGACGGGAATCGGGTCACACACACACAGGGCAGGCACGCACAAGGCTACTTTACAAATTTACACAGGGGCGTTCTTCTTCCCCACCCAAGCCGCAAAACGTCTCCGTACCTGGGAAAGCCACACTCCTCCCTCGGGAGTGTAGCACGGCGATGCACAGGGTCGTTGGCCTCCTGGCTCTCCCTCATTCTCGGTGCTCTCGTCCGTCTTCTCCGCTCCGTCCTTCCACGCTTGCTCGCCTTCTCCGCTTCCGTCCTCCGAGGTGTAAACACACCCACCATACAGGATATCCTGCTCTTTGTCCAGTCCGGGTCCTCTGACGTCGGCAAGGGGCGGAGTTGCGTTCTGCTCCACGAAGGTCCAATTAAAGGCGACGCGGTCTCCGTCTTCCTCCGGTTCTGAAACACTGTCCCACTCCGCCCTTGGTTTGTTAGTCTGCAGGGAACGAGTGGAATTAGGGACAGGTGACCACCAGTCAGTGTGCTTCTCCACCATGACATCGCTACAGACAGCTGGATATGTGGAGTGATGCGGCTCGCTGGTTAGAGGCGGCAGACCCGTAAGCAGAGAACGGCCAGGGACCAGGGTTCAATTCCCGACGCGGCAGGGTCGTGGACCAGGGTCAAACGGACTTGATAATTCTCGCCTTGGTGCCTACTCTAACCAGGGAACACACTCGGCAACTCTGGGCATTAAGCTTGCCTCATCTTTACAACGGCCCCCCACAGACGCCGGGGATGCCTGGCTTCACCTTGGAGATACCCAGAAAGGGACCATCTCACAGGGAAAACCAGGACGGGTTCCCCAGCGGTCTTCAGCACCAGGATACTCCATGGAGTTGCAGTGCGCTTTACAAGTACACCCACATTTACATTTACATTTACATATCACAGGCCAACCCAAAGACTACAACTTTAAATGTTCAAGAGCCAGGCCGTCAGATTTAACTGAAGAAGACGAGGCAAAGACAGAAGAGGAAACTGACGGGACCACGGTAAGCCGGACAAACCTACCCCTGGCCAGCTGAATCAACAGCGGAAACCAAAGGCTGCGAGGCCAAAAAGGAGCAATCAAGAGCACAAACACCCTCTGCCCCCGAATCTTGTGTAGCACCCTCGGGAGTAGAGGAATCAGAGGGAAGGCAAACAGAAGGCCTGTCTGCCAAGGAATCGAGAGGGCATACACCACCCAAAACTGAGAGCAAAGCACTCCGGAATATAACCGAGGGAGAAGAGAGTTATGAGGGGAAGCAAACATATCAATCCAGGTCGTCCCGAACTGAAGACAAAGGTCCCGTAACAGAGTAACTGAGAGATGAAACAGGACAAAGGATGGAAGGGTGCGGCTCAGGTGGTCCACATGAAAAGTCAGGTGACCCTGAATGTAAACTGCCCTCAATGCCTACAGGTGGGACTCTGCCCAGGCACAAATCATGGAAGCCAGCAGATTCAGAGAGGCACACCTAGTCCCCCCTAACAGGTAACCGCGAGCCACCTGATTGTCGGTACGAACCAACAGATTCCCCCCATGGAGGGAAACCTGAAAGAACAGCATCACCTGCCAAATGGCCACCAATTCCCTCCAATTAGAGGTATGGACCCTGTCCATCCGAGACCACTGACCCTTGGCCTCCAAGGACCACTAAGTGGCCCCCTACCCCAAAGACTAGCGTTGGAAGTGAACAAGAGGGGAGGAGGAAGCTGAAAACGGCCCCCCTTTTCCAGATTGGGAGTGCAAAGCCACCAGCCCAAGTCCTAAACAAGAACTGGGGAGAGAGGAACCAGAGAGTCGTTACCTGCACAGGAAGGGTCCCAATGAGACAACATGTGATTCACCAAAGGCTTGAGATGCAGATGAGCCCAGGGAACCACAGCTGTGGTTGCCGCCATAAACCCCTGGACCCGCAACCAAACTGGAGCCAGAGCAGCTGGGCAACTCAGCAGGTCCCACAAAAGAAGCTGTAGGGCAGAGATCCGATCAGGAGGGAGAAACACTGCCCCAAACTAGGTGTCAAAAAGTCCCCCAATAAACTGAAGTCTCTGAACTGGGACCAGATAAGATTTCACCAGATTCAGCTTGATTACCAGACCCTGGAACATGGCCATCATCGCCTCCACTGCCAGAAGAACCTTAGGAAGGGAGGAAGCAGAGATCAAGCAATCATCAATATAGAGAAACACAGAGAAACCCTGAAGCTCTTCCCCCCCTCACAGCAGGAGACAATACCTTGGTGACAGTCCATGGAGCAGTAGAGAGGCCGAAAGGGAACACCCAAAATTGATAATGGACTCCGTCCACTGCAAACCTCAGGAACCTCTGGCTTCCCGGATGGACAGAAACGTGAAAATAGGCATCTTCTAAATCCAGAGAAGCAAAAGAAATCACCCTGCTGGAAAAGGGGAATGACGGACTGCAAGTGGCCATCCGAAAATGATCCAGCCACACAAATTTGTTCAAGACCTTGAGATTGAGAATCGGGTGGTAGGAACCATCGGGTTTTTTGACCAAGAAGAGGGTGAATAGAAACCCAGGCCCCGTTTGGCCTCTGGAACCAGGAGAACAGCGCCCTTCGCCAGCAACATGTCCACACCTGACAACATAGCAGACCTCTTCAAGAGGTCTTTTGACAACGGAGTAACCCGAAAACAGTCCAGAGGGGGAAAGCCCTAGAACGGAATCTGTTAACCCTGATCGATGACCGATAGGACCCACTGGTTGGAAATCCGAGTAGGCCATTGATCCAGGAACAAATGGAGCCAAGCCCCCACCTTGGCATTGTCACTTCTACCCAGCACCCTGGGGCTGCTGCTGAGGCTGGGATTTAGAATGAACGCAGTCCCCCGACCACGAAAGGGCTGAGAAGAAGAAAAAGCACCCTGAAATCCTTGCTTATGTAAAAAGGACTTATTTTTCTGCACACTCTGAAAAGGTTTGAACAACTTATTCTCCTCCAGAGACCGCTGCACCTTAGTGTTCAAATCGTCCCCAAATAGCCTTGGACCATCAAAAGCCAGTTTATGAATCAAGGCTTTCTGTACAAGAGTACCGCTACACAAAACGGCAGCAACAGGAACGCCTATGGATTAGCTAACACCAACGTTTCGACCGCCGTGCCGGGCAGGAAAAAAACAGGCATGGCGGTTGGTGGGAGGGGCTTATACAATAAAAATAAAAGAAACACTAGCATTGTGAACTAGCCTGTCATGAGGCAGGATTGCCTCACTGTAAAGACTAGGACGAGGAGGACATATGATGGTGTAATGCATATCTCAAAGGTGCTTGTTGGTTGAAATGCTGGAGTGCTAGAGCTGGAGTTCCATGCAAGTACTTGTGCATTAGATGTTCAAATCTTCTGAGGGTTCGACTGACGATTCAGTTGACAATGTTGTGAGAGAAGCTTTAAAAATGGAACACGCCCATATGGCTTTGGGTAGTATTCAGTAGTTTTGGTGTGCCTTGGATGTGTGTTCCCTAATACTCATGCATCTGCTTTCTGGTGTCCTCTAAACTCAGTGCTGCATTTTGTAAGTGACTGGGTGCAAGTCCCCTGAAACCACTCCAGGTACCCATCTCTTCATCTGACAAATCAGCGCAGCGGTACCAGTAAGACATGGCCAGCTGCAAATCTAACAGATAGTGTGCTCAAGAAAATCCAGGTAATTAGAATTGTTTCGGATAAATCTCTTGTGTGAATTGTGTTTTTTTCATAATAACATGAAAGTCATTGTGAATACTAAAACTACAACCTATTTGATGTTGTTTTGTGTATCAAACTAGTTTTGGAGTTCTATTTTCAAAGGTATGTTTACTTTTAACACAAAGTCAGAAGAAAGAATACATTCTGGAAAATACCAACTTTTATTAGATAACTCTTAAAGTTGAATGATAATACCCAAAGACATTGCAAGGTGAATTGTAACCAGTGAGTATCAAACTTGAATATTATCCTCTAAATGCTTATTGAGTAGACGAAATGTCAAGGACATTCTCTTATTGAACTGTTGCTTATATCCTCCCATGCACCAGAGTTTTGAAGAGAGAGATTGTTAAGAGGATGCATTTTGTTACAGGTAAAAGAGTAGCAAGCAGGTTTAAACAAAGCAAATGGTAATAATTTGTAGAATTATTGATTCTAGTATAATTTCATTTCAGGTCTCCCTCCACGCAGTTCCTTACCTAAAATCCCCTCCCCTCCTCTGGCCGCTCCAAACCTCTGTATACTTAGTGCTGTCTGAAGGTAGGCACCATGAAGATAGGCATCTTAAAGGTAGACATCTTGAGGGTAGGTATCTTGAAGGTAGGCATATTGAAGGTAGGCATCTTGAAGGTAGGAATCTTAGAGGTAGGTATCTTGAGGGTAGGCATCTTGAAGGTAGGCATCTTGAAGGTCGGCATCTTGAAGGTAGGCATCTTGAAGATAGGCATCTTGAAGGTAGGCATCTTGAAGGTAAGCATCTTGAGGGTCCTGCTCCTGGAGAATAGGAATCTCAGCAATCCTAAATCTTATGATATCAGCTGGGATGCAAGGCTTTTCCAACAGTGTCTTCTTAGGGCCATAATATATATTTATAAAGTAGTCTTATTTGCTAAATACTACTATTTTCCACAGCTTTTGTTTCCTTTTTCACTACTTTAATTCATACCCTGTGATTCTAATTGTTATGCCTTTTTCATAGGGATTTAATAGGTGTCAGTAATAAAGCCACCAGCAATTGATGTGCTGTTTCTAATATCTCAAGGATATCCCTGTCCCCCCCAAATCTTAGGGGTCAATTAGGATGGCGGATGGATCGCCACCGTCATGCAGACGGTGGCGATCTGTCCGCCATCCTATCCCGTCTGCCAACTATTTTCCCCCGCCATATTACAATGGCGGGGGGGACAGTGGCGGAGGGGAAGACCGTCCGCCGCTTTTCCGCCGTGGCCGCTTGCAACCATGGCGGAAAAGGTCTAATATGATGGCGGTGTCTGTCAGACACCGCCAGCCATATTAGGATGGCCGGATGCAGATGCCATTGCTTTGGGGGCCCGTCGCGGGCCCCCAGGGTGAAGGGGAGGTGGGGGGTGCACATGGGGGGTACCGCGCGGTGCCTGTCATGTTGTGCTGTGAAACGCACACATGCATTTTTGACATTGCGGCAAACGGAGCTTTCAGCACCGTCGGCGGCAATGTTAAATATGCGGGATGCAGCCGCCACTGTGGCGGGTGCATCCTAATTCAGGGCACGGTACCTCCGCCCTTGTGGCGGACGGTCCCTGCCCCAGACAGGATGGCGGACGGACTTTGTCCGTCCGCCATCCTAATCGACCCCTTAGTGTTCCCAAAACCTATGCGAGTCAATTTGCAAATCATATTATAAAGCGCTCTGATACCCTCTTGGGTCAAGTTGCGCAATATTAAACTTTATAAATAAATAAAATAAATAAATATTATATTGTTATACAAACAATATAGAAAGAAACCAAAAAATACACCCCTCCATACAGCTGCTGAAAAACAAGGTGCCCAAACGTTACTCCTCTGTAATTTCCTAACCATAAAACAACTGACCAATAAGTTGTATCATTGTTGCAGTCTTAGTGCTATGTTATTTTAACTTAATAAAGTGCATCGACTTATACCCAGAGGTATATCTCAGCATTTGTGAGGCCGTCTTTGGGCAGCACACGTGGTGTAAGGGCTGAAGCAAGGATTTTTTGTGTGCACCCTAGCTGATGTTTCGATTGCCACCCCTCCCACATTCCCACCTGCAGTAGACTCATATTTCTAGGGTTATTTTAATGCCCTCTTTTGGTAGTGCCCCAGGCGGCATTGCCAATTCATGCGGTATAGCCCCAGCCCAGAGTTATACAGCAATATCACATAACATATTACCTGTGGTGTGCTTATCATACATCTCTTTATTTGGCCAGCTTACGCACCAGTTTTTCCCTTCTTACTGACCGCAGAGTGTCACTAAAAACATCCACCACCCAGGTAAGTATTGAAAGCCCCTTACTACAATGGCCAGATAGAGTGCGCCAGTCACAGTCCGTGTAAACCAAGGCAAGTATAAGAAACAAAGGACAAGTCACAAAATATGCAGAACTCTAAATATGAAGAAACACCACAAAGCACATTCCCTAGGCACAATATTTAATGGAACCAGACATGAGACTCGTGCAGGATGACCAGAGGGGAGACGCGGGCCACCGACAGATACACAGTGAGATCACGATCACCCCCTCCATCTACTCCTCCTTCAGTCCTTTCATCCATTCTGTTTCAGATTTTCAAAAGATGTTGAAGGTAGCACAGCATCCCCCCCCTTCCTCCTCCTCTGTACCTGGAATCTCTGTCTCCTTCTGCCACCTTAACCTAAGTGCTTGGTTGGAGTCCATCACTCCTCAGTCTGTGGCCTCATTTCTTGGTGCTTGTTTTGGATCTTGATGGACTGCACAAGCTTTCTTAATGTGGCCACCTTCCAACTAGTCTGAGTTGTTGCACATGGCATTTCCTTCTTTAACTAGAAAATACTTCTCTGCAGGTGTTTCTAACCAATAGAACAAGGTGTTAACTGTTGGTGTTCATGCTCGATGTTTTGAGGAGGCTGACGTTTGAAAATAAATGTAACAAACACAAATGCTACTTCCTCGTGCTCATGTTGCTCCTTTTTTGTTCATCTTGTATGTGACTTCTCCCTTAGATCTCCTAGCAGCATTCTTTGTGTAATTGCCTTTTAACTTCCTTACCAGTTGTATGAACTGAATCCTGACAAGATTTCTGGTCAAGCAGTCCTATTCCAGAAGACTGCTGAATTTTGGCACCATGATGTTTCCCTGGTAGTGATTTGGCCACCAAAGGCAAGTATGCCTTGATGTCTTATAAAATGCCCTCCCTTCCTTCAGGAATCACCCTGTGCAGCGAGTCCTCCAAGGCACTCCTGTAGTTCTGTGTGTGTTTCTCTCTCCTATTTCCCCTCTTACCTTCATACTAGCAGCCCGCCCCAGCGTTGCCTGGGGCCGAAAGGGGCTGGGGGCTGCATTTGAGACTTGCGTGCACTTCTGCCCCCGGCCCCCTCCCGCCCCTGCCCGCCCCTGCCCGTCCCGACCCCCACCCGTCCCGGCCCCCCCTCCCGCCTGATCCTTACCTCAGCCGCCGGTCCCGCTCCAGGCGCCCCGCCCGCACAGGCCGCCACTCTTTAGGCGCCCCACCCGCACAGGCCGCCACTCTCGTGGCGCCCCGCCCGCACAGGCTGACACTCTCCAGGCGCCCTGCCCGCACAGGCCGCCACTCTCCATGCGCCCCGCCCGCACAGGCCGCCACTTTGCCCAGCAGCTAGAACGGCAGCGGCAGTCCTCCCAGCAGGTCGCGATCTTCTGCGCCATTTCCGGAAGTGTTGCCAGGGAGCGCAAATGCAAATGATGTCATCACGCAGACGTCGCGGCCGGCGCTTCTTGCAAGGGACTACTTTATTTTTATCTCGACATTTTTTAAACAACATATATTTTTTATTTTTAATAGCCTATGTCCTTCTGCTTGCCCTGAGGTTTTCAAAGATGTCTTGGGTGTTTTGATTGGTGGTGTACTTTTCGAGTTTACCTTGCTCAAAGGTTTGTGTTCTCTCTTTATAATAGTAGTATAGATTTTGCTGCTGTTGTCTTTGGCCAAGGATTAATTCTAGGTTCTGTATTTTACTGAGATAAAGATCATTGATTTTGCTCCAATATGTCTCTTTGCACTGCACCCTTAGTGATTGTGGTATAAATTCATATACCGCCAGGGCAAACCATTAGCACATGGGAGTGTACAAGCAGCTGCACAGTTAAATACCTACTGGACAGGGAACTGTTGAGCAAGATAATCCAGAGGATACCCCTGGGGGAAAAGAGTGAGCTTCCAGTAAAGCTTGAGCATGCCCAGGGGTGTCTTCCTCCTTATAACTCATCTCTCCTAGGAGATCGCAATTGATGTCCTTAAGTATCAGTAGATGGCGCTGCCCTAATCGAGAATACTGATTCCCAGGACTCACCTGTTACAAGTTGTGTATTGGAGCTAACGTTAGCGTTGGTGGGGCCCGCACGACAATGTTTGTTGGGGCCCACCCAGGACTTCCTTCATAGATTCCCACACTGCCACCCTCCAATGGTGCTCCTCATCTCTACCTATGTCCTCTCGTACATGTAATTGTTTTATAGTGGTACTTATCCCAATATAGACTATCAGAGCGCTTTACATCACAAACATATTATAAAGAGACAATAAGTGATGCAACACATATCACTTAAGACAGTAAAGACTACAAGGTAAAGGAGTCACATGTCATCCTTACTGGTAGGCATGATACACAAAGAGTGCTTGGCCTAGAGTAACAAAGGGGTAGACTTACTAAGTTTTCACACAGAGCAGTGACCAAGCTTCCTGTGCTGCGTTGCGTGAAAAGGAGAGGGCACACTATAGTGCAAGGGTGTGTGTTTGATAGGTTTTAAACTGGGCCGGTACCCTTCCGGCACAAAATCCTATGCCTTGACAAAATTGGGAAGGTTTGAAGAAAATGAATATTTTCTCCAATTGTACACTTGTCTTGAGGAGGCAAATTTCTTTTAAGCAAATCCCGGTCTATTAAGTTAGTTGATTGAGATTAGCATCTGTAGGAGAGTAGGGTCTGCTTTCCTATGGTCACCCCAGATTTTTGCTTTTTGCTTCACTGGTTTTCGACATAATGTGGCTGTGGGCCTGCTAATCAGACCCACAGCCTGCTGTTCTCTCTCTAAATTCACATCCCTGTACTTTAGGTACATACACAATTGGACATTGGGTCACCTTATCAGCCCCTGTACATTGTACTATAGGTACCCAGGGCATAGGTGTATCCAAGGCCTACCAGGGGCTGCAGCATATCTTTTGCCACCCCTGGCAGGCTATCTAAACTGACACAACTGTCTGATCACTCAGCTGGGGCAAGGTCGTGTAATCACCCCTTGCTTAGATATAGTATACCTATATCTAAACCTATATCTGGACACATGTATACCTATAAGTCACTCCTATGGCAGGCCTTAACAATCCTGGAGGCAGAGTGCTTGGTTTTATGTGAGGTGTGCTCTAGCATGAGCTGAGCCTGTCTGCAGCTGTCGGGACCAACTCCCTTAGCTGTTCCGGGATATTGCCATACCATATACTCTTAAGTGCATTATAATCCTTGCGGTTACTTGCTAACTTTGGTTTGGCTTTATCAAAACATGTCATGTAAGGTGTCATACGCTTTGGAATACTACCCTCTCGCCAGTCCTGGCGACTCGGGTAGCATTCCACCCTTCTAGAGGGAGAAGACATGTTACTTTGGTTAAATCTAACCAAAGCCCCAGCATCACAAAATGGATGCTGCTGCCACAGACACGAGTCTGGCCTCCTGCTGCTGACCGAAACTCCAGCAGGGGACGCGTGGACAATTGGTATCCTGTCACAGGGAGGTGTTACACCACCCCAGACAGGAGATAGTGGATTGTAGCAGGGAGGGTTGAATGAAACTAGACACTGCCTGGGGAGCACAAGGCTTCCCATGCATAGTCCAGTTCAAACCGGTGCTGGGACACTCCAGTCCCAGCTCTGGAGCGAAACTGGACAAAGGGAAAGGGGTGTGAAATGTACACTGCTAGTCTGGTTGCTCCAGATGGGCCCTCGCTCCCCTGAAAAGGAGCCACCGCTCTGACCTTGCTGGTCCGAGTAAGAAGCGATCTTCGGATCCTGCGTGGGTTGCATTTGCCAAGGCCTGTTAACTCCGATTCGGAAGCCGACACCGCTGACAGTGAGAGCCTTTGTGGGACAGCTCGTGCTCCACTCCTGGTCATCGTCGATGCCCCAGAGTCCACGTGGCAACGGAGACAAGCTTCACGACAACCACCTGATTGCGCCCGACATCGCCTGGTTCCTTCCTGGTTCCATCCTGGTCACTGGCTAGTGAGCCAGACTCTGTCCCCTCTGCTTTCAGGTACTCTACATCTTCGATCCACCCTTGGATCCAACCGGACTCTTCTCTCCTGGCCGCCTGCAGCATCTTCATCTCCAGGCTCCATAGAACTCCACAAACGAAACCCGACACACTTTGGCACCTACGCACCCGCTTCCTGTGGTTGAGGTAACGATCTAACACCGGTGCTCCTGTAGTGGTTTACACCTCTAGTGTCTTAGTTTAAAGTGTGGTAATTCTATTCCAGTCGGAAGACTTCCAATACAGTAACTTGATAACTTTTACGCGCCATTGACTTTGCATTGGCATATGCTTGTGCTTTAGGCACTGCACCCATGTCCCCCGAGCCTCTCCCGACTTCATCACTGCTAGTCTTGAGTAGTCCCAGCGATTCACAACACCCTAGGCCTTACCATTGTTCGAGAGGTGGTACTTATACCACTATTTTAGTATATGGTTTGAGTGGCCACCGCGCCTATCCAAAATTGTGCAACTTTTGAATGTTTAACTGTGCTTTTGTTTAAACGCTTGTGCCTCTGCACTCATAAAGAGTACAGAGGATTATTCTAGTAATAAATACATATATTTTTATAATATATAACGTGTGTGGTGTCCTTTCATTTGATATTAGAGGATTGCATATGGTAAAACAGCTGGCTTCACATGCCCTCTTGAGTTTAGCCTAAGACTGCTTAGTCCATGCTACCCCTAGGATAGCTTGTCTATAAGGTTGACTTTACAACCACCACCATAAGGGATTGTTTGGACTGATACAGGGTGCCCACAGAATTGTGGACATCATACATCAGGCCAACTTCTCACAGCATCCATGGGTTGGTGCATGGAAATGTTCCACCAATACCTCTTTGATGGAAAGTAGAGCAAAATACTACTTTATGTTACCTAAAAGCTAATGTCCAATGTAATTTAGGATTTGCACTGGAAAATAAGCCCCAAGACAACATTTTCACCGGGTTTGCATCAATTTTCAGACACAAACCAGGCAAAAAGTGTTAGTAAATCTTCCCGATAAACTCAGGTTTTGAAAGGTAGCACAATGATTGCAGTTTGCATCCTAATAAAATAGTTTTTCTACCCAAAGGAACCCTTTTTAGCAACCTCTGCCTTTCTATTTGTATGCGGTACAAAAGGGGGTGGTAAGGGACGGAGCATCTGAACCAATCAAACACTCACACCCCGTCAAAAGATCTGGGTTTAATCCATCACCGTTCTTTAGCCCACTCTGCCACCCCAGTTCAGATATGGCTATATGCAAATCAGTCTGACCCTGTGCCTCATGGGAACAGTCCAGCCCGAACTGCCAAGCCATGCCTTCCCTGGACCAGAAACAAGCTTCCGAGGACCGGTTTCTGGCATTCCAGCCGTCTTCAGCCCGGCTTGCTTGAATCCAGTGGCAAAGTGAGCAAGGGACTCACGTCTGAGCATACCCTGCCACACTTATGGCGGCCAAAAGTGGTACAAAAGGGGGCGTAATGGACGGAGGATCTGAACCAATCAAACACTCACACCTAGTCAAAAGATCTGGGTTTAATCCATCCATCTTTAGCCCACTCTGTCACCCCAGTTCATACATGGCTATATGCAAATCAGTCTGACCCTGTGCCTCATGGGAACAGTCCAGCCCGAACTGCCAAGCCATGCCTTCCCTGGACCGGAAACAAGCTTCCGACGACCGGTTTCTGGCATTCCAGCCGTTTTCAGCCCGGCTTGCTTGAATCCAGTGGCAAAGTGAGCAAGGGACTCACGTCTGAGCATACCCTGCCACTCTTATGGAGGCTAAAAGCGGTACAAAAGGGGGTGGTAATGGACGGAGCACCTGAACCAATCAAACACTCACACCCAGTCAAAAGATCTGGGTTTAATCCATCACCGTTCTTTAGCCCACTCTGCCACCCCAGTTCAGACATGGCTATATGCAAATCAGTCTGACCCTGTGCCTCATGGGAACAGTCCAGCCCGAACTGCCAAGCCATGCCTTCCCTGGACCGGAAACAAGCTTCCGAGGACCAGTTTCTGGCATTCCAGCCGTCTTCAGCCCGGCTTGCTTGAATCTAGTGGCAAAGTGAGCAAGGGACTCACGTCTGAGCATACCCTGCCACACTTATGGCGGCCAAAAGCGGTACAAAAGGGGGTGGTAATGGACAGAGCATCAGAACCAATCAAACACTCACACCCAGTCAAAAGATCTGGGTTTAATCCATCACCGTCACCGAGATGCTAGTCTGAATAGAACTATGTAGTAAAAATGTCCTTTGGAAATCTGCCACCTTCAGTCAGACTCTCTATGGAGGGTGTGGTTTTAAAAAAATTAAAACAATATATTGTGTGACTACAATAAATCAGTTCTCGTTATCTAAAGACGGATATTTGTAAGCATGATCTTGTCCGAGCCTCACTACAAACCCTTTCCATATTCTTGGACTGTGGAGAAAATTAGACAAAGAAGCAAGTTCTTGGAATCCCTCTAGCCTCATAAAAGAATGTCTGCAGGCCAGCAATTGGAGAGGATGTGCATTCTATTAGACATGTCCATGGTCTTTGATACAGTTGATCACCTGATGTTGCACTCCAGGATGGTACATTTGCAAATGTTGCTCCCTATTGTGTTTGTAGTAAAATGTATTACTGCACAGTTATTGTCTCTTTTTGTGGCATGCATTATTACATATTGAATTATAGATGGTTAACTGTCACTAACGGGGATGTTATTCACCAAGGGGATCTGAGTGACATCAAGTACACAAGAGGCTGAAACTCGAGTTATTTACGAGGTCACTCAGAATCCAGAGGTGACTGTCCTCCATGGTACTCACATTTAAACCCATCTCTAATATTATATTTTATATGGTTCCCTAAATCATATGCCATTGCTAGCAACATATACGCAGGGGCATGGGAGTAACGAGGGAAGCATATACAACAGGTACTAAAAATATGTAAGAAAAACCTAGCCTTACCACCCCCCCCCCCCCCCACCCCCACTAAATTAAAACCTCCTTCCTTCGCACAAAGTGAAAAGGTTTACCTTTCACCTGCCACCCAGCTGCACCACCCTCTGGGCACTGCCTATCCCTCCCAGCCGAAAGCCGCATTCTCCACTCTCACATGGAAAGAAGGCAGTTGGAAGATGCACAATTATTATTATTTATCTTATAAAGCGCCTGGTTACTCCACACCGGAGTGTCCCCGCGCTACAACACCAATGCTGAATGCATGCTCCTGTGTCCTCAAGTGGCTTTTATACCACCTATATAAAGAAGGGGAAGTGTGCGCCGAGTGAAGTCACAACAGTGGTTAACCATGCTGGTTAACCACTGTTGTGACATCACTTAAGCGTTCAACCAGATTCCGATCTGGTGTTCGGTTCACACTAAAGGCTGCAGAAGTTCATCAATGCGAACTTTCTCAAAATAAACCTTTGTACTGCTTTACACCCAGGCCCCATTTGTTTACTTGCATACTCAGTTTATTGGAATAGTTTCTTTTATCTACATCTAATTTCACAGAATACATTTAAAATACATAAAAATATTTGTACATAGCTGATGTGAACAATACAGAAGTCCTTCAATTCCCTATTTGTATCATGTACCGCAAAACAATGTTTATTGCTTTTGAACTGCTGGAAAGAAGCTTTTAAATGAAAAAGAGAAATATTACAGATAATACAGTCTTATCTATTAAAAGTGCCAATAAGGCACTGCCCCCTTTTCCTACCATAGAGTCCCAGGTCACTGGGGGATTACACTGGCCAACAAACTGAGAGGGACTCATGGTGAGACCAGGCTGGATGTTGCACTAAGTTAAAAGGTGCGCCGCGACACCTGAGTTGAGCCTCATTTCTCAGGCTGCTGGGGGGTCCCACATGGACTGCTGGTGTGGCCTGACAGCCATTATCAACAACACAGAGGTGGAGGGGTGAGCACCCTTAGCTTGGCTGCTTGGTTTGGTGGAGCCTGCCCACAGGTCCTGTCCCCAAGCGGTTGTGACTGATAGCTAAAGATAAAGACCCGAGGCCGCCCAGACAGGGGAAAATGGACAGATACACAAAGCTGGTCACCCTACCGGCCGAGGCAGAATCGCAGACCATGCCAGACAATGTAGTGCTGCACTTGGCAATTCAGTCCTCCCGGGAGGAGCTGGAGGGAAGGATAGGAGAGGTGTATTCGGAGGTGTCCCTCCTGCGACAAGGCCTACGCAATGTGGCAGAAAGGATTATGGTAAAGGAGACCTGGAACTGCGAATTTGAAGATACAGTCTAAGTGCTCCAGAGAGATGTGGCAAGTGTACTGGCTACAGCCAAAGAAGTGGCCTGGAGACTGGAAGACACATAGAGTTATAATGGCGCAACAACCTACCCTTCGTGGGGTTCCCTGAAGGCGTTTAGGCTGCAAATATGGTGGCGTTTGTGGACGGATGGCTGATAACAAGCCTCCCCTGATGGGTTTTCCTCTTGTTTTATAATAGAACAGGCACACAGAGCCCTAAGCAGGAGGCCAAACCTCAGGTCCCCTCCACGGCCTGTGATAGCAAGATTCTTCAGCTTCCAAGACTGTGACATGATCCTGAGAGAAGTCAGGCGCCAGGAAGAAATCCGCCATGAGAATAAAAAAAAATCCTTGTATTTCCAGACTACACACGAGAAGTTCAAAAGTAACGCTGCACCTGTGACCTAGTACAGTCTAAGCTGTGAGCACTACAACTGCAGTACATGCTTCCATTCTCAGCCAAATTAAAGATCCTTTCCCTGGGGAAATCACTCTTTTTTTCACAAGCCGGAGGAGGCCTGAGTATAGATAGAGGGTAGCCCACAGTTGTCGGGCCAAGGGGGTGGGCGGATCTGCCTGCGCTCACACTGATAGGAGGGTGCCTGGCCAAAAGACAAACTGTCTGTCAGGAGGAGGAGCTGTCCCACTGTGCTAGGCAGGAGAGGGACTCCACTGCCTGGACCACTGCATGTGCAGAGGCAGGGAGCATCCACAGATACAGAAGGGGAGCAAACAATGCCAATGAAAAAGACTAAAAAGAGGGGAGCTCCAGGAGACCCCTCTCCTTGCTCCTTAGGAGGGGAACAGACAACCTGTTCAGATGAGCTGCAACCCACTGCCATAGCGATTGCCTCTTTGGAACATGAACTGGTGCCACATACAATCTCCACGGGCGACCCAGTCTTGGTTTTCCGTAGGAAACATATCTTAGATGGCACCATAGGCTGGAGCCAGTGATGAGAGAGGAGACTGATTTAACGCCCCAGAACTCACTGGAGGAACAGAAAGTGAACTTTTGTATTTTTCTTATAGTTATTACAGGGAGTTGTGTTTGAAAGAAGGTGGTGAGCTATGGAACTGTCATACTATCCTTGCGAGTAGTTTGATTTAGTAATGTGGTTTTGCACTTGTGTGGGAAAGTGGATGGTGGGGCGGGGTTGCTGGAGGGAGGGTTTGTTCTTATTAGTTACAGGTGTTCACAGATGGGAGGTACCAACAAAGCAACCTACATATTGTTTTAGAGGAGGACACACATACGCAAAGTGGAACACATCTGACATATAGAACAGCTCAGACCCTTAGATGATACAGGCCAAACGGTTCCGACATGGACAGCATTCGTTTAGGTAACAAGTGAGGCCTAGTGACACAATACTGAAGACAGCTGCAGCCAGAGGTGATCAGTTAATACTGCCATTTTCTGCTGGAGGGTGTATTCTACAGAGGTTCGTGCTACTATACCTCAGGATCCAGGGGCTTGGCCATTTTGATCAAAAAGAACCCTCCATTATGGGTGACAAAAACATGGATGACCCCAATGGCAGTTTTGTGGGGGTGCAGAGCTTCTGGGGACGGATAGAGATGACCCTACTGAGTGTCTATACACCACATATGATTATAGGCTCCCACACTGGCTACGCTCACAAACATATGCTTTGAGACGGCTTCCTGATTACATATAGTTGGTGAGGACTTTAATGATGTCATGGCTATGGACCTTGATCGATAAGGGTCCCCTGCTGCAGCACACCAAGTATCGACCCTTTCTCATTTTCTGATAGGCCTGTCAGATCTGTAGTGTCGTAGGCACCTAGTAAATAGACGATATTCATAATTTTCAGAGGCGCACAAAGTCTTTTCTAGGCTTGACTATATATTTTCTCTGGTGGTGGAAGTTAGTAATATTGAACAGGCAGAATCTATGGCAAGAGGCTTGTTGATCATTCATCTGTTTTACTTAGGATGGGTCAGAGGAAAGGACGAGGGAAAGCTGGGTGGAAATTGAATGCATGGAACTTATGGGACAAGGAGGTAGCATTGCGACTATGCGTCGACACTGAGCTCTATTTTGCTGAAAACAAAAGATCTGTCACATCAAAGATAACACTGTGGGATGCATACAATGCCGTGCTTCATGACAGTTGCAAAAAACACAGTTGATGGACAGAATGTAGAACAATGTCATACATTCACCCCAGTACAAGGATCTGGGCCTAAATCCATCGTTTTTTTGCACTCCACACCACCCTGGGTTAGACACTGGCTATATGCAAATCAGCTCTGACACTGTGCCTCATGGGAACAGTCCAGTCCGAACTACCAAGCCATGTCTTTCCCAGACCGCAATCAAGCATCCAAGGACCGGTTTCTGGCTATCAGCCTTCATCAGCCTGGATAGCTTGACTCCAGTGGTGTGGAGAGCCTGGGACTCACGTCTGAGTATACCCAGCACACTCGGGGTGAAAATTGCAAAAAACACAGTTGATGGACAGAATGTAGAACAATGTCATACATTCACCCCAGTACAAGGATCTGGGCCTAAATCCGTCATTTTTTTGCACTCCACACCACCCTGGGTTAGACACTGGCTATATGCAAATCAGCTCTGACCCTGTGCCTCATGGTAACAGTCCAGTCCGAACTACCAAGCCATGTCTTTCCCAGACCGGAATCAAGCATCCAAGGACCGGTTTCTGGCTATCAGCCTTCATCAGCCTGGATAGCTTGACTCCAGTGGTGTGGAGAGCCTGGGACTCACGTCTGAGTATACCCAGCACACTGGGGGTGAAAATTGCAAAAAACACAGTTGATGGACAGAATGTAGAACAATGTCATACATTCACCCCAGTACAAGGATCTGGGCCTAAATCCATCGGTTTTTTGCACTCCACACCACCCTGGGTTAGACACTGGCTATATGTAAATCAGCTCTGACCCTGTGCCTCATGGGAACAGTCCAGTCTGAACTACCAAGCCATGTCTTTCCCAGACCGGAATCAAGCATCCAAGGACCGGTTTCTGGCTATCAGCCTTCATCAGCCTGGATAGCTTGACTCCAGTGGTCTGGAGAGCCTGGGACTCACGTCTGAGTATACCCAGCACACTCGGGGTGAAAATTGCAAAAGACACAGTTGATGGACAGAATGTAGAACAGTGTCATACATTCACCCGAGTACAAGGATCTGGGCCTAAATCCATCGTTTTTTTTGCACTCCACACCACCCTGGGTTAGACACTGGCTATATGCAAATCAGCTCTGACCCTGTGCCTCATGGGAACAGTCCAGTCCGAACTACCAAGCCATGTCTTTCCCAGACCGGAATCAAGCATCCAAGGACCGGTTTCTGGCTATCAGCCTTCATCAGCCTGGATAGCTTGACTCCAGTGGTGTGGAGAGCCTGGGACTCACGTCTGAGTATACCCAGCACACTGGGGGTGAAAATTGCAAAAAACACAGTTGATGGACAGAATGTAGAACAATGTCATACATTCACCCCAGTACAAGGATCTGGGCCTAAATCCATCGTTTTTTTGCACTCCACACCACCCTGGGTTAGACACTGGCTATATGCAAATCGGCTCTGACCCTGTGCCTCATGGGAACAGTCCAGTTCGAACTACCAAGCCATGTCTTTCCCAGACCGGAATCAAGCATCCAAGGACCGGTTTCTGGCTATCAGCCTTCATCAGCCTAGATAGCTTGACTCCAGTGGTGTGGAGAGCCTGGGACTCACGTCTGAGTATACCCAGCACACTCGGGGTGAAAATTGCAAAAAACACAGTTGATGGACAGAATGTAGAACAATGTCGTACATTCACCCCAGTACAAGGATCTGGGCCTAAATCCATTGTTTCTTTGCACTCCATACCACAGGGCACAGAACCTTAATGCACAGATGAAAAGAAGGGACGTGGCGAATCTTGAAGGGCTTGAGATCCAGATCGCACAGCTGGAAAGGGCCCCAGGTGCTGTTACGGATCCCCTCATTCTCAGACAGATCGTGGTTCTGCAAGCTGGGCATAGGGATCTGACACAGAAGGGTGCGAATAAACAAATGCTGACCGCACTGCACCGCCTGTACAAAACAGGTGGTTAAATGAGTAAGCTCTTAGCATGGTTAAGCATGAGGGAAATGGAGGCCAGGTGGGTGAGGAAGGGTTGTCCTGCGAAACCGACAAGCTCATAGCAGAGGTGTTCGCCCGCTATTACAAGTCATTCTATAAGTCCTAACCACTACATGACATGGCCCTCATTAAGCGATACTTAGACAAGGTCACCACTCTAGTGTTGGATGCAGTGTACCAAGAGGCCCTTGAGAGAGACATCATGTTGAGTGAGGTTCAAATGGCTATTGCAAAACTAAGGACAGGCTAATCCCTAGGGCCAAGTGGCATTCCGGCCGAGTTCTATAAACATTACGCCGGACTTTTAGGGCCTCATTTGTTGAGCCTATTTAGGAAAACAGGACAGGGGAGCTTTGCCTCCAGATCTCTGGCAAGCCACCATCAAGGTGATACCAAAAGACAGTAAACCAAGGGTGGAGTGTGAATCCCATCGCCCAATCTTGTTACTAAATATCGAAGTCTAAATCCTAGCCATGATCCTAGCTGCGATGCTTCTGCACATCATTATGCTTTTAATACATAGAGATCAGTCCGGCTCCATGCCCAGCAGGTCAACACGGTTTAACCTGCGGCGTACACATAACTGGCTGGCAGCGGTGAAGGACTTGCCAGCTCCACATGTCTTTCTCATGGTAGATGCATTTGTCAGGGTACATTGGCCCTTCTGTGAGCAGATGCTACGGAAATTTGGGTTTGGTCCTAATGGGTGGAGGTGATGTACCAGGCCCCAATACCAGCAGTGAGAGTGAATGGTTTGTTGTCATTTGAGTTCCTGATTGAGAGGGAGACCCGACAGGAATACCCCCAATCCCCACTTTTGCTCACAGTTACCATAGAATTCCTGGCTTGCCTGGTGAAAGCCCATCCAAGTGTGAAGGGGTTTAAATCATCTGCTGCTTGTAAGGAGGAGGAGAAATTATCACTTTATGTAGATGAGATCCTCCTTTATATTTACAAACCCGCAATAACGATCCTGGCGTTTTTTAGGTTTTTACTAGTAAATGCATGCGTACGAAGTACGCATGCGCTAGGAAAAATCTTATGATCTGTGTGTGGAGTCGGGTAACAGCCCCCTCCTCCCATTGGCTAGCCCCATAAATGGAGGCTAACCATTGGGAGTTGGCTCTGTCCGTCAATCCCGGACCAGATTCGGGGGCGTTCCCGAGATTTTTTGGCTTTTGGCTACGTCAGCCGAAAGCCTGTTCTCGGGAACGCCCGCGAATCTGTGCCGGCATTGACGGCACCCGCCCTCATTGCAGTTGAGCATTATGTTCACTGTTTATAAAGTTTATTTATAAAGTAATAGTAATGAAAGAGCGCGCCTTACACCGTGCCGCCCGCAGAGCTGTATTCATTTAATATTACTTCGCACACAGGAGGGGTGTAAATGTAATGGTTATGTAGAGACCCCGTCTCTCGCTGGGCTCGGCCTATAAACACTCCTTGGGCCGCACTGGGATTGGCCCAGCCGGCCGAGCCTCCGCCGCGTCATCGGGAGGAGGAGGAGGAGTGGAGAGCATTATGTTCACTGTAATAGTAATGAAAGAGCGCGCCTTACACCGTGCCGCCCGCAGAGCTGTATTCATTTAATATTACTTCGCACACAGGAGGGGTGTAAATGTAATGGTTATGTAGAGACCCCGTCTCTCGCTGGGCTCGGCCTTTAAACACTCCTTAGCCCCCATCCCCCTCGGCGTCACTCCGATTGTAATCTGGTGAGTCGGTCGCCTCCCGCAGAGCACCCCCTGCTCGGAGAACTGTACAGGGCAGAAAGACCAAAGCGTGTTTTGCATTCCCTGACTACATTTACCTGCATTAGTCAAATATTTCGGCGCCTTCCAGCCACTCGCTGGTCGTCCACTAAGTTTCTCTATGCTTCTGACCTCATGCACGCGCCAGGTTGTCCTGTGCATCTGTGCCCGATGAGCACGCACTTCTTGCGTCTCTCGTATGCCCCGCTGAGCTTCTATCTCATGCATACTTGTCTGTGCACACATTTGACCTATTTTTCGTTGCACTCCGCCCTGTGTATCCAGCTCTTTTTTTAAACTCTTTTTATTAACAGCTTACATGAAACAATGACGGTCATACATTCATACATTGGAGTCATCTACGTGCACCAGAAAAGACACAGCATCAATAGGCTTCAGAGCAGCAGAATAATCAGGACTTACAGAGAATGACTGTTTTAAACTACGCCTCAGCGATCCAGCTCTTTCTTGATCCTCATTCTTGCACGCGCATGTGTATGTCTGCTTTATTTTAGCTATAGTTCAATGTATATTCCCTCATCGGTACCCATAACTTTCTTGTGCACCAGCAACACCTGCCTGTACTGGTTTTCCCGTTCATTCGCCTTCGGGTTCTCAAGTTTTCCAGTCCGTGCTCGAGCAGCCACTCATTCCCGGTATTTTCTTTCAATACTGGAACTTGTAGTCCTGATTTTAAAATGGGTTAAACGTGACTACAGATCTCAGCATTGAACATAAACCACTCGGATATTGTGCGGAATCGAAATTTGCCTAGCGTAGTAACGGTAAGTTTCAATTCTATTAAGGACACGGAGGCGAGGATTATGCTTTTCTCTCTTCGCTGTTTATTCACATTACACCACACAGCAGCCAGAAAAGCATCAAAACTTTGACAAATTTTTTGTATTCCAAACACAGGAATATCAGAAAACATCGTAATAACATTTTTAATAACTACAAGTCCCATGAGATCAACATTAGGCAGTCCTTCCTTAGTGTCCATAAATCCCAATATAAGGCGTCCATCCTGTGAACTCCTCCTCTTTCTTCGTCGTGAGTCAGGCCAAAGTCTCAAGCATCTCGTTTCGCACCATCATTCCCTGGCGGAAAAAAGAACAACGTGAGCTAAGCCATACCCGCTGGGTTCGAAGGCAAGAGAACAAGACAATGCCACAAGTCAACGACATGCAATCCAGAACAAGAATCCACATTGAAATTCGGAAAGAGATTACTTACACCAGTACGGGTGGGATCTCCGCAGGAGGTATGGGTGGGATAATCCTCGCCTCCGTGTCCTTAATAGAATTGAAACTTATCGTTACTACGCTAGGCAAATTTCGATTCTATGTCAGGACCGGAGGCTTCGGATTATGCTTGTTCAAAGCTTGTCCACCACCAAACTAGCAATATCCACCACCGGCTTAAAATAGAACCTCTTGAAGGTGGAATCCGAAGACCAGTCCGCAGCGCGCATGAGGTCTTCCAAACGCGCCCCAAGGGCGAACCCTTTGGAGGCCATGGCCCCTCTTGCTGAGTGAGCTCCGAACTGCCTCGTATCAATACCAGCTTCCTGCATTACCCAACGCACCCACCTGGCTATAGTGGGAGAAGAGACAGCCTCGTGAGGTTTGCGCAGCGCAATGAGTAATTGCCGTTTGCCCGGAGGGCGAAGTTCCGTCGTGACCTCCTCATAGGTTTTCAAACACTGTACCACACACAACTTAGGGGCATCTGCAAATGCCGGATAAGAAATAGACCTCGTAGCCGATTTCGTGCGGCGGCCCACGGTAAAGGTAACCCCATCCGGGGAGAACGCTCTCGCCGTGACATCTAGGGCACGCACATCAGACACTCTGCGACAAGACACTAAACAGAGGAGCATCGCCAGTTTAGCTGACAGTTCCTTTAAGGAGAGATACTTGTTAGGCTGCCATGAAAGAAAAAGGTTTAACACCACGTTAACATCCCACAGGACGGAATAACGTGGCTCCGGCGGTAAAGCCAGACGCACTCGTCTGAGGAGCCGACACACAAGGGGATGTTCCCCGACCGCCACTCCATCCAACTGCACATGAGCTGCTGATATGGCAGAACGTATCGTGTTAATAGTCCGGTATGCTAAGCCGGCAGTAGAGAGCTCCGCCAGAAAATTCAGGATAGGAACGAGGCCTGCGACCATGGGATCCAAACCCCGTCGAAGACACCAACGAACCCACCTGGTCCAAGCCGATCTATACCTCTTGGCAGTGCTGCCTGCCCAGGCCTTGGACAAAAAGTGCTGAGCTGAGTTCGAAAGGCCAGGGAGCGACCAGCGTCGCCTGAAAGCCTCCATGCCATGAGGCGGAGAGAACCCTGGAGGAGATGGTGAAGGACCCCGTCCGGATTGAGGAGAAGACGAGGAAGCCGGGGGAGTAGGATTGGAGAATCCCAGGAAAGTTCCAGAAGAACTGGAAACCACACTTGCGACCTCCACACGAGCGTCACCATCACCACGTCCGCCATTTGTCGGCGAATCTGGGCCGCGGCCCGCACTATCATGGAGAAAGGCGGGAAGGCATACGGTCGTTCCTGGCTCCAGTCTTGGAGGAACGCATCCGTTGCCTCCGCCAAGGGATCCGGTCTCCAGCTGAAGAACCTCAGCAGCTGAAAGTCCAGACGGGACGCAAACAGGTCTATGCAAAAAGGACCCCAGCAAGCCGCCAGCCAGTGGAACACTTGGACATCCAGCTTCCACAGGCTGGAGTCTCGAAGGTATCTCGAGTGCCAATCTGCCACTTGATTGGCCCGTCCCGGCAGGTATTCTGCCGTTACCGAGACCTGATGGGCGAGACAATAATCCCAAAAGTCTTTCGCCAGATCCGCTAGGGCTCGCGATCGCGGACCCCCTAGATGGTTCACATACCGAACCGCCGAGACATTGTCCATCCGCAGAAGGACACATGACTTCACCGAGTCCCTCGTCCAGCAACGGACGGCGAACGAACCTGCTAGAAGCTCCAAGCAGTTGATGTGAAGTCGCTGTTCGTCGGACGACCAGGCGCCGCCTGTGGAGAAATCCCCGCAGCGGGCGCCCCAGCCGGACCTGCTGGCGTCGGACTCGATTACCAAGTCCGGAACGGAACCGAAAATCGCCCGGCCGTTCCACGCCTCCATGTGGGCGAGCCACCAGGACATTTCCTCCTTGACCTCCACCGACAGGGGAATCAAACGGTCGTAAGAGAGCCCCCTGCGCAAATGTTGCGCTTTCAGACGCTGAAGGGCCCGATAGTGAAGAGGGCCTGGAAATATTGCCTGAATTGACGACGAGAGAAGGCCCACCACTCTGGCAACCTGCCGAAGGGAGGTGTGTGATTTGGAAATAGTTTGCCGTAGCACATGTTTGATTTTGGCCATCTTCCTGGATGGCAGACTGAGAGTCGATTTTACCGAATCCACCATGAAGCCCAGGAACACCATTTGCTGGGCGGGTGTGAAAACCGACTTCTCCCTGTTGACGATAAAACCCAGACCTTGCAACAGGGAGATTGTCAGGGACAGATGAGCGGCCAACTAGCTCGGGACCTGGCCCAGCAGCAAAATGTCGTCGAGGTAGACGATCAGCCGAATCCCCTGACTCCGCAGGGCTTCTATGGCCGGGTGCAGAATTTTTGTAAAGCACCAAGGGGCCGAGGAAAGACCGAACGGAAGGGCCTTGAACTCGAACACCATGCCTTTCCAGCAAAACTGGAGGAAACGGCGATGCGGGGGGTAAATGGGAACCACCAAATACGCATCTTTGAGGTCCAGACGGACCATCCAATCGTTCGGGAGCAAAACGTCTCTCAACAGATGGATGCCCTCCATCTTGAAGTGGTTGTACACTACCCAGCCATTGAACTCCCTGAGGTTGATGACTGGCCGTCTGCCTCCGTCCACCTTTTCCACAAGAAAAATATTGCTCAGGAAACCCCCGGGGTGACGCGTTGTTCGACAAATAGCCCCTTTGCGCAGCAGCGCCGAGACTTCTTCGTCGATCAACAGCACGTTCGGCTGAGAAAAAGTTATGGGCCGAGGAGGCTGTAACTGGGACGGCTGGTCGTAAAACTCTATGCGGTACCCCTGCACGGTCTGAAGGACCCGTGCGTCCGTCGTAATAGCCGCCCATGCCTGGGGGAAACATGCCAACCTCCCCCCAATAACAACCTGATCCGCAGGGATTAAACTCACCGTGTGAATTGTTGCCGCCGGAGTCGTTCCGGAAGTGTCCGCATCCTCGGAAACGCTGACCTCTGGTTGGGTAAAAGTTGTTGTAGTTCGCCGAGGAGTTGTAGCCTCCTCTGCCGGAGCCATGCCCTTTACCGGGCTGCTGCTGACCACCACGGCCGGTCGTGAGGCCCCTACCACGACCAGCCCCTCGGGAAAAATGCTGGTGGAAGACCCGCTTGATGGTTGACTGGGCCTTGTCCAGGGAAGTGAAGGTGGAAACAAACTTTCCCAGCTCCTTTATGAACGGCTCCCCAAAGAGACCACCCTGAGCAACAGCGCCAGCTTCCGAGGAAGCCAAATCACCTAACTTGGGGTCCAGTTTGATCAGCAGCGACCGACGCCGTTCGGTCGAAAGGGCGCAGTTAGCATTCCCCAGGAATATAACGGCCCGCTGCGCCCAATTGGACAAAACCTCTGGGCATATGGCGCTGCCCGACACCTTGGCTTCCTCGGCCATATCCAGGATCTTGGTGAGGGGGCCGATGGTGTCCAATAGCTTGTCCTGACAGGAACGCCAAGAACGGTCGATCCCTTTACGGGGGTCTTTCACAAACTTCGCCATGAAGGTGGCCATCTTCCCATCTAGTTCCGGCGTCATAGCCACCTTCCCATCCAAAGTCGGGTGGGGGCATACGCCCCTCAAGCAACTGCGCGCCTCCTTCTCCAAGGGCTTGCGGAGGCGGCCCGCCACAAATTGCGCCACCTTGTCCCCAGGCGCCCAAGCAGCCGACCGAGGGTGCATGATCTCATCCGGGTCGAGCATGCCCGAAGTGTCCTTGGGCAACTCCGTCGAGTTAGATGCCAGTCGCCACGACCGTACGGAGTCTTCGTCGTCGTCTTCGTCTGTATCCGCGGGGGAAACACCCCCCGGAGAGGCCGGGACAGCATCCGCCGGCGCCGAAGGAGTCTGAGGCGGGGCGCCGCGGAGGCAGACCCGGACCCCTTAGCCAGGAAAGCGTCTCGAAGGCGCTCGAAAGCGTCCTTGTCCACGCCCTGCGCACCACTGGGACCCGCGTCCCCCCGTGGCTTCTTGGCCGCTGGTGGCCGGCTAGGATCGTTGGCGGGTATCCCCGCGCGACCCGGCGCCAACTTGGCACACTCCTCAACAATGCGGGCCGATAGCCTGTCCTATATAGGCCCAACGATTTCCTGCACACAACGGTAAATCGACTGATCCACAGCCGCATAGAATTCGTCGTCTTGGAGGTATTGGTGTGACTCCTCCTCCTCGACGTAGTACCCCTCAGCCATGGCGTCCACCACGCAGTCAAAAAGAGTCAGGTATCTGAGGGTTCGAAGGCGTAGACAAACAGCCACTTGTGGGCCAACCTGAGGTTAGCAAAGTTTGTAGGCCGGTGGAACCAGGCAGTCACGAAGGCAGCACCAGCCTTCTCAGCGCGCCGACCCTCTCTCCAGAGACCGGGTCGCCCCGCCTCCCAGCGCGCTTGAGCGGGTAACACCCCAGCGGAAGCTGATGCAGGAAAGGTGCTGAAAATCGCCCGCGGGCGTCAAGATGGTCACAACCACCAGTACAGACCCCAACGGGGCGTTCAAGCACAGGACAGTACAACCCAAGAGGGCGTCAGGGTTAGGCGGCAGCAGGGCTCCGGCGACGTCGACTCCCCAGCGCGGCTCCAATCAGCGAGACGGAAGCCGCACGCGGGCAGGCGAGACGCTACGGCGCCCTCTAGCGGCGAAATCAACACCGCGGAACACACGGGGACATCGCGTAAGGGGCGAAGGCGTCCCCGCGATGGAAGGGGCTCTGGAAGGGAAAAACCCCACAGACCCCCCAAAGCAATAGCAAGAATCTATGCAAATAGAATATCAAGTTACAAGAAAACACAAGACCTCAGCAAACACAAAATTGCGAGAGGGAGAAATAGTACTTAACTGGCTGCGAAGCAGCGAAGAAAGAGGAGTAGTTCACAGGATGGACGCCTTATATTGGGATTTATGGACACTAAGGAAGGACTGCCTAATGTTGATCTCATGGGACTTGTAGTTATTAAAAATGTTATTACGATGTTTTCTGATATTCCTGTGTTTGGAATACAAAAATGTTTTCAAAGTTTTGATGCTTTTCTGGCTGCTGTGTGGTGTAATGTGAATAAACAGCGAAGAGAGAAAAGCATAATCCGAAGCCTCCGGTCCTGACATAGAATAAAGCTCGGTGTTTTCCACTCCCACTAAAATGCGGTTTCTATGGGTTCAGATATTTACTGGTTGTGTTAATTACCTCTAATGCCGACTTCAGCTTCTGAATAAGGCTCACCGTGCATATTCAGTATTAAACACACCAAAAGTCTGCATTTTTGCCTTTTCCAGGTTTTCTCTGCTAAGGAATTTTTGCAAGTTCGACACGCCGGAATCTGTCAGTAGTAGACTGTGGTTGCGATAATTATTAGACAACTCGTTATGAGTCCCGGGTCGCGGCGGTGATGATTCACAAAACAGTCCAGCAAACTAAAGAAAATACGGTAAAATTCTGTGTCTGCGAAGATTTCAATCGGAAGGTGTAGCGTTAAGAAAATGTGATTTGGAAATTTCGCCTTTCTTCCATATGCAAAATCCTTCCTCCACAATTATGGCTTTTTCAGTGCTGCCTTCTAGAAGCTTACTTATTGTTAGAAGTGAAATGAGAGAGAGGAAAGGCCTTTACCTTGTTTGGCAATTCTTACAAAGTTACAACTCTGAGGCTGTACACCAACACAGGTGCCACCACCTACGGTGCGACCAGGAGACCATTATGTTTCTGACCCTTCGCCACTCTTATGATTGTGAAAAATCCATCGACCTCTTAGATATTCTGAAGCAATAAGTCAATGACACGTATATATTTTCTGTGACTCAGGTCGAAGTGTATTTTAGAAATAGTAAATGTGTTCAAACTAGACAAACCCGTTGTAATGGTTTGTTTACATTCTGCTTCTGATGCCATGACACAATACTTCACCTGCAACACTAGGGCAAGATCCTTGTCTTCGGAAATGTAGAGGCTGCCAGACACTTTATAAAGAAAATTTGTGACAAGAGAGTACCTTGGAAAAAGTCCACTAAATACTTATTTCAGCTATTGAGTGCCCAATCTGAATATCATTGAGTTTAATACGTTACACCACAGAAGGCTATCAGTGAAGCTGTTGGGCTGCTGCCCCCTGTGGTCTAGAAGAAGCTGACCCACCGAAATTAAAGGTTTCTAATGTGTTGGCGGAAAAATTTGCTTTTGTGTGCTTGGTACCCCACCTGGAGAACATATATATTAGTTTTCATTTTAGCCTTCTTGGTCTGATGTTTGTTTGCTAACCACACAGCCTTGAGCCTCATAAGCTAAAAAGAAGATATTAATATTTCAGAAGGTGAACATTTTTTGGCAAAGGGCTCCCACAAACAGGCCATGGCCACAACGACAGCATTCTGCTGGTCATGCCAGCTCGACTTGCATGTTTCTGTTGTAAAGAAACAAACCCCAAAATAAGTGGTTTGTGTTGAAAAATAGGATAGCAATGGTCGAGACACAATGGAAACTTTTGACAGGAATTTGGGGTAATTGTACATTTTTCCTATTTTGACTGCCCTTCCTTAAACAAAAGTGTGGTGGGCAGAACAACCGTCGATGGTTGACGGATTGAGGAGTGCAGAATACACTGACCCCCTGCTTCTTGGTCTAACTCAGTCATTGCCCTATTTTCATGTTGATCCCCAGTGTGTGTGGGGGGTCTCGCAGTGTGTGGGGGGGGCTCGCAGTGTGTGGGGCTCGCAGTGTGTGGGGGGGCTCGCAGTGTGTGTGGGGGGCTCTGTGTGGGGGTGTGTGGGGGGCTCTGTGAGGTTGTGTGTGGGGGGGCTCTGTGAGGGGGGCTCTGTGTGGCTGTGTGTGTGTGGGTCTGTGTGTGTGTGTGGGGGGGCTCTGTGTGGGTGTATGCCAGGAAGCATAAATAGTAGTGATTCCCCAAAATTACCCTGAAGGGAGGTATCAAAGTGCTGGGCCTAAATGGGGTCCCTATTGACTTATTCAAAGACAATAGATTGGTGAGCCCCACTATTATTTAACGTATTGAGGAGTGCAGAATACACTGACCCCCTGCTTCTTGGTCTAACTCAGTCATTGCCCTATTTTCATGTTGATCCCCAGTGTGTGTGGGGGGTCTCGCAGTGTGTGGGGGGGGGCTCGCAGTGTGTGGGGCTCGCAGTGTGTGGGGAGGGCTTGCAGTGTGTGGGGGGCTCTGTGTGGGTGTGTGGGGGGCTCTGTGTGAGGGGGGCTCTGTGTGGCTGTGTGTGTGTGAGGCTCTGTATGTGTGTGGGGGGCTCTGTGTGGGTGTGTGTGTGGGGGGCTCTGTGTGTGTGTGGGGGGGGGCTCTCTGTGGGTGTTTGTGTGTGGCATTTGCGAGAGATTAAGCTAATGACATTGTAAATGACAATGCCATTTATTTATGTTAGAAAAAACATAAATAAAAATAATGTCAAGAGCAATGCCAATAGCTCTAACTTTAACAAAGGCAAAACCATTGCATTGTAAATGCTTGTTTCCTCTTTGAGGAATGCAGCGCACATTCTGGCTTTAGGATAAATTGGGAGAAGTCGCTGCTATATCAACTTCAGGGGCGGGTAGACATGTCTTCGCTCCAGCAGAGATTGGAAGTGGCTTCCGATGGTTTAAAATATTTGGGGATCTTTGAAATGCCACTGAGAGAGTTATGCTTCCATGGAAACCTGGGGAAGGTAATATTGAACTTCCAGGAGGATGCTGAGTGATGGAGAAGGCTGCCCCTAACTAACCCTTTTGGGGCGTGTGACCATCTTCAAAATGATCATGCTCCCTAAGCTGCTCTACGTACTTCAGAACACATACTATTACATCCTACAAATAGTGTTTCCCAAAATAGAGGGGTGGAAATCTGTCCTTTGGAATGAGGGACAACTCAAAGTTGCACTTAAAACATTGCAGCGCAATCCGTAAAACGGAGGGGTCGCCCACCCTGTTGTAGAGGGTTGCTTCTGGGAAGCCCACTTAATTAAAATAAATTATTGGATTTTTGCTGCTCTGGATCATTTGACCTTTTGGCTGGTGAGGGCAAAGCTTGAGACATGATCACAACCACACCATCTTAACAGCGGGAAAGAGACCTAGCAGCTGATACCAGTGACCAAAGAGGCCATATTGGCATGGATTAAAGCAACTCAAACTGTTGAGTGGTCACGTAAAATTACTAAGGAAACTCCCATTTGGGCAGGAACATGGCTTAGCGAACTATGGAAGCTGCAGGGGTTTGAGGCATGGGAAAGTATTGGAATCTCCAAAGTGGAGTCCTGCTGGACAGAGGAGACATTATGCCCTTTTCCTTGTTCCATCGGGAGTGCCACCTACACCTGAATCAATTTTTTTAATACGCGCAACTGCGACACGATTGGCAGGCTGAGGAGCTGACACGTACAGAGATCCCAGAATACGTTCCTTATAGAGGGGTGGATACCCATGGAAGAACTGGGGGGGAGTGCAGACCCACACACATACAAGACATTAAACAATAATAGGCCAGATAACCTAGGTAAATTCAGAGGGAGATGGGAGCAATATGTGGGGGAGTTGGAGGATATAGATTAAGAGGCAGTGCTAATGAACCCTACAGAAGTGGCTATAAAGTCTCGATTGTGGTTGATACAGTTCAAGATCTTACACAGTGTTTATTATAAACAACGCAGACTATATGGCATGGGTAGGCTGCCACCCCGACATGTATGTGTTGTGATGAGGCCAGCGGGACCTTCCTACATATGTTCTGGGACTGCCCGCTCGTTCACTGGGTCATGATTATTTAAGATCTCAGTGCTATAATGGAGGTAACAATCCCGCTTGAACCGAAGTGTGTTCTCCTGAGATTTCTCATTGATGTAGATGCCCCATGTGCTAAGCTTCAATTTAGTGGTCTGGGCCTGGTGGTGGCCAAAAGGGACGTGGGCAAGGCTTTGGGGTGAACGCGAGGTCCCAACCATTTAAGAATATCGGCTGGGATGGATATGTACAGGGCCGCAGACAAAGCCACGTACCACTTATTGGGCTGTCCCCGTACATTCTATAAGGTGTGGGAGGGCTGGCTCAAATGATATGGGCTGGGGTCATTGGAGGGATGAGTTGGACCTTCATCAAATTCAGAAACGATCTAGGAACACATGAACCAGGGGAGGCATGTTTGTGATCTGATTGTTTTCTCTTTTTCTTGAATGCACATTGGATGTCCTTCCTATTGTATACTACAATACGGGCAGTGTGGTTTACTCCCTTTGAGTTTGTGCTGATACAGGTGCACGTTGTGTGTTGATACTTTATAAAAACAAAAAAGATTTTGTTTTAAGTGTCTTTAGGGCTCATTTAGATATGTAGCCTCTAGTAAAAGTGAACGCGTTTCTGTCTTATGAAAATTCTGTGACTTCCTCAGGACAAACACAAGTACCTTTTAGTAGGCTTTTGAAATATATGCAAGTCACATATAGAGTCGATAACATGGTTTGTTACAAAGGACATATCCTGTGAAGTATCACGCTTAATTTTATCCCGGCGGAGCGCCACAATTCATTAGGGTTAATGGAAACAGCTTTCCCATAGACAGCAATTCAGGATGGAGTATAGAAAGGGAGGAATTGAAAATGCTTCATATAATATCTGTCTGATCACTAACAAAGCATTAAAAGTAAGCATATCTCCCGAGCATCCATTTATTTCATCCTTACACTGAGCTCCTTAGTGACCGCAAAGAGTCTGTGGGCATCACTTATTATCAACATGCTGATAACACCATCCTTACCTCGGCATAAATTCCATGTTCCCTGTCATTCACCTCAAATAGTATCTTGACCAAATACAACCTTGAATGACAACTATGAAACTCAAACTGAAAGTGAACCATTCAATATCTGAATTCCTACTCTTCTTCCTTTAAAACAGAAATGACCCATAGGAAACATTGCTTGGCTGACTTGTTACAGCCAGCATCCTCTCTGAGATAATCACTTTACTAAATCTACAGGCTTTACTCTGGGAAGCTAATGACATATAGGCAAACACATAAATCAGCAATAGCAAAAGTGACTTCAATCAGATGAACTCCTGATGACCACAGTAAGAGATGCAAAGAAGGGGGAGACAGCACCTATGACAACCATTAAATCTTATGGCGCACCTGCCTAGGGGCTATCTACATATAACTACTTAAACCCCACCACTCATTGACCCAAGCACTACTCATACACACATTAAATGAAGTTAGGAGGCATATATATGACAGACTATAGGGATTTACACAGAGAGACCCAATAGGCTGTGTCACTATTGAGGCACAGGCATAAAAACTTGAACCCCAATATCATTAACCAGCTGCCACCAATCAGAATTGGCTCATGGCCTGATCATATGGCCTAGCCTCATCACCCAACAATGTGTAATGTAATGTAAGATGGATTTGTATAGCGGTGCTCACCACACGTGAGGGTTACAAGCACTGTTGTGGAGTAACAGAAAAACACATGTAGAATCTATGTCAAGAGACATGTTGAACAAGCCTCTTGCATAAGATACATACCAAGAATATCAGTATGAGAAATGAGGAGAAGAATTTAATATGTCAATGTGCCCGGGACGTTCCACCCTACAGCTTGATCCACGGATCTGTAATCACCTCCAGTCGCGGCCGCCACAGAAAAATACCAGAGGGACAGGGGAAGAGAGGGGTAAACGGGAAGCCGATGGGGGGGCACGCAGTGGGGAGTTAATAATCAAAAATAATGTAAACCAATTACCTGGTGCTGTTGGCTGCTTTGCGCTCCTCTGCTGCAATTCCAGATCAGCATCACAACTCCCATCCAATCCCAGCAATGCTCTTAAGCATGATTGGCCTGACGGGCTTAAAAAACGCTCGCTCAGGCACAGGAAGTCTGTGTTTTTTCCCCAACCTAACTGTGTAATACAGCCGTGTTGCAGAAATCTAAGTGTGCATGGCAGTTTGGGTGGCCTGAGACGACAGGCCAAATTGACATGAGCACTTACAAGTGCACCTACCACATCTCCTACGCCCTTTCATGGCCCGGCCCCGCCTCTCCCTGCACACGCTGGCTCAGAGCCAGCAGCTAAAATATAAAACAATAGTAAGATATTGTTTATTTTTCAGCTGCTGGCTCTGATCCAGTGAGGCAACGTTCTTTTGAAATTGCGGAGGACCCGCTACTGATCACTTCCGGTTTCAAATGCTAAGAAGCAAAGCAGAGCGACAGCTCCAAGGGAAGAATGTAAAATGGAGATAGGTTTCAATATTTCTAAGAAGCACTCCAATGTTATATCAATTGTTTTGGACTTCTGACTGCAACAAGAGTGCTAAGATTCTTCTAGGTCAGCTGTTGGGCTTCTTCCGTTTTGAGCATTCTCTTATTATCAGTTGTTTGCCTTGAAAAAACAAGTCAAAATTGCTGTTCTGGGAATCATTTTTATTTGTTTTTCTGCATTATACACCTGCTGATGTAATGAGGGGCAGGAAAAGGCACGTTCTTGATATACAGGCAATCACTCACCCTCTTGGAAGGTTTGGTGTCTTTACTCCTTGCTGGGCTCTTCATTTTTCAAATGTGATCCTAAAAGGAAAGAATGAGACACATCCACCACATGCCCTGAAGCTCGTCCAACTTCACTGTGCCCGGCCAACTTCACTGTGCCATGTGTGTCTCGCTGCTCCAGTCAAGGTGTCTTCTTTAAATTCTGGTAGCTGCAGTCTTGTTTATCCCATTTTAAAACCATGACTTCAAGTCCCAGAGTGCAAAAAATAAAACTTTGACCTACGCTCACGAAACAAAAACAGTTTTTTTATTTGATCTTTAAAGCTTCTCCCCTTTTCTTTTTCCTAATTACAGCGCTCCATGCCCATAATTCTCCCAGGAATAACTTGCTTATTGTGTAGCCTTCAGCAGGACTCTCATGCTTCCCTGCTCCATGCTTAAGTTTCTAATCAAGTCAGTTCATTTCATTCTATTAGGGGCTGTAGTCTTCATTTTATGGACTAAAAAAGGAATAAATATCTGGGAATGCAAATTAATGAGACATTGACTTGATGAGCTACTCGTGCATGGATCTAGAAGACTTGAGCGCTCTGATTTAGTCAAAGGTGAGAAAATGGAAAGCTTACAAGTATTGCCCATTCTAGTATTTTAATTTAGGATTCAATTATTAGTGATAATTTTAACAATAATAAAAAGTAACGTTTATTTTACTCCTGTACAGCGGTTTTAAATTACTATGAAAACACATCTTTTGTATTCATTCGTTTTCCTTCCCTCTAAATTAATTGTGCACTTTCAAATCCTGGCACATGCCAGCTCATTATGGAGTTCTGTTCTTTCTAAGAACTCTGTCACATTAGTGGAGCTGCCTGGCTGCTGGAAGGAACTGTGCTGTGGTGAAAAAACCTTTTTCTTCAAGTTAACCTTGGATTTTGTTATCATTCTGAATTTAAGTATGTACACTGTACAAAAAAAGGCTCGCTTGTAAATGATATAATAAACTATAATGTTGCTCTCTCGATAGTAAGATCTAGGCCACGTGGTTACATAAGACAACCACCCCTTTTTCTTTGTTCACTAATAACATCATTATGAGGCTTGACAAGAATATTTTTCAGTGCAAGTATTAAAAAGATGACACTTTTAATAAATACTTCTCACTGCAGAGTTATAATATGTACTTTACTAAAGCGAAACGCTAAGTTAAAATAATTTATTGCACGATTTAAATGCTCACTAGTGTCAAGGCGCTGCTCGTGCACAGGCTCTTTCAGCTAGAGTCTAGAGCTGTGACCCTTGGCTCAGCTCTCCTTGTTAATGTGTTGGCTCCCCGCCTCTTAAGTTTATAAACATATCGGATTTCCTTCTACAACGTCATACCAGACTGCCAGAAACACAGAATTTCTGAGTTCCAAACTGCAGATTCACCCGCTGTCAGTTCTGATTTTCTCCACGTGATCTCAGTCTGCCTGTAACTATTCCCGGAGGCCGGAATCTTTGAAGCCGGAACCTATCAGCTCACCGCACGGACTCCTTTCTCCATCGGACACGTTGGGAAGTATTGTGGTTCAGCCGGACCCTTTTCCGCGTTGCTCCTGCTGCTGGACTGGCCGGCGTCAGCGCTCATTCATTGGCTCCGACTTCTCCTTCCAAGATGGCGGCGGCGGGGGAGCGATGGAAACACTGATGACAGTCCGTAAGCTGGCCTCCCTCTGTACCATGGTGAGTGCAGGCTCTGGGGGAGGAAGCAAGAGGGGCTCGGAGTGGGGGGCACGCGTGGAGGTCAGCCCCAAGCTCCTCGCTGCAGCCGGGAGAGCGAGCACTGCCACCATCTGCCCTGGGTGGTGGAAGAGGGTGTGGTATATTTATTAGGACAGCTCCCTTCAGAAAAAGACACTGCGAATCCGTTCTCCCCTTGGAAGTGAGCTCTCTTTCTTGCCATACAGGATGAGAGGTTGCGGTATTATCTTTTTACCAGCCGAGGCAGAGAGTCTCTTGCTCATTAGTGATGCATTGATTAATCGCCCCCTCCTCTGAAAACACCGTGATGCTCCCTTCAACTGACAGAGTATCCAAAGTGAGGTCATCTCTGGGGTGCAGTCCAGAAAGAGGTTTTTGTGTGAGATTTCTCCTAACATTAATGGAAGGTGCTGGCTCGCGTTCTCTCCCAGCAATAATGTTGGACTATCTGTCTCCTGTCACAGAAAATGATGGCTGCAGTTCTCTACTGTCTGAAAAAAGTGACGTTGAAGGGTGTGCTACCCCACCCCCAGAATCTAAAAGTCATGTATGATTCCTACAGTGGCGTAAGAGGTACATTCTGGAGGACAAAATTTAATTATGATGTTTGGTAGTTAGTACGATCTTCCTCTATAAACTATTAAGATGTCTCCTCCGCTCAGTTGAAAGACCTTGGATTCTCCACCACATGAATGACTAAATGAGCTTCTTTACCGGAGTGAACAACGACATTTCTCACTCCAGTAGGAATCAACCCTTTCACGCCAACAAGTCGTCAGCGATTATGCAATCTCTCTGTCCCGTGACATATTGGGCGTCTGACTCATCTCTAAATTATACGAAACACAATTATGTTTGATGTCAACAGTCTGAGTGTCTCCAGTCTACAAATAGCCCACATCCCTAAATGCACCACGATTCCCAAAGTGCTAAGCGGTCCGTTGAATTCGTTTTAAGCGTTTTACCAATACATTGATAATATCTCTTCTGGGATGAAGTCATGTTGTCAGTTTCCTCTTTCCTCTTAACGGGGTGGGGGGAAGGGGGGGGGAATAATCATGCCACCACGTCCCTGCCTTTCCGTAGCCCACGGACTCTTGCACCAAAGTGAAATTTCAGTGGTCGCCTCCCTCTACACTCCTCCAGTTACTTTCTGCGTTTTTCATCATCTCTAAAGTCACATGTATAATTTATATATGTATGTAATTTAGTCGTATTTCAAGAAGAAAGGCTGCACATAGCAGTGATTGTGGTGGCTAGCATAGTTTTGTAACATATCCGTAAACGCACCATCTGTAATAATATGCTTGGCGTAGACAGACGTGTGATCTTTAATGAATATTTATATACATTGTTTTGCTAGAGCGCCAATTCATCAGTTGGTATTCGAGCGCTTTACATGTCACATTAAACTGTTTATACATGATAAGCTTATAACAATTTCATTCGAAGATCTTCAATGCAGGAAGAATAACCAATCATTAAACTATACATGTGCAGTACCCAAGTATGCTCTCTTGTCTTTCAAGTTTCAATAGATATTCGTTTAAATTATATTTTGAACACTGGAGGGAGGGTGTTGTGCAGATATCGGATAGTGGGCGTTTCAGTGCATCGGTGAAAAATATGGTAATTTGGGAGTCAGCAAAAAGAGGCTTCTATGTAACTGCAAGACTATGCTTGGTGAATCTTAGTTTCTGAGATGGTATATAGCGATACATTGCCAGAGAGGTAGTTATGGGCCAGACCCTTTATTGATTTGTGTATTGGTATCAGTAGTATGTAGATATGGTTCTGTTCTTGGCTTGCTTGGCGGTATTATGATAAGGTGGAGTTATGCCTAGGTTGTACAAGAAGTGGATAGTGATGAATATGGAAAGCATAGGGCCTCGATTTGAGAAGAGGTCAACATGAATGAGGGTCGTGTGGAGTTGAGACAATCAGAGATGTATGACTAGAGGTGAGGTGGAAGAGTGGCAAATGAGAAAACAGAGTATTGTTGGTACAGAGGTAGCATGAGACCAATGGTCAGGTCAAAAGAAAATTCATTTTGTATCAGTGAATGCATATACATCGTGACAGACAATCACATGTACTGTATTGCTTATTTATGGAGCAACTGAAAGTTTAGTTTCAAATATGTAAACTGATTAAGTCAGCCTGGAGGATGAGGGATGTTACCCCGAAAACGGTTCCAGGATTCTTGTTTCCAAACCAGGGAAGACCTGGCTTGGCAGTTGGGGCTGGACTGTTCCCAGAAGGAACAGGGTCAAGACTGATTTGCATATGGCTGGGTCTGAACTGGGATGGCGAAGAGAGCTAAAGAATGATGATGGATTCAACCCAGATCTGTGACGGGGGGGGGGGGGGGGGGGGGGAGATGAGCGTCTGAAAAGTTTCAGTGCCCCATCCATCATCACCTTGTGTTTGCCCACTATAATATGCCAATAGTCTGAACTGAAGCTGCTGAGAGAACAGACATGTTTTCAAAATCTGAGATTGGGGATGTAACCTGCCTCCTAGGACAGAGAGTTGATATTAGTGATTTGCACTCTAAAAGGCCTCCCAAATTTGATCTATTCAGAAGGTTGCCATTATAAGTAATTGCTTGATAGGCAAGCACAGTTAGTCATTGGGCATGCATGCATCTATGAGATTTTCTTGTTCACAAAGTATTGCCTGTACTGTAATGCTTGGCCTGTGAAAGTAGGTTTATTGCTGCATATGAAGCCACTACTGAAACTCTAGTGCCGCAGAAACTCATTTATGTCTTCAATGCCGCACAGCCTTTGCTGTTGCATTCTAGGTGTTTGAAGCCTTTTAATCTCATCGCCCAGAAGTCCTGGATAAATTCAATTTCCTGAACGCAAGCGAAAAGCCACACGTATATGCATTGCTGACTGATGATGAGGGAAGAAAAGGAGGAGCAAAATGCATCGTTATTGGTCCTAAAAGATGAAAGGGGTCTACAGATTACGAGAAAGATGTGAATCTACAAGAAATGTACTCTTCGGAGTTGGAATGTGGCAAAGGGTCCTTAAAAGACTTGTAGTTGTTGGCGTTCAAATTTGTCTGACGAAGGGGTATAGATGGATCTCAAGATACTTATGAGGATGAGGGGTATATCATATCTATTTCAAATTAAAGTGGAAAATTAACTCTAATTTTGCAGATTATAATTTCTTTATTTGTTCTTTCGAATGCCAAGGTTGTAGTCTGATTCATGAATCCATACAGTTGACTGGATGTGTTAACACAATGAAAATAATCTCATATCTTTTTAAATATAGGACCTTGACGATTCCCTTTGTTTTTTTTGTACTGAAAAGTGTTAATTTTTACACTAAGTTGTCTTTATGCAGCGTTAGGAAGGAGAGTGGCCCAATACAGCTCAATGCTGACAGTGAAGAGGCTGAGTTTGATCTGACCTGTGTAGCCTGCGGTGCACTGTGTTTGTAACACTCCTCAGGTAGAGCTGGAATTGGACCATCCTGTCAGGTTAGGATGTTGCCTTCTTCAAGTTATGCCTACTCTTTCCTGGAGACCACATCTGCTACTGAGGAAGTTGGGGCAGAATATTAGGTTGTATTAGGATTACAAATCAGTGTCAAGAATTAAGAGTTGAATTTTGATTGGCATGGACGTTTTAATCAATCTTTATCTCTGGCTCGCTTTAGAATGTCAAAGAGGTTTGCTTATCTCACTGTGGAAATTGATATACAGTATTGTTTTTTATTGCTGCACCTTGATTTGATGATCTGACTTTCTATTGTCATCCTCTCACATCCAAAAACAGCAGTAATAATTTTAGAAACAATAAAGAAATTAGAGTATTAGTTGGGGGTGAGATACAACCTCAAAATAATAATTACAGTCCTTGTCAGGATGAATTACAAAAGTCGCTAAATAAACATGTGCTCTACCCGCTGGTAGCTATGGCACAGAGCAACCAGACTCAAGTCAGAGACAATATGTAAAGGATTTATGTAGCACTCAAACACTAATAAATTGCAAACCCACACAACAAAAATCCCAAACCAAAACAACAAAAATCCAATTAATAGAACCAAAGTTAATGAATTTGTAAAGTTTATATCTGAAAATAGCTTCACTAAGAGTCAATCGGAGGAAACTGTTCGCGCTGGACAAGGACAAGGGTAACATTTAAGGCTGACCACGATGGAGCGCTAGTCCAATACAAAGAGCAGGTTCATCCCAGATCCTTTCAAAACTTTCATGGAGGTAGTTAAACTGCGCAGGGCCAGGCAGCTGACTGGATTTGAGGTAGGGCTCAATGATGGGGAGCGCCTCTGAGTTGCTTGGATACTGCTAGGCACCAAGTCTGGGGAAGTTGAGACTGGGGAAGCTGCCGATCGGGCACTACTCTGTGTCAAGTCAGGGGAAGCCATTGAATGGGTGCTGCTTGGCGTAAAGTCTGGGGAAGCCGTAGATCGGGTGCTGCCCATTCCCTAATCCAGTGAAGCTGTCAATGAAGGTTGTCCCTGTTGATGCTTGGCGTTGAGTCCTGTGAAACCTTTAGTTAGGCAGGAAGGAGTACACTCTGACTGCAGCCATAAGCCCAGGAGCTTGGACACAGTACTTTAGGGTCAGGACTTACTCCCACAGAGGTCAGCAGATGGGACCAGGTCGGGTGCAGTTGGGCTCGTCAGCTGGAAAGCAGGAAAAGGCCCTTGGAAGCATTTTGTCTTTTTTCAGGTTCCTCAGACAGCAGGGCAGTTTTTCCAGTGAATCTACACAGGTCACGGAAAGTTCTGAGAAAGGTATTGGGGATGCCACATTCTTGACCAGTGCGAGCCTGTTGACAGTTTTTATCTTCCTTCAAGTGCTGTTCATTTTAAGTCTACAGTTTTTATTTGGGATAGATATTTGGCTTGCATGACATTCTCTAAAAGTGGTATATTTTTAATACTGTCCTGAAGTTTGCATTACCCAAAATGTGCACATTTTTTGTAATTTTGCACATTGTGAAATTTGTCATGATTTTTAGCCTTGGAGACTGGTTTGAGTAGAAAATGTCTTGCTAAGATACGTTGTCCCTGATATCGCACATGATAAGTAATGATACCATGGTTTATATTATTTATTGCCTATTAAGAGTTCGAGGGGAATAACAAGCGGATTTTAGTGCTTAACGGGTCAAAATCCGCACTATAAGGTAAATACTGTATACTTTTTCCCCCTTTTAAATTTCAGCAGGTTTAAAAAAAAAAAATCTTTTTATTAAAGAATCGGACAAAGAAAACTGCGATGACAGCAATCATTCCAACTCAATATGTAAAGACAGCTGCATCCACTGATGGAGTCCCATCAGTATAGCAACATTTCGACACTGAACTTTGTATCAACATCACACAGATCAGCAGTATTATCTATACCATCAGCATTACGCAACTTCATAATTAGTGTCCATCAGGGTTCACAGAGCTCCCCCCTGTAAGTATTTCATTTCACCCATATTTTAGTCCAAATATTTGGACAACCTCTCCCCTCATAGACAACCCTTTCCACTAACAATCATCAGTCTGTGTCTCACTTCCAGACACCCAAACTTGGGCTGAATTCGGATATCCACGTTAGGGTTATGGTTGGGACCATCAGTCCCAATGTGAGCCAGAGCCGGTCCATACAATTTAAGGTCTGTTTCAGCCTAAACATTTAGGAAACATAATTTGGCCGAGAGTACCAACTCACTCTCCACAACATTATTCAGGCAAGCAGACACCCTCTCCAAGTAATATTTGAGCACTGGGCAACTTCACAGCATATGGAAAACGTGCCTTCCTGACCACACTTTCTCGGACACAAAGCATTATCAATTTTGCCCATTTTAACCAGGGTAGTACATGCATTATAGCTGTGGTGAAGAATTTTTAGTTGTACCAAGTGAAATCTTGAGCGTATGGTCCTCTCCCTCAGGGAAGTTAGGGCTTCAGGCCACTCTCCCTCCTCCGAGTCCCCTATGATTTGCTTCCAGCTCGCCAACAGTTTAGCCAGAGGATCAGGAGAGCTACTAATTTACGATAGGTTAGCAACATTGTCTGTCTTGGCATGTATGCATCTAGTAACCAATACATAAGTGGGGAGGACCCATCGAGGTCTTCACCTCTAGGGATTGCATTACGCTGGGCATGTCGGATTTGCAAATTTTGGCAGGTTTGACCTGCCGAAATGTAACGAAGGTTGAGGTATTTAATGTATTGATAATTAGGGAACCTAAGCAGCTCTATCAGCCAAGTTTACTGAACTGCCACTGATTGCCAGCCTTTAAACAGATCTGTGGACAGAGGCTTCATAAAAAACCGAAACCTACTTCATTCCAGGTTTCCAAGAGTAGTGCCCCACTAGGAGTTGTTTACACCTGTCTGTGTTTAAAGCGACGTTGCCACACAACTCAATGGTTATCCTCCTGCTGATTACTCAACAGGTATGACTTTTCCTGAGTTCAGTCACTAACCATTTGCCAGAGATCATATCTACTCGTTAGTCCAATTTGGTGGCCATGATCTATAGTGCCAGAAAGAATAGACTTCTTGGGCGAAGCTCCAATTCCTCTTAGACTTCATTTTTCTAACCCTTCATGCTAAAGAGCCACAATATTAAGCAAAATAACACATCTTAAAAAAAAAACAGCCAACAACCAAATTCCCTTTCCACTGAAATTCCAAGATTTGGTCTTTACTTTAAAGAAATACTGATTCCCCCCACTCTTAGCCTCTTTGGTGTTTTGATGTCTCTATTGAGCTCTCTCTTTCTGGATATTTTCTGTCTTATTCTCTGGGCCTCTATTCTAGCTGGGTGTCTTTGTGAGTCTTTTATGTTATGTTATGTTATGTTAGGGTTTTGTTAGAGCGCGCAACTGTTATCCGTGAACAACAATAGGATGACAGCAATGTATTCATTTGTACAAGAAATTGATAAGGAATATGTAATCCCTACTAAACAGCCCTTTATTTCCTCTTATCGCTTTGGAACTCCCTCTTTCCTTATTCCTCTTTGTCTGACCCACACAGCCCATCAACACTTTAATCTACACCAGTCAGTGGTTCCTTCTCCAAGTCCCCTTGCGGCCCCCAGTTGTACGTCCACTTAGGAATTCCTTTGCCTCATCCGTATCCCTTAGACATTCCCCTACACATTCCTCTCATTCCAGACGTTCCCTGTAATGAAATACTAAATAAGTTGCCTTTTCCCTAGTCCTTCCACTGCCTGCAGCCACCTCACTTTGGCCCTTTCTCCACCCTTCTTCCCTCACTCTTCCTCTGACATCCTTCTCTTCCTTTCCTCATATTGTATCTTATTCCATTCACATTTCCTATGATCTTCTGCCTCCTAAAATTATTGCCCTAACTGCCTACATTCCTTCATTACAAAGAACCAGGGCACTTTTTATCTTTCCAGTTCTGACTCATTTGCAAGTTATTTCTTCAAATAATCCTTAGCAATGCCAATCGCAAGTGTGTTTTGAATATGATGCCCCACAAAGTCAGAAATGTGGCCAACCTTACCGAGGGAGGTGCAGGTTATTATGTGGTCTCCATGCCAGCTCCCAGCAGTAGCTGAGTTCATGGGCTCTCTGGTGGGAGGCTTAGGATCTGCCAGCCTATAGTTCTGATCTGCATAGGTGCCCACTGGGTGTCCACAGGCGCAGCCAGTTCAGAGCTGCATGGCTCTCTGGTGGTAGCCTAGGATCGATGGTGCTGTCTGTCAGCCTATAGTTCTGAGCTACATAGGTGCCCAGCTGGGTACCCACTGTAGCTGCCAGCTGAGTTGCATGGCTCTCTGGTGATAGGCTAGGACCGATGGTGCTGTCTACCAGCCTTTAGATCTGAGCGGCATAGGTGCCCAGCTGGGTGCCCACTGGAGCTGCCAGCTGAGTTGCATAGCTCTCTGGTGAGAGGCTAGCTAGGACCGATGGTGCAATAGATAGACAGAGTGAGGGCGATAGATGGACAGAGTGAGGGCGATAGATAGAGGGCAATAGATGTGTTACAAATTAAGCCCTAGGAAAGGACAGCGCTCTGACACCTTTGGGTAAAGTCCGCGCATTATAAAAATGCATCAATAAATCTGTTAATAACGTTTCAAGGAGCGCAGTAGTCTAATTCGACTGTAGCTGTTGGGCTGGTATTTAAAATGCATATGTCCGCTGTTTGACAGGCCACTCTGTCCTTTGTGCCAACTGAACTCTAAACTATGCCCATGCTCTTAATAAGATCTCTGCTAGCAGATGTAACAAAGCCAGTATTTAGTTGTAGTTTCAACCGACATTGAAACAATATTTTTATTTCGATTAAAGCCACATTGTGTATACTTTATGTGCCCTCTATAACATAAACTGATAAAAGGAAGAGAGTCAGTGAAGCTGCATACATCCTGTTAATCTTCAAAATAATGTGAATACAGGCACTTTTTTTGTTCACAAAATAACGACTAATAAAAAAAAATCAACTGTAGGTACGTATGTAAACATGCACGAACAAAATTGTTTCGGTTTAACAAAAAACAACGTTTAACTCAATACACTTTAAGCTATTCCCCAAGAAAAAAATCACGCACATGTTTATTGTGACACTGGGATAATTGTAATGCATTGCCATTTAGTTCAGACAAAAACACAGACCGAAAGTCTGCTATAGTGTGAAACATCACATTTTCACCATTTGGAAAGGAAACTAGACCAGGATAATTAAGTGCTTTAAGCCTTGTAGGGGGTGTGAGGGGTGCAGAGGCCTCAAATGGGCATCTACAGCATGTCTGAGTGATGCGGATCCAGAACCCTGATGCTTGTATCTTCTTCTAGAAGAAAGCATGCGTTAACTTAAACCGCACTTTCCAGCACCCAGTGCCAAGATGTCGTAGGAGGTGACCGTTTGAGCTGCAAAAACGCCTATGATGTTACAGAACAAAACTAAAGTAACGCTCTTCTTGACCAATTCACAGGGACAAAGTGAGCTAATCCCCTGACTCATTGTGATCACAGCCACTTTTGCTGCTGCCTGATCAAAGCTGGCCTTTGAAAACTTGACCTTCAACTTGTTATGACAAATTCACAGCTGAGCAGAGAAAGTCAGGAAACAACAAAGGGCAGCCTGATAAGACATAGCATTGCCACGAAGGGGGTGGCATCGGGTCGATAAGGGGCAGTTTCCAGTACACACTGCACTGCTGGCAGGTTCACCTTCATTGCTGGTGAAACAATAAATTCCAAGAGCAAAGGTAAGCATCAGCTGTTCACTGCAAGGCACGGCTAGAGGTGTATTTATAAGAGGTGCAAACTGCAGAAAAGTTCCGAAGGCAGTTGTTTCTTTCAATGTCACTTATGTTCGCTGCTGAGAAGTCAAACAGAAGGGGCAAGCTGCAAGGTCTAGCATGTATGAATGTAAACATGTATAGAGGATGTGGCCTAACGTCTAGAGCGGTCGACCTCTACGCTGGGGATGGGAAACCAGGTTAGAGTCTCAGCAGAGACGGTTGACATTCTGTGAGTCATAGCAAATCACGTAATCGTACGTGCCTAACAAAATGAATGTTTCCATCTGTAACACAAACCGGGCTCATGTAAAGCGCTCTAATACCTTCAGGTCGAGTTCCCGCTATATAAAACTACAAAGATATTTTTTCTAAAAGTATGCTATTGTAAATGGACTTATGTAGCGCTTCTTTAGAGGTGTGTTTATAAGAGGTGCAAACTGCAGAAAAGTTCCGAAGGCAGTTGTTTCCTTCAATGTCACTTATGTTCGCTGCTGAGAAGTCAAACAGAAGGGGCAAGCTGCAAGGTCTAGCATGTATGAATGTAAACATGTATAGAGGATGTGGCCTAACGTCTAGAGCGGTCGACCTCTACGCTGGGGATGGGAAACCAGGTTCGTGTCTCAGCAGAGACAGTTGACATTCTGTGAGTCAGAGCAAACCACGTAATCGTCCCGTGCCTAACAACACCATTGCAATCATATGTGCACATTGCACGCATATAATACAACTCAGCTATCAAGCTGAATTGAATTATTTTGAAACAGTAATTATTTGCGAGAACCTGTGTGTCTGCAGTTAATGTTTGTGTCCCCGCCAGGCATCAAATCCAAAGCATGCAGGAATAGCTTTGGAAAGAAGCCCAACGCTAGGAATGGCTCAGTTTGCTGCATCACTTCTCCGTACATATGCCCTGTCTCTTCAATACACCCTATTTAAAAAATGCCAGCATTTCATGCTTTCTCTTCCCGGTCCCTCAGCTTCAGCTGCACGGTGATGTGCAGCTTACAGCCAGGCAGTGATCCCTATCTGGTGAGCACTTGGATTCTGGAGTCCAGCCGAAGGCTGCCACTGCAGTGCGCAACACAAGCCGTGCAAGCATTGCCCTCGCCATAGTAAACCGGCCGCGCAAACTTCACCTGTAGTCAGTAGATGCGGAGCTGCGCTTGCTGTTAATTAATAACTCTGTGGCCACGTTTGAAAGGCAAATGTTCTGTGTTGCCTCGCGTTACCTGGGACCTGTTCTCTGCAGCCTGACATCTCCGAAGTTCCTGGCACCCTGTAATACTTACTGCCGGCCACAAATCCTTTTTTATGTGTGCTCGGATCTCGGGATAATTTGGTAGGTGACCAGCTAATCCGATGTCTAGCAAGATCTGCAGCACAGGCACAAAAGGTAATGTTTTAAAAATTGCAGCGTGAATAGTAGTGCTCGTGATAGGCACAGCGCTCATAAAAGCTGTGGGGAGGGGGGAGGAGAAATGCGAGACACGGCCTGGCGGCCGTGACGTGTGAAGCAGTGGGCGGGGGAGCGGATGCCTTTGAAGTGACGCTCTCGGAGGCAGGCGGCTCGGGAGCGATGGGTAGGGTAATTGGAAGTGTAAACCAGCATGAAAGCCAATGCAGGGCTCGACAAATCTGAAAAATTGTACTAGTCCTGCAGGTCTAGTAACTTGGAAAATCTCCTCGACCCAACTGCAACCTACTTGACCTCTGTCTCTGAAAACGGAGCAAAAGTGACAAGTTAACAAGATTTAAAGACATCTTTATTGCTCAGTCCCTTTGTGAGCAATAAAAATGCCTTTAAATATTGTTATCTTGTCACTTTTGCTCCGTTTTCAAAGACAGAGGACAAAAGTTAGTTTGTCTTCCTACTCGCCAGAAAGGGCGAGTAGGACCTAAAAATAGCTTGTCCTCATCCATTCTCCCTCGCAAATGCGAGCGGGCGAGTGGATTTGTCGAGCCCTGTAATGTGGGGCAAAAGCGCGTGCCTGTGTTCACGTGAACTGTTTGAAATCCGCCGATGGTTTGAGAATTTATTTTGCCCACTATAATTCTCCCCTATCCATTCCTTGTGGAATGGGATAGGCGAGACCTAAAAAGGGTTAAGGTGGCCAAAGGCCCACATTTTAATGTGAAAGATCGAACGTTCTCTATCACCAGAGTTTCTAATGCAGTGCACTCCCTCAAACTATTGTCAGGTGCTGTGCTTTTACTGTGGTGGTGACTTGAAATGTGTCGGTCCTGTCTGTGCATACTGGGACATAGCACAGTGGCTACAGCTGTCGTTTGTAGGATACCTTGCATTTCAGTACTTCGGGCACTTAATGTTATGTGTTAACATACACATGAGAGTTTATAGCATGCACATACACCTTCCAGTATGTCTCTTGGAGCTAATACAGGTTGTTTCTGTTAATTATTCCACAACTGAATGGTATTCATGTTATTTACCCAGGAAGGATGAAAGGCTTTGTGGGCCCTACCAGAGCCTGAAGTTGTAATTATGCTGTCAAACATAGATTCCAGGAGAGCATGCGTTAACCCACTGAACAACCAGAGCCAACAGTCTGTGGTATCTATGTGTTAAAATATTCAGTTTCATTGCAGTTTGTATAAATAACTAGTGCTTTATTCAGGACTTCTGCAACACATGTCCGTTCCCCTGCACTATATACAGCATGCGTTCGTAGTAAACTTATTGGTACTTTTTAATCAATCTCAGTACGGCCGATGGTTACGATGCCATTCCTGAATCCTCCAGACTCGTGTCCTGAAGGTGACACACATCACTGCCGTAGCACTCACTATACTGATGCATACAAACATACGCAGATGTCACCTGAATGAATTAAAGTGACAGACAGAACCTGGCGCCGGAACCTAGCATTTCATGCTTCGAGATTTGTATCCACTCTTGCCTCTTTGTATATTTTTTCATGTGAAATCTTTAACAAACATTCACCAATCGTGTGCATCGGCGGGCAGAGAGTGTGCCTCTTTTTAACTTGCTTAAAAAATAATAGTTGTGTATCCTGGGTTTCGTTTGCCTTAAGAACTTTTATTCTTTTGAGGTGGTTCGTTTCTATAGTTGAAACTCAGGTCAAGTACAAAATGTTTATTCCATCACATTACAACCGACTGGGTTGTTTTCACATGCATCCTCTTTCCAATTTGAATGTTTAAACCTACTTTTTCCAGAACCCTTTTACTATCTTTGATCAAAAACCAGGCTTGAACTTGTCCTAGTGTTGACCTTCACATTTGTGGTTCCATTTCACTGCGAATATTTATAAGTCTGACGTTCCTCGTTCTCTTACTACTTCTTTATGCAAAAATACCCACATCCTTTTATAGCAACACTGCCAAGGATCATGCGCCAAAGGTGCCTCTGGTTTGAGAGGAACTGAAGTGATTAATGTGTGAAGTGCGTCATACCCACTTCTTGGAAGTGTAGTTCGTAGCTGTCAAAAACAGGGCAGCATCTCTTGCCAGAGGCCTGGTTTGCAGGCTCCTCGGGACTAAACGTTGCCTGTGTTATTTTATAATTTTATTACTCCAGCTCTTATCAGTAGAGTGTGGGATAAGAAATGTCGAGAGTAATAAACTGTAATATTGTCCCAAATGTATAGTTAGTGAGTTTCCATTATCACACTTTTCTGCTTTCACATAATTTGATATACCCTTTTCACCTGCAGATTTGAACGTGTTTACCCTAGTATTTGTAGAGTTACCGGCTCATAAACTGACGTCGATGCATCAGCTCCTGAAAGGTTCCTGTACTGTAGACTGAATAATTATGAAAATAACATCTTCCTAGGATTGGTCAAGGTCCCATCTTTTTAGAATGGAGAGTGGGTCACTTTTGAAACATCTGCGAAAATATGAACTTTGTTTTTGACAAGAGGTTGTCCCTTTCACTTTCGGGATTGTTGCTGTTGCAAAATCCGCAGGACAGTAAACTGAAGTTGGTGGAAAATATCCATTCTTTGTACCAGAAGCCATGAATGCTCTTTAAAACGATAGGAATTCGCCCTTTATTAATCTCCTGGTTTACCTTCAGGTATTTACTTCAGAATACCAAAAGACACATTCTCAGCAATCCGACTAAATGCTCCAAGTGACTAATCTTAACTGACAACTCATTCCATTTTATTAATTCGGATATAAGCAACATTTAACAAACAGATACAAGTTAACGCACTTGTTAGTCAAAAAATCACTGTTTGGGAAAGCATGGATGCGCTTGATATGGCAGCCTGGCTCCTTACACCACCAAATCTAATTGTCATATTTTTTCATGTTTGGGAGAACTTGCCTTATGGAATAAGCTGCAAACCACAGTCCGTTCAGTTCCTTGCCTCCTCCAATCCTCTTTCAAAATGTGTCTGTACAGAAGACTTTATGGATGTCTGATCATTTTGGGACTTACTGAAGTTGGCAAATCGGAGAGGTATTCTGTGGAACCAGGGTAGTCTGTTACTAGTGACTGATTATTTGTTATGTCCTGCCTATGGTAGGTTTGTTAATTGAAAGGCCAGGGCTTCAGTTTCTTAAGGAATTCAAGAAGAAAGGAGGAGGTTCGTCTATTGATTGGGAGGCTGTTCCATGCTTTAGGGGCAACTGCCCGTCCTCCTGATCTGGTTCTGCGTTTGCGTTGGATGTGTGCAAGCAGGAATCCTACAGAGGTATCTGACTGGTGATGCGACTGTTCATGTAGGTAGGGCCTGAGTAGTATAGTGCCTTGAATGTGTGTGAGGAGTTTGAATTGAGCACCTTTGTGAAGCAGGAGCCAGTGGAGCTCCCTGAGGTGTGGTGTGATGTGAGTTATTTTTGGGAGGTTGAGGATAAGTCTGGCGCCGAGTTCTGGATGGTTTCTAGTCTTCTAGTGAGTTGCTTGGTGATCCCAGTGCAGAGGGTGTACCCATAGTTCAACTTGCTGGAAACTAGGGCGTGAGTGACAGTTTTTCTAGTGTTGCTTAGGAGCCATTTGAAGATCTTCCTCGGCATCTTCAGGGTGTGGAAGCAGGATGCAGTGGTGATGTTGACTTGTGCGGTCATGTCTAGTTTGCTGCCAATGAAGCCACAAGGTCAAGGTTCGGTCTTCGTTTGTGATGGGAAGTTGAGTTGTGACGGTGACTGGTACCATTTGAGGGTCAAAGTTGCTGTATATTGTGGGGATTTTGTTACAGAAGAATTCTGAGAGTGTGTTGCAAAGGTCTTAAGAAGGGGAGATGTTCAGGGCGCAGTGAACTCTTTGATTGTTTGATAATGTTGTTTTGGCATGACATGATGTGACCACTATGAAGCAGAAGCCTAGTAGGGGAAATGTTTGGTCATGTATTCTTTTGTGATCTTTTAAAGGTTTTTGCTTTCTCATGTCCCGCCCCTCAGTGTTTTTTTTGAGTTTTGTAGGTGAGACCGCTCCTCTTGTCCCCCTTGGAGCAGATTTATTATGTCAATTGTTGTGCTGTGGTACCTTCTATATATCCATCAGTAAAACATTCTTGTAAAAAGAATAAAATGACCCATGGACTGCAAGTAATTATCCTCATAGTATCTATGAATTTTATTGACTAAAAATTCCCCCGTTAACATTCTGGAACATCATCACCCTGGCCCTTACTGTTATTGGTGTAGTGATAAACTCTAGAGCCTGGTGTGACTTCGTAGACTTTTGATTGGGTTTTACACTGGGCCTACTAATAAGATCTAACATACTAGAAGACCATTATAGATTTAATTCAGGTAATTCAATTTGGCATGTATCAAGGGAGTGGGAATGAAATGCCTGAGAGGATGTCAGCACATCATAAACCAGAGACGCTGCCGAGAATGTATGCTTTCAGTTTGTGTGTTCTGTCATTGGCAGTCTTCGTAGGGATGCTGAGTCTTGCAAGCTTCCATCAACCTGTTTGTCCGCTTGTGAGTTGTGCATTTGATTGGGGATGCAGATGTCAGTGCTGTTTGATCCCATGGATAAGTTGGTGTGCATGTGTTGTCTGCTGGTTGCTTTATATGTGTACTGCACTCGCTTTTGGCCTGTTAGTGTTTGTCTTTGTGATGTCCATTTGTATTGTTCTTGAGTGTCTTCAGCATTGCCTCCTGTTGTTAGGGAAGAAGTAGTAGGGTATTTAAACAAGCATTTGCAATGCAATAGGTCTCGCATTTTTAAAGTTTGAGCTATTGGCATTGCTAAATAATGCAACACCAATAGCTCAAACTTTATTAATGCGAGACCTATTACATTGCAAATGCTTGTTTAAATTAGAAGCACTATCTGCATTGACAATTAATTGATCAAAATTCTATGCTGTATCTACTGACAGACGGTATTCGTTTGTGTGCCCTGGAATACCTTCTGAAGTGGTGTGACTCCTCCGCTAGATACATTTTGCATCTATCTCCACCACAACAAAAATGTGGGCCTTCAAGACAACCACAGCACTGCCATCGCTAAATTAACTGAGCAAACAGACTGATGAGTAAGGCTCAAACTGTTGATACTTAGTAGAATTGCTCTATTTGGCAGAATTGCTCTAATACAAATGGTGATACTGACAAAAGATTAATACCCGTTTGACAATTCTTGTCATGGCACTTTTTTGAAACCCTGAAGTCATTACTAATCAAACTAATGTTGACCGAGAGACATCTCAGATTAAATATGATATGCGATGAACATGCCGTGATTGTGCGGTTTAACAGTTTTGGCTCTCATGAAGCTGAATATTTCAATGATTGGTAAAGTTGAAAATAAAGTTGTTGTTTTTTAAACTTGAATTTTATATGCTCAAAGTTCAGACAAACAGCTCCAAAAGATGGAGGCTAGTTAATCAATGTCCATAATTACCTCTGGACATTTTGCTTGGGTTGCCTGGACGTCATCCAGAGAATGGGTTTTCCTGTTAGGGTGGAATTGGCCATAGAAGACATAAATAAATGTTTAATGGAGGGATAGTTTTAAAATCGCAGAGAATTAGGATTCAAACAATGTCTGCATTTAGACAATATACATGATACTGTTATATCTGGTTACCAGTAAAAAGATATTGTCGTAAGCTCGACCCACAACTGCGATAATTAGGCTCTGTTTGATTGTACCTCTAATGGTTTTGGCAAATGCTGGGAAGGGAAGGTAAATAACATTTGCAATGATGTCAGTTAGCATCAAGCAATAACACATCCTGGCAGTCTTTAAATAAATTTGAAGGTACACTTATGTTTTCGTGAATGTCCGATGCAATTATCTACGTTATCCATACCTGAGACTGGATTAAGCATAGTTTAAAGTGGCCTCAACTTTTACATTGGGGCAGAAACACATTAGGTGGGGTGTCCAGGAGCATGCAATTTGCTCACTTTGGGAAGCGGAAGATATACATTGAGGGGGTAGGCAACCGAGCAGGCACTGAAGCCATCCGACCATGGTTTTTAAGTCCTTTCAGCAATTCCCCAGACCAATGGTATGCAGCATTTATCAACGAATCACACTGGCCACCATAATAAGACTGAAAAAGAGAGTGTGAAGCATTAATGCGCGATTACTGCGTCACATTCCAGTAAAAAAGGAACACTAGTTAAAGGAAGTGGCACTTTAAAGAAGTACTTTCTTATTTTTCATGATCAACTGAGGGAGTGGCCAATAAGTGGAGAATTACTTCACAGGTAGTACCTTAATACTCTGTCAATGCTTTGGTGTCCAGCATGCATGAGTACATTGGAAAGAATACCATTAGAATGCACAGGGTTTCCTGCTGGCAATAGCAGCAAGTTTGATAAGTGATTGCTCCGAATATGATATTTGTGGGCAAGAGTTTGATGGGTAAAGACAGAGAGCAGATCCAAGAATCATGTATATAAGCATCTTCTTGATTAAAACGCATGCACATTGTCCAGTAGATGTAAATGGATGAGAGTTATCTTGAGCATGTTTTTTGGCTATCCTATTTGCCAGTTTATTGCATATTTTGGCTCTGCTGTATGTATGCTCAGACTGCTGAAGTAATAGGTTCAGTTGTCGGATTAGATGTGGTAGATCTTGTTGGATCACCCCGTTCTGATCTTGGTGATACCAAACAATGTGTAATATTTGAGCTGTGCTGCGTGTGTGTAGTTGTTAGTATAACCACTAGACAGATGCTCAGGTGCTGTAAAATTGGAGAAACGTGAACTCGATTAAACTGCAACGAACGCAAAAAAAAACGGGACTGCCTACTCCCAGATGACATTCTGCGGCAACAGTGGTAGAGCTTTTGGCTGAGTAGCCTGGATTACTGACTCTAAAAGCTCTTGCCTCGCTTTGAATGAAACCCTGACTTCTGACTCCAAATTGTGTTGTCTCACCCCAGGTGGAAGCCACGAGTCCTGACTCCAAACCCTGTTGCATCACCTCACTTAAAGGTGTGACTCCTGACTCCAAGACCTACTGCCTCATCCAAGCAGTGACTCCTGATTAGAACAACCCGTTGCTGGAAGCTATGACACTTCCCTCCAACCTCTGTTCCCTCACCCCATCAAAGCAGGGACTCATTACTGTAAAAACGTTTTACCTCTCCCCACTTGGAGGTGAGACTACGGACTCTATAACCTCGTAAGTAGGCTCAAGGTCACGCCTTCAGAGGCAAACTGAATTGCACTGTGAAATCTGTTATATCATTTACTGTTTTTTTCGACATCTTCAGTTAAGATTTTACAGCATCACGTGCATCAATATATAAGGAGCAATTCTGCTCCTAAAAAAATCCAACCCACTAGTCATAAATCAATCTCAGAATATTGACTGGTGTATCATAGTATACATAGTGACACAGAACAATCTGACAACAAAGAGACGGCACCAGTGGACATATACAGTAGAGCAACATATGCAAGCATGTTACATCAAAAAAGAAAAATGCGAGCCCTGTTGCATGGCAAATGCTTGTTCTTATGGATTTTAAAAGACTTGTAGCTCTCTGACTGAGATTTTCTTTTTAAATTGTCGTTATGGAATAATCAACAGGGTGAACCTTACAAAAAGTCCACAGAAGACTTTTAGACCTTTTTGAAAACTTATCCTTCGCTGTACCAGCTAGCCCCAGTGCCAACGTTTTCATTCTGGGGTGTTGTGCCAGCGCCTTCTCCTGGTTTAGCTTTTGAAATGATCCTTTTAAAAATATAAAAGTACTTGTTCATGGGTATCAGTGTTTTATAAAATGAAATGTTTGTAAAGCTGGTGAGTGCCTGTAGTGTCAAATGAGCACAGTAGACATACTGCTGCTTTATATTATATCAACTGGTACCCTGATTTCATGGTTGTGAACTTTCTCTGAGGTTTTATACACTCATTCTGGACGTCAGAAAGGCGCCCTTTTCACTGTGAGAAGCAGTACGTTCCTACTTATGCTGTGGTTGACATTCTGCTTTCTTACCTGCCCGTCCTTTACAAATGTGAAAGATGCCACAGAGGGTGGCCAGATGCCAGTTCATAGGGACACCTCTGCATAGGCAAAGAATAGCATTAAAGGTTAAGAGGCAACAAAGAGCAGAGAGAGACGGTATCTGAGGAGAGAAAGAGTTTTGTAGAGAAGAGAAACTGGCAGCAGTGAGAAGACATGCTGTCTGAGGAGAGAGGGTATATGAGGACAGAGAGAGTCTAGGGAGGAAAGAGAGGCCGAACAGACAGATGTGCAACAGTGCAACAAAGACAAGGGAGGGTGTCTGGGGAGGAAGGAACAGCACAGCAAGAGAACGTATTGAGGAGAGTGGGGTCTCAAGAGAGACAGGCAATAATGAGGGAATTGAGGACAGAGGGCAGTCTGAGGCGAAAGGGGCAACGGGGTGTAGGTATGACGAAAGGGGGGTTTCTGGGGAAAGAGTGACCGAAGGTGGGGGGAGGGGCTGCAGAGAAGGGAGCTGGCATCCGAGGTGACTGAAAGCAGTCACACTCTAGAGGGGAGAGGCTTCTGGGGAGAGAGAGGGTTATGAAGATAATGACTTGATGGAAGAGCGAGGGTATTTGAGGAGAAGTGGGTAGAAGAGAGGCAGCATTGGGAGAACGAGCCAAAAAAAAAGAGCTATAAAGTGGAATGGAAGGGGGAGAGTGGGGAGAGAGGCACAGATCATCGGGGCAAATAGGAAGGCGATCTGAAGCGCATGGGTGAAATGAAAGAAGGGGATCAATGGAAATAGAAAGGGTAGTAACTGCTGGGTAATACAGGGTGGTGTAATAGAATAGTGGTGAACAGATGGAAATTAAAGGTATGCGACCGGAACGTGTAGAGAAAAACAAACTGCACCTGGCCAACTGATTAACTGTTATGAGCGCAAGGTGAAATCAACATGAGCAGCGCCAGTGCAGGCTGTTGCTACTGCCCGTAGGGTGCAGGAATAAATAAAATGAAAGAAAACGGAAACAAAGGGGCACGGGCCAGATCTAAAATAACAAGTGGCGCGCACGTCACGTCTGTGTGGGCACAATCATAGCTCCTCCCACGGCCTATTGGTGTCGATTACGCGCTTGGTGCGCGTAATAGACACCAATAGGCCATGGGAGGAGCTATGCGCATGCTTCGGGCCAATTGCGTGCAGTCTTTTACAATAAGACGCACGCAAAGGCCAATGGGGGAGCTGAAAAGGAAACGCACATGCACGAGCGTGTACGATTCCTAGGTCAGCTCATAATCCCCGTTTTTTTATTACAATAGCTCACGCGACTTTTGTGAGCACTGCTACGCAGTGCACTGCAGGTCGCGAGACCTAAAGTGTATCAAAGTTTTGGAAAGGACATTTTGAAATGATCTGTGCTCATATGAAAAACAGTATTTTGCTGAATTGTAGGGAGGAGGGTGATAATAGAGAAACGAGGAGGGAGACTAGACCGAGGAAAGTGAGAAAGATGGTGTAGCGGAAAGAGCTTCCCCACAAATAATCTATTAACATATATGTTCTTGTTCCCTTTCTTTGTGTTGTTTGAGGGAAAACCTATATTTCCACCATTATTCTAGGCGTGCCTCCCCACCCAAATTAACAGGTTGTTCATGATGTCTCCAATAGGGTGGTTGCATTTACTAATGGAATGATGCAGTTGGCCAAGAAAAGTCGGGTGAGGGGTCGGTGGAAGTATGAGAGGGAGAAGAGAAGCAGATGAGAGCAGATAGAGAATTGTAGCCACGTAAACATTGTCCCAATGTAAATGTAAAATGTAAATGTGTTTGTATGTATATAGCGCCTTCTACCCAGAGGTCTCGTAGCGCTGTATTCATACCGCTGTGGAACCCTTCCTGGCTTTCCTGTGAGATGTCCACTTCTGGGCACCCCCAAGGCGAAGCCAGGCATCCAAGCGCTGCAGGGCCGTTGTGGAGATTAAGCAAGCTATTGCCCAGAGTCACAGAGTGGGACCCATGATTAGACTAGGCACTGAGGCGAGAATTATCAGGTCCTGTGAGATTGAGTCCAAGAGCCGCCGAGGCGGGAATTGAACCCTGGTCCCGGGCCAGACCTCTGCATCAGGGTCTGCCGCTGTAACCATTGAGCCACGCTTCTCCACAATGATGGGACTTGTATGTCTGTACGAAATAGTAAGGCATGATACAGAAAAAGTTACATCACCTGCACAGCAGAGTAGGGTGAGAACTGTAGGACACAGTCGTAAAGATGTGTGAGCTGAAGAAGAAGCACATGAACTGTTACATCTAAGGCTAGTGGCTTGATTACAGGTCAGTTGTCTCTGCCCTTAGACTGCGAGCATGCATCTAACCTGGGCGTATGTTCTTAATATTGTGTTAGTGGTATGTGATTGAGATGTCTCTGACCCAAGTTTGGTGGGCTATCTTTGAGCCGAGTTTCACATGCTGCCTATGAGCCAAATCTAGGGTCTGCATTTCACAAAGAGGTTTGTGGTCATGCCTTTTTGAGCCCAGTTGCTGGTGGTCATTAGCTCTAATGGGGTCAGCCCATTCCCCCACTTACCTCACTCTTTATAGACCGGGGCGTATTAAAGACCATAAAGTAAGAAGAGTCGAGGTCGAAATTAGAAGCACATTTTCAGCCAGTACTATGCAACTTACTGCGATTTTCTCTTAATTATAAGGTTTGAGTGACTAGTGGTTCAGGGAAGAGTTTCGCTTCATTGCACCTCTTTGCTTGTTATACGTTCACTGAAGTGCCGGACGCAGCGCACCTAGACGGGCATCACATATACCGCGATTAGCATTGATTGCCAATTCATGCTTCGAGGAGCCAAGTGTTGGATTAAGACATTCCCACTACCACATGGCATGGGTATCCACATGAAATGAAGTAACATGCTGTAATACATGGGATTCTGTAATCCCTGTTTAAACGCTAGTATCTATTTTTTTCCATAAACGGGAACTTGAGACTTACCCAGTTGCTGACTGTAAAGAAAAGGCTTCAGAGCTCTACTATAAGTTATACCTTTCGAGTTCTGACATCACAAATATTGGACTGAAAGCAGGCCAGGTTGTGGCGCAACATTGAAGCAACTGTTTAACCCCTAAACTGCTGGATGTTCTCCCTCACAGTGCTGGGTACTTTTTAGGTTTTGCCTAGCCAATGCGTACGAAGTACGCATGTGCTAAGAAAAACTTAATGATATCTGTGTGTGGGGACTGGACCGTCCCCACTCTCTCATTGGCTAGCTCCATAAATGGAGGCTAGCCATTGGGAGAAGGCTCTGTCCGTCAATCTCGGACCAGATTCGGGGGCGTTCCCGAGAATTTTTGGCTTTTGGCTACGTCACGCTACGTCAGCCGAAAGCCTATTCTCGGGAGCCCCCCCGAATCTGGTAAGGCACTAGTGGCACCCCGAGCGCTCTGCCGCCTCCTACTACGGTGCAAACGCTGCCTCCCTGATTGCCGCCGCTGCCCTGAGCCGAGAATAACTTGAGGACCTCGCCGGGGCCGCGGAGAGCAAGAACCAAGGAGCTGCCCTCCCATTGGCTGAGGCGGTCGAGCCCCCTCAGTGCCGCCGCGCTAGGATTGGTTCTCGAGCCGCTGCATCATCGCTGGAGCCGCGCTGCGATTGGCCGCAGCTTCGTTTCGTCAGCCCCCCTCCCCCATCGCGGTGGCTGCGGGGTTATTACGCCCCTGTGTTCTTGATTTTATCAATAACTAAAATGGCCCCTACACACAGATTCATAGATGAACCCAACGGATGTTTTCCCTTCATAAATAGGGCGATCTGCCACCACAAGGCACATGGGACTGACACAAAATAACTTCATTTAAATTACAAACATTTGAAAATGGCATTTTACTGAGGATAATAAGACAGACCAAGGTTCTGCGTTGTTTCCATCGCACCTACAGTCTCCGCTGCCCCGCCCTCTGCTGCCCTCCCTGGTTCGGTTTCGTTTCTTCAGTCTGCTGTAAGAAGAAGAGGAAGGGCGAGGACGACTGAAGGGAAACAGACTAACGGGAGCCAGTCGGATTCACGAGCGTCCTGCAAACAGAGAGGAGCGAGAGAGTGACCGGTATCCGACCAGCCTCCCGGGAACATCAGCTGTTGTCTAGAGTGACCGGCATGCACCTGGCAAACCAAAGGCAGACCTGTCCCAGCTCCAGGAGCGACTGACAGGCACGCGGCAACCCAGGCTGTGCTCCGTGCACCAACTCTAGGAGTGACTGGCACGCACCCGGCAGCCCAGGCTGTACCCGGTGCACTAACTCTGGCAGTGACTGGCACGCACCCGGCGTCACACAGTACACCACCTGTAGGAGTGACCTACTCGTCTGCGGCGCCTCTTGAGTTTAGACCAATTCTAGACAGTGACGGGCACGCTCCCTACGGCACTCAGTTCACCAATTCCAGGAGTGATTTGACAAACCGTGATAATCTAAAAAAAAAAAAGCACCAGTTCTACGAGTGACTGGTGGCACCGGAAAACCCAGGAGATACTTTCCACACAAGCTAGCGGAGTGACCCGCACTCTTACTCAGAGAGGCGCACTGGCTTTGAAATGCCAGGCTGCATTCAGTTATTTACACTGATGGCCTCGGAAGCGACTTGTCACATGCACTGCTCCTGTTGACAGCCTTAGATAACGCAACTCAGAAGCGCTCACCAGCACCGTGGGCGTACGAGGCGCTATACACGTGATTTCAGTCATTCATCCTCGCCATGTGGAAGAAGAGCACAGTCAGATTCGGCCAAGCAGCCCTCCATGTCCGACCTTGCCATCTCATCCTTCCTGACCCAGGTGTTGTGTGAGTGCGGCGGGTGCCTGGCCGTTCCCGAGATCCGAAAGCACCTCAGCCTCTCACCGACGCACATCACAAGCATACTCGGAGAGGAGGCCTCCCGCTTCCTGCTGCTGGAGCCGGCGGGGCTGGTGCTGGCGCTGTCCGCCATCCGCACGTGCTCGAGGGAACGGTGCCCGGGCCAGGACTGCGCCCGTCTGCACCTCTGCCGCTTCTTCATCCTGGACCGGTGCACGCGCAAGAGGTACGTGCGCGCGAGTTAGTGACAAGGAACCGGGCTGGAGTCGAGGTCCCAAGAAGCGGCGCAGAGATTCACTGCGGGGGTTGCCAAGTGTGACTGAATGTTACAAAGTGATGACAGGCTGTGAATGAGAGGCTTTTAATGCATAAGAAGTAGAGGCAGGAGTGAGAGACTACAGGCAGTGTGCCCGGCATGGGCAGAGGCCAGATAGGGGACTGAGGTCAAGGGAAGAGGTCATGGCGAGAAAGCAAATGACACACAATTCGGGCTGGACTGTTCCCATTGGGTGCAAGGTCAAGACTGATTTGCATATGGGTGGGTACAAACTGGAATGGCATGGTGAGCAAAAAACAGATGGCTTTTTTCCCCCTGTTAGGTCCCTGACAGTCTCCAAATGCTCCTTCAATCATTATTTCTGACAGTTAACCCTTACACAAAAAGAGGACCTATCAGTGAACTTCTTGCGCATCTTAAAGCTGCATGTCCCCAAATAAATATTTTTCTCATCCACATATTATTAAAGCAATAACTTAGTGGGTAGAAGTAAAATTGGAACTACTTTTGCTTTTTTGTCTTAGTTTTGCACATAAGTAAGGATTGTATTCTACCCATGTTTGTAGGTGAAATGGGCTTTCTAATTTGTAGAGCTCTATGGCGAAAACCTATCGGAGTCTAAATATTCTACATAGAGAAAGTAAGTTTACCATATTTAATTTAACAATACAGATCTCACGACCTAAGGTGCAGCAGCAGATCTGAAATAACCACCCAGTCTCCAGTAAGATTTCACTATTGTTCTTCAGACACATACCTAAAACAAACCCTTTTATAGGCGCAAAGCCTTGTGCTCCTCTACATGGTCTTCTACTTGGACCCAACTCTCTTGCCTTTCTAGGATTCATGAAGACTAGGTTCTCAGTTCTTAATGACCTACACCCAATTTTTTTCTCAGAGCAAACAAACCATTGTTGACGTAAAAGGGCTGATTTCTGCTTTGTACCCGTGACCATATGATCAACTGTGGCACCTTGACTGTCTGCAACCATCATTTACATCCCACACAGCCATGTCATACCCGTTTCCATGTATTTGTGTCTGGCAAATTATTTTAACGCTTGTTTTTAGACTGTGTTCCTTTATTCTTTCTATGCATAGATATTTGGAGAACCCATCTCGTTATTAAATCAATGAATGATCTGTTTCCTAGGAATGGCCTTGCTAAATTAAGGACTGGCAATTTTAATCTGAGTTCCAAACATTCTTTTGGTAGTTAGCCACTCGAGAATCTGAAATTGTGTCCTTCCTGGCCATTTCTTTAGCACAAGAGGCTGACCTTGGTTGTTCTGGGTGTGTGGGTGTGTGTGGCTCTGGGTGTGTGTGGCTCTGGGTGTGTGTGGCTCTGGGTGTGTGTGGCTCTGGGTGTGTGTGGCTCTGGGTGTGTGTGGCTCTGGGTGTGTGTGGCTCTGGGTGTGTGGGTGTGTGTGGATCTGGGTGTGTGTGTGTGGATCTGGGTGGGTGTGTGTGGATCTGGGTGGGTGTGTGTGTGGATCTGGGTGGGTGTGTGTGTGGATCTGGGTGGGTGTGTGTGTGGATCTGGGTGGGTGTGTGTGTGGATCTGGGTGGGTTATTGTTATTGTTATTGTTAATAGGCTTTTATAGAGCGCACTTACACTCCAAGGAGCATCTTGGCGCTAGACATCACTGTCCTGAAAAGAAAGGGGGGGTGCAGCTCAAGGCTGGTCATGTTAATAGGTCCTGGTCGACGAATACAGAGAGGGTTAGATTAGTGCTGGGCAGAGTGAGTCTTCAGCTTTAAAGATCCATGTTTTAAGCGTTTTGCGAAATAGTTTTTCGCAGTGGATTAAGCGCATTTGATGTGGGAGTTTGTTCCAGGCTTTGGCTCCAAGTACTCCGATGGATTTTCCGCCTTTCGTGGTTAGTCTAAACTTGGGGACTGCAAGTAGGTTTAGGTTGGATGATCTGAGTGATCTTGAGGGAGTGTATCTTCCAAACCTTTGGGACAGGTAGGTCGGTCCTGACTGGTGGTAGGCTCTAAACGTGATGAGTAGGATTTTAAATAATACTCTTTTGTGGATAGGTAGCCAGTGCAGGTCTTTGAGTGCTTTTGAGGCCGAAGATTTCCGGGGTAGTCTTAGCACCAGACGGGCGGCGGCGTTTTGAACCATCTGCAGCTTGTGCAGAACCGCTCTGTTTGAGCCTGCATAGATGCTGTTGCAGTAGTCTAAGCGAGATGTGATGAGGGCTACTGCAACAGTCTTTCTGGCTGTTAGGGGAAGGAAGTCAAAAAACCGTCTAAGACTTTTTATGATATTGAAGCAGGACCCTGCCACTGTGCCTGCTTGTTGTTTAAAGGATAAGGCTTCATCAAACCTTATCCCAAGGTTACGGGCCGATGTGATGGTGTTTGGTGGGATCTCGGCGTCTTGGGGCCACCAATTGGAAGGGGAAACAAGCATTTACAATGCAATGGTTTTGCCTTTGTTAAAGTTTGAGCTGTTGGCAAAGCTCTTGATCTTTTTTTTTAACATAAATAAATGGCCTTGTTATTTGCAATGGCACTAGCTTTATCTTTTGCAAATGACACCCACAAACACCTACAGAGAGCCCCCAACACACTGCGAGCACCAACACACTGCGAGCACCACCACACTGCGAGGTGACAAGGGGGTTATGGCGCTAACACACGGAGATGTGTGTCAACTGGCCCGAGAGGGCAGTTGAAGTATGCAACACACGTCTGACACTCGGGTTATGCCACTAATACATAAGATACAGGTGGGTGGTACCCCTTCACTTTTCCGCCCATGTACCACTCATAAACCCACAGGCATACTCAAGACTCCAACAAGGCCTTTCCTAGGGCGCGTCCGAACCCCTGGACTTTCCCAAACCATGCCGCCTCGCAGCTCCCTCGGCTACTCCCAGACGTACCCTCTGGAGAAGACACTCGCATCTGGTTCTCACATACTTCCACAGCCCCAGTCTCACCTCGGATACTCACAAGGCCGTAAGCCTGCCTCTTTCATGCAACTGCCATCGATAAGACGTACCTGTCCAGTCCACACACCTTCGCTACTCAAAACTAACATCCCCGGACCTTGAGGACGGCAGCCCTCGCCCCATAAGACACAACACCTCACGCCAATGGGCCCCGCCATACTCACAGCTGCCCGCTAGCCCATCAGGTGCTTACTGTTCCTGCTGTACTCCCAGCTACCCCCCACCGCCGGTTACAGCAGTCCCGGGTCATTCTCGAAATACTGAAAGACAGTGCAGCTTCGCAATGACAGCAGTCCCGGCAGCCCCCAAGATACTCACAGCTGCACGGTCCATCCAGGCAGTCCGTCGGGTACTTGGGCTAACCTCCTCCGACTGCAGTCCACCAGGTCCCCGAAGCAGCGGCATGAGGCCGGGCAGGCGCGACCGCGTGCCCCGCACAGCAGCACCGCCAACACCCAGAGGTGCAGGCCGGGCCACGGGACTCCCAGCAGCCGCCGCTGCCCCCCGGGACAGAGCCACATCGGTGCCGGCGGGTGAGATCCCCGGGGCTCCTGTGCGCCCGAGCCTCCTGCACGTACGGGTCCTCCCACGGGACATGGCAGAGTGAGTGAGCCCCGCTCCGAGGGGGGCCGACCCTCGCAGCCCCTCCGCGAGGTCCCGATGGGCAGAACTCTCCGACCTCCTCAAAGACGTCCACGGCTGATGGCCAGGTCCCTGCTCCGATCCAAGCTGTGCAGGCACTAGGCTCCACTCCAGGGACGGACGCTGCGAGTCCCTCCTCAGCCCGAGTGAGAGAGGAGCACGCCGATCTCCTTCTAGGCAGCCCCGATCTCCAATTCCAATAAGGGGGCGCAGGCACTCGGGCGCGTTAACTCCGAATTGAATCGTAATGCAAAAAGAGAGTCAAGTAGAGAATACGGCCCAAACCCTGCAGTCAGCTCAAAAAAGGTGAGCTACATACTGCGTGCCAATGCACTCTTCTGATTCTTGTTGTCTTTCTCCCCCAGGGTCCCTCCCTCTCCTCGCCCTCAGGCGCCACCACGCACATGCAGTATTTTGGGACTAACTTCTAACTTCCTCATTCTGTGCAGATGGACAGTAAAGATAAACGCGGTGTCACGCCGATAGTGAAATGTGTGTTTTACCGTAACTTGGAAATAAGCGGCTCTCTGGGGGTTATAGTTTAATACAGCGCCTCGGAGGCGATTTAGAAGCACCTTAAGCCCTGACAAGGCAGAAAGCGGCGAGAGGTAAAGACGATAGGCAGAAGAACGGGGCGGTGAGATTCCAATGCACCGAAAGAGAAACGGAGAGGGGACGCTTCAGTGCGCTTTCGAATCTCTGCTGAGATGGTGGCGGGAAGTTGCGGTAGAAATGCGGAGACTCAGGTTAAAGGAAACATTCACGTCCATAGAGAATGCCGTTCAGTACTCCAACCAGAACTATGGGGCTTGAATGCTATAAATGCAATGCACCACAAACGTTAAACACAAGACTGTCCAGAAAAGATCGTTTAATAAACCCATAAATACCTGCAGTACTTTCCGGCGCTGGGGCGGCGCAGCAGCCCACCATGGCTGCAAGAGGCGGCTCCGTCACGCAGGGATCGCGAGAGAGAATGGCACGTGGCAGAAAGCTTCCCTACGACGACATCCCAGGCATGAAGCTGAGCACGGTGGAGACGAGGCTTTGCAAGACCCGGCCGGCGCGAGCTGTTTCCGGGCTCCTCCACTCCGCAGGCACCAAGTCAGAGAGCTCACTCTCAGGCCGGGGCTTCTCTCACTGCCAATTTACGTTTCCAGAATCCCAGAGGGGAGGAGAAAGTACACGAGCTGCCTGTCAGCAGCCGCACAAGGGCTCAAAAAAGGTGAGCTACATACTGCGTGCCGGCAATGCCGGACCAGACACGGGGGCGTTCCCGGCGTCGCGTGACGTCGGCAAAAGCCAAAGAATCTCGGGAACGCCCCCGTGTCTGGTCCGGCATTGACGGACAGGCCCCTCGTCCAATGGCAAGGCTCCGTTTACGGAGCCAGCCAATCAACGACGAGGGCCGAACCAAAGCACCCTACAGTTCTCAACAGGATTTCGCCTGCGCGAAAAGCTGCGCAGAAAGCGCAGCTTTCGCTAGGCAAAACCTAAAAAGGTTGTTTTGGCCAAAAGGGAGGATTTCAGTTTTACCTGAATTACATTTTAAATGGTGCCTTCGCATCCATTCAAAGGTTGCCGTCAAGCAGTTTTTTAGATTTTCCTCCGCTCTAGAGGAGTCGTTATCCAGTACTAGGATAAGCTGGGTGTCGTCAGCGTAGGATATCGTACTGATATTGAAGGATGTGATAAGTTCAATCAGGGGGGTCATATAGAGGTTGAACAAAACCGGGCTCAGGCTGGAGCCCTGGGGTACCCCGGTTTTTAAGGTTTTTTCATCCGAGCAATAATTTCCTAGTACGGTGACTTGCCTTCTATGACTTAGGAAGTTTTTCAGCCATTTGAGGGCGGTTCCTGCTAGTCCTGACTCTGTCAGGCGGCCTATCAACACGGCGTGTGAGACCGTGTCGAAGGCCGCCGACAGGTCGAGCAGGATCAGGACGGCCTTTTTCCCTCGGTCCAGAGCCATCTTCAGGGTTTCAATAGTATGTAGGAGGGCCGACTCCGTGGAGTGTTTGGCCCTGAAACCAGCCTGGTTAGGATGAAAAAGGTTGTTTTCCTCTAGGTGTTTGGTCAACTGTTTATTTACTGCAGCTTCAGTCAATTTAAACAGTAGAGGAAGCAACGAGATGGGACGAAGGTTGGAGAGCGTGGTGGGGTCAGGAAGAGTCTTTTTCTGCAGAGGTTTAACTGCCGCGAGCTTCCATTCGGCCGGGATGGATGCAGTGGCCAGGGAGGAATTTATGATGGAGTTTATGACTGGATTTACCGTATCCACTAGAGTGTGGAGCAGTAATGGGGGGCATGGGTCAAACGGGGAGCCTGATTTACTGGCGAGAATTGCTTTCCGAGATTCTTCGAGGCTAATGTAGGTAAAGTTTTCCAGCTGGGGTTTGTTGTCAATTGGTTGCGTTTCGTCGTAGCGAGGGGGTTCAGGAGGGTCAGGGAAGTCTGTGGTAAGTTTAAGTATTTTTTGTTCGAAATAGTTGGCTATGTCGTTACAGAGGGCCAGTGAAGGTGGTATTTCTTGCCTGAGGATTCTGGGGTTCATAAACTCGTCAACAATTTTAAAGATCTGTTTTTGGTTATTATTGGACCGATTGATTTTGAGAAGAAAATGGTCTTTTTTGGCGTTTTTTATCATAGAGTGATAAATTTTCCTGGCGTTTTTATAGGTGAGGGCTTCCATCGGATCATAGTTTAGACGCCATTTCTTTTCGAGAGTTCTGATCTCAGTCCGTTTGGTTTTAAGCTCGGGGGAGAACCAGGGTGCGGATTTTCTATTCTGTATTTTCCTTGTTTTCTCTTTCTCTGAGGTGGCCAGACCACTGCACTCTGATATCCAATTGCAAAAGATTTTGTAGTCGGATTCTGTGTCTCCAGATAGCAGTGGTTTGGATTTCTCTGCGGTGGGCAGGAGGTTGGGTGAGCTGGCCAACTTTTTCCAATCTTTTTGTTTTGGGATTTCGATTTTTTGGTTGGCAGTATGGGACATTTTCCTATTGGTGGTGAGATTGAAAGGGATTAGCCAGTGGTCGGTCCAGGTTTGGATCACCGGGTTGTCGACTGATAGCGTTTTGGTATTAGTACAAATGCAGTCCAGTATATGACCTGCTTTATGCGTGGGCAATTTGGTCAGTATTTCCAGTCCTAAGATATTGGTTAAGTCGTTGAGCCATACGGTGTTGGGGTCGTTGGGTTTGTCCAAGTGGAAGTTTAGGTCACCCAAAACTGTGAAGTTGGAGTATTTTAAGATTAACGTGCTGAGAGCATCCTCGAAACTTTCGAAGAAGCCGTTTTGTGGTCCTGGGGGGCGATAGATGAGGGCTCCCGCGAAGGTATTTTCCTCATTAAGTTGGAAGCAGAAACCCATACTTTCTGCCCCTTTTACGTCTGTAAGATCGAAAGTGGTGTATTTTAGGGAATCTCGGTGGATGATGGCTAGGCCACCTCCCCTGAGTTCCTGTCTATCGATCCTCTGAAAGAGGTATCCTTGGGGGACAGTTTGGGCAATAATCGGGTTGCACCATGGTTTCAGCCAGGTTTCGGTTATGAAGAGCATGTCAATGTCGTTTTCCGTAATGAGGTCCAGAATGTGTCCCCCATGGGTGTGTGTGTGGATCTGGGTGTGTGTGTGTGTGTGGATCTGGGTGGGTGTGTGTGTGGATCTGGGTGGGTGTGTGTGTGGATCTGGGTGTGTGTGTGTGGCTCTGGGTGTGTGTGTGTGGCTCTGGGTGTGTGTGTGTGGCTCTGGGTGTGTGTGTGTGGCTCTGGGTGTGTGTGTGTGGCTCTGGGTGTGTGTGTGTGGCTCTGGGTGTGTGTGTGGCTCTGGGTGTGTGTGTGGCTCTGGGTGTGTGTGTGGCTTTGGGTGGGTGTGTGTGGGGGGACTCTGTGTGGCTGTGTGTGGGGGGCTCTGTGCGGGTTTGTGTGTGGGGGGCTCTGTGTGTGGGGGGGGCTCTCTGTGGGTGTTTGTGTGTGTCATTTGCGAGAGAATAAGCTATTGGCATTGTAAATGACAATGCCATTTATTTATGTTTTTAAAAAAACATAAATAAAAATAATGTCAAGAGCAATGCCAATAGCTCTAACTTTAACAAAGGCAAAACCATTGCATTGTAAATGCTTGTTGGCTATTTGGGGTAGTTTGCGCTTTGGGTTCCATAACTTTTTTCCACAGAAGGTATCCATGACAAATTTGAGTCCCTTTTTTTCAACATACTGGGGATTCTAATGGTTCCGTATTCGGCAATAACTGTAGATCCATTAAGGATTTCCCAAATAAATTAATGTGTTGAAATGAAGAACTTCTAAAAAATGAGTAGGAAAATATGGCCATTTGTGACCACGTTTTCATCTGTACCTTTTTGCCATGATGGCCGATTTACAAAAGCAATACCATTACATTCGCTAGAACGTTCTGGTACCCAGAGACAACAACTGAGCTGCACTGTACACATTTTCTTTGTGTCCCGAGTATAGACCAATTCATATTGTGAAATATGTAGGGTGAAAATGGATATCAAGGAACCTATGTATTTCTGAAATGGGCACAAGATATGGAGTTCAGGCGCAGTGGTTATTTGCACATATCTGAATTTCGGGGTACCCGTACTAGCATTTGATTTAGAGGGTATTTTCCAAAATATCTTCTTTCTTACATAGTGTTTGACATTTGGAAGGCACAAATGCTCTGAAATGGTCTACTTTTCAATGCTCCTACATGTCATGATAAAAATGGTATCTCACTTGTGTGGGTAGGCCTAGTGCCTGTGACAGGAAACGGCCCAAAACGCAACATAGATACATCACATTTTTCCACTGAAAACTTACCTTTTTAGGTCTCGCCTAGACGAAAGCAAAAGTCAAGCTTTTGCTGTCTATGCGAGACAACTTATGTTGCCACTTTTCTGGGAATGGTGTGGACATCAGACTGTGACGAGCCTGTCCTCCTGGAGATTGCAGCTCGTGAGCGTGCACGTCGCGTCGCCCTGCCTGCTATTCGCATTCACACAAAGGCTCCCGCACGCATGCGCACATGCACACACTGCATACACACACACGCACCCCCCTGTAACAGACACACGCGCAGACAGACACACGCACGCACAGACACACTACAACAGACACACGCGCACACCCCACCCCCACTCACCCCCCCTCCTCCGCAACACACTCACCTGTTCTGGCGGTGCTCGGCGTGCCTCTCGGGCGGCGGTTGTGCTTTGCGGGGCACTCTCACCACATGAGAGCCCCGCCTTCTTCATGCGCCCGGCCGCTCTTCACCCGGTCCCCCATCTCGGGACCGGGACTCGATGAGGAGCCCTCGGGGCTCCTCGGACAGTCTCTTCTCTCTCGCGCCGCGATGGGGGCGGGACTTCCGGTTGGGGCCGCGCTGCGATTGGCCGGCTGCCCAACCGCTTCCGGGTCGTCGCAGGCAGCGCGGCGGCCCGGCGGCAACTTGTTGTAATAGCAATGGTCTGAGAAGGACAGTGGCACATTTGTGTAAGTTTTACTTCAAGGTGGTCGGTTCAGGAGGCACAGTAGCCTTGTAGCAGCATGACCATTAGGTATTACACTCATTCTTGTTTTTTCTTAAAATTCATTTTGCCCGGCCACGCGGCCAATGCTTGTTTTGTAAATTTATGCACTCGGGCACCGCTTTCCCTCCCACAGCACCTAAACACCGCATCCATGCTTGGGGCCGCAGAGAGGAATTCCCTCCCACCTCTCCCCCGCTGCTTCCTGCATCATTTCCCACAAGCCGACCGTAACAGATTCCTAGCCCGCCACTAACCGATGTTCCGGAGCGGAAGCGCTGCAGAGCTCTAGGCGCTATGCACCCGTTGGCACTTGCAAACTCTGAGCTAGACAATGTACCAGAAGTGGTTTTCTTGACGCTTACTTGGCAACCCATGTAAAACATGCGTGTCTTTTGTGCTATTACTAGCGAGGAGTGAACTGAAGGGTTCTTAACAGGTCGGGTCGGTGCTCTCAGCTGTGCCAGCCTTTCATATAGGCAGTGTGTGGCCTTATACAGCGCCCGTGCTCCCGGAGACTGGCAACACTGCCACGGCTCAGTATCCTGCTCCGCAAGCTCCAAGCACACACGCATCCATGCTTGGGGTCGGAAGAAGGAATTCCCTCCCACCTCTCCCCGCTGCTTCCTGCATCATTTCCCACAAGCCGACCTTAACAGATTCTTAACTGAACTGTACCAGCTGTGCTGACGACCCTGGCACCCTGTGACCCTCTGCATCTCAGCGGCAGTGTAAAGCCTTGTTGGTTCTAGTGTGTGTTTTTAAACATATGTTACTAATTTAATGGATGTTACCAATGCAAACATGTTTTCAAATGTAATTTTTGGATGTTGAAGTACTTCGAACCCTATTTGGGCATAGTCCTCATCATGGAATAAAACTTTTACCATGATATTTAGGTAGGCATTTAGTACACAATCAAATCTTCATAACTCTATTTGTCTGAGAAAGTAATTTTTATAAGGTTGCGCCTATACAGCGCTTGTTTTTGTGTAGTCACGGGTAGATTAACAAATTTAGGCCTACGCTGCGACGCCAACCTGGGCCCCCCAGTTCCCGAGTTGACAGCTCTTTTCATTATGCCACCTCCTCTTCAACTGTTTGCTGTTGGGCTCCTGTCATTTTAGGCTGGTCAAAGGTATTTCGGGCCTGCCCACGGTAAGGGGGATTTCTATGATAATTTGGAGCTCTCTTAAGGGGGTCGCAGCAGGCACAGAGAGAAGGGTCTCTGTCTCTGGGCTTGAAGCTCCCTTAGAGGCATGCAGAAATAAAGAGGTGGAATGCTGTCACTCACTCTGCCTGACGGAGAAAGACACCTATATGTTTCAACTCTATGCATATTTTATTTATTTATTTATAAATCCCACTCCCAACCGCCATAAATAATATCCTTTACCAAATAACTTTGTATTAATGTAAATATGTTTGTATTCATTTTGTATGTGTGTGATGCATGTATTTGTGTGATGTATGTCTTTTTGGTATAAGATTTGTTTTTGTTTTTATTATCTGTGTAAAAATGTTAGTCGTTATTACATTTTTTTTTCTAATTTTGCATTTTAGTCCTTTTTAGGTTTAGCTGAGCCAACCCCACACACACAACTCCACACACACACAACTCCACAAACACACAACTCCACACAACCCCACATACACACAACCACACACACAAACCCTACGCACACAACCCCACACACACAACCCCACACACAACCCCCCCACACACACCCAGTCCCCCCACACACAACCCTACACACATACACACACAACCCCCCCCACACACAGACCCCCCCACACAACCCCACACACACACAACCCCACACACACACAACCCCACACACACAACCCCACACACCCACAACCCCACACACACCCACAACCCCACACACACCCACAACCCCCCCCACACACACAACCCCACACACGCACACAACCCCACACACGCACACAACCCCACACACGCACACAACCCCACACACGCACACAACCCCACACACGCACACAACCCCACACACGCACACAACCCCCACACACAACCCCCCACACACAACCCCCCACACACAACCCCCCCCACACACAACCCCCCACACACACAACCCCCACACACACAACCCCCACACACACAACCCCCACACACACAACCCCCACACACACGCCCCAACACCCCCCCCACACCCCCCCCACACACACACCCACACACACTCAACCCCAACACAACCCCCCCAAAACAACACCCCTACACACAACCCCCCACACACACAACCCCCCACACACACAACCCCCCCACACACACACAACCCCCCCACACACACACAACTCCCCCACACACACACAACTCCACACACAACCACACACACAACCACACACACACAAACCCACACACAACCCCCTATCTGTCTGTCTGTCTGTTGCCCTCACTCAGTCTGTCTGTCTGTCGCCCTCACTCTGTCTGTCGCCCTCACTCTGTCTATCTATCGCCCTCACTCTATCGCCCTCACTCTATCTATCACCCTCCCTCTTATCACCCTCACTCTGTCTATCTATCGCCCTCCCTCTTTCGCCCTCACTCTGTCTGACTGTCGCCCTCACTCTGTCTGTCGCCCTCACTCTGTCTGTCTGTCGCCCTCACTCTGTCTGTCTGTCGCCCTCACTCTGTCTGTCTGTCGCCCTCACTCTGTCTGTCTGTCGCCCTCACTCTGTCTGTCTGTCGCCCTCACTCTGTCTGTCTGTCGCCCTCACTCTGTCTGTCTGTCGCCCTCACTCTGTCTGTCTGTCGCCCTCACTCTGTCTGTCTGTCGCCCTCACTCTGTCTGTCGCCCTCACTCTGTCTGTCTCCCTCACTCTGTCTGTCGCCCTCACTCTGTCTGTCGCCCTCACTCTGTCTGTCGCCCTCACTCTGTCTGTCGCCCTCACTCTGTCTGTCGCCCTCACTCTGTCTGTCGCCCTCACTCTGTCTGTCGCCCTCACTCTGTCTGTCGCCCTCACTCTGTCTGTCGCCCTCACTCTGTCTGTCGCCCTCACTCTGTCTGTCGCCCTCACTCTGTCTGTCGCCCTCACTCTGTCTGTCGCCCTCACTCTGTCTGTCGCCCTCACTCTGTCTGTCGCCCTCACTCTGTCTGTCGCCCTCACTCTGTCTGTCGCCCTCACTCTGTCTGTCGCCCTCACTCTGTCTGTCGCCCTCACTCTGTCTGTCGCCCTCACTCTGTCTGTCGCCCTCACTCTGTCTGTCGCCCTCACGCTGTCTGTCGCCCTCACGCTGTCTGTCGCCCTCACTCTGTCTGTCGCCCTCACTCTGTCTGTCGCCCTCACTCTGTCTGTCGCCCTCACTCTGTCTGTCGCCCTCACTCTGTCTGTCGCCCTCACTCTGTCTGTCGCCCTCACTCTGTCTGTCGCCCTCACTCTGTCTGTCGCCCTCACTCTGTCTGTCGCCCTCACTCTGTCTGTCGCCCTCACTCTGTCTGTCGCCCTCACTCTGTCTATCTAGCGCCCTCACTCTGTCTATCTAGCGCCCTCACTCTGTCTATCTAGCGCCCTCACTCTGTCTATCTAGCGCCCTCACTCTGTCTATCTAGCGCCCTCACTCTGTCTATCTAGCGCCCTCACTCTGTCTATCTAGCGCCCTCACTCTATCGCCCTCACTCTGTCTATCTATCGCCCTCACTCTGTCTATCTATCGCCCTCACTCTGTCTATCTATCGCCCTCACTCTGTTTATCTATCGCCCTCACTCTATCGCCCTCACTCTGTCTATCTATCGCCCTCACTCTATCGCCCTCACTCTGTCTATCTATCGCCCTCACTCTATCGCCCTCACTCTGTCTATCTATCGCCCTCACTCTATCGCCCTCACTCTGTCTATCTATCGCCCTCACTCTGTCTATCTATCGCCCTCACTCTGTCTATCTAGCGCCCTCACTCTATCGCCCTCACTCTGTCTATCTATCGCCCTCACTCTGTCTATCTATCGCCCTCACTCTGTCTATCTATCGCCCTCACTCTTATCGCCCTCACTCTGTCTATCGCATCACCACAGCATCACTCAGCATCACCACAGCATCACTCAGGGGCACCACAGCATCGCTCAGGGGCACCACAGCATCACTCAGGGGCACCACAGCATCACTCAGGGGCACCACAGCATCACTCAGGGGCACCACAACATCACTCAGGGGCACCACAACATCACTCAGTGCCACCACAGCAACAATCTGTGCAACCATTCAACAACAACTGGTTCAAATATGTTCTCTCAATGTTTCAAGCTTTATTACAAATGTCACAAAAAGATGTTAATATTTCACTTCTGTTCTTGGATTTTCGTCACAATAAAATACACTGAACATAATCTTCACAAAAGTTATTTACAAAAGTTTAAGCTATTGCCATTATAAATTACATTAACTTTTATTTAAGTATTAATTATAAAAAAATAAATAAAAGCCATTGTTATTTGTAATATCAATACATCTAAGTCTCGCAAGTACAGCACATATTGCATTACTAATGCTATCGGTGTCACATTTGCAAAAGTTATACCCATTGGCATTGTAAATGACAAAGCTATTAATTTCACTGTTTTCAAAACCAACAGAAATAAAATATTTGTCATTTACAATATCAATAGCTCAAACTTTCCTAATGCGAGACCTATTGCATTGCAAATGCTTGTTTCCATTGTGGGTAGCTGTGGATTTTGGGCCATATAGCTCAGCCGGCACTTTGGGAAACCCTAGCAAACCTGAACATTTTTGAAAACTAGACACCTGGTGGAATCCAAGGTGGGGGTAACTTGAGTGGCTCTCACCAAGCTTTTTTTTTTTACCCAGAATCCCTTGCAAATCTCAAGCTTTCACTAAAAAAACACCCTTTCCTCCCATTTCTGTAATGGAAAGTTCTGGAATCTGTGGGGACCCACACACTTCTTTTCACCCATCATTTCCCCAGGCCTCCTGATAAAAATAGTACCTCACATGTGTGGACAGAGCTGGTGTCTGCGACAGTACACTGCCCAAATCACAACATGGATACATAAAATTTTTCCTCTAAAAACGGACCCTTTTTTTGCAAAGTGGTTAGCTGTGGATTTTGGGTCGTAGCTCAGCCGGCACCTAGGGAGACATAGAAAACTTGCCCATTTTTTAAAACTAGACAACTAGGGGGAGTTCAGAGGTGCTTGACTTGCGTGGCTCTTACTAGGTAATTTGACCAAGAAGCCCTTGCAAATGTCAAACTTTGGTAACAAAAAAAACACACATATTTTCCTCACATTTCTATTCTGGAATCTGTGGGTAGCCATCGATTTCCTACCATCCTGAGATCTCACATGTCCTCAGATAAGAATAGTACCCCACTTGTGTGGATGAGCCAAAACGCAAAAGACCCCTAAAGTGTTACATTGATAGATGAGCAATAGGGGCAGCTGTGGTATTTGGGGCTATGCTGTGGTGCCTTCCATGCAAACCTACAAACTACAGACATTTATGAAAACTAGACAATCAGGGGGTTTTAGGGTGGTGTGCCTTGCATGGATCCCATGAGGTTTTGCTTAGAACATGTATGCTTAGCAAATTGGCTTGGGAGGCCGAGCTAAGCAAGAAGGAATGTTTAGTCCGAATAGGTCCCAGTGAAATAGATACAGTGTAGGAAATCAGATTATTAATTGTGGTGGATAACGACACAATTTAACAAAATAGGACAACCTTTGTCAGGGTAAACCCTTAAAGTCAATAAAATAACCTGAGCTCATTCCCCTAGAAACTATGACACAGAGCAGACAGGGTTAACTTAGCACAATGTGTAAAGAATGTATGCAGTCCCAAAACAGCTACAAAGTCAAAATGTAATTACAAAACCGAATTAGACAAATAGTGTAAAAGTTTATAAATACAATGACACCAAAATTTCAAAAATCCAATTAATGGAACTGGTGGTATGATTCTTTTAAAATTTTCTGTAGGAATATCACAAAGAAGCACAAAGTGCCAATGATAGCTAATAGTCGCTGTAGACCAGAACCTATGGGCCATTTGAGGCTGACCATAATAGCATGCAGGTTGGATACACTAACCCAGTTCGTCCTGGACAAAGATTTTACCTTCTGACTCAGTGCTTTAAGTCCCAGTCAACCACAAAAATACTACTTATAAAGGCCCCTGGGATGTCAGGTGAGGCATTTAGAGCCTCCTAGGGTTTCCAGCAGATGTTAACATGAGGGTCCAGTCCAGTTCCAGAGGCCATTGGTCACCTGGCCAGTTACAGGGAAAGGTCTCTTGTAACTTAAGTCCCTGTAGCTTTAACAGGCCGTCAACCTTTGGCCCTTGGATTCTTTTTTTTGTCCAGGGTATAAGAAAGAGAGCTGGTCCAGTCCTTCAGGGCTCTTCTCGGGTCGCAGAACGCAGGTTCAGTCCTCTTCTGTACCTCCTCAGTTCCAGGAGTGTTTTGATGTGAGTGCTTTGAGGTGCCACAATTATGCCTGGCCTGAGCTAGTGGGTAGGAATGACTCCTGGGCACACCCTAATGAACAAGGTAAAAGATCCTAAGGGCAACTCTACCCACTGTGGACATTTCAAGATGGCCAAAGTCTTTGGCCTCACTAAACTTGGGTGCTGGGGAGGGGGTTCTGGGGGGAATGTACAATGGTAATCCTAGTGTCCACTCACAACTAATAGTAACACCCAGTTTAGGACAGAAACCTCACCTACAGTAAATCCAGAGACAGACGTTTGGTAGAACAGAACTAGGGGTTTCCAGCACCAAACAGTGAATACACAAGAATTAGTTTGACATCCTGTAACCTTCCCTTCCAAGTGTGCCCCTAGTGTTATGTGTACAACCTAGAGACAGAAGTCTGGTAGTACGAAAGCCTTGGGTTTTAGCAACCGGGCAGTGGATATGCATTTTTTTTTTTGACATCGTGTTTCCTTTCAAGTGTGCCCCAAAGTGTTATATGTAAAGCCAGTAGACAAGCCAGTAGATTCAGCTGGGACATCGCTGCCAATTCAGGTCAGCCTTTTGTTTGCTCCTGCAAGATGCTTCACACCTATTTAAATGCTTATTAGTGGCTGGTAGAAGTGGGAGATAAAAAAAAAAAATTCACCCCCAAAAGCTTTAGGGAGGGAAAAGTTAACTTTCTAAATGTATTAATTAAATATTGGAGTTCACTATTGAATTGGATTTTTAATAACTTTTAAAAATTGTTGTTTAATTATGTTTTAGCTGGATTCATTCCTCATGTACAGTATTTGATTTTAATTTGTACTCTGGTTTTCTACATAGGTAGGCTAGCCCTGCCATAGTTCAAATAGCTATTGGGCACTAGTGACTGTAAGGTTATGCATGACTGTAAGGTCCTGTTAAGAATAAATGTTTACATGTCCTACTTTTAAATACCATTCACCCTGCCTTGTGGACTACAAGGCCTACTTAGTAGTGACTTATTGATATTTAAAATTGAGTTATATAGTGTTTATTTTAACAGGTCAAGCTGCAGTTTGTACACTACTGCAGTCGGGCTACAATGATAGACCTGAAGCCATGTTTTACATTGTCACTGTAGTGGATGGCACAATAGGTGCTGCAGTTCACTAATGACCCCTCAACAACCAGTAACAACCCTTGCACAAAAGTTGCACCTACAGCTTCCTGAGCGTCAGAAGGGCTATGCCCGAGTATCTCTCAAACACATCCTTAGGTCTGAGTAATCAGCAGGTGCTTCACCCTTATTATGTTTATAGTTCGAAATCTTAGTCAGTTTTCAACAGATACACATCTGCAACCGCATTCGAAAATGCATCTTTTGGTGCATTCAATGCTCCATCATTGTCAGCCCTTGGACATGCCGACTTATCTGCCAATCCATGTCTCACTTCTCTCTGCACCACTAATCATGATAGTTGATTCACATCTGATCAATTTGGCCTATACACTTCAAACACACTCTGCAGCTCCTTTCGGAACAGAGTAGGATTTTCTCTGATGGTAGGGAATTGTTTTAAATCAGAAAGGGTTCAGGGAATGTGGACTATGCTTATTATTCCCAGCCGCTATGTAGTATCTTTCAACACAAGAAAGGTAGAACTGGACGCGGTCCTCATCACTGGCATCAACTGAGTGGAGAGAAGGAAAATACATCCTAGCTACACAGTCTGCAGTCCGTCTTACACTTTCTCTAGTAATGGTGAGGCTGCATTCTTGTGTGGCCCTGCAACCAGTGGGAACTGATCGCACCCTCGTTCGAGATCGATCCCCAGTAATGGAATCATCATCTTGTTTGGTCACCTGCACCCCTCAACTGGGCACTTATTTGCCATTCAGTCATGTTGTGATGCTCGCTTGCACGTTACCTTCTTACGGTCCCAAAGATGCTGCTCTATTTCCAGGTGCATATGCACCCCAAGCCTTCTCATTTGGCATGGGGAACGTATCTAGCAAGTCTGCGTACCTGGGGTCCTTGCTTCTTTCTCTGTGGTTCAATGATCTTGGGGAATAGATGGGAAAGAGGTGGAGCAGTTGGAGTAAAAGGTCCAACTCCATCCGTTAGGTATCTCATTTGATGTCTTTAATTTGTCCTAGGTGTTTTTCATACCACTGACTTAGGATTCATGCTCACTTGTCTATACCTCCTCATGCCATTGGAGGAAGAGTGGCCATTACTCAGCATCTGTCTTATTTTTGAGATCCTTCAATTTCTTATGCAGGTTAGCTAGTCTTTCTGTATCAAAAGTGCCATGTTAAGAAAAATTCCTTTTCCCATCCTCGTTAGTGATACTCACTGAATCTTAGATATTTGCATATACTTTTTTAGGTCTCGGCCTAGAGACGCGCGAAGCGTGTTCTCGGCAGAGAACCATTGCAATCGTTTCAGTCTCCAAAGCCGACAAAAGGAGACGAGAGCTGGGCACGCGCCCAGCATTCTCAATTGGAGAGGTGCGACAAGAGCTGGCCACGCGCGGATTCAGTCGCGCGCACGCTCATGGCGCCAGCGTCCCCGCCGCGCGCCGATCACTGCTCTCTTTCTGGCCGGCATCCAGAAGTTTCGCAACACAGTGAGGGCACTGAGAGGTAGGTGCTTGTTTTACACTTTGCTTTCGCTTCCTTTATATCTGCTGTCTGCTGTTGGGTTCCAACTCTCCTGTTTTAGGCTAACGCTTGAATTGTTGCTTGCCAAGAAACGCTTGAATTTCTTAAGGGGTAAAGGGAATATCGGCGTCCTGTGGTTTACCTTCTATGCGGCAGGGCTTGAAATGGGAAAAATAGACGTGCAGGCACTGTAAACCGGAGTACTTGCGTGTTTCTCAGAAGTACCAGTACACTCCACTTAAATATATTACGTCAGTTTTGAACAGTGCCGGTACTCTCCCTCTCAAAATAAAAGTGCTGATACTCCGTACCGGCCCATTTAAAGCACTGCAGTGTGCCAAATAAACGTTCACTGTGTCTGTCCTGCCTACGGAAGGTTAGCCTGTGGTCTCATTGTGATGCATACACTACACATATATGTTAACAGTTCGAGGACTATTTCTGGTGTAATCCAAGCACTGTGCCCTTCAGTTTGTGTCCAATGATGTGGTTGATGGTACTGATTTCATTACCTTTTTAGAAGAGGTTTTTAAACCTCATGAGTGTAAGTACCAAGGACATGGCTGAGCTGTGCAGGTGCGAACCACCGCTGCAACGTGTATACTGACGTAAAGACCGCTTTAGCTATGTCAAGCTGGTAAATAGACCAATATTGCGCAGTCACTGTCTCTGCCCCCTACAACCATTGTTTTAATGACTGCTTCTCTCCTTGTACCTTACTGTTTACGTTTAATCCTGCCATGTGCTGCTAGTGTCATAATGCCTATATACACACACTCCGGCAACAATGTGAGCTCTCTGCTTTTCTAAAGGTAAATGGCTCCTTAGTGTTGGATGGTTTAGTTGATCTAGGTAGGCTAGTAAGCAGGGACATGGTAAAAAATATTTACTTGTGGCCAGCAGCGTTTATTATTTTGTAAACTGTTTTATTGTGTTTTAAACAAATGAAGACCTGGCCCTCTAACCTCCAAGGCAGGGCGCTTGATTAGTATATTTCAGCCAAATTCCAGTTAATATGAATTAAAGAAGACCTACAAATATTGTTGTTCTTAATCTTGTTTTTAATGAGTATGGCTTTAGTTTGGGACTCAGAATTACTCGTGTCTCCTGTTTTAATGTCTTTTTCGAGGTGAAATGGTTCCCAGACTCTTCCCGCAGCATATTCATATTTTTCTTCTTATCAGTATGCTGGTGCTTTTTTAATAAATGCTTAGTGTAGCTACTGTTACCCAGAAATGTGGTAGGTGCCGAAGTGCACTCCAGAAGTGTGCACAGAGCACACTGTACTGCTGGAGAACCAACATTTTACCTGAGGCAGCCCATGCTGCTGTACCACGTTGAGTGCGGTCACACAGTCACACAGCCACACACACACACACAGCCACACACACACACAGCCACACACACACAGCCACACACAAACAGCTGCCACACACACAGCCGCCACACACACAGCCGCCACACACACAGCCGCCACACACACAGCTGCCACACACAGCCACACAGCCACACACACACAGCCACACAGCCACACACACACAGCCACACACACACACAGCCACACACACACAGCCACACACACACACACACAGGCACATACACACAGCCACACACACACTCACAGCCACACACACACTCACAGCCACACACACACTCACAGCCACACACACACTCACAGCCACACACACACACTCACAGCCACACACACACACTCACAGCCACACACACACTCACAGCCACACACACACTCACAGCCACACACACACTCACAGCCACACACACACTCACAGCCACACACTCACAGCCACACACACAACCACACACACAACCACACACACACACACACCCACACACACAGACAACAACACACACGCACACCACCACACACACACCCACACACAACCACACACACACAACCACACACACACACAACCACACACACACACAACCACACACACACACAACCACACACACACACAACCACACACACACAACCACACACACACACAACCACACACACAACCACACTGTCAGTGCACACTTTCACCAGGCACAGGCACCATCAGTCGTCAGTGCTCGCTTTCACTGGGCACAAACACCACCAGCCGTCAGTGCACGGTTTTACCATGCCCAAACACCACCAGCTGTCAGTGCACGCTTTCATCAGACACACACCACCAGCCGTCAGTGCACACTTTAAGCAGGTACACACACCACCATCCATCAGTACACGCTTTCACCAGGCACACACACCACCAGCCATCAGTGCACAATTTCTACAGGCCCACACACCACCAGCGCACACATCAAATGTTAACGCATCCACAAATAACTATTGTAGCAATCGCAGTATGGTGCACTTTACTTTCAAACCTATTCATCTAAAGCGCAGCATGCCACCACTGCTACAAAAATAAATACACATTTTTTTGGCCTACAATTTATAGACTTTTGGTGCAATTGGTGTTGCAATATTAAGCAATGCCAATAGCTCAAACTTAATTAACCCGAGACCTATTGCATTTCAAATGCTTGTTTCATATTGGCGATGCATTGTATGGGCTGGAGTCCCTTTTGATGGGTTCTCACTACGTTTATATTTTCATTGTTTTCTGCTATTCATGTACACTTGGGTGACAAAGGAAATGGTCTTCCGGCTTTGTGCCTGTGGCTCATCCCATGGTTAAGGAAAGGAAACTGGAATCAGGCAAGGGGTTCCCTTAGTTATTTTTCTCTAACTGATCTCGTGGAGGGGGAGAGAAGCTATTGTACACCCAAAAACATAGCTCCCCTTACTTTTTGCATTTTTGCCTTCAGTCAACACCTGGTGGGGTTTGTGAAGATGATGTTTTATCAAAAATCCGCTTTCTCTCACACATTCATCCTTAATTGGTCGGTGACTCGGGTTCTGGTGATCCTGCCTATCATTCCCTTCTACTCAGTTTCTAGAGCCCAGTTGCTCTGAACCATGGATTTACATGCATTCTCTTCTGTCTGGATTCTTCCTACTCACCCAAGCAACTTACCATTTTCCTTGCCTCCTGTTCTAACAACATTTGTGCGCAACCTTTTCAACAATACAAGCCATGGAAAGCAAGTAAGCATATATACGGTATGCACAGTTCGACTTTATCTACTTTTTGATTCAACGTGATCATGCTGCTTAGCCAATTCTCCTGGTCCACTTCTGGCCTGTCCTCCACCCAGTCGCCCTGTAGAGACTTCTCCCTCACCTTTGGTACATGGGGTCATCATGTGGGTTCCAGTCCAGCGCTCTCCTGTTTTTGTAATGCTGAGAAATTTTTCTTCTGACAATGTACCTTTAAAATTTAATGCAACATATTGGGGCCTAAAATCTTAACATGCGTTTAAGGCAAAAATAGCCAAATTGAAAGCAAAATATCTGAAAGAAGACACGTTAGTTATAGATTCCTTACCAGAGAATTACCCCCAGGCTTCAGACTGGATCCGGAAAGTTTTATCGTCCGCAGTACCTCTGCACGTCGGAAGGTGGCGTTGGTTGGCCCCGCGTCCGTCTTCTGCGTCGTGCTTCTTGGGATGATGTTGCGGCAGCTACTTAGACGCCGCCCTCGTGCGCTGACGTCAGTTCTTTCTTTTTCCGCGCCAGCCAGCGCAGATCCTGGAAGAGCTGTATCTCAGTCATTTTTTGACTTAGTTTTTCTCGACTTTTGTTGATTTCTTGTTTCTAGTCTTCGACTCCGAACAGTTGCTTGAGGGATGCCAGGTTTTAAGGCCTGCGGTTCCTGTAACCGGCTGATGTCGGTGACGGATCCACACCGCGTGTTCCTCTGTTGCCTGGAGTGCGACCACGACCCCAAGTCGTGCTCCGTTTGGCAGTTGTTGCCGCCGAAGGTTTTGCGGGAGCTGTCTGAAAGCTGCTGGAACGCAGACAGTCTGCTCCGCACCGTTCGAGGTCCAGGTCGACATGGGAGGTTGAGGGACCGGTTGCGGAGCCATCGCCATTCCGACAAATCATCAAAGTCTTCACACTCGGGGTCGGGTAAGTCAAAGCATAAGAAGAAGGCGAAGAAGCATTGTCGTTCTTCGACTTCTCCTCATTGGTCGGCCGATCCGATGGGGCCGCGGGTGGTGCCCCTCCTGACGGATCAACTCAGAGTTTCCCTCCCTTTCCGGGACCCGGAGCGACCCCCGCTCAGCTTCGTATGTTCTATGAGGCGATGCATGCCATTTTTGGTCGGACCGACCCCGCCGGTGCGCCTTCGGGCCCCGTGGACTCGGTTGGGGGGCCTAGGTCTTTCCCGCCGGCGGCTACGGCCTCGGTGCCACAGGCCCCCCTTGGATCCAGATCGGCCGGTTGACCTCCGCCGGCGCCGCTTCCTCCGGCACCACTACCACGTTTGGTGCCAGTCGGCTCCCCGGCTGGCGTCGACCCCGGCCTCCATCCCAATGTGGAGTTGGATCGGCGCTGGTCGACGCCGGATCCGGCGCTGATGAATACTTTTGTCCCTGTGTTCCACCCTGGCCACTTACAGCCCTATGGGCATTCAGAGGAGGGTGAGGAGGACTGGGAGGGGTCAGGTGACCCTTTAACTGACAAGCTGGATACTGAGCAGGGCTGGAGAGAGGAACTGGGGGATGCAAGTGGTCTTGACACTTCACCCGACCTTGGCATGTTCTCCTCCTACTGTGGCTACGGAAGAGGGAGCCTCATAGACTGTGGTGTCACGTAGGGCGGCTGAGGCTCTCAACCTCGAGCTTCCTACAGTTGCGGTCAGGACTAACCTCCTGACTGAGGTGCTTCAACCGGCGGTGAGGTCTTCGGAGCCCCTGCTGCTGTTTAATGAGGCCCTCACTGACGTCCTTTTGGGCATGAGGCCCAGGCCCAACACGGGTGCTCCTATGGACAGGATGATCGCCCGACGCCGGCTCCGGGCAACCCCACTTTCCTCTCCCAACACCCCACCCCAGAGAGCTTGGTGGTCCGAGCCTCCAACTCCAAAAGCGCCTTTTCTACCGCTCCACCGGAAAGGGAATCCAAGAAGCTGGGCCATCTTGGCAAGAACATTTTCTCTTCCGCCAGCTTAGGACTGCGGTCCGTAAACGATGCATGTCTCTTGGGCCGTTATTCGCACTCAGTGTAGGATACAGTGGCTCACGTGCTACCTCAATGTCCGGAGGAGGCCCAGGCAGTGCTCTCCCAGGCTGTCGCCGCAGGAAGAGATGCAGCAAAGTTTACTATCCGTTGTGGGCTGGACAACGCCGACTCTCTAGGCAGGATCATTTCAACGTTTGTAGCGCTTCGCCGCTACGCCTGGATGAGGTCCACTGGCTTTTCGGGGGATGTCCAGAACACCCTGATGGACATGCTCTTTGATGGCCGTCACCTTTTTATTTTTTTGTAAAACTTTTTATTAATCAACACCAGCATATCCAGTACATTACAGAGGAGTAACAAGGCAGATCACAAGATGACAATAGGTTACGTAAATCAGTACAAAATGTCATTTGGAAGGTCTAGGGCGAGGGGGGGATCATCCCTGATGGGGGAGAGAGGTGGTTGACATAAATCTCCACAGTAGGAATTCCACCTACCCCACACACAAGCCTTCTTTTTAGGGCAACCACGGGCCACATACACAGTTTTTTCTCTGAACATTGACCAGTGTAAATATTTCTCCCAGTCGTCCACCTCTCAAGGCTGCGACGCTCCCCATCTTTGCACAATGTTTCTCTTGGCAAGCATAAGCCCCAAAGTGGCCCACTGCAGCAAGAAATCATTCAAATCATTTGGCTCCCAAATATTCAATAGACATCTATGTGCGTTCAGGCTGAGTTGTGTAGATAGGACAGTGTTAATAACGTCATGTACTTTGCGCCAATAGGATTGAATACTGTCACAGTCCTAAAATATGTGCATAAAGGTACCCGTCTGGCCACAACCACGCCTGCAGTTCCCCATATCCATTCTCCCCATCCGTACCAGTTGGGGTCCTGTTACATACACACTATGGAGTATTTTGAGTTGAACAAGTCAGAGGCGTGCTGGTATTGCCACGACTCTGGGTGAGGACACTGCCTCCTGCCATTCCTCGTCGTCCATCTCTGGACCACCTCTCCCGAAGCAACTGGAGGGGGTCTAGAATGTTGTTTATTAATTTTTTATAGATTAATCATATGGTGTTGTCAGGGACGAGACCATCTAAAACTCTGTCTTCTAATGGAGAGGGCTCGTGAAGGACGACACCGCACTGTAGGTGGGAACGCAATGCGTGCCTGACCTGCGTGTAACAGAAACATTCTGAATTTGCTAATTCGAATTGCTGCTGCAAGGTGATGAATGGCTTAACATCTGTTTTATCCCAAAGATCACTTATATGCGAGATTCCTGTAAGGTCCCATTTGTCGAACCCTTAGCTTTTCCACAGGCCACCCAGTTGTTTGGAGTCCCTCAGCGGTGTCGCAAGAGTAAGCCTGCGACTCCATCCAAGACATTTAGTTGCTGTGTGCCAAACATGGACTGAGTGTTTGGTGAGACCCGTGAGAGCGAAGCGGCGCGGTCTGGAATAGAGGGCTCTATTATAGTTCCCACCCGGTAGGAGCCACCTATCCATGTTGTACCCTGGGTTCCCGGGACAAGTGTAAATGCCATGGTTTATGGCTGCTAGATGGGCCGCCCAATAATACTTTTTGATATCGGGGAGGTTGATGCCTCCATCATAACAATTCAAAGTGAGCTTTTTAAGGGCAATACGTGGCTTTCCACTCCACAGCAAGCCCCGCTGGAGACCCTCCACCTCCCAGAAGTAGGATGCTGGGACCGGGTCTAGGGAATTCTGCTGGGCATATAAGAACCGAGGCAAAGACATCATCTTGAAAAGTGCAGCTTTTCCCAGTAGGGAGAGCGGAAGTGATTTCCAGTTGCTTATATCCTTATGCAGCCTAGCCAGAGGGGAGTACGTTCTGGGAATAGCGGAGTGTTGAGTTCAGGGAGAGAAAGATCCTCTGATATTTAAAGCCATCCGTACATAGTTGTATTGGGCATTCCTGCGGTGGGACTGGCGGCTCCCCAGCCAAAACAAACCACAGAGATTTACCCCAGTTAATCTAGTACCCGGGGTACATACCAAAAATTACAAGAATATCTAGAACCATAATCAAGGACCGCCTCGGAGAAGTCAACTAAAGCAGGATATCATCCGCGTACAGCAAGATGCAGTCCTCCCATTCTGGGGACTAGCGCATGCCCAGCATCATCGGGTATCTACGTATCCATGCGGCCAATGGTTCCAAGGATAGGGCAAACAGGAGGGGGGACAATGGATATCCTTTTTTTTTGTTTGTTTTGTTTTTTCTCTTTTTTGTTCATCTCCACCATGGTGCTAATCTGTCAAGATATTCGGGCAGGGTAGTCTGGCTCATAGTATGCATGACACGCTGCCTCAGCCAAAGGCTGGAAGGGGCCATGTTCGATGTACGATTCCGTCAGCACCCCTCAGCAGTGTCATTTAAACTATTCCACCTTAAGACCCCATTATGTTTGCGTTTGACAGATATTTACCAATAGCCAGTTACCACCATTACTTTTGCCACCTGATCGCTGAATAAAGAGCGAAGATGTGTTAGCAGAAGAAGTGTATCATGGCTTCGTAATCATTGGAGCTGGGGGGAAAAAAAAATACCCCAGCTCAAACTCATAGGACTAATATCTGCCAAAATGTTCCTTTATTTGTTGTTTCAGACCTGGACATGTCCATCTTTGATGTTTGCAACATTGAGGAGCACCAGTCGTAGAAAGTCGGGGGAGAAGCCTCTTTCCACCGCTTGCATATTTCTCGTCGGGCCAACAACATGGAATAGAACAATAGGTTATTATTAGGACTGCGTTTCTGCTCCACAACTCCGAATATTACCAACCGAAGACCTATTACTAAGGTGGAGCCTGTAAGAGATGTTAATTTGTTACCTATTGATTGCCAATATGATGTTAACTGTGGGCATTCATAGAACATGTGTGTGCCTGAAGCCTCCATTAGGCCACATCGAGCACACGCAACCGGCTCCGCTCTTGTAAATTTAGACAATCTTTGTGGGGAATAATATGCCCTATGCAAAGTAAAAAGATGATTTCTACGCAGCCAAGCCGGTTTCACTAAGTCCCAGAGAACATTGCAAGATGTTATCCATAGTTCATGTAGATTAACAGATGGCAACAGGGAACCCCAAAGTTGATCCGAGAGATGGAATTCACCGTCTATTTCCTCCAAGATTAAATTATAGAAGAAAGAAACCTCCTTTGGTCCTGATGTCTTATCTAGTAGAGAGGATTCCAAATAACTGCTGCCACCTATGGGCAAATGGACGCGGCGAGATGTCCGAGAGGATAGAGCTTGTGCCCAGCTTTAGATTTGGAAGTGCTTCAGTCTAGAAAGATTGGGGCCCACTTTACTTACTAAATGTTCCCAGGATAGCATAACCCCGTCTACAAACAGGTCACCCCAGGTTGAGATGTTAGCATCTTTTAGTGGATATGTTAATACATCGTTTGCCCAACCAAGAGAAACAGGAAGGTCCCATATGGGAGAACGGTTTGAATAATATCCTATTTTGGTAGCAACTCTGAGATTATACCAGGTTTTTGCTAGGCCTGACAACACCTTCAATTTGATTTTTTTGAAAAATTTGGGGTCGCCAAACTTAAAAAGAAACCCCTTCTGCCCTATCCCTTCGCACTGTAGTAATGTGTTAAACATTAATCCTATGCCATGATCTGATAGAGTGTTTAAGAGCATTCGGGCATTCGACATCTGAAAAGCCCAGGCATAGATCTGATGGTCCGGGCCTGCCAATCCCCTCTTCTCCCTGCGCCGCCTTAATTTCTTCCATGCTATTCTTACACTTTTCTTCTTCCAAATAAAAGAAGATATATCAGACTGCATCTTCGCTATTAGTGAGGTTTCAAAAAATAGAGGGATACTATTAAAAATAAAAGTTAACTTAGGTAAAATAGTCATTTTCATTAGATTTGAGCGACCCAAAAGCGTCTAAGGGAGATAACTCCAAGAGCCCATTAACTTCCTACATTCCTTGGCAACTAAGTTAAATTTTGTAGAAGCAATTAGGTTTATATCTTTAACAATTCTTATACCTAAGTACCTCATGCTGCTACAGAGTTGCACTGGAAGCCCTGTTGTTATACTGTTCCATTCCATGACCTCGGTCTTGGAGGCATTTACTTCATAACCGGAGATCTTACCAAATTCCAGTGCTAGCTTTATGGCAGATGGAAATGCGGAGCTGATGTCTTTTGTAATTATCATGATATCGTCCGCATATAAGGACACCTTCTTTTCCCAATCTCTATATTTAAATGGTATAATGCTGCTCTCATCTCGAATTTTTTGAGCAAACGGCTCAATATAGATATCGAAAAGGAAGGGTGACAGGGGGCAACCCTGTCTAGTTCCCCTCGTTATTATAATAGGTTCTGATAAACCACCATTTACCATAACAGAAGCTGATGGCCTATGGTACAACAGCTCTACTGCTTTGCAAAAGGACCGACCCACTCCAAACTTTCCCAAGGCCTCCAAGTACAACCAATTGACCCTGTCGAAGGCCTTGGTCGCGTCCAACGTGAGAACTGCCACGGGTAATGAAGAGCTAGAAGCCATATCTAATACTCCAATCAAATCGTATGTCAGCTCATAGAGCTGGCGACCCCTGACAAAGCCTTTTTGATTTGAATGACGAACTGAAGGAGCAACCTGACCTAACCTCTTAGCCAAGAGGGAAGTAAAAACCTTATAATCGGTATTAAGTATTGAAATGGGGCGATAAGAGCCACAATCGGTGGAGGGCTTGCCTGGTTTCAGGATAAGTGTGATAGTTGCATTATTCCAAGATATGGGTGGTAAATCTCCTTCCAACAAAATTTGATTATATAATATTGTTAGGAAAGGAGAAATATCTTCCGTAATACGTTTATAAATCTCTGCGGGCAAGCCATCTGGCCCGGCTGCCTTGCCATTTTTGCTGTTACGTATAGCCATCACTACTACTTCTTCCGTTATAGGCTGATCTAAAAAGGCCGTTTGCTCTAGGGAGAAGGATGGCAAGGAGATCTTACTCAGCCACTCCTTTATACTATCAGAAGTGATATTATTATCCTCCTGGTATATGTTTTGAAAGAAGTTTTTGAAGGCAGACCTTATTTCTACGTCCGATGTTTTAATACACGAACTAGTTTTTATCTCCCCTCTATTATTACGGGTTCGGTCGGTCCTGGACTTCCACGCAAGCAATTTACTTGCCCCTTCTCCAAATTCAAAGTGGGCAAGTTTACTTGCTTCCCACCTTTTGTAGTACACGTTGGTTGAGTGTTGAGTCTAATTGCCCCTTAAGTTTCAACACTTCTCCTAGTTTTACTGATGTTACAGATTCGGATTCAGAAGCATCTAGCTCATTTTGGGCCATTAATAAATTCGCCTCAATAGATGCTACTTCCTTGGTGTATTGCCTCCTACGGAACGTAGTCTTATTTTTGATGATCCCCCTTAGATCCTCCTTTTTTGCTTTTCAAGGACTCTGTTATCAATTCGAGGATAACTACACGGGTGGTTATTTTTAGACAGCGCGTTTTCCATGGAGCGGCTCTGCCCTTTTCGTTCCACTGAAGGATGTGTTCTGCGTTAATCTAAATAACAAAGGGATTCCTTCCCCTGTTCTTGCTTACGTCATCCACGTGTTTCTCTCCCCTAAGAAGACAGTGAGTCATACGAAAGGAAAAAGTACATATGGAACTCCTAATGACTGAAAATGTGCCCAATCTGGAACCCAAATGTGAAATAAAAATTAGCAAAGCCAGTAGGTCTGGCCTTGTTCAACTGATGCGATAGTTAAACAGATTTTATTACTTACTGCAAGCAGAACCTCGCACACTCCTGAGGCGGAAGCCGGGAGCTGAACTGTGTTTTTAAAATGTGTTATTTCCTGTGTCACGCAATACTTGAACGCTAGATTTTAACCAGCACTCACCCTTCTGGCACCATTAGAGCTTTATCTAGAATCGCCTACACAGCGGATTTATCGCTGTAGCGATCACCCCCAAAAACAAACAAATCCAGCCGCCATTGACGGCGAGGGACGAGGCCACGCCTACCCTTAGGCCACGCCCACACGCCCACCTGAGTATAAAGCGCTGATTGAAAGCGCGTTATACCAGAACCTCGCACACTCCTGAGGCGGAAGCCGGGAGCTGAACTGTGTTTTTAAAATTTGTTATTTCCTGTGTCACGCAATACTTGAACGCTAGATTTTAACCAGCACTCACCCTTCTGGCACCACTAGAGCTTTATCTAGAATCGCCTACACAGCGGATTTATCGCTGTAGCGATCACCCCCAAAAAACAAACAAATCCAGCCGCCATTGACGGCGAGGGACGAGGCCACGCCTACCCTTAGGCCACGCCCACCTTAGTATAAAGTGCTGATTGAAAGCGCGTTATACCAGAACCTCGCACACTCCTGAGGCGGAAGCCGGGAGCTGAACTGTGTTTTTAAAATGTGTTATTTCCTGTGTCACGCAATACTTGAACGCTAGATTTTAACCAGCACTCACCCTTCTGGCACCACTAGAGCTTTATCTAGAATCGCCTACACAGCGGATTTATCGCTGTAGCGATCACCCCCAAAAAACAAACAAATCCAGCCGCCATTGACGGCGAGGGACGAGGCCACGCCTACCCTTAGGCCACGCCCATACGCCCCTTTGTCATCCCCAAAACGATGTGCACCCACCGGACGGGCGCAGCGGGCGCGCCGTCAGCGCGCCGTAGGCGCGCCAAAGGCAAGCCCGTCTGGGCCCGTCCGGGCCCAGATGGCCTTAGGCCTAGACACTATGCCCGATTCTCAAAGGCGCATAACTTACACCCAAGAGACGCTTCGAGCTTGGAACACGAATAAACATCCCAAGTGTAAGTACATCCTCAAAGAAGACACCCCTTACACGGGCTGCACCCTCTGCAATCCGACAGAGGAAACGGAACGCGGCCAAGCACTTCGATTCAGCCTTTTGAATTGCAGGTCCCTTGTAAGACACGCTCACGAGATAACCATCCTCGTCCAGAACTCTATACTGGACATACTGTTTCTGACAGAGACATGGATGATACCAAACAGCGACTTCGACATGGTCAATGCAGTCCCACCAGGTTATCAAATTTGTTCTTTGAATAGACCGGTCGGCAGAGGCGGCGGGCTAGCCATACTGTACAAAGATTACATCACCTGCAGGACCAACAGTGGAATGGTCAAAGACTGCGAAAATTGCAACTTCTTTTTCCAGATCTCGCCAGCAATCTCACTGTCGAGACTACTAGTGTACCGACCGCCAGGCCCACTAGGGGAATTCTCCAGCACCTTGATGGATCACATCACACTAAAAGCAATCACCGCCTCCAATTTTCTCCTCCTAGGGGATCTTAACCTGCATTTCCTCGACCCTGCGGATAACGCCGCAGCTAACCTACTAGCAGAGCTCGCGTCAGTCGACCTACATCTCCTGAACTCAAAAGCTACCCATGAGAAAGGCCAGCTTTTAGACCCGATCTTTACGAACATCAGGAACTTTGAAACCCAGGATCCTACCCCTCTCCCATGGACAGACCACCTATTGGTCCCCATGTACTGGTACCTCCAAATTGCCCCGGCTCAAACACAAAAAACCAGGACACTCGGGAGACGCTGGCACAAGCTGGTACCAGAGGAATGGGAAGCTAAGTTAAGAGAATCCATCGCACCTCTCTCCTCGGATCCCAACACGTCGGATAGAGAATTTAATGGTTGGCTCACCCACTCCCTAGACAGACTAATTCCACTAACCAGCTCCCTTAAACACATCAAAAGGATCAACCCAGCTCCTTGGTATACACCTTCACTGAACACATTAAGGAAGGAGTGCAAGAGGACAGAACGCATTTGGAGGAAAGATAAGTCTGTGAAGAATAAAGACACCTTTCAGTCATCCATGAAAGCGTACAAACTAGCACTTCGTAATGCTAAAAGTGCCTTCTACGAGGAAAAAATAAAGAATTCATCCTGCTCAGCCAAGGAGACCTTCCTTATCCTTAAAGAGCTCCTTCATGTCCCTGACCCCCCACAAAAACCTATGGACCCCAAAGCAGCGGAAGAAAAAAGTGTCAATCTAGCCACCTTCTTTGACGAAAAAATTAAAAAAATCCTTGCCTCCCTTCCCGCTGCTAAAACAGACACCCCTGAAAAAGTTAAGGACCTACCTCCCTTACAGAGGAATTCCCCCGCGGATCCCGACACACCTCACCTGGCGTTATTCGGCCCGGTCACTATGGAGGAGGTTGCAGCAACATTTGCCTAAGTCAAGAGTGGCGCCCCCAGTGACCCAGTACCCATAAGATTCCTCAAAGATATCACCCATACCATAGTGCCCCCGCTGACCGCCCTAATCAACACCTCATTAGCCCAAGGTGAAGTCCCCTCGAGTTGGAAGGAGGCGGTCGTGAAAGGACTTCTTAAGAAACCATCACTAGACCCTGAGGATCTATCAAATTATAGACCGATCTCTCTCCTCCCCTGGATTGGTAAGGTCGCGGAGAAACTTGTAAATAAAAAACTGTCTCACTTCCTGGAAACCAACCATCTCCTTAAAAACTCCCAGACGGGCTTTCGACCAGGCCAGGGCACTGACACCGCTCTCCTTGCAGCAGTGGAGAGGACCAGAAAAATTCTCGACACAGGAGGATCAGTGGCAGTGGTCCTCCTGGATTTGAGCGCGGCCTTCGACACTGTCAGCCACCAGGTCTTAACCCAACGCCTAGAAAACATCGGAGTGAAAGATACGGCGCTGAAATGGCTCTCGTCCTTTCTTTGCCAACGCTCCTTCCAAGTCTGGGAAGGTGAAGGCCGCTCCCCCGCCATCCCCCTCCGGTGTGGTGTGCCACAGGGCTCATCACTAAGCCCCACGTTATTTAACGTGTACATGGCCCCACTGGAGGGGTTGGTCTCCCCATTTGGAGTCACCATCGTCAGTTATGCTGACGATACACAGCTGGTGGTAACTCTTTCTCACCCCAAGCAAGAGCCCTCCAATCTTCATGACTGCCTCTCCAATATACATCAATGGATGAGCGACTCAGCCCTGAAATTAAATGGGTCTAAAACAGAGATTCTTCTCCTAGGTCAAAAAACACTGAATTTACCCCCAAACATCTGGCCCGTCTGTCTGGGTGAACCTCCTACCCCTAAGACGAAAGTTAAGAGTCTGGGAGTATGGTTAGAGAAAGATCTCACCTTCAGAATGCAGGCAAGGAAAACGGCCGGCATCTGTTACGGCCTACTAAGATCATGTTGAAAGGTACTCTCCGTACTCCCTTTCCAGTCCCGACTACTGCTGATCCAAGGCCTAATTGTGTCCAGGCTGGACTACAGCAACGCCATTTACTTAGGAGCCCCGGAAACCACTCTCCAAATACTACAGAAAACCCAGAATGCCGCTGCCAGGCTGCTCACGAATACCCCAGCCAGAACATCAGCCAAACCCGCACTGAAAAAACTACACTGGCTTCCGATCAGGGAAAGAGTGATATTCAAGGCACTAAGCCTGGCTCACAAAGTACTTCACAACGCAGGTCCACCAATCCTCAACAACTGTATCGTACCTTACAGACCTACTAGAGCGCTTCGATCGGACCATGAAAACCTTATTGTGGTTCCCAGGGTGAAAAAGGCCCGCGCAGGAGGCCGCCGCTTCTCGGTCCATACAGCGAAACAATGGAACGCGCTCCCCCTGAAACTTAGATCAGAACCAAACCTCCTGCGTTTCAGGAAATCTCTCAAAACCTTTCTTTTCCCTTAATTCACCTCCACCCCCGCACTTTCATCCATCAGTACCACGAGGTTTAGCGCTGGGATACTCTTGGGTGACTACGCGCTCTATAAAAACCTAAAATAAATAAATAAATAAAACATTTGAAGGTGTCCCATACAGTACTTGGGCTAGCAGAACCTATATTTCCTAGGAAAAATTCCTTTGATTCTGTCCTTATATACTCTAGATCTTCAGGTGATGTAAGAAAAGACTTATCAATAGACCATAACCTGATTGGAGGATGAGTAAGTACTTCAAGATCTAAAAGTACCGCCGAGTGGTCCGAAAGATGAGATGGCAAGTAGCTAACATTCTTTGTTGAGTTTAGTAACACTCTACTCATAAGGAAAAAGTCTATCCTTGATCTATGGCGATATTTATAATTTCGAAAAGAAAAACTTTTTTTCTGCCCAGACCTAACCCTCCATATGTCTATAATGCCATATTATGACATGGTTTTAAGTAAAAAGTCTCTGGATTTCTACAGAATATGTTGTCGACTAGAACTGGTCTTATCTAGTAAAGGATCGAGTACAATATTAAAATCTCCTGCTGTTATAACTGGTTCTGTAAAGTGTAGGAGTTCAGAAAATAGTGATTCTAAGGCAGATGGGTCATCCCTATTAGGCCCATAGTATCCCACTATCGTAAGGCGTGAGCCTCCTATCACTACTGTTGCAATGGCCCACCTGCCTGCAGGATCTGTTTTCTGCTCTAAAAGTCTAGTGTTTATTGTTTTTTTATAAAGAATAGTAACCCCTCTGATGTTAAGTGTCTGCGTTGTAGTAACGGCTAAATCTATCCAGTTGTTTTTCTTAACCAAATCATGAACCTCAGCCTCAACCAAATGAGTCTCCTGAAGTATAATGACCTGCGCATCAAAGTCTCGAAGATATTGTAGTATTGTATTAGATCTAGGTTTGGTGCGCAGGCCATTAACATTCCAGGAGAGTATCCTAACTGCACTCACAGTTAGTGTACCTATTGAGGCAGAATCTTTCAAACTTACTGCCAATGATATATAGATCTGAGATTTGCATGCCGTCCATCTTTTAACAATGATAGAGATGATTAACAACTCAGAGATGAGAAACAGTTTATGCCCTTTTACCCCACCCCACCCCCCCGTGCTCCTCACCCACTCACCCTCCCTTGAGGAACCCTACCGCGGTCCGATGTGTCTGTAGAAGGGCGTTTCCACAGTAATCACCGGATCCCTATTGCCGGGCTCTGAACCGGCTCGGCTGACACAGCAAAAGTCTCCCTGGAAGTGGAGTTGTGCCGCCCTGGAGCTCTGTCGAGGTAGGCGCTTACGGTCCCTACGCAGAGACCTCAGCCCTGCAGCCACGGGGAGAATCGAGAGTGAAGATCTACTGCCACTGAGTATTACTGTGGTGGTAACAGGAACGGCTGCAAATACAGCAGTGGCGGAGGCGGATGCAGAGGCAGAGGTTGAGACGGAAGAAACGGGGATTGCAGAGAAAGTCAGACCTCTGAACACAGTGGACCCTGCTCCATTGAGGAAGGTGAAGGGGGGCAAAGTGGGGACACAGTGGAGGAGGCAGAGGGTGTGAAAGAGAGCAATAAGGGTCGGAGAGGTAAAAGTCAGAAGCTCTTTACAAGGAAAGTGACCAAATCAAACAGGGCTAAAGGCAAACAGGAGGGAGGTTGTGGATCACAGGTTCAGGCTCAGGCTCGTGTGGATAGGCTGGAGTCTGGGGGGGGGAGCCCAAGCGGAGGGGGGGGGTCCGTAAGGTCAGATTTGAGCTGTATTAGCGAAAACAGAAGCGCTAGGACAGGTAATAATTTCAGCAATATATTGTCAAAAACCTCCTCATATGTCTCTTCGGAGGTAAAACCCAAACGAGCAAAGAAAGGAAAGAAGGTTAAAACAACTCTTGATCCGAGCTCGAAGATAACGCCTTCATTGAGATCCTACTTTAAGGTCATCCCACAAGTTCTGAACTTAACACAGAATAACCCCTCTGAAATTCACATGCCCCAAGTCACGGCTCCAGATATAGTCATATCAGGGGATCAGCCTTCGTCGGGGTGTAATCAATTAAGTATGGAGACGGGGGTACACAATGAGACAGGCAATGTAACAACTGATGTTGATGCTGTCGCGGTTGACCTTAACTTAAATTCCCCCTCTATAGATATATTGTTAGAGCCGGGGGTAGGTAATGACAGCACTCAAAAGGACCTGATTAAACCCTCAGCTATCAGCAAAAATATTGCTATACCTATGACATCAATGGGGTTGGTAGGAGCTGTAGTCAGCAGCCTTCCGGTCGAAAATGGGCATCAGCAAAATGGGCACCAGAAAACTGGCATAAATTCTGAGACAGAAGTAGCAGAGACAAAAGAGGGGACAGTAATTGCAGAAGAGAGAGAAGAGCTTGAAGGGTCAGATCATTTACACCCCGAATGTCCTTTAAACTCAGATCAAAATATCCAGCCATAACTTACCTGAAATTTATCTATATGCTCGGATACTACCGCAGGTTCACCTCCATTACACACTAATATTCACGCAGGTCTCTCACTCTCTTCAATTGCATCCATGTTCTCAAATCTATCGTCTGATATTAAACGTGGATTCGAAGAGTCCTCAAAAATACAGAGAGAGATCAGGTCTTACTGTGAGTCGCTCGACACCAAAATAGACGGGCTTTTTGTTAGAACTGGGGTCTTGGAGGAGACAACAGCTGTAATGTTAGTGGAACTGGAAAACGCTAAGGAAGAGATAATTAAACTAAAAAGTGAGGACATCGCGCTAAAGGACAGAATGGAGGTCCTTGAGAACAATGCACGTCGCTGTAATATTCGCGTATTACAAGTACCGGAAGGAAATGAGGGATCAGACATCAAATCATATATCATCCAACTTATCAAAAGGTCTCTCAATTTAACTCAAACTGAAGAAGAATTGAAAGCGGACATCCAACGGGTCCATAGAGATCCTTATAGACGTAATACTCAGCGCACGAAGCCCCGGAAGATACTAGTTAACTTTCATACCTTTGTATTGAAGGACCAAATTCTCAACTTAGCCCTCAAACAAAAATCTCTGTCTGGTGGAAACTTTACTTTCCAAATAAGATCTGATGTATCAAGAGCAACTTTAGATAGACAGTGGGAACTGGGCAGAAGAATAGAGGCCTTTAAGAATCTGGGTGCATCAGTTCAGTTGAGTGTTCCCGCAGCCCTGAAGATTATGCTTAATAACAAAATGCACCATATCCGCACAGTTCAGGCCGCAGATGACCTACTGATGAGCTTAGGCACTCCTAAAAGATGAGGCTTATTGCTTACGAGCTCATAATATCGCCTAACAGCTCTGAATCAAACATATTATCTAATTGTTTAATTTGGGTGGAAAAAAAATATATACATATATATATTCATATGTATTTAAAATAAATAAAAACAATAAAATCATAAAAATCATAAAAAGGGGAAGAAAGGAGAAAAAAAAAAAATAACCTTAATTACCCCATTTCTCTTAATTCAATCTAGTACATCCAGCAAATCGGTGTAGCCTTCTAAACTCTAATCAAACACCTCTAGCGAGTTTTTATTTTCCAGAATAAATACTGCTCCGCAGAGCTAGGATTGGGTTAGGGGTACCAAACCCGGACGTGTTCCGGTGGATAGACAATGGATATCCTTGCCGGGTCCCCGGGCCCGACTCAAAGGTGGCTGATTTCTTGTTGTTTACCACTACTTATGCTAGTGGCTTAGCATATAAGAGCTGAACCAATCAAATGAAGTTCGGGTCAAACCCGAACTTCTCCAGGACTGCCCAGAGATCTGGCCATTCAATGGTATCAAAAGCCATTGTGGCATCTAGGGAAACTATTACAGCTTGTTTTAGGATGGAGGCCGCGCTGCCCAGTACCCCATGCACCCTACACAAGTTAAACGCCGTATTACGATGCAGAATAAAACTAGACTGATCCGAATGGACTAGAGTCTCAATCACTGTGATCAGACGGTTGGCCAATAATTTAGCCAAAAGCTCGGGCTCCGCATTCAGGAGGGAGATCGGTCTGTACGACCCACAGTCAGTTCAAGGTTTCCCTTCCTTGTGGATAGTGAGGCCGACGCATTTTTGGAGACAAAGGAGACCACGCCCTAGAGCGCTTCAAGGACTCACAGGTTAGAACCAAGTCCTTGGGCCTCTCCTCCCGTCCGGCGCAGAATGGTTTTCGCCCCTTTTGTGGCTACGGAAGGGGTGCCCCGCCACGTCCTACCCAGGGCCCCAGACGGCAGCAAGTTACCCATCCTTCGCGCGGCCGTGGATGTGGAAACATCCGCCGAGGTTCCGGCGGCCAGCGAGCGGCCCTGTCCACCAACCTCCCCCTCTGCAGCAGCCTCTAAACCCTCCTAGTCTGTCCTTCTCCCCCACTGGCACACCATCACTTCGGACTGGTGGGTTTTGCAAATAGTCTGAAGGGGCTACTCCCTACCCTTCGAGACTACCCATCTAGCCATGCTACCGCGATCCCACTGCATGTCGGAGGATTACCTGGCTCTTCTCCAGCAGGAAGTTACAGCTCTCATGGCCAAGGGAGCCATCGAGCACGTTCCAGTCCCAGAAGTAGGTCGTGTTTTTTACTCCCATTACTTTCTGGTTCCCAAGAAGGACAAGGGCCTGCGTTCCATCTTGAACCTCAGGGACGTCAATCGCTTCCTCCGGAAGGAGAAGTTCAAAATGTTGACGCTTGCTCAGGTCTTGTCTGCCCTCAACCTGCAAGACTGGATGCTAGCGTTGGACTTGCAGGACGCTTATTTTCACATCCCGTCCTGCCGGCCCACTGGCGTTATCTGCAGTTCGTGGTAGGCCACGAGCACTTTCAGTTTACCGTGCTCCCCTTTGGCCTTACCAGCGCCCCTTCGGTGTTCACGAAAGTGATGGCGGTGGTCGCAGATCAGGGGTTTCAGTCTTCCCCTATCTCGATGACTGGCTGTTGAAGGCAGGCTTGCCTCAGACAGTCGTCTTCCACCTCCAGACTACGGCTGACCTCCTGCGCTTGCTGGGTTTCTCCATCAATGTGCCAAAGTCGCCCCTGATTCCCTCTCAGAAGCTCGTCTTCAACGGAGCGGTTCTGGGCCCGACGCGGTTTCGAGTCAAGCCTTCCGAACAGCGAATCCAGGATATTCGGGCTATGATTCCGATCTTTCAGCCTCTGTCCCGGGATTCCGTCAGAATGACCCTGAGGCTGCTGGGCCTCATGGCCTCCTGCATCCTGCTAATCAATCATGCTAGGTGGCATATGCGGGCTCTGCAGTGGGACCTAAAGTTCCAATGGGTGCAGCATCAGGGGAATCTGTCCGATTGGGTCCAGATCTCGAAGGGCACTGCTCGACAACTGCAGTTGTGGCTTATGAACCAGGATTGGGTAAAAGGCAGATCCCTCTCCCTTCCCCAACCAGAACACACTGTGGTGACGGATGCTTCCCTTCTGGGATGGGGCGGCCACATGGAGGGGCGGAGATCAAAGGCCTCTGGTCTCTGGAGTAATCTGGGCTTCACCTCAACCTACTGGAGCTCCGGTGATTCGTCTTGCACTGAAGGCATTCCTTCCCTCTGTCAGGAGAGGAGTGGTGCAGGTGTTCACAGACAACACCACCGCCATGTGGTACTGCAGCAGACAGGGCGGGGTGGGGTCGTGGACCTTATGTCGGGAGGCCCTCCGCCTCGGGACATGGCTGGAACATCAAGGCATTTCCTTGGTGGTTCAACGCCTGGCAGGTTCTCTGAACGCCAGGGCGGACAAACTCAGCCGCAAGTGCATGATGGATCACAAATGGCGTCTTCACTCTGAGGTGGTGCAAGGTATCTTTAAACATTGGGGAGAGCCTTGGTTACATCTATTCGTCACCCAAGAGAACGTGCAATTTCAGCAATTCTGCGCGTTGGAATTTCCAAGACGGCACTCGCTCGGTGCGCTTTTCGAAGTGAGTGGAGTTGCGGTCTGTTATACGCCTTTCTGTCTATACCACTTCTGCCCAGAGTGCTGATGATCAGGTGCGACTGGGCCCAAGTCATTCTTGTGGCTCCGGACTGGGCACGAAGAGTCTGGTATCGCGAGCTGCTCAACATGGCCATCGATCCTCAGATCATACTGCCTCTTCGGGAGGATCTTCTGTCGTAGCAGCAGGGGATGGTCCTCCACCTTAACCTGTCCAGTCCCCACCTCCTTGCGTGCAGATTGAGCGGCGGCAGTTGACGTCTTTCAACCAGCCTCCCGAAGTCCGTGACGTAATCGTGGCAGCCAGGCGTCCCTCAACAAAGTCGGTATACGCCTGCAGGTGGAACAAATTTGTGGCAAGGTGCACAGCAAAGGCTGTGAATTCCCTTTCTGCCCCTCTTTCTGAAGTACTCTTGTTCCTTCTTTCTTTAACCCAGCAGGGCTCTGCTCTGGGTACTATCAAGGGCTACCGTTCAGCCATATCTGCTTTCCTCCGGCTGCCAGATCAGCCTTTCCTCTTCAAGTCCCCGATAGTTAACCGCTTCTTAAAAGGCTGAACGCATCTTTTTCCTACAATCCCTTTCGTTATGCCTCAGTGGACCTTGAATCTTGTGCTAACTTATTTAATGTCCGCTCCCTTTGAGCCGCTTCACAACTGTCCTTTGCGTCTCTTGACTCTTAAGACTACTTTCCTGGTAGCCCTCACTTCTGCTAGAAGGGTGAGTTAGCTCCAGGCTCTTTCTTCAAAACCTCCTTTCTTGTCTGTTCATCCGGCCAAGGTGGTTCTCAGGACCCTTCCATCCTTTCTTCCTAAGGTCGTCCCTGCCTTCCACATCGGACAGACCATTACTTTGCCACCCTTCTTTCCGCCTCCGCATCCTTCAAAGGAGGAGGAGAGGCTCCACCTTCTGGACCCATAACGTGTGCTCTCTTTCTATCTGGATCGCATAAAGCAGTTCCGGGTGGATGATCAATTTTTTGTTGGTTACGTGGGTGCAAAGAAGGGCGGGGCTGTACACAAAGGCACCATTTTTCGATGGGTCGTGTTGTGTATTAAGGCTTGTTACTCCGTAGCTAAAAAGGTGCCTCCAGTTGGGCTACGCACTCATTCCACCAGGGCGGCGGCAGCCACTACTGCCTTGGGAAGGGGAGTGCCTCTGAATGACATCTGTCAGGCAGCCACATGAGCATCACTGCGCATGTTCATCAAACACTCCTGCCTGAACAGCCAGGTCTGGAGAGACGGCTTCTTTGGCTATTCTGTTCTCAAGGATTTTCTGGTGTGATCTTGGTTCGCAGACCCACCACTGGGGTTGGAATTGCTGGGGTATCTATTCTAAGGTAAGGGATCTATAACAAATGTGTTTCTTTCAGATGCACAAGTTACTTACCTTCGGTAACGATATATCTGTAAGAAACATTAGTTAGTTATAGACTCCTTACCGCCCCCACCCACCCTCCCCGTTCTGCAAAATGATTTCTAGGGTTAAGGTTATCCTTTCAGGGCCCTAGTTTTGTTCACCAATGGTCAGTGTCTTGCATGGCTCTGCGTTTCTGGCGCAGAATGTCGTGTACAGAACTGACGTCAGCACCGAGGGCGGCGTCTAAGTAGCTGCCGCACCGTCATCCCGGCGACCACGGCGCCGACGTCTGACGTGGAGCCGACCGACGCCACCTTCTGACACGCAGACGTACTGCTGACGACAAAACTTTCCGAATCCAGTCTGCCGCCTGGGGATAATGCTAAGGTAAGGAATCTATAACTAACTAATGTTTCTTTCAGATATATCGTTACCGAAGGTAAGTAACAATTGTCATTTCAGCGGACCAGAGCATAAGTTCAAAAGCTATCCGAGCATATAATGCCAAATCTGTACATTTCTGAATCATTTTCATACACTTCTCTCACAGTACAAATCAGTGGAACGCTGAAGACTTGATAGAAACAAGCCGGTTCTTCTCACAGGAAGGATGCGGGAGGACCTTGGAACACAGATACTGGTCCATAAACATACTGCTGAGCACACTGCTTTCAGCAAATCGCGCTTTTATTTTTTATTTATTTATTCAGTGTTTTATATAGCGCGTACATGACCCCATTGGGTAAAGGAGCGCTTTACAGTAAAAACTTATTCCGTCAGTACATTTCAGTAGCAAGCATTATACAAACTGGAAAGCGTAAAAATAACTTCTCATAGCAGCACAGACGTTTGTAAATTCCCAACATATTTTGCCAACTTTTCTTTGCCAACATTGGAGGCGAGGCTGCCCTCTACTACTGGATGAACAAAATGTGCACATTACCAGCACTTCTAATAGCTTCTGAAACATAACATGCAGATTAAGGCAAATGAACACTACAGATTAACAAGAATGACATTGAAACTTGGCTGACTACTTGATCAGTTCACATTAATGCACGGTGCATGTGTAATGAATCATTTGTATTACGGCAAGTATATTCAATTATGCTTATATATTTTCAATTAAAAAATTCGTTTGTGGTGGTTCCCCTTTTAAGAAGGCAAGAAATATACATGTACAAATATATATTTTTGTAAGTTAAATTGTCATAATACAATACATTGTAAAGGCCAACGAGTTGTTTATGCGTTGTAGTGTACCATGTTTTATATGTCTGCTTGGTAGCGACTAATATTCCCAGCTAGGCGTCGAGGCTGTCAGCCCAGTTAGGCGCTACATGCTGCAAACCTTGGGATTTCTGCTGCTGGAGGTGGGACCTTTTGGCCACTGTTGCAGCCGCATGAGGGTTGTGAAAGTGAGGAGCGCAGTTAAATAGCAAACTCTAGACATTGATGTGTTGTTGGTTAAAACAAAATTAAATAATCCTGGACAAAGGTGGCAGAACAGAGATTATGTTTAAACGTGTTTCTGGTGGAGCATTAATTGCAACGCAGCCCTTTGTTCTCCTGGTGTTGTTGTTGGAGTGGCTTGCACCTTTTTAAGAGGGAAGCAGTGAACCGTTTTAGTCAACATGAAAATCACCGAGCTGGACGAGAGTCACGAGAACACGGCGCTGCGGTCAGAAGTTCGTGGGTCATTGGCGCGTGACGCTGCGCCAGAGGGCGCGCGGTGTGTTGGTTGGTTAAACAGTACTGAAGCAACCTCTGTGACTGTCCTGTCTCAGACCTGCTTGAGGGCCTGACAGTATGCTTGGGCACCCTTCTTCTAGTCCTTGGCTACTTTACGCCACTTAAGAAACCTAGACTGTTTTCCCGAGCACGTCTTCTCTGGTATGCTGCTTAAATCTGGAAGTACACATTTGAAATACAAAACATATCAAAAACCCTCGAAAATCTGATAGAATGTAATTCTGTAAAACTGCAAACTTGGGTTTCTTTCCTGTCACCTCGAAAAGAATGTATGTAAAAATTCAACATATTTATTGTAGATCGACGTTTGCAGCAGGAAGCCATTTCACCATTTATATGTGAAGCTGATGGCTGCTGCTTTTCCTTAACAGGTTGGAATTGACAGGAATATTCTAGTTATGTTTTTTGGGAACGAAATTCCTGAAAACAAGCATTGCCAAATCCATTTTGACTAGCCTTGCTGGGCAAGTTAGTGCATTGCTTCCTTTTAAATAAAAATATTGCATGCTTATGCCACAAATTAAAAGGAATTGGAAAACAAGCATTGGAAATGCAATAGGTCTCGCATTAGAAAAGTTGGAGCTATTGGTCTTGTAAATGACAAATATTTTATTTATGTGTTGGTTTTTAAAATAGCTAAATTGATAGCTTTGTCATTTACAATGCCAATAGTAATGCAATGTGTGTTGTATTTACGTGACTTAGATGTATTGATATTAGAAATAACAATGGCTTTTAATTTTGTAAATAATACTGAAATAAAATGTATTGTAATTTATAATGGCAATAGCTTAAACGTTTGTAATTAACTTTTGTGAAGATTATGTTCAGTGTATTTTATTGTGACGAAAATTCAAGAACATTGCATTTGTACCTACACACACACACACACACACACACACACACACACACACACACACACACACACACACACACACACACACACACACATATATAGATGTGGTGGTGGTGGATCTAGGGGTTATGGTGGTGGTGGATGTGGTGGTGGTGGTGATGGTGGATGTGGTGGTGGATGTGGTGAAAGTGGTGGTGGAGGTGGTGGTGGAAGTGATGGTGGGTGTGGTGGATGCGGTGGTGGATGAGGTGGTGGATGTGGTGGTGGTGGATACGGTGGTGGTGAGGAAGAGGAGAGGAAGAGAGAGAGAGAGAGAGAGAGAGAGAGAGAGAGAGAGAGAGGGGGAGAGGGAGAGAGGGGGGAGAGAGAGGAGAGGAAGAGAGAGAGAGAGAGAGAGAGAGGGGGGAGAGAGAGGAGAGGAAGAGAGAGAGAGAGAGAGAGAGAGGGGGGAGAGAGAGAGAGGGGGAGAGAGAGAGAGGGAGAGGGGGGAGAGAGAGAGAGAGGGGGGAGAGAGAGAGAGAGGGGGAGAGGGAGAGAGGGGGGGAGAGAGAGGGGGAGAGAGAGAGGGGGCGAGAGAGAGGGGGAGAGAGAGAGAGGGGGGAGAGAGAGTGAGAGAGAGAGGGGGAGAGAGAGTGTGTGTTTTTTTTTGGTTAAACATGGCAGTCTGTTGAACTTCTATTTCCTTGTTAACTGAGACATCTGAAGGCCCCGTTGTGGCTTGTTTAAAAAAAAAAAAGTTTTGCGCATGGCTGCTGGTCCAATTGTTTCATTGTGTTGTATTTGCTTAAGAGGCTGCAGGGCGCGTGGAAATCAGCATTTAGAAGAGTGTACAAATTATATCAGTTGTCTAAGCCAAGTGTTTGGCAGAGGTTAAAAGTCGGAAGCAGGCTTTGAAATGTGTTTTCAAAGCCCCGAGCAATTGGCCGGGCAGGATGGGTTGTGGGGGGAGAAAGGATTCAGGATGGCAGAGAGAGGGGGGGGCGAGGGGGGGGCATGTTCTATAGTCGGAGTTGAGCTAGTTCCAATGTTTGGAGCAATGGGGTTGAGAAACAGCATCCTGGGTATACCATCCCTCAGCAAGTGGAAGGATTTCAAAAATGAAAGGGCTGTGTTGTTTTGATTGTTTCTGAGAAGAAGCTTGTAGCCCTTTTACATTTACTTGCAATTGTTTAATGTTAAAGATGTAATGCAGCCCCTGTGCTTAGATGCTGGAACTGCGTTAATTAGCATTGCTGGCGGGCAGGGGAGGGGGCGGAGCGGCTTCTATTTCCTTGTTAACTGAGACATCTCAAGGCCCCGTTGTGGCTTGTTTAAAAAAAAAAAAAGTTTTGCGCATGGCTGCTGGTCCAATTGTTTCATTGTGTTGTATTTGCTTAAGAGGCTGCAGGGCGCGTGGAAATCAGCATTTAGAATAGTGTACAAATTATATCTGTTGTTTAAGCCAAGGGTTTGCCAGAGGTTAAAAGTCGGAAGCAGGCTTTGAAATGTGTTTTCAAAGCCCCGAGCAATTGGCCGGGCAGGATGGGTTGTGGGGGGAGAAAGGATTCAGGATGGCAGAGAGAGCAGGGATATTAAGAGTGGAAACTGCAAGAACACACATGGCAAGATAGCCAACCAAGGATAAGGAATGGGTTTACCCAACTCCCATTGTATGTATTGGTATTGTGCGCAATGGCTCTTTCGAACGCTGTTTGCGATGTCTGCAGCCTAAGGTGACCAGATGCCCCGATTTACAAGAAAGTCCTGGTTTTTCGTAGTTTACCGTGGCAGCCAGACGGTTTTACTTCAAACTAATAAATGGCCCAGTTTGGGGGAGAGGGTTGGGTAAGCGTGCACACTAGACTTAGAATATCGAGTGCAGGCTCACATTTCCACCAGTCCTCGTGTTAAGTCAGTGAGTGAACAAAAGGTAATAATTTCCGTTTTATTAAAGATTCCTCTGCTGTGCTGTACTTTCTCAAAGAAGCAACACAGCAGGGTGCGTTTCCGTGATTACAGGATGCATGAACTGCCACACGTCACTGGCCGTTTAAAGCACAGGAAAACCGTTGAAATCACATGAAACATCGCCCACCACACAGGACGAAACGTGTGCCATTAGGGTCAGGTCGCAGCTCCACCCAGCAGTTAGCAAGGGAGGGCTGGAGCTCAAAGAAAGCGAAAGTAGGGTGGAAGTCGCTGGAAAAAATAGCAACTGGAATTCTTCGGCTATGTAAACTCCACTGAAGGCGGTGTTCGTACCAGGGAAAATGCATGAAGGGGGGGGGGGGCGCGCACCTCAGGCATCAGAGAGCGGCGAAATAATTTATGGGACCTTTTTACTTTTTTCAAGAACCCGAGGGGTTTTAACATATGGCTGGGGAGTTGCAAAGACCGTAACACGGCGGGCAGGGGAGGGGGCGGAGCGGGGAGAGGGAAGAGGTGCGACACGGCAGGCAGGGGAGGAGAGTAGGAGGAGGAGGGGGGATGTGGTGGATGTGGGGGTGGGAACTGGTGGAACTGCGTTAATTAGCATTGCTGGCGGGCAGGGGAGGGGGCGGAGCGGCTTCTATTTCCTTGTTAACTGAGACATCTCAAGGCCCCGTTGTGGCTTGTTTAAAAAAAAAAAAAGTTTACCAAGGATAAGGAATGGGTTTACCCAACTCTCATTGTATGTATTGGTATTGTGCGCAATGGCTCTTTCGAACGCTGTTTGCGATGTCTGCAGCCTAAGGTGACCAGATGCCCCGATTTACAAGAAAGTCCTGGTTTTTCGTAGTTTACCGTGGCAGCCAGACGGTTTTACTTCAAACTAATAAATGGCCCAGTTTTGGGGAGAGGGTTGGGTAAGCGTGCACACTAGACTTAAAATATCGAGTGCAGGCTCACATTTCCACCAGTCCTCGTGTTAAGTCAGTGAGTGAACAAAAGGTAATAATTTCCGTTTTATTAAAGACGACACGGCAGGCAGGGGAGGAGAGTAGGAGGAGGAGGGGGGAGGAGAGATGGGGAGGCAGAAGTGAGGGGGCGGAGCTGGGGAGGCAGTGAGAGAGAGAGTAGGCAAGGCAGGCGGCTGGGGGCATGTGCACGCGCTTTTAAGCTCAATGCGCATGCGCATTGAGATTAAATTTCTCGTGCACTGCAAGGAATCGCCACGATTCCTTGCAAGTTGGATAAAGAGTGGATAAGCCCCCATAGTCTCGCAAGCTCGATGCGCATGCGCATCGACAGGCGAGACCTAAAAATGCAGCAATCTAAAATTGAAAGGTCGATGTACTTAAAACAGGTTTAGAAAGCTTCTTTAGTTTTAATACATATCACAGATTCTTATTGGCACAAATAAAAGGTACACTATGCTTTAGATTACTGTATCCCAAAGACATAAAACACACAGCACCACTTGTGCACATATTCTTTGGCGGCTGTACAGATCGTGATCAGGGGCGAAATGCCGTCACTCAGTGCAAGACAGCCAATGGCATAAGTGGTCTAGATCCTTTCGTCATACTGTGTGCTGTGGAAGCAATGGAGAATGGCAGTCGAACTGACCAATGAATAAAACAAGCATTTACAATGCAATGGTTTTGCCTTTGTTAAAGTTAGAGCTATCGGCATTGCTCTTGACATTATTTTTATTTATGTTTTTTTTTAACATAAATGGCATTGTCATTTACAATGCCACTAGCTGTATCTCTCGCAAATGACACACACAAACACACACAGAGCCCCCCCACACACACAGCGCCGCCCCCCCCACACACACAGCCACACAGAGCCCCCCACACACACAGCCACACAAAGCCCCCCACACACACAGCCACACAAAGCCCCCCACACACACAGCCACACAGAGCCCTCCACACACCCACACAGAGCCTTCCACACACACCCACACAGCAGAAGCAGGCAACAGGGGCACACGGAGGCACAAGCAGGCAACAGGGGGACACGGAGGCACAAGCAGGCAACAGGGGCACACTGAGGCACAAGCAGGCAACAGGGGCACACGGAGGACCAAGCAGGCAACAGGGGCACACGGAGGCACAAGCAGGCAACAGGGGCACGAAAACGGAGGCACAAGCAGGCAACAGGGGCACGAAAACGGAGGCACAAGCAGGCAACAGGGGCACACGGAGGCACAAGCAGGCAACAGGGGCACACAGGGGCACACGGAGGCACAAGCAGGCGACAGGGGCACACGGAGGCACAAGCAGGCGACAGGGGCACGAAAACTGAGGCACAAGCAGGCGACAGGGGCACGAAAACTGAGGCGCAAGCAGGCAACAGGGGCACACGGAGGCACAAGCAGGCAACAGGGGCACACGGAGGCACAAGCAGGCAACAGGGTCACGAAAACAAGCACAAGCAGGCAAAAGGGTCACAAGCAGGAATTGTAATTTAGACGGGGCTGAAGTGGAGAACGGTCAGTAGGGAAGTAGTGCGGCTGGTGCAGTAGTACCAGGCCGAAAGGTGAGAGGGGCTGTCTGCACCCCAGTTTGGACAGTTTCCACTACCTAACAGGGATTGGTGGGAGGGGGGCGTACTTCCTGCTTGCTTTAGGGCTGTTACTTCGGGGACGCAGTGCACGCTCTTGCCTGCTGCCTGCTGCCGCCGGGACACGACAACAGGCTGCGAGAGGACAGGCTGCGAGAGGACAGGCTGCGAGAGGACAGGCTGCGAGAGGACAGGCTGCGAGAGGACAGGCTGCGAGAGGACAGGCTGCGAGAGGACAGGCTGCGAGAGGGCAGGCTGGGAGAGGACAGGCTGGGAGAGGACAGGCTGGGAGAGGGCAGGCTGGGAGAGGGCAGGCTGGGAGAGGGCAGGCTGGGAGAGGGCAGGCTGGGAGAGGGCAGGCTGGGAGAGGGCAGGCTGGGAGAGGGCAGGCTGGGAGAGGGCAGGCTGCGAGAGGGCAGGGCAGTAAGGGGGAAGGACTGGGGGTGGGCAGTAAGATAAGATTGGGACAGGGGAAACAAGGTAGTGGGGGTGGGGCAGTAGGACTGGGAGTGGCGGCAGCCGGGACGGAATGGGGGTGGCTTGGTGCTGCATAGGTAGGGACCTGTGGCAGTCGGTATTAGCGTCCACCCCACCCCTCCCCCCAGAATAGGCCTTGGGTGTGAGACAGGCTCCCAGCCTGCCCGCGGGAGACGAGTCACTGCGGCTGTAATGTGAGCCACACACCTGGCAGGCAAACAAACACCAGGCCAGACCTGCAGAGCTATCAGAGGGCGGGGAGGGGTCACTACATCAACCCCCTCCCCACCCAACCCCGGTTTGAAAAAAAACAAACATGCCAGGCTGCCTGGGTTATCAGAGGGTGCTGGAGGTACCTCTACCTCTACATCTCCCCCCACCCCCCGCCAAGTTTACACCACGCATGCCCGGGATGTCTGGGTGATCACACAGCTTTACTACAAAGCACAATAACCCGTTCTAAGCTAGTTTTATTTTGCCCGCCATTACAGAAACTGCAGGTTTCCAATGCCACTGCCAAAGGTACTGTAATGAAGGCCATAGTATGCATCAAAGATAATGTCACATGGGAATACCAAGCCCACTTTAAAACTTACAATACCAAGAAAGTAAACACTGAACCAATGGGAAAAACACGAGCTATAATTCATGGAACATGCAAGACACCATACAGTGCAAACTTCTCAGCAGTCAGTGAAGCATCTCTTTTAACAAGCATGGTCAACAAGTCAATCTGAGAACCAAAAGAAGCTAGGCACTTCCACTATAAAACGAAGCACAGGCAAATTAAACTATGAAGAGCAAGTTATCTTGCACCACATTATCAGACTATGATGTTAGCCATTATACACTGAGAGTCTTTGAAATTTTTTAACAAAAGGACAACCACCATTTCTTCTCAGACGTACCGGGCAATTGTGAACAGTTTCAAAGGGTTTTCACCCTCATTCATCTAATCTGCAATGGCATCGCCAGCAACTTATACACACACACAGAATGTGTCCTGGGATAGTGCACTCCTCTCGGGGCACGACGGAGTCACGTGCCCGCCCCACTGCACGCACATTTTTTCACACTCAGGCGGACACACACACACAATACACACTCTCACACTGATACTCAACACGTAGACACATATGCAGAGACTGAGAGACATGCAGACGGACGAGCTGACACGCACAGGCACACTCACTCAGCCACACAATGCGCAGACAGACGTACACACATGAAGAAACCCGCACAGACACGCGCACAAACACACAGGCGCATACACATAGTACATACACACATAAGTATGTACACACAGAAGTATAGTAGTCCTTTATTGTTTTGACTTTGCGCAACTAATACGTGGGACCAGATGGGTCAGGCTGTCGCATACGCACATTGGATTTCCTGCCAGCAAGCTTACCTGGTCACATGGAAGGGCGTGTGACCCAGAGCCCCGTGGGAGGCAACACCACAACACCCGGTCCCGCTTCTTGGGGCCGGGTGCTCTCACGGGCGGCGGCGGGGCTCCTCTTCGACCATGGAGCCCTGCCGGTGGGTGCAGCTGCTTCTCCTTGTCCGCGCTGGGGGGGCGGGACCTACGCAACACAGGGCGGCCAGGGGCTGGAGGACTCCCGCTCCTCCCTCGAGACTGGCCAGAACTCCGGGGCTCCCCCTTCACTTGGGAGCCCAGGGAAGGACACCGCAGGCGGCTTCTCCTTGCGCTGGAGCTCTTCTTCTCCGGCACTTCCGCTTGTCCCGCCCCCGGCCTGCCTGACTTCCGGGTCGCGGCCAATCGCAGCGGGGCCCTGGGGTCGGGAGGCCGGACAGCGGCGGTGTAAACACGGGACAATGCCGGGTGGGCACCGGCTTCAATTAAATTAAAATATAAAGCGAGGTGGCACTCGCTCAAAGGCGGCAATGTCCCTGGCAGGGTGGGCACCTGCCAGGGGGCTCAAAAAAATCGGCAAGGGACGGTGGGCGGGTGCCGTCAATGCTGGAACAGACTCGGGGGCGTTCCCGAGAACTGGCTTTCGGCTGACGTCGCCAAAAGCCAAAAATTCTCGGGAACGCCCCCGAATCTGGTCCTGCATTGACAGACAGACGTGTCTTCCAATGGCTAGCCTCCATTTATGGAGCTAGCCAATAGAAGACGGGGCGGATTCCAAGCCCCATATACTATTCTCATTAGGTTTTTTCTAGCGAATGCTTACTTCGTAAGCATTGGCTAGTCAAAACCTAAAAAGGGCTGGCCCAAAGACCTTTTCTGTATGTATTAATATTTATCATTCCAGAGGAACTGTTTAAAAGAGTTTGGCTAATGTTAGAAATTCTCAAGGCACAATGAATGCAAGCATTGGCAAAGGTAATAGGTGTGGATTTGCACATCGGAGCAAGACTTGAAGAAGGGAGCAAGTGGGAGTGGGCTAGCACCATAATTGTGAATTCGTCCCTCCTGAAGGGAGGGTATGCATTGGAGTGGAGGGAGAAAGATGCATTCAAACAGCCAATAGCACTAGGTGAGAGATGAATACTCTACTGGGCTGAGCCAAGACTTGATTGAGCAAGCACTGGTAAAGCCAATAGATTTAGCCTTTATGTCCTGTTGGCTATGAACATGCTTTTTTGTATGCTGTACAACAATGGTAGAAACAAAATGCTTTTGCCATTGTCAAGCATCCACATCATTCAAGTAGGCAGGCATGCGAGATGACGTATATGCACACACATCTGTCACCATGCATGTGTGTCCTTACTAAATGATGTGGATGCCATATTATCTTTTAATGATACAAGAGCTCGGATGCCACTGGTAGTGGTAAATAAAAAGCATCAAATTTCACTAGCACCAAATGGGAGCTGTCGGGCTCTCCCAAATGTGTAAAAAAAAGTTTTTTGAGGCCCACGATGGGCCAAGGAGCAACAAAAGAGCAGTTGGTGTACAGAAATGTGCAATAGGCCAGAGGACAATGGGAATTAAATAACCCGGCTTCTCTGCTGTAGGTAACGTGGGTACTAGGGTATACACGGGTTGGGTGGCTCTCCAACCTTCTGTCTTCCACTAGGTTTCTTCAGGGTCCACTGGGACGTGTCCTTGTTCTTTAAAATTGCAACTGCGACTTACACATTGATTTGTATGGAGAACGCTGTTGTGTTCTCACACTGCACACGATCTCTGTGGGGTTCCTAGTCACTCACCTTGGGTGGATCCTTGGGTCCCTGGCACTTCTATGTCCTCTGGACATTGTCTTGACACAAATCGTCGTTCTTATCTGGAACATTGTCTTGACACGAGTCATGGGTCTTATACCACTTTCTTAATATATGGTTTTGTCCCTCCCTGGGGTTGACTGTATATTTTGTGCTGTTTTCCTAATTTCTATGCACAGTATTGTGTGCATTGTGCATATCTCGGAGTAGGAGATATCTAAATGTGTTAGTTAGAATGATATAATAAATACATATTTTTATAAATACCTTGTGTGGTTCTTTTTAATTTAATCTATACCTATAAGATTGCTTTCTGGTAAAACAAGCTGCTTTACACTCCTTCTTGACTAAGCCTGAAGGCTGCTCTCCACAGCTAACACTTAGAGAGCTTTCTACGGTTGTCTAAGATCTCCTAAATCACCATAAGGATTGTCTGTATTGGTGCAGGGTGTCCACTTACATAAGTGTACATCATATACCAGGCCAGGATCTCACAGTGCTTTAGAAGTGAGTGTATTGCATTTTGTGGAGTAGTTGTGATTCAAGACCTTTATGCAGTTCTACATGCTCATTTGCTGGACCAATCACAGTCTCAGTCTGGACCACTGGAGTATCCACGACCTGTTCATGCTGGACTTCACACAACCATTTGATTACTCTAGTCGAAGATTGCCAATATGTGCAAAGCGATGCTGTGTGCACCATACCAGACATAGCATCACACCGAGGACCTGCCGCTTTTATGCCTTATGTCAGGTGACCACTCTTGAATGCTCTCTACATCTGAAACTCGCTACTCTTTTCTTGCCCTTAGCATGACCTCTCTGTTTCGGTACACAACGGAGAAGCCCCTCCTCTTTTCATAGGGTGCTGTGCATAAGACGTGTGGGTTTACTCTCTTCCATTTCACTATTTGAACAAAGGATGGTTTCGAGGATTTTGGATACGATAGGATTTCTTCTGAGTCTTGTACCCTAGTGATAGCAAGCAGCATTAAGAGACTCTGTTTCCCTATCTGAGATGTGGAAGGAGACCAAGTATACTCTTCCAAGTCAGACCTCTATAAAAATCTGAATAAAAAACTGGCAGTGTTCTGGACCCAACACTAGGTGGCAGGACAGGGGAACGCATATGAATCGGCTCCAGGATTTTCTGTTGCTTCTCTATCCTTTCTCTGCATTCCCAATTAAGTCCCTACCTGTCGCCTTTGTTTACAAAGGGGGCACAAACGGTATCCTATCTATCCTATCTCCTTTTGAATGTATCAGCTGTTCCTTTTTGCTCTTAATGTTATGCACAATTCACAGCAGCAAACTGCTGTTTCTGTCTTGTTTTCAAAATACTCTTATTGATGCATGTATTAAAGATTGTATTCGGTGTGTCAAGCTTTTCTTTCACCCTGAAATAATTCACCAGAAAAGAAAATCTAGAAGTTGAAGTGAAGTGCGCCTGCTGGGCCTTTATTCACATCAAATCAATCAGCATCAGCCTATATTGAAAGGCTCAGTAAAGTGAATGGGTTCGAGGTCCTTGTTAGGGGTTTGCGATGTATCAGAAGCCATGAATTTGAAGCTTTTTTCTTGGAGTTCGATGGTGAGCTCTGTAACGAATGGCTCTATGCAGCATGGCTGTTAGTCGATGAACCTGGACGACAAAGCACCCTGGGAAGTCTTGAGAGAGGATCTTCAAAGATGAGAAAGGAACCTTTCAGGTAGAGGAGATTCTCTTCCTTATATATGTTGAGAGGTACCATTTTCCTTCCCAGTGTGTTTCACTGCCAGGCACTCGCAGCGTCACATGTATGCACTTCATTAGCTAGCACCAGCATCCAAACTGATTCTGAAATCAAAACAGTACATGAAATCATCTTGCACAGGGGACATCCGACAGGAAACCTCCTTTTCAACTTGTCACATGAATCTGAAACTATGGGTATCACATTCGTGACCTCAGAAACACATACATCAGAACTTATACTCACAGCACAACATACGGTACACGTGTGCAAGCACCCAACCCCCTCCTGGAGGTATGGGTGGTTTATATCCCATCCCCACCACCAATTTGTCTTGAGGGAGAATATTGAGGGATGAGACGGGAACTAGTCAGGTAGAGTAAGGTATATATTTTGTTACTCCGATGTGAAGCCCTTGGGCACAGCATACGGAGCATATCTCTAGTCAGGGTTTCATTTTCCCACCAAGTATCTGTTCCCCAAGATCCACTTGTCACACACACCAGCCTTCCATTACATCATCACTCACCCTCACCTGTGCAGACACCAGCTCAGATATAAAGGGAATTGAGACTCTTCTGCTTTTGAGGTGTAACCAAAAGGCAGCCTTTAACTGTCTGTTGTCGAAAGAATATTGAGTACAACACAGTATAGTATATTACTGTTAAATAGCAAGCATTTGCAATGCAATAGGTCTCACATTAGGAAAGTTTGAGCTATTGGTATTGTAAATGAAATTTTTTTAATTTATGTGTTGGTTTTGAAAATAGCGAACTTAATAGCTTCGTCATTTACAATGCCAATAGTTATAACTTTCGCAAATGTGACACCTATAGCATTTGTAATGCAATATGTGTTGTATTTACGTGACTTCGATGTATTGATATAACAATGGCTTTTATTTTTTATCAATAATTAATACTCAAATAAAAGTTTTTGTAATTTATAATGGCAATAGCGTAAACTTTTGTAAATAACTTTTGTGAAGAGTATGTTCAGTGTATTTTATTTTGACGAAAATCGAGAACAGACGTGAAATATTAACACCTTTTTGTGACATTTGTAATAAAGCTTGAAACATTGAGAGAACATATTTGACCCAGTTGTTGTTGAATGGTTGCACAGATTGATGCTGTGGTGACGCTGAGTGATGCTGTGGCATTCAGTGATGCTGTGGGAGCGCATAGTGATGTTGTAGTGACCCTGAGTGATGCAGTGGTGGTGCTGAGTGATGCTGCGGTGATGCGATAGATAGAGTGAGTGCGATAGAAAGATAAAGTGAGTGCGATAGATAGGAGGGAGGGCGATAGATAGAGGGAGGGCGATAGAGGGAGGGTGATAGATAGAGTGAGGGTGATAGACAGGCAGATAGATAGACAGACCGACAGAGTGAGGGCGATAGAGTAATTATGTGGCGTGTAATTATGTGGCACTGAGTGGTATTTGGAGTGTATGTTGCGATGAGCGCAGTGTAAAGATGTAGCATACAATTATGTGGCACTGAGTGGTATTTGGAGTGTATGTTGCGTTGAGTGCAGTGTAATTATGTGGTGTGTAATTATGTGGCACTGAGTGGTATTATGAGGAGTGTATGGTGTATTCAGTAGAGTGTAATTGTGTGGCGTGTAATTATGTGGCACTGAGTGGTATTGTTTGGAGTGTATGTTGCATTGTAATTATGTAGCATATAAGTATGTGGCACTGAGTGGTATTGTGTGGAGTGTGTGTTGCATTCAGTAGAGTGTAATTATGTGGTGTGTAATTATGTGGCACTCAGTGGTATTTGGAGTGTATGTTGCGTTGAGCGCAGGGTAATTATGTGCAATATAATTATGTGGCACTGAGTGGTATTGTGTGGAGTGTATGTTGTGTTCAGTAGAGTGTAATTGTGTGGTGTGGGTTCATTGACATTAAGTAAGGCAATGGCTGAAGAAGGCAGAAACACTGCCCCTCTCGATATATATTGTGGGTTGATTAGAATGTGAGTGACACTTCAAACAAGGGGGAGAGGGAGAGAGAGGGGAGTGCAAGAGAGAGAGTGAAGGGAGAGATAGGGGAGTGCAAGAAAGAGAGGGAAAGGGAGAGAGAGCAGAGTTCAAGAGAGAGAGGGAAGGGGAGAGAGAGGGGGATGAGAGAGAAGGAAGGAAGGGATAGAGAGGGGAGTGCGAGCGAGAGAGGGAAGGGGAGAGAGAGGGGAATGCAAGAGAGAGGGAAGGGAGAGAGAGAGGGGAGTGCAAGAGAGAGAGGGAAGGGGGAGAGAGAGGGTGAGAGAGAGAGAGGGGGAGAGGGGAGTGCAAGAGAGAGGGAAGTGGGAGAGAGAGGGTGTGCAAGAGAGAGGGAAGGGGAGAGAGAGAGGGGAGTGCAAGAGAGAGAGAGGGAAGGGGCAGGGGAGGGAAGAGTGGGAAGTGGGAGGGAGAAGAGGGAGGGTGGAACAGAGAGAAAGAGGGATGAAGAAGAGAGCGTGGGCGAGAGACAGAGGGAAGATGGAGAAAGGGAGGGAGGGGGGATGGAGGGAGAGATGAGGGAGTTATTGAGTGAGTGTGTGTGTGTTTTTAGTTAAGTTATGCGGAGTGTTTTCCCGGCACTTTCTGCACTCTGTAGTAAGATTAACTCAAAGCCTTCAGGAGGAACAGGAGAAATGAAACAGAGGCTCAGAGACAAGGGAAAAGAACCGATATGGGACTGAGGAAGAAGGTGCAACCTTTAGGGATGGAGTGGTTTGTCTCCAAAAAAGGTATGATCTTATCTGAAGCCTGGGTGTTGCTGAGAGTTTTGTTCTGCGTATGTGTTTGCCTAGATCTCACATAAAGGGTTTTATGTCTGTTAATTAGTCCTTCTCATTAATACACTTAAAACGTTTTAGTGAAAAATAAATTATCATTTTATGAATCAGTTGTTTCCTAATAGGCAGATACCCCATTAACATATGTGAAATAAAATACATACAATATTGCACGTGAGGTGATTGCATATGGAGGAAGGAACTACACGTACCCACAGATGTCAGTGAGAAAAGTTCACTCGTGTGTGCATTAAATGTGGGCAGATCTATATTACAAGGATAGAAATCTGACCGCTATGGTTTTACTACGAAATATTTTTCGAGGGGGCGGTGTGGCGAGCAGTGAATTGTAGGGGGCAAGCGTGATTAAGGACAGCTGGAAGCCGTGCCACAATGTAGGGTTTCCTCTGGTTTAATGTTGTACCTGATAAAGTGAGAGAGAGAACCCAGCCGCAGAGCCAAGCTAAGCCCACCCCCTCCTCATCCGGGCTGTGCCCACTGGTCGGATATACCTGGACCACGACATCGGTGTTTGTAACAGAGACCGGTCATACACTCATCGCACACCGGCTGCCATTAAAATGCCATTAACCCACCTTGACCAGCACTGATCAGCACGGCACATGCTTCATTTTCCTAACACAAAATATAGCGCTTCCGCGTTTAGTCAAGGGTGCCTAGCGCACCATAACTGTAATTTCAATGCAGTTCAATACAGCGCCTAGGCGGACGCCATCTTATTTCAGGAAGATTTGGAAATAGATGGTATTTCCAGGAAACCTGTTGTGGGCATATCGATGTCAACTATATCATGAGGAAAAGAGATGGTCACGAGACGTTCTCTGGTTCCGGGAGGTGCGTGCTGACTCCTGCCTGGCGATGTACCCGTGCGAGAAGATACTGCATCGACGCACGATTTAAAATGCTGGAAGAGAGAGGCTTAGATGGAGAGCAACGGAGGCCTGGGTGGGTTAAACAGAGAAGGGCAGAGAGAGAAACAAAGAGAGGTAGAAAAGGGAGGTAACAAGAGAGAGAGAAAACGGGCAAGACATGCAAAAAGAATTGGAGAAAAAGAACAAGGGAAGTAAGACACATATAGAGCTCGATGTTAAAAGGGAGAGTGTTAGATTGAGAGCGAAGAAAGGTTAAAATGGAGAAAGTGAAATATGAGCAAAGAGAAACAAGTACGGGAAATGCAAGCGGGGGGGGGTGGTGAGCGGATCCCTTTGAAGTAGCTCATGGCCAAGCGGCCGTGAAAGTGAAAGCAAAGCAATTAGGGGGAGGTAGGAGGGAGGCTGATGGCTTTGATGTGTGAAGCAGGCGAAAGACGGGAGCTGAGATAAAGGAGGAGGTGGACAAAGTTAAAGGATGTACGGAGAGAGAGGGACAGAGAGGAGGAAAGGTGGGAGGGAACACGTCCTGGGGGAAGCTGGCTGGGGAGGGGGAGGAGAAATCCGAGTAAGGCTGTGTGCGGGGAGAGAGAGGGGAGGTTCTGGAGCTGGGGAACAGATGGCCGTGAAGCAGGGGGCGGGGCAGCGGAACCCTTTGATGTGGCCTGGCGGCCGTGAAAGGAGAAATGCTGCTATGCTGCTGCCAGGGGGAAGGCTCGTGCATGAGAGCAGGTCACATGATTGTGATTCACGTGAACTGTCCAAAATCCGCTGGAGGACAGCCCTTGGCCTGAAGTAGTGGTTCAGCGGCATTAGACTCGCAATTCATTCCTTGCGGAATAGAATGAGACGAGACCTAAAAAAAGTGTCATTTATTTAAATGACCAACAGTTTATTAATATTTAGTTGATAAAAATATCAAATATTCAAACATGAACACATACATGAAAAGCATACTTAATATTCATTCATCCATTGTAAATAAATAAAGTATAAAGTTTACACTAAAGAACAGCAAAAAAAGTTAAAAGAATACGAAAATATGAAGTAAGAATTGTAGTCTGCAAACACTGAGGGGAGAAGAGATTCTGATTCACTATTTTAACTTTAGTACTACAAATGAAGGGGAAAGTACATATAAAATGTGAGGTCAAAATTCATATTTTACCCCCAAACATAATTTTCTTTAATCACATTTATATTTGTAAAATAATATTCCAAATACAAAAAATACTGCAAATAATTTTTAAAAATATTACAGTAAATAAATTAAATTAAGACCGAAAGTTAAAATGTTAGACATGTTTAACCTTTCTAAAAACTAATATTATGGCCCATATTATATGTAATTAGCTTTTTAAACTTGGAAACTAAAATAAAAAAAAAAATCAATTAAATGATATTTTGCACCACAATATCTTTCTATAGATACGTTCAATACATATATGCATATTTAATTAGTTATTTTTTAAAGATCTTTTTATTAAACAAAAACAAATAAAATACATAAAATAACTCTTTGGTTCCAACGCACAGGTCGATACGGCACATTACAGAATCAAATACTCAACAGTCAATACTAGGTTCTAGTGGATTCTTGCACTGCCAAGTCAAGGCCTGACATAGGTGGTTCACAGATTCCCCAACGGTGGCTATTCCACGCCCCCCAAATATTACCCCACTTCTGCGGGCAACCCCGGGCCACAAACACCAACTTTTCTTTGAACATACACCAATCAATGTCTTCTGCCCATTTGTTGGTTCGGGGGGGGCTGGCTGGCACCCCAGAGTTGAGCGATATTGCGTTGGCCACCATATATGTTAACGTAACCCACTGTTTCTGATACACACTTAGATCGGATGGCTCCCAAACATTCAACGGACATCTCCGGGCTTCTGGTCGCATCTCCACCCCCAGCACCACTCCCAACGGATCGTGAATCTTCGCCCAGTATGTTTGTATCATATCGCAATGCTAGAGGGTATGCATCAAGGTGCCAACTGCGCCGCACTCTCTCCTACAAACTCCACTCTCAGCACGCCCCATTCGTACCAGGCGATGCCCCGTTATGTAGGATCTATGCAGGATCTTTATCTGTGGCCACCATATGTTAATGTAACCCACTGTTTCTGAAACATACTTAGATCGGATGGCTCCCAAACATTTAACGGACATCTCCGGGCTTATGGTCGTATCTCCACCCCCAGCACCACTCCCAACTCATCGTGAATCTTCGCCCAGTATGTTTGTATCATATCGCAATGCTAGAGGGTATGCATCAAGGTGCCAACTGCGCCGCACTCTCTCCTACAAACTCCACTCTCAGCACGCCCCATTCGTACCAGGCGATGCCCCGTTATGTAGGATCTATGCAGGATCTTTATCTGTGGCCACCATATGTTAATGTAACCCACTGTTTCTGAAACATACTTAGATCGGATGGCTCCCAAACATTTAACGGACATCTCCGGGCTTATGGTCGTATCTCCACCCCCAGCACCACTCCCAACTCATCGTGAATCTTCGCCCAGTATGTTTGTATCATATCGCAATGCCAGAGGGTATGCATTAAGGTGCCAACTGCTCCGCACTCTCTCCTACAAACTCCACTCTCAGCACGCCCCATCCGTACCAGGCGAGGCCCCGTTATGTAGGATCTATGCAGGATCTTTATCTGCACCAATCGGAGCTGCATCTGGATAGCGACTACCTTGGGGGAGGACACAGCCTCCACCCAATCCTCGTCATCCGCACTCCACTGAGCTCTAATCCTCAACAATGGGTTCTCCGAGTTAGTCCCCAATTTCCGATATATCAATGAAATAGTTTTCTCCGGAATATGCCCATCCAGTACGCAGTCCTCCAGAGGGGACGCCTCCGGGAGATCCGTGCCCCTGGGGACATGAGTAGTGAGAGCATGTCTCACCTGCAAGTATCGGAAGTATTCATTCTGGTGTAGACTATACTGCTCCACTAGGGACTCAAACGTATGCACCGAGCCTTTCCCCCACACATCCTTTATCCGGGTAATTCCAATAAGGTCCCATCTATCGAATCCTTTGGTCTTCCACATACTGCACAATTTCTCAGAATTAAATAAAGGGGTGACCAGTGTCAACTTACTCTCACACCCAAGACTTTTGTCGGTCGCGTGCCACACCCGTGTCGCATGTGCATTTGGACCAGTCAGAGGAAAACTTCCAGGTCTAGAATACAGAGCTCTATCAATCATCCCACCGGGGGCTTGACCCCGGTCCATGGCATAGCCTGGGTCTCCTGGAAGTCCATAAACTATGTGGTTTACTGCGGCCAATTGCGAGACCCAGTAATACTTACGCAGATCTGAAAGTCCGATCCCGCCGTCATACCACGGGAGGGTCAGTTTGTTGAAGGCAATTCAGGCGCCCCCATCCCAGAGGAGCTGCCTCTAGAGAGCTTCTATCTCTTTGAAGTACGCAGCTGGCACCGGGTCCATTGAATTCTGTAAGGCATACAGAAACCGGGGTAGCGCCATCATCTTGAAGAGAGCAGCTCTTCCAAGCAAAGAGAGAGGAAGGGATTTCCAGAACTCCATGTCTTTCCTACACCTGCTTAACGGAGCAGCTAAGTTACTGTCATACCGCAGCTTTGAGTCAAGTGTGATCTATATATGCCCAGGTACCGAAATCCCGTTGTCTCAACCTGTACAGGACACGACTGCGGGATTGCCGGTGGGTCGCCCACCACCACAAACAGCACTGACTTTGCCCAATTAATGGCCAATCTAGAATATCTGCTAAAGATGGCCAGTACATCCAGGAAGTTCTGGAAGGACTACTTGGGGCTAGTGAGATAAAGCAACACGTCATCGGCATACAGTGAAATCTTATCCTCCCAGTCGGGAGTCCACCGCAAACCCCGGATCGACCTATCCCATCTAATCCATGCAGCCAATGGCTCCATCGCGAGTGCGAACAGCAGCGGAGACAGCGGGCAGCCCTGTCTGGTGCCCCTCCCCAGCGGGAAGTCACAGGACTTGCAGTTGTTGACAATCACTTTAGCCAGGGGTTTCACATATAACTGGTGCACCCAGCTGATAAATTTGCTTCCAAAGCCCAACTTCGCCAGCACAGCAAATAGGTACTGCCACTCCACTCTATCGAAGGCCATTGTAACATCTAGTGAGACTAACACCGTTTGCTCATGAATTTTTGAGGCCCCCCCCCCAGGACTCCATGCAGCCGGCGCAAATTCAGCGCCGTATTGCAGCGTGGCATGAACCCGGATTGGTCCGGATGAATCAGACGTGATCACCTTGACTAGTCTAGTAGCTAGGAGTTTCGCCAATATTTTTGACTCTGCGTTGAGTAGCGATATGGGCCTATAGGAGGAGCACTGTGTCTTGGGTTTGCCCGCTTTATGAATGACCACTATGTTCGCTACATGTTGATCATAGAGAAGCTCTCCGCTCTCTCTACTCTCCAGGAACATGGCGCGAAAATAAGGAGCTAGTTTATTCGTGTTTAACTTGTATAGTTCAATAGGTATCCCATTTTGGCCAGTCGCTTTACCTGATTTTATCTGCCTAATCGCTTGGGAAACTTAGTCAACTGTCAGTGCGGAATCAAGGTAGCTCCTGTCCTCCTCCGACAAACAAGGCATAATAATATCCCTAATCATTTCACTATTCTCTGCTTCCGGGAAGTCACTGCCGGCCGTATAGACTTTTTGATAGTACTCAGAGAAATCATCTGCCACCGCCTGCGGAGCCGTAATCATGCATGACTCCGGCCCTTCCAATTCCGGCACGAGCCTTTGAGGCCCACTTCCCTTGTTCAAGCCAAGCGATCAACTTTCCGGCCTTATCACTGTGTTCGTATATACGGCTCTCAACGGCATTGTGGTGGGTCACTGCTCGATTTCTGACTAACGCTCTATACTCCTCCTCTCTGGGGGGGCAGCAGATGAAGGTCCGCCGGCGTGTGCGCCTTAGCTATCTTCTCTTCCATATGTATGACTTCCACCTCCTTCTGAGCAACCTCTGCCTGAGTTCTTTTCTTCTTCCCTGACACCAGGGATAAAACTTCACCTCTCGCTACAGCCTTATACGACTCCCATAGGGTTTGAGCGGATTCTACCGAACCCTTATTCTCCATAAAGTAACGATCTGACATCCGAGAATTTCTCTCTTAATGGCGGGGTCCTTTAACTGCTAGGCACTAATGGGAGCCACTCTGCCAACCGCCGGCAACCCCAGAGTGAGGTCTAGCCACAGCGGGGAGTGGTCAGATATTCCCCTTCCAAGATAGCGCACCTCATGAATCATAGGTGCCATTGCCGCCGGAAGCAGTACATAGTCCAGCCTAGACAGACTACCGTGGGCTGCCAAGACATGGGTGTAGTGCGTGGATGTCGGATTACGTATTCGCCAACTATCGAGCAAGCCCAGCGCATCCAGGAAGTCAGGCAGCCATTTCTGCGACTGCCTAAGCGCACGGGGCGGGCTACGATCCGTTTCACCATCTAGCACTGAATTAAAATCACTGCCTAACACTAGATCTCCTAGAGGTAATGAGAGGAAGATGTTGCCCAAATCCTGATAGGTCTCGGTCTTTCACAGACAAAGGGAAGGAATTTTTGACCAGGATCCCAACTCCCCTGGAGCCGGTAGTAAATCCAGCGTGTACCACTAATTTATACCCTCCCTTGTGGAGGGCCAAACCTCTGTTACCGACTAAGTGCGTCTCTTGCAGTAGTATCACGTCTGGGGAATGCCGCCTAATAAGCTTACTAACCATCCCCCTCTTGATCTTGTCACCCAGGCCATTCACGTTCAACTCAACACTTTCATCCCTGACCCTTTGTTACTACGTGTCACCGTACCCATGCAAAACAAACATCACTACTCTTTCGTCACCTGAGACTGAAAAATAAAATAAACCACAATCACACCCCAACACATTCAACAACACACCCATCCCTCCACCCCCCTCCCTGCACCCCTGCTCACGGCATTTGCCAATCCCCAACTCGCAGTGTGCCTGTCGCCCCATACTCTAACTAATCGTCTATCTAAATGTAGATCTGAGGAGGAGTACAACCCCTCATTCCCCAACCCGCCCCCGGGACATTACACCGGTATCAAATCTCTACCCAGGGAAGCATGCTTGTAATAAAAGGTCTCGTGTACGCCCCCCCGGGACAAGCCCCACACCACAGTCAATGGCAGTACTCATCATTCCTGTTCCTGCGAGCCTCCTCCATGTTCGCCACTCCGTCTCTGTGGCTCTGCCCGTGCAGGAAGGCCATCAACCCAGTCCGAACAATTTCGGGATTGTCGAAAAACCAGACCTTTCCCTGAGCCTCGACTCGTAGCTTGGCAGGAAACATCATGGCATACTTATGTCCTTTGTCTCCGAGTCGCTGCTTGACTCCGAGGAAGCTTTGCCGTTGTTTCTGAACCCTCTGGGTGAAGTCTGGATAGAAGTGGAGGGTTGAGTTTTGATACTTTACAGGTCCCTCCGACCTAGAGGCTTGCAGGATAGCGTCTCTATCTTTAAAGTTGAGGACCCTCGCGATCATTGGTCGAGGAGGGGCGCCCGGACGCGGCCCTCCACCTGGTATTCTGTGTGACCGTTCTATAGTGAAGAAGTTTCCTAGTCCTTTGGGTTTCAAATAATTGAGCATGATATCTTCTACAAATAGGTCAGGGGCCTGACCCTCAGCTTTCTCCGGGACACCTGTGATATGCACATTGTTCCTCCGGGCCCTCCCTTCAAACTCATCCAGTTGGTGACCCGCCACCTCACTAGAGGCTCTAAGGCTCCGTACCTCCTGCTGGAACTGCGCCACGTCGTCCGTCAAACTTGCCGTTTTAATATCCAACAACTTCACTTTTTCACTCGTTTTGGTGAGGTCGGCCCGGATCAGATTGACCTCTATGGTCACTGTGTCCAGTTTGTGATCAAGCGACTCCATCTGTTGTCCGAGAGATGTTTTGACTCCATCGATAGCTGCCATCACATTGTGTAGCGTGAGCTCGGGAGTTGGGCAGGAGGCCTCTGCGCCTCCATCCTGTGCACGACCGGACCCCGTGGGTGAGCCCTTGGGCTGCGTGTAGCGGTCCAGCTTGTTGGTCTGCACATAGCGGGCCCCCCTGGTGGACTTGGTCTGCGGCTTCTCCGCTTCAGGCTTGGCCGCCATCGTGGCACTGGGAGCAGGACCGGCAACTCGGACCTTCAGACTTGCCACTGTGGCTGCAAGTGGTGACTCACACAACCCGCTGCGTCCTCAACCCGGGTCAGGGCGATTGCAGACATCCACCGCCAACCACACCGCCAGGAGACTGGAGGATTAGCCAGGTCTACCTGCGTTTCACCCATCTGTCGGTCCTCTTACACTCCCTCAGCACCGCAGCCAGCTCCCAGAGTAGTTCGCCGCTTCTATCTCTCCCACCACAGTCTCCGTCAGCACAGGGTTACGCAGGCTCGCCAGGACGGCGCCTCTATCAGCCCCAATCCTCCTGCGCCTCCCAAAGTCCTCGCACTCCCCAGCAATACGATCTGATCGAAGACAATGGGCACGTCTCCCGGGTCCACTCCCGAATCACGGGCGCCCCCTCCACAGCCAAGTCTATCACAGCCACCCCTCAGTCCTCCATGCCGGGGCGCTGCGGGGACCGAAGAACTCTTTTTGACCCTGGCTATGGTGCACTTGTGGCAAATGTGTTGGCCAGGTCCAGCCTGACCCCTTTAAGTCTAGTGTCTCTCTTTGCGACAGGGTCTAGCCGCTCTGCAGGCAACGCCGACTTGTGACATCTGCTCCAGTCGACAGTGAAAGGCAGAAAAGGGGGAGGGGCACTTCCTCCCCACCACCTAAGTCAGCTCCCCGCGGCCGTATCACCACCAAAGGGACTCGGGCCCCGCTCCGGGGTTAGAATGTCGCGGCCGCCCGCCCCCTTATTGCTCCCCGCAGAGTATGCCGATTTGCAGCGCCGTCGCTGGAGAGGCCAGCAGCAGCCGCACGATCAGCGTTCTCTCCCGTTGTTAGCCGGCGTGCGGGTGGGGGGGGTGGGAAGAAGAAGCCACGTCCGAGTTGTCCCCGATCAGCAGCAGAAGTGGGGCCGGACCGGCAGTTCCTGCTCTCGGCCCCGCTGTTATTCAATTACAGCTGGGGTCGGATCCCACTCGAGGCCCTGGCTCTGTCCCAGAGAGGGCCCTGAATTAGTCGACCTCGTTACTCTGCGGCGCCGCAGTGGATCCGGCCCCGGAGCGCCGCGATCGACGCCGGTCCCCTTCTGGATCAAAATTCTGGGTCACCGGTACAGGATGACAGGAAACTCCCGGTGGTGGCGGGGGTCTCGGGAGCTCCGGGCTCACGTGGCCATTTTGGACGCCCGTGAAGCTCCTCCCTAATTAGTTATTTTTAATGTAATTGATTTACTATATTTTATTAACAAATGCATAAAATAAAATCACTAAAATCCCACAGTAGTTCTACTAATATTTCTTACGGCCAGTAATAATAAAATATATTCTCAGTTCCCCCAATAAAAAACATTTTAATATTTAAAAAATATAGTTAATGAACTGCATTTCTTTTATTTTTCAAATTATTTTAGTTAAGTTAAATACTAGCACACATCAATAAAATATTTCAAATAATACTTTGTAAAAAAATAATAATTAATATATCACAATATTTTGACCTTAACATTATGTTCAACTAGTATACTTAAGTCAATAGCCAGGAGCTATAGCCCTGTGCCGGTAACTTAGGGAGCAGTGCCTCCCTCGGTGATGAATTGTGGTTTGCCTCTTTAGTATAACAAATGTAATTCCTCCTCAGTATACAACTGGCTGCTGCCCCTTTCAGTAAAGAGTTTTGTACGGCCTACCTCATTATTCTACTGAGCAGTGCTCCCTTTTCCCTGAAGTATAAAACTAGGGGGATCAAAACAAAGTTTAGAGCATTGAAGGTCCTTCCTCAGTAAGACACAGAGCTCCACCTCCCTTGGTATAAAACGGATACTACCTCCCTCAGTCGAAAGCCTTGCATCGCCTCCTTCAGTACACAGTCAAGCAGTGCCTGCCTCAATGTAAAACTGGATGGATACTGCCTCTCACTATTAAACTGGGCACTACCCTTTGAAGTATACAGATGCACGCTTCACATACCATATACAAAATGTAAGCAATAACTGATATTTGATCATTCATAATCTCAGGCATTCAATGGAGAGCAATTGCCCAGACGTGCCGGGGACACTTGGTGTTGGAACCAAGCTCTGTGCCTGCCATGTACTGCCAGAATACTGAATTTCAGATGCTTCCTCCTCTTCCCCTTTGAACAGCACATTTACTGTGAAAGATACAGAACTGGCTCCCTTGCTTCACAGCCGCCTCTTGATCTTCTGAAGACATCTATGAACTAATGTTGTCCATGTCCTTAAGTTGCTTATGTAGTGATCTTTAACACGAGTTACTCCTTTATGGACAAGAATACAATACCAATATTTGCTTCAAATCATACAAGTGTTCTGCCAACTTGCCATTTAGCACCTAAACTCCTGTGATATTAAGATCTACACTATCCTTTCTAATATTCTACCAATGTTTTCTCTCCTGGGTCTCAGGACACTTATTTGTTTCCATGTAAGTGCAATCCCTAACTTGGTTTCCTTTTGCCACATATGTAAAGCTGAGTATGGGAACTGTGGCATGTGCACTACTTCTGTATCCCAGTGAAAGAGCCTCTAAATGCCTATATTGTTATAACATTATGCCCGTCTGGAAGCAAGTGATTCTATAGCTTGGCCTGTCCGTCTCTAAACATCTGTCCGTCTGTAATCTATACCACTCTACTCTGCACCGGTGCACTTTACGCCAATGCACTCAAATTCACTCTAGTCTACTCTGCACCACTTTAATCTACGCCACTGCATTCTACGACACTGCAACACTTAGCTCTTTGACACTCTATGCAACACTCTATAGTACTCCACTCCATTCTCCCCTATGCCACAAACCTTTAGCCATGCTGAATAGCAGCAGCGCTGATGTACAACATGGCTAAAACACAATGGCAAAGCCAATAGCTTTTGCATAGGCAAGACCTACTGGCTTTGCCAATGCGTGTTTGAATGTTGCATGTATGCAGAAATGTCACAATTACATACCATAACAGCTCCTCAGGCACCAGAAATCTATCTCCTCTCGTCCATTGAAAGCTGGCGCAGCTAATTAAGGATTGGAAGCTGCCATTCAGTGTGACCTGCAGGTCCAGTCAAACCGTACTGCCCATCCTATCTAATTGTGAATAACCAGAGCATCATTCTGCATGATATTAACCCTTGCTATGTACAGTACGTAGAATGAGCATAAAGCGCTGCATAAAAAGAATGTGAAGTTATTGCTTTTATACTGCTCTTGAATCATTTCCTCCCCTCTCAACATACTTTCTACACCCCTTTGTTGCTGTGTGCAATGATCCATTGCTTGTTTGCTTACGGTTGTTTTTTAGGACTTTCGCAATTCTTAGAGTGAACATTATGCATTAAAAAATGTGAACTGAAAAATTATACTTGCTCCCTGGCGAATCCCCTATACGGCCATGGGACTAGGGGCACACTAAAATGAGATGAGCGGCCGCCTGATGACCTGTACCTTGTAGTCCACAACTGTTTTTAAATGACGCTGTGATCATTGTGAGGAGTGGGCGCTATTCAGCAGGAGTTGGGATTATATGGGAGTTCTTTCCATAAGTCATCACTTTCCTCTCCATGTTCTGTGTTCCACGTGTTTTGGTAATCGGGTAGGAATTCAGGGTGACCCCCTTAGTTTCTCCCTTGCTGCGCTATTGGTTCCAGATTGTAAAGTTAATATCGGAACATGTTGGTAATAAAAACAAATCCCTCTTCGTATGACTAATATTATTATTAATGTCTGTATCGTTCCATTCACGCCATGCTTTAGTAAATTGTGGAGTAAGTAGCAGCCTCGGAATTAATTGAGTTGTCAGCTAAGTACATGAAGTTGTTTTTAATCTGATGTTGATCCTGGATATTTCTTTTTCAGGGCACCAATGCCTCAGCCTTGGAGAAAGAGATTGGTTCGGAACAGTTTCCTGTGAATGAGCACTACTTCGGCCTGGTCAATGTGAGTTTATTTTCTGTCTTCATACCATTTCTTTCATACTTTCTGTGCCTGTTATAGTTTCCCATCTGATGTTGGAGCTGAAACCCTCATTCCTAATGTCTACGTCTGCTTGGATGCCCTGACTGCTTTCTGTTCTGTGATCATTTTGAGCTTTGATGATCCTTGTTGGGACTGATGACCACCCCAAATGGTCCATCTTCAGAATTGCCACCTTCTTGGTCCTCATTTGCAATGATTAACATTGTTGACTATCCTCGCTGGGAATAATTATAACCGTTTTATTGGTCTTCTATGGCAGTGACCTTTGCGTATGTTCCTCTGTGGTTTGATAATCGCCTTCATGTTCCTCGTTTTAAATCGTTAACATCTTTAACTATTATCATTTGGGATTATTATAACCTTTTTGTTGTTGTTCCTTACCATTGGTATTCACCTCTGAAGGTCCTTCTTGGGAATGATTTAATATTCCTGCTTGAGAGTTGTTATTGCCTTTGGCGATCTTTGTTCAGAACGATTATCAACCTTGATGTTTTTTTCTCTTTATTTATGGCTTCTCTACTAAGCACATTTCTGGGCGAGTCTTATCCTGTGATTCTCAGCCACTGTAATCTGCACTCTTTTTTTGTATGATAGGCACTCCATCCAATAAATGCCTCCCTGATGTACAGAGCTCATACAGGTGTTGGCCAATCTTCAGAGATGGTGCTCCTTGCCCATGCACATTCATTTAAACCGTTTTAGAAGCAATTTACATCCTTAGGAGCCTTAGAAATTGTGGAACCCCTCCTTATTAGTGTTTAGCTGTTCTTGGGAGTCCACTGCGCTCCTCATTGTACGAGTCTCTTGATTGTTCTGTCGTGTACTGTTCTATTGCTGATGATTACAGATTTGCATAAAGGCTATGGTGGCGTAAAAGTGCTGTATTTATAGATCGTGTTTGCGTAGTTAAGAGGTCTTATGTCGAGATTAAACAACATAGATGCAAAAACATCAAGTAAAAAAGATTGATGAATGTCTTTTTGCACCGGATGTTAAAACCCTAAGAAAGTGCTGCATTTCGGTGAGAGCAAGGCCGGATTGCATTTCTCATGCTGAACTTCCCATGCATGGGGGAGGAAGGTAAGCAGAGCATGGGGGAATAGTGAAAGCCAAAAAGAGAAGTAAAACAAGATGGGACAGAAAGGGAATACACAAAAGCTGTATGAACAAAGAGGGGGAGTCGCAGTGTTTAGGAAGCGTGGGCTTGGGTGTCCCCTGTCTTCAAATGGATAATAAATAGTGAGGAAAATCCTAGCCGCCAACATATCCTCTCTGTGCCTGCCATTAAAGCAGATGTTTGCCTAGATCAGTAAGGCCGTGACATGGTCACAAATCTAGTTTTGGAAGAGTCTCAGATATTCGGGCCAAAAAGAGGGTTTGCTTGCTAAAGATGAAGACTACTTTTCACAAATACTTTGCAGGTCTGCAGTCAGCTGACAAGGAAGGTGGAAGAAGGGATACTTCCAGTGCTGCCACCCCATTTTGCTATGAGAGTGTTGGAACAAAAAGGACCTTGTAATTTTCAGTGACTAAGGGTAATGGGTGGTGATCTGGTCTGCTAACAATTTTTTGCCCTAACCTCATATTTTCAGGCCTTTGCCTCAGTTAGTACAGGTCAGGAATTTTGTGAGAGTTCCCCCATTTGAGAATTTTCCCACATTTCGGAACGTTGAGCAGGGATGAATACAACTCATCCTTGTAAAGGAATGGCAATTGTGAGAAGATGGAAGTGCAGGATTCGTAAAGGGCAAAGGAGCAGCACTCACAATTGGGACCAGTCATAGAAAAGTTAAAGCTTGATCCAGTATTGGAGGTTTTATGATAGTTAGTGAATTGAGCATGCGCAGTTGGGCAAATCCACTTTTGTGGTGTCAGTTTTAGCATATGCTGCGGGCCAGGATGTGGGTTCTGTTTGAACTTTCAATATGGATTTCATATAATGTAGTGCTGGATCGTTGGGCAATCTAGTCCAAGTAGAATTCAATAAACGTGATAGATAAAACATTTATGTAAAATCTAGGTGCCCATTCCTGTCCACAAATGACAGAGAATAATTTATTCTGTTGGGATCTAAAAACATTTACAGACTTTATTGGAATAACCCTGCAAAAACCCATCAGGGGCTTGATTTTCAGTTGTTTTGGATCTAGGGGTACAGAACTTTGTGGTCCCAGTTGTGGCCCAGGGCTTGGACAATTTGAATGTTAAGAATATTAACCAAGTTAGAATTTGTTATTTCCAGTAATCAGGATGGTATTCTTCACCTGAACTTACTCTAAACAAGGGTGGGGTAAGTCCACACATACTGCATTTAGGGTGAGGAAGTGACCCACACTTAAGGGGTAGAAAAAGTGCAAAAAAGATGATCACCCCAAGACAAAGGGTTAGGGGGAACAGGCACATGCCTCGAAATCCACTCTTTTCATAGAAGTTCTGGGTGTAATCCTAGACATTTTTTAAAAAAAGGACTAAAACTATTTGCATAAACCTACGATTCTAAGATATTCCATGTTTTTTTTTATCAGGGCCTGATCTTTCATGTTTCATTAGCATGAGGCTTTGCTATCCTAGACTATGTGCTGGCTGTGGCATGTAATCACTGATACATCTTCGTCTACAGCCCTGATGTCTGCTGAGGTACACTACACCTGTGGATCAGCCCACCAAACCTTAAGGTTGTTGTATTTGATTACCACGACCCTCATTTAGGTTGTATTGTGTGTTTTAAGTCAACTGTCAACTGGCTAGCTAATACTATTATTTTTCAGGCAACACTAACCTCAGTTAATTTTAACAGTCTACTATAATCCCTGCGGTATAGAAGGGGGTGGTGGTGATGTACGGAGCATCTGAATCAATCAAACACTCACACCCAGTCAAAAGATCTGGGTTTAATCCATCACCGTTCTTTAGCCCACTCTGCCACCCCAGTTCAGACATGGCTATATGCAAATCAGTCTGACCCTGTGCCTCATGGGAACAGTCCAGCCCGAACTGCCAAGCCATGTCTTCCCTGGACCGGAAACAAGCTTCTGAGGACCGGTTTCTGGCATTCCAGCCGTCTTCAGCCCGGGTTGCTTGAATCCAGTGGCAAAGTGAGCAAGGGACTCGCGTCTGAGCATACTCTGCCACACTTATGGCGGCCATACCGCTTTTGGCCGCCATAAGTGTGGCAAGGTATGCTCAGACGTGAGTCCCTTGCTCACTTTGCCACTGGATTCAAGCAAGCCAGGCTGAAGACGGCTGGAATGCCAGAAACCGGTCCTCGGAAGCTTGTTTCCGGTCCAGGGAAGACATGGCTTGGCAGTTCGGGCTGGACTGTTCCCATGAGGCACAGGGTCAGACTGATTTGCATATAGCCATATCTGAACTGGGGTGGCAGAGTGGGCTAAAGAACGGTGATGGATTAAACCCAGATCTTTTGACTGGGTGTGAGTGTTTGGAAGGTCCCGGCCTCACCGTTAGACGTTTTTCCATGACCTTGTACACAAGGGACGCGCTACATCCTGCCGCCCACACGATCGTGTAAACTTTCAGACTGCATTGTTTTAGCAGAGCCTGTGTTAAGAAGCCTGCCCGGGTACTGTGCCCCGCCTGTACGGGAGTTACCTCGCCATGGATAATCATTTGTGAGGAGAAGAGTGTTTTCTCTATCGGGAGGTTACATCTCCAGCAGTTAGAGCCGGATCTACGGTCCTTCTATCTTCATTCTTATTGCGATTCCTTTTCATCTCATCTCCTTGTGAATTATTCTACCCTCTTGTTTAAAACTTCCACGCAATCCCCTGTGGGCGGATAGGGATATTGTCTAATGACTGAATATTGTGATATGAAGCGGCAGCCCTGAGACTAGTTCTCTACATACAACTGATTGTATCTATTGATGTTTATTTGGAATCTATGGAATTGCTTTGAAAAGTTACAGAAGAGATTAAATGTAACTGTTTGCGCCCTGACGAAGGATTGGTGAATATCGGTCCTGTTCCGAAACTTTTCTTTTTCGTCTTGTTTCATTTGTGTATGTTTCTCCTAATGGTGTACATTTTTGTAAAGTGTTTGTACTTTCTGTATATATTGCTGATTGGTATGACTGATGATGGTTTGTATGGGTGTGATTGGTGGTTACTTTGAAGGTGTGAGAGGGTATGTGCCGCATACATTTTGATATGTAAATAGAATTGTATATAAATTTGTGCCTTTATTATTGTATGATATATAAATGAAAACTTCAGAAAATAATAATAAATAGATATGTTTTTCAAATAAATACTCTCAGTGTGGGACTACTATTATGTCTGTTATGGATTAGAGTGTTTGCCACTTAATAGATTTAATCTTAGGGGGGGTCCTCTTGTTTTTGATTACAGTAATTTCCCTGCCTCCTCCCCCTAATACTGATTTTCAGGGACCCTCGTGTGTTTTTGATCAATGGAAGCTACACACACTACATCATCTAAGATATCATCATCATCATCCTGTGACTCTTAAATTGGCATGCTGCTACCTGACAGATGCTGGATTTCAAAAACAAATAGCTGTAATTTGGATCCCAGTCTAGTAAAGCATGCAGAAAGATTTATGTTTGACCCTACTGTGAGTATGTGAACTAGAGCCCTGTGGTCAGGTAACAATTGGAATGTGCAGCCTCATACATACATCCTACATTTTTGTACAGCCCAAGCACAAGCTAGGGCCTCTCGCTCAAGAGTACTGTATTGTTTTCGTACTCTTTAAGTGATCTAGAGGCAAAAGCTACAGTATGTTCTCACTGCAATATTTTGGCTTAGAACAGCTCCTAAAACATTTTGATTGGCATCTATGGTGATGATGGGTGATTTATTTTCCTGGAATGCACTTAAAGCAGGAGCTTTTTCAATTAAAAGGTTAACCACATCAAACGCACTTTGTACATCCTCTGACCAAATACATTCTGCCCCTTGCGCAAAAGCACCTACAGTGGCTCGACTGCTTGTGCATAACCAGAGACAAACTCTGCGAGACCAAGAAAGGAGCCTGCACATCCTTAATTGCCCTGATCAGAAAATATTTAGGTTTGATCCTGGAATCTGAAATTGTATGACCCACATAAGCCAATTCATGTGTAGCGAACCTACATTTGTCTTGTCTAATTGTCATATTCCTTTGAGACAGATTGGTGAATACTTTTCTTAGGATGTTGTTGTGTTCCTCAAAGTTGTTTGCATATATCAAAACATCATCTTGATAGTAAAACCATACAGTGAAAAGGAGTATACAATTATATACAATTCCTTTTGTAAAATACAATCAGTATCACAAATCCATGAGATCCAAAAATATTGAGCAGGGAGTCTTGCAGTGTCTTTTCCCAATTTTTCTTTATTTGTAGTCATGAGAGACATGCATACATCAGCCCAGCCAACACGTTTCGTCCAACATGGATTTCCTCAGGGCTGCAAAAACAATTTAATATATAATTTTTAGTTTTCCTCCATGCACAATTTTTATTTATTTATAAGTAACCTAAAGCTTATAAAACCAGAAAGACATACAGAAACTTATCACATATACTCCTAAACAGACATATTATACCAAGACTCCCTGCTCAATATTTTGGGATCTTATGGATTTGTGATACTGATTTGTATTTTACAAGAGGAATTCTATATAATTGTATGCTCCTTTTCACTGTATGGTTTTGATTTATTATTGTGACTTCTATGCAGTGGAGTCACGAACGTTAGAGCATAATATAGGTAGAGGCAACCTGAGAATTAAAATACCTGTGCAGCCTTCATTGACCTACACTGCTGTTAGTATAACTTTATTTATATCATCTTGATAGGATTGTACCCCTTTTAAATCACAGAACAGCATATCCATATGTTTTTGAAAACCACTGGCGGCTGACGCCAGGACAAATGGTAACCTTAAATAATTATATGCACCGTACGGAGTAACAAATGTGATTAACTCCTGTGACTCTTTGGCTAATGCCACCTGATGATACGCAGCCCTTAGATTGATCAATGGAAACTGTTTTGCCTTTCCAATATTGGCTAATAGCTCCAGTATTCTGGGGAGGGGATGACAATCCACAGGTATGTAAGAGTTTAAACTTCTCAAGTCTGTGCATAACCTAATCTCGTTAGACTTCCTGCATGCGACCACAATGGGTGCAACCCAAAGCGATGAATCACAGGGTTCAATTATACCTTGCTCGCAAAGGTTCTGTATGGTATGTTTGAGTTTCTTTCTTACACTTAGTGGTACAGGTCTTACCTTGTGTATAACAGGTTGTGCTTATGGTTTTAATCTGATGCAATGCTCAAAACCTATGACACTACCTACTTGGTCTCGAAAAAGGACTTTGAATTCATCTATTAATTCAATAACGGTAATTAACACAGCTGTTGTAACCCTCAGGTAAATCTCCCAGACCAACTGGAATCTCAGCAACCGGTTTAAGCAGTAAACCCTTTTTCTCTTGGTCTTGCCACCCCAGTATGTTTTTTCCTTTAACAGCTACGTAAACTTTAGGGAAAGTGTGTCTGCCAAGGCAACCTTAGTAGAGAAAAACGCCAACATTTGAATGTCTTTCTCACCGAAGGCCTTGGGATTTATATCAGTGGGTGTTAACAATTTGGCCCAATGTGCTTTAAATGTACTGAGAATGGTTATGGGCGAATCCGAATCTGCCATGACTTCTAATGTTACACTATCAATATTAGCTTCACATGTATGTCCGCTGACTGAAGTCTGAATAGCATTGCATTCAATAGTGAGTACCATGTTATTGATTGATTCTGTACATATATCAACCTCCGTGTCTACGCAATTGACTTTGACAGAATTTTTGTTCCTCTTACAGGCAAATTGAAAGTGACTTTATTTTTTTGCAAAATAGACATTGTTTACCCAAAGCTGGACAACCTGGAAAATTATTAAAGTGATTTCTAAATCCACAACTAAAACAAATATTAATTCCTTTCTTTGTGTACTCTTGTAGTTTTTTAACTTGGTGTTAGCTAGACAAATTGGTTCAGCTTGCTGGTTACTATCAACTTTAGAGGAAGTAGGAGACTTTTTGATACTTTCAGCTAAGGCAATGACTTTACTAGGTGTGGGATTGCAACAGCTCAATAGTCTTTCTTGTATTTTGCCAGAGGAGCATCTGAAAACAAATCAGTCTCTAATACTTGTTTCGAGATTAGTACCAAAATAGCATGTAGAAGCTGTATCCGCATCAGAGCAGCAATATATTCTTCTACTCCTTCGTCATCCTTCTGCTTGCGTTTAAAGAATTTTTCTGTCATGATGCTAGGTTCCCTAGAAAATTGCTTCCGTAAATGTGCAATAGCTTAAATGTACACATTCCATTGAAAATCACTGTACAAAATGTAAAAAAAAATAATTAACAAAGCCAATACATCTGGCATAGGAGAAACCTATTGACTTTGCCAATGCTTATTTGGGATTGCTGTGGACACTTTTGTACCGCGATCTTGTTTGCCTCGTGTTAGACCTGTTAGCCCTTTGGGTGGTCCCTCCTATTACTTATTTATTTTGTCCCCTTTTTGCCTTCTAATTCTTGTTATTTTTTAAGTCCACTGGAATTTTTTTTTTCGGGGTTGTCCCTAGGGGTTAGGTGCTTCCTTGACCCCATTCCTCTTGTTTTATACTTTAGGCCTAATTGCCCTTATAAAATGGTGGATACAACTTCACAAAATGGTGGTTGGTAACTGCCACATTTTTTACCTCAGGAGCTAGGTCCATAGTGTTGAATGGAAAGGCTCTAGAACCTTCTGGCTGGTTCTGGTAGCCTGAGGCTAACCTATATAAGGTCAGTACCAGGGCGGCCATTTTGAGTGGCTAGAGGGTGTTCTGAGAGAGAGTCCAGTTAGGAGGTTAGGCTGCTGAGCAGGGAGGTTGGTGCACTGTTGGAGGGTTTGACTGTCCCCTGAGGCTGCTACCCCTTGCTGTCGACACTACCCCCTGTGTGTTGACCTAGCCCTGCTGTTCTCAAATTGGGAGATCGCACCTCTCCCTCTTCAACGCTCCTGTGGGAGAAATCTTGAACTGGTCCTGGTGTGAGAGGGCATACAAGCCGGCAGGAGGTGCAGCGAGATCAGCGTCCTCCTGTAGGGGACTGGATTTACTTTCATTGCCCCCCCCCCCTTCGCCCTCGCTAAAATTGCCCTGGAGTCTTCCGATTTCCAGACTCCTTACTGCTCTGATAGATCTCCTCAGAATTTGCCCACTTAAGCAAGTCCAGAGACTGCCATAGACCCCGGCTTGACCTATGTGGTCCTGAACTTGTTGCCATATGCCTGCTTGGAGCCCGGTGGCAGAGTTGGTCTTACCCGGGTGCCGGATCCGCTGGTGCCCTGGTTTCCGGACCGGCGGGTGTGGGAGAGGCTGCCAGCCGCCGAAGCTCCTGTCCCGCTGAGGTGATTTGACGCGGAAGGTAGAAGCATCTCATTTTCCCTGAAAGGAGGTCAGAAGCGCGAACAAGCGAAGTCCCCGCCCAGCGCTGACAGGAAAAGGCGCAGGGAGGCGGGACAAATTCACCGGAGGCCAGAGACAGGGGAGGTTCTCACCGGAGGCCAGAGACAGGGGAGGTTCCTTCTTTATGATTAAGCGGAAGGGGGGGCACGAGAAGTACAGGGCGAACCAGTCGGAGATAGCGGAAACTCCTCCCCGTGAGCCAGCTGCTAAGGGCCCTTCTTTGCTGAGGAAGGCGTCGGAGGGGGGGCCTTATATTCACCGACTGTCAAAGGCACCGGGACCTTCTGCTCCCGCTTCTAGTGTCAAGTAAGCTGGGAAGTGGGAAAGTGGGAGGCCGGGCAGTCATCAAAGGGCCCTGTTTAATCGTGAGGTAGATGGAGCGGTAATTTCTCCTGGTAATTTCTCAATGCAAAACCCTCATGCTACCTCTAATTTACCTGTTGAATCGTGAGGTAATCAGCCCATTCAGCAGAGACAGGAAGCGTGTAAGAAGAGCCCTGGGAGTTAAACTAACCGAACCAAGTCACTGGGAAGGGTGACTGTGCGTCAGATCCAATAACTCAGGTACCACACAAGCAAGACTTGGGCTAATCAGGGACTAGAACTAGAAAGACAATCAGGGGGAACAGAAGACTGTGCTGAGATAAATGTGAAGCCAGAATTCATTGATGAAATAAGCCCCCTTCCAAGGGATTGATTTAATTCAAGACCTGCCTTCATTAAGTGGGTAATTTTTTCCAACAATCCAAAGCCTGGTTGTAATGAAAACCTGAACTATGATCTTAAATGAATGTAAAATGAATGCAATGTAAGAAAATTATGTACTGTGTTGTTCTGCAGATAGCATTCTAGGCAGTCAGCTGATTGATTCTTTTATCAAGGCACCAGTGTGCAGAATTATTACTAGAACTTATTCTCTTCCTGATAGGAAATGTAATAAATTTATGATTATATCTAATTTGCGTCATGATAGTCTAAGTGAAAAGGAAGAGTCGTTCTTGAATTGTGTACCTATGCTTTAGCATGTGTTTACAAGTACAGATGTAACAGGAAAATAGTCTAGATGTTGATTTAATAAATTGCGTGCAACTGCTAAACTAACGTAAGGAAAGATAAAGCTTTTCCAACTTTTATAATTACGGTGTAGTGTCATTTTTGGGTGGACGTACGCTGGATTACTGTGTGATTGTGGCGCAAGTATCTCAGACAGCCTAAGAGTTAGACCTTACAGCTTGAGCCAAGCTACCCCAGGTCGACATGTAGTTCCGGGTCCAACAAATTGGTGTTCAGCGGTGAGATCAGAGCTTGTGCTTGCGTCCACTTAGCAGTAACGCGGTGTGCACCACATGCCTACACCTGGAGTATTCTCCTAGCGGACTCCCTAATTAATAATTTTTGCTTTTCCAAATTTACTCCTGGTTGTGGGTGGAGGTAGCTTTTAATTATCGCCTTTCTTGTCCTCTTCCAAGTGATTGATAGAGACCCTGTTGGCAAAATGGAATTTGAATTGGAAGAGTTGGAGACCTACACTGTGGCCCAACTCAGGGAATTTTGCCAAAGTAAGGGAGTGTTTTTCAACCGTGGTGCTAAAAAGGGGGAACTCCAGACCAGCTTTAGAGCGTGGGTGGCAGCTCACCCACATGGGAAGGAGGAGGAGGCAGACCGGGACACTGTCATCGGGGTAGATGTATTGTACCGACCTGAGGGGGAGAACCTACTGACAGGTCCCAGAACACTCTCAAGGGAGGGCAGCAGTGTCTCTGTGAGGAGCTTAACTGAAGCTGAACTAACGGACCGGAGAGAGGAAAGGCAGTTAAAGTGGGAGTTGGCGAGATTGGAGAAGGAGTGGGAGGAGAAGAGGTTAGCCCATGAACTGTGTCTCGGAGCTAGATCTCAAGGCCCTGCAAATAGGGACTCCCAGTACTCCAAATGGTGGAAGCGAATCCAAAGACTTGACCAGGGAACCCAGACCCTATCTACCCAAGGACGTAGTCACCAGCTACAGCGCAGGGGATGACATTGCAAAGTGGTTGGCTGCCTATGAGGTTTCCTTAAGAGCCCATGGGATACTGGAGAAACACTGGGGGGGTGGCTTGTATAAATACATGCCTCCTCCAGGAAGGGATACACTTTTGGCCCGAGAGCAGGGAGAGCAGACCCACTACCCCACCATGAAAGTGGCGCTGATAAAAAAGTTTGGGCTGACTCCAGAAAAATACAGACAGAAGTTTAGGAATAGTCACAAACTAGGCACACAGAATTGGGTGGATTTCCTAGACTATGCAAAGAAGGCCCTAGAGGGTTGGGTACAAGGCAGCGAGGTGGGGGGACTACGAGGGGTTGTATGACCTTATCCTTAAGGAGCACCTACTCGAGAAATGTTTTCCCGAGCTGCGACAACACTCGGTGGACAGCAAGCTGACCAGCCCCCGGAAGCTTGCTGAGGAGGCGGACATCTGGGCTAGTACCCAGGTGTCCTCAAATGGGACTGGAGGGATTCCCAAAGGTCTGGACAGGGCGCCCCCAGAAGAAAGAGGGGGGAGATAAAAAGAGGGAGTTCTCAAAAGGCCCCCAAAACAATTTCCAGGGAAAGGGAACAGGATTCATTCCCAAGGCTAACCCGCCAAGAAACCCTCATCCTGACCATAGTCAGCAGCCAAGGGTTGTCCGCTGCTATGAGTGTGGTGGGGCTGGGCACTATAAAGGTGCTGTTAAGTGCCCAAAGAGACCACCCCCTCCCACTGGAGGAAAAGCCCCAGGAGTAGCTAGTGTAGTGCTCGGGGAGGAGTTGCCCTTAGATAAGGGGGGGAGTGGGCGGGTGTCACCTTAGTGTCCCTGGGAGATCGGGAGATGGTTCCTAAGATCCAGGTGCCCTCAAATACTACTAAGTATGGGCAGTGGGTCACCATCAATGGCCAAAGAGGGGAAGCTCTGAGAGACGCAGGAGCCAGTATGACTATGGTAAGGAGTCAACTGGTGTCTCCAGAGCAGGTGATTCCACATGTACTCCACCCCGCCGCGATGGCTGACGGCAGAATGTGCCACTACCCAGTGGCAGAGGTTCCATTTCAGTGGGAAGGGGTTGCAGGTCTACTTCGAGTTGTCGTAAGCCCTGCTGTGCCAGTTGATTGTCTGTTTGGGAATGATATGGAGCACAATGCTTGGAAGGAGGTGGAATACCGGACTCATTCTGAGATGCTGGGTACACCTGACTGGGCCTGTGCTAGCACAAGGTCCGCGACTACCCAGAGGGGGAGCTCGCTTGGGCTGGAGCCTGGAACAAAGGCACAGCCAGCTGCCAGAAAGGGAAAGATTCGGGGACAGGAGAAGCCTGCCTCGGCATCAACGCCCCGTGAGACGGATAGGCCACCTGCGGTGGTGGACCAGGAGTTCGCGGAGGGGGATGTTGTCTCCCTGGAGAACCTACCGATCCCTGCCGAGTGGCATGTGGAAGGAGGGCCTACCAGGGAGGAGTTTTGTAAGGGCCAGAAGGAGTGCCCTACCCTTGAGGGACTGAGGTGGCAGGCCGAAGCCCAGGCAGCAGGGGACGTTACTGGGAATTACCATATATTGATGGGAGGATGGACTCCTCTACAGTGAACCTAAGGCACCAGTGCACGGTTCATCACGGGCCTTGGTTTTCCCTCAACGTTACTGAGCCTTTTTTTTAGAACTGGCTCATGAGATACCCTTGGCAGGACACTTAGGTCAGGACAAGACCTTTGCCAGGCTTGTCCCTCACTTTTATTGGCCTCATATGAAGGTGGCGTCCGATACTTACTGCCGGACATGTGTGTCTTGCCAAGCCAGTGGGAAAACAGGGGTGAAGCTGAAAGCTCCCCTGGAACCACTTCCTGTCATTAGCACCCCCTTTGAAAGGGTGGACATCGACATTGTGGGGCCATTGGATCCACCAACGTCAGCTGGTCACAGGTTTATCCTGGTTCTGGTGGATCACGCCACACGGTACCCAGAGGCCATTCCTCTGAGGACCATTACTGCACCTGCAGTGGCGAGGGCCCTGATGGGGATCTTTACCCGGCAGGGTTTCCCCAAGGAAGTTGTGTCCGAAAGGGGGACTGACTTCATGTCAGCTTACATGCGGGCTATGTGGAAGGAGTGCGGGGTTACCTACTGGTTCACCACTCCTTACCACCCACAGACCAATGGACTAGTGGAAAGGTTCAACAAAACCTTGAAAGGCATGATCAGAAGTCTGCCTGAGAGCCTGCGGAGGAAAAGGGACATCTTCCTACCCTGTCTGTTGTTTTCCTACAGGGAAATGCCACAGAAGGGAGTGGGCTTCAGCCCCTTCGAACTTCTGTATGGGCACCCTGTGCGTGGACCTCTCAGCCTGGTGAAAGACGGATGAGAAAAGACTCCCAGGAAGCTTCCCCAGGATGTGGTGAGCTACATGCTGGCCTTTCGGAGCCAAATGGCAAAGTTGTGGAAGCAAGCTTCTGACAACTTGGAAGCCGGCCAAGCAGTGATGAAGGAGTGGTATGACCACAGTGCTCACCCTGTGGAGTTGGAGCCTGGCCAGAAAGTGTGGGTGATGGAACCTGGAGAGCTTAGTGCCCTCCAGGATCGCTGGACAGGCCCCTTTGAGGTGATGGAGAAGAAGGGTAAGGCCACTTACTTAGTGGATCTCAAGACCCCCCGGCAGCCCCTGCGGGTTCTCCATGCTAATCGCCTCAAACCCCACCATGAGAGGCCCGAGGTTATTTTAATGATGGTGACCGATGGAGCAGAGGAGGAGGAGAGTGAGCCTCTTCCTGATCTATTTTCGTCTCAGGAAAAGGATGGGTCGGTGGAGGGAGTGATTCTCTCCCCATCCCTAACTCCTGAACAGCGGGAGGACTGCCGCCAGGTACTGGAGAAGTACTCCTCGCTGTTCTCCCTTGTCCCGGGAAGGACCCACCTGTGTACCAATGATGTGGACACAGGAGACAGCACACCTGTGAAGTCTAAGATCTACCGGCTGTCAGACAAGGTGAAGGCCAGCATCCACAGTGAAGTCACTAAGATGCTGGAGCTAGGAGTAATTGAACCTTCAAGTAGCCCCTGGTCCAGTCCGGTGGTTCTGGTACCAAAAGCTGCCCCACCGGGCACCACTCCAGAACTAAGGTTCTGTGTGGATTACCGGGGACGGAATTCAGTAACCAAGACTGATGCTCATCCGATCCCTAGGGTGGATGAACTCATTGACCGGCTGGGAGCTGCCCAATACTTGAGTACCTTTGACCTCACCTCAGGGTACTGGCAGATCTCCCTTACAGATGGAGCAAATGAAAGGTCAGCCTTCTCCACGCCTGAGGGCCACTACTAGTTCTGTGTAATGCCCTTTGGGCTCAAGAACGCTCCTGCCACCTTTCAGCGGCTGGAGAACCAGGTCCTCTCCGGGATGGAGGCCTTCTCCGCTGCTTACCTGGATGACATTGCCGTCTTCAGCAGCAGTTGGGAGGACCATTTGTGTCATCTACAAGCTGTTCTCCAGGCCCTGAAACAGGCTGGCTTGACAATCAAGGCTAGTAAATGTCAGATCGGGCAGGGGTCGGTTGTGTACCTAGGCCACTTGGTGGGCAGGGGAACGGTGCAGCCCCTCCAGGCGAAGATTGAGGCTATCATGGCCTGGGAGCCCCCCAAGACCCAGACCGAGGTCTGAGCCTTCCTGGGCCTCACGGGATACTACCGTCGCTTTGTGAAGGGGTATGGCACCATTGTGGCAGCCCTAACTGAGCTTACATCCAAGAAGCAACCTCGACGGGTAGTCTGGACAGAGGCTTGTCAGCAAGCCTTTGACAACTTGAAACAAGCAATGTGTGCAGCTCCAGTCCTAAGGGCCCCGGATTTTTCCAAGGAATTCATTGTCCAGACAGACTCATCAGAGCATGGCATTGGGGCAGTGTTATCGCAACTCAATGAAGAGGGTCTGGATCAACCTGTTGTCTTCCTGTCCAGGAGACTGCTTCCCCGGGAACAGAAGTGGAGTGCAATTGAGCGGGAAGCCTTTGCGGTGGTATGGGCCCTGAAGAAGTTGCGGCCATACCTGTTTAGCTCGCACTTTCTGGTTCAGACCGACCACTGACCCTTTCGTTGGCTGATGCAAATGAAGGGAGAGAATCCCAAGCTGTTGAGATGGTCTATCTCCCTACAGGGAATGGACTTCCGGGTGGAACATCGGCCTGGAGTGGACCACGCCAATGCAGACGGTCTATCTAGGTATTTCCGCCTTAGTGATGAGAACTCCCAAGGGGTTGGGTAGCTCTCCCCACTTTCAGCTGGGGGGGACGTGTGTTAGACCTGGTAGCCCTTTGGGTGGTCCCTCCTATTACTTATTTATTTTGTTCCCTTTTTGCCTTCTAATTCTTGTTATTTTTTAAGTCCACTGGAATTTTTTTTTTCGGGGTTGTCCCTAGGGGCTAGGTGCTTCCTTGACCCCATTCCTCTTGTTTTATACTTTAGGCCTAATTGCCCTTATAAAATGGTGGATACAACTTCACAAAATGGTGGTTGGTAACTGCCACATTTTTACCTCCGGAGCTAGGTCCATAGTGTTGAATGGAAAGGCTCTAGAACCTTCTGGCTGGTTCTGGCAGCCTGAGGCGAACCTATATAAGGTCAGTACCAGGGCGGCCATTTTGAGTGGCTAGAGGGTGTTCTGAGAGAGAGTCCAGTTAGGAGTTTAGGCTGCTGAGCAGGGAGGTTGGTGCACTGTTGGAGGGTTTGACTGTCCCCTGGGGTTGCTACCCCTCGCTGTCGACACTACCCCCTGTGTTTTGACCTAGCCCTGCTGTTCTCAAATTGGGAGATCGCATCTCTCCCTCTTCAACGCCCCTGTGGGAGAAATCTTGAACTGGTCCTGGAGTGAGAGGGCATACAAGCCAGCAGGAGGTGAGGCGAGATCAGCGTCCTCCTGTAGGGGACTGGATTTACTTTCACTGCCCCCATGCCCCCCACCTTCGCCCTAGCTGAAATTGCCCTGGAGTCTTCCGATTTCCAGACTCCTTACTGCTCTGATAGATCTCCTCAGAATTTGCCCACTTAAGCAAGTCCCGAGACTGCCATAGACCCCGGCTTGACCTACGTGGTCCTGAACTTGTTGCCATATGCCTGCTTGGAGCCCGGTGGCAGAGTTGGTCTTACCCGGGTGCCGGATCTGCTGGTGCCCTGGTTTCCGGACCGGCGGGTGTGTGAGAGGCTGCCAGCTGCCGGAGCTCCTGTCCCGATGAGATGCTTCAACGCGGGAGGGAGAAGCATCTCATTTTCCCTGAAAGGAGGTCAGAAGCGCGAACGAGCTAAGTCCCCGCCCAGCGCTGACAGAAAGGGCACAGGGAGGCGGGACAAATTCACCGGAGGCCAGAGACAGGGGAGGTTCCTTCTTTGTGATTAAGAGGAAGGGGGGCACGAGAAGGACAGGGAGAACCAGTCGGAGATATCGGAAACTCCTCTCCGTGAGCCAGCCGCTAAGGGCCCTTCTTTGCTGAGGAAGGCGTCGGAGGGGGGGCCTTATATTCACCAACTGTCAAAGGCACCGGGACCTTCTGCTCCCGCTTCTAGTGTCAAGTAAGCTGTCAAGTAAGCTGGGAACTGGGAAAGTGGGAGGCCGCGCAGTCATCAAAGGGCCCTGTTTAATCGTGAGGTTGATGGAGCGGTAATTTCTTCTGGTAATTTCTCAATGCAAAACCCTCATGCTACCTCTAATTTACCGCTGAAAAAGGTGTTGGGCCCTTCACACCATGTATTACCTTCAGGTGACTTTAAATAAAGATGAACAGTCAAAAATGCAATTATTATTTAAGCCAATAAAGAGAGTTGTTGAGTATTTAAAGGGTTTTATTTTCTAGTCAAAAGTTAATTTTTCTCTGACCCTTTATTCATTAGTAAAATATCAATCAGGTTACAGAATTTGGAAAACAGGAAAAATAGCATTAATACAGAACATATTACAGTCTGCATACAAGTATTGCATATAGGAAAGAAAATGTGGCGCAAAATGTAATTCAAAACTCTTAAAGAGTTTCTAAGAAAAAATTGTCTTGCAAGGCTAATCAAAAATCAAATAGTTTGCAAAAATCTCCCATTAAGAGAAATAAATGCATGTCAAATAACTCTTTTTATGATAGATTTGAAAGTAGTATGATAGATTTGAAAGTAGTATGATAGATTTGAAAGTAGTATGATAGATTTGAAAGTAGTAAGTAGGGGGGAAAGTGATCACTACCCATTGGAACTTTACATCAATAAGAGCATGGTTAGTGACACCACTTTAACTACAACTGAACCCACCCAAGTCACCTTATGTGAGGACGTCCACATAAGCAACAACAGACGTGCAGGAAGATGGCCACGTGTTTTGGCGGATGGTAATGCCTTAGCACTGGTCTATTCTCTTTTTGAACAAACATTTGCACATACAGTTGACTATGCCTTCCTACCGGAACATTTTGAACATTTTATTGATCTACACAAAGTCTTCTTTTCTGAACTAAAATTGCTCTTATCAAAAATGTATTGCATATAGGAAAGAAAATGTGGCGCAAAATGTAATTCAAAACTCTTAAAGAGTTTCTAAGAAAAAATTGTCTTGCAAGGCTAATCAAAAATCAAATAGTTTGCAAAAATCTCCCATTAAGAGAAATAAATGCATGTCAAATAACTCTTTTCAGACCTAATTAATTAGTCAAAGCATAAACTTATAGTTTAGCATCTAAATCTAAAAAGCCTTTCTATCTGTTGCTGCTCTGTGCATCTCTGTGTCTAAAGAGCAAAAACGAGCGAGACAGCCCCTCCTTCACCAGACCTCAAAGGAATGTGGCCTGCAGTGCCAAAATATGACGTGAAAGCAAGAAACCTCCCCCTGACTCTCCTCGGACGCAAACCCCCCTTCACAGTCTCCTGGGACATTTCTCGTACCTAACCCATAGAATGAAGCAAAGCCTAAGCCAAAATGAGCAAGAAGCCAGCTGAGCTAAGAAAGCCAGCCCCTATCCAGAGAGGACATTATTTTATACTCTAATTATGGCAGACTACACAAAGATGTAGCATCTTTCAGGAAAACCTGTACGTGATTGGTCAGTCATGATGGCATGAGTTCTCACTACCCTGACTCATTCTAAAAACCTGACTTTACCAGTTTTAACAAAAGAAGCGCAAATGATTTAATGCATTTATAAACGTTTGCAACATTTACTAGAAAAAATGTTTCATTCTAATTCATCCTTCCTTCCACCCACAGTGCAGTCAGATGGATACTTTTAACTAACTGGTACATTGACACAGTCACAAGAATTCAAGATGTCCTTGACTTCTTGTTATGAGGAAACTGCCACAGTCTGCGCATGCTCCCTTCTCATTAAATTGCAAGCCATAGCCTTGATAGATTCACAGGCAGCCACGTTTTGTGTAGGCCCCAAAAATCATGTAAATCAATCCATTATGTTTCCCAACTCCATATTAATACCCCTTATAAATGTTTACCTAGCCAAGCTATTAGTGTAAAGCAGCTTTCTATTATTTATGACAACATGCAAAATAAATGTGCAATGTACAACATAGCATTTTTATGCTTTAGTGTAAAAGTTAAAAGCACACACAGTTTATATAGCGCACACAGTTAATACAACACACACAGCAACATGCTTTAGTGTTTTAGATAGCTTTTCATGCAAAAAGCATTTAGCCCCCTGTGTAGTGTTTGGTGCATTATTAATTCACCCACATGATAAAAAGAGGTGTTATTAACTGAAAATATTTATCAAAATATGCAACAAGTCAAAGTCTTTTAAGACAGGAATAGTGTATTTAGAGTATAAGGGATTAGCTGGGAAGAGAGAAACATATTCTATTAATCTTCAAAGCTAAAAAGGCCACTTTTCTCTACATTGCAAAAACACATGTTAATTCAGCAAAAGCATTTCAGACTGACTAGGCCTCACTTTCATGTTTTTCATGTGCCATGTTTTAACTTGCACCAAAAGGTGCGTGGCAATTTAAATGCAGTCTGTCTGAAGCACAAAAAATAAAACAATGCCTGACTGCAGATGAAATCTGCTCCATTAATCCACCCTTCTGATGATTCAAATCATAATAACATGATTTATAATTCATCACACATTTAATTTCAAAAGTGACATTTATTTATTTATTTATTTATTTTTTTAATTGCAAAAGCTGAGCATATAACAATTTTTCTTCTATTTCTAAGGCAAACACAAGTCTATCTGTAATCAGATCATATATAGCCAAGCTCAAATGTTTTAGTGCAGAGTTCTGTAAGTAGCTTCTTGGAACAGTTAGTCTTCTTTAAAATAAGTAACTAAAATAATAAAAGAGAAAATTAAACAGGACAGTTTCAGCATTTCCTTTCTCTTTGTCATAAGCTTGCCATCAGAATGGCTCGTACAGTGTGGCATTCTCTACCTTTTCAATGCAAATTAGACTGCTTAGGTGCAGAGAAACTCTGACAGAGCACCATCAATCTCTTGCACTTTTTCAACCAATGCCTTTCACTCTTATTTTCACTTTGATCAGATTCAGATGTTTTACCACAGCATCTCTCAGATCAAAGCCGTTGCACCATCCATTATGCAGATCTTGTGTAGCAGCTGCAATCTGGTGAGAAACTGCACACTGTACATCAACCAGACCTACACAGCAATGGCTAGTGTTATCCTCAGTGTTTTCCACAAGTGCATTTGCATATTCATTTTCAAGCCACTTTAGTGTTGCTGAAACAGTCTTTTGCAAAAGGTAACTCCGTGCTGCCATTGCGCTGCTTTATTATGCTTGACACTTCAGGCTGCAATCCACTCCTTGTCCAATCTGTTGTTCTGCACTCATTATCTTTGAGACTTCATTATGATCTGATTTCAGAGAAACTGGCAATCTATACCTGGGCATCAGTCTTTGCAATAACACTTTTGCCACTATGCAGTTTTCACTTTTCTCAAAAACAGTTCTGATACAACCCTGTAGTGCTACTTCAAAAACATTTTCTTGAGCCTCTTTTAATTCAACTGTGAAGAATCCATAGAATGTACATGCTAACAGAACACAAATGTGTGCAACTGAATAAGTATTTCTCTCTCCCATGACAACAGTGACTCTCATTTGAGCAGATATACTGCATGTTCTGGTAAGGGCAATCAATTTCGAATTTTGGGCTGGGGCAACTACTGAGAGCCATGATGCTTTGACAACATAATGCATAAGGAGCACAGCATGCGCTGCTTTTAATGTGTCACCTTTCAAACATGGGCCATCTACAAAATGGACATTGTTGGGCTGACTCAGACATTCATCCTTAAAGTCTGAATTTGGCTTTATGCATATTTTCATGATATTTAGACACTCATTTTCAGTTTCATCACAACCAATTCATTTGCTGACATTTTTGTGAAGTTAGGGTCAAAGGTCATTGGGCAATACATCACAGACCTTTGAACACAGTCATCTTTTTGAATAGGCAATGAGAGAGTGCAGCCCTCCCTCTCACTGCAAATTGGTGTATTTTCTTTCAAATCAACTTGCATTCCTAGTGCTTGGGCGCAACATTCTTTCTCTTTCAACTCTAGGAATGCTTTTGTGCAATTGTTGTCTAATGGAAGCGGATCAGACACATCCTCATGTGTCAGCCTCAGTAAAGGCTTAGCCACTAGGGAAAGGTTTAGTAACCACTCTCTACAGCAGCTAACCATTCCCAAAAATGTCCTGACTTCTTTCTTTATTTGAGGTGGAATTATCTTGGAAATTATTTCCACCCTTTCTGGTGACACCTTTCTACCTCCCTTTCCAATTTTGTGTCCCATGTATTCATCTTCTTTTTGACAGTACTCCTGACTATTTGCAAACATCAATAAAAGTAAGCCATTCTTCAGCACATTGAATGTGAAAAAATATATTGGCTGGATTCGGTACCACAGGACAACATGAAAAAAATATGCTTTTAATCTCCTGCACTATTCTGTTCTTTTCATTTATTTTCTGTGAACCTGTGATCAGAAAGTTACATAAACTTCTAAACAATTCCATCAAAAATCCTTTTATTGGTAAAATTCCTGCAACTGATGGTGTTCCTGAATACATGTCATTTGGTTCTAATTTTAATAAGACATGTTCTGCACATTTTATTAATCTGGCATCCTTCTCTATGAACTCTCTTATTTCTGTGTTTATTATTTTTTCAAAATCAGAAGGCAATGTTTCTACTGTCTTTTCTGAAAATAATGCTACAGCTGTCTCTTGTTGGGCCATTTTAAAATGTACATCCTCAACAGGAATCTAAAAATTAACATTATCTGGTGTACAGAAATCTGTGCTGATTAATTTGCAAAACAATTGTTTTCCTGCTAGGCCTGAGTCACAGACAACAGTTTTGTAATTTTCCTCAAATGGGCCTAATTTTGGTTCGAATTCTTCGAAAACTGGGTTTGTAATTTCTTTGTTTAAAACTCCTGCCACTAAATCTGGACTTTCCACTGCCTCCACAATGCACTTGGTAAATTCAGAATTGTGAGGGTTAAAACTCTCATTTTCAAACACAGCAACCTGTTGGACTGGGTTCTGATTTTGTCTCTGGAAATAATTCACATTTGCTCTGGACATCTTATTTAAATTAATTTTAGCATTTTCCATATTTTGTGGGATCTTTGCTTGAAAAATTCCTGCCATAGGTACTTGTTTCTGAACTGACATTTGCATTTGCTTAGCTGGTATATTTTGCATCTGCATTTCTCCATGTTTTTGTGCATCATGTTTACATTTATTTTTCTTCTTCCAATGCTCAAATCTGCTATAAAGATGGCAAAAGGACATATTTTCCAGCAGTACAACATCCATACCTGAATTTGCACAAACCAAACCACCTTTACTTCCATCCTGTGTTATTTTAATCTGTACCCAATCAACATCCTTTGCTGACACTCCACCCTTCAGGAAAATAATCACTGCTATATTTTCCTCCATACCAACAGAAAATGATGGTGCATTCATGCAAACCCTTTTCATTGTCTCTTCACCTGGCCTCTGCACAACTTTAGATTCAAACCAAAATTTAGTCTGCATGGCAATGTAAAATAACATTTCCAAATTAATGCACAGCTCTTTTAAAATCTCAACAAATCCATCAACTTGTGGGTACCACAGCATAATTCTGTCTCTCAATTGTGGGAATGTGTTCAGAAATGCTGCAAGTTCACTTTTATTCTGTGGCATAGTAACATGCACTTCTCCCACCCTTTCTCTCAATGAGTAAGCAAAAGCTTCTCCCTCGTTCTGCTGATTATTTTTCTCAACTAAATCTGGTGGTTTCTTTTCCTTTTCCAGTTTCCTTGCTAGGTCTGGTGGTTACTTTTTCTTCTCATGTTTTCTTCCCCATGTGTCTCCTAATTTCTCAAATCCATTGCATTTAAAAATATATTTAGTTTCTGCAATGTGCAATTGCATTTCTGAAGAACATATTTTCTCATTTGCTTCATCATCCATATGTACCTTAAAACGTTTCTGAGGTGGAAAACTTCCTGAAACATCGATTTCATAATTTTGAGCCAAATCTGTCAGGCCATTATGTGTAGTTAATTAATGCACATGCAACTGTTTCCTTACTCAGGGAAAATAATTCTTTTTCCTGACACTTGTTCACATTTTCATTATTTAAACAGCATGGACTGTTATTTTCTCCATGTTCAAGTGCTGAATTTAAAAGACTAAGCTGTTTCTCTTTTTCAGGGCCTGTGTTAATATGTTCTCCCATGTTTTCAATCTTTTTAATCACTGCTGCTTCCTCAAAGCAGGTTTGAAAAATAACATTTTCAATTACATTTATTTTATTCTGGGCTGCAGATGTTGTAAATACCATTTTCCCCTCACCTTTCAGTGCTTGGGGTAATTTCTGTTAAGTAATCTGTGAATTCTGAGTTTCTGAAATACATTTCACCATAATCACTCCTTCTGCAGCTCTTTGCACCTTTTCAGTAGGGACCATATTAATTGGGACAGTCATAATTTTTCTATGCATTATCTGTGCATCTGCAGTTATCAATTCTTGGACTGAATCAGGCACATTTGAAGCAGTAACACCTGGAGGTATCACTGTCAGTGCTGAATCAACGGGTAATGGGTCAATCTGAAATGTTTGCACAGTTTTCTCAATCTGTGTTTTTCTCTGTTCAACAGAAGCAGTAGCCACTGTAGTGCTTACTGGTACACTATTTTCAGTATTTTTATTGGGAACCACACAAAGTGGTGGACACTCAGTTAACAATGCATCCATTATTTCATCCCCTGAATCATTATTTATTTGAAGCTCTTTGTCATCATTAATTCTCTTCTCTTGTATTTGGTGCTTTAACTTTTATCCTCACTTGCTTTCTCTCTTGCTACCTTTTCCCACAGGCTTAAGGCCTCAAATTGTGCAGCTTTAGATGGTGTCTTTATTTCACATAAGACTTCCCTTAATTTGTCAATAATTTTCAATTCAAAAGTACCATCATTTGGAAACCTCAAAAGACCCTCTTTTTCAGTAATCTTGCACCATTGGTGAACCCACATACGTGTATTTTGTCTCAAATTGGTAGACATAAAATGCACAGGTGTTCCTTCAGGAGCATCACCAATAAAAAACAAATTTTTCACTTTACCTCCTAACAGCTTCTTTAACTCCTTGGACGCTCATGACGAGCTGAGCTCGTCATGATGTACACCTCCATACACTCATGACGAGCTCAGCTCGTCATGAACAATGGGATTTTAAAAAAGTCAGCATTGACGATGACTGTAATGAGCATTGATGTGATTAAACCTTCAAACATTTTCATTTTTGCACTAGTTCAATGCAATTTCTTTTTTCCAAAGCTGTCGGTCTCAATTTTAGTCAGTTTTACTCCTACTACTGACCCTCCACAAAATCTTACTGCAATATTTCTCTTAATCAATAACTCTGTTAGTAACAACATAAAAACATTCGCTACTCTGTCTGTTGTGCTAAATAAAGGATAGATTTATATTCACTGCGAGTAACACACTCCGCTTACCCTTCACAAAGTAAGAACTTCCGTTTACTCTTCAAATACTACAGGTAAATCCCTTCCGCTTACCTTTCACTCAAGCTCAGAAGAACCTGCTACTCCTTTGGCCTTATCCTTCAGGATATATCTTAGGCCAACGTTTCACCAGCGAATCCTTTTGCTGTCAATCAAGCTCAGAAGAACCTGCTACTCCTTTGGACTTATCCTTCAGGATATATCTTAGGCCAAAGTTTCACCAGCGAACTCTTTGCTATCAATCACTCACACAGAAAATAGTCCCTAATTTAACACCTTGGCTGCTAAGGGTTTTCCCCTCCTGTGCTGATCTTAGGAAAGCTCCATTATTCATGACGAGCTCAGCTCGTCATAAGCACAGCTCAACCGTGCCTCATGACGAGCTGAGCTCGTCATGAGCATGGAAGGGGTTAACACTGCCAGCCCTACCTAGCTTCTCAGTGTTATTCCAACAGACGAGTAACCTCAGTGCAGTGTGGCTTCCATTTACCACCCGCTATTCCTTCCCGGGATTCAACATGTGTGCATACCTGCGTGTTCAGACAACATAGAACAAGACACTAACTTAATATAAAGAGTTAAAACATGTAATCAATAACCAAAAATTATATCCTATGAAATTACTAATATAATCAATAACACCATCAATTCAAAATGAGCAAAATGTCACCAACAGTAAAAAAAAAAACTTAATATTTTCAACAGTTCCAAAATACATCCTAGCATATTAACAACATTTCCCAACCCTATTGATACTCACACCACTTCTTGCATCACCTTCCAGTACTGGTTTGCCAGGCTTCAGGTTCTGAGCATTGGAGTCAGGAATCAGGACTTGGACATTTATCTAACTTGGGCAATTATTTTATTTCCCTTCTTAAGGTCAATGATCCATTAGTTGAGTAGTTGATGGTGAAATCAATAATCATTAATCACCAAACTAATCAATAATGACCATCCTCTGCTTACCAAAAACTGATGGAGCGGTAATTTCTTCTGGTAATTTCTCAATGCAAAACCCTCATGCTACCTCTAATTTACCGCTGAAAAAGGTGTTGGGCCCTTCACACCATGTATTACCTTCAGGAGACTTTAAATAAAGATGAACAGTCAAAAATGCAATTATTATTTAAGCCAATAAAGAGAGTTGTTGAGTATTTAAAGGGTTTTATTTTCTAGTCAAAAGTTAATTTTTCTCTGACCCTTTATTCATTAGTAAAATATCAATCAGGTTACAGAATTTGGAAAACAGGAAAAATAGCATTAATACAGAACATATTAAAGTCTGCATATAAGTATTGCATATAGGAAAGAAAATGTGGCGCAAAATGTCATTCAAAACTCTTAAAGAGTCTCTAAGAAAAAATAGTGTTGCAAGGCTAATCAAAAATCAAATAGTTTGCAAAAATCTCCCATTAAGAGAAATAAATGCATAAGTCAAATAACTCTTTCCAGACCTAATTAATTAGTCAAAGCATAAAAATATAGTTTAGCATCTAAATCTAAAAAGCCTTTCTATCTGTTGCTGCTCTGTGCATCTCTGTGTCTAAAGAGCAAAAACAAGCGAGACAGCCCCTCCTTCACCAGACCTCAAAGGAATGTGGCCTGCAGTGCCAAAATATGACGTGAAAGCAAGAAACCTCCCCCTGACTCTCCTCGGACGCAAACCCCCTTCACAGTCTCCCGGGACGTTTCTCGTACCTAACCCATAGAATGAAGCAAAGCCTAAGCCAAAATGAGCAAGAAGCCAGCTGAGCTAAGAAAGCCAGCCCCTATCCAGAGAGGACATTATTTTATACTCAAATTATTAGCAGACTACACAAAGATGTAGCATCTTTCAGGAAAACCTGTACGTGATTGGTCAGTCATGATGGCATGAGTTCTCACTACCCTGACTCATTCTAAAAACCTGACTTTACCAGTTTTAACAAAAGTAGCGCAAATGATTTAATACATTTATAAACGTTTGCAACATTTACTAGAAAAAATGTTTCATTCTAATTTATCCTTCCTTCCTTCTACAGTGCAGTCAGATGGATACTTTTAACTAACTGGTACATTGACACAGTCACAAGAATGAACAGTTCAAGATGTCCTTGACTTCTTGTCATGAGAAAACTGCCACAGTCTGCGCATGCTCCCTTCTCATTAAATTGCAAGCCATAGCCTTGATGGATTCACAGGCAGCCATGTTTTGTGTAGGCCCCAAAAATAAAACAAACACAATGATAACATTAATTTCATGTAAATCAGCCCATTATGTTTCCCAACTCCATATTAATACCCCTTATAAATGTTTACCTAGCCAAGCTATTAGTGTAAAGCAGCTTATCTATTATTTATGACAACGTGCAAAATAAATGTGCAATGTACAACATAGCATTTTTATGCTTTAGTGTAAAAGTTAAAAGCACACACAGTTTATATAGCGCACACAGTTAATACAACACACACAGCAACATGCTTTAGTGTTTTAGATAGCTTTTCATGCAAAAAGCATTTAGCCCCCTGTGTAGTGTTTGGTGCATTATTAATTCACACACATGATAAAAAGAGGTGTTATTAACTGAAAATATTTATCAAAATATGCAACAAGTCAAAGTCTTTTAAGACAGGAATAGTGTATTTAGAGTATAAGGGATTAGCTGGGAAGAGAGAAACCTATTCTATTAATCTTCAAAGCTAAAAAGGCCACTTTCCTCTACATTGCAAAAACACATGTTAATTCAGCAAAAGCATTTCAGACTGACTAGGCCTCACTTTCATGTTTTTCATGTGCCATGTTTTAACTTGCACCAAAAGGTGCGTGGCAATTTAAATGCAGTCTGTCTGAAGCACAAAAAATAAAACAATGCCTGACTGCAGATGAAATCTGCTCCATCAAGGTAATCGGCCTATTATGCAGAGACAGGAAGCGTGTAAGAAGAGCCCCTGGATTTAAACTAACCGAACCAAGTCAATGGGAAGGGTGACTGTGCGTCAGATCCAATAACTCAGGTACCACACAAGCAAAACTTGGGCTAATCTGGGACTAGAACTAGAAAGACAATCAGGGGGAACAGAAGACTGTGCTGAGATAAATGTGAAGCCAGAATTAATTGATGAAATAAGCCCCCTTCCAAGGGATTGATTTAATTCAACACCTGCCTTCATTAAGTGGGTAATTATTTCCAACAATCCAAAGCCTGGTTGTAATGAAAACCTGAACTATGATCTTAAACGAATGTAAAATGAATGCAATGTAAGAAAAAGATTTACTGTGTTGTTCTGCAGATAGCATACTAGGCAGTCAGCTGATTGATTCTTTTATCAAAGCACCAGTGTGCAGAATTATTACTAGAACTTACTCTCTTCCTGATAGGAAATGTAATGAAATTGTAATGTAATGTAATGTAATGAATTTATGTTTATATCTAATTTGCGTCATCATAGTCTAAGTGAAAAGGAAGAGTCGTTCTTGAATTGTGTACGTATGCTTCAACATGTGTTTACAAGTACAGATGTAACAGGAAAACAGAGTAGATGTTGATTTAATAAATTGCGTGCAACTGCTAAACTAACGTAAGGAAAGATAAAGCTTTTCCAACTTTTATAATTACGGTGTAGTGTCATTTTTGGGTGGACGTACGCTGGATTACTGTGTGAGTATGGCGCAAGTATCTCAGACAGCCTAAGAGTTAGACCACCTTACCGCTTGAGCCAAGCTACCCCAGGTGGACCAGTAGTTCTGGGTCCAACACCTCCTTTCTGCCATTTCATATACTCCGCATATACTGTACAGGGCATGCGATCTTCAGTTTGGCAGGGCTTAACAGTGATATTACATGGCCAAAGTCCACAGGAGTGAGGTTTGAGGATGTTCTGACCAAAATATATGATGTGCCGCTGTTCAAATCAGTGGGTCCACAAGGGTGCCAAGAAGCGTGACCGTTAAAATTCCATTTGCAACCATGTGGTGTGAAGTTTACTTCGTGCAGTTTCTTTACTTTTTTTCTTTACTGAAGTGCAGTGTGTAGATTCCACACGATATAGCCGAGACCTTTAATCAAAGTCCAGAACTTCCAACAAATGAGAGAGGCTGTGCTCCCAGAACACTCAGCAAGAGTGAGACTGTGCTTCTCGATGTGATGACGTATCCAGTTAGTGAGGCTTTACTTGTCCCCCGCTACAGTCTCTCTGTCCCTTGTGCCACCACATGAGTTGATTTGCCCCACAGTCAGACGACCGTTCTCCTCTGTCCATACTTTTTTTTACCGTAATGCTCCTTCTCTGTGGTCCAGGCGCTGGGTTTAGCACCAGAAAGAGACGCAATTACAGCAGAATCTTAGTATAATAGGTCTGCATTTTGTGCTATTCTTGCCATAGTGCAGTACTGCAGTACACCCACCAGGTGGTGCCAGCTGGTTATTAGGAATGAGAGAGCAATTCGCTATTTCAAACTAACATTTAGAACACTGCTGTATGGGAGCTACAAGAAAAGAATATACACGCTGAAGAAGATGCTGATGTGAGCAGAATGTAAGGCTCATGTCTTTGCATTTCTGTGCGGAAGAGAGAATAAAAGAGGAAAGTCAGCGAAGATTAATTGCTGCTGGAATATTGAAATAAAGGATGACGCATCTACTGATATTACCAGCCTGGGTCGGCACAGACACAGGCTGCTAGCTTGACCAACATTTTGTTTTGTATGTTGTATGTAATTTTCTCAAACAATGAACAAAGGTGGGTCCAGACTGTTGCTGTGCACCGACCTATGTTCCATAGGGCAGTGCTGGCTTAGAGTGAAGAGTGAAATGCTTTAAATTGAGTGAAGCATGGTTTAAAGCATGCGTTCAAAGACTATCAAATTCATTTACACCCTCTTACATAGAACTGATGAGGGCAAGGTGTGGACATAGCTCCTTGGTGCACTTGTACCTTTATGAGTCAGATGTCTATTTGTTTAAGAAGCGCTAGAGAAGCTTACTGCTCAATGTGCGGAAACGTAGTGCACCTCCCGCTATCCCTTTCCCTGAAAACTCCTGCAGTGTCTTCCCTACGATTAGAAGGCAAACTGCTTTAAAAAGAGGTCTACAGCACAGCTGAGCCCCTTGAGGCATTCAGACCCAGGTGAGGTTAGTGGGTGGGGGGGGTTTAGATGGGGGAGGGGGGTACGGGGCATGACTTGATGCCAATGTAGGGAGCAGCAGACTTCGGAGCTCCTCCGTGGTCTCCCTCCACAGTAATTTCTCCTGAGAAGCTGGGGTGGCCCCTGGCACCATAGCTGGTGGTGGAAGTCCTGGTACTTGTCTGGGTACAGTTTCGAAGCACTGAGGAGTCGTGGAACGAAGAAACCTGCGATTTTTCTCCCTGTTCGCGCTCCGGCTGGGTCGTGGACAAAATGGCGGACGCACCTCACCACAGAAACCTCTGCTGGTCGGGGGGCCCAACGCGCCAACTGAGCCTGCTGGGTGGCGGAGTGGAGTGTGGGATCGAGAGGACAGCGAGCGTCCATCCGTGAGAGGGCAGCCGGACTGGAAACAGAGGCGAGGTGAGGCTTGGGACGCGCTCAGCAGAGGAAGCCTCACCTTAAAATGGCGGCGTGGGATACTCCAGGTGGGTCGCAATGGTGATCGCGACCGCCGATTGAGAGCGGCGATTGTGGCGGCCTGGCCCCCCGGAACAAACAATCTTAACCTGTGCCTGGAATTGATTATAACTTTTTGGTGGCGGAGCAGGCGAGGAGCCTTCAAGGTGGCGGGTGTAGTGGACCAGGGAGAACTCAAACCTACGGCGAATCCCAGGGGAGTTACACATGGAGTCCAGCATTCGCCACTGCAGGTGTGGGATCCTGCACTTGAAGGGGACTGAAAAACACGTTGGACTAACTGGAGCGCAAGCTGTGTGACGCCTCAAGGGCTGGTTACTGCTGCTCTGAATGCTTGGGGCGGATATGTAGCTCCAGAACCAGGCACTGACATAAGGAACTGCGAAGAGAGTGGTGCTGCGCTGCTGCCTGGTTACTGAACCCTGAAAGGGAACTGGAGCTGTGCTGTTGCCTTGAGGGAGCTGTAGAATTGCTGACTGTCTGCTGATTGTCCCTGTGTGGCCCGGGGTGACCGCCTGAAGCCCTTACTGAACGAAGAAATCCGTCTGGACCGTATATGAGAGGCTTCCCCACCGCTTACCGAATGAGAGAGTTACCGCAGAGAGTTGTCGACACCTTCTTCAGGACATTAGCGGAAAAACACTGCTTCTGGGTAAAACAATAAAGAAGAAGTATACAGAGTTGACTTTAAGCAATACAATATAAGAAAGTGACACACCAAAAGAAAATAATTCATCAGGAAGCAAATATTCCCTAGAGCTTGACTTACCAGCAAGCCTTTAAGATTTTAACCACACAGATTATTGGAGGTCTCCTGAAGACCCAATATATGTGCTTTTAAATTGAACAACAATGTCCTGAAGAAGGTGCAGATATAGTAGATCGCTGAAACGCCGCGTCGACAATTTGTTTGTTAATAAATGTTATGTTTTAAGTGTAATAATTTTTGCATATAAGTTTTGTGACTTCTGAACTTTTAGTAAATATGTTTTTATAAATTATGTGACCATGTGTTTTTTAACACATTAATTGATTCTAGAAATGTATTGGTAATTCAGCAATCAACAATAACAATAACAAAAAATATATCAAATCTTGACATTGGGATATGTGTGACAGCCTTTATATAAATTGGACCTTACATTAGTTGAACTGCTCAAGCACCCTACAGATGATACTGAACCGCACCCTGAGTGAATGTACCTGTGAGCAAGGGCTGAAACTATGCCCTATTGGGTTATGACCTATGGGGGAATAGTACATAGCAGCTTTCCCTTGCTAGATACCTCCCTATTGGAATTACTGTGTCTGCTGTCTTACATGGCTGAGTACGATTCTCCACAGAGCTATTGATGACGGAACGACATGCCTGGGTGCTGGGGGAGGGGAAGGGTACATTATTCTTATTGTTTGTTGTGATCTCAATGAGTTCGGACTGGGACAAATTATTGTGAAGCCGACCTCCTACCATAACGACGCAGCGCATAAATTCCCTGAGAACTCGAAATCGAACAACATACTCTGTTAAGAATTTCCACATGGACCACACATAATGAACTCTGCACCGGAAAATATGCGCCCAACAGCCATACCCATCGATATCTGTTATAGGTCACACAATATATGCTCTCATCCCACTGTTTTACCTGTGTACTTGAAATTTGCAGAATAAAATCTGTTTACAAAAAAGAAAATTGGGGGAGGGGGCTACTTTAAGATGGCTGAACATAAAAAAGCCTGACTGCACTGCTTTAACAGGTTTGAAAAGTGTGTAACTAATACATGAGGCTGTACCCCCTTTATGTGCCCTGCACACCTTACCTCTCTGCCACACCGGTACAGGGATACTTTTAAGCAATATCAGTTTTTAGCATAAACATACTAGGTCTTATATCTTAGCTTTTACTAACCAAGAAGGACTTTGTTTTCTGTACAGGCTAACCAATGCCTCTCAAGAAACCATTTAAGAGTTCTTTGCCTTCTGTGGCAGTGACTTTTTGGTCCAAACCTGATGTTTTGCCACCAGGGCTTCATTTGCTCGATTGCTGCCCTCTTTTGGTAGATGGGTCGAGTGCAAAAGTATTTTTAAATACTTATGCCATACTAGACAATGCACTTCAGGTTGAAACATAGGGCTTTTCCAGAAGGAGGTAGTGTAAATGAGCAAGGCTATGAATCTTGTGCTTCTTAATTAAAGTAACGTTCTGCAGTTGCGTTTGTGCTGCATAATGTTGTTTGTGATGACGGAGGCCTCATTCCTAAATTGCCTGATCTAGATGTGGGCATACTGTGGCTTGGAGTCTTCAAACTAGCTGGTGGTGTTCACATAACTCTAGGCATTATTTGGCTTTGTCCCTAGAATGGGGAATAACCTGCAGAAAAGGACAGGTGGTTAAGGGCTGTTTTCTACTGTGTGATTCAGGGAACTGCTCCGATGACCTATGAGCAGTTGTAACATTAGTGGGGGAGGTGTAGGGCAGGGGCCGGGAGGTTGTGATGGGTGAAGGGAGGCTGTGATGGTGTATTTCTCAACGGCCATCATGGATTGGGATCCTCACCTTTTATTATGCTCTAACTCCATTGTGGCTCATCTTTTCTCTTCATTCAACGCAAGTCATGGATCTGTAAGGTCTACTTGCTCTGGTCATCCTGCCCTCAGTTTTTAGCTAATTCAACCTTTATTTCTACAACTCCTGTTGCCCATCTGACTGTGGTTAGGACCCAGTCCTTTTTAGGTCGAGCTGGTGTAGCAATGCGAAGCATTGCGTCCAGCGAAGTATCTACTTTTGGCCAGTTTCTGGGAATCTGAGACCGGGGATGTGCACGCGCAAGCCCTCTGCGATTTCACCTCGTGGGCGCGCACGCCCAGCCCGGCGCCGTGCACATCTCCTATCCCACATTCTCAGCAAGTGAATAACACATGCAAAAACACAGCCACACTTACGCATGTGCACACACACACACACACACGCAACAGCCACACTCATGCATGCATGCACACACACACACGCACGCAGGCACACACACACACACGCTCCTCACCGCTGCTGTTAGGGACAATCATTCATGGAGCGCCGGGTCCTCGGCTCCCGATGGATTGGCGGGCGGGGGCTAAGCGGCCAGGGGCTCCCGAGCAGGGACAGGCTGACAACTTCCACCCTGCTAACTTTCTGCTGCTCCGGCGGGACCTGCGGTGTGCTGCGGGAATGGCGGCTGCGGCGCACGGGCGGGGCAGGACGGCGGCTGCTCGCTACTTGCCGAAGAATGCTCCGTTCGTTAGTGCCTTGCTCCGAAAGATTGATGCGCACCGGCTGCTTACTGCGTAGTACAATACACTTTGAAGGACGAATGCGCACCGGTAGCTTGTTTCCAGCCGGGTTGCTAGGCAATGCGTAAATAAAGATGGCCGCCAGCGCAGGGTCATGCAACGTGACGGCGCGATGACATCACAAGGTCATCGAATACCTAATGACGATCTGCAAAGCTCCGGTGCTCCAGATTCCGAAGAGCTCCAGATTCCGAAGAGAAGCGAGGAGAAGCGTCACAATGCAGATTCCATTGTGGAGCGTGGCGGTAAGCGCGCTACAGTTTGAAATTTCGAAGAATGCGCAATGATAGAAGTACAGGCTTTTCAAATTTCGGAACAAAAGTTCAGGCTTACAAATTTCAAAATCATCAGCACTCACTTGGGGGTAGCGAAGGAAATTCCAAAAAGGCAAAAGAGTTTTAAATCCAAATCAGAAGGAGTAAATGTATACTACCAGCTCCAGGTAGTATCATCCAGGGGTGAAGGTCAAAAGTACTCTGTCCCCTGCCAGAGCTTCTCCGCCTCGTCGCCAATGTAAAGAGGGGTCCACACAGTTTGATAGAAGATAAACAAGTTCAATTTAATCAGCATACATGAAGAGACCTCCAGCTCCTTCTCCAGCTTCTTCTCACTGGCACAACATCAAGACATAACATTCTGAGCACCTAGCAACTAACAGAGAGTTCTATTGAGTGTAGATCCATTGAGCATAGATCCCAACACTGTCCTCGTCTCTCGGGGTGTCTGACTTCCGTAGCAGGCTGTCCTTGTCTCTCGGGTGTCTAACTTCCGTAGCTCTTCGCCCATTAAAAGTATTGTACAAATACTGAGAAGTGCTTGTTCTCTCCCATTAAACATATTCCACTAGTATTGAAAAACTTGGGTACTTGCATTGTACCAGTACTTTGAAGTGCTGCCACTCTCCCATTAAAAGTGTTATTCCAGTACTGGGAACCGCTAGTACACATATTGCACTGGTACTGAGAAGTGCTGATACATGTATTGGACCAGTAACTGGAAGGTTTAGAACCATCCCATTAAAAGTATTGCACTCGTGCTGTTGTACTCTCCCATTAAAAGCGTTGCTCCCCTGCTGAGAAGCGCTGGTACTCTCCCATTAAAAATGTTGCACCCCTGCTGAGAAGAGCTGGTACTCTCCCATTAAAAGTATTGCACCCCTGCTGAGAAGCACTGGTACACTCCCATTAAAAGTATTACACCCATGCTGAGAAGCGCTGGCTCTCTCCCATTAAAATGTACGTATTAATCATTAAAAAATAAATAAAAGCCATTGTTATTTGTAATATCAATACATCTAACTCACGTAAATACAACACATATTGCATTATAAATGCTATAGGTGTCACATTTGCGAACAGAACTATTGGCATTGTAAATGACAAAGCTATTAATTATTTTCAAAACCAACACATAAATAAAAAAATTGTCATTTACAATACCAATAGCTCAAACTTTCCTAATGCGAGACCTATTGCATTGCAAATGCTTGTTTGTGTTAATATTTAATTTGCCTTCTTCTAATGGCCAATTCACAAGAAGTAATCCATTTGCCTAATTTCTTACCATTACCTGGCACGCCTAAGACTCCTTGGAGAATATGGTTTAGATCTTTTGAAAACTTTGTGGTTACCATAAATGCAGAAAATTATTATCCAAGAAGGAAACTGGCTCTTTTTTTTGGCTATTTGGGGTCCGAGGGTCAGCAAATTTTTGATAACCGACCAGTCATCATCCCACCCCCTGTAGATGGAGATGGTGGACGCACGCTAGTACTTGGTCGCGCTAGCTGCTACAGGTTATGCAGCTTTTAACTCTTCCTGATACTTTTAAAAAACTGCTTTTATTGTGAATACCTTCTGTGTGCCTGATCTCCTATGCACTCACTCGTAACTCCAGCTACTTCCGCCTCTACCCCGGTCCACCACGGGCTTGCCCGATTGCTGTGGAGGGTAGGCAGGGCGGCCAATTACAACTCACGCCGCTGGGAGGGTGGAGTCGGGGGTCAGCGCGTCAGCCACTTAAGGCAAGGCTGCTAAATGTTTGCTGTGGACGCGCGCTAGTACTTGGTCGCGCTAGCTGCTGCAGGTTATGCTGCTTTTAACTCTGTCCTTATACTTTTAAAAACTGCTTTTATTGTGAATACCTTCTGTGTGCCTGATCTCCTCTGCACTCACTTGTAACTCCAGCTACTTCCGCCTCTACCCCGGTCCACCACGGGCTTGCCCGATTTCTGTGGAGGGTAGGCAGGGCGGCCAATCACAACTCACAACGCTGGGAGGGTGGAGTCAGGGGTCAGCGCGTCAGCCACTTAAGGTGATTCACTTTCGGACGCGCGCAGCGGGCACGCCTAAGGCAAGCCCGTCCGCGCCTGTGCTGCGACCAGCGCCAGGCATGCTGCCGGTGGCCCTCCAACGAGGCATACCTGCTGGTCACGGTCTCAACTATTAGCTCTGAGGCCTATGGCCGGTGGTTGCCACACCAAGTGCAACCCCTCTCTGCTGCTTGCAAGACACTTTCTGTATAATAACTGCTCCTTCTCTCTCGCCCCCTAACAGATAGCCTTCGAGAAGGTAGCAAAATTGAGCCACACAGAGAGTCTACCAGGGAGTTCAAAGCCTGTCTCCTGAACTGCCGTTCTCTCTCACGGCACGCGGGCGACATTTGGCTTTCCCTAACTTCTTACTCCTGGGACATGATGTTTTTGACCGAGACCTGGGTTAAAGACACTTTCAATCCGGACATCTCTCTGGCGATTCCCGCGGACTTTCAGTCGGCCAGGTACAAAAGTGGGAGGAGGGATCGCCATAATATTACGGCCCGATGGAAAATAACCTCTAGGAAATTAGCAAACACTGGCCCTATTGAAGTGATGTACTTCAGTATCTCAGACTCTACTCATCTGATCCTTGCAGGAGCTCTGATTTACAACCCCCATGGCACACAGCCTTCTTATCTCACAGAGTTATATATGACCCTTGCAGACCTATCTCTGAAGCAGCCTCACTTTACCATCTTCAACCTTCACGTTGACGACATTTCCTGCTCAAAAGTGAGGTCCCCGGTGGAAACTATGGCGGCCGTTAACCTGGACCAAAGTGTACACGGTTCTACTCACAGTGCGGGTCACACCCTGGACCTTGTATTTACTACTGTGTCTGTCCTCACAACCTTGCCTCCACTGCCCCTGACCTGGTCGGACCACTTCCTCATCCCTTTTAATTTAACTACCCCCCCCCTCTGGTCATGCACAGTAGGGCAGAGAACTTGGGTAGAAAGTGGTATAAAGTTACCTGCGACGCGCTCGAACCCACGATGACAAACCTGAATTGGCAATCTTCGGATGACCTAGACACCAATGTTAATAAGTTTAACATTTACCTTTCCTCAGCTATAGACTCTTTTTCCTCCTTACAAACCCTTTCTTCTGCCTGAACAAAACCCTCTGCCCCCTGGTTCTCTCAGACTCTACGGTGGAACGAAGTAAATGTAAGAAGCTCGAACGTCTGTGGCGACTCACCTTCGACCCCCCTGCTAAAGTCATATACAGAGCTACTTTAAAACAATTCCACAAACTAAAACAGACCACCATGAAAGAATATTTTGCTAATAAAGTTAACTCTGTGGACAATTCGGCCAAAACCCTTTATCAAATTGTGAAGGACTTCACTAAACCATCAGCCCTTACCTGACCTACGAAACCTAGTCAAGAACTTTGTGATGGCCTCTCGGACTTTTTCCACAACATTTGTTGATATTTTTTCCTCATTTACTTCCACTAAGGTGCCCAGAGAGGACTCTTCTTCCCAGCACTCCACCCCCTCTAGTGATAAGATCTTCAGTGCCTTCAAATCCATCTCAATGGATACTGCCCTATTAAAAATTCAGCGGTGCAAATCGGGTTCACCTCTTGATCCGGGTCCCGCCTAGGTGTTCACTACCCTTGCTCCAGTGATCGCATCCCCTCTCATTTCCATATGGAACTCCTCACTTTCTTCTGGCCAATTCCCTTCAGAATGGAAACAGGCCATGTTGATTCCCATTCTGAAAAAGGCAGAGGCCGATCCATCTGTTCACAGCAACTACAGACCCATATCACTTCTCCCCAAACCTGCTAAGATACTGGAAAAAGTCGTGCAAGAACAGCTGGCCGACTATTTGGAATCTAGCAATCTTCTCCATGATTCTCAATCCAGATTTAGATCCGGGTACAGCACGGAAACAGCGCTATTGGAAGTCACGGAGACGATCAGGGAGACCGTGGACAGAGGCGAAGTAGCCATCTTAGTTCTCCTCGATCTGTCCGTGGCTTTCGTCTCCAATGCCATATTGTTGTACAGACTCCACAATATAGGGATACGTGACAGCCCCTTGGCATGGATAAAATCATTTCTAACAGATTGAACGCAACAGGTGTGGTGCCGCCCCTTTCGATTCAAAGATAAGAAACCCCTTAGTTATGGAGTTCCAAAGGGATTGGCTCGCAGCCCCCTTTTCTTCAATGTCTATCTGTCTCCACTGGCGAGGGTAGTAAAGGCCCATGGAGTCAGAATGGTCTCCTACGCTGATGATACTCAGCTAATATTTTCGTTTAGAGACCACTCTGACATTGGACTAGGTAATTTCAAAGCTTGCCTCTCTAATATTGTACCTTGGATGACCTCGAATACCCTGAAGTTAAACACCGATAAAACTGAGGTGTTATTCTTCAACCAAAAATCCCCATCTCTGCCATCCTTGTGGTGGCTGTCCGAGCTGAACCCTCCCCCGTCTCCCGTTACTTCCGCTCGGAATCTAGGTTTTCAAATTGACTACGAGTTATCATGCAAGATTCAAATCCTAAAAGTCACCTCCGCATGCTTTGGCAAATTGAGCATGATAAAAAAAGATCTCCCCCTACTTGCCAATGGATTCTATGAGAACTATTGTGCATGCCCTCATCACCTCCCATCTAGACTAGTCCAATAGCCTATATGTGGGGGCCCCAGCGTATCTTCTACATCGATTACAGATTGTTCAGAACACGGCGGCCAGGCTGATATGTAACATCCCTTATCGCCACCCTATCTCCCCGCACCTAAAGAACCTACACTGGCTCCCGATATTCTACCGCATCCAGTTCAAAGCCCTGGTCTTGACTTTCAGGGCTCTGAATGGGAAAGGACCAGGTTATCTCAGACGCTGCTCAAGCTAGTCCACTCGTCAAGAGCACTTAGATCCAAGCACCTCCGTCTCCTGCTCCCTCCCCGCTTCCATCGAGTTAGAAAAGGTGGCAGAGCTTTCGCGGTGGTCCCGGCAAAGCTATGGAATGCTCTTCCGCTAAACCTCAAACTGATCGAATCAGAATCCCAGTTCAGGGGAAAATTGAAGACATGGCTGTTTTCCAGCTATTAGCTACCAAGGTCTCTGCCGCTGTTGTCCTCAGCGCCGGGACACCGCCGTTGGGGTTAGCCGCGCGGTCTATAAAATTCATAAATAATAATAAATAATAATAATAATGGTTGGAACGTATATACTGAGCCTGTTCAAAGACTCAACAAAAAATGATTGTAACAACCCAACGTTATGTAAGTGAGGCTTGACTTCAGGAAGAGAAAACAGGAACCCGAGGAAACAGTAGAAGAGTATATTTCTGCTTTGAGAAATTTAGCGGCCAACTACAACTGTGGAGCTGCATTGGCTATTTACATTTGAGACCAATTTGTTTATAATTGCAACTCGAAGAAGATACAAGAGCGCATTTTAAGCTGCAGGGATCCATCTCTCGCAGATGTAATTGACATGGCTAAAAGCATTGAAAGGGCAATCATTTCTTGTAAATGTATTTCTCATGGCAATGTCCCGCTTCTGTTAATGCTGTGCATGACGGAGATTCTATAAATGCTGTCTTTCTCAAAAGCAAAGCTTTTAAACCCTTTAACAATAAAGCTCCCACCATGTGTTATAGATGTGGTTCACACACACATTTTGGAAACAGCCCCATTTGACCTGCTCTAGGTAAGAGGTGTGTTAAATGTCACAAAAAAGGATACTTTCAATCAATTTTCAAAAGCAAAAATGTACTTCAGGTTAGCAATGTACAGATGTATGAGAATACTTCAACTAGTGTTAATTCCCATGATGGTACAGTTCAAGAAGACCTTCAACTTCTTATTATAACTGTAGATTCGGTTTCAGACAAACTTCATTTTCCCAAGACAAAAGTACCTTTTTGTTAAGTCACTGTTGTCAACCTTGATTTGGAGATGATTGCTTATTCCGGGGCTCCCGTAACCATAATCTCAGATCAAGTTTATGCCAATAATTGGTCCCAAAGTATAATTCTCCTAAAACTTGACATAATTACGAGGGCCTATGGTGAGAAGGACATAGATATGCTGGGATATTTTTGGGAACATGTAACCTGTTTAGAAAGGTGTATTTTTGTGGCTATAAAAGGAAAAAATATTGTTGGTTGGCAAGATTTGACCAGAATGGGTCTCAAACTTGTTCCTGGTGCTGACAAGCCAGTTCAAATTAATGATTTACCTGTAGCATTGGTCTATAGAGCTGAGGAGGAGAAGGACTTGCAATCTATTTTGGCAGCTGTCCCGCAAGTCTTTAATGATAAAATTGGTAAAATTAGCAAGTTTCAACATTGTACCAAGTTAACGCCTTCGATGCTGATGACGGCCCCCAGCCGTCATGCACTACAACTCCACTTAAACCTCCTTCTTATGCTCTTGTTTTCTGATTCCTCCGGAGTTCAGTACTGTACAGCGCCATGAAACCGCTAGGTGTATGTGCGCTTAAGAAATATTTTTAAACTCAAACTACGGTGGGCGTGTGCTGATGACGGCTGGGGGCCGTCATAAACCAGCCCACTCGCGATTCTGCCGCACAGGCGCAGAATCACGGCCGCGCCCAAGGGGTTAAATAAGAATGCTATACCTGTGCCTCGTAAAGCCAGACCTATTCCACTGAGTGTAAGTGCTGACTTGAAGGAACTTCTAGACAAATTGGTAATTGAAGGTATCATACAACCCACTAATTCATCGGAATGGGTCAGTCCAGTTGTAGTAGTACAAAGAAGAAATGGGGACATTCGCTTATGTGCGGACTTGCGCAAGTTAAACAAAAACATTTTAGTAGACTGCCACCCTCTTCCCAAAATCCGAGATTTTCTGTCTGGTATATCTGGTTTAAATTGCCTTTCCAGACTCCCTTTGCAACACACTCCAGCTGATATTTCTCAAGATGAGGTTTAATGTGTTGTAGCATCAGTTGATGATCTTGGTGATTTTCGAGAGGTGTTTTCTCAATCAGCTTGGAAGTTTGCCTCTGATAATGATGAAACTCTTCGGGCAGTTAAAACATGGTTACCAATGGCTGGGTTAAAGAAAGGTCTCTCCCAACCTCCTTAAGGAATTTTGCCCAGGTTGCTAGTGAGTTGTCCATTGTGGAAGGCACACTTCTACGCCCTGATCTTGTTATTCCCCCGGTATCCCAACGCAATGACCTTGTCAAAGCTGCTCATGAGGGACACCCGGGCATTGGAGCTTACATGCAGAAACCTTAAAGCACATTTTTGGTGGCCCACCGTGGACAGGGTGGTTGCAGATCTTATTGGCCAATGCCAAACCTGCTTACTGACAAACATTGCAAAAACTGTTAAAACCCCTTTACATGTAGTTCCTTTTCCAGAGGAACCTTGGGCTAAACTAGCCTTTGACTTCTCGGGTCCTTTTGATCTCTCTCCTTCCCAGCATCATGAGATATATTATGTTCCTTATTGACTATTATTCAAAGTGGGTGGAGTTTGAGTTTTCTGATTGACCCAGCACGGCAACAGTGAACACTAGCCAGAATTTTTACCTCTGAAGGGAATCCCAAGGAGTTGGCAACCGATAATGGCACTCATTTTGTTCCACATAAAATGAAAGAATTTCTTGCTTCCCGCCAAATCAAGCATCTTGGAGTTGCTTTGTATTTCCCTTCTTCTAATGGTCTTGTGGAAATAATTAATAGGTTTGTGAAGGAGGGGATACAGTCAGCTTTGGCTTGCAATGAAGTGGTGGATGTTTTTCTACGCAGGAACATGTGGGCATATTTAACAACCCCCCCATTCCACTACTGGGATTTCTCCTTTTCGCCTGCTAATAAAAAGGGATCCCAGAGGAAAGGTATTTCCTTATTGGTTACGAGAATTAAATGTTCACAATAATCCTTGTCATGATAAAGAAAAGTTACAAAGTAAAATTTTGTATCAACAAAGTCTCCAAAAGAAGTATTTTGACTCTAAATGTAAATCAACACAGCAAGATTTTGCTATTGGTGATTGGGTCTTGGAAAACCCATGAAAGTCAAAAAGGGGCTATCTAGATTTTGTCGGCCAGTCCAAATTCTCAAGGTGTCCATATGTACTGTCTTTTTAGATACAAAGGGGTGGTGGAACAGAAGAGCAGTTGTCAAGCTCACTAATGATCAATCTCACTTGATTTTATCTTCTCCAGTTAATACTGCTGCTTACTCAGATAATGGTTTTCATCTTTTAGATAATTTTGGTTCCAGTGAAATGAATGCTGGGTCTACCACTTGTGAGAATTCCATCTCCAGTGATACTGTTAGTGGTTAAGTTGCTGACGAGCAGAGAAATGTAGAGGTTCCCTCAAAGGCTGGTAATGTGAACAGAAATTCACGTAATTGTACTTCACCTGTGAGGTTCAAAGATTACTTTATGCACTAGTTTTGTTTGTGTAAATCGGGAGATGATGTGATGTTAGCTTATACTTGCAATGGTGATGGCGAGTGCCTCTGCATCATATGTGGGCATGCACGTGCCATCAACCTTGCTTATAAACATGTTTGTGCTCAAACCTGGACCTGTACTTGTTTGCCTGTTCGTTGTGGTCCGACCGCCATTGTTACGACAATTGGACTCTGACCAGCAGCGAAGCCGGTCGCACTCCTGTGGGCTCTGGATAAATGGAATAAATACTTGGAGTTCAAGACCGGCACATCTCCTGCTTACTTCATTTATCTGCTTGGATTCCCATGTTACAGGTGGGCATTGTTTGCCCCCCGCTAGTGCTGGGGGAGAAATGCGGGTGCCTCTACCTGCGGCCCTACCGCCTATTCAGCCGCAGTTTTACCGGGTGCCAAATCGCACCTGGTAAAACCTGGCCTGGTGTTTTCAGTACTGCAATCCCCAGACCACTCATTTGTGACGATCTGTAAATTCCAAATTTCATATCAGTGGATTGTAGTTACATACAGGTTCCAGGACCATCTGTGGGACAGGGTTTTGTTTTATGAACAGTATCTCAGATTTGTACTGGAATTTGTCAAAAAGCATTGCAGCTTTTTTGTGAAGATTCGAAAATGAGTTTTGAACAATTGAGCGCTGAGTGTGGTGGCCGTACCCTTGTGTTGGTCGTGTGTGTGTTTCTCTTGTTTTTAAATTGCACTTTGCCGCTTTTAAAACCCCTACTACCTCCTGGAATCAAGGACCCAAGTCTTGACGCCGCACGCCTCCCGCTCAGACCCCGTTCCACCGCAGCTAAGGGCTGTTTGAGTGGAGAGCGGACCGGGGAGAGAGCGAGACACGCCCCCCTGACCCCTCCTCTCTAGGGATCATATTCTTCCAATGGCAAGGACGCGCAGCGAACGCGCGCAGCCGGCGCCCCGCCGGGGTGCCGAAGGCGTGCCAAAGGTAAGACCGTCTGCGCCCGTCCGCGGCCGACCGGGGTCAGGGGCCATACCCCCTACATCTCGGGCACCAGAAAAAAAGATCTACCGTGCAAGTGATCTCCATGAACTTAGGGGTAAATCCTCCACTTCATGTGATCACCTTTGGCACCCGGCCGTCCCTCAAACCATCTGTCCATTGTGCGGCTTTCAGTTTAAGCCTACTCCCACTAGCAACACCCCCATGGTGTTCCTTTTAAACTGTAGATCCCCCGTAAAGCACTCCCTAGAAATTCACCTTCTCATTCAGGATCTCGACCCAAATGCCGTTTTCCTGACCGAAACTTGGCTCACTGATGAGTCTGAACCAGATCTGGTTCAGGCCATCCCACAGCGATACCAAGTGGTTCATGAGGACCGTAAAACGGGGAAGGGTGGGGAACTAGCCATTATTTTTAGGGATTCGTTTCAATGTCGGATCTCCCACTCACCTATTCCAGGTTGTGAAAGCTTAATATTTGCTTTAGATCTCTCCCCCATCAATACGGTATCTGGGATCCTCTTATATCGCCCACCTGGAACGGTGGCAAATTTTATTGACATCCTTCCCCCCTTAGTCGCTAGCCTAGCGACCACATCAGCTAATTTCACCCTCCTCGGGGACCTCAATATTCATTTGGACGATACCTCCAACCCTACTGCCCTTCATTTTATTGCCAGCTTAGCGGCCTCACAACTCACTCAGCGAGTAGCTATCTCCACCCATATAAAAGGCCATCTTGACCCTATTTTAGCAACTGCCCGGGGCTGGAAGTACGTACGCCCTCCCCCATCCCATGGTCCGATCACCATCTTATTTCCTTTACTTGGACTATCCCCAACCTCCACCAGCCGCAACAAATAAATCTACCTCTACAGAGGAATTGGTCCAAGCTCCCTGTGCATGACTGGCGATTAACCCTGGATAACACCAGACCCCCTATTAACCCGGATCCCACCTCAGCAAACGAGGATTTTAATAGGTGGATCACTAATTCCCTAGACAGTACCTCCTTTGAGGAGGATGGAGGCGAAGCGGAACTCTAAGACTGCCCCCTGGTACTCCCCCGAACTGCGCGAATTAAAAAGTAAGTGCAGATGTCTCGAAAGGAAATGGAGACTGGATTTCTCCCCAGCCAGTAAAGCCATCTACAGAGGAAGGATTATGACCTACAAAAGGGAGATTAAATCTGCTCATTCCGTCTTTTTTACAGAGGAAATCAATTCAGCAGCTTCCAAACCGAAAGAAATCTATCGGATCGCAAAGACCCTTTTAAAACGGCAAGAACAGCCCTCTGACCCCTACAACGCACAAGCTCGCTGTAACAAGTTAGCTGACTACTTTTCGGAAAAAAATCAAATTATCTACTCCTCCTTTCCGACGAGTCACGTCTCTACCCAGATAGCGATTGTCCCTACCACTGAGACTCACCCCACCCCTTCCCTGCAATCCTTTCCCCTGATTACTCCCGCTACACTTAACTCCATGGTCTTACAGGTAAAATCAGGTTCCCCCAATGACCCGGCCCGCCACGTACCCTGGAAATGGTAAATGATAATATTCTCTCAACTGTACTGAACCTACTCAACTCCTCCCTAACCTCAGGCTCAGTCCCACTTCCCTGGAAGCGGGCCATGGTCAAGGCCCTCCTAAAAAAACGAATTTGGACCAGGCAGACCCAAAAAACTATCGGCCAATCTCCCTTCTCCCTTGGGTGAGCAAAATACTCGGAAAACACATCAATACCGCACTAGTAGAGTTCATAGAATCTAGCCATCTGCTTGATGACTCACAAACTGCATTCCGGCCCAAACATGGGACCGAAACCGCGCTATTGGCAATGACGGAGGAGGCACGGATGATCTTGGACCAGGGGGGCTCAGCAGCCATTATCCTCCTGGACCTAAGTGCCGTCTTCGACACGGTCAACCATAGCACACTAATTCTGCGGCTTGCGAACATCGGGGTTTCAGGCAAGGCCAGGTCCTGGCTAGAATCCTTTCTCTCCGATCGCTCCTTCCAAGTGTTCGAGGGCAAAACTACATCTTTGAGTAAACCCTTTGTCTGCGGCGTCCCCCAGGGCTCTTCCCTGAACCAGACGCTGTTTAATGTTTATATGGAACCACTAGCTGAGGTTGTCCGTCCGTTTGGAGTAAAAATCATCACTTACGCGGACGACACCCAGCTAGTGGTGTCCCTCAACCAACTGGAATCCAACCCTGACAATCTCAGAACCTGCCTGGAAGAGGTCTCCAATTGGATGACCATGTCATACCTCAAACTGAACAGAGAAAAAACCGAGGTAATGCTCTTAGGCAACCCTTCCCCTACAGCTCTTAAGCTACTCTGGCCCCCTTCACTTGGCACACCCCCTTCACCTAAAGACAAAATTAAGAGCCTAGGCACCTGGCTCGACAAAGCCCTTAATTTCAACGCCCAAGCCACTAAGTTATCGGCGACTTGTTTTGGCTTGCTTAGGCTATTACGGAAGATTCTCCCTGCATTGCCCTTCGAAGCCATGAAAATAATGATTCAGGGACTAATTCTTTCTAGATTGGATTTTGGAAATGCCCTGTATTTAGGTGCCCCCCAGTCTACCCTGAATACGTTACAGATCGTACAGAATTGTGTAGCCCGCACATAACTCCAAATCCCCCGTCACACTTCGGCTAAGGCCGGACTGAGGAGCTTACATTGGCTGCCAGTTAGACAGAGAATTGAATTTAAGACCTTATGTACTACCCACCGAGCATATTAGAAAATGGGTCCGTCTATCAACCATCCCCTGATCATCCCATACCTATCCGCAAGACAGCTTAGATCATTGACCTCCTTCCTAGTGACAGTCCCTAAGATCAAAAAGGCCAGATGTGGAGGCCGAGCCTTCTTATACAATGTCTCTAGGCTCTGGAACTCCCTCCCCCTCCACCTACTTGCAGAACCCAACTTATTATCCTTCCGTAAGCACATAAAGACCTTACTCTTGGGGGCGGAGCTAGCTGGCGTCCATGTAAGACGCGCGAGCGCGGAGCTCCTCACCGGTAACCCGCCAAACTCCTTAAAACCCATCCTATTGCTACCCTGCCGGCACTCAAAACTGTGGCAGACCTTCGGACGGGGCCCCGGTAAGACAACGGCTCCTTCGCCCGGCGGAGATCCGACGCGGTGCAGCTTGGCGCCGAAGCGAACGACGCGGACACAACCCAGGCCGCGATCCCCGACCTGCCCTGGACGGCTGCCCGAGTTGCGTCGCAGTACGTGCGGCGTGGGGGACTGAGGCGGCCCCAGCCACCTTCTGTAGCACCTGGTGGGCTGGCGCACTCGCGACCGGCACTGTGGAGCAGCGGAGCTGGCCGGCTCCTGCCTGGTGAGGATAAATCAAGTGGCAGCGAGGGAGAGTACGGAGCACCCACTGACGGCGGGGAGACTCTGAAGGCTTACTAGCTCCCCGGCGAGAAGCACTATTCGCCGGATCCCGGCGCCACGCACTGATCGGTGCTGTACCTGCGGAGGGACGGTGAGTGCCCCGCTCCCCTGCGCTGGGACTAACTGGCCGGCCTATAAACATACAGGCTGCAGGGGATACTGCCCAAGGTAGTCTTCTGCGGGGCGGCCGCATCTGCATTCCGGCGCGACTGACCGCCATCTTGGGTAGCGGTCCTGCTGCATACCGCCATACAGGAAAGGAGGGGGAAGGCTTGCATACCACCCTGGGCCGAGGGGGACCTCCACCACTGCGCTCACTGCTAACGCTGCCCTCAAACCACAGGTGGTGTGCTCCGCATCTCTGGGCCTGTCGGCCGTGTGTCCACCAGAACTGCCATGGGGAAAGGGGACAAAACACAGGCCAAGCTAACGTTCGACCAGAGAAAGGCGAAGGGGGCTGAGGGGGCAGCTCAAGCCACCGCTCCACACCCTACAACATCCGAGAACTCTCTATGTTCGGACATACGGGACATGCTGGGGAACATGGAAAAAGGCCTACAAGACAGCATGTCAGCGATCAGCACAAAAATAGATGCCCTGACGTACCGGATGGACCGCATGTCCGAGAGGGTGGACAAGCACGCGGAGCGCCTGGACATGGCGGAAAGACGGCTTACAGAGGCGGAAGAGGCTCAAACGGAATGGGACAAGGACCGCAAGCAGTTTGGCCGGCTGCTCCAAGTCATACAGGATAAGACGGAGGATTTGGAGGCGCGCTCGCGGCGCTCCAACCTACGCATCACGGGAGTGGCGGAATCCACTAGCACCGGTAAAATGGAGCTGTTTGTGGAGAAACTCCTTCAGACCCTACTAGGGGAAGATGTCTTCTCACCTATGTTCATTATAGAAAGGGCCCATCGCACACTGGGGCCGAAACCACAACCGGGTCTCCCGCCACGACCAATCATAGCGAAGCTACTTAATTATCGGGATAGAGACTTGGCGCTGCGACTGGCCAGAGACAAGGGAAAGCTACAGTTTGAGGGCATGAACATCTCCCTCTTCCCGGACTTCACGGCGCGAGTGCAAGAGGAGAGGAAGCGCTTCGCCCCCTACAAGAAGCAGCTGAGAGACCTGGGGCTCGACAACGCCATGCTGTACCCTGCGAGGCTTCGCATCAACAGACAAGGCCACTCTCACTTTTTCACCGACCCTGCGGAACTTAAAAAATCCTTAAAAGAATGGGAGAGGGACAACCGCAATAGCCAGAGGAACCAACGGGAGGACGAGGGTGCCTCATCTCACTTGGAAGAACAGGAGTAGCCGGAAGCGTGGGAAATGTGGCTGAACTGATGGCGCTGGGCAGCGCTGGGGCTGCGACACAGTCGGTGTGGGCCAGTCGAGACACAAGTTTGGGTGAGATCTATCTGGTTTTTACCGGAAGGGTTTGTTTGTGCTGTGAAATGGGTGGAGAGACGCTCAACTTGCCGAGGGCAGCCTCGGGGTGGGCCCTCCACACGAGGATCTGACATTACCTGACTGAGAAGACTAAGGCTGGCAGGGATAACTACTACTGAGCGGGGGGCGGGATGGAAGCGAGCGAAAGGTTACAAACTTTGGTCTCCTTGCTGAGCCGTTAGCTGGCTAGACTCCTCTGCCCCTGCGCTTCTGGCTTTTGGCTCCTTCGGGGGCTCTTTGGGGTTTTGTAGAGTTCATTGTCGAACTAGGGGGGGGGATGATGGGTGGGGATGGGTCCTGTCTGACCGGGTTGGGGATGGTCGGCTGTGGGTGGGTGGGAGGCTGTTCTCAGGTTCACCTGTTGGGACTGTTCTGCATGTTGACTAAGGGTGGTGAAAGGGGAGGGTTTGTGTGTACTCAGGGTTGTGGGGGTGCTTATGGATTGTGGTGTCTGTGGCCCAAGGAGGGGCAATGTGTAATGCTATGTTTCGCTGCTTCTCGGGTGCTCCTGGGGGTTGCCCCTGCTCTGGGAGGTACTGCTCCTGCTCTCTTTAGAACAACGATGGATCAGTTACGATTGCAATGTCGAATGCCGCCCTGACTGATCCCACGCACACCCCGCACACTATCAAAATGATGACATGGAATGTACGGGGCCTGAATGATCACCGCAAGTTGAGGAAGGTCCTTGGTTACCTGCACCGTCATAGGGTGGACCTAGCCCTTTTACAGGAAACTCATTTGCCTATCCATAGTAGGATGTTACGGTCACGAGGGTTGGCGGGACACATAGTGGCGTCTGGCTTCACAACACACTCCCGGGGGGTACTGACCTGGGTTAACCCGTCCTCGCAACTGAAATTGGTCCCGGTGGCGATAGACACAGAGGGGAGGTATGTCTTAGCTAGGTGTGTAGGTAAGGGACTAGACCTCCTGATTGTTAATGTTTACGGCCCTAATTATGACAACTCTGACTTCTATGCAGCCCTGTCCGCACTATGTAGGAAGCATACACAACCTGGGATGTTGTGGGGGGGTGATTTTAACTTTGTTTTTGATCCTGAGAAAGACCGCTCCTCAGGCCCTGTCCGGAGACCGGTGGCTTCTGCTGCCTATATGAGAACTGAATTATTCAAACTTGACCTGGTCGATGTCTGGAGGGAGAAGCACCCCACACTCGGTGGCTTCACACACTACTCGGCCTTCCACAATGTCCACACTCGTATAGACTACTGGCTGGCGACGTCCTCGGTCCAGCGGAGTATTGGCAAGTGCGAGGTGCTGCCACGCACCCTCTCTGACCACTCTCCTGTAATGATACATATCACCACGGCCAGGAGAGGTATCCCAGCATTTACCTGGAGGTTCCCTCCCTTTGCCCTGTTGGATGAGGTGTTTAGGGGCGAACTGGCGGAGGATATCGAGGGATTCTTTGCCACGAATTTGGGCTCAGTGGATCACTTTTCCACGGTCTGGGAGTCGTTTAAGGTTTTTATTAGAGGCATGGCTATGTCCAAGCACTCCAGTGTGCTGCGCACTATTAGGCGAGAGTTAGCCACGATTGAGGCCAAACTGGCGGACCTGGAGGATAAACAGCTCAGAGACCCTGGTCCTGACACTGACTCGGCGCTCACCCCTTTGTTATCCGAGTACCAGGAGTTGGCAGACAGGGAGGTCCTCTATATGGGGAAATATGCTACGGCCCGTGTCTATGGAGAAGGGGAGAGGCCGGGCGCCCTTTTGGCCCGTATGGTAAGGGGTTCACGCAAACCTTTGGTCGTGGACGAACTGACCACCCCTGAGGGTGACGTGGTCACGGATGAGGAGCAGATACTAACGACCTTTCGTCAATATTACGCAGACCTCTATCGATCCAAATCTCTAGGTGCAGAGGATGCCATGGATGACTATCTAGAGCATATAGATATGCCGTTTTTGCGGAATTCCGATAGGGAATTCCTTATGGCCCCCTTTCATGAGGACGAAATCCTGGAAGCCTTGGCAGGCATGAGAGCGGGTAGTGCGCCGGGTTCTGACGGGCTCACGGTGGGCTTCTACAAAGCCTACACAGGAATTCTACTCCCCCACTTGGTCACTCTCTTTGACGAGATCTGTGAAGATGGGGAAATGCCTCTCACCATGCGGGAGGCATTGCTTGTCACCATCCCAAAACCGGGGAAGCCGCTGAATATGTGCAGTTCGTATAGGCCCCTTAGTCTGCTTAACGTAGATGCTAAAATATACGCGAAGGTACTGGCCAACCGACTGGCTCTCCTAGTCCCGGAACTGGTGGCACCTGAACAGTCGGGGTTTGTCCCGTGTAGAAACCTGACATACAACATACGCACGGTTCTGGGCACCATGCAGCATGTGCGGCAGGAGAATAGCGCGCTGGCGATTTTCCTAGATATGGAAAAGGCGTTCGACTCCGTCGAATGGCCGTTCATGGTCCGTGTGCTTCGGAAGTTGGGCCTGGGTGAACCATTTCTGCAAAGGGTCGGCGCCCTGTATCATCGTCCGTTGGCCAGACTAAAACTGGGGGATAGAGTGTCGGCTCCGATACATGTCAGTAGAGGGACGCGGCAAGGCTGCCCCCTATCGCCACTTCTTTATGCGCTGGTTGCGGAGCCACTGGCTTGTGCCATCAGGGAGTACCACAGTTTAGAGGGGATCAGCTTCCCCTGCTATAAGATAGGTATATCTACGTACGCAGATGACACATTGCTATATGTTCGAGACCCGGAATCTAACATGACATCGGTCCTCAGAGAGGTGGTCCGCTTTGGCTCTCTCTCGGGTCTGCGAGTGAATTGGGACAAATCCATCGCATTCCCCCTCACCCCTGTGACGCAGCCCTTCACTATGGAGTACCCCCTAAAGTGGACGACGGACTCGGTACGATACCTGGGCATTCAACTGCACACCGACCCGGAAATCCTTGTCCGAGATAACTACGGCGTGGCCTTCGCTAAACTAGTTGAGGATGTAGACGCTTGGTGTAGGCTCCCGCTGTCCCTACTGGGCAGGATTGCTATTATGAAGATGGTGGTCCTTCCCCGGTTTCTGTTTTTATTTACGAACCTACCGGTTGTGCTCTCGAGAGCTTTCTTTAATCAGCTCACGCAGGTACTCATTCGACTGGCATGGGCAGGCAAACAGCCCAGAATACGGTGGGCGACACTGATTCTCCCCTGCGAAATGGGGGGCCTGGGTGCCCCGGACATGGAACGTTACTACCGTGTTGCGCAGGCAACCCACTTGCATTCTTGGGTTCACGGAGACGCGCGTACTCCGCACTTGCTCCTGGAGAGACTGTTTGCGGAGCCGCTTCCTCTTCCAGCGACGATATGCCTTCCACTGGATCGATCGGTCGGGAGTCTTGACTCCCTTAAGGCGACTAACCACGCGTGGCATGCACTGGTGCGCGCCCGTGACTGCGCCAGATTATACTCACCCCTGATGCCGATCGAATGGGCGCTCTGGTTGGGCCCCCTAAGAGAGAGGGGCGTGGTAGAATCCCTTCGCTCTTTGGGTCTGGAGAGGATGGAGGATCTATTCGCGGAGGGCACACTTAAAAGTTGGGATCAGCTAGCTCTGCAGAATGCGAGCCCCACGCTGCTCCAGCAATTTCAATTCCACAGATTGCGCTCGGCTTATCGGGAGGTGATGGGCCTGGCGATGGAGGAACCCGAGGAGATCCCAGAGCTGTCCTATATTATTAAAACTAAATCCCCGGCAAAGCTACTCTCGTCTGTCAACAAGTTAGGCGTAACACACCAGAGATTAATACAATCTAAAGCCCGAGAGGCATGGCAGGAGGATCTACAATCGCCCATAGATGATGGCATGTGGAGATACTGCTGCTCCAGCACCCGTAAGATTTCACTTAATGGCAGGCACAGGCTGGTGCATTTTAAGTTTCTCCAAAGGGTGTACTACACCCCCGAGCGACTGCATCGCTATGGCCTGCGACCCTCGGCGGAATGTGAGCGCTGTCGCACTCCGGTCGCCGATTTTTTCCACATGGCGTGGCTCTGCCCCGGCGTGCTAGCATTCTGGAATGAGGTGTTTGCGGAGCTTGATCAGATACTAGACGAAACGCTTCCCAGGACGCCGGCACTGGCGTTGCTAGGCTTTTCTAAGCCACTCCCGCCAGCACTTCGCCGACTGGCCGATATGGCATTATTGATTGCCAGGAGAGTAGTGGCATCCTGCTGGATGCGCGGGCCGCTGCCCACCGTGGCGAGATGGAAGAGAGACCTGCGGTTCTGCAGTACTCAAACCGAGTTGTACAGTGAATTGTTGCCACCTAGGAGCAGACCGAAAAACTTCTGGGACCTCTACAAAGAATATTTGCGGAAGGGGGAGGAAGGCAGTTCTGACACGTCTGAGGTGGTGGATCTTCAGGACCAAGTCTCGGAGTGAGGGGCTGGACAGTCGGGGGATTCCACTATGGGATGGAGGGTGAGGAGGATCACCGGGGGGGGCGCTGAGACCAATAAGTAGTTACTTGCATGGGAGGGTTTAGCAGGGAGAGTCTTCAAAGGGTTAGGCACTTGGGGGTAGGGGATAAAGGGTAGTACGGGACATGGTAGTCACACACCACGTTTATTCTAGCTTGGACTAACATGACATTCCACGGGACACACAATGGTGGGAGGGTAGAGTTTGGGGTTGGGGTTCGGGGGGGTTTTCTAGAAGTTCTTGTTCTACTATTGACCTTACACCTCAGGAGACCTTCCACTCGAGTTGTTATCAATGAGTGTTCAGTTGTCGTGCTGCGATGAGTGCTGCCTTCGTGGGGGAGCTAATATCGATAAAGCTGGGCTGGGTTCATTACATATTGCCGCCGGGCCCCCGGGATGCCGGTTACCATGGCTGTGTAACATCTTTGCTTGAGGAATTATTGAGCTCCGGGTAGCCGCGCAATGTATGCTTGCCATTGCATTTGTAACGACGCTGACTTTGATGTTAATAAAGGTTTCTTGGAAAAAAAAAAAAAAAAAAGACCTTACTCTTCTCAGATCTTGAATAGCCCCTCTGCCTACACCTCCTGCTCATCATTCTGTTAGCGCTAGGACGCCTCAGGGTAACAACCCGCTCTACAAATCTTCTTTCCATTCCATTCCAAGTTGTATGATACCCCATAAGTCCTTTTATTATATGGTTAATTGAATGCCCTAGTGAAGATCCCCCCTGTAGCTGTCTCATGAGTGGCCCTTAAGTGTTGCTCAACTCATTCCATGTGCAGGTTTAGTCACTTTGTATTGTAGTGTGTGACATGTCCCTTTTCTTTTCAGAGGAGCTGAGCCTAACTTCTGGAAATGTCCCCCAGTTGACTGAACTTCAATTCCAATCTGTTTCTTTTTTTCTGTTTTTCAGTTACATTGTAGTACTTCTGAAACGCACACTTTTTCTGTAAGCGTGGCTCGTTTTTCATATAATTGATTACATTCCAGAATATTTGCTAGGGCAGGTCCATTTGCCCCAGACCTGTGTTTGCCTTCTAATTTCCTGTCAGTGTGAGTGCTGCATTTGAAAGAAGGGCGCGTGGTTACTTCACTGTATTATTCTGAAAGACTAGACCGCTCGTCCCAATAAGACTTGCAGAGCAGAAAGGGGTAGAGCGACTGCCAGGACTTCTTAGCTGCTCACGTTCACCCCGCCAGGTGCCCTATTTATTCTGTACAAGAGAACACTTGAAGCTACTAAAATAAGATTTTCGTTATTGCCAGTTTTGGCCATGTGGCGGTCAAGAGGACGATTATTTCCCTTTACTGCCTGATGGTTTGTTGATTGGGTCACCTCTTATTATGGCCTGTGGCATAGGTATTTGTGTGCAGCTTTCAAATTAGATGTCCAAGTTGAACTTATGTTGTAAAGTTTATTCAGAACTTCTGTGTACATTTCCACATGACAAAAAAGTAAATCTACTGCCCTTTTTTTGGAGCGACATTGGTGAATTTTGGCTAAAAAAAACAACCTTGTTTTCTGACTTAAATTGTATTCTTTGGTTGAAAGTGTCATCTGAAAAGTTTGATGTTTCTTGAAAAATATCTTCCAAAAAGATCACATTAGTAAAAACTCCACTAGAGGGAGATCGCCCCAATATCTGTCAAGTACATTTGCTGACCTTTTATAGCAGAGAAGAGAACTGTTTTTGATGTCTGTTTTCTGAATTTTCGGTGTTGCCCCCACAGCTCTTCTTGTTCTTTTGTATGTTGTGAGTAGCAAACGTATCAAAGCACTTATGCCAAGATATATTAAAGTTTTTTAATTGTACGTAATCAGCACCGGCATTAAGGGGTAATTTGAAATGTCATAAAAGCCCAGTTGTGTTAATTATATATGTTTTGTATAATGATGATACCGTCACCACTTTTAATTGTTACAACATGCTCTTGACAAGTATGTTACCCTTATTTCCACACAGCATATGTCCAGTTTTCTTCACATTTGCAACCGCCTCCTTTTAATGACCACTCATTACTCATCGCAACACTCTCCCCCGATGACCCATACCCACTCATGGCAAGAGCCTCCTACTGATGACCCCTTTATACATTTCTCTATTGTCATTTCCTGGTGCATAACAAACAACCAGTCATAATTGTCGTCAAAAGTGCATTTCTTGACCGTGCCGTTTTACATCTTGTAATTCTGCTCCTCGCAATGACAACCGTTCAACAGAAAACACGGGGAAGAAAAGCTGTAAAGTCCAACACAATACAGCATGTTGCAACCAAGCATAATATATAGCACTCTGAGCATTATCTTGTAATGGCCATCCACATTTGAAACATACCCTCCGATGACCCCTTAGTACGTGTTTGCAGGAGCCTGCTCCTGGACACTCCCTCGCTACGCATTACAGCAACGCCCTTCTGATGATCTCTCTACTCCTTAACTGCATCCTCACTGTACATAGCAACAACCTCCTCATCCCTCACTACTCAGCAGGTCTGTCTTCAAATTCCTTGTACTAGTGTCTACTTTCATTGTGCTCCACTCCTCCTTTCCATGAATTGTCTGCCCCTCCTAAACTACACATCTTCTCTTCATGTAATCCTAACTTCTGCTTTCATTCCTCGAAGCTCAGTATGCGGAGTCTCACTTGAGGCGCTCTTCAAGTTTAGTGTCACAATACTTAAATGCTTCTGATCAGTGGCCCGTATACTTTCAAAACCACCTGATAGTTATAGGCATGTCTTCACTGTCCTCTCATCCCCATACCCTGGTTTATTTTATCAAGCCTTGTAATACATGTTTCAGTGTGACCTCTGTGGAGAACTTCTGTATCTGAAAGAGACATGTTGGTGCTAGATTCCTTACCTTAGAATATCCCCAGGCGTCAGATTGAATCCGGAAAGTTTTCGTCAGCAGTACCCCTGCGTGTCGGTTGGCGTTGTCGTATGGCTCCGCGTACATCATTGGCATCATAGTCACCGAGATGACGTCGCTGGAGCTACTTACGTGCACTGACGTCGGTTCTTTCTTTTTCCGCGCCACAGATCCGGAGAGAGTGGTACCCCTAATCATTTTTGTTTTACTGAGTTTTTTGTGACTTTTGTCTCTGTTTTTTGAGTACTTACACTCCAGGTGCATTGGAATGCCCGGTTTTAAGTCTTGCGGGGCCTGTTCCCGCACGATGTCGGTAACGGACCCACAACCTGAGTGTCTCAACTGCCTGGGGCGCGACCACGACTCACAGTTGTGCCCCCACTGCCGGGCCATGGCTCCGAAAACTTTGCGGGAGCGGTCACGAAAGTGTCTAGAGGCCCGGGACTCGGTTCCACGCCATTCCAGATCCCGGTCCTGGTCCTGTGGGAGATCGAGGGACCGGCTGTGAAGCCATCACCACCATTCAAAGTCTTCGCACTCGGAGTCGGGTAAGGCGAAGCACAAAAAGTAGAAGAAGCGCCGTCGCTCTTCGCCTTCTCCTACCTGGTCGCGCAACGCGGCTGAGGGTGCGGGTGGCGCCGCCCCTGCAGCTCCGGCGGAGCCTCCGCAGTTGCCAATGGCCTACCCGCCCTTTCCGGGTCCATCGGCGACTCCGGCCAGCTGCAGGATTCCCTGTCAGCCAAGGTACAAACCGATTGGGTCCTCGTTCTTCAACGTCGCCGGCTCCGGCCCAATATAGTCGATCCGGAGCCGGTCTCGATGCCGAGAGACCCCCATGGATCCAGGCATGGATCTCAGTCTATGTAGGTTGGCCCGGTACGACCTCCATCAACGTCTACGTCGCTGCCACTGGCATAGGCCGCAGCCCCGGCCGACGCCATCCCTGGCTTCCTCCCCGACGTGGAGACGGTGCTGGATGGGTGTCGACCGACGTCAATGGGGAATTTCTTTCCCTTTCTTCAGCCACCTCCTTCTGTTCCACCTGATCGGCAGGCTGTGGAGGACGGGCAGCACTGGGAGGTGTCTTAGGACCCTCTCACAGCACCACACCTGGACCTGGACTGAGATGAGGATCTGGGGGATACAGGTGACCAGGATTATACAACACCCTACCCCTGAGCGCTTGGCTGTCAAGCCTCTGCGTCCCCGAGCGCATTCCCTTCCGCACCACAGGACAGGGAATCCAAGAAACTGGAGCAGTTTGGGAAGAAGATTTTTTTTTCTTCTGCCAGTTCAGGTCTACGGTCTGTGAACACCGCAAGTCTCTTGGGTGATTATTCCCATTCTGTGAGGGATACAGTTGCGCAAGTGCTGCCTCAGTGTCTTGCTAACCAACCATGCCATATGGCATATGCGGGCTCTGCAGTGGGACCTGAAGTTCCAGTGGGCACAGCATCGGGGGAACCTGTCCAACTACGTCCAGATCTCAGAGGGCACTGCTCAACAATTGTAGTTGTGGCTCGCAAATCAACATTGGGTCAACGGCGGATCCCGCTCCCTTCCCAGCCGGAGCACACAGTGGTGATGGATGCGTCCCTCCTGGACTGGGGAGGCCACATAGGAGAGGTAGAGATTCGAGGCCTCTGGTCTCCGGTGGAGTCCCGGCTCCATATCAACCTTCTGGAGCTTCGAGTGATCCTTCTTGCACTGAAAGCATTCCTTCCCTTTGTCAAGGGGAGAGTGGTGCAGGTGTTCACAGACAACACCACCACCATGTGATATTGCAACAAACAGGGCGGGGTTTGGTCGTGGACCCTGTGTCAAGAGGCTCTGCGCCTCTGGACATGGCTGGAACGCCAAGGCATTTCCTTGACAGTTCAACACCTAGCAGGTTCTTTGAACGCCAGGGCGGACAAACTCCGCTGCCGGTGTCTGATGGATCACGAATGGCGTCATCACTCAGAGGTGGCGCAAGGTCTCTTTTGACAGTGGGGAGAGCCTTGGTTAGATCTATTCGCCACCGAAGAGAACACGCAATGTCAGCTGTTCTGCGCGTTGGAATTTTCAGGGCGGCACTCGCTCGTCAAACGTTTTTCGTCGCAAGTGGTGCTGCGGTCTTTTGTACTCCTTTCCGCCTGTACCACTTCTAGTGTGCTGAAGAAGATCAGGCGTGACCGGGCCCAAGTCATTCTTATGGCCCCGGACTGGGCTCGAAGAGTTTGGTATCACGAGCTACTCGGGATGAGTATGGATTCCCCGATCAAACTGCCTCTTCGGGAGGATCTTCTGTGGCAGCAACAGGGGACTGTTTTCCACCAAATCTGTCCAACCTCCACCTACATGCGTGGAGATTGAGCGGCGACAGTTTATTCCTTTTGACTTGCCTCCTGAAGCCTGTGATCTAATTCTGGCAGCCAGGCGTCCCTCCACTTAATCGGTGTATGCCTGCAGGTGGAACAAATTTGTGGCATGATGCACAGCAAAGGCTGTGGATCCCCTTTCTGTCCCTCTTTCAGAGGTCCTTTTGTTCCTTCAATCTCTGGCCCGGCAGGGCTCTGCTCTGGGCACTATTAAGAGCTAACTTTCTGCAATTTCGGCTTTTCTCAGGCTCCCTAATCAGCCCTCTCTTTTCAAGTCCCCTGTTAATAGATTTCTCAAAGGCATTACTCACCTTTTCCCTTCTATTCCGTTTGGGATGCAGCAGTGGGACTTGAATCTGGTTCTTACTTTTCTGATGTGCGCTCCTTTCGAGCCGCTTCACAACTGTCCTCTTAGTTTATTAACTTTGAAGGCTGCTTTCCTGGTTGCCATCACCTCCGCTAGGCACGTGAGTGAGCTCCAGGCTCTTTACTGTGAGCCGCCTTTTCTGTCGGTTCATCCAGACAAGGTTGTGCTTCGCACTCTTCCTTCCTTCTTGCCAAAGGTTGGGTCTGCCTTCCACATTGGGCAAATTATCACCTTGCCCACTTTCTTTCCGCCTCCGCGCCCTTCCAGAGATGAAGAGAGGCTCCACCGTCTGACCCAAAACGTGCGCTTTCATTTTATTTAAATCACACACAACCACAACAGTTCCGGTGGACGACCAGCTCTTTGTTGGCTACGTAGGTGGCAAGAAAGGCCGGGCTGTACATAAGAGGACTATCTCCCGCTGGGTTGTATTGTGGATTAAAGCCTGTTATTATCTGGCTATGCGCCCATTCTACCAGGGCGACAGCAGCTACTACTGCATTGGGACCTTGTGTCCCCCTGCAAGACATCTGTCAGGCAGCCATGTGGGCCCCGTTGCACACTTTTACTAAACATTATTGCCTTGACAGTCCAGTCCAGAGACTTATCTTCTTTGACCATTCTATTCTCCTTGACTTTCTGGTGTGATCTTGGTTCGCAGAACCACCACCAGGATTGGTATTGCTGGGGTATCTATTCTAAGGTAAGGAATCTATCACTGACGTGTCTCTTTCAGCTGCACAAGTTACTTACTTGTGTATCGATAGGAGGTATCCTCGTTCATTCAATAAATATGTGAGTGGTAAAGGCGCAGAATGCTAAGAACGTATATTTTCCTGGATATACTCACAACCGCTAGGAAAAGGAAGGTATCTATCAATAACTAATGTCTCTGACAAGATCTATCGTTACACAAGTAAGTAACTTGTGCTTCAGATCCTATACCAACTAAAGAAAAGAAATACAGATAAAAATATACCTTCCTTTTCCTAGCGGTTGTGAGTATATCCAGGAAACTATACGTTCTTAGCATTCTGCGCCTTTACTACTCACATATTTATTAAATGAACGAGGACACCTCCTTTCAATCCTTTTCACATGCACTCACTTCCACCTGCTGGCTCTTGCCAATCAACCTTTCCATGCCAACCTTTGGCAGCTGCACACTTGAAAGACTTGCAGTTGTTATGTCCATACACTGTTAATATCTACACCTATGTACACTATTTCTGTGCTTGTGTAATTCTGTGTCTATTTATGCAATTTGTGTGTATTTCTAAATTTCTTTTTTTACAACATACCCTTGTTCCATGCTTTTCATGTTTGTTGTCTGGATCAGTTAATGTCTGCTCTTAGGAAACTTGGACAAAGCATATTTACTATATAATGTTGTCTACTGTTAGACGCTGTGATTGCTTGAAGGGCCACAACCAAATTTAAAATGGTTATTAGCAGATATTTCCACTATCATAAATGTTCACATTTGCTAACTGAGTGTACGGCAATGGGCTCAACAGCCGTGCCTACTGCTGCAAAACAGTTTTCAGTACTTAATGATGGTAGCTTGTTGGTAAATGGGATGACGATAGTGGGATGGTGTGATTATGAAAGATTTTTCTGATCAAATTGTATTTTAATTGAAACATTCTTTTTTTTTTTTTTTTGCAGTTTGGCAACACCTGTTACTGCAATTCGGTTCTTCAGGCTCTGTATTTCTGTCGCCCATTTCGGGAAAATGTTTTGGCATACAAGGTTATCCCGCGCAAGAAGGAGAGCCTCCTCACATGCCTTGCTGATCTCTTCAGCAGCATTGCCACTCAAAAGAAAAAAGTGGGCGTGATCCCTCCAAAGAAATTCATTTCCAGGTTGAGGAAAGAAAATGGTACGTATGAGTCAAGTATCAGATACATTCTTCTTTGTGGGTTCTGCTTTTGAGCAATTGTGAGTTTGATGTGGAGTGGCACAGAATACTAATTTCAATATTACCTTTCTTGTATAATGCCTTAACCGTGGCGGTTTTGCCTCCGCGGTGCGGGCGTTCTAAAGAGGGGGCGGGGCTCCGTCGGCTGTTGGCCGACAGCAGCACCAGCGAGGTAGTGCTCCCGTCGGACAACGGCTGACGGGAGCATGGAAGGGGATAATATTCACATTTGTTGGAGTTGTTTTAAAACATTGGTCTGTCAAGGATATGGATATTCAGCTTATTTAAGAAACCTATTTGCATTTTTTTATTTGTGATGATCTACTATCTCTATTCTGAATATAGGGAGAAGTGTAAGTAAGTGCTAACCTTTTAAAGAACTTTAAGAGCACCGGATAGGTGATATTTTCAGTGAAATGCTCAACTCTTTTCACCAGCTTAAAGAGTCTTATGCTGTTTTCTTAAAAATGCAATTATTTTCTGTGAGTATTGTAATGTCTGGCAGATTTTCAGTCAGAAGCTTTTTTCTTAACTGGCTTACCTTCCATGTTGTATAGTGACAACAACTGCTGAAACAGAGAAGATGTCCGGGAGGGCAGGATGCAAAATATGCAAACCTAAATCGCAGCTAAAGTTCGGAGTTAAATATTGCATCTAATTTAACTTTCCAATAAGATGTAAAGCAACACTTTTAATTTGCACCTATAACGCTGTAATAAATGAACTGAACTTCCTGTCCTACTCTGTCATCTCATATTTTTAGGGTCTGAAGTCTCCAAAGTTTAAAATAAAATGCTTTAAAAACGTTAAAAATAAGATATCACTGAAATTGACACTATTGATATGTGTGTTCAAAAGAGAAATAGGCCATCATATCTTACTACAAACAAAATGAATGGCAGCAAAGTATTTCAGAAGGCTAACATACTCACTGTAGCATCAACCCTGCTGCATTTACGGTTGTGGACAAGAATGCCCGTAGTTTGACTTACAAGACTTGAAGAAGCTCTGTAAACTACAGACTCACTTTTAAAAATACCATTATCATATTACACTGTAAACAGGATGTTTCTTTAGTTGCTTCTTCACGTTAGTCATAATTTGTGTCCATATTAATAATCACTGCAGAGAAGGAAACACTTTTACTTGAAGATAACTATTGCTTTTTCTCTTTTTTGGTGGGATGGTGTAACACGGATGTGGAATTACATGAATTACTGGCCCAAGGGATAAGACACTTGTGAAATCTACTTGTCATGTAATTTTCAAAAATGTTTATTAATTGTCCCTTTTGATTCCATACAGTGAGGTGACAAAATGTGGTGGTGATATTAATATATCAGAGCTTTGGTGATAGCTTCTATAATTATGCCACAGCTCACATTGTATTATGGTTAGGAATCTAGCAAGCCTCTGATTTTGCCACCTTTCTGCAAATCTACTTTTAGGGACTGACAATGGTTGTTCCAGGGCTGTAATACTATTTAAGTCGCTGCACCCTCACAAACGTACACATTTAGGAATATTCACCCCCCCCCCCCCCCCCGCCCCCACCCCCGCTCTAACCTCTTCCCACAGTGGAAATGTTTGGAAATGTAGTATTGAAAATGGTAGGAGTAAAGCGTTTTCCAGCGTGGAGAATATGCAAAAATGGAATTTAAAAAAGTTTGTTTGCAGTTTGGTTTCCAGGTCTACTGCTGTAAACTCTTGTGAATTCCTGAAAGTCGTCAATCTGCACCAATGCGGTGGATCCCTGATTATTATTCTTGTTTCCCACAGTTTTGTTACACTGATTCTCAATTATTAATCTTCATTTTTTAATATTGGCATGTGTCAAACAAGTTTAGCTAAATGATGCCTCAGAAAAATGATAGCTAAAGCTGTTCAATAGTTCAGCAAAATGATTTTTTTTATGTTGAAATTGTTTTTGGTCACTTTTACTTTGGAACCCAAAAAAATCACCTTTCATGCTTCTGCCTCTACTTTCATATAATCGGGCAACATTCTGAAGTGGCCTCCATTGTTAAATTTCGCAAATATAAATACTTGTTTTTATATTGGAGCAATAGTCAGTAATGCAAGCTAAGCACGTTTTCTTGTAGCGCTCATCCTTATAGTAAAGGCAGTGCATTAATGAACCAAGTATACAAGTTTGAACAACTTAGATATACGGTTACAAATCTTGCATTAGTTGCAGACAGTCCTCTTTCACAGAACCATAATGTGGTACTGTGAACTAAAGCGTTTGTGCTGCTTAGGATTGAGGGTCCCTTCTATAGTGGACAAAATAAACATTAAAACTTGACACTAAATATATTTCATGGGCATTGATCATAGTGTTGGATTACTTGAATTGGAGTAGTTGCACGCTCGTGTGAAGTAACTTCTATAGGCGATTTGTTGAGCATTACGCCTTTATAAACAAAAAAGGATGTCCGGTAGACCACAAGCACTATAGTCAGGACAAAGAGTTGAGTGCAGATGACTGCAGATTGGCCCCCACCTCTTATAATTATTATTGGTTTTTACTTTCTAAGTATACACTTCCACTCCAGGATTTACCAAAAAAACAGTATCTTGCAGCCATTTTGTCTGTCTGTTGCACTCTGCACATGTCTGTCATTTTGTCTTGATGTCTGTTGTAGTTCTCTAGATGTACTGCCATCTTCTTTGTAGTTCTATCCCCAGCAGGTATAGCTCAGGTCGACCCCAGTGCAGCCGCCTGTGATGTAGGCCGCGGAAGCTCTGTTGAAAATCCATGACCAAGTTTTTGACACTCTGACATTTAGACTAATTTGTAACGCTAAATATTCTTACATAGTCATCGAGGGCTAGGATAGCTGTACTAAAAGTTATTGTTATCAATAGGTTTCTAATTATCACGTATTTTAGAAAATTATTCAAGATAGCTAGCGAAAATGCTCTTTCCTAATGATGGTAGGACTCATATTTGAGGTTTCCGCTAGACCTAGGATTCAAATATTATTACGGCAGGATTTGGCTTCCGAGTCTTCATTCTTGGCCTCTAGCAAAAATGAGCTTGTTCGTGTTAGCTACATTTCCATCAATTCCAAGCAGATGTTTTGTTGCTCTGTCATGTGGCCAAGCCTCGGGGTCTCAGTGTTTAGTTTCCCATCTGTTGGATTTAGGCTGGCTGTCAGATCCAGTAATAGGAGTCTAGTATCTCCTTCAGTTATGGGTGTATTGTCTGTTCAGGGTGCGAGGTATCCAGGCGGTTACTGGCACTTTTTCACTGCTCAAAGGTTAGTTTTGCCTTCTTCTGTTCTGTCTTGTCTGTAATGGGTTTCGTGCTGTGCGCATTTACTGTCGTAGTGTGTAGCGAGGCACGCTCCATTGTACAGTGGCATTTCTGCCTCACCTCAAGATTCTAGCACTCTGTATTGAATTACTGGGCCAGCATGGAAGGGGATCTAATATGTCGCACCAGCAAAGTAAGTAATCATCTTTTATACTGAACCTCTTTATTGCATATAGGGATTTGAGTGTCCAAACAATGGCCCGCAGCAAGAGCAGAGAAGTTGCCTGATGTGTGTGAGGCTCAACGTTCACATGGTCATTGTTGAGCCCTCTATTCTTTCGTTAACTGGGCTGTGATGTGTTGCTTCAAGCCTGAGACTGTCTGTCAGTGTCTTAGCAGGTCTTGTCTGCCTTCCCTACAGTATTGGCACGCACCCAGGGTGGGCCCCTTGGGGGGGCCTCTCACAGTGCAGACCCCTGCACCATTTCCCCATTCCACAGGCCCTGTCGGTGCTCCCATTCTGCAAACTCAATTTGACTTGGACCACTTGCCACAGCAGCAGGCTCCTCCAGCGTGGCAGGAGAAACAGGGAAGGGTCAGGGTCTGTCAGATGTCTCCAGAGTTCACAGGGCTGCCACAATAGGTCTCACCTGGCCTATGATGCACTGTTTGGGAGCAGCTGACTGAGCAGCTGCTCTGGAGTGGGGTCTCAAGCTTGCAGGTTGGCCCAGTAGCCGCCTGCCTCCTCCTTTGGTCGTCTGAACACCATTGATGTAGTGTTGGATGCCCGACTTGGCAGGGTCTCTGCGTGTGGGGCCTCAGTCTCACCAATGATCGGTGGGCCTCTGAAGCCCCAAAACGCTCTTCCAGGTCTGCAGTCTCCCACTTTTGGTTGGTCTCTCCTGGCTTTAGCAGACAGCTCAGTCAGATTTCCATATCAATTGGGATCATTATAGCTGCAGTACAGCTGAAGTCTTTGCCAGGGAGAGGTTTAAAAGTGGATTTTTACAGCACCGGGTTGGTGTGCCACTGTTCCATCTTATCTTATGATGAAACCACGCTACCATTGCTTCACAGTAGATACCTACTCTTGTATTTCTACCCACACGTCATATGTTCAACTCCTTCAGGCATACCTGCTACAACTGTGAGGATAATGTCTACATCATCTTAAAAGTGTGAAAATCTTGGACCTCTGGACTATACAAATGGCTCTTCGAAGTTAACAGTGGATGCTAAAGAGCCATCTTAAACCTAACTCCTCCAAAAATTAAATGCTCACATGTGGACCATGGTACAATTACCTGACTTCTGGAAACATACTGCCATTTACCACTCTCACTGTGCGACCACCTTGGAGTGATCATGGATTCCAGCCTTGCACTCCATACTAAAGTAAACAAGGTGACCAAAGTTGCTTTGCAGACGGTGAGAATACTAGAGTATATCTTACTGTATCCTTTCTGTAAGCATTTATACATCACTATCCCTAGTGTCATAATGCATTGATTATGCCTATTGGTTCTACATTGGATTCTCTAATCGGCAATATACAATGAATCCAGAGTCCACCGTACAGGCAAGTTCTACACTTGAGCAGACAGGTCCACGTCACCCCTGCCCTGAGGTACTTATTTTAGGACAAGTCTACTTCAAAACACTCTGCATTGCTCACTGGGCAAAGTATTGTACATCACCAATTTTCTTAGAATTTGTCCCCACAAAACCTCAAATCCGGAATATATCCAATGTGATAACTTAAGATTTCAAAACACCTGTTTCGATGGGAGTTGTTTTTCCGTAGATACATGCAAACTCGGAAAGTCTCTCCCAAAGAGAATAACTATCATCAACGGCCACCTAAAATTCAGAACAGCAATAAATCAATTCCCCAAACGTTGACTGAGGTGGCTGACAACATGTCTCACGGGTTCGTACATTTAGTGGGCAGAACTAACCTTCACACTTAATTCACCTGTTGTTCTTGCACAAGACGCTGCTGCATGCCTGTGGTTCAAGTGTGGAGAACATCTGAATGACTCACTACACTAAGATGACAATTCAGCAAACACCTCTTTCCAGTCATGCTCTGCAAACACAGTAGCTGCTTACTTGATCCACTAGAATAGGAAGTGCTATTGAAATACCTCAAAGCAATGCTCGTTAAACGCTTGTGTATAAGATCGTTGTATCTACTTTAGTGCTTAGTCCTGCTTTACTTTCATTAACAAGAACGAAGATGCTTCATTTAGAGTAGAATGTCCTGTGATGTAGATACATATCAGGTTTTTGTTTTAGTTAAGCAATTATTCGGCATTGTAGATACAATCCTAAAGGATTTAGAGGCCCAAACAAAGTTCAGTGTCATGCTAAACTCAAAACACCGACTTAGAAATGTGAATAAAATTGGATCTATACCAAGTTATTCTTTAAGCAAAATTCAGGTAAAACTAGTATCGCGCACAATGCAATTCACCACAAAACTCCAGGTTACCTAGCCCAGAAACTTACACCATCAGGAGGTAACAAACATTCCAGGAGCAAATCAGACTTTCTTTTGAAACCGGCTCGATTTTGCAAGAAAAAGACGTATGACCGAGCATTCTCAGGAGCAGCACCCAGAATTTGGAATGCACTCCCACCAAACATCAGAAGAATTACATCCATTGCAACATTCAAAAAGGAAGTAAAATCATTCTATATGGGCAAATTTCTTCCATAAGAACTATATGGGAGGCCTACTATCCTAAACTGCCCAAAGTTATTACTGAATGTATATATGTCTTTATGACATACCGAAATTTAAAACATTATGACGGATGAATCATTATTTTAAAAATAGCCATGTCACTCCACACTGGATCATGATCAAAGATGCTCATGTACTTTAACTGTGCCTGACAAATGTATTATTGAATGTATATATGTCTATATGCTAAACTGAAGTATGAAACATAAACGACTGATGAAACTCTACTGTAAAGCGCTCTGACACCCTACACTGGGTCATGTTCGCGCTATATAAAACACTAAATAAAATAAAAAAAATAAAATAAAATTCCCTGACAAATGCTCAGTATTGAGAAGGATCTAATTAGTTATAACATCCCTGGGGCTTTAATTTCTTGGCCTTGCATGTGGAGTTTAGTCTGATCAGTTTCAGAATGACCTTCCTTCTGTGTACATGCATCAACCAGTAAGTACTTTGCTCAGGCTAATCTAAAATTTGAAAGGGAGCGAGTTGTTCATCCTGGCCAAAGAAAGACTGATCCAAAGCTTCTCTAGCGCACCATTTATACTCTACGAAATCCCTGTAAAAAAGGCTGGAAGACGTATAAAAAAGGTGGGTGGGAGGTCTCTGAAAGTCGAATAAGCATAGCTGTGACTCTTTCCCAAGAGTTAGGTAGGTGTAACTAAGGGCGTGATGTAAGAAATGTAAACTAAATTCCTGTGGTTCAGAAAGTGTAGCACCTGATTACTATTTGAGGGCCTCTCTTTGAGCTGTCTTTATTGACAGTTTTGTCTTCTGGTACCCTACCCCTTTGGTCGTTTTGGTCCCTCTCTTTTGTTAGAGATATTATTGCATCCAGACATATTACACAATAACTAACATGCGGTAAAACAAGCCAGACCTATTAGCCGGTTAGATTGATTAGCAGGATCAAATAAATAATTAACAATAAAAATATTGTGGTGAATAATTGAAATTGAAAATGTTTGAATTCTGAAAACACAAACCTATGATTTGAACACTATTGGCATCTGTGGAAGGGTCATCATTTTTAAGAATTCCGGAACTCCTGTTCTCCTTTTCCTACCACCTACCTCTGCAACCTCTCAGAGAGGCACTTATGCCCTTTTTGTCCCCACATCTCTCTGAAATCCTCTATCTTCATATTTCATCACTTTCCTGTTCCTTTCCCTCCCTCCTCCTTCAAATGATTCCTTGCATTGTATTCACTTCACCCCCATTCACAAAGCACCCGCACCACTTGTAAGCATAGTTTTTTTTTTTACTTAAGCCCAGTTAATACTTCCACAGCTCTGTGCACCTCCTTAGCACACTTCACCATTGCACTGTGCATGGAGGCCTAGAATTGTATCAGGATGTATTTTGAACGCCTTTATTACCCACCGACAGGCACTGTGAGAGCCTCGCTCTGCCTTCATAGATCTCAGTCGCGGCTCACTCAGGACCCGAGTTCACCGACATCTAGAGGCCGCCCTGTTCACAGTATTCAAGATGAATATGCTGCATGAAAAAAACTGCTGGAAACAGTATGCTGGGAAAGTGAATACACTATGGGGATTAAATTAAGTAAAACGTGTGAAATGTAAACAGGGGCTGTCTCACTGATTTGGGCTACCTTCATAGTTCTTACAGTCATTGGTGAGAAATGGATCAATGTTTCTCCCTGTAAAGATCAAAATAGTGACCCGCTTCATAGTCTGGTTTTAATTGATGCCTGTTTGAGGATCCAGAAGGCCCCGCCCCATGTAAAACCCCGCCTTACAGTAGAGTGTGTGTGTCCCGACTTTACTTGCCGTGCCTAAAAGCACAATCTACACCTCACCGATGAAGCTCTGTGTGGCCAACACGCGCAGAATTGCTTGTGAGCTCAAATAAAGGATGTGGCCTGGTGGGTCGATCCAGTCTTCTTTAGGAGTGGAATGATGAAGGCAAGATGGCTCACCGAGGCGTAGCTACCTGTGGTGCAGCCAGTGCAGTGGCACCAGGGCCCAGGGCGTTAGGTGCACAGTAAGCCCTGCACCTGTTCCATGTTACTTATCAGGCCATCGGCACTGATGTTATTTTGTGAGTGTTTGCATGGGACCTGATAGATCAGTGTTTATTCTTGGGAGGGGGCGAGTGAGGTAGAAGGCTGGAGGGCCCAGTCACAGAGCGTCGATCAATCAATCAAAGACATTTGTAGAGTACACTACTTACCCGGAGGGTCTCAAGGCGCTTGGGGGGGTGGGGGAGGGGGTGCTGCTACTGCTCGAACAGCCAGGTCTTGAGCTTCTTCCTGAAGGAGAGGTGGTCTTGGGTCAGGCGCAGGTCGGTCGGGAGGGAGTTCCAGGTCTTAGCGGCCAGGTAGGAGAAGGACCTTCCTCCTGTTGTCGTTCTTCGGATGCGGGGGACGGCGGCAAGGGCGTGACTGGCTGATCGGAGATGGCGTTTGGGAGCGTAGAAGTTGATGCGGTTGTTGAGGTAGCTCGGGCCTTGATCGTGTAGGGCTTTGTGTGCGTGGGTGAGGAGACGGAAGGTGATTCTTTTGTTGACGGGGAGCCAGTGCAGGTCTCTCAGATGTCCGGAGATGTGGCTGTGTTGTGGGATGTCGAGGATGAGTCTGGCTGAGGTGTTCTGGATCCGCTGGAGTCTCTTCTGGAGCTTGGCGGTGGTTCCGGCATAGAGGGCGTTGCCGTAGTCCAGTCGGCTGGTGACGAGGGCCTGGGTGACCGTCTTCCTGGTCTCGGTGGGGATCCACCGGAAGATCTTCCGTAGCATGCGCAGGATGTTGAAGCACGACGAGGAGACGGCGTTGACTTGTCTGGTCATGGAGAGGGAGGAGTCCAGGATGAAGCCCAGGTTGCGTGCGTGGTCTGTCGGTTTGGGTGCGGTGCCCAGGGCGGGGGGCCACCAGGAGTCGTCCCAGGCGGAGGGCGAGGAGCCCAGGATGAGGACTTCCGTCTTGTCAGAGTTCAGTTTCAGGCGGCTGGTCGTCATCCACTCGGCTACGTCTTTCATCCCTTTGTGAAGGTCGGCTCTGGCGGCGGCGGGGTCGTTGGTCAGGGAGAGGATCAGCTGGGTGTCGTCAGCGTAGGAGATGATGTTGAGGTTGTGTTGGCGTGCGATGGCCGTGAGGGGGCTCATGTAGACGATGGACGCAGTGAAGCTTTTCATCTCACCTGTAAACTGTCCACCTTTCAATCTGTCTCTTTCTCTACCTGTCTTTTTATCTAGGTATAGCTATCAGCCAACTACACCTATCTTTCTATCTATCTTATGATAGAAAGCAGCCTTGCGATGTGCTTATTGATATTATGGAAATGCAGATAGCCCTGTTGCCCAGTGGATGACGATAGAGATGAGTTTTGTACATAGTGCGAAACAAGACCTTTTAATGATGATTAGGGTGTTGTGATAATGTTGTGCAAAGCTAAATGTATAAACATGTGTCGTTTCAGGGAAACTAATCCAACATTGTCACGCAAATATGCCCAAAAGTTCACTGCTGATAAATAGGACAATGTAAAAAGAAGCTGATTCGCTACTTGGGACTATCCTGGGAATATAACGCATCTATCTATCTATCTCTCACTTACCCCCTCCATATTGCTCCCCCTTCCCCTTTCTCTCCCCCTCTGCCTCCGTCTTTACACCATTCTCTGTCTCCCTTCCCGTTGATAGACACGAACGGGAGAGAAGGCTAAGGAGAGCAGGGGTGTGGCTTACAATGGTACAGCAGGTGCAGTGCCACCAGGGCTCTGCGGAGGCTACCAAATCCCAATTACTGCTGCATTTTGGTACGCAGACAGCAATTATTAGGCCATTTTTCCTGCTGGTACTGATGTCCATGGCACCCTACTTCGCCACTGATTGGTCCTACAGAGTTCCAGTAATGGAACGGAAAAGTTATAAAATAATGAACCGGGGTCCGGTGGGAGATTTGTTCACATTTCACTGTGTGTTAAGTTGTTCATGTGTGTAGCGTAAATTGTGCAAGTGTGAAAAAACAAAAAAAAACTCTTAAATTGTATGTTATCTGTTACTGTCCCAAATACATGTCCCACATCCCTCTCATAAGCAATGTTAGTCTGTGTACCATTTTCTCTGTAAAGCAGCGTGTTGCTGCTTGGACCTAAGATTTGTGGTACATCAGACACCAAAAATAATTGGGGAAAAATGCATAAATAAGCTTTCCTGCTGAAATGAAACTTTTCTTTTAATGAACTGAAGGATGAATCTTTCTTACCTTGCATTTGGCGCCAAAAGTTTGATTCCTACATGCTGCCTGTGTGTTGTCAGACACCTGTAGTGTGAGGGGACGTAACCTCTCTGTCTTCCATCCCCAGAGTTATTCGACAACTACATGCAGCAGGACGCGCACGAGTTCCTGAACTACCTGCTCAACACCATCGCCGACCTGCTGCAGGACGAGAAGAAGCAGGAGAAACAGAACGGCAAGCTGCCGAACGGAGGCCTCCCGAGCGAGGAGCGCGACATTGCGGCCCTCACCTGGGTGCACGAGATCTTCCAAGGCACGCTGACCAATGAAACCCGCTGCCTGAACTGCGAGGCGGTACGTGCAGCCCGTGGCGTGTCTAGAAAATGAAAAGTGTCTGAAAGGGTATTTCTAACAAACCATCCGGCTCCTTTGCACTGGCAGTTCTTGGTCACCTTGTGCAAAATTACAAGTTCACCGGAAGTTGTGTGTGTATATAGGTTTAAGTTTATGCAAGGTCACGGGGTCTGCACCTATCCCCCTCCCATTGGGCACTGGCCCCAACCTTGTGCATCCCCCATCTCATGTACCGTTCACTGGGTGGACGGCAGAAGAGATGAACATTTTGTTTAATGACCTATACTTTTAACGCACTATGCATTTCATCTGCTAGAATTAATTGGTTGTATTGTTTAATTACAAAATGTGTTACGTCCATGCCCTTTTTCTTCGGGGAAGGAGGTTGTAGTCTCTACAAGGACAATCTAGCATGAAAAATATTCCTGCCTATTTCACAACTTTTTTTTTTTTATAACTACATTTTATTGATTTACAATAACAACAATACAAACAGCCATACCCTTCCCCCATTCCCACGCTGAATTCCAGATTGGACTAAAACTGAATGAGGATCAGCCTCTCACCCAGTAGATGCAACATCGCTGAGTCCAGAATAAGTCTACCACCGACCCCATATCTTGGCGTGCTTATGTGGTCAACCCCATGCCCAGCAAATGGTTTCCTCCAGTTTGGAGCACCAGTTCATCATCAAGTGCCAGCTCGCAAACTTGGGAGGGTACGCGGCATTCCAGTGACGTGCTATATCTTGCGTAGCGAACAACAAGCCCATACCCACCAAGGCCGTGCTCCCCTAGGTCACCCAGGGACCTCCATTATTCCCAACAGTGCCAGTTAGGGAGAAACTTCCACTGGCCTCTCCAATACCTCCACCAGTACCACACCAACAGACGGCCAATATTGCGCGATAATGAGACACGGCCACACCTCAATGTAAAAGTCTGCCCAGGGAGCGCACATTGGTTACACTGCAAAGTAGGGCTCCTACTCACCCTTCAGTGATGCGCCAGTGTTAGGTAAGTGGAATACAGATAATGGAGTTGGGTAAGGCGCAGTCAGGAGGAGGTGCGTGTCCCTCCAGTCTGCATCGTCAAAAGGGCAAACATAGGCCTCCCATTTTTTTTCGTTTGAGGAGAACAATTCTGGGAGTTAAGGATTAAGGATTTATATATTTGTGAAATCCCTCCTTTGCCCATGGGTCCCTGAAGTAGTTTGGCTCAAGCGAGTTATACTCGGGGAGGATTAATAAGTTCCCTCTGATGACAGTGGAGTGTGTGTCATAACGGTAACTGTACTTATGAAACTATGTTTTGGAAAGTGTGAACTATGCTTGCAAACTTGAAATGTTATAATGGACGTTCCCTATCCCACTTCGCCCAGTTGGATAATACCAATGTTATCCATTTTTGGAAGCCTTCGAGGTGGAACGTCATTGCCCCTCCACATTGGGGTCTGTTGGGTGGTTTGCTTTTCCCACCGAAGTGGCCTCAGCACCATGCGCCATGTGGAGAACACCACCTTAATGGACTCAGGGAGGGAACGGGGGAGAGGCCCCCTGTAAAGTAAATGGAGGACACTATTGATACCCTGTAGGGAGAGCTCTAGTGTATAGGCCATGTCCTCCCCATCCCCCATTCATCCAGTCATTAATGACCAGCAATTGCGAAGCCCAGTAATATAGTTGAATATTGGCCATGTCCATGCCCCCGTGTAAGGGCGACTGGCAACATTTATCCTATGTGTAGGTAACTGGCTCTCTATATACTATACCAAAAAGAGGTAAAGTGTTCAGAGAGTCCAGGGATCCCCAGAGGCTTTAACCCCTTCCCTGCGCCGTGAATTCCGCTGCAGCGCGGGGGGTTTTGGGGGTGGGTGCGGAATGCCTCACGGGCGGTGTGTGCTCATGATGGCGTGGTTCCGTCACAACCCCGCCCACTCATTAATTCTCCAGTAAAGGCGGGGAATTAGTGCCGCGTGGGAGGAGTGGCAGCGGCATGACGGCTCCACGCCGTCATAAGCACACTCCTACGTGGTGATGTCATGAGCACGGAAAGGGTTATAGAGCTTAAACTAGATAATTCTAATACTCTCTTTTGTGGTAGTGTGGGCGAGCATGCAAGCTTATTAGCCTCTTCGATGCGTCAGACAGCCCCTGGCCGTCCGACATCATGGTGGGCGTGTGCGGAGGACGTCCGGGGGTCGTCCATTCCGCGCACTTGTGGAACTCTTCCGCGGGGCAATTCCAACTACGTCAAAGCGGTTAGAGGGCAGTGTTAATTATTTGTTGTTTACACAGTGGCAATAAATGAGACACACACTCCATTAATAAATCCAAGACCAATTTATAAAAATAATACTTAGTTATATTTATTTTGTAGAACCACAGAACTTCGTCCTAGGCAAATACATTTTGCAATAGAAATACTTTTCAATCTCAAAAGTGGACACTGTAATTTTCAGGCTTTGCAATGTTGACCTATGGGAGGAAGAATACATATAGGTAACATCGACTTACAATACCTGGAGGGGGTACTAGAAAGCACTGTTCACTGCCCTCCTGGAAAAATCTGCACTCTCTACGTGGCCATGACCAATTCCACAACTGAAATCCTGCCTGTAGGTGAAGATTCCCACCTTGAGGTCACGTGACCCACAGGAAGTAGAGATGATTACTAAATTCCGCTTAAAGCGGCTAGTCGCAGTGGCGAGAGACAGTAGAGTCTTGTTTATTTACGGGGAATGGGAGCTATTTTCCCCCTATTTTGTCTCTAGCGGAGGCGGGGTTTGAACATATTGAGAGAAAAGAGTTCTACCAGTGAGGGAGGCGAACATCGATGTGCCCAGAAAGTCCACCACTTTTCAAAACAAAAGTTTCGATAAACAAAAGGTGTCAAAAGAAAATGTATGTGATTAGATCCCTTATTTTATTCCTGCAATTTAGAGGTTTTACTGACTAGAAGGCAGACTGTTGGCGGTGTTTTTCAATCTATAGTCTAGGTCTGTTTCCAGCCGAAGAGTTAAATTTCACTGGTTCGTTTACAAAATGATATACATTGTACTTTGGAGCCCCCATGTGTGTATTGTTGGTATTACAGAAGTGCGAGTCGGGCTCACTGGCATGTTTTGACTTGTTTAAATGTTTTTAGAAATTGCCTGTAATGTAACGTGGAAACAAATTTCAACAAGTATACCTGAAAGAACAAAAAAGCTAACGCACAGTTATTATTTATAGATATCTCATAAAATGTCCTTTCTGCACACTTCAATACATATTCTAATTTCTTTTCTGCAATGGTCTGAGTTGCAATGTGATTTTTTTGTGATGTAGTGGGGAGGGGGGGGCGGTTGGGGTCAGGATGTTGCCTTTTTATTTATTTTATGTTTATTTGCAGAGTTTTATATAGCGCTGGCTAGACCCGGAGTTATCAGAGCGCTTTACATGAAGATCAACTAAAGACATTTATATCTTGTGTATTTATTTGTGTGCATGCACTTATTGATGTAGGTTCTATGGCAAACGTTGTCCAAGGCATTATATAATGCCTTCATAGGTAAAAGAGGAGCAGATATAATTGTCAATCTCAAAGCTCCTATTTAAAAGTTGCAAAACAGGGAGTGGAGCTTGGAATTGGTGGTTGTGAACCCTGGTGACCATCAGGGATTACTAGTTTGTCAGCCAGACAGGAAGAAGAAGACATGTGTAGGGCTTTGTAGGAGATGCATGCCGTCATGAATTGTGCTCTAGCTTCAATGAGAGATCACTGTAGTGTTTTGAGGACTGGTGTGATGTGGTCATACTTTTATTGCATTTTGATGTGTTCTGGGTACAACTATTGTCAGCAGGTAGCGTTTTCTTTATCGCAGACTACCATAGCACAGCTGTCTGGTTTGGTAAAGACATCTTAGGGAATTTCAGAAAGTTGGCTTAGAAATGCATTACGCCCGTGGATACCATTGGCTTTGTGGTTTGTAACTCACATTTTCTGGCCTCCTATTTGCTGGCTTTATTTGCTTTAGTCTCACCTGGTTCAGTTCGTCCCTCCCATTGCCTAAACCGTGTTTACCGTATTGTTTCACAAACTCCCTTTCTGTAAACAGGACTTTACATTTTGTTCTTATCTTGTCACATTTGCTGTGCATTCGGAGACAGAGGTCAAATGTCAGGCGCTATCTTCTGAGGGTGCTTGTTTACTTTTCTTTCACTAACTTCAAGGTGAGAGGATCTATGTGACAATCTTGCTGGATACTGGTGGTAGGAAAGAGGTTTTTTTTTCTAGGACACAACAACGTTTAAACGAACTGTGGAAGTATATCCGAATATATCAGAATTAGGAACACAAATGAAGCACATTTTTTTCTTATTTCTGAAGTGTTGGAAACCTACTTTAATATGATCAAAACAAATCATGACATCAATATCCACACATTATCATTTGTGCGCTGCATAGTTTTACTAGTAAAACTGTATGTCTGTGCAAATGTAATGGCCATTTCAATTGAAAATGTGTTGTCTGTAATGGCAGTGCGCTGCCATACCACACATACTCCGCTCTACGTCACTCCACTCTACTTTGTAGCACTCCACTCAACACCACTGCAATAAACTCTGCACCACTCATCTTTACACCACTCTGCACCACTCCACTCTATGCTACTTCACGCTCTGCCTCTCTACTCTAATCTGTACCTTTCTACTCCATGCACTCTTCGCAACTGTACTCTACACCACTGCACTCTTCGTCACTGAACTCTACAGCACTCCAGTCTAGGCCACACCAATCACCTCAGCACAACTCTACGCCACTCTGCAACACTGCACTCTATGCCAATACAATACACTCTACGCCAATGCACTTTTTTCTGTAACACTCAACATTATGCCCCGCCACTCTACGCCAGTCTATTCTACTCTGCACCACTGCACTGTATGCCACTGCACTCTACACCACTTTACACCATTACATCCACGCAACTCCACTCAGCTATACACAACTGCACTCTAGCCTGCACAACTCCACTCTACGCCACTTCACTCTACTCTAACACAACCTACTATACGCCACTGCACTGTATGCCACTACTCCACTTCGCACCACTCCATGCCACTCTTCTCTTAACCACTGCGCTCTACACCAATGCACTCTACACAACTGCACTGTGTCACTGCATCAATCAATCAGGGGCTTGTAAAGCGCGGCTACTCACCACTCTACTCCAATCTACACCACTGCACTCTGACACTCTACCTGCAACACTGCACTCTCCACCACTGAACTCTATGCAACTCTACTCTGCACTACTCTACGCCACTGCACTCTACTCTGCAACACTATGCTACTTTATTCTGCACCACTCTATGCTACTCTACACTGCCCCACTCTAAGTCACTACAGTCTATGCCACTCAACTCTGCACTCTATGCCACTACACTCTACACCACTTGACTGTACTCTGCACCACTTTCTTCTGCATCACTCCACTTCACTTTGCTCCACTCCGCTCCACTGTGCTCCACTCTACTCCAAGCCACTCCACTCTGCGCCGCTGCACACTGAGCCGCTCCACTCTACGCCACTCTACGCCACTACACTTGACGCCGCTCCACTCAGCGCCGCTCCAATCTGTGTCACTCCAAGCGACTCCACTCTGTGCCAGAACTCTCTGCACTACTGCACTCTGCGTCACTACTCTTTGCACTCCTACACTCTGTACCACTACTCCCTGCACTACTGCACTCTGTACCACTACTCCCTGCACTGGTGCACTCTGCGCCACTGCACTCTGCGCCACTATTCCCTGCACCACTACTCTCTGCATTAGTGCACTCTGCGCCACTACTCCACTTCTCTCTGCGCTTCTACTCTCTGCTTCACTGCACTCTGTGCCACTACTCTGCGCCACTACCCTCTGCACTACTGCACTCTACTATGCACTGCATTCTACAATTCTACATTGTATGCCTCTGAATTCAATGCCAATGGACTCTACTCTACGCCACTCCAGTGTATACCATTGTACACGACTCCACACTATGGCTCTCCACTACACGACACTCTTCTGCCACTCCACTACACAACACCCTTCTGCCACTCCACTCTACAACACTCTTAACACTATACAACACTCTACTCCACTCTTTGCCATTCCACTCTACGGCACTCCATGCCACTCTCCTCTATGCCACTAACTTTTTGCCATGCTGAACAGCAGCCACGGTGTGGTACAACAACATGACTGAAACCTTTGGCAAAGCCAATAGCTCTTGCATAGACGAGATCTATTGGCTTTGCCAATGCTTGTTTATAGCTGGAGATGGCTTTGCTCGTTTTCTTTTCGAAGTCTGTGGCAGAGCCTTGACACTAGCACAAGCAGGGCATCAGGTCTCTTTGCAGCCTTGTATCTTTCTGCGCCAGCTGGGCACCTCTCTCTCTCTTCTCTGCTGCTGCTGCTTGTCTGCAGTGACCTGAACCTGTTCTTTCCTTTCTGTTCCTAGGTCAGCAGCAAAGATGAGGACTTCCTGGACCTCTCGGTCGATGTGGAGCAGAACACTTCCATAACACATTGCCTAAGGTGAGCAAACACTTTCTTTTTTAAGTAAGGGGAGGTTTCTTTTGCCTTTTAATGGAGGCTGTGAATGTCTTCTGTGCATTTGAAGCTGTGCTGTTCTGGGCGTCTGCGAGATGTGCCTCGCGACCACCACGGCTGCTCTCGTGGGGGAGATGAAATACAAATGAGAACATAAAGTGGAATGATGGCGCGTGTGGCTCAGCACGCCGGGATAATGCTCGTAAATTATAGCGTGTCCCACTGAGCGCTGACATCATATAATTATCTGCTTAATTCGGAGCTGCATGCGGGCTTCGTGTGTTTACTTTTTTCTAGGCTGTAGACTGAAAATTGCCGTCTTTATTTCAAGTATTATTTGAAGATACTCGGTAATATTGTAGTATACTTTCCATGTAAGTGTTTCTTATACATTAGACGGGCAGACTCTACTTTTCCCAATGAATATATGAGCAAAGCCCTCCGTTTTCCCTCCTTTGTAGGCAAACGTTTTTTTCTTCCGTTTTATATAGCGCGACCTCGACCTGAAGGTATTGGAGCGCTTTACATGAGCACCAGTTACGTTACCCAAAGACACTTTCATTTTTGTTAGGCACGGGGAGATTGAGTGATTTGCCCAGAATCACAGGATGTTTTAGCATCGTTGCCGAGACTCGAACCCGGTTCTCTCATGATAGACAGCTGTCTCTCTCAGGCTGCAATAATAACTCACTGGCATTATGCAAACAAGGCATCCCACTCTTTGCACAGCATTAATGAACTGTCAAGGGGCAGCTTTTTGAGGATTCTCTGGAATGAGTGTTGGATCCACCAGTGGTCCCTATGTCTGCCACCTTTCACCTAGTCCCATCATCGCCTGGGGGACTCCCTCATACCATTGCAGACAGAAGGCTGGGAATATTCTTTTACAGTGAGCTGCCCTTTTCCTCAAATGTAACATGATTGAAAAGGAAGGAACTACCAGCTAAACGTGCTTATGAAGTTCCTGAATAAATAAGCAAGAAGTCCAGAGCAGGATGCTATCGTGATGTGGTGTGTCTGTGTGTGCATGGGCAGTGTGGACATGTACAGAATGTAGCTTGATTGGTGGAAGCGCGTTATGATGCCCAGACTGTTGGTTGGGTAAGATGGGGCAGCCTGTAAGTTAATTAAAGTTGGAGGGAGGATACATTTCTGACATAAACTTTAGAAATGTAGCTGTTTCTTGGGGCCTAGCATGTATTAAGAAGTTACCTCCTACTTAAGGGGCTTAAGTCCCTTTTGTGTGAAAATCCTGCTCTCCATCTACAACAATTTACCAAAAGCATTTCGAAGAACCTGGGTGGCAATGCAGTGAACATGTGGAGGCTGAGATCGAAGGCAGTATACCTGAGGTTTGAGAGGAGCCTTGCAACCAGGAAGGAGTAAACTGGCACCTTCACCCTAAAATCTGCCAGCAAACGCTGCCAGTACTTGTGGATGGCCCGGAGGAGCACAGTAGGAAAGTGGGGGCGGTGAGCAAAGGTCTGGTGGGCTATAACATGAAAGTGGTTGGTGTGTCTCAGTGCGCTGCAACAAGGAGCTCAATCGAGGGCAGTAATCTGGATATTTGATGGAAGTGTCTGATCAAGAAGAGAGCTGATCTCTACCGTTTATAAGCTGAGCTGTTTGTCTTGCTTATAAATGAACTAAGGTTTAATGCTATTGCGTTTTGATATAGTTAGAAATGGGGGTCTCTAGTTAGCAATGGTTTGCACCCTTGTACAAGTTGGGACCCTTCTTCTAGTCAGGGTAAGGCGGATACACTTCTAAAATTGCCCTTGCTCACCCCCATGGTAGCTTGGCACAAGCAGACAGGCTTATATAAGGCAGTGTGTAAAGTATTTGTGCACACATATGGTAATACAGTGAAAACACTACAAACGGACACCACACAAGTTTAGAAAAATAGGTAATCTTTATCTAAACCAAACTGGACCAAAACGACAAAAATCCACAATACAGTAATCAAAATGTAGTCTTTAGAAGGTAAAAGCAGTTCTGTCCATAGCAAATTGTAGATGCAGCACTTTCAACACAAAGTACCTTGGATGCATCACAAGCAAACACAGCCGCAGGGAAGGTGATGCGACGGTTCCTTACGCGCAGGGAAGGTGATGCGTCGGTTCCTTAATCCAGGGGAATTGATGTGTTGGTTCCTTACTGCCAATCAGGGGAGGTGATGCGTCGGTTCCTTACTGAAGGGTAGGTGATGCATCGGATTCTTACAATGCGGGGAGATGATGCGCCGGTTTCCTACGGCGGTCCCGGTGTCCTTGTATAGTAGCCACCCTGGTACAATCTCATATTTGTCAGTTCCCGATGCGGCAATGGTGCTGCGTTGGTCTCTCCAGCTGCGGTCCCATGATGCATTGGTTCTTTCAGCCGCACAGCAGAGCCTGCATCGGTATCAGTGCAGTGATTTTGGAGCTCGGTGCACGGGATTCGGCATGTGACAATTTCTTCAGCAGCGTAGCAGCAATGCATTGGAAAAGGGTGAGGATGCATAGCACTTCTTGTAGTTGCATCTCTTTTCCAGCTCCCAACAGCAGGAACAACCACCAGCGGCCCAACTCAGCAACAGGCACCTCTTGGCAGATCAGAACTCCCTGAAAGTAAGTTTACGGGAGCTGGTGGTGAAGTGTTTGTGGCCCTGCGACTTCAGAACAGGAGGCAAGCTCTACTTCAAGCCCTTGGAGATCTTCTTCAAGCAGGATACACAGCATACAGCACACAGCAAAGTCTTTGTCCTTGTCTTGGCAGAAACAGACACTGCAGGCCAACCCCAGACAGCACACTACAAAAGGGCAGTGCTTTTCCTTCAGCTTTTCTCCTTGGCAGAGGTTCCTCTTGTGTCCAGAAGTAATCTAAAGTTCTGGGCCTTGATATTTATACAGCATTTCTTTTTGTTCTCTTGTGGCAGAGAGGCTCTGTGCTCAGTCAAAACCAGTTCTGTCCTCTCTGGTCCAGCTTCCTGGCAGGAGGTGAAGACAGCATTGTGTAAGGCAGACCAGGCTCGTTCAGGTGAAAGGAAATCTCCTCCCCCCCTAACTCTAAATGTAGCCCAGGTCTATTCAGCCCAGCCCTGACTCTTCCATGAAAGACTTGGCATAAGGCATCTTTGGGAATGCCTTATGCCAAGTGTATGTTTGGCCTGAGACATACTATGGTGATAGATGATAGGTGAGAACAAGGGTGCTGTCCTCGGATTTAGGGTGTGCACACTCTTTATCACGGACCAATAATGGTCCTCTTAATCTATAATATTTATTTCCAATGAAAAATCTTTAGAGACAATGTCCTTTATGTCATTTTTATTCGTGTATTTCTAATGATGCTTTCTCATTGAATACGTCATTTTCCAATTATTAGCAGGTTTCAATGGTACAACATAACACTTTCACCCAATGCATTTTGGGTACAAATGGACCCTTCGTCGGGGGTCTCTACGGAAGGAAATAAAGAATACATAATGAGCCCCAAGCTACGTTCTAGGTCATTAAGTAACATACCTCATTTTCAACAAATCCTGAATTTTATCGCTTGAAATAAACGAGTTGCTCAACACATGTCTGATAATAACTACATGACATTTGGGCGCTAGAGGCTTAAAGATTGACAAAATTAAGAACCAACTATCGTCTAAATTAAACATAATGCGCTTTAAACAAACAAAGATTCCTCTCGCATTTATATGGCGTTGCTCGCCCGTACTCACAGTGAGATGTAGCGTCACAGCTTCCTGCTCTTTCATCCAATACCTGCCGCATTTAGATCGCTTAGCGCTAACCCCCCTTATAGCTGCTCTGATAGGTCGGTTACGCGATCACGTGGTCGCTGCATATTAAAAATGCTAACATTGCGTCTATGTGAAAAAATGAAGATTCACTCCCGAAACCCACTAAATCTAGCTTGTATTTACTCTACCTAAATCAAAGCTGAAAATTACCGCCCGTGATAATTTAATAAAAAACCTACTCGAGGTTATTGAATGTAAACCCTTTGCAGGACCATAATTGGCTGGCGAAAATTATAGATTAATCAACATGTGCAATATTATTAAACATAATAAAGTCTGAGTGTGAAACGCTATGTATTATACCTATGCTCATGCAAATATGCCTGGAAGCAAAAGCGGTCGGCCATTTTGGAACGGTCAATTAGATTCACTGAAAATACAAGGGTTCTATGTATGAAAGAGGCAAACGTATATCACAAGATAAATAATACGAATTACAAAGAACAATTCTAATATAACAAAACTAATGTTGAAAACAAAATATGTCATACAACGTCATGAAAACGAGCACAATGTCCTCCGCCCTGTCAGGGCAAATCCTGTCTCATAGATCAAAAATCTATAGAAAACATGTAAGTTCCAACCTGTCATTGAGCCCATCTGGCTGAAGGCTTCCCATTTTTTTAATCCAAAAGTATTCAGATCTCAGTCTCATTTTATGTGTATCAACATCTGGGCGACCTTTGACCACTTCTAATATGGTGAAACGTAACTGGGCGATGTTATGTCCTGACTCTGTCCAGTGGGCTGCCACTGTGGATTTTGTATTCTTTAACCGGATATTACTCTTGTGCTCGGTTATTCTTACCTTCACCTTACGTTCCGTCTGGCCCACATATAACTTACCACATGGGCACTTGATGCCATATATAACTCCTTTGGTGTCACATGTGCTTGAATGCTTTAATTGTATCACTTGTCCCGTCCTTGGATGTGTAAAAGATGATCCCGTTATTACATTGTTGCAATGTGTACAATTTTCACATTTTCGCATTCCTTTATATGTGGGTTCATTGGGTTCCTTGTTCTTATGCTTGAGCAATTCTTTGAGATTCTTGGATCTGTTGTATGCGAATGTTATCCGGTTGGCAAATAAAGGCTGTAAATCCGGTTCTTGGGTGATAATGGCCCAATGTTTTCTCATGATGTTTGTGATTTTGGCCGATTGCATGGAGTATTTCAAAACACATACTGTGAGTTTCTGATCCATTTTATCTTTTTTAGTTAGTAAGGATTCTCTTGGTAAAGCCATGACTTTATTTTTTGATTCTTTCAGAAGTTGTTTAGGGTACCCTCTTTTCTCGAATTTCATGATCTGTCTGTCGATGGTTTCAGAAGCTTCCTTGGTGTCTGATGTGATCCTTTTATATCGAATGAATTGAGACATCGGGAGATGTTGTTTCAAAGCCTGGTGATGAAAACTTAAGTAATGCAACCCACTGTTGCGATCTGTTTCTTTGATGTGTACACTTGTGTGTATTTGGCCCTGTTTGATAGCGACTTTTACATCCAAAAAGGATAATTCTTGGTGATCTATCACATGTGTGAACTTGATCCTGGCGTGTACCGAATTCAGTTTCTCTATGTTAGCTGTGAGTTCTTCTTTTTTCCCTTTCCACATGATGAATATGTCGTCAATGAATCTTTTAAAGACAAGCAATCCTTTTTGCCAATCCGGGTTGTTCAGAATATGTTCATTTTCGAACTTAGACATGAAGATGTTCGCGTAGGAAGGTGCCCCAGCAAAGCCCATGCTGGTCCCACTGCACTGTGCATAATATTCTTCATCCCATTCCAGGTAACTGTGGAATAGTGCAAAGTGTAGAATTTCCATCAAGAAAATTTTTTCTGAACCTTTCACCTCGTTCTTTAGTAAGCACCACTCCATTGCCTCAAGTCCCTCATTATGGGGGATCGAGGTATATAGTGCAGTGACATCAATTGAACTTAGCCAAATTTTCTTCATTTTCGGGAATCTTAACTTCTGTGAGAACATTTAAAAACGCAGTAGTGTCTTTGAGGTGGGTGCACCAATTTTGAACTAATGGTTGTAAAAACCAGTCCAGATACTGTCCAATGGGTTCGGATAACGACCCACAGGCTGATACTATCGGCCTGAACGGTGGATTTGTTGGGTGCTTATGCACCTTGGGCAACATGTAAAACTGTGGTCTCCTTGGGTACTTTATATTCAGAAATTGATAAGTTTTGTTAGTGATCCATTTCATTTCTAAAGCCTTGTCTAATATCTCTTTCAATGTGATAGCGAAAGTCTCTGTAGGGTCTTGTTCCAGTTTGTGATAAATGGTAGTGTCTTGAAGATGTTGTTTCACACTCTCATTATAAAAAGTTGAGTTCATTACAACTAGGGCTCCCCCTTTGTCTGCTTTTTGAATGGTTATATCAGTCATCTTTTTCAATGTATTCAATGTGTTCCATTCCTTCTTAGAGAAATTAACCAGTTAAAGAAGTAAGACAAAAAAACGAGAAGTGAGTGCAACTGTTGATCAATATAAACATACTATGGTGAGAAATATTCTAAGCTCAAGCGTGTGTTCCTGATTGGTGTTGCAGATCGGGGAAGAAAGGGTTGTGCCCTCCTGCAGTTTATAAACCTTATGTTGAAGACAGCTTGCTTGTCAATTATGGTTCAAGAATACTGTGTTTTATCATGCATGTTATTATTTGCTTGTTTAAAATTACGAGTCTGTTTGGCAGCTTGGGGAAGTAGAGTATAGGGCCTTCTGTGTGATCGTTAGTCTGTGTACTCTATGTGCATGTTCTTGTGTTGTGAAGATGAGGAAGGTGTCCCTTCGATGTGTTTTTTTGGTGATGCAGTGGGTGCCTTCATGCAATGTCTTTGTTTTCGATTTGTAATGTGGGGAAGGTGGGCACCTTGTCTCAATCTATGTGCTCTTGTTTTTCAGAGAGTGGAAGATATGTTTTATTCCCGGTCTCTGTGCACATGTTGTTGGGGATGCAGTGTAGGAATGGCGAATACCCAACCCTGTAACAGAGTTTGGCAAAATGTGTAGTACATGCTTGTTGTGGTGTGTAATGGTCACATGTTTTTCCTGTATATGTTCTTGGGCTAGTTGTCATGGTGTATGAATAGGAGGATTCAGCTGTTGCCTAGCCCTGGAAGCAAAGCGCATTGATGTTTTTGAGTGGGTTGTTAATGGGTTTCTCCTATATGTGCCCAGGGGCATGGCATCATTGTGTACAGGCAGGGGAATTTGATAGGTGCTTGGTACTAGAAGCTGAGTACATTGATGTTTGTTTACTTTTGTGTATGCTTTTTTTGTGTTGAATCTTTCAATGTTAAGTGAGGATGGAAGGATCTGATGGTCATGCGATTTAGCTTCTAAGAACATAACAGTAGGGTAGGTGTAGGTTGTATTTGATTAGCACGAACCTATCCAAAAGGCGGTGGAGCACTTTATAGAGTCAAATACAAACATAAAGTCAACGATTGATAGGTGAGGTTCTGGTTTGTGGATGGTTAATGCATTGTGATGCAGTGTTCTGTGAAGAGGTGTATCTTCAACTCTTTTCTAATCTGAGCAGTGTTAGAGCGGTCTTAATGGATATGGGGATGTTGTTTCTGATACTGGCTGCATAGATGCAAAAGACCTGCTATCTTGTTTTTTTCCATTTTTGCACTTATAAAGGGTGCAGTGTCCTAGCTGCTGGTGTGTCCAGAACCATATGGCTACTGAGATTGAATGCAAGATAAGCTGTGCGAGTTATGTTATGTTATGTTAAGGGGGTGCTTGTAAAGCGCACTGTCACCGTGGGTTTCCTGGCGCTGATTGGATGCCGAGGGGACAGAGGGACTTTAGCTAGGTTGTGGGAAGAGCCAGGTTTTTAACGATTTACGGAATTGGATGAGGGTGCTAGAGGTCTTGATTGGGGAAGGGAGGGAGTTCCAGAGTTTGGGGCCAAGGTAAGCAAATCTCCGACCACCAGATCTACAGAGTTTGATGGGGGGGACAGCCAGGAGGTGTAGGTGTGATGATCTAAGATTACGTGAGGGACAGTAGGGCTGGATGAGGGATTTCAAGAAAGCAGGGCAAGAACCAGAAAGAGATTTGAAAATAAGGCAGCCGAGCTTAAAGGCTGCCCTCAGGCTAACAGGGAGCCAATGCAACTTGATAAGGAGAGGTTTGGCAGACTGCCATTTTGGTATCCCGAGGGCCAGTCTCGCCGCCTGGTTTTGAATGATTTGCAGCCTATGGATGGAAGATTTGGGCAAACCATGATAGATGGAATTCGAAAAGTCCAAGCGGGAGAGGACGAGGGCCATAATAACTTGCAGCAGGGCATCGGGGGTGAGGAGGCAAGCCACCTTCCTGATCCTGCGCAGCTGGAACATGCAGGAGGAGACCACTGTCCCCACCTGGGGCCCAAGAGATAGCCCGGCGTCAATGGTGACCCCGAGACTTTTCACCGAGGCCACCGGAGTAGGAGGGAGACCAAGTTCTGCCGGCCTAAAATGCGAACCCCAGTGGGCGAGTGACACTTGTTGTCGCCAAACGTAGACGGCATATACTTATTCAGTTATATGGCTATGCCCATCGGATCCTCCGCACACCACCGATCTAACCCAAACTCCAGCAAGCCACACAACACAGAAGGGGACAATACGCGGCTTAGACAAAAGACACACAAGGAACATCACAAGTCCTAGGAGCACGAGACGACCACACAATACATACACACATGTAAGATGCAAACTACCTCAACTTGGAGCTAAAATAGCTATGCAGTGCATATATGGGTATCACAAACTCACATAAGAGAAGGAGAAGCTAAAACATGAATGTACAAGCCATGTTAAGGAACTATTTAAGAAAAGCTATACAACGAACCTTTTTCTCTGATTGGTTATTACTTGCCGTACCCTATAAAGCATGTATATTTATAGCAGATTTCCATTAAAAAGAAAATGTTGCTAACTTGACACACTAGTTGTACAGCTTGATATGTTGGACTCTCACGGATCTGACCGAGGTTACAAAGGTTGGGGTAAACTTACTCAGTGACTAGGTAAAAATCTGAAGCAATGACAAATTGGTGGCTAATGTAAGATTTCAGTTGCTGTCTTAAAAAGTCTGATTATGGATTTGAGCTGCCTACTAAGGTTATTTGCGTTTTTACCAAAATCCTTACACCAGAATTCAGGATGTAGCCACTAGGTATCACAGATATACAAACCAGTTACAGACAAGTAACTTTCTCTTTGACCATTTATATTGGACTGACAGCAAACTGAGTTATCTCTTCATTAGATCACCTTAACAACCGTTGAAGCAGTGAACATGTAGTAATGTAATAAAATAAATCTGCAATGTAGAAGCTGTCTAGAAGCTTGCATCCAAAGAGCTTGATTACTGAGAGCACATGTAAAAGGCCATGATCTATCTATGCTTTTTCAGTCAGTGGTGGGTCTACCAAAGTCTTCAATCAAGCCCTTTTATGATGTTTGCCTTTCCACTTCCTAAATCTTACAAAGTATGGCTCCAGAATCAGGAGCAAGAGTCTGGTTCACAGTCTTGATTTCAGTATCAAAGATTTGGAAAGGCTACTTAGTTTGCTGGTCTCTGCTGTGATACAGAGGGCAACAAGGCAGTGAAGACGTCATTTAGGAAATCTGAATAAAGAAAAGTGTAAACAGCAAAAGGGCGGTGGTGACGCCGCTCTACTAAAATACCAGTAAGGTTTCATTTACAAGTTTTCAGCCCACCATTGACGTTGATTACATGATCCTGAAAGGTTTAATGACAGAGGAATGTTTGCTTTTGCCTTGGGACCATTTTTTGATTTCTAAAGAGTGTGTATGTGGGGATGATTCTTCTTCAAGCAGTACTGGTGGATTGTTGTGAACTGCTACCAAAAAGAGTGACCTGAAGCCTTGACCAAAGCTGCTCAGGAGCAGAACTAGAAGATTTCAGTGCAGGCTGGTGCTCTAAAGGGAAGGACATGGTTGCCTTTGTGTCTTGAGAGTATGTTTCTCACAAACCTATCCTTCCCTTTCAAAGCCACTGTTTTAAAATAAATGTAACCGGGCTGGTCTAGCATTTACTCTGTGTATTATCTTCACACCATATATACACAGTTTTGGGGAGAATGCTTCGAATTTCCTTCCCAGCTGTTGTCTCTCCTTGTTACTCTTCTCATCCATTGAGATTTCCACATGTGATTTGATGCCCCAGCTGCAGGTTCTTCTTTCCTCACAGTAGAGGGTTGTGCCAATCCCCCCACAGCTCGTCCCACACTCATCTCATCTCTTCCTCGACCTGATGCTGATTGTTCTCAACTGAACGAGTATCTTCATCAGTTCCCGTTTTTGGTCAAGTTTAATGAATTTTTAATTTCACCCTCACTCCCTAGTTAGTACATTATTTAGCTAACTTTAACAGTGAGATTGTTCCTAATACTACTGAGTTACATGCACACAATAAACCTCTTCCTGGAACAGTAACTCCAAAATATCTATTGCATAATGAACTTCGACTTCAGCTCTACATTCCTTTGGCTAATTGTCCGAAAGAGATCAGCTATAAGAAAGGCTGACTCCAAGTTCCTACCAACTGTAACAAACTCAAAAGGCATTGGTGTCTCCAAAAATGGAAGGCAGGGGGGTGGCGGGGATTTGCTGATAGTACATTTTGCGTGCATCAAAGGCAATTAAAGTGCTATACGGACAGGAAGCCGTTCCTTCAAATCCTGAATCTTAACAAGTGTAGACTGTACAATTACCCACGTTCCTAAACAGAGCATGGCCATAATGATTCAGAAATCTCCCTTTGCCTTGTGATTGAAACTGGCAGTGACATGAACCACGTGACTCCTAAAAAACAAAGAACTTATCTGGCTCTGCGAGAATTTTAATAGCTGTCCTCAATATTAAACACAAATATTAGCGCTGAGGGACACATTCAGAAGGTGTGAGTCACCCAGATCTATAATCCGACTTCTGGACAGATTATAAGACCGAATCCACAATGCCATGCACAGGTAAGTACTGACTTCACGTGACTAAAAAGTGAAATATATTCATTTATGTATCCAAGGTAGTGTAGTCCTACCCAACCACTCGGAGATTCAAACGTGGTCCTTGGAAACCAATCTGGTGGTCCTTTCTTAAAGCTGGTCTCTAGACTCCACTTCCTCCACAACAGGAGTCAATTCTTTGGAGACAGCGCCTCATTTTAGTGACTGCATTCTGACATTTCACATACATGCTGAAGACACATAGAAATATTGTAACAAAAGGGCAAGAGGGCTCACACACAATTGTCACCTTATTCCAAATTACCTCTCTCTGCGTACGGGCCAGAATGTGCTCTTCCTTAATGCCAACAAATCCTAGTCATTACTTGCCCCTTCACTCTCCTGGTATTGTTTTGGCTAACCTTGGTCACTGGTCTCATTAAGGCACTTGCAAGAGCAGTCCTTTGAGTGCCATTGAATTGGATATTTGTTATTTACAATGTGAAGACCCTAAAGAAACGGATCATGCTAATATTCATAGACATGTTATCAAGATTACATGATTTTTGGAAACCAGAAGGTGGGTTCCCAAATAGTCGTGTGACATTTTCTCATCGGGGCAAATCGCATTTCCCGCTATTGATTTTGAAACATTTGTGTGTCTACCAGGAGTTTGTAAGTAAATTTTGTTAGTAAAGCAAATAAGTAAAATCACAGCTGGCATCAGAATATTGTGCAGTAAGGTGTGTAGTGCCCTGAACCCCATCATTTTAGTGACTGTCTTAATAATTGAATCAATATTTTCTTTCTCAACAGAGGATTCAGTAATACAGAAACTCTATGCAGTGAATATAAATATTACTGTGAGCAGTGCCGCAGTAAGCAGGAAGCACAGAAGAGGCGAGTATAAGATGGCTTACTCTAAATGTTGAAAATGGATTTGTAAAAATTGATGTATCCTTTATATTTTGTGATGTTCAGATGAGAAGATGCAAAAGGTTAAATGTCAAATTTAGTAATATTATTCCATATGCTGGGTAGATCACTGTATCCCAACTCTGATGTGGCACATATTTGCTTAGAATATGTAAAGTTATTTTAGGGTTGGTCTGGGTTGGAGGAGGGGAGTGACACAGAGTAACACTTGAATGTCCTGGCAGTTCCTCCCCACCTTCACTAGAGGAAAGTGTTGGGTCTCCAGGAGACTTCACTATGCCTGCTTTCACCACAGCCTTTAATCAGGCTAGAAAACACTTGTCCTGTGGATAGCCATGCCTCTGCCATGTGTGAAGTCTGCTGACGATGGACCGATCGATGGAGGGCAGGAGCTGAATTTAAATGCACTTCAGACCCAGCAGCATGTGGGACACTACAGTCATGATTTGCTAGCTGGAACACTGAGAAGCATCTCCCACTCTCAGCTTGCCTTTCTGTAACGGAATGTTGTACCCCGCCTTTGACATGTTATGGACGTCACAGTTCCACCTGCTACTCAGCAATGTGAGAGGGAGACCATGATCCTGCCTCAAAAATGTTTTAATGTCTTTGTACTCCCAAAACTTAAAAGAAGTTGCCGTCCTCAGTTTTGCATCTGAGACTTGTCCGAGAAGAAGCCTATGTCTATTTTGTTGGATCTATCCGCTGCCTTTGACACGATGGACCATGAAATCTTGTTGGATCTAGTCCAAGCAGCAGGTATAAATAGCTTCTCCTTTCAATAGGTAGGATCTTATCTAAAGTAGTCCAACTGACCTCCTTTGTAGCAGAAAGTGTGCCAGGAAAATATGGATTCCCATAAGAATTTGTGCAGTCCCCTCATTTGTTTAATATATATCTTAGACTCTTAATAAGAGTGTGGCTTAGAGGCGGTGCTGACTAATTATGCTGAAGATTTGCAGATTCTACCTTGTTTAGATGGAAATCCCACTACTTAACTAGACTTCCAAAATACTATGGGCCAGATGCAGCAACCGTTTTTCTCCTCACAAACAGGCCGATTCGCAGAATCGGTCCTTTTGCGATTGCAAAAAATGCTTTTGCAATGCATGAAACCCAATTTTGCGGTCAATCAATCAATCAGGAGTTTGTTAAAGCGCAACTACTCACCTGTAAGGGTCTCAAGGCGCTAGGGATAGGGGGGTGCAGGTTCCATTCCATCAAGGAGGGGGTCTGTCGAAGAGCCAGGTTTTGAGGTTTCTTGCGAAGATGGGGAGCGATGTTGTCTGTCTGAGGTGGAGCGGAAGGGCGTTCCATGCTTTGGCCGCGAGGAAGGAGAAGGAGCGGCCTCCTGATCTGGTCTTTCTGGTGCGGGGGACCTTGGCGTAGGAGAGCTGGGCTGATCGTAGGGTCCTTTGGGGTGCGTGGAATTTGAGCCAGCTGTTCAGGTATGCTGGTCCGGTGCCGTGGAGGGCCTTGTGTGCATGGGTGAGCATCTTAAAGGTGATTCTCGCCTCGACAGGGAGCCAGTGGAGTGTGCGCAGGTGCTGGGAGATGTGGCAGTGTTTTGGCAGGTTGAGGACCAGTCTTGCGGCGGCGTTCTGGATGTTCTGTAGCTTGCGGATGAGGTTTTTGTTTATTCCGGCGTAGAGTGCGTTGCCGTAGTCGAGTCTGCTGGTGACCAGGGCGTGAGTGACTGTCTTTCGGTGTTCGAGGGGGATCCATTTGAAGGTCTTACGAAGGAGGCGGAGGGTGTGGAAGCAGGAAGATGAGACAGAGTTGATCTGGCGGTCCATTTTGAGCTCGGAGTCCAGGATGATTCCCAGGTTGCGTGCGTGGTCTGTGGGGGTTGGCGGGTTTCCGAGGGCGGTGGGCCACTAGGTGTCGCTCCAGGCGTTGGGGTTTGGGTCCATGATGAGAACTTCTGTTTTGTTGGTGTTTAGTTGTAGGCAGCTGTGTTTCATCCATTTGGCGACGGCTTCCATACCTTCTCGAAAGTTGCGTCTGGCGGTGTTGGGCTCGTTGGATAGGGAGAGGATGAGCTGGGTGTCATCTGCGTATGACACGATGTTGAGTCCGTAGGTTCTGACGATGGGGGCAAGTGGAGCCATGTAGACGTTGAAGAGCGTCGGGCTGAGGGAGGAGCCCTGGGGGACTCCGCAGGTGGTAGGTGTGGGGTCTGAGAGGAAAGGGGGGAGTCTGACCCGTTGCGTCCTGCCGGAGAGGAAGGAGCAGATCCAGTCGAGGGACTTGTCCTGGATTCCTGCGTCGTAGAGTCTGCGTATTAGGGTGCGGTGGGAGAATGTGTCGAACGCCGCTGATAGGTCTAGGAGGATGAGGGCTACTGTTTCTCCTTTGTCCAGTAGGGTGCGGATGTCGTCTGTTGCGGCGAGGAGGGCGGTTTCCGTACTGTGGTTTTTTCTGAAGCCGGATTGGGAGGAGTCGGGGATGTTGTGTTCTTCAATGAATGTGGCGAGTTGGCTGTTGATGGCTTTCTCTGACTTTCGCTGGGAAAGGGAGCAGGGAGATGGGTCTGTAGTTTTTGAGGTCGGTGGGGTCCGCAGAGGGTTTCTTCAGGAGGGGGTTGACCTCTGCGTGTTTCCAGTCGTCGGGGAACGAGGCGGTCACCAGGGAGCGGTTGATGGTGTGGCAGAGCATGGGTGCGATGGTGTCAGCGGCTCTGTTGAAGATGTGGTGGGGGCAGGGGTCCGTGGGGGCCCCTGAGTGGATTGACTTCATTGTCATCAGTGTGTCTTTGGTGGTGAGGGCTGTCCAGTCATCAATCGCTGGTTTCCGGGTGTCGGGGGTGGTTGGTGAGGGTTCAGTGTGTTGGTTGTCTTCGTCGAAGTTGTCGTAGATGCTCTTGATTTTGTGGTGGAAAAAGGTGCTGAGTTTGTCGCAGAGGTCTTGTGAGGAAGGGATGTCGGTAGACTCGCTGGTGGGTTGGGCGAACTCCTTGATGATGCTGAAGAGTTCCTTGCTGTTGTGTGCGTGGGTGGAGATTCTGTGTTCAATCACTTTTTTCCTCGTTTCTCTGATGAGTTGATGGTGAGCGTTGGTGGCGGCTCTGAAGTTGTTGTGAGCTTCTGTGGATTTGGTGTTTCTCCAGGCCTTTTCGAGGCGGCGGCATGTGCGCCTGGACTCTCGAAGTTCGGTGGTAAACCATCTGGCTTTCTTGGCACGGGTATTGTTGTTTTTCTTGAGGGGGCTATGGTGTTGGTGCTGTCCGATATCCATCTATGCAGGGTTCGGGCTGTGGTGTTGGGGTCGTCGTTTTCCGCGATGGTTGGGGTGGAGTTGTTGAGTGAGGAGATGAGCTGGTCGTTGGTGATTTTGGTCCAGTTTCTTTGTGGAAGCAGGTGCTGGTGTCTGTGGATGGTGGGTGTTCTGAAGGTGAAGTGGACGCAACGATGGTCGGTCCATGGCCGGTAACCTGTTACTGAATCGCAAAATGGGTTTGCGATTCGCTATTTGGAAGGGGCGTGTTTAGAGCGTCCCTTCCAAATAGCGAATCCTAACACTATGCATGAATGTTTTGTGAGCTTGAATGCGATTGCAAAACATTTGCATTTTACCACCTACTTCAAGTAGGTGGTAAGCCATTCGCAAATGGGATGGGGTCCCCAAGGGACCACTTCCCCTTTGTGAATGTTTGTAAAAGTACTTTTAAGAGCAGGCACTGGTCCCTCTGCACCAGAGGGATTTTTTTTCTCCCCTAGAGCCTCGAGCTGGGGGAAGAGCTTCCCCAGCTCCAGAGGGCCCCCCGTTTCTGTGAAATGACAATCAGCGCGCACGTCGCTCTGACGTCTTTTCACAGAAACCAAAAATTAAATGAGCCTTTAGGTTCATTTCAGTTTTACTTTCTATGTGCTCGGGGGGGCTATCTCAGAGCATGTAGACAGATGGGAGAGGTATCATTGGAAAGGGGAGAATCTCCCCTTTCCAATTTAACCCCTCCTCAGTGATCACTGCTTGGGGATCGCCCCAGGAGGGCAATCCCCAAGCAGGGATCCACCAACTAGACACCAGGGAGTGGGGAGTGGCCCCTTGGCCAAGGGCCTTTGCTCCCCCAAATTAGGCATATTCAGTCTTTCTGCAAAGGATTTTTTTGTTGCCATATTTAATTAGAAAGGGGGCTGCCTAAACGGGCACGCAAATGCCCCCACCCCCCTGCCTAAATGACAGCCTTTCTGCCCCACCTGGGGGCAGAAAGCCCACTAGACGCCAGGGATTTGTTTTGGGGAAATTTTAATTAGGATGGGGGCTGCTCAAAACAGGCATGCCAATGCCCCCACCCACGCCACAATTATAGCCTTTCTGCCCCCGAGGAGGCAAAAAGCCCACTAGACGGCAGGGATTTTTTAGGAGGCAATTTGAATTAGGGTGGGGGCTGCTCAAAACGGTCATGCCAATGCCCACACCCTGCGCAACAATGACAGTCTTTCTGCCTCCGTGGGGAGTAGATGGGGCTGTAGCCCCCACTCTGCCCCTGCACTCGGGGAGGGGGGGGGGGCAGAAAGCCCACTAGAAACCAGGGATTTTTTTGGGGGCAATTTTAATCAGGTCCCACCCCTGCCAAAATTACAGCCTTTCTGCCCCCCTCCCCCCTCTCCCCCTCTCTCTCCCCTTCCCCCCCCCCCTAGAGGTAAAAGCCCACTAGACACCAGGGATTTTTTTGGGCAATTTGAATTGGGGAGGGTGCTGCCCAAAACAGGCATGCCAATGCCCCCCCCCCTCCCCCCCCACACACACACACAAAATTACAGTCTGTCTGCCACCCCGGGAGGCAGATGGGAGCTGTAGCCCCCAATCTGCCCCCCCTGGTGGGGCAGAAAGCCCACTAAAAAACAGGGATTTTTTTTGGGCAATTACAATTAGGGGTGGGGGCTGTTGAGAATGGGCATACCAATGCCCCCACCCCCACAAAAAAAATAGCCACAGTTTTTTGGGCTACCCACCGACCACCAATTCCCCCCCCCCCACCCCGCCCCCCATTGCCCCCCAGGGCGTCAGAAAGCCCGCTAGGCACAGGCTTTTTTTCAGCAATGTGCCTATCTGTGGATTTAGGGCCCTAGCACAGCTGGCACATAGGGAAACCTAGCAAAGCTGTACATTTTTAAAAACTAGACACCAAGGGGAGTCCAGGATGGGGTAACTTGTCTGGCTCTCTCCAGGTTCTGTTACCCAGAATCCCTTGCAAACCTCAAAATGTGTAAAAAAAAAACAACTAATTTTCCTCATATGTAACAGTATATTGCTTTCAAACAGCTGTCATAATTAGAAGTTGTTACAGGTGAAAACGTTGACACACATGGCTGTGTTTTTCATCTTTTTCAACAAATTTTCAATTTTTCATATATTCCACTGTTAATAAAGAAACCTTGAAGGATCTACACAAATGACCCCATGCTCAATTCAGACTTTTGTCTACTTTTCTAAAATGTATTGCTTCCATACCCACTTCTACCATTAACTGGAACGAGGTTGAAATCACAAAAAATAGCAAAAGTATGCTATGTCCCAGAAAAATGGCAAAACTGTGTAAAAAATTTTGGTTTTCTGACAAACGTCTTCTTTCCCTGAAAGCTGGGAAAATTGTGATTTGAGCCCGACATACACTTTGTTGATACCAATTGCAGGGAAAAAACAAGATGCTTTTCAACTGTAGCCCTTTTTTCCCATTTAAAAAAAAAAAAAAGAAAGAAAATGTACCTATATTTTGTCTAATTTCTGGGTCCCCTCCAGGTGAATCCACGATACACTTTGTACATTTAGAATCCCTGTGATGTTAAAGAAAAGGACACAAATTTGGTGTGGATACATTATGTGGCCAAAAAGTTACGGGGTATAAGCGCAAACTACCCCAAATAGCCTAAAAAAGGATTAGCACAGGGGGGGTTTAAGGAAAACGGGCTGCTCTACAAAAACAAATGATTGCTTTATTTAAAAGCTATCACAGACATGGTGATCTGCTGATCTCACCAGGCCACCATCCCTGTGATTTTTACGATTCTTAGGGGATCGCAAATTGCGACCGTCATTAATATTCATGAGGTAGGTCATTTGCGACCCCTTAGGAATCGCAAAAAGTGTACTGCACATTTAAAAAAATGTTTTGCGATTCCCCAATTGCGAATCGCAAAGATTCGCAATTAGGGAATCTCAAAACATTTTTTTAATGCTTCTGGCCCTATGTGCTTTATTTTCGAATGGATAAAAAAATAGTAACCTGTAACCGACTACTGATAAAACAGATGTTGTGATAATGAATAAAATACTGATCTTTGCACCCTCTTTTGGCTTTAGCGGTTAGGACATTTTAGGCTTGAGCCTCCTTGGGGAAGAACAGGGAACAACGTAACATCTATACCTACTCTGCCCGAACCTCCCACAGTGGCACAAAGGAATATGCCACCTTACCACGTATGCTTTTTTTCTGCATGCAATTACAACACGGTCGTTAAAATGTGTACTGATTCCACAAGTGGGAACGCCTTGCTCTGGGGGGTGCTGGATGTTGGAATAGGATAATTTACTATTCCAACATCAGTCTGTGCAACAGTAGGGAAGGTGTTGGATTTTAAATCCAACACCTTCTGACCGCTCCGCAAGTCGTTGTTCCGACATGCGGAGGAATGGTATGCGTTGTTACAATGCGGTCGTTGTAACGACCACGTTGTAATTGCATGCGGTGCTCTGGATTCGGCGTAAACAATGTTTACCGGCACAAAGTGATGAGACCGCAAGAGAGGCGCACCCCCACAGAGAGCGGAAATGCTGGATGAATGCAAAGTCAAAGCCTTGCTAAAGGGAGTTATGTCCATGGACATAACATCACAGAGATCCCATAATATTTACGCTAATGTTGATAAAGGTTTTGCTCTGATAATTTTGAGGAATACGTTGTTATTAGAATGTAGGGAAGTGCAAGGAGAGGGGCCACCGAAATCACAGAAAGGATCCCAACCAACATAGGGAGTTAGAGAATGGAAGCACTTTTAATGTCTACAATAATGGGGCAGGTGGAGAACATAATACATTGTAGGGGAGCTGGATAATAGATTGAATCAAGAAATTAGTGTGTGGAGGGGTGCCCATACACCCACTATTCTTGTTATGGGAGATCTCCACTGCCACTTATGCCCGGCCTTATTCCCAATAGATGTGGATTGGTCTCATTGCCCGATGGATAATGGGCCTCACTTTGAACACACACTAGAAGGCTTGGCCTTCACTAAACTTTTGAACACACATGATCTAGACCATACCATTAATATGATGGCTGTTCAGAGGGATGGCAGTTTACCACCAACTTTTAAGGGCAGAGGGTGCTCTTCATTTATTGATTATATCCTAGCCTCTAGTGTTTTTAAAAATAGAATCGCTAGTGTAGGGATAGAATGGAGCCCCTTTAGCGACCATAATCTCCTAGTATTGGAGCTGTTTTATTGGGCTTGACCCAGATTACGACAGCATGGTACTATCATTGAGAATGTTGTGGATCAGGGTCGACGATTGAGGTGGTCCAAAATAGATGGGGCTAGCTTCTACAAATCCCTGATGGATAGTGGGAAATTAGCTATTGAGGACTGTCTGGATATGGCAATAGAAGGTCCTGCGCTACTCCGGGCATTTGGGCAGATTGCTAGCCTGATAGATGGACTGCTAAAAACTAGGGCACCTCAAAGGATATGTTGTCATCCACGATGGTTTGATCGTGAATGTTCTCAGGCCCTGAGGGAGCTAAAAAGTACTCTGAAATCTAGACCAAGGGACCCCCAAAAAGTCGCATTGTGCAGAAAAAGGTATAGGAATGAGATATAGAGGATGAAATAAGCCCTACAAGGGGAAGCATGGGCAGATTTAAGAGAAGCGGGGGAAAAAAGGGACATGTCTGAATTCCGGAGGATTATTAACAGACCTAACTTCCACGACGACAATGTACCTGAAATAGGGACTAACATTTTACCGGACCAGTGGGTTGCTCATTATAGGGGTCTATATAACCACGAAGTAGGAACAGTTGAAGAACTCGTAGAGCAGGAATACCAGGGTCAGCCCGTAGTTTTCTCCATTAAGGAGATCACTGCTGGGATTGAGGGACTGACGAAAAATAAAGCCCCCGGCCCAGATGGTATCCCGCCTGATTTATTTCTGAGCTGTGTGGAGCTGTGGGCCCCTATAATGACTAGGATTATAAATGCTGCAATTAGCTGTGGCTTGCCACCTTCATGGTCGATGGCTATTATTGTCCCTATTTTTAAAAAGGGCAACAGGGATGACCCCCAGTGCTGTAGCCCGATATCATTGATTGATGTATCTGCTAAACTTTTGGGTAGGGGGATCCTAAACCGTCTGGCTGAGTGGACCGAGGAAAACATCATCATCTCGGACACTCAGTACGGTTTTAGGACAGGGAGGTCCACAAGCGACCAGTGCTTGAACCTTTACATGTTGACTGCCAAATATACTAAGGCTAGCAATGAATCCATTTACTTGGGGTTCATGGATTTGGCAGCTGCCTTTGATCATGTGAATAGGGACAAGCTTTGGGACATGAGGACCGTAATGGGGATTGAGGTTGGTCTAATAAACATCTTAAGGGAGCTTCATAGTGAAACCTTGGCGAAAGTCCGATACAATGTGGAGGGTGGGCTGACTGAGTCATTCCCTTGCAGACCTCGGTACGCCAAGGCTGCATTCTTGCGCCTTTTTTATTTTCACTTTATATAAATAACCTAGAGCAGTTTCTGTTAAAGTTGGGAACAGATTGTCCACGTGTAGGGTCCCGGCATATTCCTGTGTTACTTTACACGGATAACGCGGTCCTACTCGCACGTACACCAAAGAGTCTGCAGATTTTGGTTGATGGGTTTGTTAAATTTATGGGCTCCTTAGATCTGTCCGTTAACTTGGGCAAGTCTTATGTGCTGCTGGCTGGAAACAAAGCATGCACTAAATCCACTTTTACGATAGGAACCCACAAAATTGAAAAATTGAAAACATTTTCTTATTTAGGGCTACTATTCGATGGGTCTCTAAAATGTAATGCCCTAGTGGAGGAGCGCTGTTGTAAAATGATTGCCACTAATGGCGCAATTGCCAGTTATGGGCGCAGAGTAGGTAGATGGTGCCCCGAACAGGTGATGAACCTGTATGGCTCTATGTGTTCTAAAGTTACTTACGGGGCGGAGGTATGGGGCTTTATTAATGTCTGCCAACTTCAGCGGGAAGAGAACAAATATTTAAGATCCATTCTAAAAGTGCCACAAAAGCACTGCTGCTGCAATAGTACACAGGGAAACTAGGGAGGCCATACCTAGAAGATTTTGTGAAGCTCAGACCAATCGTAGCATGGTTGAAAATCTGGGTTAACCCTGAGGCGTCAATAAGTAGGGAAATCTTAACTGACTGCCTTGGAAGAGACAAATGTATGCGAATTCCATGGCTCAACTATGTTAAGGCTTCCTTAGAAGCCCTGGGCCATGAACATCTCTTTGCTGATCCGGGAGTAATTGTTCCCCAGCATAAGGCGATTATAAAGAAAGCATTTTTAGCCCAGAAAACAACATTGAGAGCAGAGGCTGAAGGGATGAAAAAAACTGTGAGTGCTTATAACTTGGTTAAGAGCACTGAAGGAATGGAGCCATACTTATACCTGATGTATAATGCCCAGGACAGGTTTTTAATGTGTCGTTTTAGGCTCAATTTATTACCATATTTATTAGCGTCTCCATTAGGGTTTTTAACTACAATTGAGCAGAAGGGTACCTGCGGTTGCGACAATAGGTCTCCGCAGGATTCCCTTCATTTTTTATTGCTGTGTCCTTTTTATTCAATGCCCAGGCGTAGATTCTTGGTTGACATTTAAAAAAAAATGAAATTGAAACGTGCACGAGATGCCCTAAAAGTGGCGGTTCGACTAAGGGTTACGAGAGGGGGAGACTGATTGCAAGATTTCAGATATATTTTATTGTATTCAGAATGACCCTTTTTCTCCTTTTTAATGAATTACTTTGTAAGGATTCTAACAATGATTTAATCAGATTTTATGAGATGCATGTATGTGCTTTTATGGTGATTTTTAATCGTCGAATAAAGAATCCTTGACTTGACTTGACTTGAATGGAAGCACTTTCCCACAAACCACAGAATGACAACATTTACCATTACTACATATAGTGTTAGAGGGTTGAACTACCCCAAAAAGCAAAGGCATTCTCTAGGAACTGACTGATAAAAAAACAACATAGGGTTACTCTAGGAGTTTCACCTATTGCTTCAAGATCACCAGCACGTTAGAGACAGAAATCCCTAAGCAATACTTATCCTTGGGTCTCCTTAGGTAGGAAGAAGACCGCAGAAGTGGGAATCTTGGTTCACCGGAAATGCCCTCTTCAGATACATTTCTGAAATATTCGGAAGGCAGATGGGGTAGCATTAAGAGGCATCCACAATAGTGAGCCACTCGTGTTGGCATTGGCATGTGGTCCCAACTGTTCATTAGCCACATTATACAAACTCTAATGGCATGGGCACCACAGTCTAAATTGGTAGGAATAGAGCTAGACCTTATGCTAAATGGCATGGTGGACAAGACAAGACAAGACATGGGTGTTGGCCGATATCCCATCAACAGGAAGGGCCAAATGAGGGATCTGGGGTTGGGAGACCCTTGGAGGACCGTTTACCCTTTAGGAACAGACTATTCCCACACCACAATGGCACACAAGAGTTATTCAAGACTATATTACCATTGAGCTGTGCTGCCCCACACAGAACTGACAAAGAGTAAGGGAACAATGGCATCTATAAGATTCACAGCCAAAAGGCCCCATAGTGGTGAACAATATCAAGAAGAGTCTAGGGAAAAAAACATGCATGAAAATCCAGGTGCGATCCGAGCATTATGTATGACAGGCACTGAAATCTGTTTTAATGGGGAACCTTATAAGAGGCTGCAGACTAAAGAAGATGAAAGAGGCCTTGCTGTCCCAACGAAAGGGAGAGCTGAAAGAACTGGAATTGGCTCTCAAACGCATACAACCACAGAAAGTTTGGAGGAAGATTGCAATGAAGAGGGCCCAATCAGAACAGTAGAACTCAATTGGGCATCTCATCTATTGGCCAAGTTAGACAAATAATTTGATGAAATGTACAGTACGTCCGTCTGATTTCTACCAAACATTCTGAGAGTGCGCCGGGCGCAAATCCATATTGTTAAAGTCAACTATTTACAGAGGAAAGGGATAAGACCCCTCCTCCTAGAAATGTCACAAACACTTCTACCCATGAGATTCATTGTGCCCCCATGAGAGAGTAACACACCTGGAAGAAGCAGAATTATCTAAGATATCAATTAGTTCAAGGGGAGATTGGAGGAACGAATTAAAAAGAGGAATTATTAAAAGCCACCTCAGCCTATCTAAAGCTCCAGGCCCCAAGCAGGTTCTCAGCCACCTATTGTAATTAAAATTAACTTGAGCAAATCAGAGATTTCAGCTCCTAAAGCTCAAATTTGGATGGTACAGGATATGACACCACTGAAATGGGCTAAAATAAGATACCTGGCCATAGATCTGGCCAATACCCCCGTCAAAGCCAGGGAAATTAACTGTAAACATTTAAAGAGGGTAGTGAAAGTGGGATTGGGCAGTTGGCAGCACAGAACATGATCCCTGTTAGGGTGGATCGCAGCGATTCAATATTGATCATCCTGAGACTATTATCCTCGTAGCATGTGTGGCTGTAGATATGCATGCTCTGCATACTCCTGCCATCTAGTGTTGGGGTCAGACTGTTGCCTCTTGTTTTTCTTTGAAGAAGTCTTTCGTTCCTCATTTACTTCTCCTCTGATCTTGAACGTACATGGGCCGACTCCAATATTTGATTGGTCTTTCCTGGCAATCCGGTTAGAAATGCATCAGCGTTGCTCCGAGTCTCGACCTGTTCAACGTTGATTGTTGCAGCCCTTGAGCCGTTGTCTTTCTTTCCTGTTGCCGAGAAGGCTTTTTGATTTGTCTACTGTCTATTGAACCTCCGCCGCTCTAACCGCTAATGGCATTGTCTTCAAATACACGCAAGGAGATGATGGACGGAGCGCTGAAACTTTTCAGACTCTCCTCTTCAGTCACAGATCTGGGTTGAATCCATCATCGTTCTTTAGCCAACTTCGCCACCCCAGTTCAGACACAGATATATGCAAATCAGTCTTGACCCTGTGCCTCGTGGGAACAGTACAGCCCGAACTGCCAAGCCATGTCTTCCCTGGACCGTAAACAAGCATCCTGGGACCGGTTTCTGGGTAACACGCTTCATCAGCCAGGCTAGCTTGAATCCAGTGGCAAAGTGAGCAAGGGACCCACGTCTGGGCATACCCTGCCAACTTAGGACGAACAAAGCAAACACAAGGAGATGATGTACGGAGCGCTGAAACCTTTCCATCCATCATCTCCTTGTGTTTGCATTGTCTTCAAATAATCATGTCTCCTAGCACTCTAGGTGCCCCTGGCCTTTGGGGCAGCACATCCTTACCGATGCTGGAGAATGAGGGTGTGCAGAAGGTTATGGAAAGCATGACCTTCAAAAGATGTCATCTCTGCCACTGCAAGTACTCTTGGGCTGATCTCCATACCTTCTGTAACCTGTGCCTCTCGCCAGAGCTCGAGACCCGCTGCAGCTTTTGTTCAGATTTCTGGAGCAAAAAGACCCTTCAGCATCAAAGAGACAGGCGGTGGGCCCACAACAAAATGCATTGGTCATCATCGGAGATGCCGGACATCTTTGATGAAGCAGACCCTTTTGGTGCCAAAGAAGAAGAATCTGGCAAGCCAACTGAACTTCCTGCTTACCAACCAAGTCCCAAATCATAGGCTCCGGCTCCTCTGAGGCCACGGAGGAAGGTGTTCAAGAGGCAAAAGAGGCATCCAAAGATGTCCCATCTAACTCCAACATAGACCTCCTCTGAAGATCACATCAAGATGCTGGAGAATGGACACTTAAACCTCTTCTAAGACTTATAAGGGGCTGCATGTCAAAGCCGAGCACCGCGTCTCTGGAGTCCGGTGTCAGGCTCAGTGCATAAGTTCTGCTAATCTCTGAGGGCTGCAGCCCAGGCCACTGGCAACGTCCCTCCCCCTGATACGGAGAGTAAGTGCATCAACGCAGCTTGCAAGAGGGTAGTGGTCGGTGCCACCACGCACTGGTGCATCGCCAATTCAGTTGGCCTTCTGTCCCAATATAATGGGGTGCAATAGGAAGAGATTGAGGCTCTACTCCAGCATCTCCCTGACCAATACTGTAAAAGGAAGGAGTAGATCGTAGAAGAAGGGAAACTCATTTCCGAACACTACCATCAGGTGTGCCCTCGATGCAGTTAATACGGCTGCTGCAGGAGGGATGGGGGTGTTTAAATACCTCTGTCATCCTCCGCCGCCTCTCATGGCTGCATCTGTCTGGCTTTAAGCCAGAGATGTAGCAACATCTTATCAACCTGCCCTTCTACAACACCTGTTTGGCCTGCAGGTTGATGACATGTTGGAAAAAATAAAGAAGGACATCACCACGGCAAAGGCCATACCTAGTTCCTTCTGCCAGGGGCTCTTTTCAAACGCAACAAGCAAAGGCTAGGTCCAGAGGCACTTCCTAAGAACCAAACCAGTCCTACCAACGGCAGCAACAGGGTTATGACCAAAATGAAGGTAGAGGTTGAATGCAGGGCTCCTTCAAAGGGAACAGTGCCACAAATGGAGGCAGAGGCACTCTCGCCAAGGGAACCTCTACCTCCAGTAACTCACTTGCTTCCACCCTTCCCCTATCACACTACACCTGTGCGGGACAGAATACAGAGGTTTCTTTTCCATTGGGATGAGATCACTACACGTGTGTTATACCTATCTTCAAACACAGCTACTGCCTGACTCTTATTTTAGCCAACCAAACATCCCCCCCTCGCTCACACACACCCTCAGCCCTGAATTCCTGGCCATGTTGCAAGAGGAGATTCAGGGGCTTCTGCTCAAGGGCGATAGAGGTAGGGCCCTATCAACACAGGCAAGGGCATCTACTCCCTTTACTTTTATTCCTAAAAAGGGATAGTTCACTCCGGCCAGTGCTCAATCTTAGGCCTCTCAACAGGTGCATCCTGTCTGAAAATGTCCATATGGTCACCTGTCAGGATGGTATCCCGATGTTACATAAATTAAACTTCATGACAATATTAGACCTGAAGGACGCCTATTTCCACATCCTAATCAATCTGGCTCATCGGTGCTTCTGTGATTCATGGTAATTGGACAGGTCTACAAATTCAGTGTTGCCTTTCGTAGTCACCACAACCCAAAGGGTTTTCACTAAATGACTAGCAGCCCACCTCAGAAATGGGGTCGCTGGTTGATCAAGAGTGCAAGCAGACAACACTACCCAAGCTGCAATCTTTCTACTACACACCTTGAGGTTTACAATAAATGCCACCAACCCCCACCTTGAGCCACTGTCCAGAACTTCCTGGGGGCAGTCCTAAATGCAGTCTTGGCAAAGCTAACCCTAGCCCGTAAACTGTAGCGTCATCCCAGCAGCTGCTTTTTTCAGGCACTTCATCCTCTCACAGTTTGAACTGTAATGCTCCTCAACTATATGAGGACCTCTTGCAAAGTTCCCTGTGTGCTCACTCCAAAAGTACCTTTCAGATGAATGGTCACAAATGGAGCATCGTTGGGAAGCTCTACTGTTGATAAGGGCGGGCAACCTTCGCTCTCGCCAGTAGTGGAACAGCAACAGTCTCAGATCACTTAGCGTACTGGAGAAATCTAAGCTGGAGCTATAGTATAAAAAGATTCAGGAACAAGATACTAATTAACCTGACATTCACGATCTATACAAGAAGCCGGGGTTGCAGTCAGAAATATGTGAGAAAGAGGCTGAGGGAGGAGGTGGCTGGGGAACGGGGGGAGCAAGGTGGGGGAGTACAGGGCAGGAAGGGAAGCAAGGGTAGAGGTATTCTTGAAAGGTTGATTTAAATTGGAATTAAAAAGGTATTATAAAGGGATGTTCTAATTTGGAGATCAAGCTGTGGGCTCCTGAGAAGGTTTATGCCCTAGTCATGGGGTGAAGTGAGCCCCCATATCAGAAAAATCTAAGGAGCAGATGAAATTAGGCGAGGGAGGGCATTCTGAGCAGGTAACCGGTTACGTAGAGAAGCGATCAAGATCCCAGTCCATGACAGTTGAAGTATCTGGCGATCAGTAAAATGCCAGAGTGGACTGCAGGTAGTGAGAGAGGAAGTCAATAAAGGTAGTTGAACATGCACATTTGGGCAGGTGTAGCTGTACCCTAGAGCAAATCTAGAGACTATTATGTACCTCTTGAATGTCACACCAGACCCCTTGGCTATGTAAAAGTGAGTGTAAATCTGGAATGAATGACATTTGTGAAGCCACACCAGCCTAAAAAGAGATGGTGGGACAAAGACTCAATCACGTGAATCTTTTGAAATAGGAGTTTATCATACATCATGTTTTTTTGGCAGTTTTTAGAACCTCCCTTCTCTTAGTCCATTGGGATTCAATCGTAAGACCTGCAGTGGTGGAGCGTGTAAACAATGAATAGAAACAAAGAGGAGCCCTTTAAAACCAAAAGGATTAGGGCACTATCTAGTAGAAGTAGGTAAGTATCCTTTGGTTTTTATAACGACCAGTCAGTGACCAGTCCTCTATATCTTTCACACTAAAATAATCTAGGCCCACCATTCATGCCTCATCACACTTGAAAAAAATTTACCAACCGACTCCCACAAAATTACATTGACTGTCAAAGTTCTACAAATATAAATCGATTTATTGATAAAATATAGAAGTTAAAAAGTACAAATAAAATCAAGGGGAACCCTGTATCAAACAAATACCATACATCATAGTGTCACATCGGAAATATACATTTAAACTCTGATATCGATTTATTTAAAGGGATACGGAGCACAGGAGTATGAAGGGTTGGTGGAAGTTCAGGCGATAGTTGATGTATGCTGGACCTTGATCGTGCAGGGCCTTCTAGTCAGTTCTGTCAGCATCTTGAATTGGCATATTTTCTGGATGGGGAGCCAGTTGAGGTTCCTGGGGTGAGGGGTGATGTGTGTCCGTTTGGGGATGTCGAGAATGAGTCTGGCGGCTGAGTTCTGTGTCGTCTGGAGTCTCTTCAGGAGTTGGGTGGTAAGTCCTGCGTAGAGTCTGTTGCTGGTGTCCAGACTAGGGCCTAAGTGACAGCTTTCCTGGTGTCAATGGGGAGCCACTTGAAGATCTTTCGTAGCATGCAAAGGGTGTGTAAGTGGAAGCAGGCAGAGGCGACTGCATGCATCTGGTGTTTCATAGAGAGTTGATCAAGTGTGTTTTTGGAAAAAGAATGTTATCACCACTTTTTGTGAAACAAAGCCAAGTCCACCATGTATGTATCTTAACGGTTTTAGTGTTTTTCTAATCCACCAGGATGGTTTTGATGCCAAGGGCTATAAAAAGGTCTTGTTGTTGTAGTTTAATGTAGAGGTTGGAGGTTTTGTGAATATTCCTAAAGCAAATATCTGTAGTTTAGGTCTAAGTGTATGTGGAAAATGTCTTTTTTGTAGCTTTCAATTTCATTCCATAATGATTTTATATGTGCACAATGATAAAACTCACGTTGGAGTGTGTGTGTTTCTTTTTCACAACTCCTGCTTTTGTTCGAATCTAAAAGGCCCAAGTTGAAGAGTTTTTCCTGGTTCAACAATGCATCTTGGGTTGCCCATAATTTGGATTGAGCAAGAGCGGTTGTAATTCTAGCCATAAAGGGTGAATTCCATTTGTTGATTAGTTTTCTAGCGATTGACGATTCATTAGGGGACAGAAGTTTGTATACCTTAAAGCAGGGGTCTCCAACCTTTTCTATAGTAAGAGCTATTTTGTTCAGTGAAAGAATCCAGAGCTGCTAATATTATTTGTGTTGTATTTGTGGATTTATCAGGCAAGATTACCCTACTGGCCGCCCTGTACTAGATTACAAATAGCGTCCCCATCAGTTCTTCAGACAGGGCTGTGAGCAGTAATGTAAAAAGCTTTATCAATATATAATGTCTGTTTATGGGTACTACATAAAGGCCACTGCCCCTTGCACCAAGGTAATATTAGTAATATGTCTCCCACAATTTATCCTTCTGCTTTAAATATATTTTAGAAATCCAACAGTTTTTCTCCAAACATCAGCTTATGAGTTCCGGAAATGCACACAATCTTGTGTTGAATATACGCGTTTCAATTTTAATATTCATGTAATAATTCAATCAAAAAGCTTCTAATTTAATAGGCTGTGCTACACAAAGGAGAGCTAATCACAAGGAGCTGGAGCTACTAGTACCTCATGAGCTACCTCTTGGAGAAGCGCTGCTTTAGTAGCTGTATATATCTAGAGATAGAAAGCCTGTTGATGGGAGTCGTCGGTAGGTCAGGGAGGAGCAACCAACCACATTTACTCATCACTACTTTGAGTTTTTAAAAAACGGTAAAAGTCCAGATTAACTAGTTTGTTTGCTTTAAAGATCTGCAAAAGTGAGGTGATTCTCTCTTGTACCCAGGTCTTTGACTAGCCTTATTTGTCTTTCTACCTATTCTGACCACAAGTGCTTTACCAGTTTATTGTGATGTCACGATTATGCCAAAGCAAGGGGCATTAGGATTTATTCATTCTGTACTCCAGCTTACGATCTAGTTTCTTGAGTGCATGGTACAGTATTACTTATGATGGTTTGTGAGTGTTCTACATTGATGTGTTTTATTGTTGCCACTGCATGTTCATTTTGTGAAACTCTGAGCATTGGAATATAGCCTCCACCAATGAAGATCTCAAAAACAAGAGCCTATTTGGCAATTTTTGTATGTGGTCATGCAGCCACAACTGCTTTCTAACTAAACCACACGTGCACCAGGCTCACCTTGTCTTGTTTTCTTCTGTTTTCATTGTCAGGATGAAGGTGAAGAAGCTGCCCATGATTCTTGCTCTGCACTTAAAAAGGTTTAAGTACATGGACCAGCTGCACCGATATACCAAACTGTCCTACCGCGTGGTCTTCCCGCTGGAGCTCCGTCTTTTCAACACTTCAGGGGATGCCACGAACCCGGACCGAATGTACGACCTTGTGGCAGTGGTTGTTCACTGTGGCAGGTAAGCTCCATATGCTGCATCACTCTCTCTTCCCTCCGTATGCCTATAGATTGGACGGGGGTGAGGAACTTAGCAATTCCAGTTCCTTACTTCAGTGCTCAACTTTACAGCAGGTCATCAGATGGTGTAAATTGTGCGTAAAGATGGAGCTGTGCGTCCTTCAAACAATATGATAAGCGTGACCAATATGTGGCTTTGTGAATGGTTGAGCAGAAGCCACAGCCAGATGCCCCTGAACTAATTATATCCTGTATTTTCTCCTGCAGTGGTCCAAACCGAGGGCACTACATCACCATCGTAAAGAGTCATGGCTTCTGGCTGCTCTTTGATGACGACATTGTAGAGGTAGGTTAGTACTTGCTGTAAGAATAAGAATCCAACATCGTCCGTGAATTCACGCCAACCTGTTTCGAGGCACTTAGTCCACACATTGTGTTGTTGTTCGAGGGGTGAAGGGAATGGGAAAGCGATGGTGTGGCAAGAAACCTACTGCATGTGTTTCCCTCCCCCGAGAGGACTTCTTTCAGTGCTGAGTCAAATGCCTGTGCCATAGTTTCAACACTATTTCGTTATGGTATGATTGCGCGCTCAGTCATAGGCCACGTTGACTCCTCCGAAACTGCTTGGACTCGCATGTTAAATCCAACATGCCTGTTGTTGATGATACACCTCTGGCCCAGCATGCCTGATTATGTTTGACTTTCAAACCTCATGCATGGTTCTTCTCAAAGGAGCTCCAATCCCTTGTTGACAGCGTTTTATGATGGTAAGTTAACTAAAGTTTGAAGGGCCTCTTTATGGCCAGATGCACAGCTAGCACAGGTAATTCCCAAAACTATCATTTCTACTCGCAAATACCTAATTGCATGCCCTTATGTACACAGGCAGACGCTGGCCAGGATATCACCTGTAATGAATTGATGCTTTAAATTGGAGATTAGAGGGGTCTTGGGCCTAATTATTAGAGAGTGAATTGTTGCAAAGGCAAGCACTTCTTTATGTTGCATTTTTCTGTACGGCGCACACCTGCAATTAGTATGCCTTTCCACACGTTTGTAACTATGTTGTATTCAATGTGTGTTGTGGGGGTTCTGCTTAAATGTTTAGAGGGGTGCATAAGTGGTCATTTTAGAAGGTTGGGTGGCAATATCTTACTCATTGAGCTGTGAGTGTATAATAGCCTCTCACACGATTGCAGGTGCATTTGCTGAAGCTTAGAGAAGCAGACGTGCTGTGATGTGGGCAGTACCATGTGGGTTATAAAGAGCTGAGAGCAGCGTAGCATGGCAGGCTAGGACAGTTCCCCTAGCCACGGACAAAGTAGAAAGAAGCTCTCAGACGCAGAGGTAAACATCCTAGAAGTGTGTGAAATGCTGCAGGAAATCCTGTTTGTGTGGCTCAAAAGCTAAAGCAGAAAGGGGTTATGAAGCAAAACCTTGTCATTATGTAGGGAAACACTCACTGTACCAGGGATGTCACCTGTGCACCCTGATAAGGACGTGGACCCTGTGCAAACGAGAAGCTGACAGGCCATCTATGAGATGCATCCCAATCAATCAATCATTCCTTGTAAAGCTCAGCTTATCACCCTAGAGGGTATCCAGGCGCTAGGTCGCTGGGCTCAGCCAAAAAACCAGGTCAAAAAGCCAGGTCTTGAGTCTCTTGCTGAAGTCTTGTCAGCTAGGGTGATGTTCGGAGAATGAAATGGGACGGCGTTGCAGGACTTGGTGATGAGGTGCTAGAAGAACCATCCTCCGCTATGACCATGGCAGATGTGTGGTGCCTGTGTGAGGGCGAGGGAGGCGGAGCAAAGGTTTCTGGATGGTTGGTGGAAGTTCAGGTGGTGGTTCATGTATGCTGGTCCTTGGTCGTGGCTGGCTTTGTAGGAGAGTGTCAGTAACTGAAATTGGAATTTTTTCTGGGCGGGGAGGCAGTGGCGGTCTCTCAGGTGCTGGGTGATGTCAGTCCGTTTGGTCAGGTTGAGGATCACTCTGGGTTCTGTATGTTCTGGAGTCTTCTCATGAGTTCGGTGGTGGTTCCTGCGTACGGTGTTTTGCTGAAGTCCAGCCGGCTGGAGATCAAGGCAACAATTATAAACCGGATCACCAGAAGTAATCCGAGGTAGTATAAGGAGTGACACCCAGTGATGCCTCACCGAACGATAATATAGCAGGAAAATGCCAAATGCCTAGACGTACATCTTTTATAAAGTAATGTGTGTAACTTGACTTGTAAGCAATGGCTGACTCAATTAATGGTCAGTGGAAATACAATGCAATCCTGCTATTGACCTGTGCACTGTATCGTAGAACACATTGAATGATGGGTCACATGCAGCATCCAATGGGTGAAGCTGTGAGTGATTGTTACTGCCAGCAGGTGGCACTGTACATGTGTACTCTTCAGTTTGAGGTGATTATGTGCTTCTCGGATTGCAGCGCGCTCTATGCTGATATGTCTGAGTTTGTGACTGCACAGTTAATGTATGAAATGACGTATACTCAAATGTCACTAACCACCTATTACCTTTCGCTGCCCCTGTTGCGAGAATATGACAACTTGAATGTACCTGCCATAGCTAATGATGGTGATAAAGCTTGCAGTACACCCGGTCTACCTCAGATGCGGTAGAGGGCTTGACCCTTAAGAGCTGCATCCTCGCACAGAGGCAGGCAGCATTGCTGCCCTGTGAAAGCCATAACAGCACTCCTTCTGCAGCATAGTTAGGGAGCTTTAAACGTTCATGCTGATGGTACAATAGAACAATAGGTTTGCCCTGATCATGGGGTCATAGACCAGTCTTTCACCTCTGCATTTGCTGTGTAAGGGGAAATCTAGGCTGTTAACCAGGTCAGTAGAGTAATCACAGACAGTGCACCTCCTGACAAACGAGAGAAATGCCAAGGCAGAGCACACAAACATCTGCACGTTCATCAGCTCATTGGATGAACTAATGACCACTGCTGTCATGTTGTCATTGTAAAGTCAGCCTCTTCCTGGTGTGGTCCAGGGGCTTTGTGCACCAGACCAATCACAGACTGAAGATACCTGCAGGGGAGGGTCTCAGCATCTATCCTGGAGCACCTAGGTACGGTGGGGGTGTATGCACAAGCCTACAGAGATCTGCCTGGCACAAGAAGGAGAAGGACATGGGTGTCAGGGTAATTTTTGTCCTACAATATATTTTTGTTCAACATTCACTGAAATTCCTATCACTTAGGATGCGTCATCCATTCCGGTTGTATAATTATTACTTTTTCATGTTAATACTGTTCCTGTGAGACAAAAAGTGGAAGGTAATTTTCTACTTACTTAGTATTCCTTCAATTGTGATATGTGACTCGTATCAAAATTAGTTATCTGTTCCTGTTGACCTCTGACCCATCCTGTCCATAGCTCCTAACTCCAGTCTATCAAGAAAACATTGGTGAGGGAGACTGTGTCACATCTGAGGCTGCTCCTCCACTTCTTCGCGTAGACCTCTTCCTAGTGGCTGCGTCGCGCCTACAGCGCACTGTGATCGTGCAGCGCATTACCAGTCCTCCTGTAGTGCACCCCAGCCTTCTGTAGGCATCGGATGCAGTCTCAGCCCCTGTCTGCCAATCTGCTGCATTGTGTGCATGTCTTGCTGTGACGTGTTTCAGATAGTGATGGTTATCTATATGTGGTGAAATGGCAACAGCGGTGCACTTTGAGGCACGCGGTCTCATAGCCACGTTGATTAGTTGCATGAACACCGCCGCGGCTTGGAGAACCCAAGATGACCTGCTATGGTCACAAATCATATCTTCGACTTTCATGCATTAACGACACTGTGAAATAGAGGGCGACGACTGCACGGTGGAGTATCACGAGTAGCTGCCGGCTGCACTTTTTACCGAGCACAGTTCCACACTGCGGCACCTCCTTGGGAAGGCTTCCAGAGCCTCAGTCACACAGTAATCTTAAAGCCGGATATCCTACAAGGGTGGCCATACAGAGCCTGGCATCCCAGAAGTATTTTGAGGATATGTCACTGGGAGCTACTCTACACAAATACCATTTATCACTGAAATAACAGTTGGCAGACTTGAGGATGGGGGAGAGGGGAGGTGGAACGAGACATTAAAACTTTGTCGGGATATGTATTTATGGGCACTTGTGAGCCGCAATCCTAAATACAAAGCAACAGAGCACTGTACAACAGTTGGAGTAGAGTGGAGGTGTGACCGGCTGGTGATATCATCCAGAGGGTTATCTAGGGGTGAGGTGTTATGAAGGATAGTTCTTGCCATAGCAGCGACGTTGAGGGAGCTGCTGGATCTGGGAGGGAGGGGGGTTTCACTCCTTGCAGAGTGGCACGAGAAGCTCTGCCAACTGATCTTGTTGTGTTTGTGCTGAGTTCGGATTTCATTAGTTACACGCAGGATTCTGTTAGGAAATTCTGGAATTGAGGTAATAGATGATTGTGAAGGAGCATGTAGGTCCTGCATTGATTGTAGCTTTGAACACAACTCTGACTGAGCTTTCACGTCCCAAAAGCTTCAACATATACAAAAGAATCTCAGCAAAACAGAAGTCCATAGGAAGCCTTCTCTACAATAAAACAGATGTTTGCAAAACAAGTATAAAATAATAATGTAACTAATGCAAGTGGGACCGAAGTGGGAGGGGTAATGATGTAAGGGTCACAAAACCAATACATTTCACATATCGTAAAAAACGAAATTTCATAATTCAATGCATTCGATATTTTTAAATTGAAATATACATTTTAGGAGAATTTACTTAAACAGAGTTTGTTTGTTCAGTTTCTTCACCGTCTGTGACAATCTCGTTTTGTTGTAAAACAGTGTTCTTGATAGAGCCCTCTCGGTGCCATCCTACAATACATGCTTCAGACCAACTTGGTAAAGATGGCAAGAAACCAGAATACATCAGTCCTTTTGTTAATTCACTCCATTGTCTACCTCTCGACACCAAAATCTACTTTAAAATGGCATGCATCACCCAGGAAGCCTTACTGTCAAGCTTCCCCAGCTATTCGAAAAAGAAACTTATCACAGGAGCCAGAAACAGGCCAAATGTACAATCTGGAATAATCTTGGAAATCCAAAGTAAATAAATCCAAGACTTTAAACAAGATCTTTTCATGTCTAGCTCCAAGACTCTGGAACAATCTGCCAAAGGATCGTACATTTTTTCCCAACCTCTTTTAGTAAGTGCCTGTACACCAGTTCAGTCTGCTCATACCGGAATGCCTGTCACCTTCACCCTGTTAACTTTACCTGTAGCTCCTCTTCAGCTGTTGTTGTTGTTAGTGTTTATCTAGCACTTGCCTTGTAGTAATTGTGTTTCTTTTGTTCCCCTTACCCTTGTGGCTGTTCAGTACTTTAAATACAGACATAGAAATTGCTTTGTGATTAAATAAATACGTTAATTGAAAACAAGTTGGAGTGACATTAACCACCAGGCTGTGAAATTTTGCAGCAAGTGAGACGCGCACTCTAAAATACTACACTTTCATGCCTTTTCTGCTGACATCTACAATGAATTTCCTGAGGGCATAGGCAGCCATTTGCATTAAGAGGGCTCTAAGCCGATACATTTCAAATGTGATAGTGGCAGCACCATCTCCTAATCCTGCATTGAGTGTGCAACATTCATTCACAGTTCTTCAAAAGCCTTTGAAGACTCAGTTCAAGTAAAAGATAGGTTGTCAGGATGCGATCTCCTTGCGCAGCAGCTACGTCTTCATGCCTCCCACGTCACCCCTTTCGTCTTTATTTATTTATTTTCGGAAGGTCTCTTACATTCACCTTGATGGGGAGAGGAAGATAATCACAGGTGCCCACCTTGCTCTAAGACCGGCTGCCCTAGCACCTCCCACTTCACTTTCCACAGAGGACTTACTATGAGGCTCGCTTCAGTCGCTTGTGGAAAAGAGCGGAAAGTTGTCGGGATGCGTTTGTCTCCATCCATCACTATCCCTGCACTGACCTGATCGCTCATTTTCAAGCCAATCCCTTCCTAACCTCCTCTTCCTGTCTCACTATTCTGAATGGGATGGCAATTGGTTCAGCGTGTGTAGGACCAGTCATCACCAGGGCCCCGTGCTGGGCAGTTTAGGACCCACCCATTGAACAAAATTCTCTGGGTGCATCTCTCTCCTCCTCTTTGATCAGCATGTTTCCATTCTTACACACACACCTCTGTCTCTTGGGTTCCTCTCCTGGGACCTTTTCATCAGGTACATGTAGCAGGGTCACAGTGCTGCCAAGGTCAGTTTGGTGGCCATATGAATGGTAAGGTAAACCTAGAGTACACAACAAACATGCACTACCTGATAATATCTATCTGGTACTAAGTGGGGTATGCAGTCTGGGGTGGGTTATGTTTGAGGTCTGGGCTGGCTGATGACCCTCTGACTTTGGTTTATCCACCCCAGAGCTACTGTGATATATGTTTCGGCAGCATGGGCTCAGGTTTTCTACAACTCACAACATAACTGCTTTCAGGATTACATCAATGATCGCTTTGGGCTGTTTTGCAAGGCATGTTCAAGTCTGTGGCCTTGAGCTTTTTCTGCGCTGATTTCACCCTCTGATGAAGAGTTGAGTAGATAGTGGCTCCAGATGTTTGGGGAGCGACCTGCCTGAAGGCAGGGTCAAGGGTCGCTCAGTTGCTATGTGGTGTCCTTCCACTTTTCCTACTGCCTCAAAAATGCCATTATCATTACCACTGGTCTATGCGCATTTCTTCTACCATCGGAGGCGGGTTACACTACTCTTAAGCTGAAATGACTGTAGCCAGCTGATTGTAGCTTGATGTCGTGTCTAGCTCAGACATGGGGAAAGGCAGTATGGCCTTACATGGTAGTGGCCTACGCATCTAGGAGGTCTGGCCACTATGGTCTGCTATATTTCAAAGGCTGTCTAAAGAGTACAGGGATCAGGTAAAGTTAGTGATTTGTTCATTCCAGATCCAGGGTCTTGATATCACTAGTGTTGTGTGTGATATTTCTGAGATTGGCTGTCTGATTGTAGGGTTCATCAAAAGACATCAAGTGGTGATTTTCAGCAGGCATACTTGTCCATTACTACACACTTCCTTCTGCTTAGATCAGACGGATAAGCATTTTTGTATAGCGTCAACTAGAAAGCATTGTGGACTTCAAAGTAGCTTTTATGTCGTCTTGTTTTCTCAGGTTGAAGCCACATTAGGATGGTTGTTTTTCTGTTTATATTCCATTCCCTACACATCAGCGCCCTAACTGCAGTCCTGCCTAAAGACAGCTGACAGGCGATAATGCAAAAAAGATGGAAGTTTTGTTTTCAGGTGGAACGGATGAGCAATGGACTCCTGACATGTCACCAGCCCTCCACTTGACCGAACAGGGGCAGTTAGAAAATTGTGAGATCTCGGGTTCGTCGAGGGTGAAGAAGTCTCAATCATCCATCGCACAAGTTATGCAGAACATAGAAGATATAGAAGACACCATCCCATCCGAAGCTTTCACTGGCTTCCTATTCAACTGTATCTCCTAAAGCGATAGACATACCATCTAATGAATGTAAATTTTATTGGACACCTGCTACAAGAATTAAAGGTGAAATACGGAACTGGAGAGAGTACATTAATATTTTTGTTCTATGAAATAAGTAAAACGTTAAGGAAGAAGCTGTCCAGCAGAAGTGGTGGAAACAAAACAAGAAACCAAGTTCAAAAGACCTGGGCCAGAAAATAAGAATAGCAATAGTGAGTGTGTGAGGGCAACTGCTAGGGTGTCTGTCTCAAGAGCCAGCAGCAGAGTGCCAGATTGATTGAACCCAGAAGTCCTCATCTCCCCATAATACATCACTGTGTGTGTTTTTAGGGATCCTGGAAAATCTGCAGGTGAAAAGGTTGCAATTATGTTACCTGCAGGAAGGGAAATTATTTCCTTGAATTATATTAGGAAGTGCTATGAAGTGAGTTACATAATTCACATTTTCTTTGCTATTTGTAATTTCCTCTTTGCAGCAGCTACCACTGAAATAGCAGAAATCAGGTGCTTGGTTTTTATAAATGAAAGCGCCCCATATGGAAATTTAACACAAAGCCACTTTACTAGAGACCCGTCCTATCCACATCTGTTATTGCCTGACAACATAAAACGTGATGGAATGGAGTGCTGCCCGGACGAATTTCCAGTAATTGAGATACGTGCAAATGCCTCAATCTATCACTTTTAGACTTGGCAAGATTTTATAGTTCTTTTCTTTTAACCCTGCTTGCAATTTGTCATTTGGTAAAGATTACTATTTTGCTGTTCGCGAATACATTTGACATTTTAGGTGCACTTTTCATTTTGCCAGTGATGCAGAGGATAAATTGTTTCTGACCTCAAATTGGCCGGGAGCATGCTGGACCTGCTACTTATAAATAATTCCATCCCCTTTCTAAATGCTTTGGATCTGTTTACAGGCTACAGCTAGATTTAGATAACTGCTTTTGGTCCCAAAGAAAAGTCTGGCTCTGGCATTGAATACTATAAATAAATACAGAAGGCTTCTATGTGTAATGGTTTGTAACAGCCCTGAGCAACCAGTACCAACACCGGCCAGGCTCCCGCTGCCCAGAACTTCACCAGAATTATTTATGCTTAAGCAGTCTGTGGAAATGCATCACATAAGATGAAATGTTTACATTACTTAAGCAACTTCCGAATACGAGATGTCTCACAGCAAACGTGAAAAAATACATTTGAGTCAAACTCAGCCAGTCCATGGAATGGCCTGGAGCATCCTTGTCCTATGGAGCCAGTGCATTCTTCGAGGTCTAGACCAGTCTAACTTTTGGGCTGACATTCCCGCTTTGCTGGTATCATCACCTATATACGTCACTCTTATTTTCAACACTCTTTCATGTGATACATTTAAAGATAAGACCTTTCTCTTATAAGGCTGTGAGAACGATTTCCAGTCCATCTTCGTGCCCCATGTTCCATAGTTATAAAAGTCATCTTTAAATAGCAGTGTTCCCTTAGGCAGCTCAAGCATCAGTCAATGGAATATACCTGCGGTGGACGCCAGAACAAATGGTGCTCGTCTGAACTATAAGCATCACACAGGTGTTCTAAAGCTGAAAGACCCCTACTATTAGGATAAATCAGTATCTGGTGGTATGCAGCTTGAAAGCCATTTGGCACGTTTAATTATGGATCATCAGTCAAAGGACAGGATGCACACCTGGTATTTCATGCTTTTTTAACTTTATCCATTTTTTTCATGAGTGCGTGCAGACTGGTTTTCTAGTGCCATGCCCAGAAGGCACTGAGTAGATTAACAAATGAAATGATGGGGCGTGCATCACGCCCCGCCCAATCGCACAGCTAAATTGCGCCACCTTGGCGATAATGTAATCCTCCATAATAATCCAAGTAATCTTTAAATTTCAACTCATTTAGTCAACACTTTCTCAACTTTTTGTCAACTGTTTTATCCGAATCCACACGTATAGTGTAAATGCCATTTCCCAAACTTCTAATGTTCCAGCTGTGTCCATCCGGACCTCTTGAAAGAACACGAATAGTGCAAAATTCATAAAAGGCAGCGTTTATTCAATAAAATACCCAATGCATTTCGGGCATAAATGCCCTTCTTCGGGGGTCACTGTGAATAATCAGAAAACACATAATCACCAATTATTATTTGTCATTTAACATCTTTAGTTTCTACATGATGCACAAAAGTGCTGTATTACATTGTGACCCGAGCCCATTCCCATCATGAACCCCTTTCTTTTCCATAGGAACTGGTTTCCCCTTGTCCTCGTAGCTTGCCACCATCTCAAACTCAAACATTTGCCTGATTTTAACCCTGCTTTTAGTTTTATCCTTCCACAGTCCTCAACCCTATCTGCTACCTATCATTGTGCAAGCAATACATTTCCGTTAGCTTCCCTTCTTCCTTCCGTTTCTACCCACTGTAGTTTACCAAAAACAATCAGTTTCTACTTAATTACCGTAAACAGTGCTTCACTTTTAGTCTCCACATTTTTTATACTAATTTCCCTGCATTTAAATCTGCATGCTTGTCCCCTGGCATTTCGCCCTATTTAAATATTGCATTCACATTGCTCTTCTTACACCCTCTGTCTACCACTACTTACGCAATGATCTACTCTTTGTTTTAACCTGACTGAATAGTTCACTCACCTTTCACCCCCCAAGAAAACCCACTCAACCTAACGATTATGCACATACCTTCCAAACAACGTATCAGAGCTTCATCTTCAACATACCTTCCGTGAAAATGTTAATCTCGCCATTCTCCCTCTTACTTTTAACCCATCCCTCTAACCTCCCAATTGGCCTGCTGGAATTGATTCTCCCGCCATTTCGGCGCTACTGTGATTCGCATCAGATGATAATGCTTTAAGAAACTACATTTCCCATAATACCATTCGTCGGAGTTCAAATTAACAATACGGATCACTTTCTTAATTGAAAGTATGTGCATAATCGTTACGTTGAGTGGGTTTTCTTGGGGGGTGAAAGGTGAGTGAACTATTCAGTCAGGTTAAAACAAAGAGTAGATCATTGCGTAAGTAGTGTTTATGTGTTTTCTGATTATTCACAGTGACCCCCGAAGAAGGGCATTTATGCCCGAAATGCATTGGGTATTTTATTGAATAAACGCTGCCTTTTATGAATTTTGCACTATTCGTGTTCTTTCAAGAGGTCCGGATGGACACAGCTGGAACATTAGAAGTTTGGGAAATGGCATTTACACTATACGTGTGGATTCGGATAAAACAGTTGACAAAAAGTTGAGAAAGTGTTGACTAAATGAGTTGAAATTTAAAGATTACTTGGATTATTATGGAGGATTACATTATCGCCAAGGTGGCGCAATTTAGCTGTGCGATTGGGCGGGGCGTGATGCACGCCCCATCATTTCAAACGTTTAATTATGGCTCACATTTCTCCTATCTTGGGAAACGGAAATGTTCCTACTAAAATATTATTGTTCACTTCCTGAAGGTCCAAACAAAGTGTGAGCTTTCCATTGGCTTGTCATACAGTGACGGGTGGAGGCAGCCATTCTGAGCACTATATTGGTTCAATTATACCTGCTGTCTTCATTTTCTCAAGTTCAGAAGTAACATCTTTAATTATGATTGGTATATTTCTTGCTACCTGTATTTTGGATGCAGCATCCTGCCTGTTCTCTAATACCTTTTCTCTTCCACTGAAGACCTTAGAATCTTTCCTAAGCATCGGTCTCTTTTTTTTTTCTTTCTCCCTCTACTAAAACATGTTCCTTACTATTCATGTCTAATTCATTGTGCATGTTACATGGAACTTTCCAGTCTAATATACGTAAACCATTCTTATCGACATACACTTTTCCAGTTTTCTTCCTATCTTAAACACAAATGTCAAGGTTCTCATGTATAATAGTTCATTAAAGTATAAAAAAGCTTACATTTTTATATTAAATTTGGTGGAATGTGCATATAAGTTAAGAAAACCCTAGACATCTGTAAGATCTGTCAAGCACTCTATGACATGCTGGTAGCCAAAAAACTAAAGGAACTTTTCCAGCAATGACCTGTTACTTATCATTGTAAAGTTCCAGAGAGCATCTCTTTAATACGCAGTGATGTACCATTATGCATTTTCTTATTTAGAAATCTATATAGGGTGACCTAACACGCGTGGTGGTGGAGCTCTTAAAAAGTAACAGAGAAAGGCAATGGGTTCTTACTTTTAAAAAAAGTGTTCAAATCTGAGATAGATATACTTTAGGGTTGCAGGGTATTGCCTTAGACATGGTGGCTTAAAGGTTTTTCTGAACCTATTTATGATGCAAGATAGTATTAGGGGATAATAAATATTGAGATTCGTTATACAAAACTTCCAGGAAAGCAAGCCTACTTTATTTCCCAGCCTCCATCAGGAGCCTTTGGAAGGGGAGTGTCCTCTTTTCTCTCGGCCTGGAATGGCATCACTTCGGACCAGGGGGCCTTTCAGATTATGGAAAGCACTTACACCCTCCCTTTTCATCCGGCTCTTCCCCCACTACAACCCTCACCCCCCTACACTCTCCCCCGACCCCTCTGCCTTCGTCCTTCTCCCCAGGTCACCTGGCTGTAGCAGCAAAAGGGCCAGGTATGGTGCACCCATTATTTCCTGGAGTCCAAAAAGGACAGCGGTTTGCACCCAATCCCGTACCTAAGAGAACTGAACTTCTTCCTCAAATAGTGATCGGTACTGTCAAGGTATATTTATCCTTGTTGTCTGCATCTCTCTGTCGGTCTGATCAACTCTCCCTTTCCCAATCCCCCAGAGTTAAGCGTTTTTTTAAAGGAATTGACAAACATATACCCTCCAATCCATTTTGTGGTTCAACAGTGAGACCTTTATTTACTTTTGATTTTTCTTTTGAAGACTCTGTTTGAGCCCCTGTCTAGTTGTCCCTTGAGAATATTCACTCTGAAGACAGTGTTTTTGGTGGCTGTCACTTCAGCCAGATGAGTGAGTGAGTTACAAGCTCTCAGTTCCCATCCCCCCTTTTACGTCTTTTTACCCTGGCTAGTTGGTCTTGTGAACCATGCTGCTTTCCTCCAAAGGTGGGGACTCCATTCAATCTGAGTCAGTCCATCACTCTGCCAACTCTCTACCATCTGCCCCACCCAATGAGGAGGATCGGTAGCATCAGTTGCATCCCAGGTGGGCAGTCCGCAACTATCTTGACCGCACCATAGATATAAGGCTGGATGACCACATTTCTGTTAGCTACTGTGGTGTCAAAAAGGGAAAAGCAGTGCAGAAAGATGGATCCTTGTCTGCATCAACACCTGCTATGCTTTGGCCACAAAAGACCTTCCAGAATGAGTCATGGCCCATTCTCCCAGGGCTAAGCCTGCCGCTTCTGCTCTTGCCATACGTGTTCCCATAGCAGAGATCTGCAAGGTGGCAACTTTTGCCAGGCTCTACTGCCTAGACTCTAAAGTGAACATAAAATTCTCTCCCCAGCACACGTCTATTGTTCGTAAGGTTTCCCGATTTAGGAAAACAAAATATAAATCCGAGATATATCACAGTCAGATACAAGTGTAAACACTGTTTTTCTTCTTGTCGGTGTCTTTATTCATGTAACTTTTCCACCACTGCTCCCAACAGCCAACACGTGTTTTGTCGCATCAGGGATGTTGTCCCGCGACTTTCTCAAGGCTAATTAATCTACGTATGTGATGATAATTCCGGACCACAGAGGGTTTCTATTTTGAGCGGCGTCTCACCCTGAAATTCTAGTTTCGTTATTAATGCTCCTCTTTCTTTCAAAGGTCACCAAGCTCCGTGTGATCGAATATCGATCCTTCCTGACGCCGCTTCATGTCGTCCGAGTACGGCAACAGATATATCTCTGATTTATATTTTGTTTTGCTAAATCGGGAAACCTTACGAACAATAGACGTGTGCTGGGGAGTGAATTATATGTCCATACTAGCTGAGGCTGATGCTTTGTCTGTGGAGGTTGGTGGTTCTCCACACCCTGCAGCACTGTCATAATTAATTGAGAAACTTAGATAAACTCTGTGATTCTTCCCTGTGGCGCCTCATACCTAAATCTAATACCACCTATCAAAACGGTGTAAATTAGACTCTAAAGTGAATAGAGACGGTTACTTAGTGTGATCTTTTCTACGGGATTTCTTAGTCTAACCATACTCCAATCCTCCTCTTTAGGTGGGGTATTGCTCTGTATTCTCTTCTACTGGTGAGTAATCTGCAGGTAGAAGTACCCATCAGAAGAAAAAGTTACTTAACTGCAGTAACGATCTTTCTGGTGTATACTCGGTCTACCTGCAGATTCCTCACTGACCTATTTGATAGATGTGTTCTCGGAAAGGTTAATAAGATTCCACGTCAACTTTTATGCTACTGCTCTGCTCTGTCAACATTATTACATCTCGCTCTCCCTCAAAGGCTTGGAAAAAATGGTATGAAACGGACCTTGTTGCGCCCAGGTGTACGCTATACGGCTTCAGTGATTTCACCAGAAATCACTTCCGGCGTCGATGCAAAGCCAGCGCAACCTACTGGCGGCGGGAGAGCTTGGAAGTTTCTGGATCCTGTCTGACACCTGACTTTGTTCTGCAGGTGAGGAATCTGCAGGTAGCTAGAGCATCCACCAGAAAAATTGTTACCGCAGGTAAATAATTTTTCTGCAGGTAAATATTTTTTTTTTAACTTTTATTTATTGGGATTTTCATGGTATACAAAGGTACAGTGTCAATATCCATCAAGAGACTAGGTCTCAAGTATCTCAGACTATTCAATAAAATAGATATACCATGTTTTACCTGATCAGCAGTTGCAAACATGTCTAATTTTACATGTTATCATTATACCAAGTACTTTTCTTACTGGATTGTACCAGAACTTGAAGGCTAGTGAGCATGGACCCTTTTAGTACATGTCTGTTTGCTCTGCAGTAGTGGCTCGCTACTTATTTTTTATTCTGTATTCTGTCGTCTTGCTCAGTGTAAGACTGTGAACCTCATACGGTTTGAGACTGCAAAATACCTTTTTCTTTTTTACAAAATCCTTTTAACGAGTTGATAAAGTCTTATAAAGGGGCTTTTGTGACCCTATGAGACTCTCAGATATGTAGGGGTGTGAAAGGGGCTTCTACCTGCTGTGTAATTCAGTGTAGGGTTGGGCTAGCTGTAGCGGGCATCGGGTGTATCCCCGGGATGCTGGAAGGGTGAGGCCCGGTTTTGCAGTGGTGGAGACCTGTTTCGTTACTTGGGGCCGTTGTTGGAGTGGTGCTGCAATATTGACCCCCAGTAACAAAAGCAGCAGTGCTTCACATTTGCACCCCTCACAGGTCCCAGGGGGCTGTTTCACTCAATTGTCAAGGCTGCTTTGCGTTCCCAGTTCGGCCCTGATTTAGGGAGCAATGTATCAACAGTTTGTCTGCATATACAGCTCCCAACCATGGATCAGATGCTGACGTCTCTGAGGGTAGCATCTCGTTCACTCCAGTGGGACAGCTTTCCCTTTGATAATCATGGCGGCAGGCTCAGGAGAGCAGGTGGTCTACTGGACTACTTTCTGCGATCTGTGATGTTTTCGCAAACAGGAAACGTTTTCTTTTTTGAAACAAGACCAGCCACTTTAGTGGACATGGGCTGATTTGAAAAAAATGGCTCCTATTTGGGAATGCAAATTCAAGGCCTGTGGTCTGCTGTCCCTCGCCGGCTTCCATTTCTGCATTTAAAGCCAATCAGACAAACTACAGGATCAGAAGTACCCATTTGGCTCCACTACAGGAAACCTATCAGGAAAGCTGGGACATTTTCCATGTGGGGTGGATGATTCTTGGTTCTCTCTTAACTTTGAAGGAGGTAGAGCGCCTTCCTTTGAAAGTACTTGTTTCCAAACTGGGACCTGTCGCACCGTAGAGCTCAGTTAAGACATAAAACCTCATATCATGATCAGACTACGCTCATGGGATGGAGCATTCCCGCTATAACGTGTAGTTCTGGTGTTAATGGAGATCACCAAGGCACTTATTCCTGTGATAAGAATTATGACAAGTGAGTGCTTGCTCAATCTCCATCAGTTCAGGAAAGTTGCTCGCCTCATTCAAATGGTGTCTTGTTTAGTCATTCTGCAATATAAGATACTAAAGGACGGGTTGATTTTCTTCTTTAAAGTACAGTAACATACATTTCATGTTCCGTAAAGTAGTGATTTCACCAGAGACTTTAACCTGCCATTTTCTTCATTATAATTCAAGCCGGAGCAAAAAACGTTATTCTCAAGAATGAAAGCTTATGTAGTATAGGTAATACAGCAAAATTGTCAGACTTAGAACTATGCTTATTTAACAAGACACGGGTAAGTACATCTTTTCCTGTCTTAGATGCAATGTAATAGCTTAGCAACATGAGTTCTCTTCTTTTACACTATTGATGTAAAATGATGTGTTGGCCCCACCAAGTTCTAGGTGCTTTACGTGATTCAATTTCTCCTAATTTTTTTCATTCTTGACATCGATTTATGAATTCAGCATATTATGTTATCCTCATGATGATTTCAGTATTTGAGCAGATCAAAAAGTCGTCGACCTAGCCACATAACACAACACAACATAACATGTGTATTTGTAAAGCGCACGTTCACCACTACGGGTATCTTGGCGCTGAATAACAGATGTTTGTTGTTACCCAACTCAATGGTACTCATTTTATCGACCTCAGTTGGATGAAAGGCTGAGTGGACCCGCCGGGATTTGAACCTGTGACCATGAGGTCGAACACAGGCCCCTGGAGTAGACGCATTAGTCCACTGAGCCACTCTAACCCATCTGATTACGTATGATTAATTCTAGGGTCTAGCAGTGCTGGGTTTTGCTAATAAGTGACCTTGACTGTAGATTCGTTTTTTCTCACTATGGGCCAGATGTAGGTAATTTCTATTTACCGATTCCTAAATACTGAATTTTAGCGATTTGGTATTTTATTTATTTATTTATTTATTTATTGAAGTTTTGTGTAGCGCTAGCTGGACCCGAGGGTATCAGAGCGCTTCACAGCAAATAGAGAGATGCAACCAGGGCAATAAGCATGGAAAACAAGAATCAGAAACGATAGGAGGGAAATATAGCCTGTACACCAACAGAACAACAACAATAATAACGCAGTAAGAGACGGAGTTCGGGGGCGAATCAGTTAGTTCTGAATTCCGCAAAGGCTATCAGATTTCTGCTGTTGGGAGATGGGCTTCTCGCTAAGCACCGGAGCGTTCAAGGAAGAGGGCTTTGAGTAGCGTTTTGAATTGTGGGAAGGAGGCGGTCGTTCTGATATGTGGGGGGATGGAGTTCCAAATCCTGGGAGCGTTCCCCGCAAAAGATTTGTTTGAGGTCTTGCGTTTCTGTGATTTCAGCGGGATGAGCAGGAGTGTGTTGGAGCTTCTGAGGTTCCTGGATTGACCAGCCCTTTTGAGTTTAGAGGCCAGGTATTCTGGTTTGCCTGTATGCAAGGCTTTATGTGTGAGGCAAGCTGTGCGGAAGTTGGCTCGTTGGTCAATCGGGAGCCATTTCAGTTCTTTGAGTGCCGGTGAGATGTGGTCAAATTTCTTTGTTCCTGTGATCATTCTTGCGGCAGCGTTGAGGGTGGAGTTGAGGGGTCCCAGGTGTGACTTGGCTGTTCCAGTCAGTACAGCAATGCCATAGTCAATTCTTGAGAGCACAAGTGCCTGGGTGGCATGTTTCAGATCTTTGGGTGGGAGGAAGGGTTTAATTTTGTAGAGAAGTTTCAAGTTCAAGAACGCGCTTTTGGCGGTATTGGAGATGTGCTTCTTCATGTCCAGTTTGGGGTCGAGAGTAATTCCTAGTGATTTTGCTGAGTCTGTTGGAGTAAGAGAGACATTGAGGGCATTTAAGGCTTTGAGCCATTCCACTATTTGTGGGTTTTCATCTTTGTTCGAAATTAGGAGGACTTCCGTTTTCTCTTCGTTCAGTTTGAGGTGGTTGGCTGAGAGCCAGTGTTGAACCTCCATGAGTGTAGCATTAAGTCTGTGAATGTCAGCGATCGAAGTGGTTTCCAAGTAGAGTTGAGTGTCATCCGCGTACAGGTGGAAGGGGATGTTAGAGTTCCTTAGGAGAGAGGTGAGGGGTTCCATGTAGTTGTTGAAAAGTTGAGGGGAGAGTACTGATCCTTGGGGAACACCTCTGTTGATGGGGAGGGGGTCTGACTCGAAACTATTGATCTTTATTCTTTGAGAGCGGTTGTTAAGAAAGGAGGCGAACCATTTTAGGACTGTGTTTTCGATGCCCGCTCTTTCTCGGAGGACATTAAGTAGGAGGGAGTGATCAACTGTGTCAAACGCAGCCGAGAGGTCAAGGAGAATGAGGAGGCTACATTGGTTGGAGTCAAGTGACATGTGCAAGTCATCAAGGACATTTAGGATAGCGGTTTCCGTACTGCAGCCCTTTCTGAACCCGGATTGGAGAGGATCCAGTAGGTTAGAATTCTCTAAGTGTTGGTTTAACTGTGAAAGCACACATCTTTCCAGAATTTTGGCTAGGAATGGAAGATTCGAGACCGGTCTGAAGTTGTTCATGTCTGTGAGATCAAGGCCGGGTTTTTTGAGCAGAGGAGTGACTTGTCCTAGTTTAAGGCAGTCAGGGATGAGGCCCTCGCTTAAGGAGCTATTGATGATCTTGCCCCAGATTGGGGCTAGGGTGAGCTTCAAGTCCTTGGTCAGTCTTGAGGGAAGTAGATCGAGAGAGTGAGAGGAGGGTTTCGCTGCGTCGATAAGATTGCTTATCATTTCAACCTCGACCGGCTGGAAAGAAGACCAGCGGGAAGGAGAGGTTACTGGGGGGTTGTGGATGATTGCAGTGCTCTGGATGAAGGAGCGATCGATTTTGGCGATTTTTTCATTGAAGAAGCTTGCGAAGTTGTCGCATTGGGTTTTGGAGGCAGCTAAGTTGGCTGCCTTGGGAATGGAGGTTTGGTTTCTAATGATGTCGAAGAGTTCCTTGGGGCGGTTTCTCGCATTGTCTAATGCAGAACTGAAGAAGGAAGCCTTCTTACTTTTGATGTGAGTATGGTAGATTTTGCGGGCTGCCTTGAGTTGGTCCCGATGCATGGCGGAGGGGTTGTTTCTCCAAGTTCTTTCCACGGATCTAAGGTGTCTTCTTTCCTCATTAATGTCAGTAGAGAACCATGCTCTGGAGGGGATGCTTCTGGATTTTTTTAGTTTCAGAGGTGCCAGCTGATCTAGGACGAGCTCTAGATTGGAATGGTAGAGCGAGGTGAGTTCCGAGGTAGAGAGGGGCTCCGACGTGTTCGGGAGGAGAGTGCTGAGTCCTTCCTCAAGCTTGTCTCGGGGAACTCTGGAGGTGTTCCTGACCCATTTGGGGGGGGCTTGAGTGGGTGGGAGTGACACAGCCGGCTGGGTGATATGAAATAAAATTATGTGGTGGTCTGACCAGTCCACCGGGATGATGTGGTCAATCGAGACTGCAGTTTTGTTCGCAATGATGGCATCCAGGGTCGCTCCTCTGTAGTGTGTTTCTTCTGAACAATGTTGGACCAAGTCGTTGTCTTGTAGAAGGGTGTTGAGAGATTGAATCAGCGGGTTTTTGTGGTCGTTCCATCTAAGGTTGAGGTCGCCCATAATTAGATTGTCGTCGCCATTAAGTGCGGATTGGGTGATCAGATCCGATAACTGAGCTTTAAATTTGTTGGCATTGCCTGGGGGATGGTAGAGGAGGTGGCACTGACGAGAGCTATGACCGTGAGATTTGATGTTGACCGACAGGCATTCGAAGGAGCTGTGCAGGTAGGAGGGAGCTTCAGAGACTGCGAGGTTGCTTTTGTAGATGATCGCTATGCCGCCACCTTTGTGAATGGGCCTGTCTTTGCGGATAATTGAGAAGCCGGGAGGCACCAGCATATCCAGAATGGGGTGGGATAGGGAGTTTAGCCACGTTTCAGTTATGAAGGCTACATCCAGGTCATGGGAGAGGATGGATTCAGCTATTTCCGTTGCATGTTTGACTGCGGACCGGCTATTGATAAGCATGCAATTCAAGTGGGGGGGGGTCTTCTTTAGCTTTCAAATTGTCAGGGTTGGCTCTGGGAATGGGGGACAGATAGAGTGGGGGTCTGACGGTTCTACGGGTGGGCAGGTCCCTACCTACTCCGGTGATGACTTGGATCGAGGAGGAGAGGGTCGAGTTCACGGGTGGGGCCAGGGCAGGCTGGTTCGGGGGGAGTTCGTATGAAGCGACGAGTGCGCTCACTTCAAGAGTGGAGAGGGAGGTTAAGTTTCTGCTGGGAATGACTGCTCGCGGCTTCGTCTGGACTTCCGTGAGAGGAGGCAGGGCACAAGGGAGAGTATGAGCCTGGACGGTACGGGGATAGTCATTCCTAGGGGGAGGCGGGGGGATGTGGAGTGGGGCGGAGGGGGAGGGGGGTAGCTGGAGATTCCCGAGGGCAGAAAGGGTTTCCTTCAGTCCTAGTATCAGGGTCGAGATCTGTGCTTCAACAAGGTCGAGGCGGTGCGATATCTCGAGTGCGGGGGGGAGAGGAGGATCAGTGGAACTGGGTCCTGGGTGTGGGGGGCTTATGGGCGAGTTTCCACTGGGAGGAATAAAAGGACGGGAGGTGGCAGGATCTGGATTAGGGTTAGGTTGTGAGAGGGCTGTTAAGGGTGTGGTGTTGCGGTCCCTTCGGGGGAGGGAGATATCTTCAGTGGAGGGGGAAGTGAGAGCTAGAGGAGAGAGGGATGGCGGGTTAGGTGGTTGAGTGATGGGGTTGTCAGGTCTATAAATCAATTGTGGGAGGGTTAAAGGGTGGGGTGGATTGCTGGCCAAAAGGGGGTGCGTGTTCACTTCGTTAGAGGGTACAATGTGAACAAGAGGGGTGGGGATTGGCGGGGGTGGATTGAGCGCTGGTGTTAATGAGGGGTCTGGGATCACTGAGGGGTGGAGGCAGAGAGCGGGCGGTGCTTCTGGAGCTAGGGAATGGTCTAGGATCACGAGGGGGGGGAGGCTGGGAGTTAGTGGAACTTTGTGGGCTAGGGAGTAGGGGGGTTGGGGTCCTTTGGGGATGAGATTGGGCGCAATGGAGGGGGGCGGGGCTAGGGAGAAAGGGGGAGCTGGGTCTGGTGAGGACGAGAGATTGACGGGTTGGAGGGATAGGGACGGGAGGGGACGCTGGGGCGGGTCAATGAGGGCGTAGGACTGAGAGTAGGGGGAGTTACGGGGGCTAGGGAGGGGTGAGTTGGGGGTCCCTAGGGGGAGCGAGAGGGGCTGAGTGGGGGGAGGTTGGGTGAGGCGGGCGGGGGGCGGGAGTTGTGAGTCATGGGGGGCTAGGGCTGTCGGTAGCAGCTGGGTGGTGGAGGGACTAGGTAGTGTAGTGGAAGGACGCTGGGGAGGCGAGTTCTGGAGAATGAGAGTTTGAGCGGAGCCGGAAGGTTGGGCGGGGGGAGTTTTGAGTGGGTAATGGGTGGTAGCCATCCTAAGAGTGGGGAAGAGAGAGTCAAAGAACTCTAGGTTCTCCTCTTTCGCCTGGATTAGAATGGTGCCGTTCTTATAAATGGTGATGGAGATGTCTCCTGACAGGGATAGATGATTCAGGGGGGCGATTGTTAGTTTGCGGTTGTGATCAGTGAAGGTGGTTTTGGAGACGGGGAGGGATGAATTAAAGATGGTGGCCCATACGTCAGGTCTGTTGGTGTGGAAAATGAAGTCCATTTTCTTCTGACCTCTAGTTGTGCAGTGGTAAATGTCAACAATTAGCGTTTCGGGGTGTTGCCTTATTATGTTCTGTTTGAAGCGTTTTTTAGAATTGAAAGAGAGGGTTCGTGGGAACGATATAGCGAAGGTGTTCGGTCCTTGGGGCAAAGGAGGTTAGAGGAGGGGCCGAGATGAGTGACAGAGTGTGTGGCTGGGGGCATCTTGGCTGGGCGGGGGGGAGAGGCTCAGCGGGGGTGAGGTGGAGGACATAGGGGTGGAGGGTTAATTGGGGTGGTGCAGAGAGTGTAACGAGCTATGAGCTGGGGAGAGGTGTATCAGGGGGACACTAGGGTGGTGGGGGGGGGGAGTATCGGCGAGATAGGTAGAATGCGCCTAGGATCAAGGGTGGACATAGGGTCAGCAGAAGGTAGCTTTGGGAGAGCGGAGGACAGGAGGACGCAGGGCGGGCTGAGGCTAGAGAAAAATGGGTGTGGCGAGGAGTAACTGTCGGGGACAGGGAGACTAAGGGCAGGGGAGGTTCCGAGGCCCTGTTCGGGTATTATGGACGAGTTCGGAGTAGGCTTAGACCGGCAGATAAGGCCGAGTTTAGAGCTTGGGGAAGCTCTGTGTGAGCTCTTAGCTCACCAGGGCTAAAGTTAATAAATCGGGAGAGCAGGAAGACTCAAAGTCCATAATGGCAAGAAAGGGCAAGGCAGGTTCACATACCAGGGTCCAGATAGGCATGAAACTGGCAGATCAGCCCCGATTTCGCAGTTGGTCGATGACCTGAGTGGCGGCCAAATTAGGGACAGGCAGCCAGGGCTAAAGTAGAGAAGTCTGCAGTGCAGGGAGAGTAAGAGTCCATGAGGGCCAGAAGGGGAGGGCAGGTTCACATGTTCTGGTCAGATTTTCTGGCGAATCCCAAGTAGGGAGAGAAAGAGCAGGTCCGGTCCAGATTAAAGCTGGAAGATGTCCTGTGTGGTGGCCATATTAGGGACAGTGCAGATCAGGACCGATTTCATTGCTGGTCGATGTCTTGAGTGGCGGCCATATTGGGGATAGGCAGCCAAGGCTGATGTCGGGAAATCTGCAGACCTGTTCAAATGATTCAGGCGAGTCCCAAATAGGCAGAGAAGGAGCAGATCCGGTCCAATTTCAAACTGGAAGGTGTCCTGTGTGGCAGGGCAGATCAGGATCTATTTCATAGCTGGTCGATGTCCTGAGTGGCGGCCATATTGGGGACAGGCAGCCAAGGCTAGTGTCGAGAAATCTGCAGTGTCAATGGGCATGGAGACTAAGAGTCCGTGAGGGCAGGTTCACATGTCCTAATCCAGTGTTACTGGAGAGTTCCGAATAGGGATGGAACGAGCTTAACCGGTCCGGTTTTTTAAACTGGGAAGATGTCCTGCGTGGCGGCCATCTTAGGGACAGGGAGCCCTTCGTGATATTAAGCGGCAGGTATAAGTGTGGAGGGGTGCCCCCGTGGGAAGGCACCAGGCCGCATCCGTGCGGCGCAGATTCTTCCCCGGTGCTGGACATTCCAGAACAGGGTGCGGTCGTGACGTAACCATTCCGTCATCAGCACAGCTCAACCGTGACTGATGACGGAATGGTTCCGTCACCAGCATCGAAGGGGTTAAGAATCAGTAAATAGAATGTAGGTAAAAAAATCGGTAAATTTTACCGATTCAGTAATATTAGTTATTATTTCGTTTCGGTATTTACCGAATCGGTAATAAAGAATACCTTCCCATTAATTCCTATGGGCCTGAAGGCCCATAGGAATGAATGGGAAGCCATTCACTATTACTGATTCGGTAAATACCGAATCTGTAATAGGGGGACATATTCAAGGGTGGCAGGTTGTCACATTGACACCCTGTTGCACCTCTGAATCGTGCAGGTGTGCACATGTGGCGCACATACATGCCCTAAGGGCATGTATGTTTGCCACATAGCTCTTTTAAAAAAGCACAAAACTGCTTTTTTAAAGGTATTCTGTATTTACCACCAACTTGTAGTTGGTGGTAAATAACGAAACCTTAACCCAAAAATGCACTCACTTGAGTGCTCCCTACATAGGATTTAAGGATCGGTATTTTACCGATTCCTTAAAATAACGAATCAGTAAATTACTGAATCCTTAAATCCAGCCTCCTACATCACAAAAGGCTAAATATCGGTCGGTAATGGGAAAATTACCGATTTTCGGCCGTTACCGACCAGTATTTGCCCACCTACATCTAGCCCTATGTGCTTTTTTCCTGTGAATGTTCTGAATAAGTGTGGTAGTTTGCTCTGCAAGGGTATTCACTTCTATGCATGAGTTTTTACTTATAATGCTTTAATAAATGTTGTTTTAACTGTTGATTGGACATCTCTTGGGCATTATGTTTTGTTCCCAAAGTATTATGCATGTATTGTATGTTTAGGGACCCATGTGCTTTAAAACAACTACTATTTCAGTTGAGGCCACCAATATTCCATACTAGATTTGCTGTACTTGCCCTGCTCCCACAAATCCATTCAATGGTACCAAATTAATGTTTACCTTCCAGTTTCAAATGTTTTCACTCATATAGAACATTTTAAAACCTTCAATTTAACTTTTTTGTGTATTTATATAATATTAATCTGCTAATATAAAGTTGTATTTCCAGCCGCAGAACCCCTGAATAGACGTTGCTGACACCCAGTGGTCAGCAGACCACAGGTCAAGAACCACTGATCTAGACCTTTACAAAACATGTACAAACATGTTTTGAAAGTGTGATGAAAGTCCACATGTTCTAGAGTGTATAGCCTATAGTTTCAGTTTCCTATCTTGCTGTTTTAGAATATAATACATTCATGTTTTGTTGCTTCTAAAAGTTTCAGAAATTCCTTTCTGGCAGTTCTCATATTCCTTAAGGGACCCACTCTTACATCTGCACTGTTAAGTTCTCCATACATATTAGTTAAAATAAAAATAATAAAGTGGCTTACTGTTTAACCCTATTTCATTGTTTGCAACAAAAACTGTGGCTCTTCCTTTGAGTCCATCATTCTATGTTTTTTTAAATCTTTTATAGTACCAGTATTAACTACTGCAGTCAGCTTGATATTTCACACTCTAAGACCTTTGTGCACCACAGAGTTAGTGCCTATTTGTTGCTTAATAATTTGACGTCTCTCACTCCAGAGAGTCTTTCAAGACATCTTGGTCAAATGTTGCCTTTCCTATTTCGTATTCTACAGAAAAAAACGTGGAGGTTGAAGACTGACTTAACCATCCCTGTGACTTTCCTTATCATCATTTTGATTCTACTGTGATGTTTTCCTGTTTCTTACCCTTTCCCCCGTGTTCTTTAACCTTTTTTCCATACACAGCACCCCATTGGTCTCCAACTGGATTCATGGTGTGTCTGTACCATAACCTTCTAAATAACCTGCAACTCACATTAACTTCCTTCTCTACATTGGAAATATTCCTTATGTGATTGAAAAAAAAAAAATCCCGGATGCTCCTAGAAAATATGGGTTCCTTTGGTATATTTCATACCCAGGTTGTATGTTTACTCCAAGCAATTTGTTCAAAGTTGAAGTGAGCAAACTGAATGCGAAAACTATTGGCATGTTTAATGAATACCCGTTAAGTTACAACCTTGTGTAATTTCCCCTCATTACCAATACGCATGTTCTTCCCGAAGTATGGAAAAACCACTCACAGTTCATCACAGATATTTAAAGGTAGGATTTTCCAAGTTACTATCAAACCTTCTAATATACATGTTTTTTCTTTCTTTCTTACCTTGCAGAAAATTGATGCACACGCCATTGAGGAATTCTATGGTTTAACATCTGATATTTCTAAAAACTCTGAATCTGGCTATATTCTGTTCTACCAGTCAAGAGACTAGATGTAAATAAATCTGTATGTAAAATGGACCCAGCTATAAAATAAGAAATGGGATCAAGGGCACATGAAAACAGGATGTTAAAAGGACAATGAAGAACTCCTACTGGTGCTTAGAAGACTGGCTATTGAAAAGCCCGCAAGTGCACAAGAAAAGTTTGGGTCTAGCACTTCCTGGAGGAAGTGGCTTGATGACGCAGATTGAGACTTCACTTCCCCATTGCTGTGCTATCATCCAAATTATCTTAAGCTCTGTGTGACTATAATTAACTTGCTTTATTACTTTTCTATCAAAAAGGGATTGTAGGGTTGCACTGCATCATAGTCCTTGGCCTTCTGGTGGCATTTTCCTTGGTTATTCTCATTTTGAATGTTTTTCTGCATTTTAGCAGAGCAATTTATTGTTAATTGTCAGCCGAACTAATTCTATTTTATAGGAGGTTTGCAGACCCTAATTTTCAAAGACAACTGATTCAGCACACAAATACATAAGACACACTACAATAACTTGGATGTTATATGAGCAAAGTATGCAACCACAGAATGAGACTGTGTTTGGACAGATTACATTATGGAAGCTTCCTTCTGCCTTCTATGTCTTGGAGATAGGTTGTCTGGAGGAAACAAATTAGCAAAATAAATGTCAAACAATTGTTTTATGTTTCTTCTTTGGTTATTAACAAGTGGGTCTTCTCTTCAGATCCCTCATAATTACAACAATATATATTTGGTCTTCTTTGAATTGAAATCCGTCTTGGTTGGATTATGAACTCATTATTGTTATCCAATTCTTCATAGAAAGATGTAACATAGTTGAAAAACCTATAAGTATTACTGCAGTAATGGAAGTGTTTCTTGCTTTTAACGCACAATGCAATGGCATATTTTAAGCTGCCAGTGTTTTTTCTTTAATTTATTTTTATAAGTTCCTTAGAATGACTAAAAATAATATGTTTTTCATTTTATTGGTCTGTCGTGCAGACTTGTTTGACAAAGCTTTAAGGCAAAATGGTCCCTTCTCCCAATGCCTACTAAACCCGAACTAGATGCAGTTGGATTTTAAACATGCATATCAGTTTACCAGTAGAAAGTTGTGCTCTTGTAGTAAGATTGCTGGTCATATAATGAGATGTTGAAGTTACTAATATGTATATTCGGAGTCTCATTTTTGGATACTGGTTGGGTTGGGGTGATCCATTTCTTTTGAATATTAAATTAGTCAGATAAAATTGCTTCTAATCAAACGTAGTGCTTACCTGATGCTGAGATGGTTAACAGATCTTAGTTTTCCCACCACAGTTTTTCACTGACGTGTATCGGTGAAATAAAAGGCACTCGAGCAACAATTAACCTAGTGACAATATCACCTGTTCTCCATGTCTTGATTCCGGAGAATTAGAGCAATAAGTGGGTATAATATTTGCAGTGGAAGTTTAAGTTAACTAAAACTTCATTTAAAGTTATGTTTGTGTATTTAAGAACAGTACTTTGCAGTTTACAACGCTGCTTCAATACTGCCACCGAATTCTGCAGATGTTTGGTTTAAACTTCTGATCTCTTCCGTCTGGTGCTGAACATTTAAAGCCTTAAAAAAGGAACACAGTTTAAAGTATTTGCCTTTTTACTGTACTTATTATTGTGAGATTGTTGTTCCAGATCAAAATACATCTCTTGATTAGGACTCTTTCATGCTTTCCTATTTTGTGTACCACTAACAGAAGTGAAACCCAATGCGATGGGGCTCTGGTTGGGTGAGCAGACCTTAAAATGCACAAGGTTTGCTGTCTCAGAAGTAGAAATAGGCATTTGGTCGTGCTGGACTCCATGAGGAGTGAGGATTGCAAAGGCATCAGAGTCCTTCGCTAAACAATAGTCCAATAAAGAACCAACCATCCAGTGTGTGGTCTGTTTTGGGCATTCTGGCTCCATCTTGTGATGATCTTCAAAATATACTTTTGGCTATAAACAGGAAGTTATTCTGCAATATTTAGTTGAAGATTAATGCAGCTGGTATCCGCTATTTGTTTTACAGCTTTTCCTTCTTATTCAAGGCATGAGGCTAAAACTGCAGATCATGGTTGTGTGATAATTTACCTTTGAAAAACCAGTTCTGTGCACTGCTTGTATCCTCCCTTTGTCATTTAGTAATCATGAGAAATAGTGCTGACAAGATGCTCCATTGTTTTCAAGGACAACATTTTCATATTGAAGAAGATTGTGTTGCATGTCAATGTAATCAAGCCTATGGTTTAGTTCTCCTTTAAAGCTGGTAAATACATGATCACAGGAGATAAATATGTTCAATAGAAAATCAGAGAACCAAGCGACAGTGACATAGGATACAGAAACAATAAAGACATCATTTGCCATGTACCCTGTGGCATTAGGTAGAAAATCTCAAACCAATCACAGCACATTCCAGTTTTTTTTTTTTTTTTTGCTACACCTTAACTTCGCTTTTCTTCTTAGTATTTAAACCAAAAGCAAATGTCATGAATTGCAAACCACCTTTGGGATAATGGCTTCTCAAAAGTAAAACACAGTTTCCATGTTGCACTCCTGCTGAACATAGTTCTAATGATATTTGAACCAGATACCTGTTTTAGTTGTATTGTTTTTCTTATATGGGTAGGTGTTGGGAAAATATTGGATATCTTTATTGCATAACCTTCGATTTTACCATTGGACTTTGATGCTTCATCATATGGCCGGCTTAGAAAAATATCTCTTCTGAACTCAGTCAACCATGTATCAAATGCTGAAACTGTATGCTCTCGACTAGGTAACAGAAAGCAGCCAATGATGTGTAAATTAATACATAGTGAGCTTTCAGAATAAGTAAATCCATTTAGCCACTTTAAAGCAGTTTAGATGCCTCTAAACTGTGATCATTTTGCCGCTCACATCACCACACAGTTATAAGAACATTTAAGGGAAAAAGTTTAGTTTTAACTAAAGAACTGCAGACTAAATTTGCAAGGGTATGCTTTGCGGAAGAAAAAACACCTGAGCGAGATAATTTCCCCTCATCATGATATTAAGGATTTTGCCTGACCTAATTAAAGAAAAAATTGTTTTGCAATATTGTGTACTGCAAAATTATCAATGTGATCTAAAAATTAGAATCTCGCTTACAGTGTGGGATCCCAGATATGGTATACTCACACAAATAAATGCTATGAATCAAAGAGCTACTTAAAGTTCCTTCTTTGAAGAAACAAAGTTTCTTAGCAACAGATAAACCACAAGTGTACCCCCTTTGAACCATATCTAACTGATATGTTTATAAAGTACATGTAAAAAGGAGAATTACATGCTTTTTGTCACTGATACCAACTTATGTGCCTACATCTGAATATTAAAATGTGGATTAATATTCTTAAGCCCTCTTTATTTTAGTCTGAAAGTGTAAAATAATGTGGGTGATATAAAAGAGGAACATGGGAAAATAAAAACAATGACAATACTTTCAGAAGTTATGTATGCCTCTAGCAAGCCAGGGCTGAAAGCCAGTACCCTGTGAATGTTCTGAGCTGTGTTGTGCCCACCTGGCTACAAAGGGGAATGGGATGTTAGTCTTTCAAAGACGGTGCTTGGATAACTGCAACTTATGTATATGATGACAATATCTGAAAACTGGTTACATAATTAACATTAAAGTGAACTTTTGCCATTAAAGAAATATAGTACTTGTTTATTTGTTGGTGGTGGAGTGTCACTGCTACAGTTCTATGCTGTACGAAAATGGTGTGCCAGAAGAAATCTATGGGTATTTTCAGTGGCCTTTGGGGGGGAAATCTCGAACAATAAATGTTTCAAGGTGTTGACATGTAAATATTTTTATTTTCAAAACAAAATCCTCTTGTACTTGTATTCATTTTTACTGGCATCAGGGGCAGGATCATGGAACACTTTAAAAAATGTATATATTTGTTGCCACCTGTACAGTAGAAATTCACTGCTGTCCATCGCACCCTTCTTGTCCTTTGTTCCATTAAATTTCTCACCTGTTGTAATAATTCTAATTCACAGCTGGACCATATCCGATCACCTTTGGCTTGTCAGCTGTTCATAGTTTTAGAAAAGATCACTTATAGAACTGATTCAGAGTTTTTGTTTTGCCACTTAGTTACTTAAGTATTAAAGCGTCGTCCGTAGTTGGAATGTTTGTGCGAGGTGTTTTGACCATACTCTGATCATGACGTCACTGAAATAGAAAAAGGAACCCAGAGATAGAAAAAGATGAGGTTGATGCACATTGAGTCTAATCGGGAGTATGACAACCTGAGGGAAATGTGGCTTCCAGAATCATCCCCTTACTGATAGTTCCACAACACACATAAAAGAGGGTTCTCTTAGTCCTAAACCCTAATCTTGTGGATACCCTTAACCGCAGATTCCTCATCATTAGAATTACCCTAGGCTCTACGTTAGCTGTGTACCACTCCAGAAGTGTCGGAGCAGAACTACATATAAGCACCACCCTTGCACACTAACATTCATTTTTTTTGTTTCTGCACCTTTCGATGTAGATCTGGAGCTTGCTATCAACTTAGGTCATTCTTCCAGTGATTTCCAAAACTATTCGACGGTCTGGTAGGGAATTATGTTTCCTCTGAAAGCGATAAGATTCAGAATGTGCTGAGACTGAAGAAAGCACATCAGTCACAGACCCACAGGAGGTGTCTCTTTTATGTCTGAACTCTGATCACTGCTGCAGCAACAAATGATGGACGGAATGCGGAATGAATCAAACATTTACCCTCAGTGAAGAGATCTGGATTAAATCCATTGTTCTTTTGCACACTACTCCACCCCAGTTTAGACCCAGCCATATGCAAATCAGTCTTGAACTTGCTCCTCACGGGAACAGTCCAGCCTAAACTAGCAAGCCAGGTTCTCCCTCAACCGGAAACAAGCATCCTGGAACCAGTTTTGTGGTAAAACACCTCATCAGCCTGGCTAGCTTGAATGCAGTGGTATAGTGAGCAAGGGACCCACGTCTGGGCCAACCCATCACACTTCGTGTGAAAAGTGCTGCAGCAACCAATAATAGATGGAATGCTGAATGAATCAAACATTCACCCTCAGTCAAGCGATCTGGGTTAAATCCATCATTCTTTTGCTCACTATTCTACCCCAGTTTGGACCCAGCCATATGCAAAAGAGTCTTGACCCTGCTCCTCGTGGAAACATTCCAGCCCGAACTGCCAAGCTAGGTCCTCCCTGAACCGGAAACAAGCATCTTGGGACTGGTTTTGTGGTAACAACCCTCTTAGGCCAGGCTATCTTGAATCCAGTAATTGGTGAGAGTGCCTAAAAGGTTGTTTGTTTTTTTTAAACAAAAATCTTCTAGAATCAAATTGTTTTTATTTATAAAGCTCTAGTAAGTGGCTTATGGCAAGTGAATTAATAACATTATTTATATTCATTCAAGACTGATTTATCAACAGCAAAGCTGCAAACAATGTAAACCGGGTGTATACTTTTGAAATACAAATTTATGTAAAAGAGTCTATTACAAAAAAGGGGTACAAAATATAATACACATAAATACGAGTTACTGAGATACATTTTTCTCACAGCAACTGTTTTTTCATAGACACTTTTGTTGTAGCCCATTTCGAATATTTTCAAATTATGAAAACATAATTGAAGATACAATGAACAATTCCAAACGGACATTCACAAATGAAAATTGGTAGGATTGTTGACGTTTCGGTCTTGTCTTGTGCTAACGCAATAAGACCATCTTCAGGACGAAATGTTCTTCTGTGGACTGAAGACCCCAGAGCAATAAATGGATATAACTATATATACAGGACATGTGGATGATAAATCAAAGAAAAGGAGTGCAGAATGGCCTCCAGCATCTATAGTAGTGTTGTGACAGCTTTCAAATTGCTTATGTTCGTCCCAAAGTTAAAGTCAGATGTACAACATGCCACCCCCTTTGGATTCCTGAGGGCGGTGGCAGGGCGGAAACAAAATCAATTAAGTTGTAAACTTCCTTTGCCGCATCGGGTCTCGATGGACGAAATTGCTGCGGCAACAGATGATAGAAGTAATAATGAATGAATCAAACATTCACCCCCAGTAAGAGACCTTGGTTAAATCCATTGTTGTTTTGCTCACTATTCCACCCCACTTTGGACACAGCCATATGCAAATCAGTCTTGACCCTGCTCCTGATGGGAACATTCCAGCCGGGTCCTTCTTGAACCGGAAACAAGCATCGTGGGACCTGTTTTGGGGTAGTACCCCTCATTAGCCAGGCTAACTTGAATCCAGTGGCACAATAAGCAAGGGCATACCCATCCCACTTAGGGCGAAAAAATGCTGCGGCAACAAATGATGGATGGAATACCGAATGAGTCAAACATTCACACCCCAGTCAAGGGATCTATCCATCATTTGATGCCGCAGCACGGTCACTTTTCAAAGCATGTGTGCCCTCTTGCATGCAGAGGCTATGCGGAACCAGGAGGCAAAACCTTTTTACAATGCTGAACATAACAAGGTTGTGGTTGAAGCACAAGTCTTGCTCCCACTCCTGGCTGTGAGCCAGTGTCTGTCACGGCTGTACCCGCAAACGATCCACTTCTTGCTCAGTCTTTGGGTAAGTCAATGTCCTAGTGCAAGATGGCAAAGCAAACTTGACCCCATTCCACTTCTCCGTTTTGAATTAAAAGTTACAAGGGCATCAAGAGAAACGTGAACTCCTTCAAAGTCCCCAGCTTGAGAACTGATTTATCAGCTGGTCCCAATGCTCCTAAGTTTCTCAGGCTATCGTCGACCCTCACAGTGAAAGACCTACTTCAAGGAGGCCAGTCTGCATGTCTTTAGTGTGATTCTGACTCATTCTAATGCACCTTCGGACCCCATGGAGCCCTTGGGTCTCCAGTTGGATTACAACCTGTGGGCCCATACTCCTTGATTCCAGCTGTCCACTTGATGCCTGTTACCATTCTCATATCGACTCTGGTAGGCACATAAACACTGACTCCAATACCCACTCCATTTCCCATCCACACTAAGGAAGATACTGACTCCACCTTCACCAAAGGAACACATGCAGTGGAGACCCATGTTGGACCCTGAACTGATGCCGGCCGGAGCTCCATCGATGTCATGCTATGAGTTAACAAAAGCACAACCAGTTATTATGCAGCCTGACTCTAACCCAGCACCTCTATCGCAACTCGACTATCAGCAGAGGATTCATTCTCTTTTTGACTGACTCGGACTACATTCAAGAAACACGTAAGGTCCCTCAGAACGCTGATGATGATGAGGAGGGTGACAGATTACTCGCCCTCAATATACTGGTGATGCATTGAAGTTGGATTTACAAACTGCCAGTGGGCTAGACACCTCCCCTGAAACACCGCTAAACTCACCACTTGGGCCACCAGCTGAAGAAAGTGCCTTGTTTGCATCAGTGGTCCAGAGGGCTGCTGAGGTGCTAGATGTGGAGTTGCTCTCCATTGAGATATGAACACATGTTCATACAGAACTTCTCCAACCAGTTTGATGCCATTTAAAGATGCCCTCACTAATGTCTTGATAACTACATGTTCCAAGCCTTTTCCTTGCCTGCCAGTCCGACAGGCAGTAGCCCAGCAACATAGTGCATCTTTATGCAGGCTTTGACTAGTAAGGTAATTCCTAATTCCTTCCTGACAACTTCTCCAGATAGGGAATCCAAAAGGTCAATGCTTTTGATACAATAGTGTTTTTCTGCGAGTCTGGCACAAGCGTCCATAAGTGTAATTTGTTTACTGAGCAGATAGATGCATGTTCGGTGGACATGGCCGGTGAGATCTTGCTGGAGGTCCGAAAGTTGCTCAAAGCTTCTCTCGTTCAAAAAATACGTGGAGAGGATACAGTGAAGTATGTCATCTGTGCTGTCCTGGATATTGCACGTTGCACTGGCAGAGCTCTTTGGAGCAGTGTTGTGCTCAGAAGTCACTCATGAATGAGGTTGAGGTGCGTTTCATTAAAGGAGTGACATGTTTCCTCCCAAACCATTTGTGAAGCCCCAGAGGTACATAATTAAGTGTAAGTGCAACCCCTTTAAATCTATGCACAGTTGCTCCTTGAGCCTGAAGTCCGTTTTCTTTATCGCCATCATATCGGCACACTGTGCAAGTGAGCTGCAACCGCTGTCAGTAAAACCACCCTACACTACCTTCTTCCCAGGCAAGTTAGTGTTGAGGACCTGGATGCCCTTCCATTTAGGCTAATCAGTTAACTTCCCTACATTCTACGCTTCATCTCTTCGGTTGAAAGAGGAGGGGATGGTCTATTGCTTTGATCCAAAGAGAGTATTGGGCTTTAACACTGCATTGTAGATCATCTTTGTCTACGCTCAGGTGCACAGAAGGGCAGGGTAGTGCAACCGAGAACACTGTCTCGATGGATAGTCCTCTGCAGTAAGGTGTGCTCTGCAATTACAACTTTACCTCTTCCCCCGCCTTCTCAGATGGCCTGAGTGCCCATTCCACCAGTACCAAGGCTACTACAATGGCACTGGCCGAGGGATGCCTGTTCTTGAAATCGGCCAAACTTTGACATGGGTATTTGTACACACATTCACAAAGCATTATTGGCTTGATAGCAGGGTTTAACGAGATGTCACTTCACTTGCTCTGTCCTGCAGAACCTTTTGGTTCACTCCCCATTTCCTCCACCTTTGGGAGATATTGCTTTGGAATCAATTCTAAAGTTAAGAAATCTAAAGTTAGAAGTATCCATCAGAAAATCCGGTTACTTACCTTAATAATGTTTTCTGGTGGATACTCTAACTTCAGATTACTCACTGCTTGCCACCTCCCCTATCTTTGGAGTGGCCTTCGTGAGAAGTTGGCCTGGCATATGCTGTCCACTACTTATAGTAGGCACCTTGCACCAGTCCAAACAACCATTATTGAGGATAGGTTTATAGACAACCTTTATTGAAAGCTATCCTAGTGGAAGCTATGGAAAGCAACCTTCAGGCTAAGTCTTGAAGGAGGGTAAAGCAGCTTGGTTTACCAGATTATAACCTCTTGAATGTCTAAATGAAAGGAAAACCACACTAGGTATATATAAAATATATGTATTTATTACTGAACACTCTCTAGTAATCTCTTTATGAGATTACAGAGCAAAGTACACAATTTAAACATGATAGAACTTCAGTAATTAGCGCAATATACCATGGGCCCCAGGGGTAGACCAAACCATATATTAAGAAAGTGGTATAAGAACCACGACTTGACTAGACACAGTGCCTAGAGCACGTAGAATCGCTGGGACTCCAAGGAACCACCCAAGGTAGTGACACAGGGGACCCGCGGGGGACGTGTGCAGTGTGAGAACACAGCCGCGAGATCCGTTAGCTTCTATGGGGAATGTCGCGGTTGGAATTTTAAAGTTAAAGCACTTTGAGCAAACCCCTTTAGACTTAAGGGGTTCTAGTGCCAACACCCACAGGAGCACCGGAGTACTCGAGTTACCTCACCCAGGGAAGCCGGGTGCATAGGTGTCAAATGGTGTCGGGAATCGTAGTTGATTACAATGGAGATCTGCTGGAAAGTGCTGCTACCGTGAAGAAGGAAAGTGTCTGGTGTGATCCAAGCCTGGATCAAAGATGTGAAGAACCTGAAAACAGAGGGGACAGAGTCTGGGTCACTTGCCAGTGACCAGGGGCATGACAGACGAATGACCACCGATGTCGGGTGCTTCACGTGCGAAAGGGTGAAGCTTGACTCTGCAGCCACAAGGACCATGAGGTGTCGATGAAGACCAGGAGCTGGATTCGAGCTGTCCCACGAAGGATGTCGAGTACTGCGGTGTCACTGCTCGAATGTCACACGACAAGCCTTGGCAACAGCAACCCAAACAGGAAGACAAACGATACTTCGGTGTGGACCAGCAAGGTCCAGGGGACTCCCCAAGCGGTTGAGAGTCAGGGCACGTCTAGAGCTCCAGGGAAGCCCAAGGAAAGTTAAAGTTGCCTTCCCAGGGACCCACAGGTCGATGGACCAGGGATCGCCAAGGTACCTCGAGAGAAAACACAAAGGGCTCGCTCACTGAACACTTGTGGAGTGTAGGCCGGTAATCTTCAGTGGAATTGCTGCTCGGGTCTGGGCTACAAGTAACCCAATGCACAGCCTCAAGGAGCATATGCACTTGCAAATATGCACTGTGTCCAGGGGTTCTGGTTCCACGGTCCCCACAAGGGTTACTGGTCTCAGCTGTACTGGGAGTTCAGGTCAGCCTCTGGGAAGTCTGGGAACCCACCTGTGTTGTAAATTCTATGTTAGGAGCGGAGGTTTCTGATTAGGCTGTCACTTTCTCCATTTATTGTACTCCAGCAGCCTTTAAAAGTATAAACATTCACAAACAAACTCCATTGCCCATGAGCACCAGGGACAATGGAAACAAAAAATGTCCCGTCAGCAACTGTCCAATCCCATGCCAGGACTCCTCATATCTTCCTCTGTTGGCACTCTATCCTCCTCTTTCTTCACTGCTCCAGCAGCATACAGATGAGTGTCTTTTCCTTTTTATTAAATTTTGACTAACTGTGCCTTTGTTTTACTTGTATTTCGTTCAGTGCAGAACGCGCAGGTTAGCGCGTGTCTGTTTCCTTAGGGGTTAGACTTCAACTCTGTGCTGACACCGCGGGAGCGTTTTTTCAGCTCCTTTTGCGGTTTTCCGTCTGTCAGGCTCTGTGCGCTGGCGGCCTCCCGCCGCTAGGGGACCGTGCGTCCTTCGCTGCCGCTCTTCGGAGCTTCACCCCCGGTGGGCGCGAGTCGTTGAGTTCCGCTTTGTCGTTCGGTAAACGCGGCTTAACTCGACTCGCGCGCCACGGGGGAAGATTAATTTGTTCTGTGTTTGGGCAGCGTTAAGGCGAGAATAGACTTTCAGAGCCCGTGCCTGGAGCCTGAACACCCGCGCTGCGGGTAGGACAATTTCTGTGTGTATACGCGACCGGCCCAGGCAGGTGTACTTCACGGTGCCTCATAGAGGAGGCTGTTGGGTCCCAGTGTTTCTGTATACACCCCACTGAGTTGGACTGTTAAGGGCCTGGCCCTATCATAACCCCTAATTGATTTGACTACTGTTATTCCAGTGATTGAGTACGACGAGTATTATGAGGAGGAGGAGAGTGAGCAGGTCATGTATTTGCCTGTTGATGACCATTTTTGCCAAGTGATGGACTCCTCCACTATGAAGGCCGTGTCACGGGTGGTTGCGCCACTGGAGAAGAAAATAGACCATCTGCAGGCTCAATGCCAACCCCTCGGGCAGAGGGAAGATCCTTCGGGTCCACAGGACCCCCTACCTCCAGGCCAACCACCTACGAGCGTAGATCCTAAGCGGAAGCGCTCTTCAGACACGGGGGTGGATTTGGACACCTTCTCACTCTTTAAGAAGGCATTCTTAGATGCGAAAACTTCAGCAACCCCTTCAGCTCCAATGGAGACGCCGACTGGAGACTCGGAGGGGGGGTTCAGGTGATGCCTCTGTCGACCCGGATGAGTCCCCCCGGACTTCGGACGGGGATGGGGACCCGGAGAGCTCGTGGCTTCCCTCCCAGCCCTCCGAACCGTCATCTTCAGATCCCAGTACGGATATGCTCAATCCGGACGAGTTGCTTCACCCGCGTTCGTCGCAATGGTTCCCCGCCCCCAAGGTAGCGGCCTACATGGCGGCTAGGCTTCGTAAGCCTTTGGATTAGGAGGTTCGTAGTTGCCTTCGGGCAGAGTGCCCGCGACCCACCTTGGAGGGTAAGGTCACGGTTACTCCGGAGATTGACGCCTAGATGTCCACCTTTTTAACGAAATTTGTGAAGGACCCCAAGAAGGGCATCGATTGCTCTTGGAGGGCGTGCCAAGATAAGCTCTTGGACACGGCGGGCCTTTGGCTAAAATTTTAGACATGGCCTCGGATGCCAAGGCCTCGGGCTCTCTAATCTCCCCTGAGACGCTTTTGGGGTGGGCGCAGAGAGCGATTATTTTCCTCATGAACGCGAATGTGGCGATTTCCAAGGAATGAAGGAGATCCATTCTTATTAAGATCGACCCGAAGTTAGGGGAACTGGCCACGTCCGAAGCAGGCCAGTTGGCTGACGGTAATCTCTTCGGGGATCCGTTTGTCAAGGAATTGGGCAAGTTCGTGAACACGTTCAACTCTCTTGACAAGGCCCAATCGTCTGTGAAGCGAATTTTCACCCCTCGTGTTTTTGGCGCAGCCAGCCGAGTGAGGGGCGCTCGACCGGCAGACCCTATAACAGAGGCTCCTACAAGCAGGGTGACTCCCAAAGGGGTCAGTACCAGGATCCCGACAAGTTCGGAAACTTCTACCAGACAAGAGGCCCTCGCCGCCAGGGTGCAAGAGGCAGAGGAGACGGCGGCTACAATACTCAAAGAGGTGAGAGTTCAGAATGTGAAGGGTTTGAGAGTAGGGGGCAGACTGCTGGGTTTTCTTCCCGCCTGGTCTTTGCTTACCTCCGATGCTTGGGTCTTACAGACCGTCGGAGGGTTCCAAATATAGTACTCTGGGTTTCCCAGGCAGTCCTCTCGCCCCAGACCTATAACGTTTACAACGGCCCAATGTTCTCTGATAGACAGGGAGATCTACTCCAGAAAGGTGCCATCGTGCAGTCAGAGCTACACCCTCAGGGTTTTCTCAGCAATATTTTTCTAGTGGAGAAACAGGACGGGGTCTATCGTCCGGTAATAAATCTCAAAGAGTTCAACGGTTGGCTCATATATCGACATTTCAAGATGGAGGGTATTCACCTCCTGCGGGACCTGCTCTTGGAAGGGGATTGGATGGTCCGGCTGGACCTGAAAGATGCTTACCTCACGATCCCCATTTTAGCCCCTGGCAGGCGCTTTCTTCAGTTCCAGTGGGGCCGGCAGATTTACGAGTTTGCCTCCCTTCCTTTCGGACTGTCCTCCGCTCCGTGGTGCTTTACCAAGGTGCTGAAGCCAGTGGTGGAGCGCCCCCGGTCGGAGGGCATCCGTCTAATAATTTATCTGGACGACATGCTCCTCCTGAATCAGTGTCCACGGAGGTTGCTGGTCCATCTCCAGAGGGCAGTGAGCCTTCTGTAATCCCTGGGGTTCATCATCAACGAGGGGAAATCGGCCCTTCTCCCATCTCGGAGGATGCAGTTCCTGGGGTTTTTAATAGACTCAGAGGAGGCCACCTTGTCTCTGCCTTCCAGGTAGTTATCCAAGATCAGGCACGAGTTGGGGCGCACTCTGGCACGACCTACAATCTTGTTACGACATCTAGCCAGGGTGGTAGGTCTGTTGTTGTCATCCATTTAGGCGATATTCCCGGGCCCTCTTCACTACTGGGCCCTTCAACGCCTCAAGGCTTTTCACCTGCGCAAGGGCCTTACTTACTCCCAGGTCATCCCCCTCACGGACGAGGCGAGGACGGAGCTGAAGTGGTGGATCGAGCATATGGATGCGTGGAACGGTCAGGCGATCTTCGGTTCCAAGCCGGATTTGATAATAGAATCCGACGCCAGTGGCGTGGGCTGGGGAGCGCGTTGCGGCGCGGTTTCTACCGGCGGAGTATGGTCATCCGCAGAAAAGGCCCTTCACATCAACTGTTTGGAGCTGATGGCAGGCTTGTTTGCGGTGTGGTGTTGGACGAAGGACAGGATTCAGTGCTGCGTCCTTCTGAAGATGGACAATGTGGCAGCGGTGCGCTACATCAACCATCTCGGGGGAACCAGGTCCAGGGCGTTGTCTGACCTGGCCCGCAGTCTGTGGGAATATTGCCTGTCCAATGGGATATCCCTGTTGGTGGAGCATCTTTTGCGGCTCATCCAACCAGGTGGTGGACTGGTGGTCTCATCACTGGAGGGACACCAGCCTATGGCAACTCCGTCCCGATGTGTTCAGAACGGTCGAGACCAGATGGGGTCCGTTTTCAGTGGACCTTTTCGCTTCCCGTCTGGACGCCCAGCTGGAGCGCTATTTCAGTTGACGCCCGGACCTGGAAGCAGTGGCGGTGGATGCATTTCTGCAGGATTGGAGCAAGGAGAGGGGTTATGCGTTTCCCCCCTTTGCGATGATCATGAGGGTGTCAACCCAGGTGAGGAGACAGCAGGCGGATCTGGTGGTGATCACCCCGACGTGGAGATCACAAGCCTGGTTTTCGGTTCTAGTGGAACTTTCCTGGGATTTTCCAATCCCTCTACCCCTCGTTCCCGATCTTCTCCAGGATCCTCAAGGAAAACCTCACCACCTGCTGGCCACAGGCAGTCTGTATCTGATGGCCTGGCGGGTTACAGGCAACATTGGCAAGTCCCGGGACTTTTGGAGAATGCTGCCACGCTGCTGGCCAAATCCTGGGCTGACAGTACCAACAAGAGGTACCGGTCAGCCTGGTCTCGGTGGAGTAGTTGGTGTCTGCGACAACAAATTGATCCAATGGGGGCAGACATTGTCCATATCCTTAACTTCTTAGCCTCATTGGCAAAGGAAGGGTTGGCATACAGGTCAATAAAACTTTTAGGTCGGCAATCTCGGCAGGCCATACCCCTCTGGATAATCACCCGGTAGGGGAACATCCCCTGATTTGTAAACTGTTGTGGGGCATTAGGTTGTCAGTCCTCCGGAGCCACGCTACTCGGTCTTGTGGGACGTAAACAAAGTCCTTAACTTGTTCCGGGAGTGGCCCTCTAATAAATACTTAACGAGGAAGCAGATTTCAGCTAAGCTGGCGATGTTAATCTGCCTGATTTCTTGTCGCAGGGTCTCGGATGTGAGAGCCTTGGACCTTACGGGTCGTGTCTTGACTCCGGATGGGGTTACCTTCCACATTTCTAGACGCACCAAGGGCGATTCGCGTTCTATTTCATATCCTGCATTTCCGGATGTCCCGAAGCTGTGTGTGGTTAGGGCACTTAAGGCCTACGAAGTGGCAACGGTTGATATACGCCCACAGGGTGTCAAACAGCTGTTCATTGCTCTTACTAAACCACACAGGCGGTTTCATCCCCTACGATTGCGAGATGGGCACGCTGGGTTATGCAGGAAGCTGGTATAGATATCTCCCGTTTTGGGGCCCATTCTGTGAGGGGTGCGATGGCATCTAAAGCTTTTTCCCTGGGCGACCGTCTAGAGGACATTCTGAAGGCCGCAGACTGGTCCTCAGACTCCACCTTTAAGTGATTTTACTTTAAGCCGGTGGTGTCACTGGCTTCGTTGGTGGTGGATAAGCTTTAAACTAGCCTAATCAGAAGCCTTCGCTCCTGACATAGAATGCAAAATTTCCTAGCTAACGTGCAGGAAAGTTTCAATTCTATTAAGGAGGCGGAGGCGAGGATTAGCCCACCCGTTCTTCATTCGAACCCTCCCAGAATATCTGCGTTGTGACGGTAAGTAAAGTCTTCATGATGAAGTGTTCACATATATGCTGTTGCAGGCTGTGCTGCTTCTTAGGTCGATTACCTTGTTCAATGCTGTTGATTGACTTGGATAGAAGTTTACTTCCGGGTGGCTTAATTGGTTTACTTGCACCGTAGGTTCTGATGCTGGCAAGCAGAAATGACTGGCAAGGGACTGTGGCAGTGTCGCAGGAAGAAAGAGGAGGATAGAGTGCCAACAGAGGAAAATATGAGGAGTCCTGGCATGGGATTGGACAGTTGCTGACGGGACATTTTTTGTTTCCATTTTCCCTGGTGCTCATGGGAAATGGAGTTTGTTTGTGAATGTTTATACTTTTAAAGGCTGCTGGAGTACAATAAATGGAGAAAGTGATAGCCTAATCCTCGCCTCCACCTCCTTAACAGAATTGAAATCCATGGATCCATACTCCTTGACAAATCTTCTGTAGTACCCAGTCAGGCCCAAGAAAGCTCTGACCTGAGTCTGAGTGGTTGGAGCAACCCAGTCCATGATAGTCTGGATTTTGCTCTGCACTGGTTGAACCTGGCCTCCAACGGCAAGGTGGCCCAGGTACACAACCTGACTCTGCCCTATCAGGCACCTTGATAGTTAATCCTGTTTTCTGCAGGGCCTCCAAAACATTTCTCAGGCGGACCAGGTGATCCTCCCAGGTGGAGCTAAAGACAGCAAAATCATCTAGATATGCTGCACTACAGTCTTCCAGGCCTGTTAGGACCTTATTCACAAGCCTTTGAAAAGTGGCAGGTGCATTCTTCAAACCAAAGGGCATCACCACAAATTGGTAATGCCCACTAGGGGTAGAAAATGCTGTCTCGGGTTTTGCGTCATCAGCTAGTCTGATCTGCCAGTAGCCAGCTGTCAAGTCAAATGTGCTCAGAAACTTGGCCGAGGCCAAAGTGTTTATGAGCTCATCTGCCCTGGGTATTGGATGGGCATCAGTCCTAGTGACTGCATTGAGACCCCTGTAGTCTACACAACACCTCATCTCTTTCTTCCCACCCTGGGTGTGAGGTTTGGGTACTAAGAGTACTGGACTAGCCCAAGGGCTATATGAGGGTTCAATAACTCCCAAATCCAACATCCTCTGGACTTCAGCTCGGATACAGTCCCTGACATGGGCAGGTTGCCTGTAAATCTTATTTTTAACAGGCAGACTGTCACCAGTGTCCACTTCATGAGTGCACTAGGTAGTCTGACTTGGAGTCAGGGAAAACATATGCCTATACTGATTGAGCGCCTGTCTGCAATCAGCTTGCTGCTGGGCAGCGGGGCTGCCTGCCAAGGCTACACCATTCACTGACCCATCATCAGGGTTCAGTGAGAGCAGGTCAGGGAGTGGATCACTCTCTTCCTCCTGTCCCTCCTTCACTAGACTCAATGGACCCCTAACAGGATGTCCAAACAGAAGTTCAAAAGGGCTGTAACCAACCTCCTTCTGAGGATCCTCCCTGTAGGCAAATAGAAGGCAGAGCAAAAGGATGTCCCATCTGCGCCTAAACTTTTCTGGGAGACCTTTAATCATGCCCTTTAAGGTTTTGTTGAATCTCTCAACAAAACCATTGCATTGTGGGTGATAGGGTATGGTGAATTTTTTAATTCACTCCACACTCCTTCCACATAGAAGTCAAGTAACTAGACATGAAGTTTGCACCCCTGTCTGATACTACCTCCTTAGGGAAACCCACTCTGGAAAATACTCCCAGGAGGGCCCTTGCCACCACAGGTGCTGTAGTGGTCTCAGGGGAATGGCTTCTGGGTACCTGGTGGCATGATCCACCACCACCAGTATAAACATGTGCCCAGATGCTGTCTGAGGATCAATGGGACTAACTATATCAATCACCAACCTCTCAAAGGGAACCCTCACCACAGGTAGTGGTATCAGGTGGGCATTTGTGGTACTACCTGCCTCACCAATGGCTTGACAGGTGACACAGGAGAGACAAAACTCCTTGTTGTCTTCAGATATATGGGGCCAATGAAAGTGAGGGACAATCCTGTCCCAAGTCTTGTTTTGGCCCATGTGACCTGCTAAGGGAAAATCATGGGCTAGTGTCAATAGGAAGCCCCTAAACTTCAGAGGTATGACCAACATCCTGGTGGCTCCAGGCTTGAGGTCTCTACTCTGAGTGTTGGAGTCCATCATCCCAACAGATCCTATGGATTCAAATAGCATTCCCAGCAGCCTCAGCAGCAGCCTGCTGTCTGAGGGGTTCATGAAAGAGGCAGTTTAGCTGCTCCTGGCTCAGTTCTGACCTGGAAGGGCCCCCTGTCCCCAAGTACTCAACCTGATCAGGTTCAAGCTCATCTGGGACAGTTCCTTCCTTAGGACTAAGATCATCTCCCTCAAGAGACTGATCTGTACTCTGAGTCGGGGGAGGCACTGCCTTTACCCCACTGCTCCTCCTCTTGGGAGGCACCTGGTCCATTCTTCCAGAATCCTGATCATGTTCAGTTTTAGACATTTTGGCCTGTGACCTGGTCACAGCAAACACATGTGCCTGGATTCCTAGCATTTCTGCAAGGGTCCCGAGCTCCACTTTAGCCCAAGCTAAAGTTTCTAAATCATTGCCAAGCAATGATTTAGAAACTTACCAGACCTTACCACAACCTTCTTAAGGCAGTTACCCCTCCCCAGGAGAAATTAACAACTGCCAAGCAATGGTCAGTCCCGACATTGCTAGCATTGGTCACTTGGTATATTTCACCATGTATGATCTGCTCAGGAGCCACAAGGTCTTGTGTCACCATGGTGACACTTGCTCCTGTGTCCCTGAATGCCAAAGCCTCTTTTCCATTGATCAAAGGCTGCTGTCTGTATTTGCTCAGATTACTGGGCTGACAAAGGAGGACATATCCATGCCTCCATCACAGATCAGTACAGCCTGAGTTGGAACTCTGACTAGACCAGAGTCCATCTCAGAACCCAGGGTTAACCCTACTACACCCTTATTCTGAGTACCGCCACTTCGAGCTGAACTAGGGGAAACAGTTGCCTTAGGGGCAATGGTGGCTGGAGTTGAGTGTTTGGACTTGGTACAATCACTAGTTCAATGGGTTTTCTGCTTACAGATTTTATACCATGGTTTCTTTTGGGGGCCTTGAGAAGACTTCTGCTCTTTACCCTTTTCCCCACCCTTATCAGAGTTCATAGAGTCTTGCTTCTTGGAGTCACCTTGGTTCTGAACCTTCTGCCTCACCCTGGTTCTGACCCATTCGTCTGCCTTCTGACCCAATTCTTGTGGAGAGGTCAGATCAGAGTCCACCAGGTACTGATGCAAAATGATTTTGATAATTATTAAGGATCTGCTCCTGCATAATTAAGTTGTACAATCCTTTAAAATCACACACCTTACTGCCAAGTAACCAGCCCTCCAGAGCCTTAGTAGCACAGTCTATAAAGTCAACCCAGGCCTTTTGGGTGTCTCTGAACCTAATCCTGTATTGCTCAATGGTTAAGCCAAACCCATCAATCAGAGCACTCTTCAAGACAGTATAGTTATCAGCATCCTCTTCTCTTACAGTGAGGAGCTTGTCTCTACTTTTGTCTGCAAATGGGAACCACAAGAATGCTGCCCACTGCTCCTGAGGGACCCTCTGTACTTTACAGGCCCTCTTAAGTGCAGTTATCACTTGTGGATGTCATCCCCACTCTGGTAGGGATGGACAATCTTGTTCGGGTTATTATGGTCATGAGTATGTTCTCCACCTCTAGGGACACTGTTGCTGCCACTATGGGGCTCTAACCCCAACTTTTTCGAAGCTCTCTGGAGCTCCAGGGATTACCTATCTAAAGCCAACCTGATCCTGAGTTCTTCTTCCTCAAATGCAAGCAGTCTGTAATTTCTATCATGAGAGGACTCTCTCCTGTAGGAGGCTGAGGTCCTATGAGAGACAGAGGCCCCTACAGATGAACCAGAATGGTTAGATTTCTGAGAAGGAGATCTAGACCTTCTAGGTACCCTGCTAACTCTTCCTGGAGGGGTGAAGAGAGGGCCACTGGGGCTCTCTTCTTCATTTCCAGGGAGAATTGAATTGTCCAGGTTAGAATCGTCATGTTCTTCCTGGTCAGCATCAAGGTCTAGCTCCTGGAGGTTTTCACCTCCTTGCCTTTTCTCTTCTGCTGCCCCACCCAACCTGCCTGCCTCATCAGACCCTGGAGTCTTTCTGAGGTCATCTAAAAGCAATACCTCTATGAGGCGTTGGGCCTTAGGGGTTTTCCCTGTCTTCAATTTCCTAGATGCACACATGTTCCTCAATTCTGGAAATGGGACATGTTCATACTTTGTTAATCTGGAGCCACTGGCTTTAGCCTTTGAAGACATATTAGTGTGGTGTGTGGTCTGCACCTACCTACTCTAGTGGGACTTCTAAACTCTCTCTTGAGTTGTAGAAAGGGTGTGCTAAGCCCTTGACACACAACTTTAAGTTCAGTAGAATTTACTTTATTCTTTGCTTGAATTATATGTACCTATGTACCTATAGTGGTTTTCGGTTAGTCACTCAATGAGATTATCTGGTAAAGCAATAGCAAGCTTGAATCACACCGCTGCAGACCAATGTGAGAAGTTGGCCTGGCATATGCTGTCCACAAGTTATAGTGGGCACCTGGCACCAGTCCAAACAACCCTTATTGATGATAGGTTTAAAGACAAGAAAGCTATCCTAGTGGTAGCTTTGGAGAGCAGCCTTCAGGCTAAGTCTTGAAGTAGTGTAAAGCAGCTTGGTTTACCAGATTAAAACCTCTTGAATGTCTAAATGAAAGGAGAACTACACAAGGTATATATAAAATATATGTATTTCTTAGTATCCTAGTGGTAGCTATGGAGAGCAGTCTTCAGGCTAAGTCTTGAAGTAGTGTAAAGCAGCTTGGTTTACCAGATTAAAACCTCTTGAATGTCTAAATGAAAGGAGAACTACACAAGGTATATATAAAATATATGTATTTCTTAGTATCCTAGTGGTAGCTATGGAGAGCAGTCTTCAGGCTAAGTCTTGAAGTAGTGTAAAGCAGCTTGGTTTACCAGATTATAACCTCTTGAATGTTTAAATGAAAAGAGAACTACACTAGGTATATATAAAATATATGTATTTAATACTAAAAACTCTCTAGTAATCTCTTTATGAAAGTACACAATTTAAACATGATAGAACTTCAGTAAATAGCACAATATAACATGGGACACAGGGGGAGACCAAACCATATATTAAGGAAGTGGTATAAGAACCACGACTTGACTAGACACAGTGCCTAGAGCACGTAGAATCGCTGGGACCCCAAGAACCACCCAATATAGTGACGCAGGGAACCCACGGCGGAGGCGTGCAGTGTGAGAACACAGCCGCGAGCTCCGTTAGCTTCTATGGGGAAAGTCGCAGTTGGAATTTTAAAGTTAAAGGACACTTAGCAGAGGACTTTGAGCAAACCTCTTCAGACTTAAGGGGTGCTACGGCCAAGGCCCACGGGAGCACCGGAGTACTTGAGTTATCTCACCCAGGGAAGCCGGGTGCATAGGTGTCAAATGGTGTCGGGAATAGTCGTTGATTTCAATTGCGATCTGCTGCAAAGTGCTGCTGCCGTGAAGAAGGAAAGTGTCCGGAGTGATCCAAGCCTGGATCGAAGATGTGAAGACCCTGAAAGCAAAGGGGACAGAGTCTGGGTCCCTTGCCAGTGACCAGGGGCATGATAGACGAATGCCCACCAATGTCGGGAGCTTCAGGTGCGAAGAGGTGAAGCTTGACTCTGCAGCACGAGGACCAGGAGGCGTCGACGGTGACCGAGCTGGATTCGAGCTGACCCACGAAGGATGTTGAGCGCTGCGGCATCGACGCTCGGATTGAACACGACAAGCCTTGGCAACAGCAACCCATGCAGGAAGACAAAAGATGCTTCAGTGTGGACCAGAAAGGTCCCGGGGAACTCCCCAAGCATTGGAGAGTCAGGGCACGCCTGGAGCAACCAGGGAAGCCCAAGGAAATGAAAGTAGCCTTCTCGGGGATCCACAGGTCGACGGACTAGGGATCGCAAAGGTACCACGAGAGAAAACACAAAGGGCTGTCTCACGGAACACTTGTGGAGTGAAGCCTGGCAATCTTCAGTGGAATTGCTGCTCTGGGTCTGGGCTACAAGTAACCCAATGCACAGCCTCAAGGATTGTCAAGAAGCATATGCACTTGCAAATATGCAGAGTGTCCAGGGGTTCCTGTTCCACAGTTCCCACTAGGGTTACGGGTCTCAGCTTTGCTGGGAGCTTGGGTCAGCCTCTGGGAAGTCTGGGAACCCACCTCCTGTGTTGCAAATTCTTCAGAGTCCGGCAGGAGCATTGGAGATGCAAACCGGTCAGATGCAGTCAAATGCGTCTTTGGTGCCTGTCACGCAGGGGAGTAACTCCTTTACTCCAAGGGAGATCCTTCAGTCATCTAGCGCCTTGTACATCATCGAAGTTCCAAGATTCAGTATCAGAGTATTGTCCAGGTAAATCTAAAATCCTGTAGTCAGAGGTTCCTACTTTATACCCCAGGAAGGGCTGGGACAAACTCGGGGAGGGTTCGGAAAGAAGGGTGGCTACACCCATTTCCTTTGTCCAGTTTACCCCTGCAACCGGTTTGGACTGGGCTATGCACAGGGACACCAAATGTGCCCCCAGTGCAGACTTCAAAGCACTCTCGGAGTGCACCCACCCAGCCCCAATACACCAAAGTCTGTCTGGGAGGTGGTTACACCTCCCTGTGACAGGAAACCTATTGCCCAAGCCTCCCCTGCTGAAGTTTCGTCCAGCAGCAGGAGGCCAGACTCGTGTCTGTGGCTGCAGCATTCATTTTGTGAGGCCAGGGTTCTGTTAAGCTGGTACCGGTGTGTGGCCATGTTTCTGCCTCTAGGAGGGTGGAATCATACCTCTGCTGCCAGTACTGGTGGGGAGGTATGATTCCAAGGTTTTTAACACCAAACACGCCATGTTTCCTTGCAGCCATTCCAAAGTTAGCATTTACAGATAGGTTATAATGCACTTAAGAGTATATGGGCTGGCTTCATCACAGAACAACCAATGAGAATATCTTCCGAAGGCTGCAGAGGGGCCCTGCTCATGCATGGGCACCCTCTCACACAAAACCCAGCACCCTGTCTTCAGGATTGCTAAGGCCTGCCATAGGGGTGACTGATAGGTTTATATGTGCAGTGATATAAGGGAGATATAGGGAACCTATATCTAAGTATGGGGTGCATACACCCCTTTACACAGGCTGCTGTAGCAGACTTGTGGTGTCATTTTGGAAGGCTGCCCAGGGGTGGCATTATACATGCTTCAGCCCCTGGTAGGCCTCTGGGGTACCTATACCCTGGGTACCTAGTGTACCATACACTAGGGACTCATAAGGGTACCCCAGTATCCAATCTGGAATGTACCTAAAGTACATGGAATCATTTTAGAGAGGAAGGAGCTAGGCTGGGGTCCTGGATAGCAGGGCCCCAGCGGGACTAAAGTTGAAAAACAGTGAAACATCAGCAAAAAGTGGGGGGTAACTATAAGAAGCAGATCCTACTCTACTACATACCCATCCCCCCATTGCCCCCCCCCCCAACGCAGGGACATTAAACTAACCTCGACCAGTTGAGTCTTCATGTTCCAAGTGGAAATATCTGGAGAGTGAATCTGCATTGGCATGGTTACTCCCAGGTCTATGTTCCACTGTATAGTCCTTCCCCTGTAGGGAAATGAACCACCTCAAAAGTTTAGGGTTTTCACCCTTCATCTGTTTTAGCCATATGAGGGGCTTATGGTCTGTCTGAAAAATTAAGTGAGTGCCAAACAAGTATGGCCTCAGCTTCTTCAGAGCCCAAACCACAGCAAAGGCCTCCCTGCCAAAGGCTGACCAAGATTTCTCTCTGGGGGTCAGCCTTCTGCTAATAAAAGCAACTGGCTGATAGTGACCTTCATCATCCAATTTTGATTACACAGCCCCTACCCCCAACTCAGATGCATCTGTTTGGACAATGAATTCCTTGGAGTAGTTAGGACTTTGCAGAATGGGAGCAGTGCACAAGGCCTGCTTAAGGCCATCAAATGCCCTTTGACAGCTAACTGTCCACTGAACTGGGGTACCTATGCCCTGGGTACCTAGTGTACCATATACTAGGGACTCATAAGGGTACCCCAGTATCCAATCTGGAGTGTACCTAAAGAACAGGGAATCATTTTAGAGAAGAAGCAGCTAGGCTAGGGTCCTGGATAGCAGGGCCCCAGCGAGACTAAAGTAGAAAAACAGTGAAACATCAGCAAAAAGTGGGGGTAACTATAGGAAGCAGATCCGACTCTCCTTCAGCCTCCTTAACATCTAAAAAACGCTATGCTTCTGAGGGCACAGAAAAAGAAAGAGACAAGAAACTGACAGTGTGCAGGGATGGCACTTGAATGCTGCTCCTTGCCATTACCTGTAAAGAGCCACGCAACTTCACCTACCAGCTCGAGGGAGCACTGTTGTTTAAGTTCTCTGGATCCAGTCAAGTACCTGGGGACATACTAAAGGTGGGGAAACTGCGTCTAGTGCATTTGTCCGACGCTGCCCATTGGAACCCCTCGGAATGCTGCTGCCGGAACCAGACACGGTTCAAGCAAAATGGAGGCTGATTACAGCTTTCCACTATTTATGTGTATGGAGAACACAAAAAATACAGCTTCTTATGGAAGAATCACAGCGTCTACAAATATAAAATCTCCTGAGTGTGGAATACAACTTTTATCATACAGCCTTGTGGTCTCTAAAAGGACAAACGCACTAGGAACAGCCTTGAGACCGAGGAGTCTGTCTTCTTGGATGCCTTGAAGAAGCCCAGATACGGGCGAAGCACGTTGGCTGTATTCCCGGTTGTTCATGGAACATAAAATAGAAGACATAATTATTAAATACTAACCTCTCGTTTCATTTGCTTTGTCTGGCACTTTTGCCGTTATTGTGTCATGTATTACCCTTGTTGCCTCTCAGATTCATGTGTCATTTGCTAATTTATTTGTGGTTCAAATTGGTGGTGAACCATTTCTTGAGGTGGGCAACTGAAAATGTTGTAATTACTTTTCTACCCGCAGTAACACATGATTTTGCAATTAAAGGGATCCCCTATCCACCTTTGTTTGTTTGATTCTCTGCTGTCAGATTCATATCCCGTTTATGCAACATGGCCTGCCGACCTACAGATGGACGCTCTTGCAGGACCGACTTACCCTGATTCTGCTCCTGTCCTTCGGGCTCAACATCTCCATAAAGTGTTCAAAAACAATAATGGAGGACAATGGGAGCTTGTACCCCTCATATTTGTTCCTCATAAACACTCTATTCTGTGTCCGCCTAATCATTTCTCCAGATGCAGAGTGGCGACTCATATGCTCCGGGGAAGAATGAGGTGGAATTCAACCAATGGGATGACCACCAGGATGAGGCAGTGGGCACCTCCATTTACGTACCAGTCTCAGATGTTAGCGCCACTGGAGAAGAAGTTGATGAAACTGCCCTGAACATCTCCATTGGAGGGAAGAACGTCAAGGGCCTTCCTGGCCCACAGAACCAATGACGCTGCCCCTGACGGTTCCCAAAGTGAAATCAAATCAAAATGCCCTAGGGAGTCCACCTCTACTGTGGGCTCTTTTGACTGCCTCAAAAAGGCTTTTCTTGCCAGACATTTTTTGTCTTGGAGGCAGCACCTCCTAACAAGCCAGGGACTCCAGATACCTACCCTGTGTGTCCAATAAACTTACGTCCCCGTCAATGACCCTACGGACGATACAACTTCCAACTCTGATAGCGAATCAGATCCAGCCCTTGCTTGGTGCAGTTAGATCTCAAACTGAGAGACTTGGCCTCCTCAGAAGCAGGGCACTGGCCCTTAGAAGGCCACTTCGGGGATCCCTTCATCTTAACCTTTTCTTCACTGGGCAAGGCCCAGGCCTCAATGGTTGGCTGAGAAAGGGGGTCATCAGGCCGTACCTTCAACTATGGTCATGAGTACTATTTCAAACAAAGCAAATGGCAGGACCATTCAATATTTGGAGGCTTCTTTCCCTCTTGGTGTGCTGAGAGACCGCAAGACACCTGAGGCATTTCCAGTGCTGGAGGCTATTCTGTTAAGTAGCTCTGTTCCAGCTACCACAAAAGTGGGTGACAGGCTGGCAACATTCTCCCACTGTTGGAAGCAACTGACAGAAGATCCTGGAGTACTACAAACAGACAAGGGTTTCCATATAGAGTTTATGGTTCACTCGTACAAAAACCTATTCTGAGAACTCTGTTCTTCTCTGAAGAGGAATCTTTCCTCATAGACTGAGGCAGCAGAACTGAACTGAAAGACACAGTTACCAGATCCTGTCTACACCAACGAGGCTTTGTCAACAGTTTTTTCTGGTTGCGAAAAATGACAAGGGTCTCCATCCGGTAATACATCTACAATAATTCAATGAGTGGCTTGTACATCCCAACTTCAGGATGGAGGGGCTCCACCTCCTCGGAGACATCGTTCATCCAGTGCTCTGGCTAGTGCGCCTTGACCTGAAGGACGCATACTTCTTGTTACTAATTTTCAGGCCACACTGCAGATTCCTCCAATTCATCTGGGGAAAACAGGTCTATAAATCCACCCCTCTTCCATTCAACACCATTCTGCGTCAAAAGGATCTTGAAACCGGTCATGTAGTGATGCATGACTTACCCCTTGACATCTTTCTGAAAAATATTCTTATCATGAACCACTCCCAGGCCGGACTGCCAACCCATCTGTTTCTGCAGATCCCTCTTATCGAGGACCTGGGGTTCATCAGCAGCAGGAAGAAGTCAGCACTGGTTCCATCTCAATCAATCAGTTTCTTAGGATTTGTGATACTGGCTCTGCAGGGAATGGCCTATAGATTAGTAAAAACTTTTTGTTTGGCCATTTAGGCGGACATCGCCCCTTTGACGGTTCACAGATTGATGAACACCCCATAGTCAGGAACCTCCTTAGAGGCATCAGGCTTTCCCTTCCTCCGGAACCAAGATACTCAAAATTGAAGGCTGTAAATCGAGGGAAACAGCCTTTACCACGCTGGCTTCACTATGTATTGCCTTTACTATGCATATTTTTAACACTCAAATGCTTTTCCCACGCATGCCTCTGCAATGAAAGGTAATTATATATATACACATGCTTTTCCCACGTATGCCTTTGCAACAAAAGGTAAGTGTTTGTGTGTGTATATACACACACACTTTTCATTGCAAAGGATATAAATAGTTAAAGTGATGATTGTTGCAAGAAATATGACAAAATTAAGGATACTATGCAATACTAGGGCAGAATTGTGAAAACAGGATTTCTATATCCCACTTGGGTATGACTGCTAGAATTAAGTTATAATGAATGAAACACTGTATAGTTGTTGAAAGTTAATAAGTTATAAATTAGGAGAACTCTAAAAGTTTTATTGAAATATCATGCAGTATTGTGGTGAATATAGAGATGATCAAGTTTTAGGAATGTTATAAGATGGCCGCCGTGATTTCCTTGTAAAATGTACTTCATGTAGTCCTACTTTGATTGTCGTGTAGTGTACAAGTATATGTGGAATGGTGAAGCAAACACAACTGACCCATGAGCAAGAAGCGATGAGCTCTGAAACGTGTTGGGCGTTTATTGCTGCTTGTTAAAATAAACACATGCAAGAGGCTCCCGCGAGTCCCTCTCGTACTCTGATTGGCTGGCTGCTGGAATGTTAGAAAGGAAATGACTGCCGTTACTGTGAAAAATCGAGGGTGCAGGGGCGTAACAAACACCCCCGCGGTGTGGGGGGGGGCCCGAGTCTTCAGTAGATGAAAGGGGCCCCCTCAGCTCTTCGGTAGAGAGCTGTGTGTCTCTCACACTCTAAATCAGCTGCAGCAGTCTGCAGCCTAACCTGAGCACCTCGCGCTGCTGACCTAGGACTGAAGAGAAACAAAGTATATACATTGTTTCTCTTCACTCAGAGCGCGCCATGCCTGGAAAAAGGATGGGGATGGGGGCCCTGGTGCTAATGTGCAGCCCAAGTTTTGTCCATTTGTGTGAGAGGAAATATGCGCAAGACGGGTCTTTTTGACTACATCACACGAGGACTTCGCCAAAGTAAGCATGTCTAATTTTAGGCACTTGCTTCCCACAATCTGTGGTAGATTCTTTGCAAAAGTTGATAAATTACCTTTCAGTTTCTTATTGCTGGAATTGAATGTTAAACTGGTACTAATGAGATTAAACATTTTCCTGGATAGTGTTAAAGTGTTAAATAATTAATACTATCATAAAAGATGCTGCATTATGCCGCATAATTAGTTTGTTCTTGCCGCATACTTTGGTGAACCCTGCCACACAATTTGGTCTTCCTCTGCTGTATAATTCCAGTGGACCTGCATATAATGAATGCAATTTGATTAATTTTTAAAGCTCAATGATTTGCTGAAGGTGTCCTGAGCTGGCCTAATCACGGTTTGCTGATGAAGGGAGGACTGCAGGCCAGAAAAAATGAGTTTTTTTGTGAAATCAAAGATGATTACTAGTACACCTGCCTTAAGCGATACCTTAAAGTTGGACAATCAAAGGCTGAGTCAACCCTGCCATGATCTGTATTGCTTACTCACCTGTGCTACGTGATTATCATGCCTTCACGTTGGTAGAAAAAAGGCAGAGTCAGCACTACCATACTTTGCATCTGTATTGTCTACTCAGCTGCCTTATTTGATGCCTTAAAGTTTGTAGATGAACGACCAAGTCAGCCCTGACATATTTTTAATCTGTATTGACCACTCACCTGCCTTACATGAAGCCTTAAAGTTGGTAGATGAAATGCTGAGTCAGCCCTGCCATGATCTGTATTATCTTCTCTCCTGCGTTACGTGATGCCTCAAAGTTGGTGGATGAAAATCCGAGTCAGCCCTGTTATACTTTGGATGTGCATTGCCCACTCACCTGCCATACGTGATACATTAAAGTTGGAAGATAAAAGGCTGAGTCAACCTGCCATTATCTGTAATGCCTTTTCACCTGTGCTACTTGATGCCTTCATGTTAGCAGATGAAAGGCTAAGTCAGCCCTACCATACTTTGCATCTGCATTGTCCACTCAGCTGCCTTACACAATACCTTAAAGTGGGTAGATGAAAGACTGAGTCAGCCCTGCCATGATCTGATTGCTCATTCACCTGCCTTCAAGTTGGTAGATGAAAGGCCAAGTCAGCCCTGCCATGATGTGTATTGCCTACTATTCTGCCTTACGTAATGTCTTAAATTTGGTAGATGAAAGGCCAAGCCAGCCCTGGCATGATCTGTATTGCCCATTCACCTGCCGTCAAGTTCAATTTAGTAGAGAAAGACCTAGTCAGCCCTTCCTTACTTTATATCTGTATTGCCCACTCACCTGCCTTACTTTACATTAAAGTTGGTAGATGAAAGGCTGAGTCTGCCCTGCCATAATATGGACCTTTATTACCCTCTCATCTGCCTTACGCCATACCTTAATATTGGTAGATGAAAGGCTGAACCAGCCCTGCCATAATTTGGATCTGCATTGCCCACTCACCTGCCTTACGCGATACCTTAAAGTTTGAAGATAAAAGGCTGAGTCAACCCTGCCATAATCTGTATTGCCTGCGCACCTGCTCTACGTAATGCCTTCACGTTAGTAGATGAACTGCTGAGTCAGCCCTACCATACTTTGCATCTGTATTGTCCACTCAGTTGCCTTACACAATACCTTGAAGTTGGTCGATGAAAGGCTGAGTCAGCCCTACCATACTTTGCATCTGTATTGTCCACTCAGTTGCCTTACACAATACCTTGAAGTTGGTCGATGAAAGGCTGAGTCAGCCCTGTCATACTTTGAATCTGTGTTGCCCACTCACCTACCTTGCATGATGCCCTAAAGTTGGTAAACGTCATGATGTCACCTCCAGGGAGACTGGCAAATATCGCCCTGCACTGGTTGATAAATCACCTGCAGTAAATGTGCAGTTACCGTGGAGCCATCATTTGGGGTATAATGTGCCAATAACAAGAGCCCCCCCTCCTCATTTGCAGACCCAGCTGAAGCGATGTCTGATATATTCTGACGGCCTCACCTTTCAACATCGCCCCCTGGCAGAGCATTGTGTACACCCCTAGGGCTACGTTCAGTTTTAGCAGCATTGATCCGGAGTACCGTGTCTAGACTAGGGACACTGGAATTATGTGGCAAGGGAGGACGAAATTATGCGGCAAGACCAAGGTCAGGATGGGAAGGATAACACGCTGGGGCACCACAACCGAAAAGCCCCCATTTAAAGCTAAAACAGTGGCCCCCGTTCTGCACCTCGGGCAGTTTAAAATTTTAAGTACACATGGTACAGGTATTTTGGATGGTTTAGGAGAATGAATGCAGGTGTGCCTGCTGCATGCAGTGTTTGTGGTAATATCAGGGAAATCAGCAGTGAAAGTCGTTCCACCAGATTATCAAACAGGTCCAGAAACTGCCAAAAACACACACATGCACTGACCTAAGGCCAGATTGCCTAATATGCAAGTACGACCCTGGTAAGCATTGACTCAACTATGCAGCAAGAAAAGGTAAATTATGGGGTGTAGTGCACCACATTTTGTGAGCGTATTACTTTGTTATTTTGTGGTTTTTACCTGTTAATACTGTTTTAGCAAATGTTTCGCCTTATTAGTACAACCTTAACCTTTAAATACAGCAATAAGCTACTGAAAAGTGACTGTTAACCTCCCTGAAGGGCCTTCCACTGCCCAGCAGCACACATTGCTTTAATTATGGTTACTTTTTATCTGGTTGAGCTAGATACATAACATTGTTTTCTAAAAATCTGCAAATAATGCAGCAGATGAAGGATGATGCGGCAAATATGGCAAATTCATAATTACGTGAAAAACAGCAGGGAGGCACAATCGTACAAGACCAGTGGCCAGGCATGGTCATAGAGGCCTTGTCTGAAGTATTGTGCCCCTCACTGTGCACCGCATCCAGAGTATTGTGTCAAATTCTGACAATTTCATTCTTGAGAATTGTGTCTTGTCCCACAGGCTTTGTCTGAAGTATTGTGCTCTGGCAGCATCAATCCGGAGTATTTGGCATTGTAAATGACAATGCCTTTTATTTATGTTTTAAAAACGTAAACAAAAACAAAAGGGATTGTTACTTGCAATGTCAATAGCTGAAACTTGTGTAAATGCGAGACCTATTGCATCGCAAATGCTTGTTTATGGCGGAGGTGATCCCATGCAGTATGGTGGTGGGTCGCTGGCCTGAGAGCTCTTAACTGGCACGGGAAATGGGGGCCCCCTCCATGTACTTTGCAGGGGGGCCCCCTCAAGTTTTGTTACGCCACTGCGTAGGTGTTGTGAAAAAGAAGTAAATAAGCTTCATTAGGGGGCAGCAGAAAGGCATGCTGTCCCCCTAGCTTTAGATGGGAGGTGCCTAAAGGATAAGTACTGTGACGAAATTAAATGTATATTGTTTTTAACTAATTTTTACGATGTCACAGAACTCTCCGAGGATCATGGATAGTAAAAAGGAGTAGATTAGTTCTCAATACACTTTTAGTAGGAATGCATATTGTGGTCCTTATATTTTAGAGGAAGTGTGTAAGAGAAGTCCTGTGATGATTAAAATGTTAATTATATATATATATATTGTTTTAAATGTTATGATCTTGCTAGACTTGTGGGATCGTGAAAAGTAGGAAGGAGTAGGCGATGTTTGAATACACTCTGCTATGCAAACTTGTTACTGTAGGAAGGAATCTTAATGGAGATGGTGTTTATCAGACGCCACTATTATGGTCTTTGGGTTGAGAAGAGTTGTGAGTAGAATTAAAGCTCAACCACGTAACCTACTATGCAGACCCGTAATCTGAGAAAGAGATCTGAAAGGAGAGGTTAGTCCCTTCCCACACCCTACTACGCACACTTGCCATAAGAGAGCAGTCTGAAACGTGAGCCCAGTCCCTTCCTTAAAACCTACTATGCACACCCATCATTACAGAGAGAGGTCTCGGCAGAGAGGTCAGTCCCTCCATGCAACCTACTCCGCACACCTGTTATCTGAGAGAGAGAGAGAGAGGACTGAAAGAAGAGGCAGTCCCTCCTCACACTCTACTGCTCACACTTATTAGAGAGAGAGATAGCAGCGTGACCAGTCCCTCCACACACTCCGTACATTGTAGCAGCGTGATACTGCCACTAAGTTGGACTACCAGGAATCCAAACGAGCGCTGCATCGCCTGCCGAAGCGGACCAGCTGGTTTCAAGTATTTAAGATTGGACGAAGGCAGCCACCACCGCCTAAGCCCCAACGAAGCACCAAACAGCTGGAAACTCGGTTGGTAGTAACTACAGAGTCGCAGCCACTGCATCAAAAGCCCAGTAGATAAGGAGGTGGGGGCACTTTGTGTACAAATGCTGTCAATGGTTTAAAGGGTCCGCAGGAGAGACTGTACTGTACTTGGGAAAGCTGTTATAAGCGTGTATCAACCAACCATTCTGAGATACTGTTCTACATAGCAGAACGGGTGTAGGAATTGCAATGAAAGTCTCAAATTTGTTAGCAGCAGTAGAAATGGAACAATGCAAGGCAAAAAGAAATGCAACAGCAGCCACTATTTTTTTAACCTTCTTAGGAGCACAACAAAAAGGAAAAGGACTGAGCCTTCAACATAAGGACAGTAAAATGGACATTAGACTTGGAGACAAACTGAGGAATTGGGTAAAGTAATCCAGAAAATAAATCAACAAATAGTGGGAAATTAACATTAATGCCCAGCCACCATGATACGAGTGGGAAACTCCTCCAAGAATGGGGAGAACACATTCTAAACTCTGCACTGGGGTGGTTAATCATTAAACATGCAAACACATCTTTGCCCATGATGCAGGAACAGCTCAAAGCATTGAAGGATGAACTGAAATGTAACTTTTAGAGGACGTAAGCCAAATTAAAAATAGAATTGAGTGAAAAAATAGAAAAACATGCGGGGGAAGTGGCACAGAGAAAAAAAAAATTCTGAGAGACAAAAAAGATTATGAAATGACCAGAATATTCACTTTTGGAAGAAAATTTGATATGTTAAGGCAGAAAGAACAGCTGAGAAATCCAGCAGTGAATCCTTGTACAAAAATACAGATCAAAGTGAAGGAGAGAACAGCTCAAACAATTCAGTCAGAAATACAAAGACAACTTTTTTTAAACAGAAATGCACCTTGCTCTTTAACAACAAGAGTGGGAGAAAAGAAAGAACCTCCAGAAAGGAAGAGAAAGGGGTCATGAACAAGGCACAAAAGGAGGAAAATACAGAGAGGAAATGGATTAAAAATCAAAGAAAAATGTAGATGTTCCACAGCTTTGGTGGGCTGAAAATATGGATTTGATTAAAGACACAGAGGCTAATATTATGCAATAAATCCTTTATTGCACCACTCAGCAGCATGTTAAAAGCTTTTAGAATTTAGAACTTCAAACAAACATGCCAAACATAATAAAAAAAGCCCCAGCAACCAGTCCTCTTCCTTCTTTTATGAACTGCAAATTGATGTAAATCCTATGTTGTTAATTAAGTCCTTAGTTTCAATTCATTACACTTTGTTTAGGATAAATTATTCTTCTGTTAATCTACGTAGATAAAAATGGGTATTCCTAAATACTCCAGTCTTTTCTTAAACTTGTCCTGTATTGACAGAAAATAAACAACATCAGGGTTGGGAGAAAAAGGGAGGGATAATATTACACTCTGTATCTTCAATAAAATCCAGACTTTTAGCCCACCAAGGCTGTGGAAAATCTAAATTTTATGTCAAGACCTTGAGGCCAATATTAAGCAAGTTCAAAGTTTATTCACAATTCATTTTGCTGCACTTTCAATAGGCTTGAAATAAAAACGTCTAAACCGAGAGTCGGAAGGCCAATCAGCACATCGTAAGATGTCTTGTAGACTTCCTCCCATCATACATGCTTTAGAAGCAGCCGCACCATGGACTGAATGCACCCCAAATGTGTTTTTATCTATACCACATTTTTTCATCATCTTTCACCCATCAAGACAGAGTGGGTGAGGAAACGGCCTTGTAGGGGTGTTCAAATGAAATAAGTAATTGTTCCTCCCCAGGAGGTCTTAACGTCGTTCTACGTTCATATTCCTTCACACAACGCACCACACACAATTTCTCGTTTTCATCCAAATATGGGTAGGAAATAGTTGAGGAGTTCATTTAGTTCTCTGTTTTATATGGAAACAAATACTTTTAGGCGTAAAACACCTACTAATAATCTGTAAGGACGAACATCTGATACCCTGTGGAAGGATAACAAGCACAGCAGCATTGTCAATTTGAAGGATAACTCCTTTAAACTTAGGTTCGTATTATCAATCCATGATTCAAGAAAACATAGAACATGCGAAACATCCTAGAGTGTAGAATACCTGGTTGTTTAGCCAACCTAATACTTCTTAACAGTCTCCTCACAATCATATCTTGACCAACAGTCAGGCGATTCATCAAATGTGACCCGCTGAAATAGCCAATCCATGTAAGTTCACTGATCTGTATGCTAAGCCATTTGAAGACAAATCAGTTAAGAAATGTAACACCTTAACTACATCTGCTGATACGGGATCCAGATGCCTTTCCACACACAAACTATTCCATTTATTCCAATCCGATCTGGAGGCCTTCCTAGTTCCAGGAGCCCAGGACTCCTCAATGAGTCTCGCAGCCTCTCATGAAAGTCCTGTTTTATTCCAGACTGTCTTGAAAGTTTCCATGCCACAAGTTGGAGTTGACCTGTCTCTACTAGACCATGTACCTCTCCTTGAGGTCCCTTTAAGATCTTGGAACATCGTAAGAAGTACCAGTAAATACACACTCTTCTCTAACATAATAGGGTATAATGCCTGAGCGCTCCAGAACAGCCTAATCACCACCACCACCACCACCGTCTCTCTCCATTTGCGAATCATCCATGTCACACTGCTGATCATAGAAAAAGGAGGGAAAGCATAGGAATGGAGTCCTCTCCAATATTTGAGAAAGCATCTATTCCGTCCACCTCCGGATCCGGTTGCCAACTGAAGAATTTCTTCACCTGAGCATTGATTCTAGTTGTAAAAAGATCTATCTGAAATTGACCCCATAAATGATTCAACTTCATAAACACACCTTTGACTGACATCCAATCGCTTGAATCGTAAAAATTCCTCGAGAACCAATCTGCTGTTAAACTTGACATTCCTGTATTGTGTTCCGCCTGAACAAATTTCCGTGCAATACTCCCAGAAGACCTTTGCTAGATCCACCAGGAAGTTTGAACCTGGACCTCCCAACCTGTTCACATGCTTTACCACAGAGATATTGTCCAGTCTTAATATTACAGAGCATTTTGCAATCTGTTCCCCAAAGCATTTTATTGCAAAAAAACCTGCTAACAACTCTAAACAACATATGAGCAAATTCCTTTCCTGATCTGTCCAACGACCACCAGTAATCTGCGATCCACAGCAAGCACCTCAACCTTCCAAGCTTGCATCTGGTTCCACAATCAAATCTGGATTTTCTCCAAAAATTGCACACCCGTTCCAAGACTCCATGTTTCTTTGCCACCAAGTCAACTCCTGTCTTGCTTCCTGAGTTAGTCATATATTCTGTGAATATTTCAAACCATTCCTCAAGTGAAACGCCTTTAGTCTTTGCAATGCCCTGTAATGTAAAGGTCCCGGGAAGACAGCCTGAATTATAGACGACAGAAGACCAACAATGCGGGCTAACATTCTCAACTAAATACAGTTTGATTTCAGAGTATTTCTTAATTCCTTTCGAATACTTTTACATTTTTCTTTCAATAACCTTAGGACACCCTCCACAGTTTCTACTAAAAACCCTTGAAAATGGGTTTGCTGACTTGGTACAAACTGTGACTTTGTTTTGTTCACTACAACCCCCAAAGATTCCAATAACTCCACTGCTAAAGATGTATGTGATCATAATACTCTCCTGTCTTGTTCCATATTCAAAATATCGTCCAAATATATTATGAGGTGCGCAATCCTTTCTCTTAGATAAGCTGCCACAGGACGAAAGACCTTCGTAAAACACCAGGGTGCTGATGACAGCCCGAAAGGCAAACATACACATTTCTAAATCTTTCTTTTCCATATGAATCTCGAGAACCTTTGGCGACTTATCCATATTGGGATTGTAAGGTAGGCAGCTATTACATCTAAGCGAGTAATCCAGTCTCCCTTCAGCCGTACATCCTTCAACAAATAAATCCCTTCCATTTTGAAGTGATGGTAAACTACCCAGTTGTTCATCTCTCACAAATTTATTACTGGGTGCATACCCTTGTCTTTCTTTTCTACAAGAAAGACATTGCTTACAAAACCATTTGCTCGATTTCTTTCTCTCACAATTGCTCCTTTCTGTATCCAATACCTTTATGTCTATGATAGCCATCTAGTCTTTTGGAAAAACTGGATGTCTTGGCATACAGTGTTGTACTGGGTAATCTACAATCTCTGTGTGAAACCCCTGCACAGTCTCCAAAACCCAAGGATCACTTCTGATCCACAACCATCCTTAATAAAATCTGGGCAAGTCTTCCACCCAGTTTTAAGGTGGTAACAGAAGGGTCTAGATGTACCAGTTGTTCCTCTGTTCCTTCGGTCTCTGCGGTTATATCTTGCCATGGCCCTCTGTCTCTGGGCGTGAAAAACGCTTCTGTGAAAGGATAGTTGTCCCTGGTGTCCTCTAAAACCACCTGAGAAAGAGCCTCTGGTGATACCTTGCCCACGGCAGTGAAACCAGCTTCTTGTTCTCCCAGCCAAATTAAAAACATGCTCTTTAAAAACTTTCTTAATCTATTTCTAAAGCGAGCTGAAAGCACCCACCTACCTCGAGAGGTCTTTAATACATGCTTCCTCAAATGAAAGACCATTTGCTGACAGGCTTCCACTTTGTTTGCGAAATGTACCAATTTAGGATCGATTTTTAGTAAAATACTTTTCCTCCTTTCATTAGAAAGTGCCATTGTAACATTACCAATCAGATCACTCTCTGAACCCACTGACGTAGTTCTTCTAACCCTGGGCGGCCAACTACGCTACGCTCGCGAAGTTTGCGTACTTTGTGCTACTTCGCACTACACAAATTGCTCGTAGCACAGTGCAAAATTGAGTAGCGTAGCATAGGTGGCATTTTTTGCTCACTGGAGGTCCTCAACGTCAAGTTGGCGACCGCAAGCAAGCAGAATGACATCCCAGCTAGACTTTTTTCTCATTCGTGATCAGCATCATCAAGTTGGCTATCGCGAACGAGGAAAATAGACCTCTCGGCGAGATTCTCAACGTGGGGAGGTCAGGTTTTTCATTGCGAGTAGTCGCATATGCTCGCGACCGCTCGCGATGAGAAACTACCAGTCCGGGTTGAGAAAGCTGCTGCTCAAGTAAAAATCTACTTGAGCGGCAGAAAACGACAGCTGGCACTGTGCGAGATGCCGTTCTCAATGAGTGCACAATGCGGACAAGCATCCGGCAATGTGCAATCATCGCGAACAGCGCACAACGCAGTTCGTGTAGCGCTATGCGTATCTCACGTAGTGCAAAGTGCACTTCGCGTAGCTACGCGTAGTGCAACTACACGAACTACGCCCAGGGTTAAGTTCTTCAACATCAATCAATACTATTCATGAAAACATAGGCTTCCTCAGCCATGTAAAAAATGTTTGTCAGTGGTCCAACCACTTTTGAATACCTGTCCTGACAGGATCTGCGACCTGTCTAGGCCCTTCCTGGGGTCGCGTCCCCCGTTCACAATAAATGCAATCATTTTTGCATCAAGTAGAGGTGTCATTAACACCTTATCAACGGAAGGCAGTGGGCATTCAGACCTCAACCTTACATGCACCTCTTAGGTATCTCCCTTCTAATCCAATATTGAATGTATTGAATGTAACCCAGAGAGAGGGTGTTTAATTAATAAAGGTTCAAACATGTTCTGCCCCAAAGGGCCTAAAAGAGCTCCATTCTCTTTACTTAAAAAGCCTTCCGCCTGCAATTTGTTGTTAACTGACTCATCCTCGGAGTCAAAGTCGTATGTACAACTCAGTTCCACCTACGCACTTCCGGATGATTCGTCATTTATGTCTATGCTCTTTTGATTTCTTTGCTAAATCAACATGCTGGCCTTTCACCTGCCCATCCTTGATGCCTGAGGCATCTCCCTCTTGCCTGTCAACACAGCAAACATGTTCTACCATCATAGATCTCTTCTTGGAGTACTAGTATTCACATTCTTTCTCTTTCGAGATACTTGCTTTGCTGAACTATGTGCAGCCTCAGCCTTACTCACAGACCAAAAGTGTTCTTCATCTGTCTTGGATTATTTTGAAGCCAGCAACTCTAGTTTTCTTTCCATATAGACACCTCAGTAGTAATGTTCTCAATTGCCTTATTTAGCTTTTCCTCTAATGAAAATTAGAGTGATCCTGCTGCATATTTCACCACAAGGAATTGGCTCAACATCTTTAAAAATGCAACAAAACACCCCGAAATTAATATATATATATATATATATATATATATATATATATATATATATATATATATATTCTCACCCTTCTCCCCTCTCGGAAAGCAATTTGAGTCGCAACACGAACCTTCTTTTTTCTGCCAATTTTATTTGACTAGGAACAGCATGTGGCATTTTCCGACGCGTTTCGTTCTACTCGAACTTTTTCAAGGTGAGCCATTACACCGGTTATACACCGTTGGTTGCTGCAGTCCAATGTTAGCTGTTAAGTTACACTTCCTCCGGTGGCGCTTTTATTTCAGGATTACTTCCTGTTTGTGAAAGGCATTGTGGTACCTGCAGTTCCAAAGGTTGTATTATATTTATTTCCCTCCAGTGGGTAGTGCAGTTTGCTGCTGTTCCGAAAATAAAGTCATTTTAATTTTCAATTTAAACACAAGATGTGTGTCGTGCTGAGGTTTCCCCAAGTCCGCTCACTTTTGAAGTTGACCCAGGTCCAATACCAGGGCAGGTCCCTGGCGGCACCGCATCCCCCTCTTCGTTTGCACGAGTCAGCAGGAAGGCTCCAGGCTGGAGGATGATGGCGCTCTTATGGTGGTGCGTTTCTCTTCGGCGGAGCCAGCCGATATGTATTCTCACCCTTCTCCCCTCTCGGAAAGCAATTTGAGTCGCAACACGAACCTTCTTTTTTCTGCCAATTTTATTTGACTAGGAACAGCATGTGGCATTTTCCGACGCGTTTCGTTCTACTCGAACTTTTTCAAGGTGAGCCATTACACCGGTTATACACCGTTGGTTGCTGCAGTCCAATGTTAGCTGTTAAGTTACACTTCCTCCGGTGGCGCTTTTATTTCAGGATTACTTCCTGTTTGTGAAAGGCATTGTGGTACCTGCAGTTCCAAAGGTTGTATTATATTTATTTCCCTCCAGTGGGTAGTGCAGTTTGCTGCTGTTCCGAAAATAAAGTCATTTTAATTTTCAATTTAAACACAAGATGTGTGTCGTGCTGAGGTTCCCCAAGTCCGCTCACTTTTGAAGTTGACCCAGGTCCAATACCAGGGCAGGTCCCTGGCGGCACCGCATCCCCCTCTTCGTTTGCACGAGTCAGCAGGAAGGCTCCAGGCTGGAGGATGATGGCGCTCTTATGGTGGTGCGTTTCTCTTCGGCGGAGCCAGCCGATATGTATTCTCACCCTTCTCCCCTCTCGGAAAGCAATTTGAGTCGCAACACGAACCTTCTTTTTTCTGCCAATTTTATTTGACTAGGAACAGCATGTGGCATTTTCCGACGCGTTTCGTTCTACTCGAACTTTTTCAAGGTGAGCCATTACACCGGTTATACACCGTTGGTTGCTGCAGTCCAATGTTAGCTGTTAAGTTACACTTCCTCCGGTGGCGCTTTTATTTCAGGATTACTTCCTGTTTGTGAAAGGCATTGTGGTACCTGCAGTTCCAAAGGTTGTATTATATTTATTTCCCTCCAGTGGGTAGTGCAGTTTGCTGCTGTTCCGAAAATAAAGTCATTTTAATTTTCAATTTAAACACAAGATGTGTGTCGTGCTGAGGTTCCCTAAGTCCGCTCACTTTTGAAGTTGACCCAGGTCCAATACCAGGGCAGGTCCCTGGCGGCACCGCATCCCCCTCTTCGTTTGCACGAGTCAGCAGGAAGGCTCCAGGCTGGAGGATGATGGCGCTCTTATGGTGGTGCGTTTCTCTTCGGCGGAGCCAGCCGATATGTATTCTCACCCTTCTCCCCTCTCGGAAAGCAATTTGAGTCGCAACACGAACCTTCTTTTTTCTGCCAATTATATTAGACTAGGAACAGCATGTGGCATTTTCCGACGCGTTTCGTTCTACTCGAACTTTTTCAAGGTGAGCCATTACACCGGTTATACACCGTTGGTTGCTGCAGTCCAATGTTAGCTGTTAAGTTACACTTCCTCCGGTGGCGCTTTTATTTCAGGATTACTTCCTGTTTGTGAAAGGCATTGTGGTACCTGCAGTTCCAAAGGTTGTATTATATTTATTTCCCTCCAGTGGGTAGTGCAGTTTGCTGCTGTTCCGAAAATAAAGTCATTTTAATTTTCAATTTAAACACATGATGTGTGTCGTGCTGAGGTTCCCCAAGTCCGCTCACTTTTGAAGTTGACCCAGGTCCAATACCAGGGCAGGTCCCTGGCGGCACCGCATCCCCCTCTTCGTTTGCACGAGTCAGCAGGAAGGCTCCAGGCTGGAGGATGATGGCGCTCTTATGGTGGTGCGTTTCTCTTCGGCGGAGCCAGCCGATATGTATTCTCACCCTTCTCCCCTTTCGGAAAGCAATTTGAGTCGCAACACGAACCTTCTTTTTTCTGCCAATTTTATTTGACTAGGAACAGCATGTGGCATTTTCCGACGCGTTTCGTTCTACTCGAACTTTTTCAAGGTGAGCCATTACACCGGTTATACACCGTTGGTTGCTGCAGTCCAATGTTAGCTGTTAAGTTACACTTCCTCCGGTGGCGCTTTTATTTCAGGATTACTTCCTGTTTGTGAAAGGCATTGTGGTACCTGCAGTTCCAAAGGTTGTATTATATTTATTTCCCTCCAGTGGGTAGTGCAGTTTGCTGCTGTTCCGAAAATAAAGTCATTTTAATTTTCAATTTAAACACAAGATGTGTGTCGTGCTGAGGTTCCCCAAGTCCGCTCACTTTTGAAGTTGACCCAGGTCCAATACCAGGGCAGGTCCCTGGCGGCACCGCATCCCCCTCTTCGTTTGCACGAGTCAGCAGGAAGGCTCCAGGCTGGAGGATGATGGCGCTCTTATGGTGGTGCGTTTCTCTTCGGCGGAGCCAGCCGATATGTATTCTCACCCTTCTCCCCTCTCGGAAAGCAATTTGAGTCGCAACACGAACCTTCTTTTTTCTGCCAATTTTATTTGACTAGGAACAGCATGTGGCATTTTCCGACGCGTTTCGTTCTACTCGAACTTTTTCAAGGTGAGCCATTACACCGGTTATACACCGTTGGTTGCTGCAGTCCAATGTTAGCTGTTAAGTTACACTTCCTCCGGTGGCGCTTTTATTTCAGGATTACTTCCTGTTTGTGAAAGGCATTGTGGTACCTGCAGTTCCAAAGGTTGTATTATATTTATTTCCCTCCAGTGGGTAGTGCAGTTTGCTGCTGTTCCGAAAATAAAGTCATTTTAATTTTCAATTTAAACACAAGATGTGTGTCGTGCTGAGGTTCCCCAAGTCCGCTCACTTTTGAAGTTGACCCAGGTCCAATACCAGGGCAGGTCCCTGGCGGCACCGCATCCCCCTCTTCGTTTGCACGAGTCAGCAGGAAGGCTCCAGGCTGGAGGATGATGGCGCTCTTATGGTGGTGCGTTTCTCTTCGGCGGAGCCAGCCGATATGTATTCTCACCCTTCTCCCCTCTCGGAAAGCAATTTGAGTCGCAACACGAACCTTCTTTTATATATATATATAACCTATTGGCGATAGCCAGTAGGTATATATAGTTAGGATTTTTTCTCTATGGAACTTTTGAAAATTCTATGTCTAATAACTTTGGCGTTTGTGGACGGAATGGGCTGAAATTTTCAGGAAAATGGCACATTTTGTTTCTGAGCAGCCCCTAAAAATTTGGGGGGGGTCGTCAAGGGGGGCCGAGAAAAAAGGGGGGTCCCAAAACGCGTTTTTCCCATTCATTTTTCCATAGGGCGGTTGGCCTCACTTTTAGCTCGAACGGCTGAATGGATTTGCATGAAACTTGGCAAAATTGTAGGGACTGTTAGCCCGATGTGCCTTTGCTAGGTCTCAATATATGTGCTTCAGTGGATTTTGAGAAATTAACGTTTAAAATAAGATATATATCTGTAACAGCGCTCCGGTTTGCGTACTTTTCGCGTAACGGAACTTTGCGATGCGAAGCTGATTGGCTCTCCGGTGTCTGTCAACATTCTAAACAGTCCGGAGCGGCCGCCATCTTGTCTCTCGGTAGGATCGAGAGACAAGAGGAGGCCAAAACGAAGGGGGAAATGAAGGAAAGGGGGCAAGGTATACCCCTTCTGACCCCCTAGGATTGATGAGGGGGATATTATAGAGCCACGCTGGGCCCAAAAAAAAAAAAAATTCAGATTTTTTCGCCGTAGAGACGCGTCTTGGTACGCGAACCGGGCAGCTAACCGGGCAGCTAACCGGGAAGTTAACCGGCAGTGTAACGGGAGTCTGAGGAGAAGCTGATTGGCTGTTAACATTGTAAACAGGCTGGAGCGGCCGCCATCTTGTCTCTCTGTGGGATCGAGAGACAAGAGGTGGAAAAAAAAAAGGTGTAAATGAATGAAAGGGGTAAGGCAGACCCCTCCTGAACCCCTAGGATTGATGAGGGGGCTATTAAAGTTCCCTGCGGGGCAAAAGAAAAAGAAATTGCGATTTTTCGCGGTAAAGGTGCTTCCTGGTACGTTAACAGGGCAGCTAACCGGCAGCGTAACGGGAGTCCGACATATTGTGTTTTTTGAACGTTTGTGATATGTGCACGTGTGGATTTTGTCTAATTAAGGTTAAAAAAAAATATATATATCTTTAAGCGTGTTCTGGCGCGCTTACTTTTTGGGTTTGGTTTGCGCTGCAGAGACGATACGTCACGGTTATGCGATGCATCATGAGCCGTCTCACGGGCTACGTGATACGTCACTTAATAAAGAATATATTTTACAGCTATAGATATTAGCTTTTAAAAAACCAATGAAATTCACTGAAAAAACCATAGGTTATAGACCATATATAGTTAGGAATTTGCATTTACAAAACCTTGAAAATTCACTGAAAAAACCATAGGGTATAGGCCATATATAGTTAGGGATTAGCATTTACAAAACCTTATTTTATTTGCACAAAACCATTGAAATTCCATATATAGTTAGTTGCACTAACTATATATCGCGGACCCGCAATCCACTGCTAATGATGTCACATATTACATCATTCATGACATGGTCAGTGACATCACTGATGACATCACTGATGACATCTGAAATGACATCACTGATGACATCACTGATGACATCACTGATGACAACACCCAGTGACTGTATGTTTCTGTAAAGTTAAAATATGTCTTACATATTGAAGAATGAGTGGATGTATAAGTGTCTGGATGAAGGATTTAGTAGGTGCATGACTGACTGTATGAGAGAATGATTAAATGTGTCTCACTGAGTGCATGGGTTAGTGATTAAAGTGTCTTAATTTGGCAATCATTATTTATGTTGTTCTGTAAACTGCTGCATGTTTAAATCAGTAGCTATATCAGCAACTATATGGGTTATTGAATGGTTGCCCAAGTATTTGTATGGGAGACTGAGTATGTGTGTGGGTGGCTGGGAGGTGTATAACTCTGTGCATAGATGTGTGAGCAGTTGATTCCCTAGGTGTATGGGTTCAAAAGTGCATGTAGAAACAGCTGTATGGACAGTTGACTGTGTGCATGAGTATATTGGTGAGTGAATGGATATCTCAGTGCTACATGTCAAAGTAAGTACATATGTAAAACACACTCCATGTGAGAGTTGACATATATAAATAACTGAACATAAGAGCCAGTGAATGTGAGAGTGGCTGTATGAATCATTGTGAACTTGTATCAAGGATTGTATAAGAGAGTAAATATGTGTTAGTATATGTTTGAATAAGTAAGGTGTGTATAACTGTATAGTTGAGGAAATGGAGATGTGATTGATTCTTTGCATGACTGACTAGGTGTGTGAGTAACTCCATGGATGTGTGACAGTCTGTGAGTGCCTGTTTACACTGAGTGTATCTAAGGTTATATTCGAGTCTGAAGATGTATTATCACATAAATGATATCATTAGTGATGTAATCAGTAATGTCAAATGAGATGTCAGTGATGTCATCAGTGATGTCATTTGAGATGTCATCAGTGATGTCATTTGAGATGTCATCAGTGATGTCACTGACCATGTCATGAATGATGTAATATGTGACATCATTAGCAGTGGATTGCAGGTCCGCGATATATAGTTAGTGCAACTAACTATATATGGAATTTCAATGGTTTTGTGCAAATAAAATAAGGTTTTGTAAATGCTAATCCCTAACTATATATGGTCTATAACCTATGGTTTTTTCAGTGAATTTTCAAGGTTTTGTAAATGCAAATTCCTAACTATATATGGTCTATAACCTATGGTTTTTTCAGTGAATATATATATATATATTCACGAACTCCGTTCCCCACACGCTGCAGTTTCCCCAGACGTGGGGTAAGAACAGACACGGACCACAAGGTATTAGATGCCGGTTTATTGCAGTGCTGTCGCCATAACGTTTCTGCTCTCAACGAGCCTTGATCACATGACAACGTGATGATAGTGTTGATTTCTTTTAAAGTGCTAGTGCCACACTGTAAATACGTCACATGGGCTGGACATAGATAACAGACTAGTAAAATATATATAACGTCATTGATAAAAAGCAAATAGATACTTTAAAAACATGACAGTTAAATAAGGCTTTCATGGGGATATAAATATATGTTAAAATGAATGTATACATATATAAATATCAACACTGTTTATCCCAATACATTGCTAAAAATATAAGTGCAATATAAAGCCAACCTGTAAACATAGACTCCTTATGTAAACATTTAACTCACAAGGTATTTGAATAAGTACCATTAAATTACTAGTCCTGAGACCAAAATAATCATGAATCACGGGATAAATCCCTATGAATGAATGCCAACCTAAGGGACAAATACCCAAATTTGTGCTTGAAAATACAGTGCAAAAGTGCTTTGTGCTATAGAGTGAAAATCTAAGGATAAGAATGAATCTGGACTTGTTCCACTGGATCAAACTGAGCCCAGACTTGATCACAGAGGAACCGACCACACTGCTGGTTTTTATGTCAAAATAGCAACTAATTACCCAGATGATAATGGCTTGAACTAATACTTAAGATTTAGAGACATATATTGGCTTTACCTAGATACCGGAATGTACATCACTTTAGCAGCATAGATAATTTATACAGTACAGTGAGAATATGTGCAAATTGATGTTCAAAGTATTTAAAACCATCCTGAAGGATAAAACAATAAATAACTAGTAAAAGTTAAAAACCGTTTAAGATTCATATATTGCAACAATATATTTTGACATTGTGACTGGGAAGCTTTAAATGTTATACCTGGAGGCCTTAGTGTAAACACGTATACATATCTTCCGTAAGATTTAAACCGTTAGGTTGTTTACTGTCTAATTGGAGAATGTATTTGGTCTCAAGTTTTCTTAATTGGGCCTCTCTGTTGCCACCTCTTCTGCTTGCACATATCGAATCAATCACATAGTACTGTAGCTGATTGCTATTACTTTGGTGGAATTCTTTAAAATGCCTGGCTACAGGATATGTGTTGTCCTGATTTATGATGGCCCTAAGATGCTGTAGTATTCGTTTGTGTACCGGGAGTTTGGTACTCCCGATGTATCTCAAAGCACATGGGCACTCGAGAATATATATGGCAAATTCTGTTTTACATGTAAGGACCTTGTTGATAATATGATCCTTATTGCCAAAACCATCACTAAAGGTCTTTTTATTAATGCCATGTGCACAGGCCTTGCAAGTTTTGCATTTAAAGAAACCTTTGTTCGTCTGCCACCAAGAAGTTTTGTCAAGTACTTCAGGACTAGTATCTATTAATTTGTCCTTCATTGAGGGTGCACGGCTATATGTAATGGAAGCCTTACTGGGAAGCAAATCTCCTATTACAACATCCTTCAATACAATAGGCCAATTTCTATTGATAATCTTGCGCAGTTCTGTATGTTGATTGCAAAAGCCCATTATGATTCTAAATGGCTCTATTGGTAAGGTATTGGAACTTGTAGATACCATCTGGAGATTAGCAGTATCCTGTGTAGTACAATATTTACTAAGCAACTGGGATCGAGTTGTTAACATTGATTTTTGGATAGCCTTCTTGATAGTTTTTTTGGAATAGCCTCTTTCCAAGAATCTAGCCATGCTAGATTCCTGTGCCAACTGAAGCTCTTTGTCATTGCTACATAACCTTCTTAACCGGATCATTTCCCCATAAGGAATGCTAGCAATTAAATGGGCCGGATGTGCACTGCCTGCATGTAGCGTGGTATTACCTGCAGTGCTTTTTCTATACTGGCGTGTTTCAAGACCATTCGTAGTTACAAACACTTCTGTATCCAAAAAGGCTATTTTTTCCTGACTTAAAGTTGCTGTAAATTTAAGGTTACAGGAATTTATATTGATATTGGCCACAAATTTTAGTGCATCTGTTTCGCTGCCTCTCCAAATTACGAATAAATCATCAATATACCTGTACCAAGTAATCACATTGTCAGCTATGACTTCTTTGTGTTCAACCAAGAGGACCAGTTCCTCCCAAGCTCCCATGTGTAAACATGCGTAGCTTGGTGAAAAACTGGCCCCCATGGCTACTCCCTGGAGCTGTTTGTACAATAGATTATTGTACATAAATACATTGTGATGTAGACAATATTCCAGCATAGCAATCAACATTTCATTATGATTTTCAAACATTTTGTCTCTGCGTGATAGATAATATTTAATTGCCGCTATACCGTCTTGATGTATAATGCTAGTATATAGCGATGAGACGTCTAGCGCCATCAGCCAATCCCCCTCCTGCCATTCAACATTGCGTAATTTTGATAGAAAATCCCCAGTATCCTGGATATAGGAATCCAACAATTTTACAAAGCCTTGTAAAAAATAATCAATATAGACGAGGTATTTTCCATCAGACCCCCCCTGGCTGAGATAATAGGCCTGCCAGGAGGATTAGTACAGTCTTTGTGTATCTTGGGGATGTGATATAGTTTCGGAATCACTGGATAGTCATTACAAAGAAATTTGAACTCTGCCTCCGAGAGTAATTTTTTATTCCGCCAACCCCACAGTTTCTGGTGATATTCAATTTGCATAGCTTTGGTGGAGGATGCATTGATGCGTTCATAATGTTCCCGATTGTTCAGTTGAGCATAGGCTTCCTTATCATATGCCGCTTTAGTCTGTAATACAATATTGCCTCCCTTATCACTAGGGCGTATTACAATATTTTTATCATTACTCAACTTGTTAATCAGCGCTTCATAATCCATAGTCATTTTATCATATTTAAATTTTTTCATGCAGGTTTTGCTGTGTAACCTTTTGATTTCATTAGTTACATTTTCATGAAAGATATCCAAATTGTCTCTTGGCATAATGGGGATAAATGTAGACGGTGGCCTAAAGGGAGTGATTGCATTTGTTATTCTATTTTCACCTCTGCCAGCTGATGCTACATTATCAATTCCTTCATTATTCCACAGCTCTTCCATTACTTGTGTCAGGGATTCCCCACTCGATTCTGAGGTATTTGACCGGGGTATGTCATTAGTCGCTTTTAGTAGATGGAATTTTTTTAATTTCAATTTACGAACAGCTTTATAAATATCAGTTCTAGTGGCAGCATAGTTCATATTTGTTTTAGGTGCATATGATAGGCCTAATTTCAAAATGTTTTCTTCATCTGGTGTCAAAGGTACGGTGGTAAGGTTCACAATAGTAAGTTGGGTCTTATTGTTAGCATTTATTTCTTGGACCATTGTCCCCTGCCCCTTTTCACATTTTGTCCTCCTCTGCCTTGCCCTGTACCTCTTCCTCCCCTTGTAGTTCCTGTATTTTCTTTGTAATTCCGATGCACCAGCGGTCTTAAAGACGCCATGCGATCTTGGCATATAAAACTGATCTCTTCCCCCGGGGAAGGAACTTTTTGAATATTAGTTGCTGCCATATTCCGCATTTCTGATTCAGACTCACTCCCAGGACCGGAGCTGACATCAGAAATTGTAGAATCCGTGTGGTTTGCATTTTTCTTTTTGTTTCTCCATCCACCTGTTGAATTGGGTTGTATATACATATATATGAGAGCACAGGTTTCTCTCCAGATCTCTCCAGCTCTCTCCAGATCTGCGTATGTGGTCAAATATATATATATATATATTTTTTACCTACTGGCAGTCACCAGTAGGTAGTTATAGTTAGGACTTAGTTTCCATAGGAAACACATTTTTTGATTTGCCAATATCTTTGGCTGCATTTGAAGAATTTTCAAAATTAATGGGGCGCTCCGGTCAGCTTCTGTCTTGAAAGTTTCAGGGTGATTTGTCAAGCGGGGGCCGAGAGAAATGGGGGACCCAAAACGCATTTTCGGCAGGTTAATTTCCATAGGAAACTTTTGTTGCGGCTACACTGCTGAACAGAATTACCCCAAATGAGGCAGAGAGGTAGCTCTTGGTCCAGAGTGCACTCTTTGTTTTAAATGGTGTATATCCGTTCAGTAGTTCCTGAGAAATTCATAAAATAAAAAATATCGATATCTACTGACCACAGTGGATCAGCGAACCCTTCAGAGCACAAGCTTGATTCTGATTGGCTGCCAACACTTCAAACCAGAAGTGTTGTCAGCCATCTTTTGACTCGGTTGAACCGAGTCACAAGAAAAAAGGTGGGAAAAAGAAAAGGGGGCAGGGTAGAAACACCCTGACCCCCTAGTCCTGGTCAAGGGGTCCCAAAGGAATCCCCAGGGCCCTAAAAAGCATTAAAAAAAAAAAAGGCGGGATTCACTAAATCCGCCGGAAAAAACTATGGGGCCTATTAGGATGGCGGACGGACCAGCGTCCGTCCAACACCCCGAGGTGGAGGGACCGTCCGCAGGGGCAGCGGCGGTCCCTCCATGCAAATTAGGATGTGACCGCCACCCTGGCGGTCACATCCTGTATATTTAACCTTGCGGCTGGTGCTGCTTTAAGCAGCACCCGCCGCAAGGTTAAATATGCATGTTTTCCATTTGCATGCACAAAACGGCAGGCAACGCGCGGTGCCCGCAACCTTGTACATGCAAATGCTGGGGGTACCATAGGCACCCCCATGTACACCCCCCACCCCCGACACCCTGGGGGCCCGCAAGGGCCCCCCAAAAGCTATTGTCCACATGCTTTTCCACAGCGGTAAATCCGCCGCGGAAAAGCATGTTTCCAAACCCATTGTAATTTGGCTGACGGTGTCTGGCAGACACTGCCACCAAATTGCGGCTGTTAAGTCTAGAATGGGGTCAACCCAGTATCCCTATGAAACTTTGTAGTTAATCAATATTCTCAACAATTGGTTCATTAGGGTGCACAATATTTCTTTTACTTTCTCATAATTTATGTAGTATTTAGAGCAAAGATCAGAATCCAACACCATCTATGTATTTATGTACTATTTTATAAATTGTAGTCATTCATAAATACTCTATATAAATTGCAAGATAGGCTGTACAAAAAGTGAACAAACAGTGCAGGTAGTGACTTATAGTGCTCAGTGCTGACGGCGCAAGAGTGGCCAAACAACTGTACAATAATTATATACAAGGGGGGATACAAACAATAGTTTAGCTTGGTCTATGCTATTTCAATTATACAACTGTACACTGCATTTGTCAGTACTAGATACAGGATATTGATGCGACAGATCCACTTATTCGTCGACGGTTCGACCCTCAACAAGCGCACATGGGGCGCCAAACACGGGTCTTCATCAGGACTGTGGGGGACAGCGAACAGCCTTCATGTAAACCCAGCCGGGTTTAAGGTGGAGTTTGAACTGTATTCATCTGTCGGCGTAGCAGTTAATTGCTCCCCCGACGATTGTTCTATTTAACGGCTCACAAGTGTTATAGGCCAAGCCTCTCTCCTAACTGGGTGTCGATGTTGGTATTCTACCCAGTTGGAACTCAAGGACGGTTCGGAATATAATTTACCAAACGAGGGATGGAGTCAATATAAATCCCACTTTTCCGGATACTCTGTTTAGAATTGCGGAAGCTGTATGCCGAAGGAGAAGTATCTTCCTACTCGGCGTAGCCCCAAAGACTTGTGAGCCGTTAAATAGAACAATCTTGCCTCCCTGCACCAATCGGCAAACGTGCTTTCTGGTGCGTTCTAAGTTGGGGGATTGAATCTCCTTGAATCCTGAGGGTCCCTGGGGGCCAACTAGCCCACCAGGTACCTCCAGTAAGTCTCACACAGTGGGATTTCTGAGAGGTGGTCTGAGGTCACATCCCTTTTTACACCACTCAGCAAACGCGCCTCTTGGCGCATTGCTGGTGGGCGAAGATGTCCTCTTGTGTTCTGAGGACCACAGGACTGAAGTGGACTTCATCCCCCAGGCAGCAGTGCGCCAGGAGGCGCATTTGTAGAGTGGGCATGGCCTCAGGTCACCCTCAGCAATCCAGCTGTGTGGGACTTACTGGCGGTACCTGGTGGGCTAGTTGGCCCCAGGGACCCTTAGGATTCAAGAGGACTTAATCCCCCAAACCCGAGCTCACCAGGAGGTGCATTTGCAAAGTGGTGGAGAAAGGAGGCATGGCCTGTGTCCACCTGTCAGCAATCCCACTATCTGGGACATACTAGAGGTATCAGGTAGGCTAGATGGCCCCTTAGGAATCCCCACAACAAAGGGGACTTTAATCCCCATCCAAGAGCGTGCCAGGAAGTGCGCTTGCAGAGTGGTGGGGAAAGGGGGCGTGAACTTACTGGAGGTAATAGGAGGGGTAGTTGGCCCCCAAGATTGACCTTGCGGGCCAACTACCCTCTTGATACCTCCAGTATGTCCCACACACTGGGATTGCTAAGAGGTCTTTGGAGGCTACTCTCACCTTTCTCCACCATCCTGAAAACGCGCCTCCTTGCACAGTACTGGTTGAAGGATGAAGTCCACTTTACTCCTGAGGGACTTTGACAGCCAAGTATCCCTCCAGGTTCCTCCTGTAAGTCCGATGCAGCGGAATTCCTGAGCACTGGTCGGAGGCCCAAGCCCCTTTCTGCACCACTCTGCCAACGCGACTACTTAAGTTATAGTTAGAAATTAGCATTTAAAAAACCTTAGAAATTCACTGAAAAAAAACATAGGTTTCAGGGATGTTGTAGTTAGAAATCAGCATTTAAAAAATCTTAGAAATTCACTGAAAAAAAACCATAGGTTTCAGGAACTTATAGTTAGAAATTAGCATTGAAAAAACCTTGGAAATTCACTGAAAAAACTACAGGTTTCCGGGATGTTAAAGTTAGAAATTAGCATTTCAAACACCTTTTGATATTCCCTGAAATAACCACAGGTTTTAGGACGTTATAGGTAGTTGGACATTTCACTTGTAGAAAACCAGAGAAATTCGGCAGTTTTAGTTAGTTCACCTAACTATAGCTTGCGCCCCCGCAATGCACTGCTGAGGACGTCACATATTACATCACCCATGACATGGACAGTGACATTAATTGCAGGTTTATATAGCGCTAGGATCGACTCCCGGAGGAGTATCTCCGCGCTTCGACCGCTGCGAAACCCTTCCTGGCTTCCCTGAGAGATGGTCCCTTAGTGGGTATCTCCAGGGTGAGACCAGGCATCCCCGGCGGTCTGGTGGGGCCGTTAGTGAAGATGAGGCAAGCTAATGCCCAGAGTTGCCGAGTGTGATCGCTGATCAGAGTGGGCACCGAGGCGAGAGAATTATCGAGTCCGCTGACCCTGGTCCAGAAACCTGCCGCGTCGGGAATCGAACCCTGGTCCCGGGCCGTCCTCTGCTCTCGGGTCTGCCGCCTCTAACCAGTGAGCCACACTACTTCACTATCATAACTGACATAACTGATGACATCTCAAATGACATCACTGATGACATCACTCACTTAAATAACTGATGCATCGCTTCACACCCTAATAAAACCTTTCATAATCCCACTCTTAAAATACAGACTACCATTCTCGAAACCATAGACACACCAATACCCGTTAGTAAATACCTACTCACTGATTCATAGGTATACACACACATCTACTCACTCATCCATACAGTCACTTAAACACGCAGTCACTCATGAATACAGCCTCTGATATATGTACTCATACACCCATACAGACACTCAAACACCACCACTCACCCATAGATTTTCTCACACACCTAGTCAGTCATCCAAAGACTCAATCAAACTGCAATTTACTCACCTATACAGTTATAGACACACCACATCAATTATTCATAGATACTAACACATTCTTACTCTCTTATATAATCACTGACACAAGCACACTCTTACGTTCGGCCACACTCACTCTAACAGTCACTTATATATTCCAACACTCACATATACTGCCTTTTACATATGTAGTTACTCACACATATGTTATGTTATGTTAATGACATTTATAAAGCACGACTGTTACCGAGAGGTGTCCTGGCGCTAGTTACATCACCTGTGCCTGAAAATGAAAGAAGTTTATTGGGCAAAAAGCCAGGTCTTAAGGCACTTCCTGAAGGCCAAAGGTTAGTAACGCACCTTAGATGAAATGCCAGGTTGTTCCAGGCTTTAGCCGCATATACCACTGAGACATCCATTCACTCACCAACATAGCCATACGCACACTCACTCATCCATACAGCCCCTTGCAGATGCACTCATGAGCCCATAGAAGCAGTTAATCACCCACTCACACATCCATGCAGGGAGTGACACACACCCCCACCCACCAACACAGACACTCAGGCACCCACACAGGTACTCAGACAACCAATCATTAACCCCTATAGTTACTCATGTAGCTACACACCAACCCATGCAACCACTTACACACCATCTGACAGACTGATACAGACATTCACACAGATTAGTCATTCACCCATGCATTCACTAAGATATGTTTAATCACTCACTTACACAGTCAGTCACTCGCCCAGTAAATCATCCATTCAGACACTCAGGAACTCACTCATTCTTCAATACACGTTGGCGTATATATATATATATATATATATATATATATATATATATGAGCACAAATCAACCCGCCCGGTTGATAAACGGCAAGCACACGGGTATCCAGTTATAAAATTATTTATTTCAAACCCCCTTCACCCTCGACAGACGCGTTTCGCTGTAAAAGCTTCGTCAGTGTCAGTTTGTGCATAGGAATGATCGCCATTTTAAACCCCTCCAAGCCTTTCATTTTCCAACAACATAAACGATGGTAAATCACAGTGAAAGTGATGGCCATTTTGTAGTGTAGTGTTACACATACATTACATTGGTTAACATGGCGAATATAAAATGCTCTAGTGCAAATTTCAGTGATGTCATCAGTGATGTCACTGACCATGTCATGAATGATGTAATATGTGACATGATCAGCAGTGGATTGCGAATGCGCGAAATATATAGTTAGTTCAACTAACTATATAGGAGCAATTTCAGTGGTTTTTTATATGTTAATTCCTAACTATATAGGGCCTGAAACCTATGGTTTTCTCAGTGAATTTTCAAGTTTTTTTAAATGCTAATTCCTAACTATATAAGGCCTAAAACCTATGGTTTTTTCAGTGAATTTCAATGGCTTTTTATATGTTAATTCCTAACTATATAAGGCCTAAAACCTATGGTTTTTTTCAGTTAATTTCAAAGGTTTTTTAAATGCCAATTCCTACCTGAATAAGGCCTGAAACCTATGTTTTTTTCTGTGAATTTGCAAGGTTTTGAAAATGCAAATTCTATTAGCGGATAACTTTTTAATATATTAATATCCTTGTGTGACCACCTGAGCAGCCCTAGGGATCCGATTTTTGGACCGGAGCAAGATGCTCTCTGATTGGGCCGTATTTCTTGCCTTCTGCCCCCCTGAATGTGCCGTATTTCTTGGCTTCTGCCCCCCTGATTATGCCGTATTTCCTGCCTCATGCACCCTGATTGTGCCATATTTCTTGCCTTCTGCACCCTAATTGTGCTGTATTTTTTGCCTTCTGCTCCCTGATTGTGCCGTATTTGTTGCCTTCTGCCCACTAATTGTTCTGTTTTTTCTTGCCTTCTGCCCACTGATTGTGCCGTTTGTCGGGCCTTCTGTCCCCTGATTGTGCCGTTTTTTGTGCCCCTGCCCCCCTGATTGTATTATCTTTGCCAGTGTTGGTTCGCTGCTGGTATTGCCTTTGTCCGTGTTTTTTTTTTGCTGCCGTTTTGGCTTTGCCTTTTTTTTCCTGCTGTTATTGTCTTTGCCAGTGTTTGTTTGCTGCCGTTATTGTCTTTGCCAGTGCTTGTTCTCTGCTGGTATTATCTTTGCCAGAGCTGTGTGAGCTGTGGGAGCTGTGTGGGCTGTGAGAGCTGTGTGGGCTGTGAGAGCTGTTTGGGCTGTGAGAGCTGTGTGGGCTATGAGAGCTGTTTGGGCTGTGAGAGTGTGGGCTGTGTGGGCTGTGTGGGCTGTGAGAGCTGTGTGGGCTGTGAGGGCTGTGTGGGCTGTGAGGCCTGTGAGAGCTGTGTGGGCTGTGAGACCTGTGGGGCTGTGAGAACTGTGTTGGCTGTGAGAGCTGTGTTGGCTGTGAGAGCTGTGTGTGCTGTGAGGGCTGTGTGGGCTGTGTGGGCTGTGAGGGCTGTGTGGGCTGTGAGAGCTGTGAGAGCTGTGAGAGCTGTGTGGGCTGTGAGAGCTGTGTGGGCTGTGAGAGCTGTGTGGGCTGTGAGCTCTGCTTCTTTTGTGCCTCGGTCTACCTAGGCGGGCTATGAGAGCTGTGTGGGCTGTGAGAGCTGTGTGGGATGTGAGAGCTGTGTGGGCTGTGAGGACTGTTTGGGCTGTGAGGTCTCTGTGGGCTGTGAGAGCTGTGAGAACTGTTTGGGCTGTGAGAGTGTGAGCCATGTGGGCTGTGAGAGCTGTGTGGGCTGTGAGAGCTGTGCGGGCTGTGAGAACTGTATGGGCTGTGTTGGCTGTGAGAGCTGTGTGGGGCTGTGAGGGCTGTGTGGGCTGTGTGGGCTGTGAGGGCTGTGTGGGCTGTGAGAGCTGTGTTGGCTGTGAGAGCTGTGTGGGCTGTGAGAGCTGTGTGGGCTGTGAGAGCTGTGCGGGCTGTGAGCTCTGCTTCTTTTGTGCCTCGGTCTACCTAGCACAAGATGGATGCCAACACTTCCTGGTTTGTAGTGTTGACAGCCAATGAGCATGCAACTTTCTCTGGAAGGCATGCTGATTGGCTGCTACTGTCTATCAACACTCCAAAACAGAAACAGTTGGCAGCCATCTTGTGCCTCAGTAGACTAAGGCACAGGAAAGCAGGAAAACAAATGTGTAGAACTCAAAAAGGGGGCAGGGTAGAAGCACCCTGACCCTCTAGGCCTGCTTTTTTTTTGTTGAAAAATCGCGGGGTGCTCGCACGGTGCGCGCACTGTGCGCGCTTATAGATATATAATTGATTTCAACTTGAATTTTCTCAGCAACTACTGGAGGGATTACACCATTTAAGCAAAAGCGTGATCTGGGAATCAGACTCTACCATTTTGCCAAATTTCTTGTAATTCCATTCAGCCGTTTGGGCTGTAGCCGTGTCTAAAGGTCCTATGGAAAATTGCATGGGGAAAACACGTTTTGGGACCCCCTTTTTTCTCGGCCCCCGCTTCACGAATCCCCCCGAAACTTTCAGGGAAGGAGCGGAGCGTAACGCGCCATCTTCTTTGAGAAATTCACATAGATTGATCGACCGGCGCCAAAGTTATTCCCAATAGAATGTTGCGGATTTCCTATGGAAACTAGGTCCTAACTATATATGCCTACTGGCGACCGCCAGTAGGTAATATATACACCCATATATATATATATATATACGTTGTACGTGCTGTTTATCTCAACTAGTATCATTTTTTCTGGTATATATTTTTTATGGTATGTTTGGCTAGATGTGTAAGTAGGCGCAAAGAGTGTATATATATGAAATATGGTCTTATTTATACATATTGTCATTTTTAGCTTCTTAGATGATAACCCCCTCCTTCTTTTCTCCTTACTTGGAACCCTTTGAAAGAACTCGCAATAGAATAGGATTTTTCTAATGAATTTAATCATATCAAATTGTTATACAGAGTATATGACTGTTCCAATAGGAGTTTGCCATGTTCCCGCACCTTTGCACTTTAGATCTTCATCACTTATGCACTTTTTTATCAATGCACTTTAATATGATCGCTGCTATATTCTACAATTTGCATATTTGCACAACATTGGTATACATGTCATTTGTATTTTTACCGTGAGAAAAGGTGTTTCGATGTATCTACATCTGAAAAATTCTTTTAATTCAATGTATCAATTCTGGGATTTAACCAGTCAGAACTTTTGTGTATATCAGCAATTGAAAGCAACATTGTATCAGCGATTAGTGTTTTTTCACTGTTTATACAACATCACGTGATTTTGGTGGACGCCTCCAGGGGGCGGTGTCAGTTTCACTGCATACACCTATAAAACAAGCATTTACAATGCAACGGTTTCGCCTTTGTAAAAGTTAGAGCTATTGGCATCGTAAATGACAAATTTTGTATTTATGTGTTGGTTTTGAAAACCGATAAATAAATGGCATTGTCATTTACAACGCCAATAGCTTAATTTCTCACAAATGCGAGACCTATTGCATTTGCACACACACACAGAACACAAACACACACACAGAAATGGGGGGGAAGGGACGAGGAGCAAAACCAAGGCCCAAGTGATTGGTTCTTCGCGTGTGCTGCAATGTATAGGAAAACTGGTAGGTGAGATGCTTAGTCATTTTCAGTGGGTGCTGCACGAAGCAGTAAAAGAGTGGCAGTTGTTACACAGGAAGCATGGAGCAGAAAAAGAAAGGTACTTATTGGCACGCAGTGGGTGATGCAGTAGAACAGAGGAGGTGGTTTTGGCAATCCTGTATGGTACAGCAAAAGGGTGGTGATTATTGGTAGGCAATGAATGCATCGTCTGGCAGAATGGTGGCGAATATCACCAGGCACTCTCTTGAACACTGGAAAAAGGGGTAGTTATTGGCAGGTGCTACATAGAGGATAGAAAGAAGAAAGAACTGCGATGACTGTATGTGAAGCATGGAGCAGTAAAAGGCTGCTTGTTACCGGCAAGAACCGCAGTGTGGTGAAGTTCTGGTAAAAGTATGGACATTTTTGGAGCGTGTTACATCGTGTTGTAGAACAGTGGTGGTTGTTGGCAGGCACAGTAGGGAGCAGGAACTGTGTGGTTCTTATTCGCTGCCCTGCAGTGGGGAGCATTAGAAGGGTGGTGGTTGTTGGCAGGTCTTGCTTGGAGAAGTAAAGAAAAAGGGTTAGTTATTGCCATGTGCTACATGCAGCAGCAAAAGCGCATTAGCCACAGGAAGGTACTGCACTGGAAAGTTAATAGGTAGTGGTTATTAGAAGGGCAGTGCCTGGAGCAGGGCAAGGGTCGTAGTAGTTGGGTGGTGGATGGCTTAGTATAAAGAGGGAGGGTATTATAGTAGAAAGATAATGCTAGTCCGTGCGTGTATGTCTATGTGCAGTGAAGAAGGTCGTGGGGTGGGGGCTGCATTGCACGGTATAAGGTGGTGGTGAGTTACTTCTTGTACGTAGTGCTTTTGTCTGTTTGGGCTCCCACTGCTATACAAATGCTGTATCCTGTGTTTGTGTGAGAGGGGGTGGCTGGCCAGCTGCACATGCTGGGCCTATTCTGTGAGCGAGGCAAGATTACAAAACGGAGACGTGTTCAGGGGTAAGGGGCTCTTGCACGGCTGCCACGGGTGGGTGGATTGATGTTTCCCTCTGACGGCTGGGACTGAATATTTCGCTACAGGCTTGGTCAAAGCGCGTTTTCTCCGCCTGTGTCAAGGATACGCTCACACATAGGGCTTCTGACTAAACAGCTCGAGGTTTTAGCTCCTCGCCGAGGAGGCAGATTGAAGCCCGTCAGGGTCGCAAGTTCCTGTACTGATTGGGCATGGCTGAGCATTTCGGGCTCTTCTCCTCCTTTTGCGGCAGGGCGAGTACTGATTTCCATATAACTGACCCTCTCCGGTAGGGGCGCTTAATAATTACTACTGGCTGTATGGGCTGATTTTAATATTCCTATCGATCTAAATGTGGTCCTGTCACTAGAAGCAGTTGTGAACAACACATAATCATGATGGATGCAATCATGTGTGACGGCATCCAGGCGCTATTTTCAGATGTAAACGCAAAATCAATCCCAGCAACAAACAAGCCTGTGGAGAAAGGAGGGTGTGGGTAAGGTTTGCTGACATGTTCCTTCACGGTTTAAGACACTTCTCGTAACGAGAAACATAATGCGCTGGGAGACATGACTCAAATAAAACCAGACAGCTGTGCTGTTGGGTAGGCTGTGACCTAAAAACCAGCCCAGCATATCATAAAAGAGCCCACAAATAGTCAAAAACCAGACCCACACAATGACCTGTCAGACCTGTACTTCCGGCACTGATTCATTGCTTTATGGGCCAGTCCAACCCCGTTAGCAAATAAGAGAAGTATGCCCGGGCTGGACAAGGGAGTTACTTAGGATCGTAGAATAGTGTCAAGACGGAAGCCATGATTACAGTTCTGGTCTCCTGGTTCACCTGTCCTCAGTACTGCCAACATACCACAAGGAAGCATTTAAAGCAACATAACTGCCTCTCAATCATGTTATCACCAAGCAACCTCCAATGGCTTTATTATCTCTTCCTGTGTTTTCTTCTAATATTAAAGAGCTTGAACCTGTGCCAACTGAGACTACCCACCTGTCCCAGCTCCCTACAATGCCCACCGCATAGTGCTGATCATATTTTACTCTGAACACCAGTAATGAATTGCTCAAGTTGATTTCAATCTGAGGGGAATGGGGAAGGGGGAATGTGAAAGAGGCCTTCCTGCGCCACCAAAACACAGCACTACTTGTGCCACCACAGTGCTGTCGTTTCATTACATCGGAAATAATAGATCACTGGAAACAGAACTCAATTATGCTCATTTTAGCTTCCTCTGAAGAAGAAAAAAAATATATATATACGATCGCTCTGCAGGGACCCAAACCTGACATTTATAGACGACACATATCTGCAGCAGGTGCAACAACCCACTGGGTTATTTTACCTGAACTAATGTGCGAACCAAACACATTAGATAGATTGATAGTTCAGAAGAAAACCAAAGGAGCGATTAGGAATCGAAAAGCGCAGCTTAAAAAAAAAAAAACTGAGACCGAAATGGAAGTCACAAGTCTCACTGTTTCCTCAATGTGAGATCACGAGCCGCCCTCTCTGCCACTACTACTGCTCATAATAATAAAACTTGAATAAGAAATAATAATGAAGGCTTGCATGGCACACACCATAGTCCTCGCTCGGCGGTGGCGGGTCAGGCGCTGTTCTGCGGAGGAGGCTCAAGTGGCAGCAGGGCGCCCCCAAGTCTCCGGTGGTTCCCGGGGTCCCCTTGCAGCGTCAGCGCTTCCATGCGAGGGAGGGTGGCACTGCCGGGAAGGGGCACGCTTCCGTCGCGCTGAGACCGCGTCGCCGCGAGCGTGCGTGAGTGCGGCCCCGCTGTGCGCGCTCTCGCCACCGGAGGATCATTAGGCGACAGCGGCCGCAGCGCTTTGCAATACAACCCGCAGGGGCACGACCTGCCCCCGGTAGAGACCAGCGGCGTGCAAAGGGAAGGAATTAATCCCAGTACACTGCTGTAGAAAGAGCAATGTTTCCTCGCTGACAGGACGATGCACCGCCCACCAAACGGCTTCTCAGTGAAATTTAGATGCCCTGGGACTCTCTCGACTGCAGTCGTGCCCTGCGCTCTGAAGCCAGCCCCCCTCCCCCTTTCCAGGGGCTTCATTTAGGATTGTCCTGATAAATCCACCCCCCCCCCCAAATCAGGCCTAAATACAACACAAAGCTTCCATCGTGATGACACCCCCGAAGCCCCCTCCCCTCAGATCAGACCTAAATACAACACAAAGCTCCCCTCACGCTCCAGCTGTCATTTCCTCAGGCTGAGTTTAAAGGGACAGGGGCAGCCGGGAGTCCAGACATCCCCGCCCCAACCCCAGGAATTACAAATGCTGGCTGCCAAGGCAGGAGTACAAAGACACCTGCGCTTCTATTGCCTTTGCCACCCACAGCTCCGCCCAAACTAACACAATATGCTATCAAGAAGAAAAAAAATCTTCAGCGACAAAATGCAGACAAGAAAACCAGTCGCTGCTCTCGGCAAGTGTTTTTGTCGTAGAAAAGTGCCTACGTGGGATATTGTTCTAAGTGCACGCAATGTGGTAATTCTAAATAAAAAAAACATTAAAGCACAGATTAAGTCTCAGGCGAGGATTATTTTTCTATGCATAGCTTTGATTTTTTTCTATTTCTGTGCATCTTAGTTGCTTCTAAAACAAGTCAGGTCCCGGGCCGCGCTGTGATTGGCTGACGTCACGGGGGTGTCCCGGCCGGCAGCCAATCACAGCGCGGCCCGGGGAATGACGTCACGGGGTGTCCCGGGCCGGCAGCCAATCGCAGCGCGGCCCGGGACAAAGGGGCGGGGCTTAAAAAAAGCCCGAGAAACGCCCCCGAATCGCGTTTTCACTGGAAAACGTGATTGACGGCCAATCTCTTCCAATGGCTAGCCTCCATTTATGGAGCTAACCAATGGAAGAAGGGGCGGGTTCAAGTCCCCCATATAGTAAACAATAGCTTTCGACTGGGAGGGGCACTGCTTCGCAGTGCCCCCACCAAGGTCGAAACCTAAAAAGCATAACGTTTTGAAACATGTTGCAGCGTGATCAAGGGCTTTCCGCCCGAAACGCGTCGCTGGTTCTGTTAAAAATAAAATTCCATCTTGCTGACTTGTGATGGTCCGGTCCTCTTTCTTTGCTGGCGTGGAGGCGGTGTCTGCGAGCGCAGAGCAAGTTGCTGAGGAATCCCTGGTCTCATATATATAGGTATATATACATATATATATATATATACATATATATAGGTATATATATATATATATATATATATATATATATATACATATATATATATATACCTATATATATATATATATATATATATATATATATATATATATATATATATATATATATATATATATCCTTGTACTCGTCTCACCCACAGGAATTCAACCTCCACAGAGACGAAGCGTACCCAATGTCGTGCTGAAATATTTTTATTGTATTCTTTCACCCAGCACCTCCGCCATGACGCGTTTCGGTCCCACCGTAGTCCAGGACAGTATTATTCCATTAGTGAGAGCCGCTTTTCCTTCTTCTCCAAAATAGTACTTTCCGTCGGGTTGTTGCCGTGAACACGGCCAGCTTGCTGCTCAGTTTGTGCCACACCGAACAGGTATTTAGTTCCAAGGTTGCGCCTCACTTGAAAGCACTTGGATCTGCTACAATAGCAGAGGGGTAGTCCTCGTGGCCAGAGCGGGCCACTTAATATTCCAAATGTAACTGCTCGCGCAATGAGGACACCACACCCCACGTTGATTTCAAATTTTTAATCCGATAGGCAGCAGCGGGTGTGGAGTCCTCATTGCACGAGCAGTTACATTTGGAATATTAAGTGGCCCGCTCTGGCCACGAGGACTACCCGAAAGCTATTGTAGCAGATCCAAGCGCTTTCAAGTGAAGTCCCATTGTCCATTAAAGGAAACTACAACTGCAAGACAGAATATGCGGTTTATGTTCTGGTCTGCACCTGTGGCCTGAGGTATGTTGGCAGCACCAGGCTACAGGTGCATGCCAGAACATTGCAGCATCTGCGCGCTATTGTTAACAATGACAGCTCCTACCCTGTTGCGAGGCACTTTAGAGTTGTACACAATAACAACTTACAGTGTCTCAGCTATTTTGTGCTCACTTCTGTACCCAAACCCTGCAGAGGGGGAGACAGGGATAAAATGCTACGACAACTGGAATCAAAAATGATCCTAGAATTAGATAGCAAGGTTCCTAATGGACTCAATACGACAGAGGACCTTCACCATTTTCTGTAGGGCTCTACAGAGAATGGGGAAAAGGGGTTGACCAGCAATTACATTTTGGGCAGATATTTTGGTATGGGAATATTCCAGTTTGGACCGCCTCCACCTCCATGAGTACTATTCTGTAATTCAAAAAATTTGAAATGTTTTAATTTGATTCCATTTTTTAAAGGATTTTTCAAACACTTTTTTATGACACAAGGGAATACAGCTTTGGTTTATCAAATCCAGCTGTATTGGGATCATTCACTACATCATGGAAGTTCTCTCTGGTTCCCCCCCATCTTTTACACTACATTTAGCCACATTCTCTATGGCTTAGTCCATAGGTTTAAAACAAAGTGGGGTTGCCATCTATATTTCATGTCCCCAAAGGAAATTAAGTCAGTTTTTCAACATCCTAGCTTAAGTTATATCAGTACTTGAATCATTAGCATATGTTGCACTATTCAATATGTTTACATTGCAATAATTTGCACATTCCACAAGGAAAAAAGTTTGTAGGAAATATGTCATTTCCGGTATGATTTTAAACATATGTAATATTACTTTTAACATGTGTTATGTCTTTTGCACAATTTCCATTGTTTACTATTGCGATATTTTGCACATTTAAATCATGCTGCTAAATACCTTTTACAGTATCAGTACTAGATTTATCTAGCTTGTTACAAGACAAAGTTTTTTCTGCATTCATGCAGGTATATATTTCCATTTATGAATTTAATCAGAAATATGCGTTTTAAATTAGTAAAGTGGCAATGCAATATATCAACTTGAAATATAGGAGATTTAACCATGTTCCATTCATGGAGTTATGTTCACCTTATAGTATGTTGTTTATGTTTATACGTCAAATGGTGTGCACTGCAGCATATAAGAATAAGGCATTTCAAATTGCATTTCCCTGTGATCAAGGGCATTCGCCCGAAACGTGTCAGTCCGCTGCGCTTTTGAACTTGGTGCAATAAAGTCATCTTGCCTTACTTTTGGGATTCGTCTGGTCTCTGTTCGCCCCAAGTTGGAGGTTCGAGATTGTTTATTTGAAAATGTATATATATATATATATATATATATATATATATATATATATATCCAACAAGACTGCTTCCACAGTGAAGACCACCACACAGCGCTTCGTTTTCCCCTCATTTATTCGAAGGCAGCGGCATGTTCAGCGTGTCCCATCAGCAAAGTACTTAAGCCATTTTCTGCTATACGCGTTACTGGAACAACTTCCCTTGATGACTTTGAGGACTGCTGGTTCATGTAGTCCGGGTAAGTATTAGCCATTCTATAGTAGAAGCCGCTTTCACACTGCATATATATATATATATATATATATATATATATATATATATCCACACGACAGGGAGCACCAAGCTAAGAGAGGCCACAGGAAGCTCGGCAGAGAAAATGTTCAGCTGCGCTGCTCACGCATTTTGCAAGATTGTGGAGAAGTGGAGAAGTGTGGCTCACTGGTTAGAGCAGGCAGACCCTGAAGCAGAGGTCAGACCCGGGACCAGGGTTCAATTCCCGACGCGGCAGGGTCTTGAGCTCAAATGTCCACGGACTCGATAATTCTCGCTTCGGTGCCTGACCTAATCATGGGTTCACACTCTGCAACTCTGGGCATTAAGCTTGCTTAATCTCCACAACGGCCCCACGCGGCGGGATGCCTGGCTTTCACCTTGGGGATGCCCGTTAGGGGCTATCTCACAGGGAAAAGCCAGGACGGGTTCCCAAGGCAAGCGCCGAGATGCCTCCGGGTAGTCGAGCGCTATATAAGAACCTACAAAAAAAAAAAAAAGATTGGAGAAATGAACAGCGCACCCACTGTGGGATATCTAATGGAACTACAAACACCAGGAGGCTGTGCTGACAGCCACGCCTATCAATCTCTTTCTGGCAAGAATACAGCAGAACAGTTTGAATCTTAAATTTACTAGTACCGCTAGTACTGAATCTGTCAACTTTTTAGATCTGACTGTTTATGTAAAAGATGGTAGAATACAAACTAAAATATACAGGAAGGAGACCTCCGGAAACACTGTGCTACACGCCAGTAGCTTCCATCCAACCTGCTTGGTGAACAGTATCCCTTATGGGGAGGGTCTTAGAGTGTTGAGGAACTGCAGTGACTCACAAGACAGAGAGAATGCTTTAAAAGATTTACAACAGCGTTTCAAGCAAAGAGGGTACAGTAACAACTGTCTGGAGACATCTTTCAATAAAGTCAGACAAAAGACAAGAGAGGAAGTCCTTTTCAGGGATAGGAGAATGAAGAAACAGGAAGGGAATGAGTGCAGAATAATCACGAACTATAACAAATTGCATGGTTCTGTGAGGAAAATACTAAGCAGACATTGGCATGTCATTAAGAATGACCCAATTATTGGTCCAGCTTTAAGCACCAGACCCCTGATCACTTTTAGAAAGGCGAAATCCTTTAAACAACTGCTAGTCAAAACCACACTGACTAAAACAAAAAAGAAGACAAATAGAAGCAATTGGTTGGCTAGAAAAGATGGGTTTCTTAAATGCAAAAAATGTAAGGCTTGTGAGCATGGGAGGAACACCAGTACATACAAACCGGGTCTCTCAAACAGGATGAAAAAAATCAAAGGACAGTTTGACTGTAAAACGGAATTTTCGATTTATGTTTTGAGCTGTGGATGTAATTTACAGTATGTTGGTAGTACAATTAAACCCGTTCACCAACGGATACTACAACATTTGAGGGCGATAAAAAATGCTGATAGAACATATCCAGTCGCCCGACACTTCGAAAAATTCCATGATAAGAATGTAAACAGTCTGTCCTACTATGTGATTGATTCCGTGCCCTTGAATGAAAGAGGGGGGGATAGGGTAAAAAAACTGCGCAAACTAGAGTCATGGTACATAGTTGAACTGAATACAAAAAGCCCGTATGGATTAAACATTGAAGAAGATCTATACACTCACCTATGATTTATTTGATGACTTTATAATCAATTAATTTTTTGTGATATATCTGACTTCCTGCATAAACAAAAGTTCATTTCCTCTAGGAGCTAAAGTAACTGATTGTTTTTAATCAAGTGCTCTTACAGTCAATAAATAGAATAGATTGGGTTTGCCCACTGGGGCTCTATTTTTTCTGGAAAAAGTACCAGTTAATCATCTATGCACTATGATAATATTAGTCAAATAATATCGAAATTAGAAGCCGATTACTGCTCATAAATTGCCGTTTAAGGTGGTTTGGTGAATTAAGATAAGCCCACTTGGGCTGTATTGATTTTACCAAAAACTGTGTGAAAATGTCCCGAATTAGGGGTTGAGGAATGACGAATTATAAAAGAAATATGTATTGTTTCTTATTCATTCTTTCACGGTTTTTTCCACTTTGATTAGATGCTTTATTTATGTAAATTGCATTGTTTGAGGCTTCTTTGAGAATAACACTGAAAAATAATAATCTTTTGACTTGAATGTTGTGCACGATGATAATATGTGTAAATAACTTTTCCATTTCTATGAATTTTCTTGTCACGTGATGTATCACGTCAGCATAGAGCACTTTAAATGTATGTATGTGTTAACACAAAACCTATCGTGACCAAGCCTGCTGGGTCAGGCGAAACGCGTCGTAAGCGACTTTTTGAATAAAGAAAGTTCTTTCACCACGCTGTGTCGTCTCCTTCGGAAATTGGTTCGGAGTTTTGAGCGCTTAATATATATATATATATATATATATATATATATATATATATATATATATATCCAACAAGACTGCTTCCACAGTGAAGACCACCACACAGCGCTTCGTTTTCCCCTCATTTATTCGAAGGCAGCGGCATGTTCAGCGTGTCCCATCAGCAAAGTACTTAAGCCATTTTCTGCTATACGCGTTACTGGAACAACTTCCCTTGATCACTGGCTTGGCGTTACTGGGGCTGTGAAAGCGTGCAAATGTCTCAAATATAAGTATTCAAATCTCAGTGGGCGGGACTTTGAGGACTGCTGGTTCATGTAGTCCGGGTAAGTATTAGCCATTCTATAGTAGAAGCCGCTTTCACACTGCATATATATATATATATATATATATATATATATATATATATATATATATATATATATATATATATATATATATATATATCCACACGACAGGGAGCACCAAGCTAAGAGAGGCCACAGGAAGCTCGGCAGAGAAAATGTTCAGCTGCGCTGCTCACGCATTTTGCAAGATTGTGGAGAAGTGGAGAAGTGTGGCTCACTGGTTAGAGCAGGCAGACCCTGAAGCAGAGGTCAGACCCGGGACCAGGGTTCAATTCCCGACGCGGCAGGGTCTTGAGCTCAAATGTCCACGGACTCGATAATTCTCGCTTCGGTGCCTGACCTAATCATGGGTTCACACTCTGCAACTCTGGGCATTAAGCTTGCTTAATCTCCACAACGGCCCCACGCGGCGGGATGCCTGGCTTTCACCTTGGGGATGCCCGTTAGGGGCTATCTCACAGGGAAAAGCCAGGACGGGTTCCCAAGGCAAGCGCCGAGATGCCTCCGGGTAGTCGAGCGCTATATAAGAACCTACAAAAAAAAAAAAAAGATTGGAGAAATGAACAGCGCACCCACTGTGGGATATCTAATGGAACTACAAACACCAGGAGGCTGTGCTGACAGCCACGCCTATCAGGGCGGGTGTTTGGATTAATTATAAATGCGTGAGCAGCGCAGCTGAACATTTTCTCTGCCGAGCCACTGATGAAAGGATAGAAATCCTGAAACGCGTCTGGCCATGAACATTGATGCTTCATTCAGGGTGTGGATCTAATAAAATGACATGAACTTCACCTTGCTTCCTGTGGCCTCTCTTAGCTTGGTGCTCCCTGTCGTGTGGATATATATATATATATATATATATATATATATATATATATATATATATATATTACCTACTAGCGATCGCCAGTAGGTAATTATAGTTAGGATTTTTTTCAATGTTAAATCTCAAAATTCTATTTGGAATAACTTTGGCGCTGGTTGACGAATCTGCCTGCCTGAAAATTGCCTCAAAATGGCCTCGTCGAGCTCCGGTCTTTCCCTGAAAGTTTGGGGGGGATGCGTCAAGCGGGGGCCGAGATAAAAGGGGGGTCCCAAAATGCGTTTTCCCCATGTTAATTTCCATTGGGCGGTCGACCTCACTTTTTGCCCGAACGGCTGAATGGATTTCCACCAAACTTGGCAAAGTTGTAGGGACTGGTAGCCCGATGTGCCTTTGCTATGTCTCAAGATATGTGTTCCAGTGGATTTTGAGTAATTTAGGTTAAAAAAAAATATATATATCTATGGCAGTGCCCCGGTACGCGCTCCGGGCGCGCCACGCGACTTGCGCACAGAAAGCTGATTGGCTCTGGGGTGTCTGTAAACATTCGAAACAGTGCGGAGCGGCCGCCATCTTGTGTCTCGGTAGGATAGAGACACAAGTGGTGGAAAAAAAAAGGGGGAAATGATCATAAGGGGGCAGGGATAGACCCCCCCTGACCCACTAGGTTTGATGTGGGGGCCATAAAAGGGCCCAGTGGGGCCCCCAAAATATTTTTTGGGGGGATTTCGCGGGGGGAGCGCCGGGAACGCGCACCGGGAAGCGGACCGGGGAGCGTACCATGGGGAAAAATGAATAATAGAGTTTTTTTTTTAAATGTAGCCTTTTTTTGAAATTGGAGGTAGTTCTAAAAAGAACTGTTTTTTTTCTTCTTTTTGTTGTTTTATATTTTTTTTTATGTTTTTTGAACCATTTTGTACTTTTTTGGGGTTTTCAGAACACTTTTATATTGTTTTTGTATTTTTCGAGGGGAGAAACAAAAAATCAGGGAATTGAAAATGGCTCAACTGGAGCGAAAAAAAAAAGAAAATAAATAATTAGGGTTGATTGGGGCATTTGTGGTTGTCCCCAGCGAGGACGATGAGCTTTACGCTCTATTCTCCGTAGGAGATGGTCTTTCCACAATATTTACATGTGATTCTAAAATCTGCAAATCGGGGCTGAATGCACGGCATCGTCTCACTTTCCTCTGGTGCAGACGCAGTGGGTTGCTTCCTTTTTGAGCTGGTTCTTGTTGATTGGGGAGGGTTACTGGCCAGTTCCCTCATCTCTGCAGCAGAATAGTTTATAGGATGCTTGCGCTGCATGTGGCGAATCCTCATGTGATTTCCAAAGGAATATTTTTTATTAGGGTTCCCCCTAGAAAGTTCCATGTCACAGATCAGGCAAGTCACCTTAGCTGCATTTACCTTTTTCTTCCCCTGTGAACCGAAAAAAACTCCCAAATAATGTGTGGTCTGCGTTGGTATGGGGTATTTTGTTCTTGGAGAAATGTTCTCCTCCCTTCTTCCTCCTCCTCCTCCTCTTCCTCCTCTTGTTGACCACCAATGAAATCTTGTGGTGGTCCTCTTGGTTGTTGTGGTGGTGGTGGTGGTGCAGATGCACCACCTGCTGCTGCTACTGAAGCCATTATAAAGATCAAAATGGTACAGAGAGGTACAAGCAGGTCTTCCTCAGTCAAAGGACAAAGTCAGAAGAAGGAAAAAAGGTGGGGTCTTTCATCAGAAGGAAAAAAAAAATGTTTTGAACCAATGAAAAGTGTTATTTTCAGGTCACATGACCAGTGGCTTCATTATTATGAAACCAAAACTGTTATGAACCAATGAAAAGTGTTATTTTCAGGTCACATGACCCGACGCGCTTACGCTACGTGCCCCGGGGCGCGCCTGGGGGTGCGCTCGGGGTCGCGTAGTGTAAGCGAGTCGGAAGTTTACGATGCGCGATCGTATTCGCATGAGTGCTTCCGGGTGCGCTTACGCCGTGCGTTTCACGCAGACGCGGCTACGCGATACGTCATGATCATGTTTTCGTTAATGGCGCTTACGGGACGCTACCCGGTGCGCGCCCCGGGGCACTTCATATAATTACACTTTCCGGTGCGCTCCCCGGGGCGCGCACCGGGAGCGCACCAAGGCAAACATTTAAAAAAATATATATATATATATTAAACATTTTTTTTTAGAAAAGTAGGAAAAAATTGTAGGGACTGGTAGCCCGATGTGCCTTTGCTATGTCTCAAGATATATGCTCAAATGGTTTTAACGAAAGTTAACTTTGAAAAAATATATATTGGGCTACATTGGGTTATATATATGTTGAAGCCCAAATGTAGCCCAATGTAGCCAAATGTAGCCCAAAGATGGCCACCAGAGACAAAAAAAACAAATGTAGCCAAAATATTAGCCAGATGTAGCCCAAATATAGCCCAATGACAGAATGTCCCAGAGTGTTCTAAAGAACAACTAGTGCGCTAACAGTCTTACTTATAAACTGAGATTTATAGTTAGGAATTAGCATTAAAAAAACCTTTGAAATTCACTGGAAAAAACCATAGGTTTCACACCAGTTATAGTTAGGAATTTGCATTTAAAAAACCTAATAAATTCACTGAAAAAACCATAGGTTTCACACCAGTTATAGTTAGCTGGAAATTTTACTGACATAAAGCCAATGAAATTCCCACGTTATAGTTAGTTGGACTCACTATAACTTGAGCGTGCAATGCACTGCTGATGACGTCACATATTACATCACTCATGACATGGTGCTTTGGTATTGGCAGAGTGATAGGATACGTACATAGTGCTGGATCAGCAGTGCATTGCGGGGGTGCATGTTATAGTTAGCACAACTAACTGTAAAGGACAAATTTGTCTTGTTTTGTAAGAGTGAACTAACTATGACGTCCATGAAACCAGTCGTTTTTTCAGTGAATTTCTGAGGTTTTTTAAATACTAATTCCTAACTATAATGTCCCTGAAACTTGTGTTTTTTCAGTGAATTTTATATATATGTGTATTTAATCTCCTCTCACTCTTACAAGGAAGGAATCAGCACTCAGGTTGTAGTTTGGAAGTAGTTAATCAGCAAAGGACATGATCTGCGCGTTTCGGCTCGTCCGAACTTTGATAACGATACAAGACATAATTGTAGCATTCTCATTTAAATGTACAAATGCCTCCAGTTGCCAACATTAACAAAGGACTACATATTACTTTATTTTTAATCCAAAAAGCTGGCGGCCATATTGGCCTGGTCACGATGTGAAAATTCAGGAATTGATACAATAAAGAAAAGAAAACAAGTGTTAATATGCACACAATGTAATTTTAGCATATCTTGCCCCATGACCGCCCTACCTGTATGTTCGTCAACGTGACTTATCTATACTACTATTATAAAGGAAGAACTTTGAGGCTTGTAAACTCGGGAACCACAGCGCCAATCCACACACCCGATACATCGTTGGAATCCTCAGGGTGTGCTGATGGACATAGGCTATATAAATTTTAAAAATCTGTTATATTTAAAAAATTTACATTTAAAAAAAAGTAGTCCCCTTGAAGTAGCGCCGGCAGCAACCTGCGTGCTGACGTCGTCCAGGAGCGCGAGGACCGCGAGGAGGAGCGGCGGACATGGCGCGGGGGAGGAGCACTGACGAGCGGCACACAGGTGGTGAGCAGCAGTAGACCAGCAGAGCGGCAAGGAGCACTGAACTGAGGAGCGGCGGCTGAGTGGCGGACATGGCGCGGGGGAGGAGCACTGACGAGCGGCACACAGGCGGTGAGCAGCAGCGGACTGGCGGAGCGGCGAGGAGCACTGAACTGAGGAGCGGTGGCTGAGGTAAGGCTCCGGGGGACAATGTCGGGGCAGGCGGGGGTCGAGGCACACGGGGGATGGGGAGTTACAACAAATAGGCTCTGGGGGGCAATGTCAGGGCAGGCGGGGGTCGGGACAGGCGGGGGACCCTCTGGCATAATTGTGCTCAAGCTCCCGACTCACGCCGGCCGCTCCATACTCTGTGAACTCCTACTCTTATCCCTGCAACCTCTGCTCATCCTCGCCACCCTGCAAACAGAGCGCCAGAGCCCCAATTACCCAGAAAGCTCCCCAGTGCCTCAGGCGCTGCTGCTGGCCACCACTGCAACACTGGGCCTCTGGCATAATTGTGTGAGGTAAGCCTCCGGAGGACAATGTCAGGGCAGGCGGAGGTCGGAGCAGCCGGGGGACGGGGCGGACGGGGGCCTGGGCTGATGGCCAATGTCACGGCAGGCGGGGGTCGGGGAAGCCTGATTGCTCCCGGACAAGGTCGGGATGGGCTGCTAGTTCATAATAAACATACTGAGGATTGCAAACATCAACATAAACAATGGACTACACCTTACTTTAAAGTGAAAAGCTATTGGCCGTATTAATCTGGGCATGTTGCGTATTATACTGGTTCCCACACGAAAGAAAAGAAAAAAAAGGGTTGTTAATATACACACACTATCCCTAAATAAAGTTCTAGCGATTATAGTTCCATTCCATTCACAGCTCATTTGAGATGTCATGAGTGATGTAACTGACCATTTCATCAATGATGTAATGTCTGAGGTCATTAGCAGTACATTGCGGGGCGTAAGTTTGTGTATGAGTGAAATCTGAGTCTAACTATACCGTCCATGTAATCGTTTTTTTTACAGCAAATTTCTAGTTGTTTTTTTAACATTAAGTAAGATGCATATCACAATGGATGGTGGGGGGTTGGAAGCAGGGCCTGGCATTGTGCTGCCCCACCCAAACTTGCTGTTCCTGCCTTCCCTCTTCCGAGCTATCCATTGTCCAAGTCCATGTCCCTGCTCCCTTATTACTGCCCTATGTGGCTGTTTTTCTGCCACTGGCCTTCCTGCCTTCTCTGAACAGTTAGCTTGCTGCCCCATCCACCTCCTCCCTATCCTCTGTTGTCTGAATCCATGGACTAGCCTCCTCCCTCCTGCCATGCAAGGTCTGATGTGCTGCCACTGCCCTTCATTTAGAATGATGTACCAGTCCAGTCCTCCGTCCCTCCATTGCCCAATTCTATGCCCCATCATTGACCTCCTGCTTAGCCTCAGTGCTTAGCAGCTGCCCCTATTCTCCTTCCCCCTGCCCTCCGATGTCTCTGTGAATGCCCCTGCTCCATTCTTTTTGCCCACCATGTTCCATGGACCTGATACTCCTATCTACTCTGAGTGTTCTGTTGAGCTGCCACTCCCCTGCCTAGCAGTGTCAGATGACTGTAACCTGTCCCTGCCACCTCCACCCTGCCTGTCCACATTCCATGCCCCTGTCTCCTTCCTCCTGTCCTCCATGGTCCATTTTACTGCCACACCCTTCTGCCATCCCTGGTCTGTTGTGCTGCAACTGCTTCTCCTGCCTGCCCCGCGTGGTCTGTTGTGAGCCTGAACTCTCTTGTCTGTTCCCAGGTCCCGACCCTCCCTTCTATCCTCCATGTTCCTTTGTGCATACCCCTGCACCTTCCTTCTTGCCCATCATAGCTATTGTGCTGCCACTAACCCTCCCGCTTGCCATTTCGTCTGTCATGTCTTCAGTCTTGTCATGTCTTCTGTGCTGCCACTGCTCCTCCCACCTTCCCTGTGTGGTCAGCTAGCTGCCCTTGACCCCTTCCCACCTTCCCAGTGTGTATGCCATTATAGTCTCACTGTTGCTCTCCATGGTGTGTCTTGCTTCTAGTGCCCATCCTGCCTGATCTCCATGGTCATCTTACTACTCCTGCCCTGCCCCCTTGCCCCCAGCCCTCTGTTTCCATGTGCTGACCCCTTTTCCCTCTCTCCTGGCTTGTCTGTTCCATTGTAATGCCCCTGCCGTCCCTCCTGCACTTTATGATCCGTTATGCTGCAGCTTTCGCTCCTGTCTGTCCATTATGGTCAGCTAGCTACCATTGTCTCTTTCCCCTCTGTTCTCTGTTGTCCATGTGCATGGTCTTGTCCCCTCCCTATTGCTTTCAATGGATTGTTGTGCTGCATTCCCATCCCGCATGCCCTGTGTGATGTATTGTGCTTCTGCAAACCCTGATGCCTGCCCTGTAGGGTCAGTTTGGTGCACCTCTCCATGTCCCTCCTGCCATCTGTTATCCGAGTCCATGTCCCTACCCTCCTACCTTCCATGATCCAATGTACCATGCTAGCTAACATTTTGAACTTGGTAAGAGGGAGATCTTGAAAAAAAACTGGGATATTGATTTTCCCCTTTGGCTTACATTGAAAAAGAGGAGATTGTAGACAGGAGACAGATCAAATTAAGCCCATTTGGGCGTAAAAACATTGGACGTTTCCTGACTGAATCGGGTCTGTTGGCATGTATGGTTGTACTACCACTGCATCTTCCTTCTGCCCACAATGGTCTATTATATTGCCACAGCCTCACTTGCCAGCCTTGTATTGTTGGTTTGTTGCCCCACCCCCCATTTCCACTGCCCTCCATAGTCTGTTGTGGTGCCACTGCCCTTCCTGTCTGCTCAGTGTGGTCAAATTGTTGCCTCTGCACTAAGTATGGGCACACGAGGCATGTTGACACGCATAGAAGCCCCGCACCACACATTAGCGGTATCAAACGTCTTATCGCCCTTTCCCAACTTTGATGGACAGTTCACTCAAGGGACCTCAGCGCCTTTTGGCGCTGTGGCAAAGTTACAGGCACACATGGTCAGTGAAGACAAATCTTCTGGCCCTACGCTGCTGCAGTGTAGGAAAAGCACTATCATTTACCCAAAGAGGTAGCACTTACTGGATTAGCCAGTAGTACTCCAGTTGAGTAGAGGTATTGCCCAAAACGGTGGCATCTTCGTGGATAACTATGCAGGGCAGGATTCATTCTGGCACGAGGCTCCTGTCACAAAAATTAAACCTCAACAGGAAGCACTTACAGATGTAAATAAAGCAGGTGCCCGAGTTGAAGCTCAAATTCAGTAACGTTTTAATCAGCCCAAAGGCATTAGTGAGCACGGTTGAGGCTGGGCAAGTGTGCTTTAACCCCATATGTGCAGTCGAAAATTATCTCTCTGACCCTTTATACACAAGAGGCATGTGAACACGCATAGAAGCCCCGCACCACACACTAGCGGTATCAAATGTGTTCCGGCCCTTTCCCAACTATGATGGACAACTCACTCAAGTGACCTCAGCGCCTTTTGGAGCTGTGGCAAAGTTACAGGCACACATGGTCAGTGGAGACAAATCTTCTGGCCCTACGCAGCTGCAGTGTAGGAAAAGCACTATCATTTACCCAACGAGGTAGCACTTACAGGATTAGCCAGTAGTACTCCAGTTGAGTAGAGGTATTGCACAAAACGGTGGCATCTTTGTGGATAACTATGCAGGGCCGGATTCATTCTGGCATGAGGCTCCTGTCTCAAACGTTTTAATAAGCCCAAAAGCATTAGTGAGCACGGTCGAGGCTGGGCAAGTGTGCTTTAACTCCATATCTGCTGTCTAAAATTATCTGTAATACTCGAGGGAGGTCTTTGCATTCCTGAGTTTCTCGAGTGCAATCCCCGTTCCTGTGACCAGGAGGCTGCTTTCTCCTCACCTGCTGCCCTGCTCGCTCTCTGACCCTCTATACACAAGAGTCATGTTGACACGCATAGAAGCCCTGCACCACACACTAGCGGTATCAAACGTCTTCCCGCCCTTTCCCAACTATGATGGACAGCTCACTCAAGGGACCTTGGCGCCTTTTGGCGTGCTGGTAAAGTTACAGACACACATGGTCAGTGGAGACAAATCTTCTGGCCCTTTATGCAGCTGCAGTGTAGGAAAAACACTATACATTTAACCAACGAGGTAGCACTTACTGATTAGCCAGTAGAAAGTACTCCAGTTGAGTAGATGGAAATCGCAAAAAAATCCGCAATTTCGTGGGAAAATCCGCGTATTCGCCCATACTTACTCCGCGCCCTCCTATCTGCCTTCAATTTTCAGAGTCCGTGACCCTGGCCTCTGCCTCTCAACAGTATCCTAATGAACAACTAGATTGATAACATTCTATATTTATTACAAAAGTGTGGAACCAGACGTCTTCTTGATGTAATCAAAACTGTAATACCTAGAGCATTTCCTTTAGAAATGACATACATGAGAGGGTTTTATTTGCATCACAGTTATGGCTAGTGCTCTAAAAAACTAAAATGAGGACATATTTTCTGAGTTTTCAAATGGCAACAAAGCACTTTTAAATTATTTGTTATCTTTATGTTTTTTTATCCAGTTGACCACTTGATTAAATGTTGCACTTAGGGGATCGGGTGTGGTGTTTCTTCCAGAGCTGCAGACTTTGCAACAGGTTGGGGTTTCTGCTTCAGCTCGGCATTCAGTGATTCTGGTCTAATCACTTAATCTCCCCATGTCTACAACCAAAATGAATTTGTTCTTGTGTAATGTAACCAATGCTCATGTAAAGCACTCCAATACCAGACACGTCTGCAATATATAGAACTGCAAAAACACTAAAAATAAAAAGTGTTTTGCACACTTCTGTCATTGGGCACATGTGGGCTACGTCTGGGTGATATTTGTGCTACTTTTGGGCTCTTTTGTCTCTGGTGGCAATCTTAGGGGATTTATTTGTTATGAAGTTTCCTAATTTCCTCATTTACTGCTGTCTCCTCAGTAGGAAATGCGTTCGGTTTTTTACTTTGATTCCATCAAGTAGGTATTCAGATATGTCACATATTTGCCATAAATTCTGAATGTTAGCACTCTAGTTGCTCATTAGATCACTGTATTAAAGCTACTGCTCACCACGGAAGTCTGCTGCTGGTATTAAAAGTGCATGTTTCAGTCTGCATGTCACATTTATTTTATTTATTATTTTTTTTTTGTGAGAACCAACCTGATGTTCCTTGATGCTCCCTGCAACAAAAATAAATGTGTGACTATTTAGTACCCGTTTGGTGGCTTTCTTCACATAGCAGGCAACTTTTTCTGCATGTTTTTGTGGCCTGCCTGGGCCGCGTTGAGAGCCCCGGTGCTGTAAAACACGCCAGCGCCGACGCCAAACGACGCAGCCGCAATGGAAACAGGTGGCAATTGCGGCAGGATGAGAGTAGCAGCGGGGAAATCAGTTGGATTTTCACCACCCACTGGGGTTTAATTGTTTTTAACTGCGGGGCAAAGTCACGGCTCTCACTGGAGTAAGTAAGTGCACTACGAGGACCATCGGGCCTCATTGAGGACATGCCCACTTGGGCGGTGGTTTGTGAACATTTTGTGTTGCCTTAAAACCGCTGTGATTCTGCTCGGCGTCCAGTGTCTATGAAGAAGTGGGATAAACAAGAAATGCGTCGACTAGCTGGACTGAATTTGTGAGAACCAACCTGATGTTCCTTGATGCTCCCTGCAACAAAAATAAATGTGTGGCTATTCAGTACCTGTTTGGTGGCTTTCTTCACATAGCAGGCAACTTTTTCTGGATATATATATATATATATATATATATATATATATATATATATATATATATATATATATATATATATATATATTACCTACTGGCGGTCGCCAGTAGGTATATATAGTTAGGATTTTTTCTCTATGGGATTTTAAAATTCTATGTCTAATAACTTTGGCGTTTGTGGACAGAATTGGCTGACATTTTCAGGAAAATGGAACATTTTGTTTCTGAGCAGCCCCTGACAATTTGGGGGGGTTTCATCAAGGGGGGGCCGAGAAAAAAGGGGGGTCCCAAAACGCGTTTTTCCCATGTTAATTTCCATAGGGCGGTTGGCCTCACTTTTAGCTCGAACGGCTGAATGGATTTGCACGAAACTTGGCAAAATTGTAGGGACTGTTAGCCCGATGTGCCTTTGCTAGGTCTCAATATATGTGCTCCAGTGGATTTTGAGTAATTTAGGTTCAAAAAAAGATATATATCTGGGCGGAGCCTAACCACACATCTGATCTGATTGGCTGTCAGCACTTCATCCAAGAAGTGTTGGCAGCCATCTTGGGACCAATATACATGATAGCACCTCATTAAAAAGCATTGTAGTTAATAGAGGGTTTTAGGACTTTAGTTACATTATAAATCATTTGTTGATGGTACCATACTCGTTTTAGGAATTGTGGTGGGTTCTAAGGTGATTTTACCATGTGAAAACACCTTCTGCTGTGATATCATGAATATTGTTTGAAAGAAAACTAATATCTCATGATTTTCCCACAGTGGTTTGGAAGGGGATCTATAAGCTAAACTGAAAGCATATTTTCTGTAAATTCACATTATCTTTCTCAGTCATGTGAAAATGAAGTCTGACATTCTCAGTAAAACATAAACATCCAACAAGGACAGAGACTGTCAGTTGATTCCTTTGTGTTCTACTGCAGCCTCCTAGAGTGTTCTAAAGAACAACTAGAGCGCTAACAGTCCTACTTATTACAAAGGTATGGCACACCTGAAGCCATCTTGATTGGAATAAAGTGGTAACTCTTAAAACATTTAATTTAAAAAGAAACAACATGAGGGGGTATATTTTGCCATAGAAAGTATGATTAGTGCTGCAGAATGAAAAATTAGGGCACATTTTGAGTGACTTCTCAAATCCTTTTCTATTTCATTAAAACATTCTGACATGCAGTCTCCCAAAATGGCCACCAGAGACAAAAGAGCCCAAATGTAGCCCAAATATCACCCAGATGTAGCCCAAGTATAGCCCAATGACAGAATGTCCCAGAGTGTTCTAAAGAACAACTAGAGCGCTAACAGTCCTACTTATTACAAAGGTATGGCACACCTGAAGCCATCTTGATTGGAATAAAGTGGTAACTCTTAAAACATTTAATTTAAAAAGAAACAACATGAGGGGGTATATTTTGCCATAGAAAGTATGATTAGTGCTGCAGAATGAAAAATTAGGGCACATTTTGAGTGACTTCTCAAATCCTTTTCTATTTCATTAAAACATTCTGACATGCAGTCTCCCAAAATGGCCACCAGAGACAAAAGAGCCCAAATGTAGCCCAAATATCACCCAGATGTAGCCCAAGTATAGCCCAATGACAGAATGTCCCAGAGTGTTCTAAAGAACAACTAGAGCGCTAACAGTCCTACTTATTACAAAGGTATAGCACACCTGGAGCCATCGTGATGGGAATAAAGTGGTAACTCTTAAAACATTTAATTTAAAAAGGAACAAAATGAGGGGGTATATTATGCAATAGAAGGTATTATTAGTGCTGCAGAAAGAAAAATTAGGGCACATTTTGAGTGACTTTTCAAATCCTCTTCTATTTCATTAAAGAATTCTGACATGCAGTCTCCCAAAATGGCCACCAGAGACAAAAGAGCCCAAATGTAGCCCAAATATCACCCAGATGTAGCCCAAGTATAGCCCAATGACAGAATGTCCCAGAGTGTTCTAAAGAACAACTAGAGCGCTAACAGTCCTACTTATTACAAAGGTATGGCACACCTGAAGCCATCTTGATTGGAATAAAGTGGTAACTCTTAAAACATTTAATTTAAAAAGGAACAAAATGAGGGGGTATATTTTGCCATATGAATTATGATTAGTGCTGCAGAAAGAAAAATTAGGGCACATTTTGAGTGACTTCTCAAACCCTCTTCAATTTCATTAAAACATTCTGACATACAGTCTCCCAAGATGGCCACCAGAGACAAAAGAGCCTAAATGTAGCCCAAATATCACCCAGATGTACCCCAAGTATAGCCCAATGACAGAATGTCCCAGAGTGTTCTAAAGAACAACTAGAGCGCTAACAGTCTTACTTATGACAAAAGTATGGCACACCAGAAGCCATCTTGATTGGAATGAAGTGGTAAGTCTGAAAACACTCAATTTAAAAAGGAACAACATGAGGGGGTTAATTTTGCCATAGAAAGTATGATTAGTGCTTCAGAAAGAAAAATTAGGGATCATTTTGAGTGACTTCTCAAATCCTCTTCTATTTCATTAACCTCTTCGCCACTAATGACAAGGGTAACTCGTCATGGAGTTTCCATTGATTTCAATGGAAATTACATTGAAGAGCCAGAAGCAGCATAGCATCCAAGTGGTTAAAAAAATTCTGACATGCAGACTGACACATGCACTTTGAATACCAGCAGCAGACGTCCCTGGTGAGCAGTAGCTTTACTACAGTGATCTAATGTGCAACTAGAGTGCTAACATTCAGAATGTATGGCAAATGTGTGACACATCTGAATGCCTTCTTGATGGAACCAAAGTAAACAAGCATTGAAAATGCAATAGATCTCGCCCTCGTTTAAGTTAAAGCCATTCTGTTTGTAATGAGGTGGCTTTTTAGCTTTGCTTTTATTAGTGTTTTTTCAACTTTCATGTAAATAACATGCATCTGTATGCATATAAGTATATGTATGCATGCATTTATGTTTGTATTTATATAGATATACAGATGATATATGTTTATATATGTATGTATATATATATATTCACTGAAAAAACCATAGGCTATAGACCATATATAGTTAGGAATTAGCATTTACAAAACCTTGAAAATTCACTGAAAAAATCATAGGTTATAGACCATATATAGTTAGGAATTAGCATTTACAAAACCTTGAAAATTCACTGAAAAAACCATAGGTTATAGACCATATATAGTTAGGAATTCGCATTTACAAAACCTTATTTTACTCACACAAAACCATTGAAATTCCATATATAGTTAGTTGCACTAACTATATATCGCGCACCCGCAATCCACTGCTGATGATGTCACATATTACATCATTCATGACATGGTCAGTGACATCACTGATGACATCACTGATGACATATCAAATGACATCACTGATGACATCTCAAATGACATCACTGATGACATCTCAAATGACATCACTGATGACATCTCATTTGACATTACTGATCACATCACTGATGATATCATTCATGTGATAATACGATGAACCTCTTCAGACTCTAATATAACCTTAGATACAATCAGTGTAAACAGACACTCACAGACTGTCACTCATCCATGGAGTTACTCACACACCTAGTCAGTCATGCAAAGAATCAATCACACCTCCATTTCCTCAACTATACAGTTATACAAACTTTACTTATTCAAACATATACTAAAACATATTTACTCTCTTATACAATCCCTGATACAAGTTCACAATGATCCATACAGCCACTCACACATTCACTGGCTCTTATGCACAGTTATTTATATATGTCAACTCTCACATGTACTGTGTTTTACATATGTACTTACTTTGACATGTAGCACTGAGATATCCATTCACTCACCAATACACTCATGCACACAGTCAACCGCCCATACAGCTGTTTCCACATGCACTTTTGAAACCATACATCTAGTGAATCAACTGCTCACACATCTATGCACAGAGTCATACACCTCCCAGCCACCCACACACACACTCAGTCTCCCATACAAATACTTGGGCAACCAATCAATAACCCATATAGTTACTCATATAGCTACTTATCAACACATGCAACAGTTTACAGAACAACAGACATAATGATGCACAAATTAAGACAGTTTAGTCACTAACCCATGCACTCAGTGAGACACATTTAATCACTCACTCATACAGTCAGTCATGCACCTACTAAATCCTTCATCCAGACACTTATACATCCACTCATTCTTCAATATGTAAGACATATTTTAACTTTACAGAAACATACAGTCACTGGATGTTGTCATCAGTGATGTCATCAGTGATGTCATTTGAGATGTCATCAGTGATGTCATCAGTGATGTCACTGACCATGTCATGAATGATGTAATATGTGACATCATCAGCAGTGGATTGCGGGTGCGCGATATATAGTTAGTGCAACTAACTATATATGGAATTTCAATGGTTTTGTGTGAGTAAAATAAGGTTTTGTAAATGCGAATTCCTAACTATATATGGTCTATAACCTATGGTTTTTTCAGTGAATATATATATATATATAAATATATATATATATATATATATATATATATATATATATATATATATATATATATATATATATATATATATATATATTTCCCAAACATCCCTCCAAGAAGAACGCGGAGAGCCAAGGGGATTGCAGGTCAGACAGCACGTTTTATTCCTCTCCCCAACAATGGCGGCGAATGCATTTCGGCTAGTTTTAGCCTTCCTCAGCGCCCAGCATTGCAGCAAAATGACGTTCACAAATGTTCCTTCCTGTACCTATATTGGTTCAGCACCTGACGCTCCTCCCCCTAATGCGGTCGACACATCACGTTGTAGTCCGTTTGAATGCTGGACCTCAACTCCCAGAGGGCACTGTTTCGGCTCGACTGGGTCGATGGTGTGGGGAAATGAGGTTGACTGTGGGTCTCGCTGATTGTAGGTAGGTGATGGACGGCACATGCCCTGGCGAGAGAGAAATTAGACGGCCGCTGTCCTGTGTCCCCTCATAACCACTGCACCAGTGTACCAAGGGTAGAATGTCGGGTCAGGGCAGTCAATACGGGCTGAAAATCCCTTCGAGATGAAATACCTCGTTTCTCCTCAGCATTCATCCAGGTCCTCTGGCTGCTCTCAGAGGCTATCGATCCCTTGATACTTTGTAGCTGCAAGCAGCTGGGTGCCAGCTTGAGCTCCGACAGCTTTTGAAGCAGGGGGCCTTCCGTTCTGTGCTTACTGGTGACACAGCAAATATTTCCCAAACATCCCTCCAAGAAGAACGCGGAGAGCCAAGGGGATTGCAGGTCAGACAGCACGTTTTATTCCTCTCCCCAACAATGGCGGCGAATGCATTTCGGCTAGTTTTAGCCTTCCTCAGCGCCCAGCATTGCAGCAAAATGACGTTCACAAATGTTCCTTCCTGTACCTATATTGGTTCAGCACCTGACGCTCCTCCCCCTAATGCGGTCGACACATCACGTTGTAGTCCGTTTGAATGCTGGACCTCAACTCCCAGAGGGCACTGTTTCGGCTCGACTGGGTCGATGGTGTGGGGAAATGAGGTTGACTGTGGGTCTCGCTGATTGTAGGTAGGTGATGGATGGCACATGCCCTGGCGAGAGAGAAATTAGACGGCCGCTGTCCTGTGTCCCCTCATAACCACTGCACCAGTGTACCAAGGGTAGAATGTCGGGTCAGGGCAGTCAATACGGGCTGAAAATCCCTTCGAGATGAAATACCTCGTTTCTCCTCAGCATTCATCCAGGTCCTCTGGCAGCTCTCGGAGGCTATCGATCCCTCGATACTTTGTAGCTGCAAGCAGCTGGGTGCCAGCTTGAGCTCCGACAGCTTTTGAAGCAGGGGGCCTTCCGTTCTGTGCTTACTGGCGACACAGCAAATATTTCCCAAACATCCCTCCAAGAAGAACGCGGAGAGCCAAGGGGATTGCAGGTCAGACAGCACGTTTTATTCCTCTCCCCAACAATGGCGGCGAATGCATTTCGGCTAGTTTTAGCCTTCCTCAGCGCCCAGCATTGCAGCAAAATGACGTTCACAATATATATATATATATATATATATTTTCAACACACAGTTCCCATCCGTGGAACTGCTACACAAATGAGGACACTCCAGCCCAGTTTTCGATCTCCGTTTATAGATTTATTCCTGCGCACACACACAGCAAACAAGCAAACGCGTTTCGGCGTTGCCGCCTTCGTCAGTGCTGACGAAGGCGGCAACGCCGAAACGCGTTTGCTTGTTTGCTGTGTGTGTGCGCAGGAATAAATCTATAAACGGAGATCGAAAACTGGGCTGGAGTGTCCTCATTTGTGTAGCAGTTCCACGGATGGGAACTGTGTGTTGAAAATATAATACGCGTTCCACCACGCGTTGAGGAGGCACCCGGAGTGAAGTGGAGCGGTTGGAGGTGGTTGGAGTTGTGTGATATATATATATATATATATATATATATATATAGGACTCCACAATCCTGTAGTGCCACCAACCAAGGACAGCTCGAACACAAACCAGGTACAGACCACAACGAGGGTTTCTTGGTGAAATAAAGTGCTTTTATTCCATCGATGGGAACGGCAACATGACGCGTTTCGTCCGGGGAACCCGGACTTGATCACATGACAACCCCAGAGATACATGTGGTTAAATATTGGTAGTACTAGATATGGCCCCTCCCATAGCATCAAGGACATAGAAGAAATACTGCTTGTAACTGAAATGGCTGGCAAAAATCTTAAACTAGTCAAAGTTCATTTATAAACATACTTTTTCATAATACTAAGTTCATCATATCGCGATATTGGAGAGATTTCATAATAAAGGACAAGGTTAAAACCATAATAATTCCTTAATTATTTCCAATTATACATCGATAAAATTAATGAACAAAATACAATATACAAATATAGGGCAAGTGCCCGAATTCATAGTCAGCCAATAAAGGTAACAATAAAATTGTTAAGTAATGTATCTAGTCCCAGGAGGTCCATCGGACAGAAGCCAGTAAAAACGTTAAAAACCACATACTAAAGTTGTGCAAAAATAGGGCAATAATTCAAATCCATAAAATGGACCAGAGCCAGATAATTCCTAAAACTAGCAAATTATCTGCAGCAAACAGAAGAATTATTAAAAAAGTGATAAAGTGCAATATTGCAATAAAGTGCAAGTCACCGGCAGATATATACATAAAAGTAGGGAAATAAAAAAAGGAATGTGCAAAATTACTGCAATCTTTGGAAATAGTTTAACAGGATATAACAAATATATCCAGAAACTTGATCAGAAAATGATAACACTGCATCATAAAAAAGAATTTCATAAATCTTGTACAATTGCATCGAGTAAACCACAGATAAGCCACATAAGTTTAACAATAGAGCATCCTCAGCACAATATAAATAGGTAAAACCATATAAATAGGTAAAAACCATTTAAAATACTGTGCAAATAATGGAGTAAACAGGAATATTTACAAAAAATTGTGAAGATCTTCTCCCATGTTTAAGCCATTAGGAATCTTACTATTGAGCAGAACTATATAATGGCTTTCCAACTGTCTTAATTTCTTTTCTCTATCTCCTCCTCTTTTAGATAAGGGGACAGCGACAATAACAAAATATTGTAAATCATTTAGATTGTTATTGTGGACCAATTTAAAATGACGTGCCACAGGGTAATTGGGGTCAGAATTGACTATGGCCCGAAGATGCTGTAAAATGCGGTTATATACTTGTAATTTGGTGCTGCCAACATAGTGCAGCTTACAAGTACATTTTAAAACATAAACCCCATGGTCAGTTTTACAGGTGTAAAGACTGTTGATTTTAATGACAGCATTAGTCAGCCCCTCAACATATTCCATAGTGTTGACTTCAAATTTACAAGCCCTGCAAGAGCTACATTTCCGAAACCCAGTTCTGATGGAGAGCCAATTAGATTTAGTACTGACCTCTGGATTGGTTCTTACCAGAGCATCCCTCATAGAGGGTGCTCGACGGAAAGTAATACTAGGCATGTCCTCCAAAAGTGGAGCTAATGTGATGTCTGTTTTTAAAATGGGCCAATTAGATTTCATTATTTGTCTGATCTCCCTTTCTTGATTGTTGAAGGTGGTGAATAACCGAACAGTGGGTTTATCAGTAGGCACCGACTCAAGAGTGTCTGTTGTAGTGGCCTCAGATTTAGAAATAAGACCCGTCTGGCTAGACATCACCTTTTTAAGGGAGCTGGTAAGAGTATTTTTATCATATCCTCTAAGTAAAAATTCTGAAAAGAACCATCAAGACATATTGCAAGATCAATCTCATTATTGCATATGCGTTTAATTCTTAAAAATTCCCCATAAGGAATACTCTTAATAAGATGGCGAGGATGATTGCTGTGGGCATGTAGGATAGAATTTCCAGCCGTGGATTTTCTATGCATCCTAGTCATGATATTATTGTCCTTAATGTAGACCTCTACATCCAAGAAGTCTACACTCACATTATTGATGTTAGCTGTGAATTCAAGGTTCAAAGAATTGCTATTGATGTTGTTAACAAATTCTTCAGCAGAAGATTTACAACCTTGCCAGATTATAAATACGTCATCAATAAAACGCCACATTTTAACAATGCCAGTCTCACTGTCCCCCAAACAATCATGGGGCCCACCAAGAACATGCCTCTCCCACCAGCCCATATGTAAACACGCGTAGCTAGGGGAGAAGCATGCCCCCATTGCAACACCCCGCAATTGCTGGTAGACTTCATTGTTAAACAAAAAGAAATTGTTCTTGAGACACAAATCAATCATAGTAATGAGCATTTTGCTGTGTTCAAAATACTTAATGTCCCTTTCAGATAGGAAATATTCAATAGCTGTTAAACCATCACTATGATTTATAGAGGTGTAAAGAGAATTAATATCCATTACTAAAAACATGTAATTAGGTTTCCAAACAATGTCTCTCAATTTAGTAAGGAAATCACCAGTGTCTCTCAAGTAAGTGGGAAGAGCCTCCATAAAATCATGAAGAAAATAATCCCATATTTGGATAAAGGCTCCAAAAGTCATTTTGGGCAGAAATAATAGGGCGCCCAGGTATAGGTGTAGTACCTTTATGGATCTTGGGTAATAAGTATAATGTAGGAGTGATAGGAAAATCCTTCTTAAGGAACTCAAACTCTTTTTTACTTATTAAACCCTCCCTTTTCCATTGTGCCAAGTTCGTATGCACTAATAGTTTCATTTTATTTAATTCATTGAATGAGGCTTTTCTGTAGCAGGCTGAGTCACTTAATTGTCTCTCAGCTTCCTTTACATACATATCACGTGGCCACAAGGCGACGTTGCCGCCTTTATCTGCTTTGTTAACAATGATATTACCATGGGAATTGATTTTCCAAATCAACAAAGAGTACTGTTTATCTCTATAGCTTCTATGTTTGTCTTTTTTAGCAACAGTTCGATTTAGTTCCTTTAAATCATCAATAACACGATCATAAAAAATGTTGATAGCATCCCTAGGCATAACAGGGACAAATGTTGACGTAGGGCAAAAAGGACTGTTGCCAGCACTGCCACTGCTGATTCTCATAGACCTAAAAACTTCCTGAGTATTGGCTATGGAATCTGTGTCATCGTTAGCAAGCGAGTGGGCAATTTTCAAAGCTGTAGTATCCGCTATAGAAAAATTCTTGCTCACCTGAGATTCTTTCAAAATAGTGGTAGCTAGATCGCTCTTTTTGTTGATAGTGTGGAATTAAAGAAGTTTCAATTTCCTGATAAATTTAAAAGTGTCAATTCTCGTTTGTACGTATTTGAACCCATTTTTAGGACAAAAAGAAAGTCCCAGAGAAAGAAGCTGGGTTTCAGCAGCATTTAAATCCAGTTCTGTCAAGTTAATCACAGTATTTTCAACATCATTATATTTTGAAAATTTTCATTCATGATTTTCATTTTTTTCTTTGTTTCCACATTTTTCTTCATTTTTATCGTTTTCTTGAGTTTTGAGTATATATATATATATATATATATATATATATATATCCAAAGCTGTATTGTCGCTCTGAACCCCTGCCACTTTTGGCGGCGGGCCCTGAAGGGATAGCGAGTCCCAAAATATATCAAACTAAACTCAGGAATCAGTTTAGAAGAAAGGAATGTCCGGGCCAGCTTGTGCAGAGTTACGAGCTTTTTATTTAGGCTCCACTCAACGTGTTTCGAGTAGAATTCCTCTTGATCACGAGCGTGAGTGTTTGTGCAAGAGTGAGTTAAATACGGTCACATGTTCATAAACACAATAGACAGACTCACAGGTCTGAAACATTTCTGAGCTACATTGCACGTTCTCCTTCGTCAAATTCAAAGTTAGTTAATGTAAACAATAAAGAAAAGTGAATCCATATTTCAAGGCAACATTGGTACAATTGTTGGTTAGGTCTGGCAAAAAATATAATGCTTTAACGCATCTAGCGCAAAACAAATGTAAGATATGTGACTGCTAAAAATACTTAATTTATAAGCGTCACACCATAACATACATCGCGCCCAAGTGGGCCTCCCTCTTTAACCCTAGTACCTGATGTGAGTGTCAAAGTTGAAATTACTAAGGTCTTGTGTTCATCAGATTGTCAATTGAGAATTCATATTTCAGTGAACACATTCTGGATAAACACTTTGAAAAGGATGCTTGTTATGGCCCAAGTGGGCAAAGTGATCACCACATCCTACGTCAAGCTCGTTATTGGTCACAAATCCGCCCCAGTGGGCACAACCAACGACATACTTCATCAGGCAACATGATCACAGCCGGGGGGGAAAAACGCCAATTCTTCAATTCATTCGTTCCCAACTGCCATACGTGAAGTGAAGTGAAGTCAGATGACCGTGCAGTGCATTCTCTTGTTCATCCTTTCAGAGATCTGATAAAATAAAAACCAGAACATTGTGACTAAATGTGCAAAAGTGAAAATAATACATCAACAATGTATTAAAACAACCACATACATCTCACAGACCATTAAAATTTACAGGAGCTGAACTGGCATAATAAAATACCTGATTCTATTGGTAACCATGAACCATATAAAACAGCTACCCCAAATGTACTTCCAGTTCCTCATCATGATTGTGTGCTCCTTGCTGCATTGTATGATACTTGATGATGAGTTTTGATTCAAGTCTGCGCAATTCCTGTAGTCTGTCACCACCTCGTTCTCCAAGGGGGACTGACGCCAGGACACAGAAAGACAAGAGACTAGCATTGCTTTTGTGAGGGGACTCAAAGTGTCTAGCTATAGGATAACTCCTATCTCTTTTCGTGATGGCCTTCATATGTTGCAGTACTCTGTCTTTGGCTGGAAGTTTGGTACTACCAATATAATGTAATTTGCATGGGCATGTGAGGGCGTAGACAGCATAGTCAGTATGACATGATGTATGCGTCAGAATTTTGAAAGCGTCAAGTTCTTTTGAGAGTTTGACCATTTTAGTGCTCCCACTGTGTCTGCAAGCCTTACACTTCCTGCATACAAAAAAATCCCTTGACAGGATTCATTGTTGTTTTCCCGGGAATGAGTGTGGTGCAGACAAAATCTTTAAGAGATTTGGCTCTCCTATATGTAATTTGGGGATGAGGGCTGATTCCTGCAGCCAGGTCTTTGTACAATTTGAGGATATTCCAATATTTGTCATAGGCTTTCCTGACCTCTCTTGCTTCATCATGGTAGTCAGTAATGAATCTGGTGGTAACGGTTTCTTTCTCACCTATGTTTTTGTTCTTATCTTTCAGGAGATTTCCCCTGTCAAGTGTATTGACTTTAGCGATGGCTGTTTTTATGCATTTGTTGCTGTATCCCCTTTGTTTGAACCGTTCTGTCATAACCTTGACCTCTTTGGTGTAATCTCCTTCATTAGAGCAGTTACATTTTGCCCGAAGGAATTCACCCACAGGTATCGAGTTGACAAGATTCGTTGGATGACAGCTGCGAGCATGGAGGAGACTGTTCCCTGCAGTCTCCTTCCTGAACAGAACAGTGGTTAAGGCATTGTCAACCACCTTAACCTTGAGGTCAAGAAAATCTACCTCTTGACTGTCAGAATGGCAGGTAAAGGAAAGGTTAAGTTCATTATTGTTAAGGATTTTCACGAAGTCCAGGGCTTCTTCACTGGTGCCATTCCAAATGACGAAGATATTGTCTATATATCTTAGCCATTTAATGACTTTCGTTCTGTACTCATGGGACTGTCGGACCACCTGCTCCTCCCACCAGCCTAAATACAGTCCTGCAAATCTGGGAGCGAAGCAGGATCCCATCGCAGTCCCAAGGAGTTGGTGATAGATCTCCCCATTAAAGATTAATTTTTTTTGGGTAAGACACAATAGGCCCATGTCCAAAATCATTTCTGTGTGCATCAAGTATGATATAGATCTGGCTTCTAAGAAGTATCTACACGCCTGTATCCCCAGGTGGTGTGGGATACAGGTGTATAAGCTGTTGACGTTCAGGGTCACAAGCTGCCACCCTGGCGTCCATCCTATGCCTTCTATTCTCTTAAGGAAATCTCCCGAATCCTTCAAGTTTGAAGGGAGATTTTGCACGAGTGGTTGCAGGAAGAAGTCGACGTATCGCGACGTATTCTCCCAGCAACTCCCCCTGGATGAAACAATAGGTCTACCTGGGGGTTTCGTGAGGCACTTGTGCACCTTTGGTAGTAGGTAAAGGGCAGGCAGTTTTGGATATTTGCATTGGAGAAAGTTAAATTCTCTATCAAACCCCTGTTCTCGTTCCAGTCGAATAATTGTTCCTGATATATATAAGAACAATTATATATTATCTATATATTAATACATATATATATATATTTTTTTAACAAAGGATATGTTTTTGGGATGTTAGAAAACCTACAGCCGGCAATGCCGTGCTGCATGCATCCAGCCACTACCCAGCCCATCGCATACGCAGCATCCCTTATGGTGAGATGCTGCGTATCAGAAGGATATGCAGTTCGGATTTGGACTGCAGATTAGCTCAGAATGAGTGTAGGGCCAGGTTCTTGAGGAGGGGGTATTGGTCTGAAATACTTGACAAAGATGTGTAGAGCCAATACTATCAGAAGAGGTCGACCGGAATTGTCATTAGAGCGAGCACCTTCCATGGCTCCTGAAGCGACGAGATTGATTCTTGCGTATAGCAAACAACATCAGCCTATTCGCAAGATTATGCACAAGAATTGGTCTTTGATCTCCAGCGATCAAGTTCTAGGACCACAATTATGTAAGCCTCCTAGCATTACCTTCAGAAAGGCTAGGTCCATGAGTGACAGCTTGGTGTCCAGTAGTCCCGAAGTCAGAGTGTCAGGTAACTGGTGATCTGGCAGCAAAGGGTTCCTCAAGTGCTCTGTTTGCAAGGCATGAAAAAAATGGTGTTAACAAAAGTGAGTACTTGATTCCCCTCAGTGATACACCTGTCCGCATCCAATCTAAGTTAACTTGCAAAACTGAGTACACTGTGTACGTGCTGGAGTGTTCGTGTGGCCTACGGTACGTGGGTAGCACGATGTTACCGGTACACAAAAGGTTACTCCAGCACCTCAGAGCCATTACCAACGGCGACACCGCATACCCAGTGGCGAGACATTTTGGGGAGGTGCACAATCAGAATCCAGAGGGCCTAAATACTTTGCAATCGATTCAGTCCCTCCGCTTAGGAGAGGGGGTGACCGTGAGGCACTCCTATGCAAATTGGACACTAGGCATATTATACTATTCGATTGCAAAATCCCTAACGGTATGAACTCCAGTGAAGATTTGTTTACCTGTTTGTAAGATTTCTCCTATTTGCACCATACCTGTATATTGCTGCTCTTCTAACCAATTAAATGTTTTTTTAATTTTTGTATATATTTTAGGTATTAGGATTTTTTACACTTTTTTTACACTTGAATTAATCTAGCGTGCTGTTATGTATTTATTTGCGGTGTTTGCACATTCAATTGAACTCAATTGTTATTTGCACTTTGACCCTAGCCCACTTGGGCTTTATTATCCTACTAATTGCAGCATTATGGACGTGCAGGACATTACAAATGTGTTTTGGTAGAAAGACAAGAATGGGTTCCTTTTTATTTAGAAATTGGTCCCCAGTTTCTTCCAAATGTCCTAGTGAAGTTTTCTTTGTATGATCAATTATTTTACAGTTGGAATTGGACTGAACATGTGTATAGAATAAAAAAATGTTTAAACTTTTTTTAAAATACTATTTTAGAGGTTATGAATTTAATCAACAATTGCTTTTTACATGTTCTGACATTTTACACTTTTATTTAATCATGCATTTTTTAACTTCACCAAATTATTGTATTTTACATGTATAATTACGCTCATTGCTTCAGTTTTAATGTGGATGTTTTTCTTGCCCGCAATTAGAGAGACAAAAGTCTGTCCTCTATGTCTATGTTTCGCAATCAGCACGCTTGCACTTTAAAAAGGTCACCTTACCTCCTTAGCATTTGTCATGTGATCAAGGCCCTTCGCGGGCTCAAACGCGTTATGGTCGACTTGGTGTTTGGGTTTCAATAAAGAAAATTTTGCACCATTCAAGGGTTCGTCTCGTCTGTGCAGGATTGTTTGTTTCCGTATTACAATTCAAAGTGCGTGTAAATATACGCTAGGGCAGAGGCACTGTGGGCTTAGCATTCAGGATGTTTTTCAGTGTATGGACCCTCGTCTCGCAACGTGACCCGCCACTTCCCGCACCCTTTCACGCATCGGCAACAGGCTTACCCGATTTTCTTCTTCTCTTGTTCAGGAAACGGCCGGAATCGCTGTGAATTCTTTTTTCTTCCAACGTTACTGCATTCAGCGATCCTCAGCCAAAACAACACTGATGCCGTGGGTGGGTGGCCGCAGCTGCCACGCTATATTTTCTCCCAACTTCCCGTTCACATCCGTGTTCGGTTTCACAGGAAAAAGACGGCACACCAGGTAGGTCCGGCACAAACAACTTTATTGTGCACTCAGTAAACAAAGACGACGCGTTTCGGCGTGAAGCCTTTATCAAGTGGCCACCATTTTCACATACTGTGTTTTTAAGTCCTTCCTTAGTTGCATGAACATAGAAAAAATACGGTCGTTTTTTCATGTTATGACAAATTGAGTACATTTACAATTCATATCACTGCAAAGTATCTTTGTCAATTCATTTATAAGGAATTTCACATCACACAGTATCTTTCTCATACCAATTCGTAGGTGTGCGCTAGAAACCACATTATCCCAAATACGTGTCTGTGAAAGATAGGACTTATGGGTGATGTAGTTTTTGATATGTAGGCATGTTCAAACCAAGATACAATGGTCAATTTATATGTCCATTTATATCAATCTCGCAGAATTCCACTATTTAATTGTCCTGCTATTGTATTGACATCATTACAGGGAGCTCCCATTCCAGCCTAAACAGGGATGTGTGTCCGTGCTCTATATTGGGGCACATTTGTTTTTCGAGTGCGTGTATAATTAGGTGTGTGAGTGGGTGCAGGGAATAAGGTGAATAAGTGCCTTTTAATTATACTCAAAATGTGTCAAAATTAAATAACGTCTCCCCACCGGGGATAATCTGGGGTTCAAACAAAGTTATGACCTGGGATACGGCAACTGAGCAAGCCTGCTCCTTGATAACTCTACAATTGTGGCTATGAGTCATCCCCATATTTTGGTTATGTATCCTCCTTGATCAGTAAACAGTGAACCCCCCAGTATTTAATTAAAAATGTCAGTGATTAAATTCTCATTATAACATGGCATTCCACATCATCCTAATTCCAGGCAGTCTTGTTACATTGTCTCTCATTCAGGTCCCGATATGCGTGGATAATTCTTCCCCACAGTTCAAACCCCTCGGGATTTTGCTGTCAAAATCTATAATGTATTTAGACTCGAGAACCCTAAGCCGTGTTTCCCGGTCACCCCCCGTATATGTTTGGGGATCCTATCTATACCACAGAATTTCAGACTTGTTGCTATTATGTTACGTGTCTGTGAAAGATAGGACTTATGGGTTATGTCGTTTTTGATATGTAGGCAGGTTCAAACCAAGATACAGTGGTCAATTTATATCAATTTATATCAATATATATATATCCTTGTACTCGTCTCACCCACAGGAATTCAATCTCCACAGAGACGAAGCGTACCCAATGTCGTGCTGAAATATTTTTATTGTATTCTTTCATCCAGCACCTCCGCCATGACGCGTTTCGGTCCCACTCGGACTTGATCACATAACAAGTAACATGGGGAAATCCACATTATTTAAAGTGACAGTGCAATATTTGTGCAATGAACATGGACAACAGACTGTATGCCTGCCACATCACAATTATACCAGTAAAATACGATATATTAAGTGTGCAAATGCCTGCTAATTTTTTGTGCAAGTACATCAATAAATATTTGTAATAAATATTTACGATCAAACATAGTATGATTTAAAAGCCATTAAAAGGGAAAATCTAAAATTATAAACACGATTAATTAAAATCTGTGCAAGAAATTCCGAATTGGCAAAATCACAGCATATTTCAAGTACACAATATTTTCACACTTTAGAAAATAGCAGCATCAGACGCATAAGTGGCAGGACCACGTGCTTAATACAGCCCCAGTGGGCATTGCAAGAATTGTCCCTAATAAAGTGCAAAGTGTTACTGTATTATGTGTGCCTACCCTAAAACCCTAAAATGTGTAAAAACTAATGAATAAAAAACTATATTTCATATTCTGCGAACGGCAAATATAAATTCATTTATGACGAACAATCGAAGATATATACATTTAGAAACAGAATTGCATATCTTATCATAAAAACGTATAAAAATCTTTGGTGGAGTTCAATCCATTCAGACTTTTTGTGTCCATCTCAAGTATATTTGTCCCATGAGGCTTTTACTGTTCCCATATCACAGCGCCTATAGCAGTCCGTATCCCCAAGCTGACTGGTTGCCTCTGCCATATACATGTTATGTGGCCAAAGGACAGTGTTTCCTCCTTTGTCAGCTTGGTGTATTATTATGTTATTGTTGGATTTCAACTTTTTCATGAGCTTGAAGTACGCATCATCCTTTGCCGTGTACCTCTTTTTGGCTTCATTTTGCTTCTTGTATAAAGTTTTGAGTTCTTGTGTCACCTTGTCATGAAAGATATCGATATTATCGCGTATCATTACTGGGCAAAATTTAGATTTTAATTTAAATGTTGTTAACGGTCCTTGAGCGTATTCCATGGGTATTTGGCTGAGAGGCTCTGACGTGATGTTGCCTTCGTCACGTAGCTCATGTAGATCTTGCATGAGTCCTACATCTTGTACTGTATATACTCCATATAAACTTATTGAATACTTTGAAATACTAAACTGCAATGAAGTGGGCTTAAAATTCACCTCAAACATTCAAAAACAGGAAATAGACTTTCTTGACACGAAAGTTTATATCAAGAATAACCAATTGCAAACAACGGTATATAGAAAGAAAACATCAACTAATAGCGTACTGCATGGTACAAGCTTTCACCCTCCATCGTTAAAACAGAGCAAACCGTATGGTGAATTTTTACGAATAAAACGTAACTGTTCTGAGGATGTAGAAATGGAAAACAAATTTGCAGAAACAAAGTCACGATTTATGAACCGTGGATATAAACACACTGACATTGTCCGAGGAGAGCAAAGGGCAAGAATAAAAAGAAGAGCTGAAACGCTAGTAGTGAAAAACAGAAAAGAAATGATACCAGATGATGACAAACCTCGATTGATTCTAACATATTCATGGTGTGTGGCGTCTTCTTTATTGAAGTCTTTTTGTTGGAATATATATATATATATATATATATATATATATATATATATATATATATATATATATATATATATATATATATATATATATATATATATATATATATATATCTTTCGTTTTGTGGTTCTAGAGTGGAACGCTGGCGCTCTTCATTGTAGCGTGGTGCAAACTCCTCGAGACGACAGAACCATTCGTTCAATATGCACACTAGTCCGGCTCGACACCGGTAGATGAGAAGGCACTCACTCAGGCACAAATAAGCTTTAAACCAACAGCTTTATTTGTAGCTCTCTCGTCTTAACCCAACGCGTTTCGCCTTCAGCCGAAGGCTTGATCACGGGTGTTGAGCTCTAACAAGAGCCTTCTTTTATGTTCAGTGCACAGTGAAAAAACAACAGTAAAATGCAAATGCATTGTGGGAAAAGCCGTTTTTCAACTATGAGAATTAGTGTTAAAGTGCTCATTTACAATAAAGTTGCATTTGGAAGCAATTTGTTTTAGGTTTTCAGCGGATAATTTATACAGTGACATCAGTTCATTTTCATTGTTCATGATTGTAAGTCTTTGGTGACTGGCTTTCTTGCCATCCTCGTGTGATAATTCAGCCTCACTAGTGAGTTTGTAGTCACAATGAGGGGATAAAAATCCTTACGTTTTTGCACTTATAGATTAGTCTCTCTGGTGAGTGTTATAAGTTCATGAGGACGATTACTTCACAGATGTACGTGCAGTTGTTCTGTTTGGTTGAGGCCTCTTGGCTCGAGGGTCCTGAAAGCAATGATGTGTCTCGATTCTTTTTGTCTTAAAGCTTTTCTACGGTTCCCTCCTCTTTCTGAATCTGCTTGTTGGTCGATTGCGCAATATTTGAGGGTTTCCCAATTATTGTCATGATGTTGAATCATGTGTTTCACAATTGCATTGAATTGATCTCCATGGGTGGCAGCTCGCGTGTGCTCTAGGATCCGTTTTTTGGCCTCGAAGATGGTGCTTCCTATGTAGCTTTTGGCACAAGGAAATGTTACCATATACACTACAAACGGGCTTTTGCACGTCTGATGTTGCTTGATTTTCCACTTCTTACCTCCAAACATTTCAATGTCCTTGGTTGCTGACGCTATTCTACAGACCTTGCATTGTTTGCAGGGCCAGAAGCCTTCACGGTGCAGCCAGGTGATGTTGGGGACATCTTTGAAGTGGCTGTGAACCAATTGGTCGCCCAAGTTTTTTGCTCGGCGAAAGGTTACATGTGGATGTTCTCCAATAATTCTCTACAGGCAGAAGAATGGGAATATTAACAATTTCCAATCAATTCATAAATTCACAACGCGCTTAAACAACAAACGTGCCACTCTGGCTGAAGAAAATCTAGTCTCCACACGAACATTCTAAACTACGCCTGCTACAGGCTCTCTGTGGTACCAAAAAGATACAAAAAACAGAGTGTAGTGATCTACAGACTTGTTAGTTTGTTCGCTCTCAGGAAGCGGTGTCAGATGCATGAGTCCTAGACTTCTCCGCTGTAGACCGAAGGCCTGGACAGAAGTGGAGTCCGGAGCGACATGCAGCAGGCTCCGCTACCACGTCACAAAGGTAGACTGGTAGACATCAGGTGATTCAGCCCGCGTAGGGGTGTCATCATGACTATGTCCATGCGCGGGCTGACCGATGAAAAGATGGTTAAGGCGAGCGACGGTAAGGCCAATTAAGCCAAATTTAAATAGTCCTTAGAAAAAATACGAAAACTGAGAGCACTTCGGCAAATCCAGCAGGATTTCTCCGGAAAGCCAGAAAAAAAAAAGAGCGAAACAAATCCTGACCAAAAAATTACCAGAGAATAACTAACAGAGGTTTCTTCACCCTTTCACGCAAGATCATCAAGTTTGTAACAGCTTAAACTGCAAACATCCATAGCCCAATAGCATACATTGGATGTCTTCTCACCCAAGAGTCACTCAAAATAGCAAATAATCAAGATGTATTAATCTTTTAAATGAACACCATGAATATATACTTATCTCAATGAGCAGCAGCTATAAAAGAAGGAAGAGGACTGGTTGCTGTTTTTTTAAAATTATGTTTGGAATGTTTGTTTGAGGTTCTAAATCCTTTAAGCTTTTAACATGCTGTTGGGTGATGGCAATAAAAAATATATTTCATAATTTTGGCCTCCGGGTCTTGACAGAAAATCAACAGTCAGGAACCGAGCAAATACACAATTGGGCCAACAATCGAAACTACCGGTTAGAAATTAAATGTCATCAGTCTATCATCAGAAACCATAACTGACTCATATCCCTATTAAATAAAGGTTTAAACTTTTGCCCAACGGTACACATCTACATCATACAGACAAGAATGTACTTGTATAGTACATACACAAATTACAATTGACAAAAATATTTGTAGAAGTTAACATCAACAAAAGGAATACAACATCAGTGGAATGACCAACTACAACTTCAAACCTCCTAGTGGGAGACAGGGCAACACTGATCACATTAATCAACTTGTAAGATACAAACAATGAGAGTGAAGTAGAATCCTGCAGCATAGATGAAGAAATTCATCCTCTGGGGATTGGTCTTAGCGGAAAAAGGTCAAAATCTTTTTACTATCCAACACTGCCACCAGGCAATAACGTTGACACCTTTCATAAAATGATTATCCAAGACCTATACAAACACACAAAAAAACAAATGGAAAGACAATGTATCACCATTGGAGAGACAAGCCTTATTCACATTACAACAGGATGAGACAATAGAGATAAAACCTGCAAAGAAGGAAAATTGATCATGCTTGATAAAAGTAACTACATAAAGGAAGTGAATCAACAACTATCAGACCACATGGTATGAGAATCCGACCGAAAAGTACAAAGAGAAGAACTACAGACCAAACTTGAGGGCCAGCTGGACGACAATCAAATAGACATGGATGAACAGAAATATATGACTGTGTAGAATCCGTCAATGTCCACGATATACTTCTTGACAAATATTCACAAGGATCAATGTAACCAGCCTTGTAGGCTAATCATTTCAGCAAAAGGTTCATTGTTGGAATCCATGTCACACTCATTGATCACTTTCTAGCTCAATTAGTAAAGGCATTTAATTCTTACTTGAAAGATACAATTAACCTCCTACGACATATAAATAACACACCCAGGCAAACCACCTATAGACTAGTGATCATAGACTTCATATTCTTATATATATATCGAACATGAGGTGGGATTGATGGCATCTGAATACTTCCTATAGAGAAGGGACATACACTACTCCTAGCACAACCACAGCTTCAAATTATCAAGGAAACCTGGGGGTGGATTTGCTTCACCAAAGATGGGTGCACACTAAGTGAGCCCAGTGTGGCTGAGTTTGTAATGCCTGCCATCCGTTAAAACATCTGTTCCCGTCTACAGCCAGCTAAAAGTACACTGGAGCATATTGCAGCAATTTGCGGCCCGGTGAAGGTCTCTATTGACTCACTGAGGAGCCCGCTGTTTGCCCAACCGGGCAGACCAAGGGAGGCTACCTGGAGTCATGGTCTGTGACGTGATGGGCGCTGCTCAGTTGAGGACTGCATTGCTGCCTTCAAGAATCCACTGCATATAGAGGTGAGCATGTAAGTGAGGGCTCACCTCCTTCTTCTTCAGGGGAGGGCCACGAGAAGAAAACTATGTTCCAGAGCTTAATACCTAGGAGAATAATCTCAACTGCTGTGGAGTCGACACAGGCCCACAGGTGGTTGCGGATGGTGGCTGGCCCCAGAAAAGGAGGTTGCACCAGGCTCCCTGTTCCCCTGAGCTGAGCACGCCGCCTAGTTGAGGGTGGGGCCACCGTACTGGTGGGGCACCTGAAACTGAGCTGAAGGGGGATGGGTGGCAGCCACCCTCTCTCCTACACATTGTTAGCCTGCCTCGTGGAGGCGGCATACTACTGGGTTCCTTAGGGGCTGAGAAGACGACATTGAAGCCTTCCCTGTGGCTAGATCCTCCTCCTGACCTGCCTCCCTCCATTGCTCTTACTTGTCAATCGGTGGTGCATAGGTCCTCCGGATTGGAAACATGACTCACAGAGTGGGCCTAATGATACTAGGCTGTGCCCCGTTTTACTCTAGGGCCTCTCCCTTTATAAACTGAGTGTTCTGACTGAAGTGCGACCCACAAGACATTGATGTTTGGTATACACCCCACTTAACCTGAACACACACTCTTCTATAACTTACTATTACGAGGGTTGCCCGAAGGCCGATGGTTTGCGTTGAACTCCCTGGAGTGAGTCATGGTTGCCTCTGGCCACAAGAAACGATACACCGGCTTCTCCAGTGGTGAGGGACTTTGATGGTAGAGCTGAGGACTGCTGGTGTGGTGGTTCACTAGTACAGCTCAACGTAAAACTGGAGTGGGCCGAACCCTTGGCAGAAACTGGGATGGAAGCGTGGAGGGTCCAAGTAGTGATTAACGTGAAGGGGCAGCAGTAAGCCTTGAATGGCGGGACTCGCCTTTAGGAAACCTATATTAGAGGGAAGACAGATACCAGAGGCTTCAATTCTGGAGGGCCGTTTGCTCATGGAGCCTATACCCAACAAAGGGATCTCTGCAATGGACAGGAAACTGATTGTTACCTCCCCGACCTGTAGGGGGCAATGAGAGACTTTTGGATGGCAGACATATGTGACAAAGAAAATGAAGAGTGGGTAGAGGCCATACACAGCCCATGGGAAATAGCTATTCGGGCCACAGCCTGAGCTGGCTCCTAAAAAAGTTCCATCTATACCTCAAAACCAACAAGGCTTAAAAAATACAGGGGTTAAAAGCACTATGGCTGTAGCAGCACATAGACACTCTAAGGGTGGAAATAAAAGCACAACAGATGCCAATATGGCCAAAAATAAGGATATTCCCATATCTGCTAAAAACAACCCTATTTCCCAAAGCAGGTCAGAAACTAGAACACGGCGTGAGATCCAAATTACGCTCCCCCCTGAAATCAACTCCCTATGTTGCGGTGTTGGCAGGGTTCCTGAACTGCTCCCAGGCCAATACGAAGACTTTAGGAGCCTCAAAAACAAGACCTTATACTGATTAAAAAGAAACAGACCCCTTCCCCCAAACATTAACGGAGAGATCTTACTTGTGAGAAGGACCAAATGGTTGGGTGTTAGACCAAAGGACATTAGTGGATATGTTATAATTATCAACTTTAAAGATTATAGAGTTATGAACTACCTAAATGATTGGTATCAGGAAAATTAGAATCTAGGGATACAGGTGCAGCAATTAAATTACTTCTACCCAAGGACACTGATACTACCCAAATATCAACAGGAGTTTCAACACCGTAGAAATTATGAGGCTTATCAATACTCACCCTCATTAACAAATAGATATCATGCTCTCCTGGGTCTAGATGGTGTAGACTGACGTACCCAGGGATCCTTCTCGGAGATAAACCCCCAATCCCAATCACATCCTATAGGTCAACAACTACGAGTTCAGTTTGAACCTAGATTTAATATGAGAAATATAACTGGTTCTCCTACTCAAACCATCAAAAATGATTCGACCTCAGAACCTCTAAATGATCCACTATCCCCTTTAAATACAGAAATCCTAGGCTCGATTATTACTTGGAACGTGGCTGGGGTAGTGGGAAAAATTGAAGATACTAACTGGCAGACAATAACAATCACCCATTCCATCATTGCAGTGCAGGAAACTTGGGCAACTGAAGAACTTCATCTTCTGGGTTACAAAACGTTTTCTACTCTAGCCATACCCACTAGAAGAAGTAGACCCAAGGGAGGCTTATCCCTGTACCTATCAATCACCACTGGTCCAACCGTTCTAAAAACTTATTTGGATAACAACTATTACCAAATTTTAATTACATCCTGGGGTCTTCAAAAAAATGCTGTCATAATAATTTTTTATAATAACATCCCAAAACCAGAAGTAGAAAGGTAATTAAAACATTTTCATTTACTCTCAACTCTATCGAAGAATCCCTAAGTGGTGACATGGGCATTATTTGGGTAGGCGATTTCAACTGCTCCATTTGCCCAGTGAGCTCAAAGGGGGTGTGTGGTTTAGAGGGAGAAGACCATGGGGCGCTATTCCACCATTTCTGCCACACAAAGTTTGGGGATCTAATGAATAATATTATAGGAGATTACTCCCTGGCCTTCGTCAATGAGCTTTGCAATCCACCTAAAACATTTAGCCCAACTTTTAATGGTAGAGGGGCAAAATCAATTATAGATTTTGCACTTTTTTCATCCCGCTATGCTACCCACGTAACTAATTGGGAGACTGTTAATACACCTATGAGTGACCATTATCCCATCTCGGTCACTTATAACTTTGTCCTTAGCAACCGAGTTCAATCCAATCACACTCACTATGACTTGAACCCGATCCTTGGGCAAAAAAATGGGTTTTGTATTAAATGGGAGAAAGTAATCCCAGAAACCTTTATAAAAAGTCTCACAACCTACCCTTAACGACATTAACACCTGTCTCTCCCTGGAAGAAGATCCGACCTCTGTCTTTAGATCATTTATTAAAATTTGCTCCCGTATTAAAGAGCTCCTGGTGAGAATCCCACGTAATACCATTAAGGGATCCCCGGGATGGTTTGATGGAAATTGCACAAGGGCACTTTCTGCACTCAAAAAAACGTTACACTCAAGTTCATCCACTAGAATCCAGATTCAAACTGCAAGACGTAGATACAGCGCTGCTCTCACCAACAGAAAAAAAGAGCTTAAAGCTAAAGCATGGTCCATCTTGCATTTAGCGTCTGAACAAAAGGACAATGTCACCTTTTGGAAGGCCGTAAATGCACCTTTTTACCAAGAGCGGCTGGGCCCACGTATAGATAACGCAATCTCAGCTCAGGAATGGGTGAAACATTTCCAGGCTCTTTATAGTATTCCCGCTTCTCTAGAAGATACCCTTCATTTAAGACTTATAACAGAAAATGTAGGTACTTCCTTCCCAATAGATATTCACTTTGAAATGGAAGAGGTTCAAAAAGCTTTAAGGGAAAGTCCGGCTGCTAAAGCCCCCGGACCCGATTGTGTTCCGATTGACGTTTTTAAAAATCTTTCTGTTCTCTGGGTCCCAATACTTACAAAAGTACTAAACTCTTCAACTCAAATTGGTTTTATGAAGACTTGGCAAGAGGCACTCCTGGTTCCCATATATAAAAAGGGGGGATAGGAATGATCCTGTCTGCTATCGCCCCATTTCGCTCTTAGATGGTGTAATGAAGATGGCGGGCAGGATCATTCTTGCACGAATACAGGAATGGCTCGAGGACAACGATGTTCTATCCCCTTTACAATATGGATTTAGGCAAGGGAGGGGGACGGTAGAACAAGGTCTAAATCTTGCCCTCATCGCCTCAAAATATATACATGCCGAAAAATAATAATCTATACGTAACATACGTAGACCTTAGCTCTGCGTTTGACTGCGTGAAGCATGATATATTGTGGCACACTTTAATGGACATTGGGCTAGATAATAACATACTTATTTTTATCAAAGAACTTTACTCCGGGGCTGGCGCACGTGTAAGATACGGCAAACAAGGGGAATGCTCAGATTTCTTACCCCATCCATAGAGGAGTAAGACAGGGGTGCATTCTTGCACCCCTGCTATTTAATTTATACATAAACGATGTGGGTTCTTTTCTCACACAACACTACTATGATTACCCAGTAATTAAGGGAAAACCCATACCCATACTCCTCTACGCCGATGATGCAGCGATTTTATCACAGACAAAGAGGGGATTACAAAAGGCCGTAGAAACATTCTCACACTATATGAGCGAAAGGGGGCAACGTATAAACATCTCTAAGACCTTTACTATGTCATGCGGTCCAAGGAAAGTTAGAGTACCTTGTAACATCATTTTAGAAGACAGACGTGTTGAGTTAGCGGACACATTTTGTTATCTAGGTGTGCACTTTGATAGACGAGGCACTTGGAAACCCGCAGTAAACGCAAGAGCCCTCGCTTTTAACAAAGCAACTGGAGCACTCCTAAACTTCGCCCAAAAGATAGGGTCGAGGCCACCTAGGGAGCTTCTTCAAATTTTTAAAGCAAAATGCGTCTCAATCGGAACCTACGGAGCTGGTTTGTGGGTACTACAGCCTGTGGAAGCAATTCAACGTATAGAGAATAAATTCCTACGATACCTCTTGGCAATGCCAAACAGCGCATCCACCTATGTGCTCCACGCCGAGCTTGCCATACAACACATCTCGGATATCATAAAGGTGGCACCTATCCTCCTTTGGCATAACATCTGGACTAACCCTGCCACAGCACTTAACAGAACTATAATAGAGGACTGCTTGCTGTGTGAAGGGGTAAAAAACATTACATGGTTCACTTATATAAAGAACATTGTATCCGAAATCGGTCACCCAGAATATTTCCAAAACCCTATCACAATGGACTTTGTCTCACGACCTGTGCTAAAAAAAACCCTGCTGGAACACCTCGAAATGAAAAGATGGAATATAGAGAGGTCCAAGATATCAGTTATCAATCATGATGATGTTACACTCCACAGAAACATTCAACAGTATCTTACAGTAGATCAACCCTTCTTCTTCCGTAGGCTTTTAACATGCTTTCGACTGGAAACGTTTTATAGATTAATAACTCTCCCAAGGTGTAATGATTGGTCTAAAGAAAAAATAATCTGTCCATGTGATGAGGTGTCAACACAATCAAATGTTCACTGTACACTCTATTGTACTTTCTACTCACATCCAAGGCGACAAATCTTAAGACCTCTTCTGTTATCCTGGGGAGTAAGAAAGTCAAGAGAGGCATATAACAAACTAAGGACATTGGAAGATTATTACACCATTAATACTATAACCATGTACCTGAGAGCATTATTAAGATTGAGAAGGACCATTATAATTGAATAATCGTTGCTCCCATGATGAATTAACTTTTAACTCTTTTTTAACTTAAACGCCCCCCCAGGAACCTTTTTCCCTATTTTCTAAGAACCTTTTAGACCGCATTTTAATATTGGTTTTCTGCCTTTTGAATCAAAAAATGTACTTATGATGAATTTTAGTACTGTATGTGCTTTTATGAATTGTTTTTACACTTCAAAATAAAGCTTTTTGAACTTGAACTACTCAGCAAATTGGAGCATTTGGGTCTCAGGGCCCTAACTGGATGATTCCAATGAGACATCCCTTCAGCTCTGTACTTCAAATTCCACCAACAGTAATTCCCTAATTGACTACATGTTTGGATCCCTGCCCTTGATACAGTTAGTCCACTCCTTCAAAATGGGTCAGAGATTGACCATCTCCCTCAGGAGTTAGAACTTGCCTTTGCTGTGACCAAAAACAATTGCACTGCAGACCCTGCAGGATCAATCTATTCGACCAACTTAAGGAGGATAAGATGGACTTCAGCTACAATTGAATCACTGCAGCAGAAAGCTGAAATCCATCTCCAACAGACTTGCAGCAACTGGAACTCTGCAAGAGAAAACTGTGAAGCCTTTACAGACTTCTTCACCAAACAACATGCTTCAAAGTAAAACCACTCAGAGCCTCCCCAGCAATAGGTTACCCCCCCTACGTGTGGCCAAAATCTGTGCAGGAATAGAGAAATCAAATTATTAAGGACGAATGTTAACAAAGCTGTGCGAGCAATGTGATGATCCCCACATAACGAAATTCCTAAAGAAGGATTAAGGCTCAAGAAAAGGGAGATAAAAAGGGCACTCTTGAGCGAGAAGAGAAAAAACAAAAAAACTTTCTGGGCCAAGCTTATTTGGGACCTCAAGCATCATAACCCCAACCCTATCTGACAAACGGTGAATGCCTTCAAAAGTTTACCACAGTCACGTCCGGAATCCAATCTGGTTGAAGAACCTGGGGCAACCTTCCTTTTTAGGTCGAGCAGACCTACCCTCAACGCGTGAGCATTGATGGTGTCTGCTTCAGACCTAATGTTACCCGTATTTGGGAATGTGGACAGCAGAGTGCCACGCGCTTTCCCATTGTCGGATTTCACCGCGGGAGCGAGCGCGCTTGCGCAGACCGCAGGGCTTGCATGCAAACACGGCGCGCACACAGGCAGGCCCCATCCCCTGCACGCACAGGCACACACACACACACACACACACACACACGCAGGCACACACATGCAGGCACACAGCCCCCCCCCTTACCTCACCGGAGTTGGACTCGGGCTCGCACCATCTGCCAAGGGAGCCCCGCAGAGCACTCGAGCTCCTCTCCCACTCTACCAAGAAGCAGAGCTCTCCCCATAGGCATGGGGCCCCGCAGTCTCCCCGCTGGTCTTCACCCGGGCCCCCTCCTGGGACCCGGGACTTCATGCGGCACTTCTCTTCTACGGGCTCGCGCTCGTCCAAATGAAACGAAACTGAAGAGTGGCGCGCATGCGCAGGCAGCCCCCCCCCCTCCCACTGCTCACAGGCCGGCAAAGAGCTGATGGCAGCGCAGGACTGGTGATTTTAGTGTAATTGTGTGCTTATGTCATTAATTTCGGGGGCCGCTGCTAAAGATGGATTAGCTTTTACTTTCCTGGCATTCTGTCGCTATCTAAATAAGCACGCGTTCTAGTTGTTAAATGGCATGGCCATGATTTACGGCCCGAGCAACTTAAAGCCTCTGTATGAAAATTGTACTTTTCTGCACTCGCGTTTCTCGCTGTCTCACCCGCAGCTGTTAGTAGAATGGTGAGAACCAAACCCAAAGAACGGCGAAATTGCGCCAAAAATCTCTGCTCTTAGCCAGTGAGATACAAAGGGGCGTGTCCCGTTTGGGTATACCGGACAATGTGTAGTGTCAACTGTTTCTCCGCAACTTTGAATTTTTCTGGCTGCATGCCCTCATCTGTTCTTTCATTCTGTTTTAGATTCCATACGCTTCTCGTGCCGCACTTATGAGAAAACTGGGCAATGGCATGTCGACTCGTTTTTAAGTGCAGGTCAAGCCACCCTTGGGGCTGGCATTGTCACGCGGATCCAGTGGATGAAACCCTCTCACTTTTTAAGTGTGGTCTCTGCTTATGACATCACAGCTGTCAGATGACCCCGTGTCACGAACGCCCTTGGGCCTGTCCTGGCTTTTCAAACAGCGCCGCTTTGGATTCTGGGGCTTCTAGTCTCACTGCCCCCATTAAAGGTGTGATTTTACAAGACAAAGCTTGCGAGTGCCGTAGATTAAAAATACATGCAGTGAGAAGGTGGATCTCAAGATATGTGGCCAGCTGACGTCTCTGGTGTTTAGTCTTTTAATAGTGTGTTTAGTATAACGCTCTGCTGGTAAGTGGTGTCGCTCCCACAGACCCCCGGAGCTCGAGGGAGGATCCCACCAGCGCGTTTCCTGTCAGAGGCTGCGGCCTGCATGGGAAGCAGGGGACAATGGGAATGGGGGAGCTTATTTCCAGTGAAATCAGCTGTCCAGACAGCTGGAGCTGGTTATTTGAGGAGTTTGTGTAACCATTCAACAACAAGTTCAAAAATGTTCTCTCAATGTTTCAAGCTTTATTACAAATTTCACATAAAGATATTATTATTTCACTTCTGTTCTTGGATTTTCGTCACAATAAAATACACTGAACATAATCTTCACAAAAGTTATTTACAAAAGATTAAGCTATTGCCATTATAAATTACAATAACTTTTATTTAAGTATTAATTATTTAAAAAACATAAAAGCCATTGTTATTTGTAAAACATAATCGTCACAAAAGTTATTTACAAAAGTTTAAGCTTTTGCCATTATAAATTACAATAACTTTTATTTAAGTATTAATTATTTTTTTTAAAAAGCCATTGTTATTTGTAATATCAATACATCTAAGTCACGTAAATGCAACACATATTGCATTAGAAATGCTATAGTTGTCACATTTGCGAAAGTTAAAACTAATGGAATTGTAAATGACAAAGCTATTAATTTAGCTATTTTCAAAACCAACACATAAATGCACAATTTGTCATTTACAATACCAATAGCTCAAACTTTCCTAATGCGAGACCTATTGCATTGCAAATGCTTGTTGCACATTTTAACAAAAACCAAGCACAGTGGACACATCGGCAACTAAGGAGGAGGCCTCGGTCAGGGGGCACGGAACGTCAGCAGCTACGCCCAGTGATATAGATGAAGTGCAAAGCACATACCAGATTGCAGTCCACCAGCAGATAATTAAAGGTAGAACCACTGGGGCCCCTGGACTGAAGAAATCCGGCAAACTGGGCAGGGAACATGGTCCACTTATTCAATGACGTTCTTGCAGGAGATACGGTACTAGCTTCCTGGAAATAATCCATCATAGCACCCATTTTCAAAGGAGGTGACAAATTAAAAGCAGATAATTATAGATAGATAACCCTTATTAACAATGAGGTGAAATACTGCACTGGCGTTTTGCTGGAGCAGCTCTTTGGTTGGGCCACTACAAACTCAATCATCCCAATTAAGTAGATGGGGTTCACAAAAGAAAACGGGACCTCAACAAACATCATGGCACTGTCACTATTGCTCGACTGCTGCTCTACCTCTGCTACGTAGACTATAAAGCCGCCTTCAGACTGTGTCAACCAAAACAGGCTTTGGAGCAAACCCAAAAAACTGGTCAGTACCACTGGTGATCTTAAGAGCCATTGAAAATCTACACTCCAACACCTAGGTCAGAATTAAGCTGGGCAGCGGGCCAACTTATACGGGGCTATTACAACATCCTGTGGACTCAAACAGGGTTGCGTCTTGGCCCCTACCCTTTTCAACCTATTCTTGGCAGACCTTTCTCCTGTCCTATGTTCTGCCACCTCTCAGACCATAAAGCCAGGCTCCACACTCCTTTCAAATCTCCTCTATGCTGGAGAAAGATCGGGCTCCAGCGTCTTCTGAATGCAGAATGCATTCAATGCAAGAATGCTGTACAAAAAATGGTCTGACAATCAATAGCAAGAAAACCAAAATCATGAACTTCTCCAGAATATCAAATAGAAAGGTCAGCTGGTTCCTCGACTCCACCAAGGTCAACAAAATCAGTAACTACAAATACCTAGACCACAGATTTGACAACAAGATGATCCTCAGGCCCCAAAAAGAGGAAATCAAAAGGAAAGAGTTTGCACTGGCAGCAGGGATTAGAGCCCTATTTAGAAATCTGAATGGGCTGTCACACAGCCCCATCTTAGAAATAGCCTGGGCAAAGGTGGTGCTCACTCTAGAACATGGAAGCGAAGCCCAACAGGGCAGGGACTCAAGAATCCAGGACACAATCTACAAGGAACATTTCCAACTCCCCAATTACACCTCACCCGCCCTAATTAGGCTGGAATTCGGTTTAGTCAAACAATCAGTTGCCAGGCGCGCTGCATTCACCAACATCTGCTCCAGGCTCAAGTTCGCCAACAAGAACACCATAAACCACAACTTCTGGCTGGAAATAACCAAAAGACCCGCTCAACGGCCAGAGATTACATTATAAAATGAACTGACCTGTTTGGACTAGCACAACTATGGTTTGCATCACACAGCCCCGAGAAATTCAAAAGAGCTGTCAACAAAACATCAACACTTTTATCATCCCTAGAAGACAAGGCAACCCACGGCTGGATGGTGCTAAACAACCACACCTCCTTAAAGCGGCAGCACTATCCGAGTGATGCCTACAGCAGCAGGATAAAAGGCAGCTTCATAAAATATCAGCTAAGCGTCCTCCCGTCAAACACACACCGCCCCATGGCTGAGGGCAAAAGGAGAGGCAGCCTGAAGGCTGTGTGGTCACCCAAAGGTGGACGCAGTCCACATCATCTGTCTCTGCAGGTCCACTCTAAGCCTTCGCCACCGCTGACTGCGGCCCTTTTGGAATCAGGCAGGGGTGCGTTCCTGCAGACAAGCCATACAAGTCTGCCTAAATTCAGAAGAACCTCAACTCGTCTCCCAAACAGTACCTCCAGGAGGTCGACAGGGCTCTAACATGCTAAAAAAACACCCTTCCCGGCTCCTGCAACACCTGTCCCATTCGAGGAAGGGGGCAATGCACCCTCTCTCAATCCGGTGCCACCACCTACACAACTCCCTCTGACATTTTGGGGTACTCTGGGACACAACTTTCCACACAAAACCTTGCATAAACAAAACAAAAGGGAGACTAAACTAGCCACACCTGTCATAGTACTGCAATAAGGCAATAGCTTTTTACTGCTTTAAACAGACCTTTGCAGCAAGTTCTATTTTTGCACAAGCACTTTCTTCTCGGACTAGCTCTGACCGTCCCTATTTTGGTCAGACCAAGAAATGCAAATGCCCTTCATACAAACCGTATTATACGTTTGCAATGTCAATGAAGCTCATTGTTATGTTTGCCCTAAATTGCTCAATTGCAAATTGCACAGAAGGATTTTAACACTTTAGTCGGCAGCCTAGGAAAACTGGATATTCCTACTTTTTCCCTAGCGGACAAGAAAGATTTAAGATACATGATCTCAAAAGTCTTTTATTGAATACCATTCTTATTGTATTTATTCATGTCGCATGATTCATAGTGTAATGATTTTAATTAATCGAACAATGAAAATGTTACTCACTAGACTTGCTCTGTTGTTTCTCACAAGTGCAAAACCTCGGCGATAAGAACTCACTTCTTTTACTAATGGAACAAATCGAGCCAGCATTGTAAGCAGGACGTCGGATTAAATTCCATTCTCTGAGAGCGAGCATGAATGGTCCACCCTGCGACGGGAGCAATCACGACGGTGACATTTTTGACGTCGATGACTCACTTGGAGTTCATATGTGAAACTCGAAACCACCAGACCATGTCCTTTTAATGGACGCTCCCGCAGACTTCAAGAATTACACAGCAGCGCGTCATCGGGCGACCTGCGCCACGCGCTCCCACAAAAGGGTGCAATGTCAACCCTCGCGGGAAGCTGGGAGCGAGACGGGGCGTGAACTCATTTGCATGCAGCGGTGTGGGTGGGAGGGGGCGGGAGGATGCGGCAGCGAAACACGGCTGCTGGGAGCTTCATAATTAGTGGTAAAGATTTCCTCCACCGAGCGATGGAATGTGAGGTGTTTTTCCTGTGCTGTCATTTTGAGAGGGCGGCCTCATCAAATTCTGGCCTTGCCGTGCTTCTTCATAAAACAGGCGAATTATCTTTATCACATCACCAATAGAAACGTCTATTGTGATTTTACAGTATTTAACCCTTTGCGTACCCCCATCCAGCCGCGTGGAAAGCGAATGTAGAAAGCATCTGGTCATCCACACTCTAAATGACCGAGCGCCAGTCAGTACTGGAAATCTACAAATTCTGTAGATGTCTGTGAATGTGTCCAGTGACCTACACCTGCCTGTATGTGTCCGGTTCAAAAAACAAGAAAAAAAAATCTATTCCCATAGTGGTATACCTACATTTGGACATTTTGGAATTCACAAATAATTCCATGAATGCTGCTGGGAATCTGCGACAGTCGCATTTTGCCACACTTTTGTAAATGTATTTAGAGTAAGTATGTGCATGCATGCAGTTAGGAACTATCCTCGAAGTTCAAATGTACCACGCCACAAAAACACAGCAACAACTCAAGAGGAGGTTTACGGACCCAGTGGTATCCACACTCCCAGGGTTTACGTACACTGTGGGGGATATTCTCAAGAACATGTGATAAACATTGCAAATTTAGATTAACGCAACTTTGCATATCGCAGTCTATTGTGACAAAATAACACTGTCTTAACGTTTAATTCCCAACCTGACGGCACCATGCAATAGTAGAAAGATAACTTGTCAAATGACCGTCTACAAATCAATGCGACGCACAAAAAATGCAAAACACGAACGCCCAAAAAGTTGCGATGCCCCAAATCGCGATACAAAATCAGCGACAACCAGCGACAGACCTACAATTCCCACGCGTAATGCGGGAAAATGCACTGTAAAAGCAACAAAATAAAAATACACCAAAGCAAACTGCGAAGCACTATGGATGCACCCGGACGAGTGCAAAGGACAACCCAAACCCCACAAGCACCACGGAGGACCAGCCAGGAAGGGCAAGGAGAAGAGGAAGACGGGGTTCAGTCCGCAGGGAGACCGGATCATCGCCACAGAGGTGAAAGAAAACTACCAATAACTGTTCATTCCCTCCACTGTGGCAGACCATCGTCAACAACGTCAATGCAAATGGAGTGTCGAGGAGGTCAAATGAGGAGGTCAAGAGGCACTGGCATGATGTGCAAAGCCAGAACAAACAGAAACTCGCCACCAACAGGAAGGCAGGGAAGGCGACTAAAGGTGGAAGTCCTGCGCCACAGGAGGAGCTGGATGAGCTGGTGGCCACAGTCACCAGTGTGGAGACGATACAATATGACCTGACCTGACCCAACAGCAACAGGATGAGTAACGACCAGGGACTGGGGGGACGGGGAGAAGTCTCAATGGCACACAAGCACAATTATATGTAGCACACTGAACACACACAATGATCCTGGATCATGTCCCTGATACCCTTGGCACACTGTAATGTAATGTAATGTAAAAAACATTTATAAAGCGCAGCTAAACCAGGCGGTTTCTTGGCGCTCACTGCAGCACACATAGAAACACCAAGTATGTCCCCATCCACAATGTGCACAAATGGGCCCCCTCCACATCACCAATGCCACAACCTACCCATGCACATGTGCAGAATCCAGAAAAGCAGCGGCTGTGTGAGCTACACTGACAACACAAGTGACACTGCATGACCAATACCATGGCTGCAGTCAAAATAAGTGACATGGTGCACGATTCGACATTGAGGTGGCACAGTGTGGATCACATCCGTAAAGGAGCAGGTCACACTCTGACATATCCACGTGCACCTGCAACCCACGACGTCCATGACACATCGGCAGACAAACAATGCACAAGACCACAAAATCTGTCCAAGAGCACAAATGACCCAAGTCGCTAACATCCCAGCCCCCGAAAAGCACACAAGTCAAAGGCACACCACCTCAAAGGGATAAGGGTCGAAGAAATCAAACCTGCAGGGGCAACTTTCCCACAGTGCAGTACACACACATAGCAAGCACAGCACATCAACATTGACGGCAATGTGGTACAAAGTGCTACACCTACACCTACACCACAGGACAGAGGACACAACATGTCCTACTTGTGCATAGTAACTGGCCACTCACATCTAGCATTGCATGACACTGTGTGATGATAATGTACGAGTACAACCACACATCCATCATGTAGTTGAATTTGCTACTGTCTGCCATCAAGTAGCCAGCTCTACCAAAACAGTCACAATATACATAGTCATGCAGTCTGTATGTAAACATCTACAAAGCGTCAACACACATGGGACACTCTGCTAACCTGCATCTCCCCTTTACATTGCAGAGGGACAATCAATACCTACCACATATCTCATCAGTGATGATGAAGAGGACAACCTGCACATATGCTCAGACACCCTCCCATGGCTAATGGACAGCCTCCGCACCCCACCCCCAGGAGCAGGGCAGCCCAGCTGCATCGAGGTGACCCCACCCCCTGCACAGACCATACAGCAGGAAACAGACACCACCACAGCTGTCTCCCAGGACCCCACTGACCAACAATTGGAATTCTAATGCCGTGTGTTGGGTTGCCAGGAGGAGATGGCTGATAAGCTGCGGGTGGGTTTTGAGATCGTGGCAGCCAAACTCTATGCCAAACATGGGTGTCTGAGTTACATCAGTGATCACTTACAGTCCCCAACGGACACCCACTGTCCGCACCATACTCCCCGATAATCCTTAGCTGACATCGCTGGGGCCATTACTCGGATACAAGAACTGTCTAGGTCAGATAGGCACCAGCGATGACAGCACAGAGTTGGCACAGATGCGCAGGACAGTGGAGACCATGGAGGAGATCCAGGCAGGAAGTATGGCTGCCACGGCTGAACACCAGCGAGATGTAGCTGAGATCTTCCATGCCTTTCAGTTCCTCATCTTACCATTGCTGCCACTGAGCCTGTCCCAGATAACTGCAGCTGGAACTTCGATACACACATCTCCAACTCCTGATGTGTCAGTAGCACATAGTGATACAGTCCTATCACCTCCGGTCACTGATGTGTCAGTGGCACACAGTAATGCAGCCATTACACCACCACACACACCTGACACACCAGACACAGAAGACGTATCAGAGGAGTTAGATGTGGATGGTAGTGACTTAGTGAGGAAGAAGGTAGTAGCATCTATCCCCGCCATATAGTCTGTTCCTGCCTGGTTCAGCCCTATGCACCATGCTCTGGGATAACACCTCCCACTGTCCCTCGAAACACTCTGCGACATTCACCTGGACCCGACATGGACTGCCATATCTTCACTGGTTGCCAATTACACAGCAATCCGGCTGCGGACTGCACTCTCCCTCTTCCAATTCACTTTTCATTCCCCAAAGGACTCTTGTTGGCACACCACTGGGCTACCATGTAGTGTGGGCTTGGCATGGTCGTTTACAGCTCCAGATCCGGAATTCACCAGAATGTGAATAAAACATTCGAAATCATGAAGATGTGTCATTCTATATTCACTCAAGTATGAAAGTATGGCTGGATGTAGGGACATTGATTGCACAAGAAGGTACACCCTGGCAAATGACATCAACGTGCATGTTTGACCCTGAGCCACATGGCCAATTAGATGACTGTGAAGGTGTGAACTAGCTGTGGCCTCATTGCACATGAACAACAATATTGCAACCCCCCAACGTAGGCACACGTCCATGTATTAAGTAGGGCTGCGTGTAGACATGACAAAATCGGTAGCAGGCCAAAAGTTGTGTCCTCCATCACATGTGACAACAGAACTTTACTTTGCATACCTACTCACACACATCTGTTTGGACACAGACTGTTTTGATGTATTACATAGCTCTACATGGCCAGAGGTTTGACACCATACTCACATTGCTGAAGACACTAAGTGCACAGGTCTACCTGCAACTATTCCAGCCACAATGTCTGGATCACAAAGGTGGAGCTGTCAAAAGGGACCCACCTCCATTGTACATGCATCAGTCAGTCCCTCCCTGTGTACCGACAATGCTCATTGAGGCACACAATTTGTCATTCTAATCAACACTCATCACAGTTGGACACTAGCGAAGTTGTGTAGACTTTATAAGCATGTGCGTGTCAGTACGGACAAGGCAAGGGCCACAACATGCAGGGAAATGCTTAAGACACAAGCAGAATGGGAACATGGTGAGGTGCAAGAAGTTAGGAGGCTAAAAGTACACAAATCATTATGGATGGCAACGATCTCAGCCCACCTTGCCTTGCTGGACAAGTCGTGTGATGTTTGGCGTCTGCTAATTGCACCGTGTCAGGGGGCACGACTCACAGCCCATGGGATCTGCAAGGTGCTGTACTAACGGAGTGTGCCGACTGTCTGCTCTTCTGACAGTGAGCAGGTGAAAGGGTCCGACAAGGTCACATGTCGTGCAACATTGCCATGTGTGTACTCTACACCTAGCAGTATGTCCGAATTGGGGACGCTGCCAAACGACTCTGTGCTGCTCCTCCCATGGAACTGCATCACATTGCACACATGTGTGTACACACACGTAGTTCCACGTACATGCATTCTGAGTCCAGGCGAAGGCAGACATGTCCACTGTTGTGGTGGGATATGTGAGCATTCCCCAAGATGCAACAAGGTGTGGGGAACTGTGCTGTGGGTGACAATCAGATGTGACTGCAGGAACATTGTTACTCGTCCATGAATGCGAGCGCAGCTTCATGGGCAATCTGTTCCAATAGTACTTCGTTGTCGAGTTCAAGGAACACCAGAGAGAGTCAATCCATTAACTGGTCCGGGCAGATGTGCTCAGTCCATGCCGTTTCACCAATCCGCAATGCAGACCAATAGGGGAGCGCCTCATTGTGATCACTGCATACAAGGAGTTGTGCAATCTCCCATGCACAACTGCCAGCACATATGCTAAAGATCAGTGCATCCCATTCATGGGTATCCCGGTGACACTCCTGCTCGTGGGTCAACAGGGGGCGCACTGTCAGGTCATAATCCAATTCAGTTACCGTTGCATTGGATAGGCAGACCTCCATCGGCCACTTGAATGTGCATGATCGACAGTGGAACCAGGGCTGAACGAAGGTGATGGAGGCAAGACGGAAACTGATTCGCAACACTGCCATTGGCACTGATCTCAACAGATGCAGCCTTTGTGCACGGGTATAGTTCCACGTGACAGGGGTTGTGTATGTGCCTGGGAATGCCTGTCATTGCGTTTGTTGGTCTCATAGCATCGGCAATCCTCAGACAGGTGGCAGTTCGGTGGATGATATGCCATAGCTCTGGGCAATGAGTTGTATGTGTGTGCAACGTTTGGATGTATGGGTTGTTTTTAACCGATGTGCCAAGGGCATCCCTTGCAGGTGTTGTTCATGGTGCTTTGTCTGAATAGCAACTAGACTACTAGGATATCTGCGTATCAATTAGAAAGTTTAAAAAGCAATATTGGATTTACGACAGATAATCTGACAGTGTCTGATGTGTCTATTCATTGGAATAAACTGTGTGTCTCTATCTTCTTTTGTCTCTGTCTTTTATGTGTAAATAGCGTGGAATTGTATATTTCTTGCTTTTTGTGGTATTTCTAACCAAATACCCTCAAGAATTGTAAAGTGATTTTTATTAGCTGACTTTTAACTTCTACTGTATCATTGATTTTAATTAAATAAATACTAGCTTTTTATACTATAGTTCTTTTGTTTGGGGTACATTTATGTTCTGATGATGTTCCTTGAATATATGGTGTGTATGCAATTGAGATGTGCCTTTGAGTAAACCATAGAGAACTTTTTTTTTTTTACTTGTGTCTTGTCGGTGTTCCACCTCTTTTGTTTACAGGAGCCCCTCTCATTTGGTTGAGGTAGCTTGTGCAGGGACAAGTGTGTGTGGGGTGTGGACACGGTCTTTCATTAGTTCAGTTCATGAAGTGGGAGTCATCGGAGGCTGGTATAGTATCTCACTCAGGCGGGGCCAGCCGCATTCAAGACCAAGGTCTGAGGTTCAGTTGTCCTTCGGCCTTGTGTATTGAGACAAAGGAGCTTTCATATCTAATTTTCTTCTAGCCACAGTTTGCATTTCTAACATGTGATGTGGCCTTCGCGCTGACTCTGATGCCAGGCCTTAGATTTCGGGTGCACCAATTGCGAAACACACACAGCAGTTGCATGTTTGACTGAGCCAAGGGCCCGATTGGCCTTGCACTCCTTGTTCTCTCTCTTTATTTCTCTCTCTCTCTCTCTCTCTCTCTCTCTCTCTCTCTTTCTCTCTCTCTCTCTCTTTCTCTGTCCTTTGATGAGTGCCTGACACACCTTCTTATCTTGGATATTGTCTTGCAGGCTGTGACTCATAGATTGATAGGGAGGCCCCACCATGACTCTTCAAAATAGTTGTTTAGAGACAAATTTAAATGTGATGTTTTGTTTGGACTTTCAATGGTGAATGAATGAATCAGATTTTCGGTACGCACATGTATGTTGATTGTTGTAAAGGGGTGACATTAGGGAATGCTTTTGTTCATGATTTCATGATGTTGATGTGCAATATCTTGGTCCGGGGCAGGTGAAGGGTTCTCAGGGTAGGGCATGGGGGAAGGAGGTTGTCCTGGGGGTGGTGGGGGTGGTGGGGGTGGGTATTGTTGCCCTCCTTGGTGTCTGGCCTGCATGATCAGTGACTCCATTGCATCTGTTGCCCTTCAGGTGTGGCTATGGCCTGGGCTCCCTTTTCTGGCGCAGGCTGTAGTGTCCGACTTTACACCAGGCCAGAGCAGGTGTTAATTTCCTGCTGCTGACGCGCTTTATCACATGTTTTGTGATCTTTTCGCCGATCTGGTTGGTCGTTGAGAATGTTGCGGAGTGGTCTTGTGCGGCTTTGGCACGGGAACGCCTACTCAGCATCTCATTAGCGATAGTTACCGGGGTAATCTGTGGCTTTGTTTTTTTTGGCTGCTATTGTAGGTAAACTGTTAGCACAAGCTTGTGAATGGGGAGATACATTTATCGTGACTTTGGCTGCGATAACGTGCCGATAACCCAGCAATAGTTCCTTGAGAATATGCCCCAATGTTAACTAAGGACGTGTTAATTAACAGGAAATCCTGGTGGAACCCTGAGACTCTCCTGTCCAATGAGGAATGAAGGTCCAGCCCCCCTGGTAATCTGGTCATTTCACATCCCCCCTGCAGTTTTCCACAGATATTTCCGCAGACAAAATCTCTGGGGAAAGTAGGAGAGGTCTGTGGTATTGGTAATTCAGCAGAACTCATAATTCCAACTGTGGCCATAAAAGGGTTAAAATTAAATCTGGAATTATGAGAATTATTGTTCTCTTGTGCAGAGGACCTCCTGTACATAGAGTCAAAGAGGACAGAGATGCCCGCAATAGGGAAACAGCTTTTACATTGCGGTTCAAATCACACAGTGTCTTAACAATGCTGTCCGAACTACGAATGCATCTTTATAACGCATTCCTTTACCACGCAACATATTAGAAGAACTTGCTTTAACCCCTTCCCTGGGCCCCGAATTCTGCAGCGGCGGGGAGGGTGGGGGGTTGGGGGGTAGGGAGTGGGCGTGACGCTTCAGTGCTCATGACAGCTCCAAGCCGTCATGAGTTACGGGTGGCGTGTGCTCATGACGGCCTGGTGCCGTCATGACCCCGCCTGCTCATTAATTTGCCCACACAGGTGGGAATTAGTACAGCGTGGGCGGAGTGGCAGCGGCATGATGGCCCCAGCCATCATGAGCACACACCTACCGTGAGTCATGATGGCATGGAGCCGTCATGAGCACCCAAGGGATTAAGGAAATCGTTGGACTGATTTTGGATTTTAAGTCCAACACTTTCCCTACTTTTGTGCAGAATGGAGTTGGAATAGTAAATTATACCATTTAAAATTCCAGCGTTTTTCCCTAAGGCAAGTCCTTGTAACCACTTATGTGGAAAAGGAATGCGTTGTGAAGATGTATTCGAGGTTTGAACCACATTGTTAGGGCAGGCATGGTAAATGCCTGCATGGTTCCGACATTCAACTGCCTCCGAACATAGCCTTCGGGATCCAAGCAGTGGAGAACTGATCACTCCAGTAAAATAAAACAAACAACAATGACAGTGCAGCAGCCAGGCTCATAAACTCAACCACAGATCTGTAGAAGAATGCAGGCAGCTACTGTTCTGCTCTGACTGCGCTGCTCAGTTTTGAGTAGGACCCATCTCTAAACAATACGAAACTCAAACAAATACATCAATATACCTCTTTAACTGCAGTCAGCAAGTATCTCAACACTACAAAGGGTACCTTGATTCCACCAAAGCCACTGTGCCTTACAAATATTAGTAAGTGCTAGGGTCGAACTGGCCTACAAGGCAACCAGGCAGGGCCCGAAGGGCTTATCTCACAGGTCAGTGAGTGGGCCGTTTTTTGGCTGCTTGTGGTCCTGTTTATAGGCTGCTGGGACAGTTTTTACTGTTAATTTGTCTGATATTGAAATAAACATTACCTACAGCAAGCACAAATGCATGCAATCTTCCATCCCTTGCAAAACACGTATACAGCATGCAAAAACTGCTCCATTTTGCAAAGTGGACCACTTATTAGCTTTCCAACTTACTAATGGGGCCACTTTATTTTGGTGGCCAGACCTATTTTCTGTCCCAGTCCGATGCTGGTAAGTGCTTTACAAGTGCACATAACATAGAACAGGCTGCTCCAACCGTAGCTTGTGAGCTACTGGTAGCTCTCCAGCTACCTATAAGTAGCGTTCCTGTGTGCAGATCAGTCTACTAGATTAGAAATGTTTGCTTAGTTGAAAAAAGATATCTATCTATATATTTATATATCTATATCAAAATTAAGAAGGCAAAAAATGCGTATATTTTCAGGACTCATAGGCTGATATTTGGAGAAAAATGGATGAATTTCCATTTGAATTTACAGTTGAAATTCCAATTAAATAATTCCGTTACTTGACTTTGTTAACAATATATGCAACTTCAGCTCCAAGATATCATTCAGGGTGAATGTGTGCTTTACAAATACATGTTACGTTATTTGATATTTAAAGTTGATCTTTGAGTGATCAATCATCCAGGGTTGCAGACTTATTGCTACCTTGGTGCATTGCAGCTATGGCTGTTCTGTATTACTTATGTAGAGGAGTTTGGAATTGCCAACACATTTTTACATTACTACTGGCAAACCTGCTTGATGCACCGAGGTGATCACTGCTGATAATGTCTGGTGAGTGGCCACTAATGTAATCTTGTATTATGTAGTCACTATTACAATATAATATTTAGTAGCTCAGGATGATTTTCATTGGACATAATTGGCTCTTACTACAGGACATGTTGGAGACCTTTGATACAGAATGTGCAAATGCATGCAAAAAGTGCATTTGCACTTTGTTCTATCCACTGTGAAAATATTTCTTCTCACAGAGAATGCCCTTTCCTGATGCCTTAGTATATTAGTAGGGTTTCCTACCCATTCCTAACCCGATATTTACTTACCAGAAGTAGCTCTTCCTTGTTTAAACCTGTATTTTTCCATCTGGTGTTTGACAAGACGTCTCGACTTTACTAAAATTGTATGTATGTATACCTACTTTTAGGAGCTTTCAGCGAGACCTTTTCATCCATTGGCCGGTTATTGTGTCTTTCACATTGTTCTTCAATCTACATGTCTACATGTCAACCTTCATGCCTCTACTGGCATCATCAAACCACCAGTGACACATTTCCTCTGGCCATTGGCCATAGGCCGAAGGAGAGATGACCATGGTGCTATATTGCTCCACTATTGTTTTGGGATCCTGCAGCTCAGTATTGCATATGCTTGCAATTTAATCTTCCAGGAAATGCCACAGATCATCGCCTCCCTGCCTTAGTGGAGAAGTGTGGCTCAGGGGTTAGAGGCGGCAGACCTGGAGCTTGAGTTTCGGCCCTGGACCAGGGTTCAATTCCCCGCCTCGGCGGATCTTGGGCTCAATAATCCCATGGACTCGATAATTCTCGCTCCGGTGCCTTCTCGACTCACGGGTTCACACTCTGCGACTCTGGGCAATAGCTTGCTTAATCTCCACATTGGCCCTTCGCGGTGGGATGCCTGGCTTTCACCTTGTGGATACCCTTCCAGGGTTATCTCACAGGGGAATACCAGGACGGGTTCCCTAAGCAAGCGCGGAGATGCCCCAGGGTAAGTCCTGCGCTATATAAGTTTCATACATTTACATTTACATTTACATTCCATTGTATAGCCCTTCTGTTATTAGCCGGTATAACCTCGATTGGAGATATACTTGGATTGTCGTTTTTTAGGTTTAATTTAAACCATAAACATAGTGGGTGTTGATCACTCTCCAAACTCCTGACTTTCTTCATGTCTGCCACCAGGCCACAGGTCTCGTTATTGAGAAGGATGCAGTCTATCAAGCTTGATCTATTACTGCTCGGGAAAGTTGATGCTGCAGGACTCTCTGAAGTAATGCAAATGCAAATTTCAGAGCTTGGTACCATTGGGAATATCAGGCGCGTGAATGCCTCAAGAAGCGTCTTCTTCACTGATAACATCATCCCAGAGACATTAAAGTCTCCACATATGACCATAACATATTCTGCAGTGACACCAACTTTAGACCTTATTTCTTGGAGTGTTTCATCAAGGAATTGGAGACGGCCAACTGCGCCTGTACGCCAAGTAGGTGGGAGGTAAACATTGAAGGTATCTAATATTTGCAATTTGTCCAATTTCTTTGCCAGCCTTATATGGAGAAGATTTTGTGGCATATCAGTCACTTGAATCTGGGTGATTTTTCAGTTCCGCTTTGCAAGAGAGTCAAGTCGTAAGGCACCTCATGGCTCCACCTCTGTTAGATTTAGTTGCTTCAATTGAAAATTTAGGCATTTGGCAGGGGCTAACTTGGCTAAAGTGCTATCAACCACCCAGGTCTCCTGGAAACAGCCAATGTCATAGGATTTAATAAATGCTAACCAATCTTCATTCTCAAGCTCTGCTTTTATGCATGTAATGTTCTAGGACAAGTCAGGATAGTAATTACTGCAGCAGAGTCTAGACCATTAGATCCAAAGTGTATATAATTTGCAATCCCAGGGTGCAGGCACCTATGTTGTTAAAATAAAGAAGGGCACACCGGTCTGTTAACACTCTTAGCATTAGGAGCCCAGTTTAAGGGTACAGGAATACCGGCCAGTTGCTGTTCACTCCTTGCAACATTATTCCTGGATTGGTCCTGAACGATGAATGTATCACAACTGTTCTACCATCATCTCTTCAAAAGTGACGTGTCTAGCGAGCTTGTAATTCTCCTTTGGTCTCACAATGTTGTGCTTTAATTGCTGGCTTGTGCCATTGCTGTAGTATAAAACTCAACCCACTTCTGGCCTCATGATGTTTGTTCTGGATATATAAAAGGATCCAGGATTGACATACTTTATGTCATGTGACGTGATTAATCTCAGTGAATGATATGCATAAAAAAGATCTAATTATCGAGAGATATTGAAGGGTGAAAAGCGAGATACATCAGAAAATGTGTCATTGAAGAAATAAGATGTTATGTCCAATTGAACAGGAGCAGAATCTACTGCCACAACTTGAGAGGGGCACTCTTCCCGCAGAGCAACCCAAATATTTGCACTGCACAGTTCTGCTAAAGGATTAAGTGATCTAGCGTGTTCGCTATTAAATGTGATCTCAATGGGATCATCTGCTTGCAGATCACCTGCTTGCAGACCTAAGCACTTCCATCGGTAGCTCAAGCTCCCTCAGCAGCTTGCTCTCTTGAGTTTGTTGGTAGATGGACATGTTGCTCATCTATGGTTATCTCATTTTCTTCACTGAGGCTTCTTCCACCTTTCTTAGCATCTCCTTGTATGCAGAAAAACATCTTTGCTAAATATCTACTGCAATTTTTAACAGTGGAGGTGCGTCAAAGGATATGTTACCAGTGGGTACATTGAGTTTAGAGGGAACTATCGACATAGTTATGGGATGGGGCATGCTTGCTTCCAGGACCATCCATAAAAAGTCAATGAACACACAAGGTGGATGTACAAAGCTGTGTAACAAGCTGATTGCTCCTAGGATTTAATTTAATCTGATATGTCTAATTATGAACTTTCATGTCCAAACCTGGGAGACTGTTCAATTGAATAGTAAGAATTGATTCTCTAAGATGATTCTCACTCTCAACAGCCTCAGCCCATATGGTACACTGGCACGTTCTCTCATTAGTTCATATATCCCTCATCTTCCTGTGTTTCTTGCCTTCTGCCAAAATTAGGTGGTGGGGATTTACCTTATTCTCTGCAAATGCACTAGTTTACATTGATTGTACATGGACAAGGTGGCAAATTCTTGTAACCTCTCTGTCCATCTATAACAACGCAATCAGTTAAAAATTAATCTGAACAAGACTAAAGGGATGGTCTTTGGGGTAGCCACTAAAAAACATACATGGACAGTTAACTGGCTACATTGAAGCAGTCGCACTATATGATTTTTGGAGGGTTACAATTTATGTAAAACTGTCTTGTTCTCCTCAGCTGAACTGCATAGCTGCTAAACACCTCGTTACAAGTGACCTAGTAAATCCAATAGGGTCAGTAACACAAACTACCGGCCCCATCAGAATAACACGTTTTGCAGGAAAACCACATGTTCGATGTTTTTCACCTGAAGCCTTTACTGGCTGAAAGAAGGTAAAGAGGCATGAGAAGGTCAAGCATGTTATTCCCCAAAACATAGAATACCCGATAATTTGCTCAACCCAGGAAATACTGGCAGCCCTGGTATTGGTAAGTTTGGGGAAGGAAGGATATCCAGTGAAATTCTTGGACACGTCCCATTAAGGCCTACATGTAATCATGCTTTATTAGGGATTAGCGGCCCGTCCCGACGTTGTCCGGGGATGAAATAGAATGTCTGCAATGGTCGGAATAGGCAAGGCAAATTTATTTCAAAACTTGCCTGGGTGTCCGCTCAGAAGCCCTCGTTCGGTACCGCTGAAGGTGAGTGTGTGCTCTTCTGTTGTCCTTGCCGCAATATGCGAACGTGTGTGTCCACTCCAGCCGATGCCCCGATCAACGCAAAATGCACGCACTCCCCAAACAGGGTGCGGTGCACTTAGACGCCCCACATCACGTCAACGGCAAATGCCACAATTCCTGCTTCTGAATGCTTTCGGCGTCTCCGACGGCACACGCCCACAACAATGCCGAAGGGCACGCCCACTCCTGTTAGAACGCTAGTCCCACATAGAAAGCTTATCGCAAGCTGTATAATACCGCAGGCTTTTGCTGAATGCACATGCCCATTGCTGTATGCACACGCCCCCAGCACAACGCACATGCCCACAATGGACTACCCACACAGAACACTTATCGCAAGCTGTATACTACCGCAGGCTTTTGCCAAATGCACACGCCCATCGCTGTATGCACACGCCCCCAGCACAACGCACTCGCCCACAACGGACTACTTTGCCCCTAACGTTCTTTCATCTTCTAATGTATATGGTGGGCTGCTGTATAGCCTATGTCCATCTGCTGAAACTGTCCTTTCCAATGCTGTTTTGGGTGTTCTGATTGGCGCTGTGGTTCCTGAGCTTACCCGCCTCAAAGGTTTGGGCTCTCTCTTTATTATATTAGTATGGATATGTAAGATCTATTGCAACTATCATGCAGTTAAGCCTGCATCAGTTATTGATGTTACCTTTACTTATAACATCTCAATCACTGCTCCATCGAATCAGCATAATGAACGTCATTACATTTACACCTTTAGAGCAAATTTTCCCCGTAAGGTAACAATAATCATATTTCGTACATAACGTAACCAGACATATCCTTTTTATGGAAGTCCAACCGGAGGGATCCGGGGTCATACATCGTTGTCCATCTGTGTCCAAAACACTAACTAATAAGGAGGAAATCTCATACATTTGCAATTTTCGTAGGCTTTCTGACATAGATGCTGGATCTCCCCCTAGAAGGCAATCCCTCTTCATAAATGTTTTAAATGGCAGCCAGATGGCATAAAATTGATGAAATAGAGCATGCATGATAACTGATTGTAAGACATTCGGTTGTTGGTTTAGTGGGGTGTTGACCCTGCTCAAGCAACAGCCACTATCTGTTAGGGTGAACCACAGAAGTCCCTAAATTACCCTCTTCTTAATTCTCTGGTAGCTTGGCACAGAAGGAGTAAGGCTTTTCTTAGAGGCAATGGGCAAAATATTTATGTAGCACACAAACAGTAATGAAGTGAAAACACAACACAAGAAAAATCCAAAACCAATTTAGAAAAATAGAGTATGTTTTAATAAATTATTAGACATCAAAGCGACAAAAAGTCACTCTATAAAACCCGGAGTTATAAATTGTTAACGTTTACGGTAAAAGCTAGAGTCTAAAATCTCAAAGCGGTAGTCAGATACAAAAATTGGGTTAGGCCCAGTTGGCACTGACCTTCGAACTTAAAAGAAATTCTGCAAACATTCTCTTGAGAAGGTAGAAGTTCAGCAGGGCAAGGCTGCGGGTAATGTCTGAGGAGGAGGCGTCGTCATTGGGGAACCACTGGACGAAGTCGCGGTAAAGATTTCCACGTTTGGGCTTAGTCTCTTTTTTGGAAGTTGAAAAACTCTGGCAGGGTGAGGCTGGACACCGAAGCTGACAACGATTTGCTGCTGCAGAGAAGAATAAAGCAGGTGCTGTCGTGAAGTAATGTCAACTGGTGATGCACATTGGGCGGATAAACAAGTAGGTTAGTCCCAATCTCCTCGGTTCTCAGAGCAGTTTTTAGCCAAAAAATGTCTACTATTTGAAATTTTTCTATCTGCGTACTGTAGGACAATTTCCAGGGTCCAGAACTGGAGAGGCACCTGTTGGAGTGTTGGGACTCACTTAGGGTTGGTCTAGGTGTGAGTTCAAGATGGTTGGATACTTTTCTGTCCCTGGCGCTGTAATCAGGGGGCCAGCCAGTTAGCCCTTGCAGTCACTCTGGTAGTCCTACATTAAAGAAGTGGAACAGGGCTCAAGCAGCAGGGCAAGCCTCGGAGGGTTCAAGGCAGGCTTCAGGCTGCATAGCATGCATTTCAGGTGCAACAAAGCAGTCCTCTGAGAATCCTTCCGCAGGTCTAGAAAGTGAACTGAAGACTGGGACTGAGGATTACATTATTATACTTGGTGTCTTCTTTGAAATAGGAGAAGCTTCTAGAGTTTTACCTTTAAAGGATATGGAGTTTCCTGCCTCCCCTGTCCTAACACCAGCCTGACTGCCTAAGCAATGAAGTGTTCTGAAGTCCTTTGTGTGAAGGCAGAGCACAGCCTATTGAATTGAAAGTGGGGCTGTGCCCAGTTCTGCCACCCTATCCTGCCAATAATTACCCATGCAGGCACACCTAATCCTACTGTTGTGTAGCTGCCTGGGAGGAATAAACAGGGTCCAACTGCCAACCACACCCAGTCACGTGACCAAGTAACAGGCCGCAGGCACCAAATAGCTAGAACAGGAAAATGCCAACTTTCTAAAAGTGAGCTTTTCAAAACTGCTACTTAAAATCCTACTTTACCACTAAAGAGAATTTTAAATTACAATTTCTCAGACACCAGACATGAAAGTCCTACCTGCTTTCAATCAAAAGTTACTACTTATTAAATGTAATGAGGCAACTCAATGTTATCCTATGGGAGAGGTAGGTCTCACAGTAGCGAAACATTAATTTGTTCTTTTCACTATAAGGAAATGTTCAACCTAAAAGTATATGTTCAACTTTTCATTTCAATGTACCCTTCCCTAAGTGCTGCAGGCCCACTAGTAGCCTTTCACTTATTAGCCTGGGTATATGGAATACCACTTTACTAGGGACTTATAAGTAAATTAAATGTGGCAATCATGTGTAAACCAATTTTACCATAATTTAGGGAGAGAGCCCAAGCACATTAGCATTGGTTAGCATTAGTAAAGTTCTCAGAGTCCTTAGGCCAACAAAAACAATTTCGGCAAAAAAGAGGGGGGATGAAAGCAAAAAGTTTGGGGGTGACCCTGCAGAGAGAGCCAAGTCTAACATTAATAATTTCTCCATCATATAGATATTCCAGATCTTGCTAAACCACATATGCGGGCGATCTGTTGTTTCCAAACATGCACCCTTGTAAGTCTGGCTGTCATTAGTAAATGTGAAATCAATTTACCAGTCACTGTAGTCTATAGGTAGAGGCTGTTCACCCCCAGGCCACTGAATAGCACGGTTATGCCCTGTTGGGGCAGTGCGAACCTCTCTATCTTCTGAATATGATATAACATTTCTGTTCAAAATGTCTAAGCATGCACTAAAGTCCACCTCATAAAGATTAGGGCACCCCTTTTCCCACAATTCTTCCAGCAAGTGTCTAGGCTACCAAACATGCAATCTAGTAGGAGATAAGTTGCATCTAGGCAATAGTTTGTACCCAGGTTCCTTGTGCTTAGTTGCTGTATACCATTTTAAGCCTAGCTGTCCTCAAGTACCTAAATGCCTATCTCCCCAGACCTCTTTCCTGCTGGAGCTGAGGCTGAGTTGTTGGCCACTTATGCTGCATGGAAGCTAGGTAATTCCTTTTTCAGAGCTTTTATTATGGGACATGGCTTACGGATGTTTTTTCTCTCCTGCCAACTCTCCAACTCCTTGAGAATCCTCCTATTGTAAAAGTTGAGTCAGTCAGAAGACATCCTTTCTACCTGGTCCGAGGCCATCTTGAATTTCTTCCCTGGAATATAGCTGTACTCTTAAGAATACATCAAGGAAGGTTGTAATTCCATCTTTTGAGCAAACACAAGGAGATGATGGATGGAGATCTGAAACTTTTCAGACACTCACCCCCAGTCACAGATCTGGGTTGAATCCATCATCGTTCCTTAGCTCACTTTGCCACCCACGTTCAGACACAGCTACATAAAAATCAGTCATGACCCTGTGCCTCATGGGAACAGTCCAGCCCGAACTACCAAGCCATGTCTTCCCTGGACCAGAACCAAGCATCCTGGGACCAGTTTTTTTTGTTTTGTGGCAAAAACAAGTATTGAGTGCTTAAAAGTTGCGAAGCATAGTTTATAAGGAAGTGGTACCTCACCCCTTAGGGAGGGCAGTCCACTTTAACTTTTCAATCAATGTATTTTAACATTTACATTCCATCACTTTGGGATTCAGAAATATTTGCAAATTGCGGTTTTAATGGGGCCACCACTTTAAAGAGTACAGTGGGGAAGGAGGTTTTTGTTACAGTTCTTCCTCTTCCTCATGTTCCTTCTTGTCCATGGATGCATTGTCTCTTAGCAGGCTAAGCACCATCCTGTAGCACCCTCCTCTGTTTACCACCTCTCCATTGGTCACCAGGGGGGCCCTGGCATACAGGAGAATGTCCTTCATACAACAGAGGAGTATCCAGCACCCCCGGATAGCTTTCTCTGTTTGTGTCCCTGGAAATAGCCATACAGCATGGACTGGTCCATAATGTTCTTGTAGGAGATGAGGGCTACCAGTTCTTGTTGTAAGGCAGCCCGTAGTCTCTGGGCAAAGGGGCAGGCCCTGAAAAGATGGTGTGCCGATTCCTCTTCGGGCATCTCCTTGGACAGTTCCTGTGCAGGTACAGGCCTGTGCTGTGCATGAATGACCTCACTGGCAGGCACCCCTTCACGGTTATCCATGCAATGTCCTTGTGTCTGTTGGTCAAAATTGAGGAGAATACAATTCCCCACACGTGCATTGCCGTTGCTGGTGGCAGGTAGATAGTTCAGTGGTGTCCCTGGTCCTAATCAGTTTGTGGATTGTCTTGGGCTTCCAACGGCCAGGAGTAACACAGTGCAGCCCAAATTCCTCCACAACCGTTTCTACCTCCATGTAGTACCATGGGAGGTCCCAGTTGAATGTCACAGCGTTCTCCCACTTATCCCATCCCAGCTGTCTCCACATCAGTAGGAGGAAAAAGCGGAACACCTTGTAGGCGGAGTGGTCCTTTTTTCACATTTGACAGGGTTATTCAGATGCAGCCACTCACAAAGAAGGCCCTGAGGATCAATGAGATGTCGGGGACTGCCTTTCCCCCTTTGCGATGCTCCTTGTGCATGACTGACCTTTTCACCCTGTCCATCTTTGAGTGCCAGACAAAATGGAACACCATACTGTTGATGGCTCGTGCTACGTTGGCCAGGAGTGGCCAGGCCTGTATCAAATACTGCAGCATGGACAGTGTGTCGTTCCTGAGCACCATAGCCTTCCCTTCAATGCTCAGGTTTCTCAGACTCTAGAGGCCCAGTTTTTGCCGCACCTTGGCCAGGTATTCGCTCCAGCTCTTCGCAGCCGACCCTGGTCCTCCAAACCAGACGCCGAAGATCTTTATCAGTCCTGCCTCGATGCAGAAGGGGAGAGGCTTGTTGCAGAGGTCCTATCACCCGAAGAGTTTCTCCTGTGACTTGTCCACTTTGATTTTCGCCCCTGATGCCTTGCCAAAGTCTATGTACGCCTCCAGCAGGGATTGGACCGATTTCTCATCCGCACTGAAGAGGGTGACGTTGTCCATGTAACAGGCCTCAACAGCCAGGCTAGCTTGAATCCAGTGGAAAAGTGAGCAAGGGACCCACGTTTGGGCATACCCTGCCAACTTAGGGTGAACAAAGCAAACACAAAGAGATGATGGACGAAGCGCTGAAACTTTTCAGACACTCACCCCCAGTCACAGATCTGGGTCTAATCCATCATCGTTCTTTAGCTTACTTCCCCACCCCAGTTCAGACACAGCTGTATGCAAATCAGTCTTGACCCTGTGCCTCTTGGGAACAATCTTTGCTTTGTTCGCCCTAAGTTGGCAGGGTATACCCAGACCTGGGTCCCTTGTTCACTTTGCCACTGGATTCAAGCTAGCCCGGCTGATGAGGGCTGTTAGCCCAAAACCGGTCCCAGGATGCTTGTTTACGGTGCAGGGAAGACATGGCTTGGCAGTTCGGGCTGGACTGTTCCCATGGGGCACAGGGTCAAGACTGATTTGCATATAACTGTGTCTGAACTGGGGTGGCGAAATGAGCTAAAGAACGATGATGGATTCAACCCAGGGTTGGGGGTGAGTGTCTGAAAAGTTTCAGCGCTCCATCCATCATCTCCTTGTGTTTGATTCAATGTTTTGAACCTGGTGTCTGTGATTCCTGACTGAAAGACTTGTTTAGGTATTATTGGTGACGTAGGGGAAGGAAATGTAGTAAACACTTCCCTTCATGCAAGCTGTTGCCAGTATTCCATGAGTATTGTCAATGTGGTTAGGAATGATCTCGTCCCTGACGTCGCTCTTTGAGGCAGCTACAATGAATTATTCAGTGGGATAGGGAAACATTCTGCACTACTTGAGCCCATCCTTTGCCAACTGTGTTGTGGTTCCAATCAAGTGCATATTGAATATGGGTCACCTGGACGTGGGCTTTTATATTTAGAAATCTCCAACTACCCTCAAATATACTTCAAAATAGTTAGTCCTAAAGACCCAAGGGGTACGATCCCTCCAAATGTAGGACACTAGTTTCTTCTGGATTTGGTCTTGTACCATGTTTGGAAACATGAGTTGAAAAATCTGTGATACATATAGTAGGCGAGAAAGGAAGTGCATTTTTTGAACACGTTATCCTTCCAGGCAGGACATTTCCAGCTTGCTCCAGTGATCTAAATCATTGTATAAAATCTGAAGCAACGTGAGGCTGTTACTTTGATAAATACCTTCTAAGTTTTGAGGCAAATTTATTCCTAAGTATTGGATGGGACCCAGCGTCCATTTAAAGCTGTTGGTCAATAGGGAGTTGTGGGTGTCTTGATGCAAAACCGCTATTCCCACTACAAATTATTTTGCGTAAAAAATTTTTGTGCAGAGACTTCAGAAAGTAGAGTTGGTTCTTCCTTTGGTACTGGGAGAGACACCTTTGGTTCAGTAAAAAAACAACAGAGGACATTATCGGCATATAGAGACAACTTAAATTTCTGATTATCTATAACTGTCCTTTTTATGTTCAGATTAAAGATCTCCAATGATAGGGAAAATATCAGGGGTAACAAGGGGCACCCCTGTCTTTTTTCATCCCTAATACCCATAACATCATTCTTAGTTTGTAGCTAGCCTGTTCACTTTGTCTCCCTTCTCATTGTAAAATTGATTTATATACAACAATTTCTTGGCTGCATCTCATAACAGAAGTGGTTCTATCACTCCCCTAACCTTTTGCAGCTCTCTGTATGTTCTTAACGAGTTACTCTTTTTATGCAAAGATTCCAAATGCTTTAGGTTAGTCTCCAACTCCTGCTTCCTTTGCTTCCATATTCTCTCCAAGAGTGCTATATGGGATGGGGTAATAATTCCCCTCTTATCACAACCTTTGCCTCTTCCCACACAGCATTCCAGCTAACCTCTCCATTGTCATTTCCATCAAAATAATATTTTCCATCGCCTTCTTCATCTCATCCCAGAGGCTGGACTGGCCATAGCGGGCACCAGGCGTTTTCCTTGGGGGCTGGGAGGCTGTGGGCGGTTTTGGACCCGTGGGGGCTGGTTTTGTTACAGGGGGCCGGTTTCACAGCTGTGGCGCAATATCGGCCCCCTGTAACAAAAGCGTCAGCGGTGCAGAGGGAGTGGTGCTTCCCACTCGCACCCAAAACCCCCAGGGCAGGTTTCTGTCCCCACGCTGGCCGTACTCATCACCTAATACTTAGTCCTTCATTAGTCAGCCAGGGTCTGCGTGTTGGTGCTTGTGGTATAATTAGATCTTTTAACTCCTATAAAGTTTGTACTGTGCATTGATGCTATAGTTGGAAGGCTCAGTAACTAAGATATGTGAGCTAGTTGTTAAAGGGCCAGAAGCAGTATCTGTAAGATCAAAATCCCGCCTCAGTCAAAAATTATTACTATGTTTGACATCATGTGTCTTTTTAATATCCGTGGTAGGTAACACGTTTTTTTAGCTTTCATATTTGTAGACTTGCATTTTATTTTGCCCTTGACAATCTATTTTTCTGCAAAAGGCACATTTTATTTATATTTTCCTTGTTTTATATAATGTATTTTTTTAACCAATGTGATGAATTTTGATCTTCGTATCACCTCTTCTCTCGTTTGATGGCAATAGGGATTCCAGTGCCTGCAAACATTGTCGGGGAACATGTCTTGTATTGTTCGGAAAGAAAGTATTTATTGATTTCCATGTGTCCTATTATCTTCTGTTTGTCCTGTCATCTTCTGCCCCTTACAGGGAAATCACTGTCCATTGCTATTGAAAGTGTTGTGTGGAAGGGTGCTGGTTTGTGATACTTCTCAAATATATCAACTTTATTCACATATTCTTTCTTAGCTTGCATTTTATAAATGACCTTCAAGCTCCTGAAACAGGAAGTGACATCAGAGGAAGACAGGAAATACAGTCCATGCATTCATTACGGCAGCAGAGGGAAAGGTTGCATTTTAATGTTGGTTGGAAGTGAAAGACAAATAAACTGATTATTTTTTTATTTTACTGCCTCAATAGTTTTGAAAACTGCACTTTCCACCCTCTAGTGATGTCATTTTATGATAAGAAAGATCATGGTACTTTGCACTGTGCGACAGATGGAAAAGAATAATACTTGTAAACACTTCCCGAATGCGTTTAGTGGAAAGAGCGGTTAAGTGCCAAGTCTAGCAGAAGGCAAACTGCAGTAAAGAACAGCTCATGCATGTATATTTTTAAAGTGTCTGTCCTTGAATCACTCTTTGCACCCCTGATTTATCTGAACACATCTTTTTTAGATGTACATATAGACGGCCCAATGTGACCTGCCGGTGGCATAACGATTTCTGAATGGGCTGAACGGGACAATCGTCGGTCCATTTTTAGCTTAACATTGTATTATATTTCTTCATTATTACTAATATAGAGAGCTGCTGGCCTCCTTTCAGTTACTTCACAGCAAGCTTGGAGTCTAATGAGGTCGGCCAGTGAACGTTTTAGCCTGCGACCCTTCTTCTGTGATGTGTTCAATTAAGCCCCACTCTGAAAAGTTCAGTTTTCAAAACTTGACACAACCACAAGCGATGGGTGTCATATCACAGATGCAGGTCAAGGGCTTTCAAGAGTCCAGGGCCTGGACCGTCCAAAGCTCAGCCTCCATGTTTCATCCTTTTGAAGGAGCAGTGGACAATCGGATTGACAGATGTTGAGTTTAGGACTATGATGGGGAAGCAGATAGATGGCACTGCAGTTTGTGCACATTAGGTCGGCCCTTTACCTCAGTATGCTTTGTGGATGGTATGGAAGACCTTGAATTTAAACCCGGTGTCTGCTTGGAGCCAAGTAATTGCTTTTAGGATTTATTTGATGTGATCCCTCTTACGGAGATTTATGCAAATTCTGGCATGCTGGAGTTGCTAGAGTCTGGTAGTGAGTTGATGGGTAGACCAGAGCAACTTATGTTACAGTAGAAAATGTGAGGTAAGACGATAGCTTTCGTCAGCTCCTCTCTTTGGGCAATGTAGAGGCCAGTGTGAGTTTTCCCCAAGGGTAAGAACTGCAGGTTCACATCCTGTGCAGTGCATTGACTCAAGGTGCAAAGGTGAGGCAAAGATCAAAGAGAACCCCATGTTTCACCCCTTTAAGGAACTAACAAGATCTGAGGGCAAGACAAAGGGTAGTGCCACACAGAGCCTCCAGTTACTACAAAGTAATACTTTTGGTGTCAAATATACACAGGGACCTCTTCTTCATCCAGTGAAATACATGGCCCAAGGAACGATGCTGGTTGGATGCCCTGCATCTTGCTGCTGGTTGCAGTGGATGTATGTGTCCTCAGCTTCACTTCAAGGTTCACCTGGTACAGGCTGATGAACTGTGTCAGGTGCTGCACGTAGGATTCAGAATGTGACCACTCTTACTTAATTCTGGGTCTTAGGTATTCATTTGTCAAAATTAGAGTAAATGGTATTCTAGATAGTCGTTTGCTTTAACTCTGACCACAAGTGAAAATATACAAATCTCAATGAAAAAAGGTGAATATTGCCAGAGCATAAATGGATGTCCACCCATTATAGACATTTATAACCAGCTACCTGATTCAGAAAAACGTCTAGGTGCACGTGAGCAAAACTCAGGAGTAACATTAGTTTTTGAAGTATCTCCTGGGAGTTCCACGTCTGTTCGAGGCAGCTCAAATGGGGAAATTAAAGATACTTCCGGTAAATTCATGTATGAAGTCAAGCTTGATGGTTCAGTGGACTAATGCAGTCCACTCCAGGAATTTCTACTTGACCTCATGGTCCCAGGTTTGAATCCTGACAGATTCCCTCAGACTCTCATCTTTCCAAGGTTGATGGAATGAGTGTTGTTGAGTTGGGTAGCAGTAAGCATCTGTTATTTAGCAGCAGGATACCTCAGAGGGTCACACGTGGGTTTTATAAATATGCATGCAATGTTTCACATTTTCGGAGACCTAAATCTCATTTTTATAAAAAAAAGGTTTTGTGAAGTGGGTCCAACATTTTTTTCTCAGTTTACAGTAAAGTTATGAGATGAATCCAGGCCATTTCTTCAGGAACACCATGTTTCACCCTGTATTTTAAGAGTTGCAGGCAATGGAATCTTGTAGTGCTCGAGATTTATTTGTGACAAAACCTGGACTGCAATAAGGTGCCTTTGATACCAAGAAGTCATCATGTGTTCTTACTGTAGAAACACAGCTTCATGCTTCAATAGAGCCAAAACAATCTACCAGTTCAGGTATTTATTTTTCTATGCCCCTGATATCCCCTCTTCCTAGCAGTAATTTAAAATGCCCATTACTTCTTCCCTTTTTTTTATTTATAGATCCCCAGCAACACTTTTTCGGCGTCCTCAGCATGTATGTGCTGATTTTGTTACATGCACTCAAGTAATCGGTTTAGTATTATGATGGTTGATTATATATATATTGTACCTGTGTATATAGTATTCTATTAATTGTACCTTTTTTCTATGTTACCCCTCCATTCTTTCCCCCTCCCCAATTACAGATAGCATCTTTTCTTGCTCATATATAATAGGAGTCCTGAAGATGATCCCGTCATCAATAGGGATTGAAACGCTGTCCATTAATTAGGTGAACTCGATGAAATTTGTATCTTAACTTTTTCTTTGGGTCGCCTGTTAACAAAGCTTATTGATACACAGCTATTTCCCTATATCACATTAGTATGTCACTGTTCTGAGCACCGAGAACAAGCACTTTTCCACCTCACTGAAAGTTGTTATTTATTGTTGGATGAAAATTTGTAAATATATATGATTATTTAAGTGTAAAAATAATGCCTATTTGATTTCAATAACATTTTGTTCTTATTAGGGACTATTGTTCTCTCTTCATGTTCTTTTCCTAGACATTCTTTTGACATTCTCAGTTTCCCAACATGTCTTATCTTTCTCTTCATTATTTCATTGCAATGACACTTTTCTTTTAGGATTTTTGCTTAATGTGACTGCAGACAGAGTGCAGAATAATGGGAATAGCACAATGCAGGTATAGATCATTAGGTAAATCAAATGATTGTGCAATATGTATTAGATATACAATAACATTATGGTTATAGATCTTTACACAAGTCCCATGATTGTGCAATAGTTATTGGATTTACAATCCCATTAAAGTTATAGACCCTACACAAATCCCATGAGGGTGCAATAGTTCTCAAATACATATTAGACCCAGCCATTTCTGGCTTGCTGGGACGCATCAAAGCTAGACATAATTCACTGTCCTAGATAGGATGAGAATGATATACTTATCCAATAACCCATGCTCACCCTTGGGTAGCTTGGCACCAAGCAGTGAGGCTTATCCTCAGGGTCAAAGTGTAAAGTGTTGGTACAACACCACCCTCGCAACACACTGAGAGTACATATGAAAAGACTCCACACCATATGTATAAAACACTGGTCTTGGTATTAAACACACAATGAAATCAAAACGACATACACATTGAAAATATGCTTTTCAGTTATATGCAATTGTTAAACTCTCCCATTAGCAGCAGAAAAGCATGACCATACATGTACTAGTCATAGGTATTCACCTGCCCCATCATCCCCCCAGCCTGTAAAGCACATACGAAAGTCACAGACACCATTTCCCAGGGTAACGACCTGGCAGACCGAACAGCTAAATCGACAGCCCAGACTCCAACGGACACGACAAAGACAGAAGTACCATCACTGACGAATAACATGACAGTTAGGGATTCCTCACAAGATGTGCTCGACATACAGACACATGCCACTCCAGACGAGATAAAGAAATGGACCGAACAAGGAGGGGTCCTGACTGACCAGGGTTGGATGACAAAAGGCAAAGCTACATGGTTTCTCCCAGATTCCATGGTTCAAATAATGGTAAACACAGCACATAGTCCAGCACACTTAGGAGAAAAGGCTATGCTAGACAGTTTACAGAACATTTGGTTTAACAAACACCTGCGTGCAGCAGCGAAACAGAAAGTACGCACCTGTATGATCTGTTGCCAGTTCAATCCAGGTAAAGGCATTCCGGTGGAACAAGGTGGATTCCATCCCCCTGAACACCCTTTTGAAGTCCTCCAGATGGATTATATCCAGATGGACAGATGTCGAGGATACAAGTATGTCTTAGTAATTGTATGTGCACTATCCCGATGGACAGAAGCATATCCAGTCCCAGATTACACTGCTGTAACAACTGCCAGGCAGTTGGTCCGAGAGTATTTCCCGCGATACGGATTGCCACGTGTCGTGTATTCAGATAATGGTCAGCCATTCTCCTCCGAGTTAATGAAACAAGTATCGCTTCTCTTAGGGTACCAGTGGAAGTTCCATTGTGTACGACATCCTGAGGCAGCCAGACTCGTAGAGAGACACAATCAGACCCTCAAGACCAAGTTAGCGAAAATCTGTGTAGAAAAAGGCGTAGATTGGATGGTAGCCTTGCCAGTTGCCCTCTTTTATATGCGTATGGTAGCTCATTCCAGAACAGGATTGTCTCCTTATGAAGTAATTTTTGGTAGACCGCCAAATATGTGGGGTACGCCGATGCCCAAGAAAATAACGGATGTTGACAGTAATATGCTGACAGATTACCTGGCTTCCTTGATGTCTGCACTCCTATCTTGTCGTTCACAGGTTGCAGCCGCCTTCCCCGACAACACCCAAGTGAAATAGCACGCTGTTGTCCCTGGGGATACAGTCCTTGTACGAAACTTCGACCGATCAAGCCCTCTCGAGCCCCGCTGGAAGACGCCCAAGCTGGTACTTCTAACAACAAGGACTGCAGTTAAGGTCGAGGGAAGGAAGGGCTGGATCCATGCCCAGCATGTTAAAAAATTCCATGGGAAAACAGAGACTGTAATTAAACCAAAAGACTGCCTCGAAACCAGTGACTCAAAACCCCCTTTGTTAGAAAAAACTCCGCAACAGGAATATAAACTAAAATTACGGTCTAGTAAGTCAGACGGTTTAATTGTTTAAGTCCCTCTCGGGTGAAGCGGTTAGACAGGTTCCTGACATGTATGAGACTGTAGATCAGAATAGTATTAGACAGAGAGATAAGAGAGTGAAATACTGCAAGTCCCTTCACAGTAGATGTATAGTAACCCTGATTATTATGTTTCTTCTAAGCATATCAGTTATATGTATCAGTTTAACGCTACATGTTTTCTTTCCACCTCTTGCTTCGCATACACATTCTTTTTCCAATGACACCACAAAGCACGTGTTCAGTGATCTGCCACCTCATGAACTGTCATATCGTCTAGCACTACGCAATAATACTTTTATTCGAATGTTGCACCATTCTCATCAGGCCAGCAATGTAACGAATTGCTGGGTATGTGGCCGACTCCCACCTTACCAGAAAACAAAGGGAGTCTTGCCTCTCTTTCCTTTCCCGTTTACGCATAATGGTTCATGTGGAGCATGGTTTGCTCGAATGTCCTCACTAGACAAAAAGGTTACGGATTCCCCTAGCAATTGGGTACGGGGTGATTTCAACAAAGTAATGAATGAGGCATGTTACCCAGACACAGAGGGTCTTCCCCAAAGGAAAGGAACAGATCTAGAAAATGAGGTATATGAACAAGGAAATGCTTCCCTTAACTTTATGATTTTAAATGTCCAGTCTGAGAATAACACAAGTTCGCCCTTCATATCAGTTCTACCCGTAAAAGGTGAATTATGTATTAGAAAACGGGGATCAGTACATTTAGGACACAGTGATTGTAAAACAGTAGTCGAGTTTAATGATAAAGGAAAGTCTACTTTCAAAGCATCCCGCCATTCCTATTTCATTTGTGGTCAGACAGCATATATTCATCTGCCTTTGGACTGGGGTGGAACATGTTATATAGTGTTCCTTTTGCCACCAGTTTTTCTAGCCCCATCCCATTATCATCGAGATTCCCGACTAGTACACGTTAGAACTAAGAGGGAGACAGATTCCCTAATTGTCGATCAGACTGAAACAACTTTGGAGCAATATACAGATTTTAATAAAGGATTCTTTTTCTTCATAGGTCCCATTCAAAACAGTAAATTAATACGTAGGTTGACAAGAACCCTTGAAGCAGTAATAAATGAGACTGCATCTGCTTTAGCAAACTTAACGGAGGAGCAGTCTGCTATGAGACTTGTCGTTCTTCAGAACCGCCTTGTTCTTGACGTCATCCTGGCAGATAGGGGCGGAGCTTGTAGAGTCATCGGATCCAGTTGTTGCGTGTTTATTCCAAATAACGCGCCCTCCGTGTATGCAGCAATAACCAGACTACATAAGATAGCTCACGAGATACATCAGAACCCAGGCACATGGACTTGGTCCGGTTGGCTCTGGAATGTAATAGCAGCATGGGGATGGAAAGTACTGTCATTCATAGGAATAGCGCTGCTCATTCTGTTCAGTTGCTGCCTCTGTCTACAATGTGGCCCAGCGATTTGAGGCTTGTGCGCCACTGCCTGTATTCCCCATCAACGTATCCAGAAGAGAAAAGATGAGCTGATGATGCAGTATGACCATATACAAGGTCTTATGCAAATAGATGTGACTTGAAGGGAACGTAGGGGAGAAGGAGGGAATGAGGAAAATTGAATTTTATATGGCCAAGTATGTCCCCTATCGTGTACCCCAACGTTCAATGTACATGTATGACATCCATGCATTTTACCTCTATGGCCAAAATGAAGACGCATATGCATTTGCGTCCAACGTTAACATGTCAGTTATTAGGCCCTCCATGTTAGAAACGATAATTCTGCTTTTAAGCCTATGTTGCCAACGTCTTTATAAGATGCACCCGTTTTTGTGGCCTAGTCGAGCTAGGACCCGAATTCAGCCTCCTGAATGCTCTGAAAGATGCAGTTTAGTTATTCATTCATGACCTCTCCCTCACTTCCTACTCAGCCGAGAGGTGCCCGGTCTGGCCTGCCAAGACAGTATTTTGCCTACAGTTATCTGCTCTGCTCCACAGAAACGCATTCCTGCTTAATGAAAAGGATAAACATATTCAGCCTGCAGAAGATAGGGCCTAGCCTTCCTGTCTCCATTCAAGTGATTCACAGAGCTCGCATCCATAGAAAGTCCACAGCCCCCATGCTATGCATGGAGAAATATAGGCCCATACTAGTTTTCAATGATGAATAGCCTTTGCCCGAGCGACCTTTAAGTTAGATAATATATTCTCCGAAACTAAAGATACTAAAGATACTAGATAGTACTCGAGGTACAGGTCGTTCTGACATCCAAGACTCCTCTACTAGCACAAAAGTCAACCCCCTCCTGTCTCCTCCAGCTACACGTCTGTTACACGTCACGACTAGGTTACGCACACACGTAGGGTAAAGGTTCCAGCTGGACATTCAGACCCCTTCCATGACCCCATCCAAGCCATACAGACCCCCTCCAGGTATCCACCCACCTATGACACACTTGTGACTTACCAAGGGAACGCCTACATGTACGCCCTCTTTCACGCCTATGTGTTCTTATCTCTCTCTCTTTCGCTTGCTCCACCTTCTCCATGCAAGTTAATGTACATTTGTACTATAAATGATGTACTCTGTGAATAAACGTTAGATTTCGATCCTTCCTGAACCTTAGTGGTGATGGAACCCGATTCTCCATTGGCTGCAGCGAATGTAATAAAGCCCTTCTGAAACGGACGCCACGGACTCTGCCTCTCATTAGATATATGCTTCTTGTTAATGTATAGAAATTATGTATGGGGTATTAATTTATACCTCCCCTGTCCTGACACCAGGCTGGCTGATTAAGCAATGAAGTGTTCTGAAGTCCTTTGTTTGAAGGCAGAGCACAGCCTATTGAATTGCAAGTGGGGCTGTGCCCAGTTCTGCCACCCCATCCTGCCACTAATGACCCATGCAGGCACACCTAATCCTACTATTGTGTAGCTGCCTGGGAGGAATAAACAGGGTCCAACTGCCAACTACACCCAGTCACGTGACCAAGTAACAGGCCGCAGGCACCACTTTGCTAGAACAGGAAAATGCCAACTTTCTAAAAGTGAGCTTTTCAAAACTGCTACTTAAAATCCTACTTTACCACTAAAGAGAATTTTAAATTACAATTTCTCAGACACCAGACATGAAAGTCCTACCTGTTTTCAATATAAATTTACTACTTATTAAATGTAATGAGGCAACTCAATGTTATCCTATGGGAGAGGTAGGTCTCATAGTAGCTAAAAATTAATTTGTGCTTTTCACTATAAGGAAATGTTCACCCTAAAAGTATATGTTCAACCTTTTAATTTCAATGTACCCAATGTACCCTGCCCTAAGTGCTGCAGGCCCACTAGTAGCCTTTCACTTTTCAGCCTGGGTATATGGAATACCACTTTACTAGGGACTTATAAGTACATTAAATGTGGCAATCATGTGTAAACCAATTTTACCATACTTTAGGGAGAGAGCCCAAGCACTTTAGCATTGGTTAGCATTGGCAAAGTTCATAGAGTCCTTAGGCCAATAAAAACAATTTCGGCAAAAAAGAGGAGGGGTGAAGGCAAAAAGTTTGGCGGTGACCCTGCAGAGAGAGCCAAGTCTAACATTAATAATTTCTCCATCATATAGATATTCCAGATCTTGCTATACCACATATGCGGGCGATCTGTTGTTTCCAAACATGCACCATTGTAAGTCTGGCTGCCATTAGTAAATGTGAAATCAATTTACCAGTCACTGTAGTCAATTGGTAGATGCTGTTCACCCCCAGGCCACTGAATAGCACGATTATGCCCTGTTGGTGCAGTGCGAACCCACTCTATCTTCTGAATATGATATAACATTTCTGTTCAAAATGTCTGGGCATGCACTAAAGTCCACCTCATAAAGATTAGGGCACCCCTTTTCCCACAATTCTTCCAGCAAGTGTCTAGGCTACCAAACATTCAATCTAGTAGGAGATAAGTGCCATATAGGCAATAGTTTGTACCCAGGTTCCTTGTGTTTAGTTGCTGTATACCATATTTTAGCCTAGCTGTCCTCAAGTACCTAAATGCCTACCTCCCCAGACCTCTTTCCTGCTGGAGCTGAGGCTGAGTTGTTGGCCACTTATGTTACATGGAAGCTAGGTAATTCCTTTTTCAGGGCTTTTATTATGGGACAGGGCTTATAGTTGTTTTTTCTCTCCTGCCAACTCTCCAACTCCTCGAGAATCCTCCTATTGTAGAAGTTGTCAGAAGACATCCTTTCTACCTGGTCCGAGGCCATCTTGAATTTCTTCCTTGTGATATAGCTGTACTCTTAAGAATACATCAAGGGAAGGTTGTCATTCCATCTTTTGAGAAAACACATGGAGATGACGGATGGAGAGCTGAAACTTTTCAGAAACTCACCCCCAGTCACAGATCTGGGTTGAATCAATCATCGTTCTTTAGCTCACTTTGCCATCCCAGTTCAGACACAGCTACATAAAAATCAGTCATGACCCTGTGCCTCATGGAAACAGTCCAGCCTGAACTACCAAGCCATGTCTTCCCTGGACCAGAACCAAGCATCCTGGGACCAGTTTTTTTTAGTTTTGAGTGCTTAAAAGTTGCGAAACATAGTTTATAAGGAAGTGGTACCTCACCCCTTAGGGAGGGCAGTCCACTTTAACTTTTCAATCAATGTATTTTAACATTTACATTCCATCACTTTGGGATTCAGAAATATTTGCAAATTGCGTTTACGGTTTTAATGGGGACACCACTTTAAGGAGTACAGTGGGGAAGGAGGGTTTTGTTACAGTTCTTCCTCTTCCTCACGTTCTTTCTTGTCCATGGATGAACTGTCTCTTAGCAGGCTGAGCACCATCCTGCGGCACCCTCCTCTGTTTACCACCTCTCTATTGGTCACCAGGGGGGTCCTGGCATACAGGAGAATGTACTTCATACAACAGAGGAGTCTCCAGCACTCCTGGATAGCTTTCTCTGTGTGTGTCCCTGGAAATAGCCATACAGCATGGACTGGTCCATAATGTTCTTGTAGAAGATGAGGTGTACCAGTTCTTGTTGTAAGGCAGCCCGTAGTCTCTGGGCAAAGGGGCAGGCCCTGAAAAGATGGTGTGCAGATTCCTCTTCGTTGCATCCCCTTGGGCAGTTCCTGTGCAGGTACAGGCCTTTGCTGTGCATGAATGACCTCACTGGCAGGCACCCCTTCACGGTTATCCATGCAATGTCCTTGTGTCTGTTGGTCAGAATTGGGGAGGATACATTTCCCCACACGTGCGTTGCCGTTGCTGGTGGCAGGTAGTTAGTTCAGTGGTGTCCCTGGTCCTAATCAGTTTGTGGATTGTCTTGGGCTTCCAAAGGCTAGAAGTAACACAGTGCAGCTCAAATTCCTCCACAACCGTTTCTACCTCCCTGTAATACCATGGGAGGTCCCAGTTGAATGTCATAGCGTTCTCCCACTTATCCCATACCAGCTGTCTCCACACCAGTAGGAGGAAAAAGCGAAATACCTTGTAGGCGGAGTGGTCCTTGTTCACATTTGACAGGGTTATTCGGATGCAGCCACACACAAAGAAGGCCCTGAGGATCAATGAGATGTCGGGGACTGCCTTCCCCCCTTTTCGATGCTCCTTGTGCATGACTGACCTTTTCACCCTGTCCATCTTTGAGTGACAGACAAAATGGAACACTATGCTGTTGATGGCTTGTGCTACGTTGGCCAGGAGTGGCCAGGCCTGTGTCAAATACTGCAGCATGGACAGTGTGTCGTTCCTGAGCACCATAGCCTTCCCTTCAATGCTCAGGTTTCTCAGACTCTAGAGGCCTAGTTTTTGCAGCACCTTGGCCAGGCGTTCGCTCCAGCTCTTCGCAGCCGCCCCTGGTCCTCCAAACCAGACGTCGAAGATCTTTATCAGTCCTGCCTCGATGGGGAAGGGGAGAGGCTTGTTGCAGAGGTCCCATCACCCGAAGAGTTTCTCCTGTGACTTGTCCACGTTGATTTTCGCCCCTGATGCCTTGCCAAAGTCTATGTACGCTTCAGCAGGGATTGGACTGATTTCCCATCCGCACTGAAGAGGGTGACGTCGTCCATGTAACAGGCCTCAACAGCCAGGCTAGCTTGAATCCAGTGGAAAAGTGAGCAAGGGACCCACATTTGGGCATACCCTGCCTACTTAGGGCAATCAAAGCAAACACAAAGAGACGATGGACGGAGCGCTGAAACTTTTCAGACACTCACCCCCAGTCACAGATCTGGGTCTAATCCATCATCGTTCTTTAGCTTACTTCCCCACCCCAGTTCAGACACAGCTGTATGCAAATCAGTCTTGACCCTGTGCCTCTTGGGAACAGTCTTTGCTTTGTTCGCCCTATGTTGGCAGGGTATACCCAGACCTGGGTCCCTTTCTCACTTTGCCACTGGATTCAAGCTAGCCCGGCTGATGAGGGCTGTTAGCCCAAAACCGGTCCCAGGATGCTTGTTTCCGGTGCAGGGAAGACATGGCTTGGCAGTTCGGGCTGGACTGTTGGCATGAGGCACAGGGTCAAGACTGATTTGCATATAGCTGTGTCTGAACTAGGGTGGCGAAATGAGCTAAGAACGATGATGGATTCAACCCAGGGTTGGGGGGGAGTGTCTGAAAAGTTTCAGCGCTCCATCCATCATCTCCTTGTGTTTGATTCGATCTTTTGAACCTGGTGTCTGTGATTCCTGACTGAAAGACTTGGTTAGGTATTATTGGTGACGTAGGAGAAGGAAATGTGGTAAACCCTTCCCTTCGTGCAAGCTCTTGCCAGTATTCCATGAGTATTGTCAATGTGGTTAGGAATGATCTTGTCCCTGACGTCGCTCTTTGAGGCAGCTACAATAAATAATTCAGAGGGATAGGGAAACATTCTGCTCTACTTGAGCCCATCCTTCTGCCAACTGTGTTGTGGTTCCAATCAAGTGCAGATTGAATATGGGTCACCTGGACGTGGGCTTTTATATTTAGAAATCTCCAACTGCCATCAAATATACTTCAAAATAGTGTAGTCCTAAAGACCCAAGGGGTGCGATCCCTCCAAATGTAGGACACTAGTTTCTTCTGGATTTGGTCTTGTACCATGTTTGGAAACCTAAGTGGAAAAATCTGTGATACATATAGTAGGCGAGAAAGGAAGTGCATTTTTTAAACACGTTATCCTTCCCAGGCAGGACATTTCCAGCGCGCTCCAGTGATCTAAATCATTGTATAAAATCTGAAGCAAACTGAGGCTGTTACTTTGATAAATACCTTCTGAGTTTTGAGGCAAATTTATTCCTAAGTATTGGATGGGACCCAGCGTCCATTTAAAGCTGTTGGTCAATAGGGACTTGTGGGGTTTCTTGATGCAAAACCGCTATTCCCACTACAAATTATTTTGTGTAAAAGGTTTTTGAGCAGAGACTTCAGCAAGTAGTTGGTTCTTCCTCTGGTACTGGGAGAGACAAATTTGGTTCAGTAAAAAAACAGAGGACTTTATCGGTTTCTAGAGACAGCTTAAATTTCTGATTATCTATAACTGTCCTTTTTATGTTCAGATTAAAGATCTCCAATGATAGGGAAAATATCAGGGGTAACAAGGGCCACCCCTGTCTAGTACCCCTTGCGTTTAGGGAGTGTATTGGAATAATACCCAGTTACCTTGTTCCTGGTGCTGACTTCTTATAGTTGACCAATAGTAGACACTTCATATTTGAGCTTATGAGTGTCTTAACTAGGATTTTAGTGATGTAAGACCAGTAAAGGTGGTCAGAGGCCTCTACGTGTCTAGAGAAAGAAGGACCTTTGACTGCTAAGCTGTCTCTGCCACTTAGCTGTCTTCACCAGTTGGTTACTGCTGATCTGGTATCATCGTACATAAGGCCTGACTGATGGGAGGAGATCAGACAAGGCCAAACTGCATGCAGGCATGTGACCAACACTGATGCAAAAATCTTCATATGATTGTTGAGAAAGGGAATGGGTCAATATTAGGAACAGGAGGTGGGATCGTTCTCTGGTTTTCCAAATAAAGTAAGTTGTCATTCTCTCATTGTATCTGTTACTACTCCAGTGGTCAATATGTGATTAAAAACCTTTTCCAGTGATTCCTCCAGGACATCGCAAAACTTTATAAAAGGACCTCAACAAGCCATCAGAGCCAGGGACCTTAATGCCTGACAACCATTTTATGGCTGCTTAATCTTCTCATTTAAGATATCCTCTTCTAATGAGATTCAGTGTAGCTTCCAGATATTGCCCCACCAACAAAGATGTATAGAAGAGCCAAAGGCATCCATGATTTCCTGGGTCTTGGTGTGGCTTATCTCCTTTTCATCCCTAATACCCATAATATCATTCTTAGTGTGTATCTAGCCTGTTCACTTTGTCTCCCTTCTCATTGTAAAATTGATTTATATACAACTAATTCTTGGCTGCATCTCACAACAGAAGTGGTTCTAGCTCTCCCCTAACCTTTTGCAGCTCTCTGTATGTTCTTAACGAGTTACTCCTTTTATGCAAAGATTCCAAATGCTTTAGGGTAGTCTCCAACTCCTGCTTCCTCTGCTTCCATATTCTTTCTAAGAGTGCTATATGGGATGGGGTATTAATTCCCCTCTTATCACAACCTTTGCCTCTTCCCACACAGCATTCCAGCTAACCTCTCCATTGTCATTTCCTCAAAAGAATATTCTATTGCCTTCCTTATCTCATCCCCAAGGCTGGACTGGCCATAGCGGGCACCAGGCGTTTTCCTTGGGGGCTGGAAGGGTGTGGGCGGTTTTGGACCCGTGGGGGCTGGTTTTGTTACAGGGGGCCGGTTTCACAGCTGTGGTGCAATATCGGCCCCCTGTAACAAAAGTGTCAGTGGTGCAGTAGGAGTGGTGCTTCCCACTCACACCTGAACCCCCTAGGGCAGGTTTCTGTCCCCACGCTGGCCGTGCTGATCACTTAATACTTAGTCCTTCATTAGTCAGCCAGGGCCTGCGTGTTGGTGCTTGTGGTATAATTAGATTGTTTAACTCCTATAAAGTTTGTACTGTGCATTGATGCTATAGTTGGAAGGCTCAGTAACTAAGATATGTGAGTTAGTTGTTAAAGGGCCAGAAGCAGTTTCTGTAAAATCAAAATCCCGCCTCAGTCAAAAATTATTACTATGTTTGACATCATGTGTCTTTTTAATATCCGTGGTAGGTAACACGTTTTTTTAGCTTTCATATTTGTAGACTTGCATTTTATTTTGCCCTTGCCAATCTATTTTTCTGCAAAAGGCACATTTTATTTATATTTTCCTTGTTTTATATAATGTATTTTTTTAACCAATGTGATGAATTTTGATCTTCGTATCACCTCTTCTCTCGTTTGATGGCAATAGGGATTCCAGTGCCTGCAAACATTGTCGGGGAACATGTCTTGTATTGTTCGGAAAGAAAGTATTTATTGATTTCCATGTGTCCTATTATCTTCTGTTTGTCCTGTCATCTTCTGCCCCTTACAGGGAAATCACTGTCCATTGCTATTGAAAGCGTTGTGTGGAAGGGTGCTTGTTTGTGAGACTTCTCAAATATATCAACTTTATTCACATATTCTTTCTTAGCTTGCATTTTATTAATTACCTTCAAGCTCCTGAAACAGGAAGTGATATCAGAGGAAGACAGGAAATACAGTCCATGCATTTATTACGGCAGCAGAGGGAAAGGTTGCATTTTAATGTTGGTTGGAAGTGAAAGACAAATAAACTGATTATTTTTTTATTTTACAGCCTCAATAGTTTTGAAAAGTGCACTTTCCACCCTCATGTGATGTCATTTTATGATAATAAAGGTCATGGTTCTTAGCACTGTGCGACAGATGGAACAGAATAAAACTTGTAAACACTTCCCGAATGCGTTTAGTGGAAAGAGCGGTTAAGTGTCAAGTCAAGCAGAAGGCAAACTACAGTAAAGAACAGCATATGCATGTACATTTTTAAAGTGTCTGTCCTTAAATCACTCTTTGCACCCTAGATTTATCTGAACACGTCTTTTTTAGATGTACATAGAGACGGCCCAATGTGACCTGCCCATGGCATAAAGATTTCTGAATGGACTGAACGGGACAATCGTCGGTCCATTTTTAGCTTAACATTGTATTATATTTCTTCATTTATTACTAACTAGCAGCCCGCCCCAGCGTTGCCTGGGGCAGAAAGGGTCTGGGGCAGTACACCCGCTCCCGCCCTGACCCCCTCCCGCCCCGACTCACTCGCACCCCCCTCCCGCCCCCCTCCCGCCCCGACTCATTCGCGCCCCCCTCCCGCCCAGACTCACTTGCGCCCCCTCCTGCCCCGACATTTTCATTTACTGCTGCCTCCTTCTTTCCTCCCCCTGCATCACAGTCTCACTTTCCCTTTCCTTACCTGTGCCGCCGCTCCTCACTGCACAGCCGCTCGTCACTGCACCGCCCTCCTCCTTCATCGTCATCACGCACGTCGCGTTGCCGCCAGCGCTAGGTCCCGGCCGGCGCTACTTTCAGGGGACTACTTTGTTTACAAACGTAATTTAAAAAAAAAAATTATATAGCCTATGTCCATCTACACACCCTGACATTTTCATAGATGTATCGGGTGTGTAGATTGGCGCTGTGGTTCCCGAGTTTACCTGGCCAAAAGGTGCAAGTTCTCTCTTTATAATAGTAGTATAGATTATTTAAGTGTAAACATAATGCCTATTTGATTTCAAAAACATTTTGTTGTTATTAGGGACTATTGTTCTCTCTTCATGTCTTTTCCTTGACATTCTTTTGACATTCTCAGTTTCCCAACATGTCTTATCTTATTCTTCATTATTTCATTGCAATGCCACTTTTCTTTAGGATTTTTGCTAAATGTGTCTGCAGACAGAGTGCAGAATAATGGGAATAGCACAATGCAGTTATAGATCATTAGGTAAATCAAATGATTGTGCAATATGTATTAGATCTACAATAACATTATGGTTATAGATCTTTACACAAGTCCCATGATTGTGCAATAGTTATTGGATTTACAATCCCATTAAAGTTATTGAACTTTGCACAAATCCCATGAGGGTGCAATAGTTCTTAAATACATATTAGACTCAGCCATTCCTGGCTAGCTGGGACACATCAAAGCTAGACATAATTCACTGTCCTAGATAGGATGAGAATGATATTCTTATCCAATAACCCATGCCCACCCTTGGGTAGATTGGCACCAAGCAGTGAGGCTTATCCTCAGGTCAAGGGGTAAAGTATTGGTACAACACCACCCTCACAACACACTGAGTACATTACAAAAAGACTCCACACCATATGTATAAAACACTGGTCTTGGTATTAAACACACATTGAAATCAAAATGACCTACACATTGGATATATGCTTTTCAGTTATATGCAATTGTCGAACTCTCCCATTAGCAGCAATAAAACATGACCATACATCTACTAGTCATAGGTATTCACATGCCCCATCATCTCCTCATCCTCATGAGCAACGTAAACCCATGTGTGTACTTCCCTGAGGTGTTCACGATCCAAGCAATCCCTCCCACATCAAAAGTGACAGAAGCACATACGCAGGCTGTTCAGAGGCTTTCCACTTTCCCACTAACACATTAGCATAGAACATGACATTCCCAATATCGCATACCCCATGCAGTTGTAATGGTCAAGGTTTTGTCTACGCGTTGTGACCCAGCCCCCAGCCACTGAAACGACACCAGCCAACGATACATGTTACACCCACTGGCGACGCTTTGATTACATTGTCTGGACCACCTAAAGCCGAAGGAAACAGTTACTGGTTTTTGTCTCTCCAGATTAGAGGTTCAGGCACCTAGCTGCACCTTCTGAGTGTGGGAACCAGATCCCCCGTAGGCAAAAGACTGTGACACCGGAAGCTGGTGCGCTTCCAAATTGAAGAAACGTTCCCCCCCCAGGTGGAGGTGTGAGACGTAGCTGCTCCAGGCAGCCATCCATGGCACGAAGAGACCCCTGGGGTCCAGTCATTATCAACAACAGAGTACCTTGTTGCATGGGTTTGGGGAGACGGAGCTGGAGAGAGGCCATGATATCAGGCATTGTCATCATCCCATTCTGGAGGTCAGAGACAGTCTAGGCTTCCAGCTCAGGTCCTCCGGAATTGGCAAACTTCCCCCAACACATCTTGGACACCACACGCTACAGAGTGCAAGCTAGCACAGGTTTCCGGTAGCAAGCACTGGTCCCTCAGACTATGCAAACTTTCCCAGCTCTCCTCGAACTCCTCATGTTCAGGCAAACCAGGTGGGCTGCTGATCTTTACGAGAAGACTCCTCTGTAGAGTGTGATTATGCCGTATGTTAGGAGGGTCCTTGTCCCCACCGTAGATCACTTCCACCCATTTCTGCTACACCCTGAATGGTTCTTACAATCTCATTGAAATGGGGAGATCCTTTCTGTCCATGGGATCTCTTGGACAGAAGGCCAGCCAGCTGGCCTTTGGGGAATGTTTAGGGACCCGGGTCATGACAGTTGTCAATTAGCTGAAGCCAACAACATCCATGCAAAATCCACCAAGTGATAGTCCCCTTCCTGGAGCAGGACAAGTCACAGACCACCACAAGTCTGTGGATAATCCAGTTGCAGTCCCTCCTGCCCCAATGGTTCTTCTTGTTGATGTCCCAGCATCAAACCAGCGTAGAATGGTTCCAATCCCAAAAGCGTCCCTAACTCCTGAGGGCAGAGCCCCAGTAGTTATACTCACAATGGCCTTTGAAGATGAGATCAGTTGAAATGCTCACCTTTGAAATGCACAGGTCCTCTCTAAATGTTGTCCTGTCTGCCATCCTACCCTGGGAGGGAGGCTCGATCAATAACTTTAGTGAGGCTAAGACCCTACACCTTGGAATGCAGGTGCCAATTCCACCCCCTCGTATCTTTCCCAGGAAGGCCTCTCAAATTCAGAGGTCTGCAGTTTTCTTGAGCCCCTAGTTTATGGCCTGCTATCAGGAATGAACAGATGTAGCTGTCCCCCCAGCACCCAGATGTGGATTGGAGATAAGCTGAGAGGCACACAGAGCCACGAGCACAGAAATGCCCTCTTTCCCAAAGTGGCAATTTCACATCAGTAATGTCGAACCCACTTGCACGAACAGAGCGGATTTGCCATTACTAACTCATCGATATCAAGCACTACACTGCTACTCTCCTGCATGTATAAAAATACTGCTCAATACCCTTACCACTGGTCCCCATGTTCATCAATGAGAGAATCAGGCCCCACTGGACCAAACACACTATCCGGTGCTATCACTACCAGTGGATGTAGCACACACGTGCACATGCCCTGCCTCCTCCTGACACTGCACCCTCCCCCCAGGGAATACTCTAGTGTGGCGAGAGACATGCAGAACCTTGGCAAGTCATTTTTTAAATGCCAAGCCGAGTAACAGTAACCTGCACAGACAGGGTCCGCCAGGGCAAACCTGTGGCATGTTTAAAGAGCTAACTCACTGGGTGGCTCAATCAGTGCTGCAGCCCCTTGGAGGTGCATTTGAGGTTAGATGCCCTAGGTATATGTCCTACCCCTAGATAAGGGTCATACAGCTAACTCACATCAGCCAATCACGTATACACCAATCACCAGTATGTATATGACGAGCACAACGCTTTGGCACTCAAAGTCCTAAGGCCAGCACATAGATCCGCGGAAAACCAGCAGAAGGAACAAAAGCAAAAAGCTGAGGGAAAGCAGCATAAAATGGGCCATTTACAACAATATTAAATATAATTGTGGTTACAGATCTTTGCACCAGTCCCATGATCTGTGAAAGATATTGATATTGGATTTGCAATCCAGTTATGGTTATAGGTATCTATACAAGTCCCACAATCAAGCAATAGTTATTGGATTTAAAATTCACTGATGGTAATGCATGTTTACACAAGTCCCACAATCAAGCAATAGTTATTGGATTTAAAATTCACTGATGGTAATGGATGTTTACACAAGTCCCACAAACGTGCAGCAGTTATTGGATTTACAATTCAGTTCTGGTTAAAGATCTTTACGCAGGTCCCATGAGGGTGCTATTGTTATTGAGTTTACCATTCAATTATGGATGTGGATCATTACACAAGTCCCATGACCATGCAGTCGTTTTACATTTACAACCACTTTATCCAGTATCCAGCACTATATGAGGGTGTAGTGGCCGAATATATTTGGCTTGGCATTAAGGAGTGAACATCATTCAACAGGGCCCTCCTAACTTCAGTATCAGAGATCTAATGAGCTGGAACAACTAGTGCAAATGCTGGCTGTGGCATGATATTTAGCAGAGTCCTACCAGAGAGGTGAGTCCTCCACATCTTTGTGCAGCACCAGACCCTTGTTGCAGGCACCATTGACCCGCGTGTGCTAGCTCCAATAAGTGCTATTGATGATCGTTCACTGAGTAAATATACTTGGGAACTATCAATAGACAATTTCCTGCTATCTGCTTTCTGCGTGAGCCAGGAGCACCCATTTAACTGGGTTAATCATGTGCATTTCAAGTTATATAATTGAGCCTCCTTCTAAAAGGACAATATAAGCTTCTATAAATACATATGTACCACACTGTAAGATGCTATAAACGCCAATGCATGGCTGCTTGGGGAAATCAGGGAGCTTTTTTCAGACCTTGTTCTTGGCAGTCTCTCAATCTGAATCTCCTAACAACGAAATACATAAAAATAAATCAGCTGCTGAAATGTTAGAGTATAACAGATGTCCGTTTCCCCCCTCAGTTAGTTTTCAAGTTTAAGTTCTCTAATTGTATCATCATTCTCAATTTTCCAAACTTCACATATTACTCTTTTTTTTAAAAGAATTTATTTGATTGCATTTTAACATACAGTATATTACAAACTCTGTATCATCATTTTTTTGTAAGAACATAGCCATCCCTCCACATATATTATACAACACCAGGAATTCCGCACAACTTTATATGCTATTAGGGAGGTCGCAGTGTATGGATTAAATGCTTCTGCCACATAATTACGAAAATGAAAATGAATAACAGTTGACGTATTTGTAATGATGCATTACATAAAATGTTTTTTAAAATGGGGTGTCGGGATGGTGACTTCCTGAGCAGGGACACACCTGAGGGGCTCGCGATCGGCTCCTCCACTTATGACTGCCCATGTCCCGACAGTCACTGAAGCTAAGCGCAAACCTCAGGAATATGGAAAGAACATTGGCAGCTTCCTGATCCACCACATAAATGTTGAACACTGCCTTAGCAGCCATCTTTTTGTTCATTCAGTCCTGCAAGATGGCGCTGGCTGTCTGAAGTGACGCATGGAAGAGAAGACTTGAGCGTTGGAGCTGCTGGAACTGGCATAATGACCACCTGTCACAGAAACACTGCAGCATCTGGGTTGAGGCTCCCCCCAGGGCGAACTTTATATCTTGCGGACATACACCTGCCTGCCTGCCTACGGAAAACAGCAAATACAACGCGGGTAGAATAAAAAATGCGCCTGAACCACGCATTACGTTTACAACCTAATGTCTTACAAAAACATGTGTTAGGTCAAGCGGAGTTGGACTTTAAAGTTTAACGCTTTTCCTACTGTTGCAATGACTGGAGTTGTAATAGGGAATTATACTATTCCATAGTCCAGCACCACCCTAAGGCAAGTCGTTGCAACGACTTGCGCTGTAAATGGAATGCGTGGTTCAGATGCATTCGGTGATCCGCCTGCGTTGTTAAGAAACTTGTGGAAAATGAAGGCGTGGTTTTGTCATAAAACCCCTGCCTACCATTGCGGGGAACATACTTTTCAACGCAGATTTTACTCCGCAGTACTTTTAGAACGCGTCCGTTACAACGCAAGTCGTAACCACGACTTGCGCTGGAGGGCGCTACAGGATAAAGAATAGTATATTTACTATTCCAACACCTTCCCTAGTATCCACGGGGACTGGAGTTAGAATAGTAAATTATACTATTCACTATCAGCGCCCCCCAACGCAAGTCGTTGTAACGACTTGCATTGTTAAAGACGCGTTGTAAAAGCACACGTTGTGACGGTACGTGTCATACCGTCATACATCCTACCATTGCACATGTTCTACTGGGTCGAGGAGAGTGTGGAAACCGATTTGAAGAGCTAGAGAAGAGCTGCATTTCAGGTGAGAGATGCTAGCCTGGGGGCTTTGAGGGTTTAGGGGCCCCCACCTGGGATGACAATTTGCTGAGGGAGAGCATCATATCAACTATCATCCTAGGAGGGAGGCGCCTTGGCAAATTGTCATCCAAGGCGCCGTCTCCTAGGATGATAGTTGGGACCATGCTGGGAGAAGCAGCGGACTCCTAGGATGATTCACCTTGAGAGCCTGATGGCCAGGTACAGTGAGCTTGATGCCACGTCAATAACACCCATTCAGATATGTACCCCTGTTCAGTAGGTGCTCCAGTTGTCCCAGTACACTCCTGGACGAGTTCCCTGGGACGGCACTCACTACTCAGGCTGTGTTCTGGGTACAACCGGAACCCTGGAGGACTGGCCAATTTCCATGCCACCACGGAAATACTCTTAAAAAGGGTTGACTCACTATTTCATATTGGTGAATGCGGGTAACCCCACTCAACAAGGTCATCTGACAATATGGCTCTTAAGAAGTAAAACTTAGTTTCTCCTTTACAATCCTTCAAATCAGAACTGACATATGGAATAAAATTAGACAGGTTGAATTACATGCAAGCTCTCAAGTCTGCAATAGGCTGTAAGCTAGACATCGTCAGGATTGACATTGACTCTCTAGGCAGCGTCTGCTGGACTTTGGGGAAAAGGTTGAACATATCAATGGAATTGCTCCATTACAGATTTAGCACTTGCAAGATGAGTTGGATGCTGTTGTGCTAAATATGATGATTTTGAAAGCCGTGTCAGTAGGGTGCTGAGGGTTTGGACACCAGGATCTTTCTGGTGGGTCTCTTCTGCACTGTTCTAGGGAAGAATCCACCTGAGGTCCAACTGGACAGTGTACACAGGATGGGCTCACTAGGTAATGCACCCTAACACAAGACCAGGGACGTTCTGGTAAAATGGTGGAAGGGTATACTCAGATGTGAGTCCCTTGCTCATTGCACCATCAGGATTCAAGCAAGCCGGGCCGAAGACGGCTGAAATGCCAGAAACCGGTCCCCGGAAGCTTGTTTCCTTCCCAGTATAAGAATTGGCTTGGTAGTTTGGTTTGCCCTGTTCCCATCATGCACTGGGACAGGAACAGACTAATTTGCATGTAGCCAGGTTCTGAGCTGGGATGGTGCAGTGAGCTAAAAAACTGTGATGGATCAAGCCCTGATCTTTGGACTGGGTAAGAGTGGTCTGCTTAATTCAGACACTCTGTTCATCACCACCCTCTTTTCTGAATCGTTTTGTCCACCATAAGCGTAGAAGGGTATACTCAGATGTGAGTCCCTTGCTCATTGCACCATCAGGATTCAAGCAAGCCGGGCCGAAGACGGCTGAAATGCCAGAAACCGGTCCCCGGAAGCTTGTTTCCTTCCCAGTATAAGAATTGGCTTGGTAGTTTGGTTTGCCCTGTTCCCATCATGCACTGGGACAGGAACAGACTAATTTGCATGTAGCCAGGTTCTGAGCTGGGATGGTGCAGTGAGCTAAAAAACGGTGATGGATCAAGCCCTGATCTTTGGACTGGGTAAGAGTGGTCTGCTTAATTCAGACACTCTGTTCATCACCACCCCCTTTTCTGAATCGTTTTGTCCACCATAAGCGTGGAAGGGTATACTCAGATGTGAGTCCCTTGCTCATTGCACCATCAGGATTCAAGCAAGTCGGGCCGAAGACGGCTGAAATGCCAGAAACCGGTCCCCGGAAGTTTGTTTCCTTCCCAGTATAAGAATTGGCTTGGTAGTTTGGTTTGCCCTGTTCCCATCATGCACTGGGACAGGAACAGACTAATTTGCATGTAGCCAGGTTCTGAGCTGGGATGGTGCAGTGAGCTAAAAAACGGTGATGGATCAAGCCCTGATCTTTGGACTGGGTAAGAGTGGTCTGCTTAATTCAGACACTCTGTTCATCACCACCCCCTTTTCTGAATCGTTCTGGTAAAATGTCATAGTTTTAAAGAGACATTTTAGTCGGCAAGATCAAAGAACAGTGTCTCATTTCAGGGTTTAGAATCTTCCTTGCTTCAGGACATTGTTCCCTCTACCCTCTGAGGAAGACAGAGCTTCCGGCCTATCACTGGCAAGCTGACGGTAGATCATACCAGTGGACTTTCCCATTTGGCATATCGTATCAATTCAAGGCGCAGCACTTCACCTCCATGAATGATGTGGCAATCTTGGTTGTTCTCGAATTGGATTCGAAACCAATGAATGGGTAAGGCATAGACGGTCGCTGAGTGGAGAGTGTTGAAAGGGAAGAGGCAATGAAGCAATGGGAAATGACAAGAGCACAGAGCAAGAATGGAAGAAAAAGAACTACAAACTTTGGGCTAATTTTTAGTTTCTCCCCTCACCGATATGACCTTTCAAACATTCCCACATCAGGCCTGGTCTTTGCTAATTGTTGGAACTGTGATACCATACTTCGCCATCCAACCCCTTCATTTTTTCTACTACTGAGCTGTCTCTTTTTGTGCTGATCTGAAGAGTTTGAAGGAGTTGTTATACAACAGTTGTAGAGTTCAGTGATGGCCTTGGTGGGTGGGGTTGAGGCTAGAGGGTAACTTCCTTGTCTGACACCCCAATCTTCCAATGAGAGGTAGTTTCCCTGGTGTTACACTGCTAGGCGGGTGACTCCCTATCTACTAGGCCAACTAATGCACAGAAAATATTAACTACGAACAGTTCTACAATCACGCACTGTTCTGTAGTTACTGTGTTGATATTTAAGATTCTTTATTGGTTTGAAGGGTTTTTGGTTTGGAGGAAAAAAGTATTTTCAAAAGGTCTCTTCTTGCATTCAGGGCAAATACTCCATTTTGTACAATGGTCCACAATGTTGAAGGGAGGGTTATCTTTTGTGATCCAAGCCTATTTCATGTTTCTTTTTGACTATGGTATCTTACTCCTTCCGATGCGCTAAACATTGTCTCTCTGAATGCCAAAAAGCCTGAACACTCTGACTAGAGATACAGTGCACCCTACTGCAGGTTGGATATGTCTTTTTTTTTCTTTTACAAGAAACACATTGAAAATCAAGTGACCAGTCCCGCCTTAAACATGAGCTAAATTCTACAGCCTTGAATTGATCCACCAATCACAAAGAGTAAACTCTTTTCCGCTAAGGATTGCTACACTTCCTTGCATATTGCATCAAAAATGATGAAGAATGAAGCTACCTGCAAGTCCAAGACCCTGATGGGTTTATTGGTGGCTTCTATTGGATACTAGCGCATATGTTGGCTCCTCGACCGAAACCCCTCTTTAAGCTTCATGAGAAGGTGTGCAGGGTTACTCCCTCTATGGAGGAAGTGGACCTAGCCTCCATTCTTAACCTGGGAAACGCTGAGAACAACATACATCTTAAACGCCAATCACCTGGATGAATATAGATGCAAAACCTTTTATGAAAATCCTGACGACAGGGCTTCATCCTGACAACGAGGCTGGAACCCCTGCTGCCCTATCTAATTCACCTGGATCATTCCTGATACATACTGGGAAGACAGCTCATGGCAAAGTGAGGAGGGTCATACACCTGGGCGAAAAGGCCAAAGTAAAAAATATTCCTTTGAGTGGGAATGCCCATGGAACGCCTACCCATGGCAGAGTAATGCAACCCGTTCTGCACTGCGTTACTACAAATTTATGGAGCCACTCAAAGTGGATATGGGTGGCTTAAAAAATATGACTTGCAGTTTGTGTCGTTCTTGCACCACATTCCGCGAGAGCGACACAAATCAAGTCTTAAATATGGCCCAAAGTATCTCTAAAAAAAAAAACTAGCTCAGATTTTGAAACTTGTAAAAGGATAGGAAGAGCAGTGAGATTCTAATGGAAAGCAAATAACTATTAGCTGAGATTAATGACTTCAAAGACTTCAAAGGAATCAAAAACAGACTAAACTAGAGAAGGATAAGAAGAACTTTAAGCTTGAAACCATCTGCCAATATCCGAGGGAAAACTTTTATTCAAGACTTTAGGCCACCAGATCATCAACTGAACACTTGGGCCATTCAAAACAAAGGTTCACTACCTTCTCTGATACATCAGGCCAGATCTTTTTAAGGTTTGACATCGCCCTTGCGCCCGCAAGTGGATGCAGGATGGCACAAAACCTAGAATGAGATTTACCAAGCCACGCACAGCCACCTTGCATGGCCTGATAAATCAGGAGTAACGCAGTGCAGCACAAGTGGCTGTCTTGCATTACTCTATTCCAGGGAGGCGTTGGGTCCCACACATCCACCCATAGATTTTGGCGCATTCCCAGACTTTCAATGAATGGTAGACCTGGGAATGTGTCAAACTGCTACACCTTCCCAGCAGAGGCATAATGAGGCGAAATATGTTTATTTCTCCTCGTTTATTCCTGTTTCAATGTGTGTTGTTTTCTGCAGTGCACGTAGAAGTAGGAACAAGATTCGGGCAATTATTTTTGTGCAGGAAGGTGTCCCTTCCTGCACAAAAACAAACCTGTCTGCAATGCAGGCAGCCTTGTAACATGGTGCAAGGGTACCTGCGTTGGCGCCAGAGAACACATAGTGCACCAGCGCAAGGAGAAGACAGGAATATGCCATATAATGTTACATATGGCACATTCCTGCCCTCTCCCTGTCACACAATGCAGCACAGCAAGGAGTCCGTGCTACATTGCGTGACATTTTGCTAAATCTGCCCCTTCATCTTCAGAATCATCTGCTGAGCAAGATGCAAGAATGCAGATGCAGGGTGTAGGAACCTCCACTCATACAAGATACACAGGACAACAACCTTTTTTAGGGAGAAGTTGGGGGAAAAACAAGAAGAGAACAACCTGGGAAATGAGAATGCACTGCAGGTTTTATATGAGATGACAAGTCTGATTCACAACATATCCCCATCGCACTGTCTCAAGAACAAACAGTAGCGCTATCCAAGGACTCTCTTTCATACCAGCAGGTCTGACTGAATTTGTCAATTTAAAGATTTAGCCCAGAGAATTCTTTTAGAAAAATTGTTTTCTCAGTTATTTCTAAGATAAAGAAGAATCAACGAAGACAGGAGTAACTGGATTGAAGATAAAATCTACATTTGTTCCCCCGTATTCAGAAACGCAGCATAAATCACCACCTTTGAAAACATTATGTTATCAGCAATAAGCCAATTGGGAAAAGTCAATTGGAAAAAAAATACTTTAAACCCACTAGTAGTAGTAGTAGTAGTAGAAAAGCTTTATTCAATTTTAGCAAAATGTAAAATCATAAAAGCAGCAACACAAAAAATCAATACATATAGTGCATAGAAAAACAGAACTTATCGCATATATATCATTACATTTAAGAGTTAACTGTAGGTACAGTAATTTTAAGAACAAATTAAACTTTTCCAGGAGTAACTGGATTGAAGATACAATCTACATTTGTTCCCCCGTATTCAGAAACGCAGCATAAATCACCACCTTTGAAAACATTATCTTATCAGCAATAAGCCAATTGGGAAAAGTCAATTGGAAAAAAATACTTCAAACCCACTAGTAGTAGTAGTAGTAGTAGAAAAGCTTTATTCGATTTTAGCAAAATTTAAAATCATAAAAGCAGCAACACAAAAAATCAATACATATAGTGCATAGAAAAACAGAACTTATCGCATATATATCATTACATTTAAGAGTTAACTGTAGGTACAGTAATTTTAAGAACAAATTAAACTTTTCCTTTTTCTGAATACACTCTTTAGAAAACCGACCATAGTGGCCACACACAGCTCATCATGTAACAATTGGAGATGCAGTAAGGCTGGGCGGCACTGGTACCGCGTTCCGCTGTTTTTCAGAAAAGGTTTAATCCATCGGGCTCTCTCTGTACAGTAAAATCCACAAAAGCAAATAACATGAAGGGTTGATTGTTCGGCCAACCCATCACATGGGCACTTACAGAGCATTTTGGTCCAATCATTAATTTTTGGAAATGAAACAAGGCGAAAGAAGATATCGAATCTAAACCTTGTGAGTAAAAACCTATCAAATCCCTTGGTACACCAATTCAAATAGGGTTGCATGTTACCAGATACTAGCGACATTTGGTGCCGCACGACCGAGCCCTTATTGAGCTCAACCCCGAGCCGCAGGGATTCCAGATGGTACTAGCAATTGTTCTTTAGGTCTTTCCTCGTGATCTTACATAACCCCTCTGGAGCAGTAAAGAACTCAGGTTTCCCCATATCTTGGCAAAACTTTTGAATATAGGTTAGCCATGCTATTTTGTTTGATTTATCCAGGGCCATAAAGCCGCGGATAATCTCTCTGTTCAGCTCCAAGTCAACTGCAGTCCAAACCCTGTGCCAAAGTAACAGTGGTTGCATCGCTATCAAATCAATGATATGACGAACACCCAGCTCAGCGTGACAATTATACACAGATAAACTAAAAGGTACAGCTAAAATAAACCTTAGAAAAGCATTTTCTACTATTTGAATTTCCCTTGTGTCTTGGATGCCCCAAACACCAGCACCATATATGGCCGTACTAACACATTTGGCCATATATATTTTAAGTAAAATTACAGGGGGTCTTTTACCCATCTTTCGTGAAAAAGCCATAAGTGCTGCAGTCGCTTTTTTAAAGGACAAGGTCCTACTCCTAATGGCCGGACCTCAATGACCCCCACCCTCCTAAGTATGAAAATGATTTAGTTGCCTGCACTTTCTCCCACGTGCAAACAACTTACAGGATTTGGATTTACCCCTGGCACACGTCATCACAAAGGTTTTTTCACATTCAGTTTCTGACCCCTAGAGTCCATGAAATTAATATAGGCATCTAGGGCTGTCTGCAGACCTCTCTCTGTCCTGGCCTTGATGACGGCATCATCCGCATATAATAGGGACACCACTTGTTTAGAGTTAATTCTGGGTGAGTCAATGACTTTAGATACCAAAACATCCTCTAAGTCATTAGTGTATAAATTAAAAAGAAGAAAGACAAGAACACACCCTTGCCTCACTCCACGCTTCACGTGGAAGGGCTTGGTGCACCCTCCTCCGGTTCCAAATCTCACCCTGGCCCTTGCCACAGCATAAAGTTGCCTTAAAAAGAAATAATGGCCTCCTCTACTTTAAGTTCTTCCAACACCTTCCACAGACGATCGTGCTTAACACAGTCGAAAGCAGCACTCAACAAATGCTGCATAAAATTTGCCCGCCTTAGCCTGCACATATTTCCCTTGAAGAAGTGTAAAGTTCAGGACCTGTTTGACGGTGCCCATCCCCTCACGGAAGCCGTACTGAACCGGGGACAACACTCCTGCTTCTTCTACCCAAGATAGTAACCGGTTCAGGACAACCCACCCCTGTGATCTTCATAAAGGAATCAAGAAGAGAGATAGGGCGATAACAAGAGGGACTCTCCCTGTCTCCCTTTTTGAAAATGGGAATAATAATAGAATCAGACCAGGTCTTGGGAAACCCCCGCTCACAACTTGCGTCCAGGACTCTCTTCAAAATGGGGGACCATAAGTCAACTGAGTGTTTAAAAATATCAATAGGAACCCCATCTAAACCTGGGGCTTTGCCTCCCCTACTCTGCTCAATAGCAGCAGACATTTCACCAATTGAGATACCCAAGTTAACTTGGCTAAAGGTCCGGGATACCTCCTTGTCCATATCCTCTATATCAGCTAACTTTAAAATCCCCTCCGGATTTTAGATTTCTGAAAAGAAGTCAATCCGAGAGTTTTCGCTGATAGCAACCTCTACCCTTGCATTATTGACTTCATTAAAAAAAGGTGCATTGACTGCGCGCCAAAATAGGGCACTGTCCTTGGATTGTGCGGCATTAGCCAGATTATTCCAAGCCTCGGATTTGATGTTATTCTTACAATTATTCCGAGCTAGGCAATAAACTTTCCTACAAGTAGCCACCTCTACCGGGTCCCTTACCTTATTGTGTAACGCGGCTATGAGGCAAGAATGCGCCCTAGAACAGGCAGCATCGAACCAGGAATTAGTAGTCGACCTAGAAGTATGATCTCTCCCCGGACGGGACAAACTATCTCGTATGGTCCGGGTAATAACCTCAAAGGCTGACAAAGTATCCTCGTGAGAGGTCTCTATGTCAAGACACCTTTCGATTGAGGCAAGGGATGCCCTGACTATCTTGGCATGCGTTACCTCCGGGTCGTTCTGACATTTAATAGCGTAGCCGTTTTGTCTGGGCATATCACAAATTTTTAACCAAGACAGTCTTTCAATCAGTGAACTGTGCTTAACCTGTGGTACAGTAATGGCAAAGGAGAGGGGAAGATGATCACTAAATCCTACAGAATGAGTGGTATAATCCGCAAACCAAGTGGCATGACTTTCAGAAGCAACAATAAAATCAATAATGGTGCCATGCCCTCTCCCCACAAAAGTTGCGCTAAACTCTACACAAGGGGAGCACAACCTGTTAACAAAATCTAAATTAAAAGATGCCAGCATATCATTCAAAGAATCACCCCCTTCCAGATGGGAAAAGTGTGGGGACGTGACTTCCGCACCCCCCCCTATGATTCCACAACCCCCCCGGTCTTGACCACACAGATTGTGGTTAAAATCCCCCCCACAAACGATAATGCAATCCCTTCCTTTTGGGGTTATAATCCCGTGAATTTCATTAATCATGGAAGAGACCAGATCTGGGACAAAGCGTTTATGCAAATTATTGTAAATGTTAATCAAAATGATGTCAACCTTGGAGACCATCCGAATTAATAGGATCTGATAGCAAATTCCCATCTTAACTACCATGATATCCTCAACACCCATCAGATTTGAAATATAAATACAAAGTCCACCCATATTCCTCCCACGTTTAGAGTGTAAAGCTGCAGCATAAAAGGTTCTGTACCCGTTTAGGTGAACAGGCTCAACGGACCAGGTTTCTTGAAGACACAAGAAGCCAAAGGGACTTACAAACTCCAGCCAAGAAGGATCTAAAACCCTGTCCTTAATCCCTGAAATGTTCCAAAATAAAACCTCAATCTTCCCATGGGTCCTGTGTTTAACAGCTGGTACAATGTTACTGAATCCGTCAGGAAGATCACAGATCTGCCTTGCACTACTAGGTTCAGGGATTTCGAGATAATCAGGGCCTAAACTACGGATAGTAACTGGGCCAGTTACATGGCGCGGCCTAGGATTAGTAACTGGGCCATTGACATTGCATACAGTAGGAGTAAGATCCATCGAGAGAACTGGTGCAGCGGATTTACAACTCTGTCAGTCCACGCCCTCTAGATCTCTTAAGCCTTCATAACGATTATAAAGGGGGATTTGAAACCGATTAGATGACCGGAGGTCAGCTGGAGCACGAGGATCATTTAGTTGCTGAGTCCAAGGACCAGGATAAGCCGGATAGACAGGATGTGCACAATTTTCCAACTGTGAATCAAATGGAGGTCTAAAGAAACGATAATGGCCCTCAGGATGATTGCGCTGGGTCCTCAAACAATTGAACTGCGAATGCAGCAGTGGCCTGATTGAGCTTTCCAAGGCGGGTGCCCACGACCCACGATTTGCCACTGGACTTAACATAATTCTAGGGTAAAAGTAAGGCAGTTCTCGAGGTGTAATTGAGCTACTGCATTTTGGGGAGGACCAATTTAAGATATGACTAACCGCCCTTTTGTCAATTCAATTCAATAGAGACTTTATTCGGTTATATTTCACACCATAAAGGTGCACATATATACAATACGATTAAAAACATTATTCATACTATTACAATAATTCATAGTCACATACAAAAATCATATTACACGTAGCCCATTGTCAATAAAATGATCCAGATACATGGTAAAGTGCAGATAGTAAGTACAACATCATTGGTCTAGGCAATTCCTTAATTTGATGGTTAATTTTAAAAATTCTTTAACCTGTAAAACACTATCGCTGTACAAAAGCAGTAAGTAAAAAAAGGCAGGTTTGATTTGGTTAAAATTAAGCATCCTTAGGAGTGCAACAAGATAACGTTTGCGGGGATATTCATAAAACCTACATAAAAACATAAAATGCAGCATATCCTGAGGAGACTTCCCGTCGCAGCCACAGGGTGCTGTAACCTTATTAAAAATGTCTGACTTCGGTCGAATTAAAAGATGATGGAAGATGTCAAATCTAAACATAGTCAATAAGAATTTCTCATGAGAGGTGAAATTACTCATTAAATATGGCTCCATGCTTTCACAAGTTTTTTACATCACATATTTCCTAATTCTTGGCTTCATAAGCTCCTCCCTTTCCCTTTGAGCCAACTTGTCCTTATAGAAGGCTTGTTTGATTGCTAATATATCCCCTTTTACAATTCCGCTAGGATTTTCAAACAAATTCAGGCGGCCTGAGATACAAGATCTCTTACAATCAAATGGGTAAGGGGTATGTCTTGATTTATCCACAGTTTCACCCAAAAAATCAGAGGCCTTAAGGAAAAAATATCACTTAGATACTGGATTCCCAGTTCTTTATGTACTGTCAGGTTAGGTGTACTGGTGGGGACACAAAGTAGACGTTTTAGGAAATTATTTTCGACAACCTGCAACTGTTCTCCAGTTACATATCCCCAAAGTTCGCTACCATATGCAGCTGTAGCAACAGTTTTGGCATTGTAAAGCTTAATCATTGCGTTTGTTGGCTTCTTGCCCAGTTTTGTCGCAAAGTTAAAAACAGAAGCATTAGCCCTTGTCAGTTCACATTTCTTTTTGGTCAGGTGTGGACCCCAGTTAAGCTTGGTATCAAACAGGACACCAAGATATGAGAATGTTTCTGTGACTGGTATTGGGACATCATCCAATTTAAAAATAAAATTCTTTTTGGGTTTATGGCCAACATGCATTATGTATGATTTGGAGTTGTTGACCAATAGATTTCGGTCAGACATAAAAGTATTAAAAGCATTTAAAAGGGCCTGGAGTCCCTTCTCCGTTCTTGAGATTAAAACCGCATCATCTGCGTATAAAAGAACTGAAATACCCTGCCTGCCGACTCTAGGGCAATCTGCCTGTACATTCTGTAGATAATCATCTAAATCATTAATATACAAATTAAAAAGGAAGGGGGCAAGAATGCAACCCTAACGCACTCCCTTCTTAATGTCAAAATTACCAGTGGTGTCCCCGTTTACAGAATATCTGACTTTAGCACTGGTATTACTGTGCATATCCACCAGAAAGTCGACTAACCCTGGATCCACACCTTTCTCCCTCATGGACCTCCACAGCCCCCCTGTTAACACAGTCGAAGGCTGAAGAGAGGTCCATGAAGGCAAGATGGACAGTTCCCCTCTGTACAGTGGTGTATTTGCTCAATACAAGGAAGAGGTTAAGGCCTAGGTTATGGTGGAGCGCCCCCCACAGAAACCATACTGAGAAATTGACATAGTGTTATTTGCGGTCGCCCAGCATGTTATTCTCTGTAGTAGAATTCTCCCCATAATTTTGACCATGGAGTCAATTAATGAGATTGGCCGGTAGCAATGAGGACTGCCCTTATCTCCTTTTTTAAAAACGGGAACAATCGTTGATAGTCCCCAGGAGGTAGGACAGCCCACTTTGGCTGCTGCGTTAAATACTGCAGCCAGGATGGGTGCCCAAAAGTGTGGGTCAGACTTATACAGACTCAGACTTATACAAATCGGGGGGGAACCCATCAGGCCCTGGGGCCTTTCTAGCAGTAAGTCCTTCAATAGCCACCATAACTTCATCATTAGTGAACCTAATAGCACCTCCCCTAGCATCAAGCACTTCCTCAGTTAGAACAGGTAACCCAGAAGAGTATAGTTGTTTGAAGTGAAGTTCCCACTCTTCCTTGGTAATACAACAGTCCAGACCATTACCCGGGTCTTCTACCAGCAATGGTTTTTTAATTATTGTCCAAAATCTGGTGCTGGATTTTAAGGTAGAGGGATCAAGTAACTCATTCCACGCTTCTACTCTTAGCGACTCCTTATGGGATTTAAGAAAGGACTTATATTCTCTACGGCACAGTTTGACATTTTCCTGCACTCTCGGAATAGCTGCCAGTGCTAGCCTAAGGTTACGAGCAGCTTTGGAGCAATTATGATTGAACCATCTTGGCCCACATTTTTCCACACTCATCTTTGCTGGAACCGACATCAGTTCTGACAACTTCTCCGACAGATTTTGATAAGCAGTGAGAACATCTCGTGGGTCTGCCCCCACCTGAGTGCAGTTCACAATATCCTCAGTACATGTGTCTATAATGTTTTTGTACAGTTAATCTGGGGTCACCATTGACCATTTAAGTCGCCGCCTCCCATCTGTAGTGCCCAGCCTCCCGGTGTTACAGATCTGTCTTTCCTTAGTAAACCAGGGTCCCTTCAGACGAATTGTTAAAGGATTATGGTCACTAAATTCGCTTGGTACAATATCAAACAAATCTAAAAAAGGCAGCAATGTTGCTGACAACAACATGTGATCAATAAAGGTACCCCTCCCATGCCCCTTAAAGGTGGGAGTATCAAAACATTTCAATGGATCCCTGAGTGTCATGGCCAAGGAGAGGTCCAGGTTATCAAGGAGAGCATTGCATAGTTCCCCAGCCATTGTGTGATCCAGGTGGAGTCCCTCCATGCGCTCACAACTTAAATCATTTATGCATTTGTGCAGAGGATCTCCACACAGGTGTACATTGAGATCCCCCACAATCATGAGACTATGATTAAAATCCTTTAGAGAGGACGTGACAAAAGCATGCAGGACAGATACGGGGTTAGATACTGAGGTGACATTGGCAGCATTATAAAAATTCACTAAACATACTCGGCAGTGTTCCCCATTTAAAACCAAACCCATCATACCAGGATCGTTTGCATCAATTCTACTGATTTTACAGGTAACAAGGATAGAAACAAAAATCACCAGTCCACCCTTAGGTCTGCCTCTTAATGATGGTGTGGCCGGGACATAGAAGGCCTTGTACCCTTCTAAAAAAAGATCACAATCAACCAGCCATGTCTCTTGTAGGCAGATAACTTTAAATTGCTTAATGTAGTTGACCCAATTTATGTCTGCCATTTTTGCTGCCAACCCCGCAATGTTCCATGATACAATATTGCTTCCACAATTTTTATCCTGTGAGTTCAGAATAGGTACCAGTTCATCTGAGATTGAGATGCCCTGACCCACAGGGGTCTCATGTCAGTCACACATGTCCTGACCAGATAAAAGATCGTATCTGTTCTGTGTGTTGATGTTAACCCCAAAATTCGGTTGGGCCACAAAACTGGGTCTATTCTGTGTGTTGGTAACCAAATCCCCTTGGGTTAACAATATTATACTGGAAGCGGGTTTCCATGACCTGGGTCTGAGTTTCAGCCACTGGACTAAACAACCTTTGTTGGGGGGAGTTATGACAGAGATGAGCATAGAAGTACCCCAGAGGTCGAACACATATACTGCTCTCATTATATATCAGTGACGAAGATCTTAAGAGAGCGGTGGCCACATGTTGGGGATGTTTGAAGTTCACAATGCAGTCTCCGCTTCCCATTTTTTTTGATGGGCCCACCCAGTTCACCCGTCTGACTGCCACTATCTGATCAGAATATGCAATTGGAAAGCCACAATTTTTATTAAGCCATGACACTGTTTTGTTTTTAAGTGAGGCATGAGACTCGTCATAGGGTGAGGCAGGGTGAGTACCGCAGGGTGGGACATTAGTTAGGACTACCACAAATGGCGCACAGTCAGGTGGTAGGTTAAGATAGTGTTTACTCCTGTGCAGCCTGCTATCTGTTCCCTGTCTTGAAACAAACAGGGTTAGATTCAATCTGTGGATCCATTATTACTTGGGTAGCTGGTGTGGTTGCTTTTGATGATGCCCCACTCACGGTGGTAGGTACAGCCGTCGTATTAATGGAATTTGACTGAGTTTTTCCCCGCACCATCCCTGCCTGTCTACCTTCCCCAGAGTTGTCCCTTAATCCAGTAACTGCAGCCTGGTACGAGGATACCAGGCCACCAAGCCTGGATACCTCACCTGTTAGAGTGTCTATCTTGGTGGTTAAAGGTCTGATAGCCTCCTCTACCTTAGATTCTAATTTAGACTCGAGGTTTTTTACGAGGGCAACCAGTTGTGCAATGTTAGCATTTGAGTTATTCTCCTTGTTCTCCTTGTTTCCAGTAAACACAAAGGGGTTATTAAGTGGGACATTAACAATAGCAGAATCTACAGTAGTAGTTTTTTTCTTCTGTTTACCACCCCCTTTTATCTGTGTTCACCTACAGTTGCGTACCGGCCTCATGGCTGGCAGAACTTCCTCCAAATCCTCACTAGAAGTATCATGGTGTTCTAGATGGACCTCAGCCCTAACCACAGTCGGTGTAACCGGGTTTTCTCTAGCAGCACCATTGACGCTGGCCTCTCCCTCAGCGACCATCTCTATCAGAGGCGGCGTCTCACCCAGTGATGTAGCAGGGGGCCCTTTCCCTAGAGATGCCCGACGGTCACTGTTAATCTGAGTGACTTTTTTTACCATGTAATTGTCAATGGTACTATGGCCCGTAGCAATTTTATCGTTTTTTGCCTTAGACATCCTAAATAGAAACAATACGTGAATAAGTAGCAATGCGACTATACATAAATGTTAAAAAGGATTAAAAGATTAAAGTCTCACTTGTTACTTTAAAAAAAAAGGGGTCAGTGCAAGTAAACCAAGGTCTCGGGCCCAGCCCAGTCTCTTCAGGCCTATGAGGGCCACAGAGGGCCCGCCCTTGTCCCGGGCTTCTCCCGGGCGCGCCGGCACGCATCCTGCGGGACGAGGGACCAGGGAAGCCTTTAAGCGCCTCCTTGCGCCTTCAGTTAGTCGTCAGCGGCGTCCTTGCCGCGCTGGGGCTGCTGGGGTTTGTAGTTTAGCAGCGGCCCGGCGGAGCCAAGCCCGGCCAGACCCAGATCGGAGCTAAGCCCGGCTCGCAAATCACGGAGGAGAACAGGAAGCACAGCGGAGCCAAGCCCGGCCGTCAGCAGCACGCCCAAACAACTGCAGGTGGTTCCCCCTGGACTCAGCACCAGGGAAGCCTTTAAGCGCCTCCTTGCGCCTTCAGTTCGTCGTCAGCGGCGTCCTTGCCGCTCTGGGGTTGCTGGGGTTTGTAGTTTAGCAGCGGCCCGGCGGAGCCAAGCCCGGCCAGACCCAGAGCGGAGCTAAGCCCGGCTCGCAAATCACGGAGGAGAACAGGAAGCACAGCGGAGCCAAGCCCGGCCGTCAGCAGCACTCCCAAACAGCTGCAGGTCTTTGAAGCTAATTATAACAATATCCCCTGAAATACTTTTTGGGGTAGGCCCCAGCCACGCAAGTCGCCGGACCATTAGTATTTCCCCATTTAGATAGAGGTGTAAAGGCCGGTTCTGTCTTAGCCAATAAATAGCCTTGTTTTTAAGCTGAACTTGGTCTTCCCTCTTACTCCTCTCGCTCCAAGGCTGGGACTCCGGTAACCACAAACGGGGCCGCTTCAGGGGGCAAATTAACCATTTGGCTTTTGGGAATATGAGGTCTTTCAATAGCATTTGCAACAATAGGTTTAGGCAATGGGCAGTTGGATGTCACACACCCCGTAGCAACCTTGTCCGGCCTATTGATGTCTTGCCTTAAATCAACAGTAACCTGTTTCGTGGCACTTTTAGATTGATTTTTGGATTTATCCAGGATCCAAGGTGCAGGAACCAGGGGTAAGGTAGTAGATGTAGGAACTGGGGGTAACCCGGCTAAGCCCTTATGACTCACATAAGAAGCCTTAAAGGCCTTCTCTAAATCTCCCAGCTGGGCAGTTATCCTCTTGAGTCTCTCAACCAGTGGCAAGGTGAATGATCTAATCAGTATTTCTATACTCCGCAGTCAATCTGGTCCCTGCTGATCTGGAGAATGGGAGGATTGGGTGGTAGTAACAACTGGAGAGGTTAATCCTATAGGTAAATGGTCAATATTCTTAATACGAGGGGAGGGCATAGCTTTATTTCTGGATGTGCCAAGCCCCTTTCTTCTCCTTTTCTTAGGGGGAGGACCGTGACATCGGTGTACTTCCACAGCTGCAGCCTGTGTGTTGGGCTTGGAAGCTGCTCAGTCGTTACTAACAGGGTATCTGTCATTAATTCCACCTCGTCAATGATACTACCCAGCGAGGCGGAAAGATTGATGATAGAATTAGAAGCAACCACAAGTTCTGGGGGAGTAGCTCTATCCTGAAGTAATAATGGGATACTAAAATCAAGCGGAGGTTCTGGGCTCTTTGGACCCTCTGAACCGCCGTTTAACAAAGGCATACCTGGAAGAATGGGGCCCAACGAAGACCTTTTACTCTTGATGTGCTCAATAGAGCGGCGCCTTTCCGCGCGTCGCTCAGCTAGGGCTAAATCCCTATCAACCGTAGAGACCGCTCTAATTACAAAACTATCCAAAGTCCCCCGCTTAGCACCCCCCTCTGCTAAAGATTTAGGGATGGGTGAAGTCATCCTGCGATAAGAATAAGTATTAAGTAATGACGTACTGACAGTAAAAAATGGTATAATCCCTATAAACAACTATAAATAAGTAAAAACGATATAATGATTAGATCCACAAGATAAAAAGGTGGCGCCAAGGTAATACATTCATTCCTGGGGTATCCTACAGGGACACACAGCAAGGGGAAGGGCCCAGCCCAGCCTCCTCTGGCCTCGGAGGGCCTCAGAGGGCCCGCCCTTTGCCCGGGCTTAGCCCCGGCCTGAGTCCCGCGCGCGTCCCGCGTCGCGGGATTAGGAGCGAGATTCTATCGCTACGGGCTGGGGGCGGGGGCACCGAGGGAAGAGGCAGCAGCTGGGTGTCAGAGAGCCTGCTGGACCTCGCAGTCCCTCAGTGTTGTAAGTTCTTAAAAGTCTCTCCCCCAATCAAGGTGCACACACAGCAGCAACGACAGCCGGTGTTGGAATATCCCACGTCGTCCTCTATCCACGAAAGAGCAGGAATTAAGGCTAGGAAGATCCACACACAGTGAGCAGCACCCACTAGCGTATTCAAGGTATTGATGGAATTAAAGGACAAGGAAGGGTAGTCATCAAACCAGTGAACAAGGTTGGGCCAAAGTGGTTCTAAATAAAGAGGATCACATTTCAGTAGTTTCTGGGTGCAATTTCATTCTGGGTCTAAGCTTATTTGCAGCCCTTAAAAAGCTAGGAGTGTATAATACTGAGTTGCTTGAAAGCAGTTGTAAAAAGATAAAAGCTGGTCTAACCTGCCTAAAGCTGACTTTCTTAAGAATGGAAATGATAAAAGACTTTTAAAGGACCTCATAAAAACTACAAAATATTAAAAAGTGAATAATATCCTGTGGAGACTTTCCATCACAGCCACAGGGTAAAAAACACTGCCCTTTATATGCACCACAGGGATGAGCTAAGAGATAATGAAAAAGGTCCAGATGAAATCAAATCAGTAAAAAGTGGTTGTGGGCATTTTTGAACCATACGAGATAGGGCTCAGATGGCACCTTCTTCAACAGGGAATGCCTACGACACTGGGCTTCCTCAACTCCTCTTCTTCCCTGGCCCATGTGTGCATTTTGAAGCTGTTCTCCTTCATCCAATGCACATCCTTTCTACATATTCCCTCTGGATTCTCAAATAGATCAGCCCTTCCCATGCTAGAAAGACTTTGTCTGATATACCTTCACCAGCTAATGCGGTTAGAATAATTAAGGGAAAGACAATCACTCAGAATTTCTTTACTTAGGTCGGCTCCCTTCTTCATCCAGATTTCCATCCATAATGACAACGTATAAGCCAACACATCTGAGAGGAAGGCCATTCCAACTTCTTTGTGAGCTATAAACGATTAAATACACTGGGGTAAGCAGCAAATCCGTCTCAGAAAAGTGTTTTCAACAGATTGCAATACGTCGTGCTCGATATAACGACAAATCTCCCTGCCATATGTGACCTTCGATATACATTTAGCTTTGTAAGACATAGTCATAGAACCAGTGAACAAGGGGGGGCATAGTGATTCTCAATGAAGAGAATTACATTTCAGAAGGGATGGAGTAAGTCCTCGACAGGAACTACTATAGAAAAATAGCTAAAGATCCAACCCAGGAACTGTTGAACTTGGGCAGTCCTATTCTTGAGAAAATGGACATAGGGACGGATGGGTCAGCCCTAAAGTACTGAAATTTATGTTAGCCAGAACACCAATAGTTCTGATACCATACTTTATACTGAAAATTCATAAAGACCCTCCTCACCCGATGACATTATCTTTTCTACAAGCTACAACTGACTTCATTAACCACATAGAAGGACTGAAACTTGATGACTTTATTCAGTTCTTATTTACCTTTGACGTTGTTTCCTCAGGAAGATGATCTGGAAGTAAAACAGCTGTATCTGGATAACAGAGAAAGACTTTAACCGGTCCCTACAGAATTCATCCTCCAATTGGCCACACTTGCCTTGACAAAAAAAATACTTTTTATTCAGTGTAGTCTCCTTCTGGCAAATAAGAGGCACTGCCATGGGAATGTCCTTCTCGCCCATAAAGCTGGCCATACTGTACATGGCTGAGTTAAGATCAAAGATTTGTCTACAACCATAACCCATTTAGTGAGAATATAACATGATGGTACAGATATAAAATTATATATTTTTCATTTGAACAGGTGATACAGATACTTTTGCAAACTTCTAGGAAATGGTTAAATATGAGAACGGCAGTCAGTGAATTCAATATGAAACTCAAAAAGAGGAACATCCATTTTTTTAATGTCACAGTCACACCAATAGAGGACCAACTAACAACTATGTTATACATCAAAGAAACCAATAAAAACAGCCTATTGCTTATGACAGCATTTAGCAAAGAAATGTACTAGACAACCTCTACTTTGTACAATTCCTGCGAATTCTCAGAAAATGTTCAACGAAAGAGGAATACTTAAAAAATGTAGAAGGTCTTAGACAAAAAAGCATGTTAAAAGAGGATACCCCAAAATACTCATGAGGAATACAATGAGAACTGCATGGTTCACTCCACATGAAGCCCTCCTAACAAAAAAAGAGAAAAAACAACCAGACATGATGATTTGTGTCACCACATTTTGTCCAGCCACAACCCACTTAAAAAAGGAAAACACCATCCGTTGACTGGAGCACACAGGTAGAATTATAAGCGATATCCGGAACCGGCAGCAGTTTCAGGTGGCAACCAGAATTGGACAACAGAGAAAAGTAGCCTGTTGAGAGTATAACATAATCCTTTGTAATATAAAATAACACAAATCTGTAACAAGAAAAAGCTCTGAGTGACAACTCTATCCTTCTTTATATACTCAACAAATTAGCAAAACCTCAAAGGTAATCCCAAAATGTATTGATACTAATCACGTAAGCATGCAAAGGCATGCAAAGGCATGCTCTTACGATAAAACTTCCCTCTCTAAATTTATATTTCTCTGCATTTCCATTTTATGTAGAGATTGATTAATGCAACGTTTCCCAAGGAAGCTATGGGACACTGCCAAAGGTCCCTTTTATGACCAATCAATTTGTTCTGCTCAAACTTGGGTCTGCCCTACTCAAATTTTGTTTAAATCTATCTGCTCTGTTTCTATATTAGAAGGATTCTGTATCATATTATCACCCTTAAAAGTGAAGGTTTCCATAAAAAAACAGTAAGTAAGCAATGACAGATCTAACAATAAAGGGCCTCATTAAGATGTTAGCCAGAGTTGACTGTAACCGACACCATCATCTTCTCGGGACCAACAGATCTCTGGTCAGCGGGACGGACAGCGCAATTACAATGCGACCGCACATGATGCGGTTGCATAATCCCATTTGTCTATGGAAGCTTGTGCTACGGATGTAAACCCACCGTAGCACAAGCTCCTATAGAGAAATAAGAGAATCTGTTCATCCCTGCACCGTTTGGCAGGCACCTCATGATGCCTGCCACGTGGTGCAGGGATTAACAGGGGGGCACCATAGGTGGCCCCTCGGCCTCCAACTGGAGGACCACAAGGTGAAGAGGGCCCTGCTAGGGGCCCCCAATGTCGCTTTCCAACTGGCTTTTCATGTCAGAAAGCCCGACATGGAAAGCCTGTTGGAAACCGCATCATAAACCGGGAGAAACGGTATCCATAGGAACTGCGGGCAGTCCTCCAACTGGCCGACAGGCTCCTTGAACACGTCGGAATCCAGCCGGATTGACCGCTTGGTTACGCTTATGAGCACCTGCATCGTAATATGGCGGTCAAAAGTGAAACCCACGATGAGACTAGGAAAGCCTCCGAACAGTAGTCGGAGGCTTTCCGAGTCTCATCATAAACTACAATTACAATTAACTAATTTTATAACTCCCATATTTTTCGTAGAAACATCACCAGCCACTGTCCAGAGGAGATCTCGGAAGTAGACGAGGTTGAAACGCATCGAAATTCATACAATCGATGAAAGTCGATCAGAGCAGACAGGGCCCATCTTTTTAAACCAAGGATACCCCTCACCTATTCAATCTGATTCTTTGACCTTTCGTGAACACCTTGTGGGACTTACTCATGCAAATATTCTTGATATCCACAAGGTCATAAGAAAAACGTGGCCTGGTGTTAAAAAAAACTGACTTGTCCGTCTTTAGCTAATCTTCTTCACCTTTGTTGTACTGTGCAATTAATCCTCTTATTTGTGATTTCTTCACTTCCCACTTTATTTGGGGGGGGGTCACAGTTTTTGTGTGTTGACAATTCACAAATAATGGTAATGTCATTGTATAGCATATATTTTTTTTTATGGAAAACCTTTATTGTTATTTCAAACAGTTACAATTATGGGCCTACAACCACCAGGGCTGGCCGCTAATCAGTTTCATTACAGCAAGTCAGTTAGGAAACGAGTCGGCAGCCCGGGAAGCGAAGGTACCACAAATTCAGTTGTAAGTGCCTATTAAGCATACCAAGCAAATAACAGGATTCTAAAGGCTCCATTTTATAATATAAAAATGAAAGGATCAGGTGCCATATAATAACACAGAATCGCATAAAGGGCTGGCAAAATAGTAGAACATCCACAGTTAGAACGTGTATGGCACATTTTTATTTTTTAAACCAATGCAATATAAAAGTTTCAGTACTTGTACCTATCAACAGATGATTGGGACGAGATGTTTAACTACAACATGAAATATTTGAGGTGATCAACGAATATTTCTCTCACATATATAGTGGATTAAGGTGTGCTGTTTGATCATAAATCATTTACAAAACTAGAAGGATGGCAGTTTTTTCTATGTGAATGTGATTGTGGCCTACCCTTTCCTCCTGCTTGATAAGGGTCCAGTCCTGTTGTGTGTATACCTGTCCCTTCTAGGGGCACCACTAGGATCCAAGACTTACAAATAGAAAGCCCTCACAGAACCCTATGGAGCGCTCCTTGCTCGAAGCAGTGAATAATAAATGAGCGTCTCCTGATGCTCATTTGGTATTCTTTTTTTACATTTCATGGGTGTCTCAGTCCCACCTGAGACACCTGCACATTTATAATAACTTTGGGTGCAATACAAAACACGAGTTGGGTGCCTGCAGAAGGTTGGGTACGGTTCCTGAGGGTACTAAAGCTCAGCGCAGTGGGGGTAAGCACTCGCAGATGGTTGGGCACTGGGCTATATTAGAATATGATAAAAAAAAGAAATTCACTGAAAAGCCAGAGGGTTAAATGATGTTAAAGTTTAGTGTTGAAATGAGACAAAAACTAATGGGAAAAAACCCAGAAAACACTAAAGAACACTAGCAATAGTAGGGGCGCTAGAGGGCGCACACGCTAATGGCCGCACTTTAGTGAGGCTCTGGCCGCCTGGTCAGCTTTCTCCTCAATTTATCCTGTTTGCCTGCAGATCTGCGCCTGGAACTTTCACCGAGTGTTAGCCTTCCTACCCTGCAGCTCCGATCCGAGTTTGGAGACGAACCGAGTGTCGGCGCCGAAGTTAGCCGCCTGAAGATTTTTGCCGGGACGCAGCGCTGGAGAGGGGAGACGCGAGAACCTGCGTGCGGCGCCACGCGAGGTCGGGGCTTACCACGAGGCAGGTAGGCCTCGGAATTGGAGAGGTCGGCCCGGGGGGTGCGGGACCTGCCGGACCTCGGAGGTTAGAGGCGGCGGTGAGTCTTCCCCCTCCTTTGGCCGCGGCGCCGTGCGGTGGTGCTGGTTGGCGGATCTGTCCCCTGCTGGTGGAGTGGAGGGTATCGTGGGCTGCCGCCTGAGCTGAGGAGTGCTTTACCGGGACCCCGGCCTCTGACTGTACATTACCGGTGGTGCACCTAATCCTGCTTGGGTCTCGCTGCCCCTGGGCACTGGGGGGTCAGGGAGTGTCATGGAGCCTGTGGGGGCCACGAACTGAGAACGAACTGTGGGCGGTGCTGGCCGGGGGAGACGCACTGGGCCTTCCTCCCCCCCCCCCACCATCCTCCCAGGGCATCTTGAGGGAGGACATTGCTGGCTCCTTGCCGGCGTGACACTGTCTGACGCCCACACAACGTGTCCAGCTGGAGTTCCGATCCCCCCCCACGTAAACTACGACGACTGGCCCTGGTCGTCGGAGCTGGGACACATCGAAGTGGGGGAGACATTCTGGCGTTGCTGCCCTACTCCTCACGCTGAAGACGCTGCCCGCGACGAGACCGCTGCACGGGGGGCGCGAATGCGCGGAGGATTGGCGAGGGGCAGTGAGCGACACACTGATTGCCTCTCGTTGGGCACCCTGGGCCCCCACAGGCGGAGCGCAATGGGGAAGAACGATAATAAACAGCCTAAACTCTCTTTTGAGCCTGCGCCACCCAAGAAACCACCGCGTGGTACGACTGGCACTGGCGGTGCCCACGACCCGCCGGGCGCTGAGCCCCCCTCCACGGCCCCTGAGATGCGCATAATGCTGGAGGAGATGAGACAGGGCTTCGCCACGATAGTGGACAAGGTGGACCGCCTGTCCTCCAGGATGGATGGGGTCGTACAGAAGCTGGAGGTTCATGAAGAACGCTTGACGGAAGCGGAAAGACGCATTTCTGCCACGGAAGACTCGACTGCTTCTCACGACGTGCGCCTCTCCAGAATGGACAACATACTGAGGGTAATAGCGACAAAGAACGAGGAGTTGGAGGCGAGAAGTAGGCGCAATAACATTCGCGTAACAGGTGTGCCGGAATCCACCAACACTGGGCGCATGGAGGAATACGTGGAGAAAATCCTGGTTGCTGCGGTGGGCAGAGAGGCCTTCTCTGGTCAATTCATCGTCGAGAGGGCGCACCGCTCCCTGGGTCCAGTGCCCAAGCCGGGGGCACAGCCGCGGCCTATCATCGCCCGGTTGCTCAACTACCGTGACCGCGACGCAGCACTGCGAGCAGCGCGGACGAACCACAACTTGTCTTGCGATGGAGTGCCCTTCTCGGTGTACCCGGACTTTACGCCGTTGGTGCAGGAGCAGCGGAAAAAGTTTCTAGACGTGAAGAAAAAGTTGAGAGACATGCAGGTGGATTATGCCCTCCTATACCCGGCACGTCTTAGGGTGACCCATCAGGGCAAACAACATTTTTTCATCAATCCGCAGCAGGTGGAGGACTACATCAGGAAACTCCGAGCTACCAGGAGGGACAGACAAAACGCGGAAAACGGGGATGCGGACGTAGACCCAGAGGAGCAAGCTGCAGATTGAGGTTGCCACTTTGTTGCTGGTTGGCTGGCCTCCTGTTGTTGAACTGGCATTCGCCTTGGATCCTCCGACCTGTCTTGGCCCTGGTTGCTCTGACCTGGATTACGAAACTGGACTGCAGTATCATCCTTGGGAGAACTGGCTGTGGAATGGCGGACAGGTCGTATGTTGTACTCACGAGTTGAGTTTTGTATCGGAATGTCCAGGATGGGGGTAATGTTGGGGAAGTTGTACGCAGCGGCGGATGCTCAGATGACTCACCTGGCCAGCTTGGCATCTTCTCCAACAGGGGGGGATGCCGCGAGAGACGGTGTTATGTTGGACAGGCTAGGTCCTGCAGGGGTGATATATACCAGGCACCACCCCCCCTTCTCTGACTGTTCCCGTATGATCTGTGCGGGGCGGGAGGAGATGGTAGGGGTGTGTTGTTGTGTACCTCGGATGCCCCCAGGAGGGAATTCCCCACACAGTTTTTCTAGGGTTGTTGTGAGCGGGGATCGGGGTGGGGAGGGAGGATGTGATACTGGCATGTTTGGGTTGCTTCAGTGGGAGGGGGGAGGTCTTGTTGAGCGGGAGTTGGGGTGTTGCACGAATGGGATGGGGGGGTGTATGATTGGGGTGGTGTTCGTTGTTGGCCCTAGGGGCTTGTTTGCGGAAGATGTTCATGGCGTGTGTGCAGAGTGCAATGACGGAGTGTGCTCGAGCATCAGTGGTTGGGTAATGCGTAGATTCCAATCAGCAAAGAGACTTGGCATTGGTACGTTCCGGGCGGGGGACGGTGTATTGACCATGGGTTCTTTTCAGGGATGTGACGATGAGCATGGGCGATGTCAACTTGAGTAACGTCTCAATTGTGTCCTGGAATGTTCGGGGCCTCAATGACCCCCGGAAATGCAGGAATGTGCTTGCTTACTTGGATAGGCATCATGTCCAGATCGCAATGCTTCAGGAAACCCACCTACACCCACGTACCGTTCCTAAGTTTGCAAGCAGATGGGCTGTTGTGAGGGAGTTTTCCTCGTATTCCACTTACTCGAGGGGGACGACTATTCTGATTAATAAAGGGCTTCCTTTCCAGAAGCTGGGCGCGAGGGTGGACACTGAGGGGAGGTTTGTGATCCTTTGGGGCAGGTTGGGCACTGATGTGGTCATGCTTGTTAATTGTTATGCACCCAATATAGACACGCCCGGTTTCTTCCTCTCATTGTGGGGTCATGTACTGGAGGTGGAAGCTACACACTTGATCTGGGGGGGGGACTTCAACCTTTCCTTGAACCCTGGGGCAGATAGGTCAGATGGTAGTGGACAATACAGCGTGAAAGCTCGGGATGCTCTTCAGGGTATATTGTCGGAGGCGGGACTGGTGGATAGCTGGAGGCACATACACCCAGTGACCAGGGAGGGCACACATTTCACGACGCACGCACGCTCATGGGCGAGGATTGACTACTGTTTCATCTCGCGTGGACTTGCTGGGGGTGTAGTTCGGGTGCAACATCTGCCTCGTACTTACTCAGACCACTGCCCTGTACTGGCAGTGTTAGAAGTGCCTGGATATGCCAGAGTACGACCGCCGTGGCGGCTCTTCCCCTTTGCACTGCTTGATCCTATTTTTAAACACGAGCTTGGTGAGGAGATCGAGGCTTTTTTCCCTAGAAACAAGGGGACGGTCGACAAGGTAGAAACGATCTGGGAAGCCTTTAAAGTGACTGTTAGGGGCGTCACGATCTCCAAAAGCTGTGGCATCCTCAGGACCATAGTGCGCACGCTGACTGACCTCGAATTGGAACTTAAAGCGCTGGAGGCGGAGATGGTCAGAGATCCTCGCCCTGACCTGGCGGAGGAATTCAGGGCCAAGCTTTCGTCCTTTGAGGAGGAGGCAGCTAGAGAGGTGAAGTTCCGTGGCAAGTATTGGACGGCCAGGCGCTATTGTGAGGGGGACCGGCCAGGAAAGGTACTCGCGGCACTCACTAGACACCAACGCCATGCCACCCACATATTAGAAATCACTGATGGCAACGGCGGGTCCTATCGGGACACTAAGAGTATCCAGGACACCTTCCTGCAGCACTATCGGCGGTTGTATTCCACACAGCAGGAAAGCGAGGTGGACTTCGGGACCTTCCTAGATGACATAGCACTCTGCTGGCTGAGTGACGGCGATAGGGCATTCCTAGGGTGTCCTTTTGAACTGGATGAGATCAGGGAAGCGATTATGTCCCTCAGCAATGGCAAAGCTGCAGGGCTGGACGGCCTTCCAGCCGAATTCTATAAGTGCTACATCGATATCATGGCGCCGGTGCTGAAGGAAGTCTTTGAAGAATCTCTGGAGGTGGGGATACTGCCGGGCTCAATGAGGGAGGTAGCGATAACCTCGCTCCTGAAACCAGGAAAAAACCCGGTCGAACCTGACGCCTATAGGCCCCTCTCGCTGCTCAATTGCGACGCAAAAATACTTGCTAAAGTGCTGGCGACCAGGCTGTCCCTGCTCATGACTACACTGGTGCTGCCGGATCAATCTGGGTTCGTTCCGGGGCGTGCCACGTCGCATAACCTTCGTACGCTATTCTCCCTTATTCCCACCATAGCGCCTACGCTGCCGGTCGCAGCTGTGTTCCTGGACGCCACCAAGGCGTTCGACTCTGTTGAGTGGGGCTACCTCATGACTATCTTAGGCAGAATGGGGTTCCCGCGGATATTTATTGCCTGGGTGAAACTACTCTACACCTCTCCAGTCGCTAGGGTTGTCATTAATGGGGTGTTATCTGCTCAAATGCCAATCACGAGAGGTACCAGGCAGGGTTGCCCCCTGTCGCCCCTACTTTTCGCCTTGGCAATCGAGCCACTGGCTTGTAGGATCCGGCAGTTACACAAGGCCAGCGCCTTCAACTGTAACCAACGGCAGATAGGCATCTCCCTTTATGCGGATGATGTTACATTGTACGTGCGGCACCCACAACAACACCTTAACCCACTTCTCCGAGAGTTTATAGTGTTTGGCGGCATATCTGGAGTGCACATTAATTGGCAGAAGTCGCAGTTCTTCCCCCTCACTGCCGCAGTTGCCCGTTTTCCATTGGATTACCCATTGGAGTGGTGTGGTTCTGACCTGAGATACCTAGGCATTGAGGTTTCACTTAATAAAGAAGACACGATTCGACTGAATTACGGAGTGGCTATCTCGCAATTGACTGACAATGTGACTCGCTGGATGGCCCTCCCGTTGTCAATGGCAGGCAGAGCCTCACTGATAAAAATGGTAATCCTGCCGCGTTTCCTGTACCTATTCCAGAACGTCCCCTACTACCCGGGAACCTATTTTTTTAAGAGGCTCCGAACCGATTTGCTTCGCCTCTTCTGGGGCGGCAAACAACCGCGCCTTAGCTGGAATGTCCTGACGCAACCATACGACAGGGGCGGATTCGATGTCCCTGATTTGGAGGTGTATTATCTCAGTGCTCAGGCACAGCATGCGTTTCACTGGGTTAGCCCCGCCCCCTTCATGCCACAGGTTGCCGCCGAGGATTGGATAGTGCATCCACTCCCGCTCAAGGGCATGCTACTAGGCCAGGTTGGCGATGTCGAGACGCCTGCTACCACTGTTACCTGCACTGTTGACTCTTGGAGACGAGTGACTAAACTGCTTGAGGCGCCCATGCTTTATTCACCGGCCATGCCTCTTGCTTACCACCCTAAGTTGTCACTCTTGTTGGAAACTGGGTTTCGTTCCATGTGCAAACGAGTACACATTACTACGTGGGGTGACTTGTTCCAGGATGGTCTATTCCGCACCAAAGATCAGGTGTTCCGTACCGGTCCCCCGACACCGATGGAGGTGTTCTATTATATCAGGCTACGTCAGGGTATGCGGGACATACTCCCCAGTTTCCCGGATGAGCCGGAAACGGTTCTGCCTTTGCATGTGCTGCTGGTGTCGGATGGCAGACACCTAGTGTCCAAACTGTATGCTGCCATCCGCGGGCAGCGGCCGCCGGCTCAGTCGAGGGCACGGATTGCCTGGGACTCTGAGCTGCCTGTAGCCCTCACTGACGAGCAGTGGAAATATTGCTGCTCGGTCACGGCTGACATATCCTCCAGCTGCCGATTGAAAATTATTCATTACAAGTTTGTACAGAGGTACTACTACACTCCGGTTCGTAAGCTGCGTTTTCATCTTTCAGAGGACGACAGGTGTGCGCGTTGCCGTGCGGAAGGTGCGGGTTTCCTCCATTTGGCGTGGGAATGTGGAGCGATACAGGAGTACTGGGCGCAAGTGCACACTGCTCTCCAAGTCATGATTGCTGGCTCCCTCCCTTTAGACCCGTTGGTGATGTTGATGGGGTTTACCAAGGATGTGCCCAAGGCGGACCGGAGGTTTGTTAATATTGCTTTGCTGCTAGCTAAGAGGAGAGTCGCCTGCAGGTGGGGGAGGGGCAGGGCACCGAAGTTTAAGGACTGGCTGGATGACCTAATATACTGCCAAGACCAGCATGGCATCTATGCGGAATTGCTTCCCGCCCGCTGTAGACCCACTGATTTTTGGTCCCCATTACAGGTTTACTTGTTGTCCCGGATGACTCACAGTGACTCCTCTGGGGATGATGATCCGATGCCTGCCCCCTGAGCGTGTGGCCGTTGCATAGTACACTCATCAAATTGCATGACAACTGTGGGGTGGGGACTCGGGCCCCCTGCTCAGACTATGGTGGTAGGTTTACGGCTAGAGGGTTACTGGGGACCCTGGGGTGCTTGCAAGTCAGGTGCTGTTCGTCACGATACACGCCTTCCTGGCCCTCCCGATCTCCTAGAACAACAGATCAGCGGGGGGTACACATACCCATTGACTCCGGTGCCTGCACATTGGTAGAAATGATGCATGCATGAGTGAACACTGGGCTCCGCTCTTTGACATGATACACCTCTATTGCTTGTGAGCTACATGACCCCTGGAGTGATGGGAGTGGCCACCTCTCCTTTGGCACAATCGAGACATACTTATACGCATAGAGAAGTGGCTGCCTGACCGGTAGGAACTGCGATAGTCGTGGGCTGGGAGGAGTTTCGTGGCACCTATCCTCATTGATTGGGAAATATGTCTTTATGCGTGGATGCTGAGGGAACCCCGTACCCTATGCTCATGAGTGGGTGAGGGGTGGGATATGCCGTGGATGTCCTCACATTATTGATCGTTATGGTGTGCATGTTGGGCACTGGCCTGTGCGAAATGTACCGAACCATGGCAGGGCACTGCTCCTCTGCCGGATGTACTGTACCTGTTATGCTATAATTAATTGTTGATGCTGTAACTGTCATGAATCTCTGTTGACCGCACTTAATGATAATAAAAAGGTTTAAAAAAAAAAAAAAAGAACACTAGCAATAGTTTAGTCAATTAACTATGACTTGTGCCCCATTAAGCACTGCTTATGAGCTCACATATTAGATCAATCATGACATATGTAGCCAACCTTCCACTTGTGCTCATTCCCACCCCATCACATTTCTTCCTTTACTTTGTTTGGGCGGACTGTGGTAGTATTTTGAACAATGTTGTTTTTTACACCAAATGAGTGATATCATCAATGATGTCATTTAACATGCCATGAGACTATAACGTCACCTTACCATTTGTTTTTTTCAGGGAATTTCTAGGGGTTTTGAGAAGATGGGTAAGTAAGCAGATACTGGAAAAGGGCTACTGAATTTATGCTAACTTTGCTCTCTTTTATTTAAATATTTATATGTAAAAGAAAATGCATTGTACCTCAAATTATTAAAAACTAGACCCACTCTCACATTTTGAATCCTTTGGTTTCATGCCTGAATGTTCTGATTTTAAAATCTGATAATTCATATAGAATAATTTTAGATTATAGAAATCTAAATAAACATACATCCACACATGCAGTACCAAAGGCTCATAGCACTGGACTAATGACAAAATAGATTCAGATTTTTTTAAAGCAACATTCGATACATCAAATTGAATCTTTAGTCAGAATACAGCACCTACATCCTAGTGCTTAGCTGCCTTTTCAATTGTGATTTTCAATATGCTTATTCATGATTACCTCATTAGTATATGAATAAACATTGTTTCTTTGCAGCAAGGATTTTGGAGATCTTACAAGAAAATCCGGAGGTGCTAGCATATATTGACAACATCTATATTACAGATGATGACGTGACAGAACACCTACATAGTGTGGACAGAAAAATGATACTCTTAGCCTGACATTGATATAAAATAAACTTTTTAATAAATCTAAAATTGTATATCGTAAGGGTATTTTCATTAGGCATCAATCATTTAGTGAACGTAAAGGATTGACACCTGACTTCCTTTAGACGCGTGCTACTTTACAACTTCCCAACACTATAGGAAGGTCACAAGCCCTGTTGGTGTTTCTTAAGTTTGAGGGAGCTTACTTGCCACATTATGCTCAGTAGGTTAAGCCCCTGTATTAATTATTTACTTCAGACAAGAAATGGATGAACACACATACAGCTACCTTACGTGGAGTGCAAGCAGACATGTATTTAGAGACATGGAACAAGAAGACATACCCAGTAATGAAGGTTGTTCTCAGGACTACATATTATATAGTTAAAATGAGAGAGAAATGACTCATATGGCATGCAGATCACATTTGTATTCCTTTGCAGAATAATGATTTACTCCTACTGAGAGGGAGCTCAATGCAGTAGAAACATCTGTATCTAAGTAACATCTCCTTGTAGAGGAAAAACAATCATTATAGTTTCTCCTATATCTGCATATCAAAAGCTAGTACCTTTAATACACACGCTGTGTAACTTCGTTGGGTGCAGTAGGCTCAGTGCTTTAAATGGGCCGGTACTCACCGGTACTGAGTACTGGCACTTCTTAGAATTATCGCTCTGAGTACCGGCACTTCTCCACTGCCCTTGAGAATACCGATACTCATGAAAAAGTTAGGCTCACTGGCTGTGCTGGGGAGCAGGAGTGGAATGTGCCTCTGGCAGCCAAGGAGCCGCTTCTGTCTCAATGATCTGAGCTTCCTTTGAATATTGTCGGGGTGCTCGCCATCACGCTGTTTGATGGAGCAGGGTCCGTTCAGGTGAGCAGAGAGGTGAGAGAGGGTGGACAGCGAAAGAGCACGAAGCAGGTAAAGAATCTGATGTGTAAATGAAAACTAAAGAGATGTGGAAGAAACAGAGAAGGGCTCCTGGCGTGCGTAAAGCAGGAGGGGAGGGGTGCCAGTGAAAGACAGAAGAGAAGCAGCTGGGAGGGACGCAGGGGTGACAACATCAGCTACAGAGGGCACCGAGAGATACAGAGTGAACATGAGAAAGAGAGGATTGAAGAGAGAACACATTTGAGTGTGAGATAGAGAGAGGAGCATGCGAGCGAGAGAGGTGTGAAGGGGAGGTTGAAAGGATGAATGATAGATTGATGGAAGAGACAAGATATATCTTCTGGGGAGGGTCATGATGAGTTGCTTCATTTGCTTGGTGTCATAAGAGCTTTGGTGGGACGTGGTAGTATTTTCAGTTTCTTTTACTCACGTGCTCAAAAATATAAAGTATTGTGCCAAACAACAGCAATTAACAGTATGACATTAAGAAGGTGCAACTATTGCAAAAAAAAGACGTTAACATATTATCTCATTTCATTTTCATTTGTTGTAATGAGTTAACCTGCTTTGTTTATATAAACACATTTCTCGTGTGTTGTTGTGTGCTGCAACTAATATAGCAGTCGTGTTGAGTTTCATCATGTCTTGCCCTTAGCCCCGCCCCCTCGTTACACCTCTAGCTCATTTTAATGAGTACCTGCACTTATTTTTTTCCATTTAAAGCACTGAGTAGGCTGTATTGTTAAATGCAACAGATGTAAAATTTGAATAAGATTCAACACTCAAAGTGTTTTACAGTGCAAACAAAATCTCCCCAAAACTTCAAATATATTGCCCATACATGAGTATAACAGTCCATTTTTTGTGGATGGCATTGCACAACCTTAGGTAGGTGCTATAAAATATTACTCCACGCTCATGCTACAGTACAGGGAGATTTTGGAGAAGGTGACTTCAAAGTGCTACTCACACCCACTAATGTTTTAGGTGAATGCACTGCACAACTAGTGGAAATACATCGTCTACTACTTGCCTTACAGAACGCTGACCCGTCAGTTCTCAAACTCATTGTGCCGGATTCAGCATTTTGGGTACAGGTCTATAATGTAGATTTAACACACTGGCACTCAATCAGATTCAGATATTCGAAGTGGAAGTAAACAAAAAGTGAACAACTTTGGGGGAAAGTACCTGTTTTACAGGGCAACCTTCCTTTGGTCCACGTACAGAAAACCAAGGCTCATAAATGTAAAAGAATTCCTGCAAAAGGGAACTGTGCAACAGATTCGGCTGTAAAGACAGCAGTGCAAGTTTTTAAGATAGCTCGTGTAACTCAAACTAAGGTTGATGTAGACATTTAATTGGCAGTACAGACAACATTGAAAGGGGAAAAGCCCCTTGATAGTTCCTAATGTAAACATTCTTACATTATCACTAAAGTTAACATTCCCATTATGTTTATACCTGGATTGTGGCTCCTGAATGGAGTAATCTCATTGCTTCTTTTCATTTCTATAATTGTTAAAAACATACATCCTTGGGTTGGTATAAAAAAATGCACAATATCTTTTTTTCAACACATCTGGTAAATGCTACAGTACTGAAATGACTGACTAGAGGAAAAAAACACTCCCTTAGCCATTGAGAGGGCTGTATTTCTAAAACTTTGGGTACAATGAGGCTCTCGCAGGAGTAACGTGGGACCAACTGCGCAGATATACCTAACTTTTTAGCATTAATCTCTTCATGCCCAAACCGAGATCCTTTAAACGCTAAGGGGTATATCATCAAGGCGCCGCGATAAAATTATTGCCGCTTTAGCGTCCGTTTTCAGGCGAAAAGTGGCGATAATTTTATCACCAGATCAGCAAGGTCACGCTATCGCGGGAATCCATGCCTCAGCGCCTGTTTCCTGAACGCCCAGCATCTCAATGCTAATGTTCCTCACCAAAATAACGTGAGAAATGTGGCTAACAGACATTTCTTCTATCAGCAAGCTGGCCGCAAACCCGCGTAGAGGCAATGATTATATATCGCTAACCGCGCTTATCGTTGCTTAGTTTATGCCTGCTTTGGAACTGACTAACCCATTATCTCCAATGGGAGGTGGATTATAGGGCTGATAAACCCAACCCTATCAGCAAGGTTTTGCCTATATCTGTGCAATTATAGCTGGATAATTTGCACATTTCGCCTCCATCGCTTGAATTTATATCGCATTGGAGATAAGCGTTGTTGATAATGCGCTATCTCTGAGATATAAACCAGCGATAGTCAGTGATAATTATGCTCGCGCTAAGTGCGCGTAGTGATAAATATCGCCGGCTGTTGCTGATATGCCCCTAGTTTCTCAAAAAACGACTGAAAGGATTTACACCAAATCACAACTCTCTAAAGGTTTAGAAACTTACATACAATGTGAAGACCTCTGATGAAAAAACCATGTGTAAAGATACCACACCTTTGGTGCATTTCCAAAATGGACAAACAGAGATCCACTAACTAAGGAAACAGTGCCCTAAATCTCTGAAGTTTGTCACTACCAAAGATGTCTTGGTTTTCCTAGGGAATGTAGTCTGCACAATGAATTATGAAATTGCAGCAGATTCACTGTTTGGTGTATGGTCCAATGTTCATTTAATGTACAAAACTATATGATTTCTAATTCTCAACAACTAAGGAATCTATTGGTGCAAGCCAGACTTCCCTTGCCCTGACTGGCCAGATAGTCGAACACTCTGAACTTGACTTTTGTGAGATTTTTAACAACTGTGGTTCTAAAATATTGTAATTCTCTCCAGTCTTCTTCGCACAGGAATATATCATTGCCAAAACTTGACAACCAGCTTTGGTTCTCTGGGTCTTCAGAGCATGGTGGCACAAGACACATATAGGTTTTTATGGCTTAAGGGTGCTTAAAAGAAATTAATTGGGTGTAGTGCATTTTGGAAATTTGGAAAGCAGCTACGAGTGAATTCATGGTGTCTTTTAGTCACAGATATCACCCCTGGATTCTATGGACCCATTCCATGACCATATGCTTTTAGCACCTACCCATTCTAAGGTTTCTATCGCTGGGTGTCCAGGCCTCATCCCTCTTCTTGGCTACTCGGGAGATCATGTTGCATTTATGTTATGTTACGAGTTTGTTGAAGCGCGACAGCTGCCCCAGCAACGGGGCGTCCCAGCGCTGAGAAACCATAGCATAACCAACTGAGAGGGGGTGGGGAGGCCAAAAGGCTTAAGGCAGTGGGAACAGGTGAGTTTTTATTGCCTTGCAAAAGGCGGACAGATTGTCAAGGCGGCGGATGTTCAGGGGAAGGCAATTCCAAAGTTTTGCTCCTAAAAGTCTGAAAGAACGACCCCCGACACGGCAGAGTTTCGTGCGGGGAACCACTACTAAATGTTGACCTCTAGCATTGTTTTTTAAAACATAGTAGTTGCCTCCAGTCTCCCTCACGTCAGAACATATCTCTTACAAGACTTTATCCCCAACTTTGTTCCTGAGTCTTTTAAGCATGGGGTACCAGATTTAATGTATAGGTTCATGGTTGCAATCGATGTGAAACCTGTTGTAGTGCATTTTGGAAATTTGGAAAGCAGCTGCGAGCGAAATGCTGGTTAGGGTACTTGTCTTTTAGTCACTGGTGTCCTCCTAGACTGTACAGAAACACACTACAGCCATATATTTTTAAGATCTAAACATCTCAAAGTTTGTATCTCTGGGTACCAAACTGCCCTTGCCCTGATTAGCTGGGTGGGACAGCTCGCTGAAAAAAGACATTTGTCAGATTTTCAACATTTTGTCTACTACAACATGGTCGTTTCTTTCAGTCTTCTTCACACTGGACAAAATGACTCCCAGTGTTTGACCCATATATTTAGCCCCCACATCTTCTGAGTGTGAGGTTATCAGGTATAGGTGTGTTTGCCTTGGGTTTGAGCTGCAGTCCACGCTCTAGACACAAGTACATTATTTTTGATGGGTGAGATTTAATTTGGGATGTATGCCACCCTGGGGAACTTACCAACCCCAGACATTTCTGAATACAAGAGGCACAGAGCAATCCATATTGATGTGGTTTGTATGAATCCCAACATGTTTTATTACCCAGAATCCCCTGTACATTTCAAAGCATGAGCAAAAACATACACATTTGGAATGTTTTCTGTGTGTGAAACAACAGAACTTGAAGCAAATGGCAAAAGTCCTACCACCCAATGTCCCCACTCTTTAATTGATCCAGCGCTCTGATTGAAAAACTGTCTCACAAACGCTACCTATCACCTCAATACTCACAATTAATTATTAAACACATATACAGGCCCATAATACCAAGGAGACCATTTTTGAGCAACTGAATCAGGTGATTTGATTAATAAACTATTCACATGATATTTACACTAATATTTACAACTGCAGTTTATTTTTCATTACCATGGTTTTAAATCATTTATTATGGATCAACTGATGAAAACTAGACCATGAATAAACAAGACCAGCTTGTCTTTTCGAATCAAATTTATTAACTTTATTTTCATAAAGAAAGAGCATTTACGTTTTAGAAACTTTATTTTAAAAGCAAGCTAGAAAGCAAACAATTTAATAAGGAAATGAAATTAGAAATGACATTTTTAAGCAAGCTCAGAAACATGAAGAATTAGCAAAATAACAGTCTCCATTCCCTGTATCTATTTCCCTGTCTAAGTCTCACTTTACCTAGAAAAGAATAAATCATTAAAGTCTGCTGTCCTTACATGCGCCAAAGGTCCAACAGCATGACACACCACTCAGGAATCGGAAAGTAAGAGTTTTTTCCCAGCTCATGGTGTCATAATTTATACCTTTCTCTCTAGCTAAACTTTCTACATTTTACATTCTTTTTAGCAAATCCAAGCTTTTCATTGGCTGTCCCGTGTCAGTCCATGATAAAATGTTGACCAAAATCCAGGCTTCATATAAGCCCTATTGTCTTTCAATTCCACGTTTCTCCGTTTCCTTAAATTGTTACTTTTCCTTCAAGCTTTTGAACATTTGCTTCCTAACCTTGGCAAGCCTGCCGGTTTCTTGTCCTTGGGCTATCTTTCCATGAGCACATTTAACGCGACCAAAGAAGTAATTTACAATATCTTTGCAGCAAAAGTCTTCACAACTGCGCATGTGTAAGAAATCACTCTGGTCAAGCTTTTGCGTCTGTAGCTCTGTCAGCCATTTTTCTGCATCATCCTCTAGGCCTCACTTTGGAAACTATTATTAAACAAACACAAGACATCAATTAATTAAGGAATTAAGACCCATTCTGTTACCCCCCCCCCTGACTAATTAATCCCGTTAATTATGTTACCTACCAAAGCACGAATAAGCAGCATTATATTTACTTGTCCTTTTCGAGTGGCAGGAACTCCAAGAGCTTTTATCACAAAAGACATAACATAAGCACATAAAATCAGCACATGCCAATTTAAATAAACTGCCGCATCTAATACTGACAAAGACAATAGACAAGGTTAATTTGTTATTTTTCTTTGCGTTTGCAACATAAAGCACATTAGTCCCGCGGGTAATTGTGAATGTATCTTTTAAACTAAGTTTATTAATAATTTCACCACAAGCTTATTAGTCTGATTACTTTTATTATGAGAGATTAACTTCACAAGTTTGAACAAAATGTTGTTATTTTCCTTGCACCATCAACTCCCTCATCTGGTGATTTCTAAATCACCAAACAATACCCAACATTTTATAAATTTTCAACCCTTGAATATGTTTTGGGCTTTCTTAATATTAGTATTTCTAAACTTTAGATTCATCTGATTTTCTGCATTCCTCATATTGAGTTCTACGAAGCTCTTCTAATTCTAATTCCTTTTCCTTTTCTTCTCTTAGCTTATAAATTCTTTTATTTTCTGTAACATTTTTTCTTCTCTTATGTAACATGCAACTAATTTTTAACAAAAGTATCACCATAACTATTATTATTAAAGGGAAAAAGATTTTACCTATAATTGATCTACCAATCTCTTGAAATTAATGTTAAATTGCTGTAAATCTTTTGCCCAAGCGTTCTGAAAAACTCTCATCTTCTAAAGGTTCTACTTCCTCATGTAATTCAGAAATGTTTTTTATGTACATCTCTATATTCTGACTTTTATCAGGAATGTATGTGCAACAGTGTTGAACATGCAAAATTCCACAGACTCCACCTTCTTTTGCCAACAGAATGTCTAGTGCTAGACGATTCTGCATCACCATTGACCTCATTGCATTAAGTTCTGTGTTCACTAATTTAAATCCACTTGCAGTGTCTGTTGACAATCTATCAACAATTGTAGACATTTTTCTGATCTTGTTTGCATTCAGGGTTATTCCTACCATAGGTATTAATGCACCAAATATATCTCCCATTATTTCTGTAAAACTTTCTCTTCTAAATCTATTCAAATGATTGCCAATTTCAAATGAACCTTTTGCATTTCTATCTACATGAATTTTTTTGGGAAAAACTAAACCTATATAACATGTCCCATACCAGCGATCAGGGAGACTATAATAAGCTTAATTCCCACAAATAAAATAAATTCCAAGAAAAATTGAATCCTTGCCTCCTTTAAATCCCCAACCCCCTACAATACGATAAGTATCTTCACATTGACTTGCACCTACAAAATATTATCTCTTCTTATACAAAATTTTCCACTAACAGGTTTATCTATGTGAATTACAACATTTTCATTTCTACCATTGAGCTTTTCATCTTCAATCTGCCAAAATTTTACTTAGTAGTTTTTAGCATCTAATTTTGCTTGTAAATTGCTCTTCTCTCCTCAACCATATTTAAGAATGACTTCTCTTCTGTTTTCAATTTACATGTTAAATTATTTCTAAAAGCAGACTCATAAGTAAGTTCACTAGTTGTTAGGAAAAATTCCCTCATCTGTTTAGCAGGTCTCACTTTATTCAAGTTAACTCCAACCTTTAAATTTGCAAAAATTTCGTCAAAATCGGAATAGTAATATTCCAGATGACCAGTCTTATAAAACAAACTAGCAATTACACTACATGTTATACCATAGGTAAGTGAAAGCATATTATAATTCACACCCTCAGACACAGAAGTAGGTAGTTTCACACAGATATAACAATCTTTTACATCCATCACCTTAACATATTCAGATAAAAGTCTTGAAAAGGTATTACTAGAAAAATCTCCCACAGATCTATCTTAATGAATCTCTGGTTTATGTACAATAATTTTACTAGCCTTAACATATTTTTCTTGATTAACTACAACTTTGCCAGTCATATTAACTTTTTACATTTCTTTATCTATTCCAAAAGGAAAAATGACAGCTAAAATTAACCAAACTAAAATTATCAAAATTACACATATTGAAGACAGTTTGCAACATCTTTTGAGAATTGAGCATCTTGAATTTTCATTAGTATAAGGCATCTTTACTTTTTTTTTTAAATAACAGCTAAAAGATCAAAATAAAAATAAAAATGAAAAATTACTGAAAAATTGCTAAATATTCTCCCCTCTTTTTTTAACAGATAACTTTATTTTCTAACAGCTTTTCTTCGACCTTATGTCATACATCAAATGTGTTTTCCAGCTAACACAATTTCTTCGACCTTGTGTCTCCTAACACAATTTCTTCAACCTTGTGTCACCTAATGAATAAATTCAATCATTGTCACTTGCATCATCAAAATTTTCTTGACTACTATTTACTTCCACTACTGGTGGGATGATAATGTAAGTCCATTCAGGTGACTTGTACTTCTGATTTGGCCTTATATTTCTCTTTGCTCTACTGTTTATCACTTCTATTTTCTTTCCTGCTTGTTTTTTCTTATTCAAGTCTTCTTCTTTTTGACTTGTGATCTCATTCACCTGCTCCCTTGCTTTATTCACCAATTTGAATTTTAGGCCTTTGGTTTCTTTTGGCCAATTATCTCCTTTTCTTGTTAACTTCTTTTTCGGTTCTGTCAACTTATACTCCACTCTCCAAGCTCTTTTACTTGATCTTTTTATTTTAGATTCATCTTCAATGTCATCTGTTTCACTCTCTGTGTTTTCAGCTGATTCATCAATGATCAGTTTTTCTGATTCAGATTCTTCTTCTGATTCAGGTACTTCTTTACTCTGCAGTTTCACTTTGTTAGGAACAACATCCTTATAGCTGGTACTTGGAATTTCTTCTTCTTCTTCGTCTATTACTTCCAAACCTCCAGTTTCAGAATTTTCGTTCCTTCTTCCAAAGTGTTCAATCTGCTTTTCAATACTCTCCTGATCTTGATCTTGAATCACTTCTTGATCAGTGTCCTTTTCTGCTTCTTGATCTAGCAGATTTTTGTCATTTTCTTCCTCAGAATCTTGTATTACAATTTCTTCATTTTCTTCATTCAAAGCTCCATTCGATTTGAATCTTCCAGATGTCGACTTTCTTGTCGATCTTCAGAATCTGGATTTCTTTCAGGCTCTTCTTCTGAATCCGAATCAGCTGTTGTATCACCTTCTTTGTCAGGATTTTCAGGTGTTGGCAAACGTATGGTATGGCTAGCGTGAATCCACCTTTTCAATCCCCTACACTTTACTGCATTTGTTGTGACCAAAATCACCTGTCTTGCCTTTTGCCACCTTGGTACTAGGCAATTTCTTCTTCGATGCACTTTTGTCCTTACCTAGTCTCCTGGTAACAGATCATGAGCTTGTTCTTTCTCTTTTGTAAGTACTTCAGTTCCTACATGATGGAACACAGAAGTCACCACGTCAGATAGATTTTTGTTATGTTATGTTATGTTAAAAAGTTTTATACCGCGCTCAGTCACCATACGGTTTCATGGCGCTCATAACAAATGCGGGACGGCAAAGGCGTGTGTTACTCAAAAGCAGACTGGAAAAGATACGTTTTTAACATTTTACGAAAACCGCCATAGGTAGGGCAGTGTCGAAGGGCGGACGAGAAGGAGTTCCAGGTCTTAGGGGCACAGAAGGAAAAGCAGGAGCCGCCATGTTTTTTTCGTTTAATTTTAAGGACAACCAGCAGATTGTGGCCAGAAGAACGAAGGTCTCTGGAGGGAACATAACATTTCAATTTAGAAGAGATAAAAATGGGGGCAAGATCAGAGAGGGCTTTAAAGATTGTACAGCCCAATTTAAAAGTACAGCGCTTCGCCACTGGGAGCCAATAAAGGCTCCGCAGTAGTGGCGAGACGTGCTGGTGTCGAGGTTGATGGTAAACCAGGCGGGCTGCCTGATTTTGCACAAGTTGCAATCTGTGAAGGAGGTATGTAGGAATGCCGGCATACAGAGTGTTGCAAAAACAACAGGTGATGGACCGAATGAGGATCAATGTCACACATTCAACCCAGTCAAAAGATCTGGGTCCTAATCCATCGTTTTTTTGCACTCCACACCACCCTGGGTTAGACAATGGCGATATGCAAATCAGCTCTGACCCTGTGCCCCATGGGAACAGTCCAGTCCGAACTACAAAAGCCATGTCCTTCCCAGAACGGAATCAAGCATCCGAGGACCGGACCGGTTTCGAGGTAACACCTCTCATCAGCCCGGCTAGCTTGACTCCAGTGGTGTGGAGTGCCTGGGACCCACGTCTGGGCATCCCCAGTACACTTATAGCGAGTTTGCAAAAACAACAGGTGATGGACCGAATGAGGATCAATGTCACACATTCAACCCAGTCAAAAGATCTGGGTCCTAATCCATCGTTTTTTTGCACTCCACACCACCCTGGGTTAGACAATGGCGATATGCAAATCAGCTCTGACCCTGTGCCCCATGAGAACAGTCCAGTCCGAACTACAAAAGCCATGTCCTTCCCAGAACGGAATCAAGCATCCGAGGACCGGACCGGTTTCGAGGTAACACCTCTCATCAGCCCGGCTAGCTTGACTCCAGTGGTGTGGAGTGCCTGGGACCCACGTCTGGGCATCCCCAGTACACTTATAGCGAGTTTGCAAAAACAACAGGTGATGGACCGAATGAGGATCAATGTCACACATTCAACCCAGTCAAAAGATCTGGGTCCTAATCCATCGTTTTTTTGCACTCCACACCACCCTGGGTTAGACAATGGCGATATGCAAATCAGCTCTGACCCTGTGCCCCATGGGAACAGTCCAGTCCGAACTACAAAAGCCATGTCCTTCCCAGAACTGAATCAAGCATCCGAGGACCGGACCGGTTTCGAGGTAACACCTCTCATCAGCCCGGCTAGCTTGACTCCAGTGGTGTGGAGTGCCTGGGACCCACGTCTGGGCATCCCCAGTACACTTATAGCGAGTTTGCAAAAACAACAGGTGATGGACCGAATGAGGATCAATGTCACACATTCAACCCAGTCAAAAGATCTGGGTCCTAATCCATCATTTTTTTGCACTCCACACCACCCTGGGTTAGACAATGGCGATATGCAAATCAGCTCTGACCCTGTGCCCCATGGGAACAGTCCAGTCCGAACTACAAAAGCCATGTCCTTCCCAGAACGGAATCAAGCATCCGAGGACCGGACCGGTTTCGAGGTAACACCTCTCATCAGCCCGGCTAGCTTGACTCCAGTGGTGTGGAGTGCCTGGGACCCACGTCTGGGCATCCCCAGTACACTTATAGCGAGTTTGCAAAAACAACAGGTGATGGACCAAATGAGGATCAATGTCACACATTCAACCCAGTCAAAAGATCGGGGTCCTAATCCATCGTTTTGTTGCACTCCACACCACCCTGGGTTAGACAATGGCGATATGCAAATCAGCTCTGACCCTGTGCCCCATGGGAACAGTCCAGTCTGAACTACAAAAGCCATGTCCTTCCCAGAACGGAATCAAGCATCCGAGGACCGGACCGGTTTCGAGGTAACACCTCTCATCAGCCCGGCTAGCTTGACTCCAGTGGTGTGGAGTGCCTGGGACCCACATCTGGGCATCCCCAGTACACTTATAGCGAGTTTGCAAAAACAACAGGTGATGGACCGAATGAGGATCAATGTCACACATTCAACCCAGTCAAAAGATCTGGGTCCTAATCCATCATTTTTTTGCACTCCACACCACCCTGGGTTAGACAATGGCGATATGCAAATCAGCTCTGACCCTGTGCCCCATGGGAACAGTTCAGTCCAAACTACAAAAGCCATGTCCTTCCCAGAACGGAATCAAGCATCCGAGGACCGGACCGGTTTCGAGGTAACACCTCTCATCAGCCCGGCTAGCTTGACTCCAGTGGTGTGGAGTGCCTGGGACCCACGTCTGGGCATCCCCAGTACACTTATAGCGAGTTTGCAAAAACAACAGGTGATGGACCGAATGAGGATCAATGTCACACATTCAACCCAGTCAAAAGATCTGGGTCCTAATCCATCGTTTTTTTGCACTCCAAACCACCTTGGGTTAGACAATGGCGATATGCAAATCAGCTCTGACCCTGTGGCCCATGGGAACAGTCCAGTCCGAACTACAAAAGCCATGTCCTTCCCAGAACGGAATCAAGCATCCGAGGACCGGACCGGTTTCGAGGTAACACCTCTCATCAGCCCGGCTAGCTTGACTCCAGTGGTGTGGAGTGCCTGGGACCCACGTCTGGGCATCCCCAGTACACTTATAGCGAGTTTGCAAAAACAACAGGTGATGGACCGAATGAGGATCAATGTCACACATTCAACCCAGTCAAAAGATCTGGGTTCTAATCCATAGTTTTTTGCACTCCACACCACCCTGGGTTAGACAATGGCGATATGCAAATCAGCTCTGACCCTGTGCCCCATGGGAACAGTCCAGTCCGAACTACAAAAGCCATGTCCTTCCCAGAACGGAATCAAGCATCCGAGGACCGGACCGGTTTCGAGGTAACACCTCTCATCAGCCCGGCTAGCTTGACTCCAGTGGTGTGGAGTGCCTGGGACCCACGTCTGGGCATCCCCAGTACACTTATAGCGAGTTTGCAAAAACAACAGGTGATGGACCGAATGAGGATCAATGTCACACATTCAACCCAGTCAAAAGATCTGGGTCCTAATCCATCGTTTTTTTGCACTCCACACCACCCTGGGTTAGACAATGGGATATGCAAATCAGCTCTGACCCTGTGCCCCATGGGAACAGTCCAGTCCGAACTACAAAAGCCATGTCCTTCCCAGAACGGAATCAAGCATCCGAGGACCGGACCGGTTTTGAGGTAACACCTCTCATCAGCCCGGCTAGCTTGACTCCAGTGGTGTGGAGTGCCTGGGACCCACGTCTGGGCATCCCCAGTACACTTATAGCGAGTTTGCAAAAACAACAGGTGATGGACCGAATGAGGATCAATGTCACACATTCAACCCAGTCAAAAGATCTGGGTCCTAATCCATTGTTTTTTTGCACTCCACACCACCCTGGGTTAGACAATGGCGATATGCAAATCAGCTCTGACCCTGTGCCCCATGGGAACAGTCCAGTCCGAACTACAAAAGCCATGTCCTTCCCAGAACGGAATCAAGCATCCGAGGACCGGACCGGTTTCGAGGTAACACCTCTCATCAGCCCGGCTAGCTTGACTCCAGTGGTGTGGAGTGCCTGGGACCCACGTCTGGGCATCCCCAGTACACTTATAGCGAGTTTGCAAAAACAACAGGTGATGGACCGAATGAGGATCAATGTCACACATTCAACCCAGTCAAAAGATCTGGGTCCTAATCCATCGTTTTTTTGCACTCCACACCACCCTGGGTTAGACAATGGCGATATGCAAATCAGCTCTGACCCTGTGCCCCATGGGAACAGTCCAGTCCGAACTACAAAAGCCATGTCCTTCCCATAACGGAATCAAGCATCCGAGGACCGGACCGGTTTCGAGGTAACACCTCTCATCAGCCCGGCTAGCTTGACTCCAGTGGTGTGGAGTGCCTGGGACCCACGTCTGGGCATCCCCAGTACACTTATAGCGAGTTTGCAAAAACAACAGGTGATGGACCGAATGAGGATCAATGTCACACATTCAACCCAGTCAAAAGATCTGTGTCCTAATCCATCGTTTTTTTGCACTCCACACCACCCTGGGTTAGACAATGGCGATATGCAAATCAGCTCTGACCCTGTGCCCCATGGGAATAGTCCAGTCCGAACTACAAAAGCCATGTCCTTCCCAGAACTGAATCAAGCATCCGAGGACCGGACCGGTTTCGAGGTAACACCTCTCATCAGCTCGGCTAGCTTGACTCCAGTGGTGTGGAGTGCCTGGGACCCACGTCTGGGCATCCCCAGTACACTTATAGCGAGTTTGCAAAAACAACAGGTGATGGACCGAATGAGGATCAATGTCACACATTCAACCCAGTCAAAAGATCTGGGTCCTAATCCATCGTTTTTGTGCACTCCACACCACCCTGGGTTAGACAATGGCGATATGCAAATCAGCTCTGACCCTGTGCCCCATGGGAACAGTCCAGTCCGAACTACAAAAGCCATGTCCTTCCCAGAACGGAATCAAGCATCCGAGGACCGGACCGGTTTGGAGGTAACACCTCTCATCAGCCCGGCTAGCTTGACTCCAGTGGTGTGGAGTGCCTGGGACCCACGTCTGGGCATCCCCAGTACACTTATAGCGAGTTTGCAAAAACAACAGGTGATGGACCGAATGAGGATCAATGTCACACATTCAACCCAGTCAAAAGATCTGGGTCCTAATCCATCGTTTTTTTGCACTCCACACCACCCTGGGTTAGACAATGGCGATATGCAAATCAGCTCTGACCCTGTGCCCCATGGGAACAGTCCAGTCCGAACTACAAAAGCCATGTCCCTCCCAGAACAGCAAATTCCGCCCTAAGTGCGCTGGGGATGCCCAGACGTGGGTCCCAGGCACTCCACACCACTGGAGTCAAGCTAGCCGGGCTGATGAGAGGTGTTACCTCGAAACCGGTCCGGTCCTCGGATGCTTGATTCCGTTCTGGGAAGGACATGGCTTTTGTAGTTCGGACTGGACTGTTCCCATGGGGCACAGGGTCACATCTGATTTGCATATCGCCATTGTCTAACCCGGGGTGGTGTGGAGTTCAAAAAAATGATGGATTTGGGCCCAGATCTTCGGACTGGGGTGAGTGTGTGACATTGATCCACATTCGGTCCATCACCTGTTGTGTTTGCAAATTCCGCCCTAAGTGCGCTGGGGATGCCCAGACGTGGGTCCCAGGCACTCCACACCACTGGAGTCAAGCTAGCCGGGCTGATGAGAGGTGTTACCGCGAAACCGGTCCGGTCCTCGGATGCTTGATTCCGTTCTGGGAAGGACATGGCTTTTGTAGTTCGGACTGGACTGTTCCCATGGGGCACAGGGTCAGAGCTGATTTGCATATCGCCATTGTCTAACCCGGGGTGGTGTGGAGTGCAAAAAAATGATGGATTTGGGCCCAGATCTTCGGACTGGGGTGAGTGTGTGACATTGATCCACATTCGGTCCATCACCTGTTGTGTTTGCAAATTCCGCCCTAAGTGCGCTGGGGATGCCCAGACGTGGGTCCCAGGCACTCCACACCACTGGAGTCAAGCTAGCCGGGCTGATGAGAGGTGTTACCTCGAAACCGGTCCGGTCCTCGGATGCTTGATTCCGTTCTGGGAAGGACATGGCTTTTGTAGTTCGGACTGGACTGTTCCCATGGGGCACAGGGTCAGAGCTGATTTGCATATCGCCATTGTCTAACCCGGGGTGGTGTGGAGTGCAAAAAAATGATGGATTTGGGCCCAGATCTTCGGACTGGGGTGAGTGTGTGACATTGATCCACATTCGGTCCATCACCTGTTGTGTTTGCAAATTCCGCCCTAAGTGCGCTGGGGATGCCCAGACGTGGGTCCCAGGCACTCCACACCACTGGAGTCAAGCTAGCCGGGCTGATGAGAGGTGTTACCTCGAAACCGGTCCGGTCCTCGGATGCTTGATTCCGTTCTGGGAAGGACATGGCTTTTGTAGTTCGGACTGGACTGTTCCCATGGGGCACAGGGTCAGAGCTGATTTGCATATCGCCATTGTCTAACCCGGGGTGGTGTGGAGTGCAAAAAAATGATGGATTTGGGCCCAGATCTTCGGACTGGGGTGAGTGTGTGACATTGATCCACATTCGGTCCATCACCTGTTGTGTTTTCAAATTCCGCCCTAAGTGCGCTGGGGATGCCCAGACGTGGGCCCCAGGCACTCCACACCACTGGAGTCAAGCTAGCCGGGCTGATGAGAGGTGTTACCTCAAAACCGGTCCGGTCCTCGGATGCTTGATTCCGTTCTGGGAAGGACATGGCTTTTGTAGTTCGGACTGGACTGTTCCCATGGGGCACAGGGTCAGAGCTGATTTGCATATCGCCATTTTCTAACGCAGGGTGGTGTGGAGTGCAAAAAAACGATGGATTAGGACCCAGATCTTTTGACTGGGTTGAATGTGTGACATTGATCCTCATTCGGTCCATCACCTGTTGTTTTTGCAAACTCGCTATAAGTGTACTGGGGATGCCCAGACGTGGGTCCCAGGCACTCCACACCACTGGAGTCGAGCTAGCCGGGCTGATGAGAGGTGTTACCTCGAAACCGGTCCGGTCCTCGGATGCTTGATTCTGTTCTGGGAAGGACATGGCTTTTGTAGTTCGGACTGGATTGTTCCCATGGGGCACAGGGTCAGAGCTGATTTGCATATCGCCATTGTCTAACCCGGGGTAGTGTGGAGTGCAAAAAAATGATGGATTTGGGCCCAGATCTTCGGACTGGGGTGAGTGTGTGGCATTGATCCACATTCGGTCCATCACCTGTTGTGTTTGCAAATTCCGCCCTAAGTGCGCTGGGGATGCCCAGACGTGGGTCCCAGGCACTCCACACCACTGGAGTCAAGCTAGCCGGGCTGATGAGAGGTGTTACCTCGAAAACCGGTCCGGTCCTCGGATGCTTGATTCCGTTCTGGGAAGGACATGGCTTTTGTAGTTCGGACTGGACTGTTCCCATGGGGCACAGGGTCAGAGCTGATTTGCATATCGCCATTGTCTAACCCGGGGTGGTGTGGAGTGCAAAAAAATGATGGATTTGGGCCCAGATCTTCGGACTGGGTTGAATGTGTGACATTGATCCTCATTCGGTCCATCACCTGTTGTTTTTGCAAACTCGCTATAAGTGTACTGGGGATGCCCAGACGTGGGTCCCAGGCACTCCACACCACTGGAGTCAAGCTAGCCGGGCTGATGAGAGGTGTTACCTCGAAACCGGTCCGGTCCTCGGATGCTTGATTCCGTTCTGGGAAGGACATGGCTTTTGTAGTTCGGACTGGACTGTTCCCATGGGGCACAGGGTCAGAGCTGATTTGCATATCGCCATTGTCTAACCTGGGGTGGTGTGGAGTGCAAACAAATGATGGATTTGGGCCCAGATCTTCGGACTGGGGTGAGTGTGTGACATTGATCCACATTCGGTCCATCACCTGTTGTGTTTGCAAATTCCGCCCTAAGTGCGCTGGGGATGCCCAGACGTGGGTCCCAGGCACTCCACACCACTGGAGTCAAGCTAGCCGGGCTGATGAGAGGTGTTACCTCGAAACCGGTCCGGTCCTCGGATGCTTAATTCCGTTCTGGGAAGGACATGGCTTTTGTAGTTCGGACTGGACTGTTCCCATGGGGCACAGGGTCAGAGCTGATTTGCATATCGCCATTGTCTAACCCGGGGTGGTGTGGAGTGCAAAAAAATGATGGATTTGGGCCCAGATCTTCGGACTGGGGTGATTGTGTGACATTGATCCACATTCGGTCCATCACCTGTTGTGTTTGCAAATTCCGCCCTAAGTGCGCTGGGGATGCCCTGACGTGGGTCCCAGGCACTCCACACCACTGGAGTCAAGCTAGCCGGGCTGATGAGAGGTGTTACCTCAAAACCGGTCCGGTCCTCGGATGCTTGATTCCGTTCTGGGAAGGACATGGCTTTTGTAGTTCGGACTGGACTGTTCCCATGGGGCACAGGGTCAGAGCTGATTTGCATATCGCCATTGTCTAACCCGGGGTGGTGTGGAGTGCAAAAAAATGATGGATTTGGGCCCAGATCTTCGGACTGGGGTGAGTGTGTGACATTGATCCACATTCGGTCCATCACCTGTTGTGTTTGCAAATTCCGCCCTAAGTGCGCTGGGGATGCCCAGACGTGGGTCCCAGGCACTCCACACCACTGGAGTCAAGCTAGCCGGGCTGATGAGAGGTGTTACCTCGAAACCGGTCCGGTCCTCGGATGCTTGATTCCGTTCTGGGAAGGACATGGCTTTTGTAGTTCGGACTGGACTGTTCCCATGGGGCACAGGGTCAGAGCTGATTTGCATATCGCCATTGTCTAACCCGGGGTGGTGTGGAGTGCAAAAAAATGATGGATTTGGGCCCAGATCTTCGGACTGGGGTGAGTGTGTGACATTGATCCACATTCGGTCCATCACCTGTTGTGTTTGCAAATTCCGCCCTAAGTGCGCTGGGGATGCCCAGACGTGGGTCCCAGGCACTCCACACCACTGGAGTCAAGCTAGCCGGGCTGATGAGAGGTGTTACCTCGAAACCGGTCCGGTCCTCGGATGCTTGATTCCGTTCTGGGAAGGACATGGCTTTTGTAGTTCGGACTGGACTGTTCCCATGGGGCACAGGGTCAGAGCTGATTTGCATATCGCCATTGTCTAACCCGGGGTGGTGTGGAGTGCAAAAAAATGATGGATTTGGGCCCAGATCTTCGGACTGGGGTGAGTGTGTGACATTGATCCACATTCGGTCCATCACCTGTTGTGTTTGCAAATTCCGCCCTAAGTGCACTGGGGATGCCCAGACGTGGGTCCCAGGCACTCCACACCACTGGAGTCAAGCTAGCCGGGCTGATGAGAGGTGTTACCTCGAAACCGGTCCGGTCCTCGGATGCTTGAATCCGTTCTGGGAAGGACATGGCTTTTGTAGTTCGGACTGGACTGTTCCCATGGGGCACAGGGTCAGAGCTGATTTGCATATCGCCATTGTCTAACCCGGGGTGGTGTGGAGTGCAAAAAAATGATGGATTTGGGCCCAGATCTTCGGACTGGGGTGAGTGTGTGACATTGATCCACATTTGGTCCATCACCTGTTGTGTTGGCATACAGAGTGTTGGCGTAGTCAATTCTCGACGTGACCAGGGCCATGATGACAAGGATCAGTGCGTCTCTGGTAAGAAATATACAGATTGTACGTATCCTGCGTAGATGGAAAAAGTAGGATGACGTAACCGCACTGATCTGGGGCCCCATGGATAAGTCACTAGAGATGACCACACCAAGACTCTTCACAGAGTTGAAAGGGCGGGGAGGGGGCCCAAGTGAGGGAGGCCAAAAGCTGTCATTCCATGGATTGGCTGCCCCACCTACCAGGACAAGCTCAGTCTTGGTAGGGTTCAATTTGAGTTGGCTATGGTACATCCATTCCGAGATCTCAAGCATGGTGGACTGAAAAATAGTGCAAGAGGAAAGGGAGGTGTCAATGGGAAAAATTAACTGTAAATCATCCGCATAATTGAAGCTGGTAGCGGCAGATTTACGCAGGGATAAAATAAGGGGTTGCATGTATAGATTAAATAATAAAGGGGATAAAGCGGAGCCCTCAGGGACACCGCAGGACAAAGGCAGTAATCCATAATGACGCTATCATTTATGCTCAATAATTTATCAACCGGAACAAATGCTTGCCTCATGACCCTGCCCATTAAAATTTCATGAGGGCTCAAACCTGTTTTTCTATCTGGGATACTTCTCAAAGACATCAAAACAAGTGGAAGTGCATCTGTCCACTTCATTCCTGTTGCTAAGCACATTTTAGCTATTCTGTTTTTTACTGTTCCATTCACTTGCTCAACAACACCTGATGCTTCTGGTCTGTATGCACAATGTAGTTTTTGCTTTATACCCAATGTTTCACAAATCAGTTTTAACAATCTGTTTTCAAAATGTGTGCCGCGATCTGTCTCAAACGACACTGGGAATCCATACCTTGGTATGAACTCTCTCAAAAGCAATTTTGCCACAGATATAGAATCATTGTGACATGTTGGAAATGCTTCCACCCATCTTGAGAACAAACAAACAATCACCAAGACATATCTGAGTTTGTTGTGAGGTGGCATGTCAATGAAGTCAAGCTGTATCCTGATCATGGAATCTCTGCCAATATGTCCTGGACCATGATACATGCGTGCCATGTCAGAAATCATGCTGTCTGGCATCACTGCTCTGTCATCTTTGCAAACCCAAATCTCATCCTCTTCTCTTTGTCTGCATCTTGCTTTTAACCATATGTCTTTTTCCTCATCACTTGCCTCATCTTGCAATTGTTTTACTCCTTGCCAAGTCTCCACTACAGATATTAGCATAAGTGAGTTCAAAACATGTTCATTTTCTTTTTCATGATTAACTGATGCATTATGTTTTGCACAAAATGTTGCCATTTCATCTGCATATGAATTTCCTTTTGTTATGTAGTCCTGTCCTCTCTTATGTGTTGTGCATTTAACTACCGCAATTTCTGGTAATTGAATTCCGTCAATTAATCTCTTAATTAATTGTGCATTTCTTATTGGTGATCCCGTAGAAGTTAAATAACCTCTTTGAGACCAGAGCTGGCCATAGTCATGGACTACACCATAACCATACTGACTATCAGTCACTATGGTAATCTTTTGCCCTTTTCCCAATTCACATGCACGAATCAAAGCAATTAATTCCGCTACTTGAGCTGAACGAATTCCTTTGAGACTAGAAGCTTCAATCACATCTGCAACAGTACACACTGAATATGCTGCACTCAGAACACCTTCATCTGTTCTTAAGCATGAACCATCAACAATTAAAGCATAGCCCGATTCAGGCAACGGTACATCTTTAATGTCCTGCCTTGGTTTTGTGCAATATTCTAATACACCCAGGCATTCATGATCAGCAATTTCATCCCTAATTTCTGTTTCAGAAGTTTCAGGTAACAATGTGGAAGGATTTAAATTCACACATCTCGCAATTGAAACATTGTCTGATCCAAGAATCACTTTTTCATATTTTGTCAACCTATTATTTGTCAAATGCTGTGTTTTGCTTCTGGTGAGAAAAATTTAAACTGAGTGTGGCACATATACTTTTACAGGAAATCCCATAATTATTCCTTCACTGTGTTTCAAACTTACACTTGTTGCAGCTACTGCTTATAAGCAACCTGGGAATGCTTTTGCAACAGGGTCAAGAACTGCTGAGAAATATGCTATTGGCTTTCTCATTCTTCCATGTCTTTGGATCAGAACTGATAAAGCACATCCTTCTCTTTCACTGCAATACATCTCAAATTCTTTTTAATAATCAGGCATTCCCAATGCTGGAGCTTCACACAAACTTTTCTTTAACTGTTCAAAAGCTTCTAATTCAGTTTCTATTAGACTAATCGGATCTTTTATGTCTGCTTTTGTCAGTCTCTGCAGTGGTTTTGCAATTACTGAAAATACACTAATCCATTGGCGACAATAACCTACCATTCCTAGAAACATTCTAACCTGTCTCTGTGTCTTTGGAGGTTGCATTGCTTGAATTATTTTTATTCTTTCCGCTGTCACCTGTCTGATTCCTTTTGCAATTCTGTGACCAAGATATTTTACTTCTTGTTTGCAAAACTGTAATTTCGCAGGTGATACTTTATGTCCCTCGTCTGCCAGATGATTTAAAAGAGTAATGGTATCTGTTACACAATTATCTCTTGTTTTTGCAGCAACAAGGATATCATCAGTATATTGCACTAACGTAGATTTTCCAGGTAAATCCAAATTCTCTAATGATTTCTTCAACAATTGATTAAAAATAGATGCACTTTCAGTGTACCCTTGAGGGATTCTACACCATGCTAGAATACGCTCTTTGAACCGGAACGCAAAAATTTGTTGGCTCTCTGGATGCAATGTAACAGTAAAGAATGCGTTACATAAGTCAATAACTGTATACCATTCTGCATCATGCGGAATTTGATATAAAATTACCGCTGGGTTTGGTACAACTGGGCAACATGGAACAACAATTTTATTTACCTTTCTCAGATCCTGAACTATTCTATAGGTTCCGTTTGGCTTTTTGATCCCCATAATAGGTGAATTACATGGGCTACTCTCAATTTCTCTTAAAACACCTTGTTTTATGAATTTGTCAATTACAGGAATAACTCCTTCAATCACTTCTGCTTTCATTTTATACTGTGGAATGTTTGGATAGTCTGCTCCTTGTTTTACTGTTATTTGTACTGGATCTACATTTTTCATCAGGCCCATTTCATTTCCAGTAAAATCCCAAATTTTTACGTTAACTTTGTCTTTCAATTCATCAGGTAAATTATTTTTATCAAACGCAGGAAATAATCTGTTTTCCTCTGCCTCAAGCATTGACATTTTTAATTTGTAAAATCCATCATCTTCTTCTGGGGTTTGAAGCTCTACACCATCCGGTGAGCAATATATTGCGCAGTTCATTTTACACAGAATATCCCTACCTAACAGATTTACAGGACTGCTGTCACAAACTACAAATTTATGCATGTCTTTAAATTTACCAATTTCAACTTCATCTGGATCAGTTAAATCTGTTTTAATCTGTTGATTAGCTACACCTACTACTTGGATTTTGTCACCAGAGAGAGGAAGGTTTTCTATTTCCACTGATCTAACAGTAGAACGAGTAGCACCTGTATCCACTTGGAAAGTAATTTCTACATCATTCACTTTACCATTTACAAATGGACCAGACTGATCTACCTCAAGAGTAGCTCCAAGCACACACTATTCCTCCTCTGTCAGGCACCGTCAGAAGTAATCCTCAGATTCACTCCCTCCATCTTCTTTCAACCAATATTATTGAGACACGTTCGACACATTCACTCTTGGTGATCTGTTTACCTGTTCACCTCCGCTGAATCCTGTTTCTGCACCGTATCTCTGCAAATTTACACAATTTGGAAGTGGCGGTTGTGGTAACTGACTTTGCTGAATCACTACCTGTCGCTGTAGCTGTCGCTGCTCATTTATCTCATTCTGCATCTGTGGATTTAATGATGTATTTTTTACATAAGTTCGAGGCGGATACTTACACTCACGTTTCCAGTGTCCAATTTCGCCACAATTAAAACATGGGAGTTTCTGTTTCAACTCTTCTATATTTCCCATCAATTTTGGTTTATTATAAATACCTTTAAATTTTCCTTGATTCTGATCAACATTTTTATTTCCCAAAGTTGCTATTTGTTGTTCAGCCACTTTCACCTGTGCCCACATTGCTTTTTATTTCAGCTTCTTTTGTTTAGCATCTATCTCATCACTACAGTATTTTGCTTTTGTCAAAATATCATCTACTGTGTGTGATAGCCAACCAACTATTCCAGTTCTTACCATTTCACTAATTTCAGGTCTCAAGCCATATACAAATCTGTATATAAAATGTCTCATGTCCTTCTCACTTAAATGTTCATAACCACTGTATTGTTTAAATACAAGCAGTAATCTTTCATAAAATGAATGTACAGATTCTTTTGTCTCTTGAATTGTCCTATCTATTTTAACCCAATCTATTTCTTTTGAAGGAATTTTGTTTTTCAAAAACACAATTACTTGTTCATACTTTCTCATTACCTCTGGAGAAGGAGCACCAGTTACTTTATCTCGTTTCAATTCTTCTCTGGGCCAATCTATAGCAGTTTTACATTCTGTCCAAAGATCTGATGGAACAACTATGTCAAATAATCCATCAAGATCAACCCACAAAACTTTTGAAACTTTCACAAATCTTTCTACCTGTCGATACCATTCCACAGGTTTTTCTCTCAATCGGGGAAAATCATTTGTGAACAGTAAAATGTCCTGTCTTGTCCATGGGACAAGTACATACCCTCCTCCTGCTATTTCTCTCATTGGAAACTCATTTGTCACTTTTTCTTTTTCTCTGACAGGAAAGGCTAAACTTGTTCTGTCTTCATCTCTTTTCTTAGTACATTTCGCTCTCCATTTACTTAGTTCATCCCATTTTTTCAGAATCACAATTACATTTCTTATATGAGTAATTCTTCCTGAGGTATTCATATTTTCAATGTCTTTTTCAGAGAAATCCACCCTGTAACTTTTCTGCAAATTTTTCTGTTTACTTAAATCAACTCCAAATTCAGAAGCCAAATCTTCTAATTGATCATATCTGGTTTTCGTTTTCCATGTTATACTCTTGCAAATAAATAATACTTCATCATCCTGATATGCCTTCATACTGTCAGTTCCAATTGTACCAATTATTAATTCCTCTATATCTGCTTTCAATTTTCCAACATCAAGTAATTTACATTCTGGGGTTTGTGTTAAATCTATTTTACTCAGACCCTTCTCTGGAGATCCAGAGTCAGAAACTGCACCAGTTGGACTTTTACTCAACAAACTTTGATTAAAAGTTAAATCAGGCATCATCATTTTTTCGCGATGTAATTCAGTCAAGTCTGAATAACATTTTTCAGTCACTTTCTGTATTTCTGAATTTAATGGAACAGTTAAAGCTGAATGTCTAATTTCTTTTTGATCAAATACTGGAAGAACAGGTCCAATCGTTACAGGCACTGTTACTGGTTCCATGCTTTTAGTTAACTGTTGTATTACTTCATTTGCAGAACGAATATATTCTGAAGTATCTGGTATTGGTAATCCCTCATACCTTTCTGCTCTGATTTCACTTCTTGGGGTTTCATTTCTTTGAACTGGAGTTTCAGTAAAATTACTATTTTCTGTTGATATATTTGAATTTCGTCCTGTTTCTACTCTTTCGGGTGTTTTACTTTTATTCTGATCTGTTTCAGGAGATGTCTCATTAATAATTTCTCTGGGTAGAGCACTTGGAGAAGTCCATGTGCAAACTGGTTGATAGGGTGGCGGTTTCTTAGTATAAATTTCTTCTAATACCGCATCTTCTGAATCACTCTCTTCTCTAGTATTATTTCTCTTTCGGGAATGCTTTTTTCCAGTTACTTCATCAGTTAATCTCACTGGGTACAAACCATCACACATATCTGCACTTTTCCATCAACGCATTCTATCCTAATGTGTTTCTCTAACTAATCTTTTTGGTAATCCTCTACTTTATCGTTCTAATTCATGCATTTCATCTTCCCATTCAACTAAAGCTTCAAATTGTGTAGGTCTAGGTCTTGGTACAAGATTTATCATTCTTTCTCTTAAGTTTTTCAAAACCGCTGTGTTAAATGATCCGTCTTCTGGCCATGCTAATACACCATCATTTTCTGTATATTTCATCCAATTCTCAATCCAGAGACAAGTATGATAACCATTTTTAAACAAATGGAGAGACAGTGGAAACTTCCTGATTACAGCACCTAACTCAAATTCCTCCAAAGTATTTTTATGAAATTAACAGGCCCTAGAGAGTTTCTGTGGGCCAGATGTGTGCACACTGGTTAACACCCACTGTCACAGGGTAGGTTCAGTTAAGAACTTAATGAATTAGTACAAACGAGCAAAGGTGCACCACATAAATCTAAAGATCTGATATCAGCAGTCACAGACGTAAGTTTCATATAGTTGTGATTTCTTTATTCCAAAAAACAGGACAGGTGTGCAATCAAAACACGGTTGCTTGCAGCCGACGCGTTTCGTCCTCACAGGACTTCTTCAGGGCTGCCATAAAAACATATAACATACAATTAAAATCTACATTTAAAAAGATTGAACAAGCAAAAAGAGGTGCCAGATTCTTTTGTGATAGGTACTTGGTGACATAGAAGTTATAAAGTCATGAATGGCCAAAAAGGTCAGATTTATTGAGATCTAGTTTAAGTCAAAACATTTTCTTATTTGGAGAAAGGCATTTTTAACTTAAGTATAGGGCAGTGCATTTAGAAATTGACAAGTCATTAGGGGATAGTTGAGGAGAAAGTTGAGGAAAAAGAGCTATAGAAAAGGGGGATGTGGGGTACTGTTAGACATATCCAAGGAAGATTCTCCATGTAACATACCAAGGTTCTTAGAGAATATACATGTGCGACGGGGATTTTCTTAAAGCTGATGCGTATCCAGGCGGTCTTTAGGGGATATATATTAGTAAGCCTAATAGAAACAGATAATGATAATACCATCTATCAGAACGGGAACACTGTAATCACAATATTCCCAAGAGAATCTTATATGATCATGAAGTATACATGATAGGTTTGTTGGAAAAGAGAAACTATGATAACTGTAATCCAACAGGATATGAGCAGTGTTCCAATAAACAGCACCTATTGTAAGAGTGCTAGAGATATTTGTAACTATATTTCCATACTAAATAAGTTCCACCTATTTTTAGAGTGCTAGAGATATTTGTATCAATATTTCCATACTAAATAAGTTCCAGCTAGGATATATATGCCAATATTAAAGCAATCGAAATCCATGGTTGTTTCTCCTTTAACCAAATAATATACAGACCTAAAGCTTATTGGCATGTCTAATAACCTATCCTAATGTACATTAGGAATATCTACAATAGGACCGTCTGTCACGCGAAAGAACCAGGAGAGAAGAAACACCCATTCTGGCAAGGAGATTCTATCTATCTAAATCTCAAGTACTTGTTATATATCATGACTTATGAGTGTAACTCACCAGTGGGTCATCTATGTCTGTAGTATTGAGGTCACTATATATACTCAAAGTATTTAGAATTCTGCAAGTGTTCCTGAAAGGGTAAAGTTAAGATTTTTAAGTATCTATAATGATCTGTTAGTCTTTGTATAACCTAAGACAAAATATCTTACCTTACTAAGTCAGGTGTGATTCTGGAAGTGTTGGAGGAAGGTAAGCTGAAGGCGAGAATATCCCATCAGGGTAGACTCTAAAAGATATATATATTGGAGCCATGTCACTCATAAAGACAATAACTGTAAATATATTATAATAATCATAGTGAAGTTCCCATGTAGCAGACAAACCATATACAATGTCCCATGTTCCTTGTAAATCAGGGCCACCTTCTTTATACAACATATAATTTGTGATGACCAGGGTCTGAGAGATGTCCATATAGGTTGGTTGTGTATCCTAATGCTTCTGAACCCATAAGGGAATCCAAAGTGTCTGGGACATAGGTACATGTCGGTAAGCATACTGTACCTTCAAGATATTTTGCAAACCTACAATACACTACAGTAGAATCACACCCACAAACTAAGGATTAACATAGGCATTTGTGCCTCAGATAGAATTCAAAAGCTAATAATTATTCTAAGAATTATCTCCTCTGAGCGGCGTTCCCAAGCTGCTTACCTTAATAAAGTCTATCAAGTCTAGCATCCTCCTCCCTGATACCGCATCGCGTAGTGGTTCGACTTCCTTCCTGGACCCGGGGCGTGTAAAAGTGAGAAATTCTCACAGGCTATTTATAGCGCAACGAATTGAACAAGTGAAAACACCTGTGTTTTAGAAAATTCCCTCCTTCGTGTCTATACGGTGAACCCATTGGACTCGTCATAGCGTTCTGTTATGGTCGCGGCCATGTTTGTAGTGCCTTTTGGTTAAATATAGCGGAAGAAATACGTAAATATTTGATATAAACATACCGTGTAGATTATTATTTGTAAAATATTCTCAAGGGCATAAAAAATGTACATTAATGTCATTGTCACCTAAAAGAAAAATGACAATTATTATTTGGTAAGGTAATCTACCCATTGCGTGTCCGCCATATTGTGTAGGACATGAAGCTATACGCCATCAGCGTTGTTCATGTTGTGTGTACCCGTGGAAATAGAACAAGTACGAATCCACCGGGCAATGTCTGTTCCATCAAGACAACAAGCTTAAGATGGAAGCAGAGTCAAATTCAAACACAACAACCTTTGAATATCGCATCTATGTATTAGGTTGAGTAACGGGCTTTTATATTAAGTATCCAGCTAGGATATATATGCCAATATTAAAGCAATCGAAATCCATCTTTAGTGTGCATATATTGAGAATGCACATGGTTGTTTCTCCTGTAACCAAATAATATACAGACCTAAAGCTTATTGGCATGTCTAATAACCTATCCTAATGTACATTAGGAATATCTACAATAGGACCGTCTGTCACGCAAAAGTACCCCACATCCCCCTTTTCTATAGCTCTTTTTCCTCAACTTTCTCCTCAATTATCCCCTAATGCTTGTCAATTTCTAAATGCACTGCCCTATACTTAAGTTAAAAATGCCTTTCTCCAAATAAGAAAATGTTTTGACTTAAACTAGATCTCAATAAATCTGACCTTTTTGGCCATTCATGACTTTATAACTTCTATGTCACCAAGTACCTATCACATAAGAATCTGGCACCTCTTTTTGCTTGTTCAATCTTTTTAAATGTAGATTTTAATTGTATGTTATATGTTTTTATGGCAGCCCTGAAGAAGTCCTGTGAGGACGAAACGCGTCGGCTGCAAGCAACCGTGTTTTGATTGTACACCTGTCCTGTTTTTTGGAATAAAGAAATCACAACTATATGAAACTTAAGTGTGTGACTGCTGATATCAGATCTTTAGATTTATGTGGTGCACCTTTGCTCTTTTGTACTAAGTATGATAACGATATTCACCCAACATATAAGCTGCAGGTGTTTTGTACTTATGAATTAATCTTCCACCTCGCGTTGAAATTTTCTTGTCAGGTTTGATTTTATGTTTCAATTTCTAAAACCATGAAAGTTTCTTTTTCTCTTTCATAAAATAGTAATCCATGTTTTTAAACTCTCTCCTCAACTTCGGAAAAGATCGTAACAACTTTCTTGTTATTCCGTAACACCAATCAATCCGTGCGCGAAACTCATTAACAAACCAATCAGGTTAAGCTTTGTCACTATTTTGCTCAACCAATAGAATTACTGTTTTTCAGGATGAGCCAATCAGCTGCGCGAGTACTGTGACGTATGTTAACCAATCACAGTGCGACACTAGTGACGTATGCTACCGCTGCAGCTACTCTGTCTCTTGCTCCTTATACTGACCCCTCCTTTACAAAAAATTTTCACAGCGCCATATTTAAAAAACTTTCAATTGAATTCAATTAATAACTCCACAAAAACAAACCATTTGTCTGTTTCGCTAAAATAAAGTGATAGTTTTCTCAAACATTCAAGTATTCTTTTTGCGTGAAATAGACGACGTTATTTTCACAGAATATATAAATTCGTTGGTAAAGTAAGGCTAATTTACCCTTCTAGCAAGTAATAACGAACTCATTTCCCTCCAAATGCACATACAGAGATTTTTACACCTCCCTAGAGACAATTCAGAGTTTCACTTGATCGTATATTACAAATTCATTTACACACATTCATACAGAAAAATCCCTAACCATGCATACTTAATTCTTTAGTAGGACTTTAACCCAACAATAGAAATCCTCACTTGCCAGTAAGATAGACGACACTTCCTTACCTTTCACTTAAGTTTGGATAAATTCTACTACTCTTTTCACAGTGAGTTTTAAAACAGAACAGAAGTCTGTATACTCAAAAGCTACGATTTCATAGACAATCCTCACTATGCATTTTTCCTAACAGTCCTAAATCCCTAAATTTGTGCTGTACAACCACAACATTAGTGATATACGACGATACCACTATTTTGAAACAGAACAAATGCAGTAACTTTACTTGTCACACTACTCATGCCGGCACAACCAGGATTTTTCACACTGCAGAAAAAAACCTTTCAACTACATATAACAACTAAACAAACTTAACATGTTTTAGACATTAATCCTATGTAATTACCATGTAACATGTTAGTTACCATAGTAACCGAACTCTGCTACCAAGTAATTGATCCAGCGCTCTGATTGAAAAACTGTCTCACAAACGCTACCTATCACCTCAATACTCACCATTAATTATTAAACACATATACAGGCCCATAATACCAATGAGACAATTTTTGAGCAACTGAATCAGGTGATTTGATTATTAAACTATTCACATGATATTTACACTAATATTCACAACTGCAGTTTATTTTTCATTACCATGGTTTTAAATCATTTATTACCTATAATCAAACCACTAACGGCGAATGGATCAACTGATGGAAACTAGACCATGAATAAACAAGACCAGCTTGTCTTTTCGAATCTAATTTATTAACTTTATTTTCATAAAGAAAGGGCATTTACGTTTTAGAAACTTTATTTTAAAAGCAAACTAGAAAGAAAACAAGTTAATAAGGAAATGAAATTAGAACTGACATTTTTAAGGAAGCTCAGAAACATGAAGAATTAGCAAAATAACAGTCTCCATTCCCTGTATCTATTTCCCTGTCTAAGTCTCACTTTACCTAGAAAAGAATAAATCATTAAAGTCTGCTGTCCTTACATGTGCCAAAGGTCCAACAGCATGACACACCACTCTGAAATCGGAAAGTAAGAGTTTTTTCCCTGCTTATGTTGTCATAATTTATACCTTTCTCTCTAGCTAAACTTTCTACATTTTACATTCTTTTTAGCAAATCCAAGCTTTTCATTGGCTGTGCCGTGTCAGTCCATGATAAAATGTTAGGTTATCCGACTCTTGACCAAAATCCAGGCTTCATATGGAAAGGGGCGACCACTCGGTCCCCCCGAACGTATGGCAGAGTGCCTCGATCCCCCCGGGAAGCCATTTTGGGCGGGAGGCGCGTCTCGGCTGGTATGCCCGAAGCGGCGTAGCAGGGGCGCGCCCTTTCCCGCCCTAGAGTGGGCTGGCCTAGACACTGACGCAGCCAGCCACGCCCTCGGGGCAGGCAGGGGCGGGTGTACGCCCGCCCTGAAGACGGATAAAAAGGGACGCAAGACCAGAAGACATCCTCTTGTTCTTGTGCTCTGAAGCTGCACCTCCTCGCTGCACGTGAGCTCGGGACAGAACGAAGAGCCAATTTTGAGCGTTTTGATCTTTCTTTTTGTCTTCCAGATACTTTGTCGAGAGATGCCCAAGAAAGGCGCGAAGAGAATGACGACTGACCAAATGGTTCGGGTCCTCGTGAAGGAGATGTCCGAAATAAAGAAGCGGTTGGCGGAGCGAGACGGGGAGGAGGGATCGGGGCGTCCATCGGCTGGAGCAGTTCCTGGAGGGAAGCCCAAGAGGCCAAAAAGGGGACCAGCCGGGGGAGACGTCCCGGTTCCCAGTGCCCCGCTCGAGGCGCCAGCCCCGGTGCCGGGGGAGGGGAATCCGATTCCCCTTGTGGTCACCCCGACATCCACCGAGGATATGCCTCCCGAGTTGGCGGCACAGCTAGCAGCGTGGTTGGGCGACAGTAGCGAGGGTGCCACGGCTGCCGAGGCACAAGCGCTGATGAAACAGTTGCGTGAGAAACGAGGTGCAGCCAAGGTGCCCACGCCGGCTGCAGTGATAGACAAGCCACGAGTGGCGGAAGCAGCGTCCGGTGCAGGTAAGCGGCCATTGCCGATCGCAAGGGACGAGTCAGCACCCTCCCGTAGAGAAAAATTGGGGCAGCATGTTCCTTTGGCAATAAAGGAAAAGATTTGGGCGGGGGAATATGTGAATATTTTCTCCCTGCTTGTCGATCATTATGAGGTGGAAACTGTTAAAGGTCAAAAGGATCTAATGCATCCGAGTGTTTGGCGCGCAAAAATGGCCGCCTTTAAAGTGAATGAGAATATTGGCAACTGGGGCAATGCATGGGGAATTTTTACGTCGATTTTGGGGGAACGTAGGCCTGAATTGCTTCCCGAGTTTCCAGTTTATCAGTCACGAATCATGGGGTACTCGACATCGCACCAAGGTAACCAGTGGTTCTGTTATGATAACCTTTTCAGGAAGGCGATGGAGCATAACAAAAGTTTAACCTGGGACTGTTATGATTCGTTAACATGGGATAAGATGAAAGAATCAGGAATGTTGAAAATACCGTTGGTGGGGGGCAATGTTGGCGAGTCCTCCCGACAATATGCAGGGACGCCCTTTCGGTCAGGGGCGGGTACCGACGATTACTCGAGACCTCCCGGCAGTACAGGGAAAAGGGGTTTCTGTTTCAATTTTAACAAAGGTAAATGTACTAGGCCCCAGGGATCGTGCAAGTTCAAGCATGAATGTAGTGGTTGCGGGTCGCCCCATCCTGAGTCCTCGTGCAGAGCCAGAACGGGTGAGAATGGGGGTAGAGGAGGCGCCAAACAGGTCTAAAGTAGTCCGAGGGGCGCCTTTACCAACCCCGATTGATACCTTGGCGATGATTCCCTGGCTCAGTGAATACCCGGATCGTACTTCTGCTGGGGTGCTGCGGAACGGTTTTTCATATGGTTTCCGCATCCCGGTAGGGGACTTTCAGGGTGTCGGGACGTGCAGAAATCAACTTTCCGTCTTGCAGCATACGACCGTAGTGCAGGATAAGATCCGGAAAGAGGTTGCCCGAGGTCGGGTCGCCGGCCCGTTTAGTGTACCCCCGGTACAGAATTTTGTCTGTTCTCCTTTAGGGGTGGTCCCCAAGAAGGACCCAGGTGAGTTTCGATTGATTCATAATTTATCTGCTCCTCATGGTCGTTCTGTAAACGATGCAATTGATCCAGAGGTATGTTCGGTGCGGTACGCATCATTCGATGAGGCCGTAGCCATTTTGAATCGCCTGGGGCCCGGGACGCTGATGGCGAAATCAGATATCGAGTCAGCGTTCCGATTGCTCCCGGTACACCCAGACGACCAGCGTCTTCTGGGATTCATGTTTCAAGGTTCGTATTACATGGATAAGTGTATGCCGATGGGGTGCTCTATATCTTGTGCATATTTCGAGAATTTCAGTAATTTTCTGCAATGGGTCTTCACGAAGAAAACGGGTTTCCGGAACGTAATGCATTACCTTGATGACTTTTTGTTCCTTGGGGCCGCCGGGGATGACGAATGCGGCCGGGCCTTGGCTGACTTTTGTGTGTTAATGGGTCAATTTGGCGTGCCATTGGCACCAGGTAAAACTGTGGGTCCCACGACTTGCCTCGAGTTTCTGGGGATTGAGTTGGACTCTAGTGAGGGTTGTTTTCGTTTACCAGCTGCTAAAGTGTCGAAATTCAGGGCAGCCCTGCAAGTATGTATAAATGCATCTAAAGTTACGCTGCATCAATTGCAGCAACTGGTGGGGAAGTTGAATTTTGCCCTGAGGGTGATCCCAATGGCCCGCCCCTTTTCCCGTTCAATTGCTCAAGCGATGGTTGGCCTAAAGGAGGGTCATCATCGCACGAGACTATCGGCTGAGGTCCGCCAGGACATGCGTATCTGGTTAGCATTTTTGGCGGACTTCAATGGTCGAGTCGTCTGGAATAAACCAGCCGTGTCCTCTGATGAGCTTGGTCTATGGACAGATTCAGCGGGAAGCATGGGCTTTGGCGCCATCTTCGGCACAAAATGGTCGGCACAAAGATGGCCGACATGGTGGCATGAAGAGGGGCTGACAAGTAATATTGCTTTCCTTGAACTGTTTCCCATTTTGGTGGCCCTCAGAACCTGGCCCGAAGGGTTCAAAGATCATTCTGTCATATTTTGGTCTGACAATATGACCGTTGTAGAATGCATCAATAGTCAGGCAGCACGTTGTAAAATGATTTTAAGGCTGCTCAAAGAAATTGTCTTACTGTGTATGCGTCTGAACGTAATATTCAGAGCAAAACATGTCCCAGGGGTGTTGAATCAGGCGGCTGATGCACTGTCTCGTTTTCAAATGCAGGCTTTCTCGGGTTTCCTTCCCTCAGCGGACCCAGAGCCGGCACCCTTTCCCGAAGCTCTCTGGTCTCTCGGTGCCCCGAACTTCGTCACCTCGTGGGAGAGAGTCTAGCACCAAGGACGAGAAAGGCATATGAAGGGGCGTTCAGGGCTTATTTAGCCTTTTTGGGGACTGAGAGAGAGGGGCTTTGGGGCTATGAGGAATGGGTAGTACATTTTCTGATGTTCTTGCGTAGGGCTGGGAAGTCAGTGGCTACGGCCCAGAGGCATCGTGCTGCCATTTCCTTTGCTGCCAGGGCACACAATATCCAGGACCCGACAGCGTCTTTCGTGGTACAAAAAGCGCTGCGTGGGTGGCAACGCCTTGAGGGTCGCAGAGTAGATGAGAGGCGCCCGATAGGTCTGGATAGGTTGTCCCAGTTGCTGGCCGCACTCCCTGCCACATGCTCGTCTAGTTTGAGACGTTGTTGTTCCGAGCTGCTTTTACGCTTGCATTTCACGGGGCGATGAGGATAAGTGAATTAGTAGCGAGGAACAAACAGGATGTGGTGGGGGGTTTGTGCCAGGAACACGTTCAGATCAGGGGCGAGACGATGACTGTCTCCTTTGTCAGGTCCAAGACCGATCAAGATGGGATGGGTGACTGCATAATCATTCACAGGATTCCTGGGTCCTCCATGTGTCCGGTAAAGTGTTTAGAAGATTACCTAGCACGAAGGGTGGCATCATGGGGGGGGACATTGTTGAGACACGCGGACGCCACCCCACTGACGAAGTTTCAGTTTCGGCGGGTGCTTGCGATGTCAATTACCGCAGCGGGCTTGGACCCGGGCGAGTTCGGGACCCATTCCTTTCGGATAGGGGCTGCCACTGAAGCTACAGCCAGGGGTCTTAATGTTGAACAAGTAAAACGAGTGGGGCGTTGGTCCTCCAATTGTTATAAGAGGTATGTGCGGTTGCACATGTTGTAAAGCTGTAACGATGTACTCACGCCTCTTGTTTTTGTTTGGTTTTCAGTTGCGCAAGCCTACGAGGCAGGGCGGACTACCCAACACCGGGCCAGCGGTCAGACATCACCGGCTGTGAAAAAGGAGGTGTGGGTCGTGGGCCACTCATACGTGAGGCGTGCCGCAGACGTATTCGAAGCAGGTGACATGATTCACGTAGCCTGGGAATACGGGTACAGGGTGTCCTTCTACGGAAGGGGCGGCCTCTGTATTGACCAGTTTCAAGCATTTTTTGAGGGTTTGTTAGGGCGGACGAGGTCACCGCCGTCTATAGTCATAGTACATTTGGGGGGCAATGATTTGGTCACCACCGGTAGACGACTTCTCCTAGAGGCAATGCTTTCCACTGTAAGTTGGTTGGCGAGGAAAGTTCCGGGGTGCATAATTGCGTGGTCTCATATGATCCCACGAAAAGTGTGGCGGGGGGCTATATCGATTCCTGCTTTGAACCATTCTGTTAGAAAACTTAATAACAAAGTGAGTAGGTTGTTCCGTTCCAAGACATTGCATTCTATCTCGCATGGTTGTATTAATGATGACAGTATGTATTTAGGGGATGGTGTGCATTTGTCTCGGGTGGGAAATGAGTTACTCATAGGAGACTTCTTAGCATGGTTAAAAACGTTGAAACATGACCTTTAGGTAGGAGTTTTGTGGGGGGTCCGGATAGCCGGTCAACTATCCGGCCTGTGGCGGTAAGGTCATGATCGGTGAGCACTAATTAGTAGATCCCTATGAGTGGGCGTCACCCAACACGGATGGGAGCGCTCGGGAGAGGTGGCCATTGGCCCCTCAATGGGGAGGCGGTCCCTTCTAAGGATGGGTCGCCGGAAGTAAAGGAAAGGCGGTCAAGGCCCCTTCCTTTGTAGGAGGGGTTACAGCCCCCTCCTGGGGAATTTCCCGGGGCCAGTGACATCTGCGACGGCAGATGCGGTAAGTTGTGTGGGGTTGGGATAAGGTTTACGATACCTTCTAGATACCTCACACGAGTATTCGAACGACCTTTAACTGGCGTCGAGTTTTTAGGTGCCCCCGTCAAGTCAAGGGAAATTGGTAGTAGTTGCACTTGAGGTACGCCTCCGTGCTGTCGCCCCTCCCAAGTGGGAGGGGTAAGTCTGGTTAGGGATCTTGACACCGGTTATGACCTTGCCGTTGGCCCTTAAACGTTAGGATGTACAATTTCAATATGTCAAGAAAATGTGTTGTAGGATGCTAGTTCGGCTAGGAGAACCTCTGTATTAGAGAATCTATTAAGGTTAGCCAAACATCGCAATGTGGTAATGAAATTGTACATAACATGAAATGTTTAATGTTTTTAATTTTGTTTTAATAAATACGGCCGGGATGGTCACTCCATCCCACTTCCAAAAACTTCAAGAACTGTTTCCAGTTTCCCTCCTTTTGGGGATTGTGTTGAGAGGGGGTGGCGGGTATCTCGGCCATATGGAAAGGGGCGACCACTCGGTCCCCCCGAACGTATGGCAGAGTGCCTCGATCCCCCCGGGAAGCCATTTTGGGCGGGAGGCGCGTCTCGGCTGGTATGCCCGAAGCGGCGTAGCAGGGGCGCGCCCTTTCCCGCCCTAGAGTGGGCTGGCCTAGACACTGACGCAGCCAGCCACGCCCTCTGGGCAGGCAGGGGCGGGTGTACGCCCACCCTGAAGACGGATAAAAAGGGACGCAAGACCAGAAGACATCCTCTTGTTCTTGTGCTCTGAAGCTGCACCTCCTCGCTGCACGTGAGCTCGGGACAGAACGAAGAGCCAATTTTGACCCACCCACCAGCCCCTGAAGACAGCCAGTTGTTTGTAATAAAGTTGATTAATTCTGCCTCTCTTTCGTTTGCAGGTTGTAGTGTCATGTTGATGTTGAGTATAATAAAGAATGGTCTGTTTTGAGTACGTTTTGCCATTAAAAATGATTCAGATATAGTGTTGATTTTTTAAGCATGCTCTTTCGGTCATAGTGGCCAATGTATTCTTAGGTTTAGTTAGCACTGTCGTATTTATTTTGGTAGGCGGTAAGGTCATGATCGGTGAGCACTAATTAGTAGATCCCTATGAGTGGGCGTCACCCAACACGGATGGGAGCGCTCGGGAGAGGTGGCCATTGGCCCCTCAATGGGGAGGCGGTCCCTTCTAAGGATGGGTCGCCGGAAGTAAAGGAAAGGCGGTCAAGGCCCCTTCCTTTGTAGGAGGGGTTACAGCCCCCTCCTGGGGAATTTCCCGGGGCCAGTGACATCTGCGACGGCAGATGCGGTAAGTTGTGTGGGGTTGGGATAAGGTTTACGATACCTTCTAGATACCTCACACGAGTATTCGAACGACCTTTAACTGGCGTCGAGTTTTTAGGTGCCCCCGTCAAGTCAAGGGAAATTGGTAGTAGTTGCACTTGAGGTACGCCTCCGTGCTGTCGCCCCTCCCAAGTGGGAGGGGTAAGTCTGGTTAGGGATCTTGACACCGGTTATGACCTTGCCGTTGGCCCTTAAACGTTAGGATGTACAATTTCAATATGTCAAGAAAATGTGTTGTAGGATGCTAGTTCGGCTAGGAGAACCTCTGTATTAGAGAATCTATTAAGGTTAGCCAAACATCGCAATGTGGTAATGAAATTGTACATAACATGAAACGTTTAATGTTTTTAATTTTGTTTTAATAAATACGGCCGGGATGGTCACTCCATCCCACTTCCAAAAACTTCAAGAACTGTTTCCAGTTTCCCTCCTTTTGGGGATTGTGTTGAGAGGGGGTGGCGGGTATCTCGGCCATATAAGCCCTATTGTCTTTCAATTCCACGTTTCTCCGTTTCCTTAAATTGTTACTTTTCCTTCAAGCTTTCGAACATTCGCTTCCTAACCTTGGCAAGCCTGCCGGTTTCCTGTCCATGGGCTGTCTTTCCATGAGCACATTTAACGCGACCAAAGAAGTAATTCACAATATCTTTGCAGCAAAAGTCTTCACAACTGCGCATGTGTAAGAAATCACTCTGGTCAAGCTTTCGCGTCTGTAGCTCTGTCAGCCATTTTTCTGCATCATCCTCTAGGCCTCACTTTGGAAACTATTATTAAACAAACACAAGACATCAATTAATTAACGAATTAAGACCCATTCTGTTACCCTCCCCCTTGACTAAGTAATCCCGTTAATTATGTTACCTAGCAAAGCACGAATAGGCAGCATTATATTTACTTGTCCTTTTCGAATGGCAGGAACTCCAAGAGCTTTTAACACAAAAGACATAACATAAGCACATAAAATAAGCACATGCCATTACATTAAACTGCTACATTTAATACTGACAAAGACAATAGACAAGTTTAATTTGTTATTTTTCTTTGCGCTTGCAACATAAAGCACATTAGTCCCGCGTGTAATCGTGAATGTATCTTTTAAACTAAGTTGATTAATAATTTCACCACAAGTTTATTAGTCTGATTACTTTTATTATAAGAGATTAACTTCACAAGTTTGAACAAAATGTTGTTCTTTTCCTTGCTCCATCAAGGCACAGAGCAATCCATATTAATGTGGTTTGTATGAATCCCAACATGTTTTATTACCCAGAATCCCCTGTACATTTCAAAGCATGAGAAAAAACATACACATTTGGAATGTTTTCTGTGTGTGAAAACAACAGAACTTGAAGCAAATGGCAAAAGTCCTACCATGCAATGTCCCCACTCGTCTGATAAAAATGGCATTCCACATATAATGATGGGCCTAGTGCCTGGGAAAGTACTAGGCCAGAATTGTAAGCAAGTGTAGACCACATTAACAGTACATTGTCTTCTTATGGTAATTGACTTATTCCCGACAGTTACAAGAGGTCTACCCACACATGGAAAGTGCTGTTTATTTAGATAGGTGTATCAACACAGGGTGGGGGAGCTTTGCTGTTCCCTGCTTATTCCAGAACTTTCCGCCACAGAAAAGTGAGGACATTCTTTTTTAACCATTGTTTGATCTGTACAGAAGGTGGTTTCTCACAAGCCAGACCACACAGGATTCCTTCAGGTGAAGAGTTTCCAGAAAAATCTGGGGTTGATAGGTTTCCCTTCCCCAGAGAGTGCCCTATCACTGTCTGTATTGTTAGACTAAGAAACATGAGACTGAGACATATGGAAGTTATTAAGATCGTAGATAAGGCCCGTGTTGATTTCTGGCCTTTGCACTGTACCAGTGCTTAAATTGAGCCAGTGGTTTCTGGTGCTCAGCACCGGAACTTGATTGTCAGCACCGAGCTTGTAACAGTCTGCCACATGGTGGCGCTGCTCTATTTAATTTAGAGAAGAGCACAACAGTTGTTTATTAATTCACTATACATGAAAAATGACTATTGGCTGCCACCCAAGCCATTCTCATAGCTCTGGGGGCCTCCACTAGTGTGATGATTAGTGATTGTGTTGGTACTGCCATTGGCAGCACTGGCAGGGGCGCTGGCACTTATTTTCTTTTTACAAGTTAAGCACTTCGACTGTACAGTATTGATTCACTTAAAAAGGCCACACTGCTGCGTTTGTGTTACTGGATCTCAGTGCTGCTTTCGATACAAGATCTTATGCTATTTTGATATGAAGTCTATGAGCAGTGGACATTTGGGGGAGCCCTGGATCAGCTTATTTCTTTTCTGTTGAACCGATTCCAGGCTCCAGGCTGTGAATATATTATCTGTTCTATCTAAATGTAAGTTCCTGTCTTGTGGAATCCTCCAAGGCTCTGTTCTGAGCCCCATATTGTTTAACTTGTACATCTCTCCTTTGGAGATGCTAGTCACAGTCATTGATGAGAGAGAAGTACAAATAATTTTCCGATCTGAATGGCTTTGGTGACCCTCACCCGTAGCATGTAAGAGAATGCTCTGAAATTACATCAAGATAAGACTGAACTTTTGACTTATGGTCCTATATCAATAACCATATTCTGAACTGATGGCCAGAAGAGCTGGGAAGCCCTCCAATGCCGGTACCGTGTGTAAAAAACCTGGGTTGCATTATAGACAAGGAACTAGCATTGGAAATGCAAGTGTATGCAATTCCTGCATCCTGCTTGTTCTGCTTGTTCTATTTGAGAATGCTTTGTAAAGTGATACCTCTGGTGCCAACATGGATGTGTAAGCTAGTGGTTCAGGCTACTATTCTTTCTCGCCTGAATTACTGCAATGCATTATATTTTGGCCTTGCATCCAAAACAATGACTCAAATGTAAAGGGTCTAGAAGTAGGTGGCTGGAACCCATACTGGGTACAACTATAATGATTCAATCACCCAGGCTCGCAGAGGCCTAATTTGGCTTTCAGTAGATGAGAGAGTGGTGTTTAAAATGCTAGTTTTGCACCTTAAGCCTTTTACAATGAAGACACAGAGATTAGTTTCGCTAAACTCTGACGATATACTTCAATAGATCTTTAAGACTGGCGCTAATGCTGTTATTTGAGGTTCCTCAAATTAACTACGTGGCCATTTGGCGTGAGGGCCTTTTGCTTCCTGGCCCCTAAGCTTTGGAATAGCATCCCCTTACATCATTACCATCAAGAAAATATCCAAACAATGCCAAGGCTCCTCATTTGGGTGTTGGGATATTTGTGTGCCTGTGCCCTTGTTAGGAGTTGGGCATGGTTTGGGTTTTTTATGAGGCAAGAAAAAATCCAAATAGAATTTGGTCTCCTTGTGGGGGTTGTGCAGGAGGTGTGTGTGTGTATGTGTGTGTGTGAGCCCGTGCAAGTGTGTATGCCCTAGTAAGAAGCCAAGGTGTGGTTTGGATTTTTACTGAGGTAAAAAAAATGTTTTAACCGCATCCTGGCTCCCCACTGGGGCATAGGTGTGTGTGTGTTTGTGTGTGTGCACTCAAGGTTGGAGTTAAGTGTGTGTGTATGTGTTCCCATGTATGTGTGTGTGTGTGGGTGTGTGTGTGTCTGCCACCCCTCTCCTAGTCATGGCATCTCGTCTCTTTGCGGGCACATTGATGTGTGTGTGTGTGTTTGTAGCCAAGTATGGAGTTAAGTGTTGTTTTTTTTGTTTCAGAGTCTAAGAAAAAATTCAAAGAGTTACTGGGCTGCCTTTTAGTGATTAGAGGTATGCCTCTCCATCCTAGCAATGAGCCAGGCAAAGTACTTAATTTGTAAAAAAAGTAAGTGCCCGGGCCCCTGTCAGGAGATCAGTGCAGCTTGCACCACTCATTGTTCCTGCCAGCGCTGCCAATAATATGACCTACACAACTACTAACCATCACAATCTTACAAGTGTGACAAATTAGACTTTTCCAGGCCACCTAATGCTGTAAGAATGACTTGGGTGGCAGGTATTCCTCATTTTAATGCATATTAAAATATTGAACAACTGTTGTTGTGCTCATTTCGAAATCAGTCTAACAGTGCCACCCTGTGGTGTACTGTAACAAGTGCCAATGTTGTCAATTAAGTGTTGGCGTTGAGCACCGGAAACCACTGGCTAAAATTAAGCACTGGCCAGGTGCCATTTGTGTTTCTTAAGCGAAGAACACATTTAAACACCATCTGGCTCTATGCTGTGGAGCACACATTTGTGAGTGCCCTAAGAAAGAGTTAGAAACTGTGTTTTTTAAGACTAAAGAAAATTGGCATAGCATCATGTTCCTAAATGAGGCATACACACATAGATCATTTCTCTCCCAATATTTCTCTTGGACTGAGAAGCACTTCAAGCTGAAGGACCTGCCTGAAACTGAAATCGGAAGTGGGGATTGGGAGGAAAGGAGCTATGAACAATCCTAGTCCATGCCTTTCAATCCCCACCTCCTAGTTGTTTTTTTCTGTTGGTCGGGCGATAGGGGTGGTGGGAAGGAGGCTGGGAGAAACTAAGCTGCTCCTTTTGCCCACTTTCCCAGCTTCCCTTGTCCTATTTCCCACCTCACTCCCTCCCACCAACACATAAAAGTGTCTTGAGTTGATCGGCATAGCTAGGGATGAAATGAGGGCAGTAACAGCTGCTCTTAGCTCCTCCCATAGCCCCACCTAACAGCTCAATCCTTGGATGGGCCTTGAAGGGTCAATAACATCCCTCTCAGGCCCATCCATTATGTGTGTGGCATCCCTAGTATATTAATGAGGGCTCCACATTAAAATGTTTGTTGATACTTAAAAAAGAATTGGACACCGGCAAACAATTCCCTCCCAGCCAGGAAGGAGATTTTCCCCATTAGAGACAAAAAGACAGCCACCTAAATTGGGGAGCCTCATGGCTGTCACATGTTGTATACATATGTCATAAGGGCACCATGGGGACACCCTTTCATGATGTATATATGTCAATAGGGCAGCCAAGGCGGTTGAAGTGATGCTATCTAAAGTAGTTAAATGTCTAGTACTGTCCAATCTATGAGGAGATTAATAATTTTGTAGCCTAAACTTCAGAGAAATCACTTCTGTTCAGCTAAACAAGCCTTTTTCGCCATTCAATCCAGTAGCTTCACATGCTTTGCCTGTTATGTGCCTTCAAATATGATGCAAAGTAATTATGAACACTAAGTAGTAGGAGTTATGACATGCATTGTTCTTTATTTCGGTCTATGCTGAGGTAAAGAGGTAACAGGTCTTTTTTTTCTGCTGATCTTGATGCGTGATGTGCACCACATGACATCAATTAAATAAGTCTGTTTCTGTTTCATACTATGGGCCCTAATATGAGTTTAGTGTTCCGTCCGCTGAATAACCGCACCTACTCCTGCAAGTAGCCCGCAGTGCTGGCAGTCATTAGACCGCTGTATTATGAGTTGACCACAGTACCAGCAGTGTGACTGCAGAGATTTTGCAGCGGTGGTGAGTATTTTCCCAAATGTATCAATGCTTGTGTGAACATTTTGACTGCATATGTGTCAAATGTACACATATGCATGAAAGATGTTTAAAATGCCATCTTCCCATTGCCAGAGTTGGACCCATATGTGGGCAGTCCTGGAAATGGGTATATGGTACAAAAAGACTCACCTGTATATCACCACAAACCTACTTGGGGTGAAATGCTGCTGTGAAGGGGACCTAAAGAAAGGAATCCATGTCGAACTCTGCCTGGATGATCAGGAAAGGTGTGTATATGCAACCCAAATCCTTCCATTCTGCCACCTTGAAGCAGGTGGTCGGACCACAGCGATCGTCTTGTCAGATAACCAACTTGTAATACGGACGGTGGTGGAGTTCCTTAGTACCGCCCTATGGCAGCTGCCTTTCCCTAACCTGTCCCTGAGCACGGTGGTCGGTGGTTTGCTTGCCGTCTCACCAGTTCAGCCATGGTCTTTGTAAATGCAATCTGCCCAACTCGTAATGCGGCGGTCAGACAGCCAAGCTTCCCACGGTCGGACCACCAAACTTGTAATATTTGATAAAATTAGGCTGGAAATTATGGAGGGTGAACATTTGCAAACATTGTCTCCTTTAATATTTTACAGATTTTTCAGATAAAAAAAAAACACAAGAGAAAAATGACAATAAAAATAGACATACCATTGCCATGACAGCTATAAACAGGTCAGCATAATAACAGATACATTGCTAAAGATACAAACATACACTCAATGATTTGTAATTAATGCTTTCTGCTTACATGTTGTGTGTTATCCAGCCCCCAAAGTTAATCAATACTGGTACCCATGGTTCAGTGTTGTAATGGCAGGACATATCTGTATGCTTCAAAAGAAAGGTTGTGGAATAGGAAAACACAGGGAGAGAATAGCAAAGGCCAAAAGATAAGATACATCAAGAGAAGAATACTGAAGGCTAACAGATAGTTGATACAGAGATTAGGTAGTCCAGACAAGGATTATTTAGGCCGACTGGTGTCTGAGATGGGTTTCAAGACAAGGACAGAGGGGGTTTTTGACACATTGCAGTTCAAGGGGCAGCGACACTTCGTGAATCGAGTAGCCTGTGTAAAGGCAACACAAAATGGCGGCGAATGTAAAATGGAGTCGAAATGAAAGAACCTCAGACCCTCCTTTTGCCATTACATAGGCAATACACAAAGACTCACGTTAATCTGAATCAATGTCGATGGTCATGAGGTCGTCAAGCTGTTGCTGCAACATCATCTTCATATTCTCTGTTTTCTGTGACATGGGTCTTGGGACACACATAGTAGCACAAAGACCACAGATTGCGGGGCCACATTGCAAACAAAGGCAACACGAAAAGATGATTGCCAAAACTACTCCAACAAAAGTCAATACCCTCCATCCCCATGTGGACAGTAGTCCCCAAAACCATCCCATCAGAGACCAATTTCCTTCGTCCTGGTGGATGGACTCAGCAATGTGGTGTAATTTAGAGATGGCCTGGTATACTGTAGGGGCGTTGTCAGGTATGTAAATGCAACAACTGGATCCGATCAATTTACAGACTCCACCACGATCTGCAAGAATGATGTCTAACACCATTCTGTTTTGTTCCAAGGACCGGACCAAACCACTCTCCTCAGTCCGTTGTTGTTCACTTTGAACCCGGGTAGACCAGCAATCGAGACCCCGGCTTCCAGTCTGGGTTAGGCCTCAAAACATTTTCGATGTCACTTCACCCCAGAACATCAGAAAAATTCCGTGGTCACACCATCGGGGTGCCGACTAGTTCACCCACACGAATCCGGGGCAGGAGATCAGGATATTCGACAGGATAAGCGAGCATAGGACGGAGGTCAGCGGAGCCGGGAGACTATGCGGCCATCTTGGTTGGTGTCGTAGCTCCTCCCGTCTTGTACCTGTTGATGGAGAACATGCAATTTAGTAGTGAGGTCATGCAAATAGTCAATCAACATTGGGTATTCTATGTCAGAGTACTTCTTGGGTCTAGGGACACCCCAGACATTAGCCGAGCGTCCGAACACAATCTCATATGGGCTAAGTCCCACACGAGAATGAACAGCTGTTCGAGTTAACAAGAGGGCCAAAGGTAAAGCATCGGGCCAGGCAAGACCTGTGCTGGCTTGTATCTTTGCAAGTTTAAGCTTGAGAGTGCCATTATAGCACTCTACCAAACTCGCTGACTGGGGGTGGTTTGACGCATGGAATTTCTGCTTAATACCAAGACCGGCACATACTTTCTGCATGATTTGACCCACGAATTCACTTCCGTTGTCACTCCAGACAATTCGAGGTAAACCAAACCTCGGGAAGTATTCTCTCAGAAGGACCTTGGCTATATACAAGGCAGTATTATCCTTTAAGGGGTAGGTCTCTATCCATCTAGAAAAGGCACACACCACCACAAGGACATACTTTAGGTTATTGCATCCCTCCATATGAATGTAGTCTATCTGCAATACCTCAAATGGATACGTTGGGGGAGCAAAATGCCCTGCTGGGGTTGGTGTCCCCCTTCCTGGATTATGCATTAAACAAACCATGCAATGCTTAACAAGATTATCTGCTCATTTAGGGATCCCCGAATTCTGCCATACAGGAGCCAGAAGCTTGCATATCCCTTTCTCACTAATGTGGGCTGGACCATGCGCCATAGTAACTACTGGAAGCACATAGGCGTCTGGTAACAACCAACGCTGATGTTCCGACAATTCTATCCAACACCCCGTCGCATCCAACATTCCCATGCCAACTTTCCACTCAATTCTTTCTCTGTAGCCTCTTCCTGAAACATTTTCACACTTTCTATTGTGTCCTCACACATTCCTCCTTGACTGACCCATCTAGCAGGTCCAGCATCATACATATGACTCGTCACATCTCTCGATGTCTCTTTCGCTGTCTAATCCGCAAAAGCATTTCCTTCACCCACATCATCAGTGATCCTCTTATTCGCACTACACTTCACAATTGCTATCTTAGTGGGTAAAACAACTGATTCCAAAAGGTCATTCACTAACTGAACATGCTGTCTTTTAGTACCATGTGAGGTAAAGAATCCTCTTTCCCCCCAAAGGCGGCCAAAATTGTGGGCCACCCCAAATACATATTGGCTGTCGGTGAACACATTCACTCTCTTCCCTTTAGCCAATACACAAGCTCTAGTCAGAGCTATCAATTCAGCTGCTTGGGCTGAATTCTGCCTAATGCGTGCTGTCTCCACAATTGTATGCAAAGTGGTAACAGCATAGGCTGCAGTCGTTTCACCATATGGGAGCTTAAAACACGAACCATCCACCCATAGGATCCCATCCGCGTCCAGGAGTGGCGTATCTTTTAAATCAATTCTACCTTTCGTCTCTTCCTCTGTACAGAGAAAACAATCATGTTGCTCTTGAATGCCTTTCTCTACTTGGATCGGTAACAGTGTAGCTGGATTTAGGGTATTCCATCGTTTGATGTGTATGTGACTAGCCAAGAGCGTCAGCTCATACCCCAATAAGCGGACGCTCGTAAGGTGCTGAGTTTTTGTCCTGTTTAGGAGAGTATCCACTGCATGTGGCACCATGACAATAAGCGTATTGTCTAGCACCAATCCAGCAGATTGGCGAATAGAAACTGCTGCTGCTGCTGTAGGTTTCAGACAACTAGGTAATGCTTTAGCCACGGGATCTAACATAGCCGAAAAATAAGAACATGGACGTCGCTTGTCCCCAAATTGTTGTGTCAAAACTGACAACGCGCAACCTTCTCTCTCATGCACATAAAGTGTGAAAGGTTTACTGTAATCCGGAGTACCCAACACAGGAGCAGAACATAAGGAAGTGCGCAAATCAGTAAAACATTTCTGTCATTCCTCTGTCCAAGGGAGAGGTTGGGGTGTATCTTTAAGAGTAAGTGCTAACAAAGGTTTTGCTAACAAAGAAAAATTCGGAATCCACTGTCTGCAATAAGAGGTAATGCCCAAAAAGGCATGCACCTCTCTCTGTGTGCATGGTACAGAGATTTGTGCAATTGCTTGGATTCTTTCTGGGGTCAATCGCCGTCCCTCCTTCGACAAGAGATGACCTAAGTAGGTAACCTCTTGGTGACAATATTGTAATTTAGAGGGCGAAACCTTACGATGAAGGTCAGACAAGTGATGCAACAGTGAAACAGTAACTTGTTTACAAATGTCCTCAGAATCAGCAGCAACCAACAGATCATCTTTGTACTGAATAAGGGTGGCACCTGGAGGCAAAGTGAAAGCATTGAGCTGAGTTTTCAAAGCCTGACTATAAATGGAGGGACTTTCACAATAGCCTTGAGGCGCGCGCTTGAACTGGAAACTTCGGCCTCCCAAAGAGAAACCAAAAATATCCCTACTTTCCTCAGCAATGGGAATGCTAAAGGAAGCATTCTTAAGGTCAATGACCGAGAACCAGGCAGCCGAAGCAGGTATCATCATCAATAAAGCAGTGATATCTGGGACGACCGGAAACTGGGGTACAACAATCTTGTTGACCTCCCGGAGATCGATCACAAAACGATAAACAGGTGGCTGGCAAGAGTCAGTACGTTTAAGAACAGGCAAGACAGGACTATTACATACATTTCCACTAGTCTCTTCAACCACGCCTTTCTCAACCACATCATATATGATAGCCATCAGCGCTCTCTCACCATCACTAGAAATCTTATACTGAGGAATGCGAGGTAACTTAACATTAGATTTGAGGGTGACAATGTAGGGTGGAATCTGCAAGAGGTCAACATCATTGGGGCCTGTAGCCCAAAGAGTGGCAGGCAGGCAACGTAATTCAGAAGGTAGTTGGTCTCTAGACAAATATGTCGGGGAAATCAAACTTTTACCTAAATTAAGGTGTACATCAGAAGGAGAACAATGCAGTGTTGCATACAGTCTTTTCAACAAATCCAAACCCAACAAATTTTCACCACAACCAGTCGTTAAAATAAGCGGAGCCTCCAAATCATGAGGACCAATGGAGATAGGCAAAGGACGAGAAACTGGGTAACGAACTGTGGCGCCATAAAATCCTACAGAAACATTTGTTAAGCCAGACAAAGGTGCCCCAGGGAGTTTAGAGTGGATGATAGAACTCTTCGTTGCACCAGTATCCAAGAGAAATGGCTCTGACACACCAAGCGCAACGACATCAACATAAGGCCCATTTTGGTCCACTGGAACTGATATGACTCCCTCACTTTGTCCACGGCGGTCCTAGCTAGAATTAAAATCCTGATTCTCATCCTCCATATAATAATCGTCATTATAATAATGGGCAGACTGAGTATTTTGCTGATCAAAATAATTTATGGAATTCTGAGGCGGACAGGAACGTTGATCCCGGGACATTGTACCTTGCCAGCTCCCCCAAGGTGTTGACTGGAAGCCACCTCGGCCTCGTGGCCCAGGCGTACCACCAGCACGCTGCAATAAAACCGGGCAATTATTCTTAAAGTGACCTTCTTCCTTACAATAGGCACATTTATTAGGACCTAGTGGAGGCCGTGGGACAAAGGGCCCAGGTTTCTGAAACACCTTCTGAAACTGGGGAGTCGGCTGAAACTGGCGCTGAGCAGGACGAGGAGGATAAACCTGTTGCAAAAGAAACTTCATTTTTAACTCTTTAGTCTTTTTATCCAATTTGTCCTTCTCCTCCTTATCTCTATTTTCCTAATACTGGGCAGTAGCCAATATCTGGGCTGAAGAAGAAACAGCCCATGAACTTTCGGAATCTTTTAATTTATTAGAGAGTCCCCCCTCTGTGCTCATATCCTGATCACTGTGATCAAGGAACGTTTCCTCAAAACGAGTAAAGAAGTCGGAGACACTCTCATCCTTCTTCTGCTTACAGGCAGCTAACTTATCCCAATTAACTCGCAGAGCGGGAATCATAGTTTTCATTAAGGTGATTATTCTACCAGGAAGTTCTGCAGTTAAATCATCGGGTTTAGCACCACCCACCTGGAGTCTATCAGCAGCCAGTATAGCATTCCAATCACCTCCTAATTCTTGGACGTGGTCCTTTTTCCGAATCCTAGCCCACAATGGTTGTGGGACAACATTTCCCATCCACATATCTATGTCAGCCAAATTCATAATGCAAGCATCAACAGTTTGAGATAATTCTTTGTAGTAACCAGCAGGGCTTTTACGGGGATCAGGTAAGGACTGTTTAAGGGCCAACCCCTCAGATCTCTTCCAAGGTACATGTACCCATATACGTTGGAAGTGAGCTGGCATAGGCTGATTACCATCCTGGGCTCCAACCGCTTCTCTCCACACTGGAGGAACCTCTCGCATAGGGTAGTGTTTCAGTTTGCGCCTAACAGAAGGATCAGGTTCAGACAAAGACCGGGAAAAGAACATTGATCTGAATGTGACAAGTGTCTATATAGCATCCTCAACCTGAGGACCCACAATAATTCCTTTATCAAAGTCAGCCCGAACATCCAGCAAACCCTTGGGAGCCAACCCCAATCCTATGGCCTCCCATTCCTGACCTAGAATGCCACACATGGCATCAAAAATAAATCTTTGTATAGGGGCATCCCACTGCTCAAAAGTATCCATAATATCTCGTACAGTATACTCGGGACCATTCATAATCCACTTGCGGGCAAGGAGATCTAACGCATCACGTTCTTGGGAACCTGGGAGTAAACTACGGGTCTGCCTGCGGGGAAGGACAGGGGTCATGCTTGCTGACCCAAAGAAAGGAGATAAAAGGCCAGAAACGGTATCAACCATCCGTTTACGAACTGAGGGGGAAGTTGACAGAAGGACAGGGGATAAAGTAAGAGACGGAGCAGGAGAAGAGGCAACGGGTAGAACGGAGGTCGAGGGCAAAGGAGGCTGAGGCAAAGAAGTCGGAGGTAAGGGAGCTGAAGGCAGAGGAGCTGGAGGCAGAGGAGCTGGCGGTAGTGGTAGTGCCACTAAGGGCTGTGGTGGAGGTGCAGGAGCTGGAGCTGGTGGGAGAATAACAGGTTGCTGGACGGGTAACAAAAGCGAGGATGCATTAGCACCTTGTACATAGGGCGGGGGCGATCTTAACAAGTGAGACATTAAAGGATCCTTCTCAAGATCAGCATTGGGATTCGGGAAAGAAGTCGGCAGCACCGGGTAACATTTATCAATCGCCATGCGATGTTGCCTATCTGAGATCTCTATCGCATGATCTATTTCATTATCTTTAAACTGTTGGGCAGTCTGTATAACAGTCATGCCTCTTTCTTTCCTATCTCTTTTTGCCTGTTTAATTTCTTTCTGTTTGTCTTCCTTGCGCCAAAGGCGAAAAGAGTCAAACATAGCCGGCCGGTCTTTTCTTTTAAACAAAGTAGCTTCTAAATTATCTAGAATGTCAGGCTCAAAACTACCATAATGAGGCCACTTTAAAACACCATATTTCTTTGTATAGCGGACCCACACTTCATTAAAGGTGATGGGGCCCACACCATGTTTAGAATAGAGCTCATAAGTAGGAGTTCCAGCCGGAGGAATTGGACAAGAGTCCTCCAGTCGTGAGTCCATATCGCAACAAAAACAACACCATTTTTTAAACTTAATGAAACCAGGCATCGTTACTTCACTGGCTTCCTACAAACAACAAGGGGCTAATCAAAACAGCACAAAGGTACTCATCCCTTGGCTTCGAAAATTGCAATTGTCGAATCTTAGAACCCAAAAACAAAGAAGTGAGAGCTACCCACCAGTACTTAACCAAATGTCTTCTCACGCCAACAGAGGTCCGTCTAACGTCTCGCAATACCATTCATCACCAAAAGGGACCAAGGCAGGGCGGCAGTCAGGGCAGCAGTCACCAGCAGCCATTGGAAAGGAGAAGCCACACTTCAAAAGACCATCGGTCCACTTTTTGACATACAGGGGTCGCTGGTGTGGGGGCGCCTCCTCTGGAATTTTCCTGCGGGGCTCCTCATGATCCTCTAGCTCAACCGCTACCTCTGAAGCCGCCCCACATTGGGCTGCCAATTGAAGAACCGGGCCTTTGGGCCTGGCGGCGCAGGGCACGCCTGAAATCTTCGAGTTCACCTGCCTTGTTGCACAGAGACACGGAATACTCTGTTGGCGTAGAAAACCACGTTTATTAGCTGCATCTAAGCACAGTTGTCCCAGAAGTACACCAAGTAGGTTCTCAGGAGACTGCCACTTTACTCCGTGGCTCACAGTCTTTTATAGCAAAAATACATATGTACAAACATACACCCAATGCACAAAGTTTTAGCCAATCAGAAGAGTTTGAAAACAAGATGTTGTGCAACCAGAATGCTTTCTGCTTACATGTTGTGTGTTATCCAGCCCCCAAAGTTAATCAATACTGGTACCCATGGTTCAGTGTTGTAATGGCAGGACATGTCTGTATGCTTCAAAAGAAAGGTTGTGGAATAGGAAAAGACAGGGAGAGAATAGCAAAGGCCAAAAGATAATATACATCAAGAGAAGAATACTGAAGGCTAACAGATAGTTGATATAGAGATTAGGTAGTCCAGACAAGGATTAGTTAGGCCGGCTGGTGTCTGAGATGGGTTTCAAGACAAGGACAGAGGGGGTTTTTGACACGTTGCAGTCCAAGGGGCAGAGACACTTCGTGAATCGAGTAGCCTGTGTAAAGGCAACACAAAATGGCGGTGAATGTAAAATGGAGTCGAAATTAAAGAACCTCAAAGGTCTCTCTCCTCATGCAATTGAAGGAATTTTTTTTGCACAAACACAAAAAAGTCCAGATGGGAGTCCACTCCCCATCACTCCCACTCCAGGTAAAGATTGTGCAGTCGGCACTTGAAAGGCATGTCTCGCCTCCAGTAGTTTGAGTCTGATCCCATTCCATAACTGGTGCTGATGCATCTCAAATTTCCTGGGCCTTCCTGGACTCTACAGAAGGTAGAAGCCTTTAAGGAGGCAATGCTGTAGAGTGTACGGAGAGTTGCTGGTCTGCTTGTAGCATATTCCTGTCTCATAAGTCTGCTGGGGATCGGAGTCAGACTGCTGCTGGTAGGACCTTCCCTGGAGTAACTTACCTCATTGGATTTTAGCCCTGCCCCTCCCAAGCACTGGGCTGCACCTCCGCTCCCAGATGAAGGCCATGCGGCTACAACCATGTTGTATCAGCCTGGCTTTGGAGGAGTCAGAGCTGGATCATATCCGGACACCACTATCTGATACAGAGCTGCGTTCAGCTAGATTATGACCGAACCATTGTGCCAATATTACTAAGGCACAGCCAGTGGTGTTGTAGGACTCTTCAGTAGTGCCTCTGCCTCAGCCCCTATATTGTTGACACCTTGAGGCCTTTTATCTTTCAGACTCAAGGAGTACCATCGAATTGGGTAACAATAAACATCTCTTATTCAACGCCAAGATACCTTTGGGTGAACGTACGCTTTACAAATACAAATGATATGTAATGTAGACTCAGATGCCATACAAGACTTGCAGAATGTTCCACACGATGAGGATGATGAGGAAGATGCTGACAATTTGTTGTCTGAAAGCTTCTATAAAGTGTAAAATCTCAGCAGTGGCATGATAACCCGCAACTAGTGTAGTCCTCGTTATTTCAGCTGAAGTTTTCCGAATATTGGATTTTTAAACTCTTGAATTGCACGCCCGTCTAATGAACATACTTTATGCCATACTGTGAAGCCCTGAAGAAGTCTCTTTGGGAGACGAAACGCGTTGGCTATGGCTATGATCATTTGTTCTTGTGAAAATAAAGAAAAATCCTTTTAAGAAAAATAAAGAGAAACTACTTCAAGAAACACACATTTGGATTCGGATGTCTTTTTGTGTGCTAATTGTTTTTGAACTTTGATGTAGCACGTTTATATTAACTGTATAGTGCTGAACCTTTTGCATTGAATGTTATTGTAGGGCCAGTTCCTATTTAAGGATCATAGAGGGGAGTGCTCCTGGTTTTGTGCACTATTTGACACTTTGACACATTGTTCATTTGTTGAGTGCGGTCTTAAATAGCCTCTGCTCTCAGTCTTTTGGTTTTCATCAGATGGAATTGGACTCTCCATTGGGGCCACCTACTACCAAGGAAAGTGCCTCCATTGCTATGGTAGTATGAAGCACAGCAGTAGTGTTGAATGTGTAGTTGCCAACTGCAGAAACTAAACTGAGGCAAATTGGCTTACTGAGATTTTAGGGCCTGGCTCTTCAACTTCAGAGCCTTTGCTACTGTTCAATCTAGCCCTGAAGGACACATCGACTGCTACATGGTCGAAGCCCGGCTCAGTACCATTGGTAAGTCAAAAACATGGCTAGGTGCTACAGCTGTGCTCCGGCTGATCTTCTTAACTCAGAACCCAACACTGGAAAGTCTTGTAATGGAGGATTCAGACAGCAAAGTAAGCCCAAATTCCTTCCCTACTGTCCTATCTAAAAGAGAACTGAAGTGCTCTGATGCTCTTGGCAAGAGAGTGTTCTCTTCTGCTAGTTTGGCACTGTGATCTCTCGATGCAGTCTGCCTGTTGGACCGATGCACTCATACCCTCTGATATATATGGAGAACAGGACCTTGCCTGCCTTTCCTGATTTAAAATAAAATTCTTCTTGCAAACGGTTCACAACAGATGAGACATGGCCAAATATAATTTGTAGGCTCAACTGCGCATCTCAGTTTATGTAGAATGTGCTGTTGGTACTGATATGGTGATTCATTATCACATCTGGATGCATGGCACAGGCTTCTCTGGAGACAGTTGATGGCTCCATGTGGTTTGGTTACAAGGTGGAATCAACTTTGGAGAAGATTAAGGATAGACATGCTCCAGCAGCAATCCTTGGGCTTCCTCCCTCTCATCTCACCAGTTCAATCAACAATACTGAAAGTTTAGGGGTAGCTCCCTGGCCTGGATGAAAACCAGAGGAAGCTGTCCCAGCCTGTTCAGCCCCTTTGAGCCTCCTAGCAACACATCAGCAGCAGAGGACAGGGCCACTGACAGTGTGGTAAGTCCTCATCTTCCACTGACACTGCTGATTCCTCCTTTGGTAGTCACCCACTTCCATTGGGGAACAAAATATGCTTTTACTTACCCAGTTGGCATGCAGCTACCTTAGAACAATGGGCCCTGCCATGTTGTCTGTGATGGTTATGCCCTTCCCCGTCTGTGTGTCCCCCTACAGTTCCTCCTGATTTTGCTCAGATTTCAGTAGAACATGCCTCCATGCTTGCCTTGTAGGTACCCAAAAAGTACCGTAAGCTCAAATCGATTTTGGACCTTTACTTCTTTAACAAAAATTCAAGATGTCGACTCATCCAAGTCCTCTCTTCCATAGATCAGAGGGATTTGATTGTGTCCTTGCTTTTGCAGGACACGCACTTTCTTGTGCTTGTCCTGCAGTCCCATCGGCCTTTCCACCACTTTAGCCTCACTTCTCCCACCTAGTTGTCTCTGATGGTGGTGATCTAGACACATCTGCACAGGATAACAGTGTACGTATTCTGATTCCTCAACAACTTGCTGTAGACAGTCATTTGCAGACTACCTGCGGACGACCATATCACTCCTATCTTCCCTGGGTTATCCGTCAACGAGCCAAAATGTCACTTTTAGCCAGTGCAACATTCAATGAGCTCAGAACTGGGGGTGCTTCTTGCATAACATGTGTGTGTCAGGTGAGGCAGCCTGAGTCGTCCAATGGTGGCTTAGGGATTTCAACCTGTTTTGCGGCTGACCATTCTCCCTACCACCTCCAGAAGTGATAGTGGTGACAGATTAATTGGCTCTGAGGTGCAGAGCTCACCTAGAAGAGGGGAAGCTCAGAAGCCTCTGGTCTGGAGCAGAAGCACCTCATCAATCCAATCTAGTGATACAGTGTGCTCTCTGTCAGGCTCTCAAGGTCTCTCTGCCTTCGATCAAGGGCAGCCCTATTCAGGTTGATGCATAATAAAACCACCATGAGGCACTGCAATAAACTGTGGCCGGAATGTCGCGTGTAAGGAGGCTATGAGTCTGAGGCGCTGGCTGGACCTAGAGGGAATTGCTTGATTGTCAGCCATCTGGCGTAGTCTCTAAACGCCATTGAGGCAGGTCAAGGTGTGTGCCTAGTGCAGCATGTCTTGGGTAGATTTATTCGCCTCCCTTCAGAATGCTCATTGTGCTGTTCTTTGAATTATTGACTTAAGGTTCATTGGGAGATGCATTTCTGTATGCTGTCACATCTCTGCTTGCTGAAGTTCTGAAGAAGGGAAGGAGGGATTGGGAGAGGTATCCTGTGTGCCCTGGGCTGAACATGGAAGGTCTGGTACCCCGACCTAGGTAAGACCATCTGCCCCCTCGTCCCCTGACCATGTCTACCTCTTCAGGAGGACCTGCTCTCTCAACAATTGGGCAAAGTTCTTCACCCAAACCTCTGCAACATACACCTCCATACATGGATATTGAGTGGGACTAGTTGTGGGGATTTTTGTTATGCCTGAGTGAGTGGTGGATGTCATCTTGGCTACTCACCATCCGTTAACTAAGTCAATCTATGCTGGCCGTGGGGCTGAGTTTGTGGCTTGGCTGAGGGACATTTGGGCTGATTCACTGCAGTCTGATCCTTCTGATGTGCTTCTGTTTTTCCTGTCTTCGGCATGATAAGGCCTTGCCATGGATCCCTTTAAATGTGATTTGTCAACGCACATGGACTTTAAACCTTGGCCTGGTGAGGACTCTTTATTTAAATCACCAGTTGTGAAAGATTTCATGAAAGGGCTTACATGTATATTTCCTCGTGTGTGTTTTGTACCACAGTGAAATCCTAATTTGGTTCTTATCTTCTTAATGTATACACCATTTGAGCACGTGCAGTGCTGTTGTTTGAGACTGCTGACCATGAAAAACGTCTTCCTCATTGTGATTACTTCTGCGTGCTGCATCAGGGAACTCCAGGCGCAGTCACTGCAACTACCATATACAAGCTTCTTTCCTGGGAGGCGGTCCCGAAGTCCTGAGGGGGCAGGATGAGCACACACTGACTCCCAGGCCCATGTGGGGGGCCCAAAAGGACAACTCCACCAGTGTTTATTTTTTTTAATGTCTTTTGTCACTGGGACCCTGGTACTGACGTCGAACCCAGAAAGGCCCCGTGAGGTACATTGGTACTATTGCACCACTGGTAGTGCCGGGGTCCCAAATAATTATATTAAAAGAAAACAACATGTTGGCTGGCCTGCAGGGGGTTAGGTGCAGGGCCTGACTACATGACTACATGCTGCTGTATACAGTATGGTTTGGACACCCTTGGGGTGTAGGGGACAGGCGACCTATCCTTGGGGCCAACCCAAGATGCGCATGGGCGAAGATCAGGCCATCTGCCTTACCTCTTCTGTGTACGGCTCAAGGCAGTGCATTGTAGGGGTTAGCATACCTTGGCGTAACAATCACAGACATGGTGGTTTACTAAACCCAGTAGGTCTCCATTTGTGTGATGTCAGCTTATCAAAGTAGGTTGCAATTTGGAACCAATCTCATGAATATTGATAAGGAAGATAGGATTGTGATCTACTACAATCCAGTAGTTTGTGAAGCAACTTTTTAGTAAATAGGTCGGTTTGAAAAATATAATTGATTTTACAAAGTATCAGTTCCCATATGGTAATCCCTTTTTGCTAATCTAACTTTACTACTTCTGTACCCAGATCAGTACTAACATCATTTGACAGTTAGCGATAGACATAACAAACCACATAACGTCATATCTGTTTTTAACCAAACATTGTGGTTCTAAAAAGATTCTTTTTCGATTTTTGTAAACTTCTTAAAATTTCTTGTGTAACCTTTCTTTTTTGGGGGTTACACTAGAAATAGCTGGAAAAGGGTGTATGAACTTGGTTAGATAAATTAAAGAAAATCACTTTTTAGAAGTGGCATGAGGAGCTTTGAGTAATGGCACTCTGCTCGCCGTCTGATGTAACTTTGCTTCAGTCCAGACAAAAGATTCCTTCATTAACAAAGCATGGACCAGAGGCCTGCTGTTGCACTGCAAAGACATCTGGGGGAAGTGTGGGGCATATTACCAAGCAATAGCGATAATTATCGCTATTGCTTGGTTAGAGACAAAAATTTACCGCTAAGCTGGGGCGATTTTTACCGCAAATAAACCTTGGTATTACCAAGGTTTATCGCAAATGCGATAAAAATCGCCGCAATGCATAAATATCGCTGAAAAGTCAGCGATATTCATGAATTACCGAGCTAATGCTCTTAGCCATGTTATCCACCTCCCATTGGATAACATGGCTAAGAACTGCTCTGGGCAGGTGTTAGCTTTTGGAGATATTCGCGCTTAGCGCAAATATCTCCAAAAGTTGGTAATAGGAGATAGCGATGTTAACGTCTGTTTCCAGTTGCTAACATCTTGGCACGCCCACTTTGCATGTCATTAGTGATAAATATCACTGACATGCAAAGTGGGGCCCAAGATGGTCGCTATCTCCTACTAGCTGTCGCTAACTGGTGTTAGCGGCAGCTAGGTAATAGGGAGATAATTTTATCTCCGCTTTCTTGGCTTTTAACGCCAAAAAAGCGGAGATAAACCCCCTTGATAATATGCCCCTGTATCTCCAGGAGTCACTGCAATCTGGAAGTCAGTGCCAGATGTAGACGCCATGCCCATGCATCCCAGAACTACCAAAGGAGTCCTTTTCCCCGCACCTCTTCTTTTCCCTTGGTGGAATTTTAAAGAACTCACAATCTTTGGATTTGGGAGGGCCTCTGCTTTCCTCCTCCACCACTAAAGACTCGTGAGGTTAACAGTAGTCTTGACCCAATGCCATTATCGAAATTATTTTTGGTATATTTCCCCCCAAAAAAAGACATGTCATAAAAACACAAGGACAGACGGGACAACGTGATATGTAAATCCACTATGCAGATAATGGGGCTGGTACTGCTTAAAGTTGCATGAATACAATCACACCAACCAATCAGGTGGTTTTACGGGAAGTCATTGGTACAGTTGTGCCGTTGTTGAGTATTGTTGTAGTAGCGTTCTATCTAATAATACAGAAATGTCAATAAAAACGACAACATCTCTTACTTATTTTGGCCTGCCAGTAAACCCCATGGGGTCAAACTTTCAAAAATAGCACATTCATAGTGAACCTAACTTTAGTTAAAACTTCTAAGCTCTACAGTACTTTTAATTGGTACCACGGGACTCGGAAAAGAACTTAAAGGCCTCGGGAGCATCAAGTCGCACTCTATCTTTGTGTCTGCTGCAGGAGTACCGCAGAACCTGTATGCCCCAAAAATAAAAAATAATTTAAGCAGCAATCTGATTGGCCACTGAGGCTGCACTACTCGAAAAATAAGCCCACAGGCTTCAGAAAAAAGCACAAGGCGAATGCTTGAACCCCATTTGCACATTGCTATTTCTGAGATGGGGATTGCTGTCCAGAGAATGCAAATCCATTGTGGCCTCAGGACAAACACCAGACTACAAACTGCTCAGCAGAGTTCACTAGGCTCCAAAAGTGGATAGTCTGGAAATTCTTTACATTTCTAGCTGTGCAATAAAAAATATATGAACAAAAGTAACATGCACCTGATGCAATCAGGTGTTACACAAGGCCTAACGTGGGCAGCTCTGAAAGGGAATAAACGGCATGTGGAGGAACCTGCAGCCTATTCCTGCCACCACCATCTATAAAAAAAACACCAGGGCCCGAAGGGTATGCATGTCCCTCACAGTGGAGTCCCTGGGGGGCACAGCAGGAATGTGCTCACTGTGGGCAAAGCGGAAATGTGCTCACTGTGGCTTTTGCTTTCTGCTGCATGGGGCTACGCAGAGTGTATGGGCAGAGGGTCCAAAAGATTCTGTACCCATGGAGCAGCAGGTAGCAGGTCAGAGGCTGGGGCTACAAGTTCACCCTCTGGTGTGAATCTTGCTCCAGCACCTACAGAAGTGGATGGCGTGCAGGAGCGGCTCCTCCATTAGGATGGTGGAGTATTGCCCCACGAACTAAAATGCCCCAGAAAAGCACTGGAGATGAAAAAGAAAGTTTTAATAAAGTTATTTTTATTAACATTTTAATTTTCACCAACCTGTCCCAAACCGAGTGTCAGGATGAGGCGGGCTATTGCTGGTGAGTGACAGTAGCGTTGGAATGGTGGGCTGTGCACTTAAGTTTAAAGTGCGCATGTCACTTTGGCCAGCTGTCTAATGACGGCCAGCCCGACATACACATTTTAATCCCCTCTAAACCAGCTGTCCTGGACAGAGCAAGCACAGGCCTCCAGTGCCTTTAAGAGCACTGAGAAAGGCCGCTCCTTCGAATCCCAGCACTTCTCTCATGCTGGCTAACAGCATGAGAGCAGAGCCAGGACTGGTTAGGGGAGTTGGCTGGGGCCTGTGCTGGAGCCTGGAGGAGAGAAGAAAAACACCTGACCGTAGCGAGGAGGATGTGTCGTGCATCTAAAAAGAATGGCAAGTGATTCTTTCTTTTATTTATTTTACTATATAGGCACCTTATATTCATGCACCCACCCACCATCCATTTGCCCGTCTCACCACTCTCCGTAGTTAGCAGCCGCCACTGATGTGTGTGCTAAGAAGCTGCCTGGATCTTCTCACTTCTTCTTCATCCCTGCAAAGATTCAATATAGGCTGTGCCTGGGACAAGGAGGAAGTCCAGCTGCTTCATTGCATTCCTCAAGTAGCTCCAGGCAGAGGTAAGACTGTGTGTGGCACAAGTATGTGCTATCTGTGCACTGCACACTTCCACTGACCAAAGTGAACACACACAGAATACACTTACATAAGCACACAACTTGAAATACTCACACAAACACACAACTGGAAAAAAATAGGCTTTTCTTCAACACAGACTGCACCCTATAAATGAGAGTCAATGGCAAATAGGCATGCCATTAACCTTCTAATTTTCAGGGACGCAGTGCATAGTTTGTTTTCTTCCAAATACTGTTACGCATTTCATCTTATTTTGAAATCATCAAGCATTGCTTGGACAGTGTGAACTTCTGGTTGCTGACAAGGGTGGTGTGTCTCTGGAATTGTAGGGTGAGTGGTGTGTCTGTGACAGGGAGGATTACCAGTGTGCCTGTGCGGGTACAGGTGAGTAGAGCTGGCTTTAGCACTGGTGGCACCCGACCATGACCTCCTTCTCCACAGGTTGCCTTATTAATACCCTCCAACAGTGCCTCTCCTCTCTTTCCTTAGCCCCTCTCTCACATGCATTTCATTAGTTCAAATAATCTTTATTTCGGTCATAGACCTTAAAAGATACAACATACAATCAGTATAAACATCATTATGACTGTGTACATCAACATTAAGATAAAAAAGCTCGATTGAATTTCATAAAAGCGAAGGACATAGTTAAAAAGGAAGTAAAAAAGTAAAAAAAAATACAAAAAATTACAAATAGTAAACCATCAGGACACATATTTCAGACCCCTGGCTAGGCTAAACAAAGCATTATCAGCGGGAGTTATTATTAATGAATGACAGGCGCCTGCGCCACATGGCATGCAAAAAGCGAGAAACAGAAAATACAACAGGTGGAGAGGTGTCACATTTTAGGATTCTAAATGTCTGGCGGGTACTGCTTGAACCCCAAGTTTCTAGACAGTGGGATAAGCCAACGCTGCCTAAGGGACTTATAGCATGAGCAGAAGAAGAAAACATGGGGCTCAGTCTCCTCCTTTACACCACACGCTGGACATTCAAGCAGCTTAGTATCGGCCCATTTATGAGAATAAACCCTAAGTGGTAATGTACCATGTCTGAATTGTACGTAGATTTTCCACGCTCCGCTAGGTAAAATCTCATCCAAGAATGGCTCGGGTTTGTACTCCTCTTTATTACTAAGAAACTCTATAGTTAGAGAACCCAACATAGAGTTGCTGAGGATATCCGCCATGTGATGGTTGCAATAGAGATTCACCAAGTCAGCTCGAGATATCTCTGTACAAGCAACTTCAGGGTTGCTCCAACGATCCAGGTTACCTAGCCTCTTGCTCTCTCTTCGTATATAAGCAAACCACTGAAGTTTTTAAGACCCAGGAAGTCCCATGAGTTCTTTGGGTTCAGATCTAAAATGCTTCAATTCTGGAGTTACCCATAGTCTACACCAGTATATTAGAGGGTGTAGACCAATTTCTTCATCTATAGATCCAATCTCAGGGGAATGAGGGGGGTACTGACCGGGAGAGTCAATAAAGATCTCAAAAAGCAGTTTTCTGCCTTCAGAATATATTCGGTCGAACAGTGGCCCCACAGTTCTGCCCCGTATAATATAGCTCCCCTGGCTTGTGCTTTGTAAATCTCCAAAATGGAAGCGACTGGTTTAGAGGTGAATTCCCTATGCAATTTTAAGATACCTCCTGTAGTCTGTACCAGCCTAAGTTTAGCTTTGGCAATCTGAGGACCAAACTCCATGTTATCAGTGAAGGTGATACCCAGGTATTCGAATACAGTTACCCTTTCCATAATGATACCATTTAAATTGGGGTTTGGGCGAGTGATCTTTGGTGGATTACAGAACATATACTTTGTCTTTAGAGTGTTAATCTCCAGCCCACTTTTCTTACAGAAACTGGCAAAGCTGTCTAGGGCACGTTGTATTCCCATTGGCGATTTCGACAATAGAAGGGTGTCATCAGCAGACACTAATGCCACTACCTGCTCGTTTCTTATTTTCGGGGCTTCGATATCTTTGACCCCCTTTAGGTGGGCAATTAACGCATTGACGAAAAGAAAGAAAAGGGTGGGGGCCAGGACACACCCCTCACTCCTCTATTGACCAAAAACCTAGATGTCAAGACACCACTTTTGCCACTTCTAACTTGGGCAAAGTTTTTTGTGTAGAGTCTCTTGATAATATCAAGGAGATAGGTGGGGATCCCCATATCTGCCAATACCACCCACAGGATGTCCCGGGGTACCAGATCGAACGCCGTCTTTACGTCAACAAAAATTAAGTAGATGCTGCCACCCTTTACTTTAACTGTTTTCCAATACAAAAGTTGCAATCTAAGAAGTTGGTCTACGGTAGATGTTTTTTCCCTACATCCGGCTTGGTAGGGGCTCAATATCTCACATTCCTCCATCCAGGTCTGAAGCCGATCGAGAATAATCCGCGCAAAAAGTTTTTGGCTAACGTTGATCAAACTGATCGGACTGTAGTTTGTGGGGATTAGTGGAGAGCCCTTTTTAAATACTGGGACAATCTCAGCTCCCAACCAAGTTTCAGGTATAGGGGAGCCCTGGAGTATGGCATTGAACATCAGGCAAAAATATGGAATCCATACTACTAGTTGGTCTCTAAAGAGATCCCCAGGGATTTTATCAAGACCAGGTGCTTTGCCTGCCGGGAGTCTCTTAATCGCACCCTCCACCTCCAGTAGTGTAATCATTGTGCCTACCTCAGGTTTAAGCCTGGCCAGTGTGGGAGCATTTTCCAGACTATGTGGGAGATCATTGTATTCATTCTGGGTATTTGTCAGGACCGTGGAGATACCAATTTCGGTTGAATACAGCTCCCAGAAGTGTTCCATCCACTTCTCAGGCGCGATGTTCGGCTCGTCTGCGACCTGACCGCATCCACTGCCAGTTCTCACTACTGCCCAGCATTCCCGCATGCCCCTGTTCCCCAAGGCACTTTTTATGCTGTCCCATTTATTATTTTCCCAATGCTGTTTAGCCTCTGCAATAGCCTGCTTGTACTCCTGCCTCCTGAGTTTTACTTCGCTCCTATCATGGGCTTTAATTGACTCAATTAAAAAAGATTTTGCCATCTTACACTTGTGATCAAACCACGACTGGGTCTTCTGGTATGACCTGGGTTTGGTCACTAGCGGATTAAGTAAGTCTGCTAGATCAGCCACCAGCCCCAGATGTAGCTTATAGAATTTATCTATCATAACTTCCTGTCCGTGCACAATAAAACCACTTATCTCCATAAAGGACTTATAAACAACTAAATAAAGGACACTCATTTTGTCTAAAGATTGTTTTATCAGCGGCCATTTGAGCCTTCTTCTATCATTAGAGAGGAGCAATGTGCTTTTCTGGGTAGTTTTTCCCCCGGGGACAATACCTGTCTCAGCGAGACTTAAGTTTAAAACCAGAGCATTATGGACACTGTCATGTCGTGAAAGAATCTCAAAATCGGTGACCCTAGACCATGTCCTTGTCTCTACCAAGATGTAATCTATCCGGGAAGTCTGGCCAAGGCGGTTAAACGTAGCATTCCCTTCACGATCTGACTGGGTACGTCCATTACAGGCTCTCAGAGAATGGGCCATAGTTATAGAGTTCAATTGGAGAGCCAACGGTGACCAAGCCTTAATCGGGGTAATCTTAAGCTCTGGTATAGACCATTGCTCATCTTCTTCTCTAGTTAACGAATTTCGAATAGCAGGTAAGGGCTCGTATTGACAATTAAAATCACCCGCAATAATCAATGTACTCTCACCAGAGACAGTGGAAATAAAAGTATACGGCAGGGCCAGAGTGGGGGATTCTTTCCCCAACTTAACAGGGCGAGAATGGACATTAATAAAAGTCACCCTCAACTTAGATGGAAACTTAAGTGTGACACATTGGAGATCTGAGGTTGGAGTAATTAATTGTGTCACCATACAGCCCAAATGCGAAGCTACCAATATAGATAATCCCCCAAAGGGTCTACCCCTTTCTCCTATCAGTGCCAAATTATTATATGATGCAAAGCCTAATCTTACAGACTCTTCCCTTGCCCAAGTCTCCTGAAGTAGGCAGACATCATATTGGTCTATAAAAGCCCCCAAGTCGGGGCAAGCTAGTTTATTAGATAAGCCTGCCACATTCCAGGACAAAATTTTGAGATTATCTCCGGGAATGATCACCCCCCCTGGGAGGACCGATTAGACAAAAATTGGGGCGGCATGAGTATTAATACAGTTTTCTCCAGAGACCCTGTTGGGGTTAATCTCAGTGTGCAACCCTATAGGTTTGTACAAGGCCACTAGGGGAGGACCACCAAGTTCAAGTATTCCATTTGACCTCTTAGGAGCTGGGATCTCCCAATTTTCTAAATCCATTCCCACCCTGGTGTTCACTGCGGGCTGTTGCTGAGCCTGCCTTGAATGCGATGACACTTCACAAGCCCATAGTCCAGATTTATCATGTTTAGAAAGCTCTAGTTCTCTCAGTCAATCTACATCCTCCAAAGGCCCAAAACGGTTTAAGACCGGGATATTGAAGGAGGAAGCGTAGTGTGGATGAGTTATGGGGATTTTTTGAGGTTCCATACGCCATCTGCCGCAGTCCATAGCGGAATAGGCTTCACCCATACTTCGAGAGGCCCGGTAGAAAAAATCGAGGGTAAACACTCTGATGGCAGTTTGTTGATCCAAGGGGCAAGGAGGTTGGAATATCAGTCTACGTACAACTTCTGGGTTCTTGAAGTTGACAAACACACAGTTCCCTGGAATTTCTTTTTGTATGACCCACCATGCTACCCTTCGTACCATCAGGATCTCACCAGCCCTACTGTAAGGAAATTGTTTGTATCGTACAATCCAAAACAGGATCTTATTCCTGAGATCTAACTGTGACTCTTTTTGTCCATGTTTAAGTTCAGGGATTCCGCCCAATACAGTTACATATGGGGCCGCCGCTGGAGGAAGGTTATTAGTTGGAATGGGCAGTGTTGGAATTTCTCTTGGTGCGAGGTCCCCACCTCTATTCTCTTCCATAGGGATGTTACCCATTACAACATCACTGTTTAAATTTACCCCTGTGCACTGATTTTGCATTTGGGCCTCCCTCCCTGAGTGAGGACGAATTTCTGTCAGACCTTGATGTTCTAATTGGGCTTGCCCATCTAGGAGAGGAGTACACTTTTCTGCCGCTGTGGTATTAGATTCAACCTTGCTAGGATTTGCTTGGTCTGGGGCCAAGATGGTTTCTATATTTAATTGAGTTTGTCGGGTCTCAGATGGATTCTGATAGATCTCGGCCCTCGTATTTTGACATCTCGATAGTATGTTAGGGTTGGCGTTCTGTTGACAGGTGGCCTGTACATTACTCCCACTGGCTGCTAGCTTTTGAATATGGACAAGAATAGGGGCAATCTCTTCCTTCACAATAGTTCTACATTGGGTGAGAAGAACTGATAACAATAATTGGCCCCCCAATGGGTAAGGTTAAACTGACAGAGGAGCCGGATTATTGCCCAAGGGATTCTCTAGGCTAGGTGTATTTAATATACCTTTTGCATTCTCACCCACTGCCTTTTTTCCCTTACAACCTCTAGTGTTACCCTGCTTTATTTTCCTAGCTTTCCTGGTTACGGCGGCTGTGCCCTCTCTGGTGGTTTCTGCACTCAGTACAGAAATCATCACATAGTCATGCAAGGGGGCACTTTCATATACAGGTGGTTCTGGGGAATTCACAATATTTGCTGGAGTCAGTGGTGCCAAAGGTGGGAAATCAGGGGTAATAGATAATCTTCTTTCAGTGAGTTCGATTTCTGAGGTGACTGCCCCAATCGCCTTCTGAAGCATTAAGTCAATAGCTGTGGGCAAAGTTGCTGAGGAACTGTTTGGCTTGACACGTGGCCCTTTTGAAGCATATGCACGTTTCCTCTGGGTGCGGGCAGGGACATTTATTTTAGCCATCATGTGAAATTACCTTACTCCTGGAGTTTGCAGGCAAAGATGGGTGGCCCAGCCCAGCCACCTCCGGTCAGTGACGGGCAAGGACGGGCCCGCCTTCGGCCCGGTCTTTGCCCGGGCACCTCCCGTGCGTGTCCCGCGCTGCGGGTGGAACTCGGCGAATTTGTAGCGCCTCCGAGCACAGACTCGAGCGTCAGAGGAGCGCCTTGAGTCCCTAGGGGCTGCTGGGGATTGTAGTTTCCTCACGCTGGCCGTTTCCCTCATGGCGTGGAGGAGAGCAGCCAGCCGTTTCCCTCACGGCGCCCGATGGCAAAGGTGCAGGCCGTTCCCCTCACTGCTCCCGATATTGGCAGTGCAGTGCAGGTAAGTTTCCGCGCGTCCCGTGCTGCTGGGGCGCTCGGTGAACTTGTAGTGCCTCCTGGCGCAGACTTGAGCGTCAGAGGAGTGCCTTGAGTCCCCAGGGGCTGCTGGGGATTGTAGTTTCCACATGCTGGCCGTTTCCCTCACGGCGTGGAGGAGAGCACCCAGCCGTTTCCCTCACGGCGCCCAATGGCAAAGGTGCAGGCCGTTCTTCTCACGGCTCCCAATATTGGCAGTGCAGTACAGGTACGTTTCTGCGTGTCCCCATTAGTAGTATAGCTCTACTCATACCAGTGTAGGGTATCAGAACACTTTACATCACACTCATTATACAGAGACAATGAAACAAATGTGTGTAAATCAGTCTATATGAAATGTTACATGAAACATTGAGGATTACAAAGTGTTGGAGGCACATGCTATCCATATTATATTGTAAGAGTGTTTGGTCTGGAGAAGTACAAACTCAGGTTTTAAAACATACCACAGGGCTTCGAGTTGGCTTTACTGATAAAAATGCATTTCTACCCAAACAAATCCTTTTTAGCAACATTAAGATAATGAAAGACTGGAGAAAAAAAAAGTTCTAACGTATACCATGCAGTTTGAAGCAGCTTTTTGATGACCGTTCTAAAATCACTGTGCCGTATTAGATTGTAACTTATGAACTGCAAGTAACACAAGGATCTCTGTGACAACAGCAGTAACTCACTGAACTATTCATATAAAATACAGTTCTGTGATCTGCATGATACACGTGCTTTGCAGCAGGCACATTAACTCTCTGCACTCATTTGTGATAAGTCAAAACTGTCACTAGAAGAAAACCTGATCTCTCTCCAGCAGGAGCATTAATCACCAGAGTTATCTTGTCATTTTTGTTTTTGTCTGAATACCGGTGGACACACAAGGAACTCTACAGCAGGTGCTTTTAAACCCATATGTTATTTCTAAACACATATCAGTGATGTGCATGAGGACAGGGTGAGTAGTGTGTATTGTGAGAGCAGAATGAGCAATGTGGAGTGTAATAGCAGGATAAGAGTGTTTGTGTAGGGACTTGTGTCTGTGGACGTGGCCAACAGCGCCTGTGTGAGTGCATGGCAATCAAGTGTGCCCATGTAAATGCACCGTGAGTATTGTGCTTATGTAAGTCCAGGGTGAGGGTGGTGCCTGTGTTTGCGCAGGGTGAGGAGCGAATGGCATGCCTGTGTGAGTGTAGGGCACACCTGTGGTAGTGGACGACAGGCCTTTGGGAGTTCAGCTTGAGTACTATGCCTTTTAGTGCTGCCTAAAACAGAACCAACTGCTAACCCTGAAAGTAAGGAGAGGATGTGGCATAATGGACAGAGCTGCCGAATTTGGGCCGGGGAACAAGTTTTGAGTCTCGGCGTCGGCTCAAGATTCTATGATTCTGGGCAGATCACTTAATCTCCCTGTGAATGAATGTGCCTGTGTGCGTGTGGAATGAGGGGTGTCCAAAGTGTGAGTGTAGTGTGAGCAGCAAGCCTGGGTGAATGAAGAGTGAGGAATGTTTGTATGAGTGTAGTGAGCTGTGACTGTGTTAGTAAACGAGTATGGGTGTGCCTACGTGAAGGAAGGGGGAGGGTGTGCCTTTGCCAGCACATTAAGCCAGACCTATTGGCATTGTCAATACTTGTTTTAAATTAATTCAAATGTGAAACATACCCATAGCTCCTCTTTAGCTGTAGTTTGCTCAGTGAAAATATAGATGGATGAGTGGGTGGGTTGGGTGGGTGAGGGGATGGATGGATGAATGAGTGGGTGGGTGTGTGGGGAGGTGAATGGGGGGTGGATGTGTAGGTGGGTGCATGGATGGAACCGTGAACCGGTCTAACTCCGCATTGTGGTCAGCGAACTCATGTGCACGCAAGGGAGGTACTTAATCACTTTCAGTGCTAAAGGGGCTGGCATTGCAACTTTTGTTTCTGGATTGCATACAGCTCTAAGTCTAACCATGCATTAAGTCCAATTTATTTTCGTTTAGAAATGAACACGTGGTTAAAATAATTTCCTGCTCTATATTGAGTAGCTGTAAGTATTGGTAAACGGCAAGAAGGAAAACCTGTGAGGGCAATGTTTCACAGGTCCAGTAAGAGTCTGAAATATCGGGGGAGTGCCGTAATTTTACATCTGCAAAACCAAGCATTAGCTATAAAATAAAGCTCTTCGTGTCTCATTGCAGTTCTGCGATGACTAAGAGAAGTTGCATAACCGTGGCACCTCTTTAATATTTAATTGTACTGACAAGCTGGGTAGACTTTCTCTTGGCAATGTTTCCCATGTGCGCAAAAGTTTTTTTTTTCACTTTCTATTTCTGGCAGGCTCAGTTCCGTCACTTTCTTAAAGTGAAAATGCGTGAATAGCGAGCTCGTGCAGATGGAGGCAAACCTAGAGTCGGAACAGAGGCACCCATTAAAACACCCACAGTGGAAGGGGACATTTCCAAGCAGGAACAGTGCAAGCAAACATCTCTGAAACTCTAAATGGTAGATTTCACATTACTCATGTATTTGGTGGTAAATAAAACATGCAGCTCACGTTCCCTCCTGTCTCAGGGGTCTTCTCTCTGCCACGCTGTTCCCATATTCACTCAGTTCTCCTGTTTGAAATAAAAGTATGCAGCAGTCAAAGACACTTACCATGCTATTAAATGCTCAAGCAGACTCCCACGTGCTGGATGACACTCATAACATACACACCTGACATGTGAGGCTGCGTGACAGGTGCCTCTTTGAAAAAATACAAAAAATACACTTGATATTTTCTCCAAAGATGCCGCGTTGTCGATAAATCCCAGCTTCCCTGATATCAAGGGACAGACAATAACTGTGCATTGGGTCTGCAGGCCAACTACACACCACGGGTGATTCCACATCCATCTTGGAAACTCAATTATGATATTTAATGTCATGGACTGCCCTAGTACCACACACAGCGGCCGATTACGATGGCCAACGCATAGGCAAAAGGGACCTCCCGCCATAGGTGCGGCAGTCCCGAAATACAAATTACGATGCGCCTGCTGTAATGAAGTTATTTCAAGAACGACATGAGACGTGGGTAAGTTAACTGTAGTTTATTCCCCGGAGCGCCGGGACCACGTCTTAACTCTGTGCAGTTGGCGCCAGAATAAAATGGCCGCCCACAACTTCCGCTACACCCTTTCCGGTTCCGGTTATCTGGAACACTAGACCGATACCACATATCTCCCCCCTTTATTCACAACAGAGTATTTCAAAACATATTTGGAACAGTCTTACTTTTAGTCCATTTCAAAGTCTTTGAATCTCTCCGGAGTTCTTATGGTTCTTCCCGCTCTCGTCTTTACAGCTCCTTCTCTACTTCCATCTCCCTGTTCCTCCTGCTCCGGTTCACCTGTCTCTGTCCCTTCCAAGGTGCTTCCCGCCTTTTCCTTCATCGATCTAAACTTGCTCCTGTCCTTTGTGCCACTGGTTCCTCTGACTTCATCGTCTTGCCTCATATCTCTCTCTTCCACTTGCTGCGTACTTTCTTTTACCTGCTCCTTGCTTCTTCCATCACATTCTTCCTTGCCTCCTTCGACGTCCTCAGTCCCTTCGTCAATCTCCGCTCCCCACTCCAATATCTTGCTGCACTTGGCCATTCTATCTTATAACCAAACTTTTCCATCACTGAGTAGTGCCGATCTGGTATACGGCTCCAACACTTGGAGGGGTGGCGTGAATTTACTCTCTCCTTTCCTCTTTAAGGTCGCCACTTTCACTCTGACCCAATCTCCTTTCTCTAACTCCACACCTTGTATGCCTCATCTCCTGTTGAAAACCTTCGTGTAGGCCTCCTGTGCTCTCTCTAGATTTCTCCTGACCACCGCTGGAAACCACTTACTTTGCACAACCATCTTCCTCCATGCTATATTGTCTTTGGTAAATGGTTCTCTCCCTCTCTGTACTTTGAAGGGGCTGTACCCCGTGCTCCCTGGAGTGATGCGATATCCCCACAACATTTTTGGCACTTCCTTCTCCCAGTCCAATCCATCATTTATGGCTGCCTGTATGGTGCCCATGATCACCCTGTTGAATCGTTCTACATGCCCGTTGCCGGCTGGGTGATATACGGGTGTGTGTTTGACTTCTATCCCGTTTCTGGCTACAAAGGCATCCCATTTTCCTGAAGTGAATTGCGGCCCATTGTCACTTATGATGGTTTTGGGAATTCCTTCTTTGATAAACACATCCCTCAGGAAAGCTATCAAGGTATCTGTGTCCACTGCTTCCTTTATAACCACCTCTGTCCACTTGGAGTACTTATCAATTAATACTATGGCATACTTTTGAATGCCCTTGGCATTTAGTACTGGTCCCATAATGTCCACTGAAACCATCTCCCATGGTCCTTCAGGCACCGGGAACTTCCCTAATGGAGGCCTCATCAGGGTCTGGGACTTGTCCGCTTTAGCACACGACTCACATTGTCGTACAAATCGTTCTACTTGTGTGTCGATTGCTGGCCACCAGTAGGCTTGACGAGCCAACGCCTTTGTCTTGGGGGTTCCTTGGTGTCCCTCATGTAACAAAGTCATTAGGTGTTCGATGATCCCTTGGGGAGGAATCACCTTGTGGCCACTCAGCAGAAACAGGGGATTTTCCCCTAGGGACAACTCGTCCCTCACTTCCCAATACCTTCTTAATGTCTCCTTCAAGTGTCTTTTCTCGGGCCACCCGTGGACCACGTACCCTTTTATCTCCTGCAGGTCCTCGTCCGATTTATAGGCCTCTTCCCATTCCTGAGCTCCAATCACCTTCTCCATGTCTTCTACTGTTGCCACCACATAGCTGTCCCACTGTGAGGATTCTTGCCTATCCGCGTCTTCCTTAGCTGCCGCCCGGCTCAGGAAGTCTGCTACCTTGTTCTGGGGACCCGGTATGTGTTCCACATCATACACGAAATCCAGCAAACGTAGTGTCATCTTGGCTATTCTGGGCGTGGCGTGAGCATGTCCGTTGGATGTTAAAACCTTTACCAAGGGTTTATGGTCTGTTTTGACTAGAAACTTTGCACCCCACAGGTACTGCCTTAACGTTTCCATGGCCCACACAACAGCCAGCATCTCCTTTTCACTGACGCTGAATTTTTTCTCATTGGATGCCAGGGATCTCGAGGCAAAGCTGATCGTCGACATTTCCCCTAGGGCTGACCTCTGCATGAGCACTGCCCCCAGACTTCGTTCACTTGCATCCGTGGTGAGGATTAATTCAGCGTCTGGGTCAAATCCAGTGAGCGGAATTGTTTTGCTCATTTCCTTCTTCAATTTGACACACTCCTCCTGCCTCTCATTGGCCCATTTGAAACCATTCCTTTCTTTGAGCAGTTGACGTAAACAGTGTGTCTTCGTGGAAAAGTGGGGTATGAATTTACTATAGTATTCGGCCATTCCCAGGAACGACCTGACGTCCTCCTTTTTTCCTGGGGCTGGCGCGTCCAATATCGCTTGCATGTCGGATTTCTTGGGTTTAATGCCTCGTTAACTGACTTCATGGCCAAGGTATGTAACCGATGGTACCCCGAGTTTGCATTTGGACCACTCAGCCATCAATCCATTCTCCTGTAGTGTTCGCAGTGCGGTGTGTAGCTTTTCGTTATGTTCTCGTTTGGACTTACCCATGACCAGGATGTCGTCCTGGAAAAACTGAACACCATCCACCTTACGAAAGAGTCTGTACATCAACTTTTGGAATACTGCGGCCGCTGATGCCAGCCCAAATGGCATCCTGACGAATTTGTAGCACCCGAAGGGTGTGATGAATGATATGAGGTGGCTGCATGACGGATGGAGTTTTATTTGGTGGTAGGCAGACGATAAGTCCACCGTCGAGAACCATTTTACACCCTTGGTCTTGGCCAACATTTCATTGATGCGAGGAAGGGGAAACTTGTCAATCAGAATGTTTTTATTTAGTTCCCTGAGGTCAACGCACAGCCTCACCTTCCCGTTTGGCTTTTGGGCTACCACCAACGGTGAGAGCCACTCCGCACTCTCGATGGCCTGTATCATTTCGCATTTTTCCAGTCTTTCAAGTTCTGCCTGCACCGCCTCCCTGCATCGGAAGGGGATGTTCCTCACTCTGTGGATGACCGGTTTGGCTCCCTCCTTTAGCTTGATTAGGTATGTGTACTTGGTCAGTTCGCCAATCCGCCCTTCAAACACGTTGGTGTATCCTCTGCGCCAGGCCACTATCTCTTCCCTGTCCTCCACGTTCATCAGCATCACCTTTTCTACGCCTCCTGGGTTCAGCAGTATTCCTAGTGCTCCTTGATCTTTTCAGCTGAGTACCGACGGTCCTTTCTCCGCGACGTATAGCTTGCACTCTGCCTTGCGTCCTCTGAACTCAAATAGTAGAGGGCAATACCCTAACATCGGTATTTTCTGTCCCGTGTACGTGACTGGCCGTAGGTCCATGGGACGTAGTTCTTCCTTAATAATCGGTTCAAACTTCTCTTTCCACACCTGTCTTTGTACAATGGTGATGGGGGCGCCTGAGTCGGCGATGATCTCGATGGGCACTCCTCCAATATGCATGTCGAGCCTGGGTTTGTCCGATTCTGCACACCCTACGTCAAAGATCACGGCATCAATGTAGAGGACTTCCTCTATTTCCTCTTCCCCTGTTAGGTTTCCTTCGTCTTCCTGGGTCTCCTGGTCTATGTACTTGACTGTGGCTCCTTTCAATCTCCTGCGGCACACTTTTTCGTGATGTCCGAATATGTGGCAGTACGCACATTTCGCCCTGAACGCGGGACACACCTTGTCGTTGCCCAAGTGCGACGAGCTTCCACATCTGTAGCAGCATGACCGTCCTCCTCTTCCTGTCTTGTTGGCCGTGCTCCCTGGAGGTGTGTTCTGTCTGTGTTCTTGCCCTTTCTGTGGTTCTCTCTGCTTGGCCTTCTCATTCTTGTTCTGCGTCACAATCCTACAGACCGTTTGCGTCGCCCCGGTGTCCTTCCGAGCAGCTTGGGCGCATCGCTTGGACATTTCCGCCTTCTTCACCAGGGCCCAAACTTCCTTCAGGGGGGCGTCTCCATTCACCCACAGTTTTCCTTGCACATGCATGCTGGACGTGTGCATTACGATCTGGTCTCTTATCAGATCATCATGTAGCGCGCCGAACTTACAGGTTAGTGCCAATTTCTGCAATGCCGCTACGTACTCATTGATTGTCTCTCCGCCCTCCTGTTTCCTCTTGAAGAAGTTGTGTCTGTCTATGGCTACGCACACTACGGGTCTGTAATGCGCGTCAATGTCTTCAAGTGCGTGGCTGAACACGTCGGTGTCGGTCGCATCTCTTGCGTTCTTGACGATGGTGTCATATACCCTGAGTCCTTCTGGCCCTAAGTTATGTAGCAAGATCTTCCTCCTTCTGGGGCCTGCATACGCTGCTCCATTCTCTTCTTCCAACGCGTCCAGGTAATTGAGAAAATATTGTTTCCAGTCTTCCCACGGCATCGTGGGTTCCCCCCTTTTTGGGAGAAACGGTACCAACTGGGTTAAGGAGGAGGACTGTGTCGCCATCTTGCCGTTCCCTCTGGGTCCTGCTTGTGTCGGGATTGGCCTGCCCGGCGGACTGCCTGGAGCTTGTCTCTCGTCCGCGTCTTCTTCACTGTGCTCGCCGCTGGCTGAGCCGCCTCCAATCGCACCGTCTGTGTGCAGTGGCGTTTGTAGGTCGTCTCGGACCGCTCCGTCAACAGCGTTCGTTCCGTCCCCTTTTTCTCGCAGTTCCGCCAGCTTGGTGCGCGGGTTTTCACACTACTGCGGAGTGGGGCTCCTCGTGCCCTGGACGGCGAGTCGCTTATTATGGTGCTCTCGCTCTGCCGCCTTTCCCGCTGCTGTAATGCTGCTCGGGAACAGCTCGTGGTTCAGCTTACTTGCGTGTTCAACCACGTTGTTGCTTATGAGGGCCTGATCGTTTCTTCTTGGGCCTTTCCTTCGTCCTCTGCCGCTCTCCGGGTTGCCGTTTTACTTCCCACTGTCTTCGCTGTCTCTGCACCATGGGCTCTCTTGTGAGATCCCTTGCCTCGTCGCCATTGTAATGAAGTTATTTCAAGAACGACATGAGACGTAGGTAAGTTAACTGTAGTTTATTCCCTGGAGCGCCGGGACCACGTCTTAACTCTGTGCGGTTGGCGCCAGACTAAAATGGCCGCCCACAACTTCCGCTACACCCTTTCCGGTTCCGGTTATCTGGAACACAAGACCGATACCGCACCTGCCACACTGGCGGGCGCATCCCGTATTTTTACATTGCGGCGGGCGGCAGCACCCACCACAATGTAAAAATATGTGTTTTGCATTTATATGTACAACGTGACAGGCACTGTGTAGTGCCTGCCACCTTGTACATGAAAATGCAGGGGGGTACCATAGGTACCCACCACGTGCAGCACCCCACTGTTAGGAAATAGACAGGTTTCTTCCTTCTGTGCCTGTGAGTGTTTGGTGTTCCCGGTGTCCTCTTTCTGTTTCTTCTTCTTCGGTAGTCTCCGCCCCCTTTCCTCAGACTTCCTTATCTGAGATCCAGCGCCAGTGGTAGACGCTTGGTTTCTAGCCTGGTTGGGTTTTTGTGTAACTGGCCAGAGTGAGTGATGGGGAGTTAGCGTTTTTCTCCCTTTGGTGTTCTTTCTTCGCGTTCAGTGTCTTGACGCTGTGAAGCCTGCCGAGCAGAACGAGGCTTCGTTCTGCTTCTGGAGTCGGAGTACGTCGGACGCCTGCCTGCCAGCTGTCTCCGTGGGAGAGTACTTCAAGAAAATACTTATGTTAGAGGACATCCTGGTAGGGATTGGGACAATTCTTCTATTGTTGTATTGGGACTAGGTTCCTTAACGGGGGACCCTCGGCAAAGCCGGTTTCCGGGTTTTGGTGTACCAATTCACATCGTTATGTGAATGGTTTTGGACTATTTTTGAAGCAGAATTTGCTTCTGGCGTTTTCAGTGAACGCGCTTTAGTTGTGGCCACAAATAGGATAAAAACGCTATGCAAATACAGCGTTTCCGCTGTTAATAGCTTTTTGAAGGGGTTTTTTATCAGTAGTATGATTTTTTCCCCTCTGTTAAAATAACGCTGGGCTTTAAGGAGTCTGTTGCATTCCCTTTGTGTGGACAAGTCAGCCACAAGACTCCCTTTTGATGATTCTTCTATGTCTCCAAGGTAAGGAGAGGAATTGGGATGTGTTGGGCTTTATTGGGTATTGGAGGATTCAGGTAACAGGACACTGGGAATTGAAGTGACTGTCTGTGTTCTCTTTTGTTTCTTTTTCTGTTCTGCTGCAGGTTAGAAGTCCTATACTGACGATCACTGGGGCTGCCTAGCTGATACATAGAAAGAGCCTTGGCGTTTTCTCTTTCTTTCTTTTGTTTTTCCTACCTTCTCCCTTTGTTCGGTCCGCTGTCACGCTGTGATACATAAGGGTGTGTGGCGGTCCGAATAGGGGTAGAGGATTGGGGCCATCCTCGCTTCCGTGGTGTGGGTCCAGCTGGGTGAAATCCAACAGAAAACCAAGCCCACGAACTTTACACCGCCCGAGCGAGAATGGATGAGGATGGGAATATGCTTGAGGAGAGGGCCCCTACCATGCAGGAATTGATGGGGGCTGTAAATGCTCTACAGATTAAAGTTCAGGAATTACAGCAAGAGAATCAAGGGCTGAGACAGGAAATGAGTGCAGGAAAGGCTAAGGAGCCCGTCTGGGGGATGAGTAAACCACCCTTAGTTCAACCAGCTACTTTCCATTTCGATAGGAGTACTAGTGCTAGTAATCCCCCTTTTACTGTGAATGTTACAACTCCGACCCCGGTACCGTTGGCGGCCCCCGAAAGGTTTACAGGGGATTCCAGTAAATACAGTGTGTTCATGAACCAGTGTCATCTCCACTTCATGTGTCGTCCCACTTCGTTTCCTAACGACTCTTCCAAGGTGGCATTTGTAATTTCCTATTTGGCAGGCACTGCGGCTTCTTGGGCAGTTCCTTTGGTAGACAATGATGACCCTGTGTTGTATAATTATGGGGCATTTAAGGATCAGATGCGTTGTCTTTTCGCAAAACATGCCTTTATGCAAGCCAGTGATGCCGAGTTATTGAAGTTGAGGCAAGGGAAACAGGATTTACTGACTTATGTGTCCACATTTAACCGTTTAGTTTCAGAGACTCATTGGCCCGCTGATAAGAGAACTTCGTTGTTCTATCAGGGGCTGTCAGAGGACTTGAAAGATGTCGTTTCACAGGTGGTAAACCCCCCCGAGGACTGTGTGGAATTCATAGACTTAGTCGTGAAGTTGAACCATAGAGTACAGGAGAGGGTCGAACAACTCCGGAACCGATGGAGATAGGTGGAGTGAGGGGTCCCCTGTCCGCCGAAGAGAAGAGTAGAAGACGTTCGCAGAATTTGTGTCTGTATTGTGGGCGAGGTGGTCATTTTGCCAGAGAATGTACTGTAAAACCCTCATCAATGTCATCTAAAAAGGTGGTGGCATGTGTGCAGCCACCTGAGGACGTGATAACAGAAGATAAACTTAATCCATCATATCAGATAGCTGGTATCGTCAAGAGGGTCCCTAAACATTTCATGATCACAGTTTGTTTGGTTATAACTAACAGTCATAGGGCGCCTGTATCGGCTTTATTGGACTCAGGTGCCACGGGTAATTTCATGGATATCAAGTTAGCCGAACAATTGAAGGTGCCCTGGATCATGAAAGACCAACCCGAACCGGTGAGGGCAATAGATGGGACCGAGTTGTCTTCTGGTACCATAACAAAACAGACGGAACCATTGTGTATGATTTGTGATAACGGACATTCCGAATACCTTGGGTTTGATCTAATAGATGCTCCTTCATTTGGTGTTGTCTTGGGGGTACCTTGGTTGCAATCTCACAATCCCAGGATAGATTGGTTTAGCAGAACGGTGACTCTTGATTCTGTCTATTGTCTAAAGAGCTGTTATATGGAAGCCACTGATTGGGTCACTCCTTTAACTTGTGCAGTAGGTGATGGGTTAAGATGTGATGTGCAAAAGATACCCGAGGCGTATGTAGAGTTTGCCGAGGTGTTTGACAAAGGACGAGCGAAGGACTTGCCTCCCCATCGTTCATTCGATTGTAGGATTGATTTGGCTCCCGGGGCTACCCTGCCTTGTTGTCGCATCTATGCTTTGTCAGGCCCAGAAGAACTACATTTGAAAGAGTACATAGACGAGATGTTGGCTAAAGGGTTTATTCGTCCTTCTTCCTCACCTGCCTCCTCTGCTATCTTTTTCATACCCAAACGTGAAGGTGGTCTCCGCGCCTGTGTGGACTATAGGGCGCTCAATAAGGGTACGATTAAGAACAAGTATCCTCTTCCCTTGATCCCAGTATTGCTTGAACAACTGAGGCATGCAACGGTTTTTACTAAATTAGATCTCCGAGGGGCATATCATCTCATACGAGTCCGTGAAGGCGATGAATGGAAAACTGCCTTCCGGACTAAGTTCGGTTTGTATGAGTATTGTGTTATGCCCTTCGGATTGTGTAATGCTCCGGCTGCCTTTCAGTTCTTCATCAACGAGGTACTGAGGGAATATTTGGATACGAGCGTAATAGTCTATATTGATGACATTTTAATATTCTCCAACACCGTGGCTGAACATGAAACACACGTTCGCCAAGTGCTACAGACCTTGAAAGATCATCAGTTATTCGTGAGGCCGGAGAAATGCTGTTTCCATACTGACGGAGTAGAGTTTTTGGGGTTCCTTGTTTCTGCTGCGGGCATTCGGATGGATCCTCGCAAAATCGAGGCTATAACTTCTTGGCCGTCTCCAAAATGTGTAAAGGAGGTGCAGGTGTTGCTTGGATTCGCCAATTTCTATCGGCGGTTTATCTCCCATTTTTCGGAAATCGTTGCCCCCATGACTGTTCTGTTGAGGAAGGGAGTACCATTTGTGTGGTCTTATGTGGCGCAAATGTCTTTAGATCAGTTGATTGAACGGTTCACCTCAGCTCCTGTTCTTGTCCATCCTGACCCGGCGCTACCTTTTTTTGTAGAAGCGGATGCTTCTTTGGGCGCTGTGGGGGGAGTCTTGTCTCAGAGAGATGTAGAAACCGGATTTATGCATCCTATAGCTTTCTTTTCGAAAACATTGTTACCTGCTGAAAGAAACTATACGGTAGCAGAACGGGAATTGTTGGCGATCAAGCTGTCCTTTGAGGAGTGGAGACATCATCTGTGTGGGGCACGGCATTCCATTACCATCTTTACGGACCATAAGAATCTTGAATTTTTTAGGTCCGCTCGTGCTTTGACCCCTAGGCAGATGAGGTGGGTTTCATTCTTCAATGAATACGATTTCATCATTACCTATAGGCCAGCCGCTCAGCAATTGAAATCTGATGCCTTGTCCCGCATACATGTGAAACCAAACGAGTGGGGGACAGACAAGGACAGGGGGTGTTTCATCTCTCCCGAAAAGATTGTTGGCAGCGTTTCTGTGGATGGGTTTTTGACGTCGGTGAAAGACCAGTTGAGGGGTTTAGATCTGGCTCCTTGGGATTCCCAGCCTGGCTTTTCTATTAGAGATGGATTGTTGTATCATGACACCCAATTGTTCATTCCTCCAGTCTTGAGGGACTCAGTGCTGAAATGGTGTCATTCATCGGCCTTAGTAGGTCATCCGGGAATACATAAGACCAGGGAATTATGTTTGCGTTGGTTCTGGTGGGAGGCATTGGCACAGGATGTTCAACAGTTTATAGCGTCTTGCCCTGTATGTGCTGTGAGTAAGCCATCACATTCCAGTCCGTCCGGCCTGTTACTACCTTTGCCCGTACCTCCTGTGCCATGGCATACGATCAGTATGGACTTTGTTACGGATTTACCTCTGGAGTCCGGTTGTACGGTGATCCTTGTTGTGGTTGATTCTTTCACAAAAATGGCCCACTTTGTCCCCTTATCCAAACTACCCACTGCAAAGGAAATGGCTTTAATTTTTGTGTCATTTATAGTGAGACTTCACGGGTTGCCATCTGCTATTGTGTCCGATAGGGGGGCTCAGTTCGTGTCCCATATCGCATTCATCCTGTATTTCACACCTCATTGTTAAAGCCGTATAAGGACACTGATCAGGCCCTGCCTCCTCCTCCTCCGGTATTGGTGAATGGAGAGGAGGAATTCGAGGTAAATGCCATTCTTGATTCAAGAAGGAGACGGGGGAGGTTGATGTACTTGATAGACTGGAAAGGGTATCCTCCTGAGGAGCGTACATGGGAGCCGGCTACCGGGGTGCATGCTCCCCGTTTGATCAGATTGTTTCACCTTCGTCACCCTTCTAAACCCCGTCCTGTTGGGAGGCCTTTGAGGGGAGGTACTGTTAGGAAATAGACAGGTTTCTTCCTTCTGTGCCTGTGAGTGTTTGGTGTTCCCGGTGTCCTCTTTCTGTTTCTTCTTCTTCGGTAGTCTCCGCCCCCTTTCCTCAGACTTCCTTATCTGAGATCCAGCGCCAGTGGTAGACGCTTGGTTTCTAGCCTGGTTGGGTTTTTGTGTAACTGGCCAGAGTGAGTGATGGGGAGTTAGCGTTTTTCTCCCTTTGGTGTTCTTTCTTCGCGTTCAGTGTCTTGACGCTGTGAAGCCTGCCGAGCAGAACGAGGCTTCGTTCTGCTTCTGGAGTCGGAGTACGTCGGACGCCTGCCTGCCAGCTGTCTCCGTGGGAGAGTACTTCAAGAAAATACTTATGTTAGAGGACATCCTGGTAGGGATTGGGACAATTCTTCTATTGTTGTATTGGGACTAGGTTCCTTAACGGGGGACCCTCGGCAAAGCCGGTTTCCGGGTTTTGGTGTACCAATTCACATCGTTATGTGAATGGTTTTGGACTATTTTTGAAGCAGAATTTGCTTCTGGCGTTTTCAGTGAACGCGCTTTAGTTGTGGCCACAAATAGGATAAAAACGCTATGCAAATACAGCGTTTCCGCTGTTAATAGCTTTTTGAAGGGGTTTTTTATCAGTAGTATGATTTTTTCCCCTCTGTTAAAATAACGCTGGGCTTTAAGGAGTCTGTTGCATTCCCTTTGTGTGGACAAGTCAGCCACAAGACTCCCTTTTGATGATTCTTCTATGTCTCCAAGGTAAGGAGAGGAATTGGGATGTGTTGGGCTTTATTGGGTATTGGAGGATTCAGGTAACAGGACACTGGGAATTGAAGTGACTGTCTGTGTTCTCTTTTGTTTCTTTTTCTGTTCTGCTGCAGGTTAGAAGTCCTATACTGACGATCACTGGGGCTGCCTAGCTGATACATAGAAAGAGCCTTGGCGTTTTCTCTTTCTTTATTTTGTTTTTCCTACCTTCTCCCTTTGTTCGGTCCGCTGTCACGCTGTGATACATAAGGGTGTGTGGCGGTCCGAATAGGGGTAGAGGATTGGGGCCATCCTCGCTTCCGTGGTGTGGGTCCAGCTGGGTGAAATCCAACACCCACCCCCTCCTCCCCCGGGGGCCTGCCCGCAATGGGCCCCTGAAAGCATTCTACGCCTGTCTTTTTGCAGCGGGATCTCCGCCAAAAAAGACAGGCATCCTAATGCACACAGATGTGCCTGCAAGGCACCGCCAAAATTACCCCATTGTACTATGTCCCGCAATGCGGGCGGAAAAGGACTGCCTTGCGGGACCACGGCGGACGGTCTTTCCGTCCGCCGTGGTACCATTCCCATTCCCACCGCCATCCTAATTTGGCAGTGGGAATATTGAGTTTGATGGCGGGCGCGATCCGCCCGCCATCGTAATCGGCCCTACAGTTACCTGGCAAATGCTCTTTGCAGTAGGGGCGGCTGCCACATTTGAAACAAATATGTGTTTATGACTAGTCAATGATAAATAAACATGGCCCTAGAATAGCTTTTTAGAGCAACTGTACCAACAAAAATACACATTAAAATACGTCTCAATGCAGTTTAAAGGCAAATTCTATATTGCTACCTCTTTATTTTAATTATTAAGAGAAATCTAAGATGGAATAAAAGACCATGCTCTATGTTAGCTATTAAGTATTTTTTATATTTTATGCTTATATTTGGGTAGTTAGTTTTCCAAATGTTTTTTCTCAAACCAGGAAACCTTTATGGAAAGCAGTGAGCTAAACACATTTCTGTTGTAACTGGAGGGTAGGGTCTTCATACAAGAGTTCATACAAGAGTCTAGAGACATTTCAGTAGAGCTCAATTATTTATTTCATGTTAGGCCCTTAGGTTATGACTCTATAAGTCTTGTTAAGGCTCCAATCTCCCTCAAACTGCAGTCACCTCCCAGCTTCCGCGTCACACTCAGACACCAGCATTCCTAAACATCATACCCCTCACCCTTCCAGACACCAGCTCAAACATACAGGGAACGTGCACACACAGGATACGACACACCTCCCTTTCTTACACACAACAAAACGAAGAGCAGTCATACCATTGCACAAACAATTCAGGGACTAATATTAACAATCACTCAATCGCCAACATGCTTAGATTGGACATTCACCCACGACAACCTGCTAAGCTCTCCAAGGCCCACACAGATACACAAAAACAACCAATGGCGGTCACAGTAACTCTGTGACACGTCGAGGCTTCTGTGGTAAAGGAAGATGCACCGTCCAACTGTGTAAGTAGGTAATCCTTCATTGTAGATTCCTTCTAGGATAGGTAAGTAGGAGAAGATAGGAAGTATAGATAAAAACTGACACTGTGAGCCAGAGAGACACCCAGGCATTCTATGATGTCATGGTACATTCTATTTAGTGGAGAACACTAGAGAAGTAATTTACTACAGCTTCCTACACCTTATGTCAAACAAAGCAGAAATGAGACAAAAATTAGATTGTGTGTAAAATTGTACAACGGTCTAAGAGCCTCTAGTTTTGCGACCCCCTCAGACAGGAGGTCCTAAAACTATATGTCTGCACACTCACAATGACGACGTACAACACTGATACACGCAGGAAATGTAGTCACAGACTCCTGGTCATGCGACACGTAGGGCACGGAACCCTCAGGTCTCCTTCGACATTAAATTTCAGTGTCATCACCAGGTCTACACATTCAGACAACACAAAACGGTAGCTTTAATCAAACGTTATCTCCACTCAATTATCCCATGACCAGACTCCAACGCAAAACCTGATATCACACAACTCTCATCTTTCTCCATCATCCACAAGGAACGCACACATCTCTACAAGGATACAGTCTGCCACATGCTCACACACCCAAAAGTGCAACCCAGCACTCAAACTCGCCCAACACCCAGTCACCTAAATCTGTACCCTAGAAATGACACAAGCATTAAAGTGAATGTCACCGAAACACAATCATTACAGCAGCCAGTAGGGGCAGATTGAAAGATCTGAAAACTCAATATTCAGAAGCTGGTTAGACTCCAGTACCAGCAATCACGCACACAAACAAAACCAATGCACTCTGCCTTCAGTACTCCATTTAGTTTCCAAATCCTTTACTGGTTACCACAAACCAATAGCAGGGAATCCAGGACTCAAACTGACCAAATTATAGAATCCCCAGCAGCATATTATGAATAGAGGTTCCACATTCTAGTATGGGGTCACAAGCTAGTCAGATGCACCAGTAGACCACAACACTGGTCCATAGCACAAAAAGGTGAACCTAACACAATAGAAAACAAAGACACACAGGGCCTCATTTATGAGGCTGTGCGTCACTTTTACAGCGCCGGTGCGTCACTGTTTGTGACGTACCAGTGGCGTAAAAAATGCTCCTCGTTGCGCCATATTTACAAAGTGACGCATCTAGGTAGATGCGTCACTTTGTAAACCCCTGCGCCACATTATACCTGCGCCAGGTATAATGCATGCAAGGGGGGCGTATTGACGCAAGGAAGGGTCGTAGAAGTGACGCAGTGAAATCTATGAGATTTTACTGCGTCACTTTTAGGATGCCGTTGCGTCAAAATCTTGCGCCTGCCTCACAGGAGGCATTAGACTGACACAGGCCCTTTCACATGGGGCTTGCCCCACGTGAAAGGATGCATTGCTGGAGTTGCGCAACTTTTGTGACACTCTCCAGCAATACGCCACTTTTGCGCTTACAGATACGTCAGAAATACTGACGTATCTGTAACTCCTTGCGACATGATGCGTCATACATTAAATATGATGCATCAGGAATGTTGCAAGGAGTGCGCACTGAGAAGTGACGCATCGCTGCTTTCTCGCAGCGATGCGTACATTTTTCTCATAAATGAGGCCCACTATACCTCACTGATGCACTCTGCCTTCTGTAACAGGCTCCTGTTGAAACCTCCCATCTGTACCCCGAGTACACATAAGGGAAACTGCTCTTCCCTCAGTTGCACACCAAACCATGTGGAGAGGGTGAGGTATTGAAGCAAAATATAACAAAAATAATAATTTGCAAACAGAGAAACTTGAAGGTAAAATATCACATTAAAGGGGCAGCAACAATAAGCATTGCTTTGTTTTATGGTGTCATCTTGGGGTTTGAGATGCATTGCAACATCACTCACATATATTTAGTACATGAAAGTACTGTCCTTTGCAGTGTCATTGTAGGGGTTTTTGAGGTCCTGCACACAGATATATTTTGACCTCCTACCCCCGTTCAGAATATTCAGTGCTCAGTGCCCCAGGAATTAACAACCCCTGCGCAAGCATCTCTTTTCTGTGGGTCAAAATTACAACTGGGTTAGACTTTTCTAAAATGAATAATTCCCAGGTGTGATGAAGTCTGCAGCCCCAGGATAAATCCTGCTGAAATGTAATATACGAAAAGGCCTAGTAAGGAAGGATCCATGCAAATGTTGGTTTTCAAAGCATCAAAATGTGAGGGTTATGCCCATCTCTGAGGGTTAAACTTGCAGCAGGTGATATATACAAACCCATTAAATGTTGAACTTTGATAATATAAATTTTAAAGGGTGAATCCAATAAAACCTACACCTCTAGGGCATTCATGGTCTCATTATGACTTTTGCAGGATTTGAGTTCGGTAATGCTGCAGCACTTAAATACTGATGATATGTGTGGTATTTACTTGGTGTGGCATCACCCCATGTGTTACCCCGATGTGAGGTACAAAAAAGTACATACTTTCCCCTGTAGACTGTATAACTTACAAGTGTGCTTTCATTCTGTAATGATGAAGCTTTTGCCTTCGGGTGCTGTTGCCACTGCACAGCCACCTCGTATTCTTAAATAAGATTACTTGCTGTGCTACACAGCCTGACAATGTAGATATTGTTTCTATCTCCAAATCCATTTGGGGACCATTGCACTGTGTTCATAAACACAGAAGAACTGAACAGACATTTTCTGCAAAGTTTCTGTAATGGAGTTCCATCCATCTCTGCCATTTCCAAATAAACAAAGAAAACAAAAATACATGAGATTTTAAAAACAACTTGTTTTTGCATCAGATGAGTTGAGATGGTGATAGCTGAAGGAACCCTGGGCCCCAGGGAGACTAGGGGAGGATTAAAGCCTAGGGAAATATGGAGTAGCCCACTTTGCCCACAGCCCATTCCTCAAAATGTTGGTGGTCCAATGATGAATGGGGTGACTGACAAGGCCAGAGAAAAGTGGAATCGCAGAGGCTATGGATGATATTGACTTAAAATGAGGGTGTGCACGCTCAATATATAACCACAGTATCGATGGGACACACAATTGAAGACAGAATATAAAAAAAAGAATATTGACAGGTAAATCTAGATTTTCTCTTACTGTACATATATGTCCCTACGCCATATATATTTCTCAAGGTGCGTAGATGTGGAAATAGGAATCGTGAATCTATACTTCCCTATAGGCACTTACCTTTTGATATTTTGCTCCTAAAAATTCTTGTACCACCATATTCCTGGGGCCGATTTACATTAGTTCAGTCTATTTTGAGGAATTTATATAAGAACATGTTTTTCAGTGCCTTTCTCTGCGCATCCTAATATCCTCACTCTATTTAATTATTCATTTTTTAGGACGCCTTTTTGAAATGCAGTCACAAGCTGCCATCCCTCGACAGTTTTGATGTTTGCAGGGAAACATCCCGCCGAGCGCACGAGCGCCCGGGGACGCGAGGCATGAGTCACGCTTCCCTTCGCGTGCACTGCCAGACAGGGCCCTCTCACGCTGTCACATTCCATTTAACAACCAGGGCAGCTTTTCTTCACTCCATTTAAGAGGTTCGGCTCGAATTAGTTACTTTTCTAGGAAAGCACTGCTTTTGAGTGCCACTTAGCAAGGTGGCTACCCAACTCAGCGGCACTGGCGCGTGGCAGAGGACCATCAAGCGCCTGGATACCCTCTCGGGTGATTAGGGCGCTATACAAATCAACATAACATAACATCACCCTCGCGTAGATGTCTGGCCTGAGGGATTATTTCTCATGACACATAACAACAACAGTTTAAACACGTCTTTGATGCCCCAGTGCGTGCACGTACTATGACTCCTAAGAAGGTATAATGCCAAAGCTGTCCCTCCAGTGTAGACAAAAAAACACAAATGCTCTTCAATTATTATGTGACGGACCTCTTTCCCCTGTTACGTGATGATGCGCATGCGCAAAATTGCAATTGAAGACCATCTGGGCTATTTATGGCTCAATATGAACTGCCAACAAGGGAGGTAGGGATTTAGGGCCCCACCTAGTGGTGGTGTAAAAGACTTCTTAGAACCCCAACATTAATTTTTGTTGTATGGGGAGCGCTCCCTGTGGCAAAATTCTATTTTTCCAGGGGTGCTGAAAATTCTCACATCATCGGTGACATAATAGAGATGTTTTAGGGGCCAGAACCGTGGTTAGCCATGGGATTGGGTTGAGATTAGGATGTTTGTCAAGGGTGCTGAGATAGGAGTTGGGTTGCCAATGACACCCTGTAAATTTACTCTTGCACACCATGGATTGTAGACTGTTTACAGGATTTAAAAGATCCAGTGCTTCAAATAGAAATATAGAAGTTCAGGTACTCAATGTCGAGGGCACTTATTAGCCACTCTCCCATTAAAAGTATTGCACTAGTGCTGAGAAGTGTTGGTACTTCAAATTGAAATAAAGAATTACAGGTACCCAGTACCTGCCCATTTAAAGTACCCAATATTTCAAGGGAGGATAGAAAAAGGGATTTTGCTACATGGAAATTGTACTGAAGCATACTAATGCACATGTCCTAAATAATTTATGTTACTCTGTCCTCTTGAATCCCAGTGGCGGCACTCCAAAGTGCACAGGACGGCTTGGCCGGCCAACCAGTCCTGCACACATTGCTTGTTCCCCACCAGGTTACATTACAAAGCCTGGTGGGGAACATGCCCACCCTCCCGTTCCCCGTTTGAGCGCTGAGCCATGGCACTCGGACTAATCACAATGCTGCATTGCAGCGTTGTGATTGATTTAGGGGAGGGAACCTGTGTGCTTCCTGGTTCCGGCAAATGAGGAACGACGTAGGAGAGACAACAGAGGAGAGACTTGACATGGAAGTTAGTGTTTTTTTTATTTTGTCATTTCTGCCCCAGCGACCCCTGTGACCCTCACCGGCCCCTCCACTCTCGTTCCCTGGCAGCCGCTACTGTTGAAACCTCAATGTTTGTTTTAGGAAACCCTGGCCTACTGCTATTTCCTTATCTCATTGGATGATGCCTGCATCCTAGATCACATACTTCTTTATATTCAGCATGAATATTTAGACTCCCATAAGCCCCAATAGTTGGCTTTCATTACTTTAAAACTGAACAAACAGTTCTAAAATCAAGATGTTAATGACCGACCACTTCAAAAAACTTACTAAAATCTTTTTGCCAAAAAGCTCTGTAAATATCTGGAAGCCAACCATGTGTTGGACGGTTCTCAACTGGGTTTCCGGCGTTGCCATAGTACTGAATCAGCCTTTACAGCAATTCTTTTACTCTACATAGAAGTCTTACTCTAATGGATCTGTACACTAAACACAAGATGGCAATGGTATATTCTGGCCAGCACCTCTGTAACAGTTTGTATCAACAGTCATAAAATATATATACAGGGATATTCTCCAACGTGCTCAATGTCTGATACAGTGCCATTCACAGTGTCACAATGTATGTGGGAGAACCCACAATACAATAAAGAACAAATATTTACTTAGACAGAGCACAACCCAAAAGTTTGTTGCCACAGTACTTAAGTTATTGTGGCAACAAAGTTTTGGGTTGTGCTCTGTCTAAGTAAATATTTGTTCTAATGGATCTGTGTGCAGCCTTTGACACTGTGGACCACAATATCCTAATCACATGCCTTTCTAAACATGGTATTGAAAGCCTGGTTCTAAACTGTTATCTCTTTTCTTACTAATCGAGTTTAGGAAGTCAATCTTGGAGAGTTTACTACAACCTTTTCAGGAATGCCTTCTGGAGTGCCTAAAAGATCTTCTTTATCGCCCTACCTCTTCAATATATTTATTTTGTCTCTTTTACCCATCCTCAGGGTTTCAGAATGCATGCTTTACTTTTATGCTGACGACACTCAGCTTCTCATTTGTGTGACCAAAGGTGACCATCCCATGAACACTCTACTGGAATCCCTCAATGATATCAGATGATGGATGACGTCTAAGGGACTAAAACTAATTCTAAACAAAACGGAGATCCTCATAGTCGGGAATGACCACTGTCCTTGGATATCCTTTCCTAGGCACTAGGGGCCAGATGTAGGTAAATTAGATTTACCGATTTTTAATTACCGAATTTTACCGATTCGGTAATTAAAAATCGGTAAATCTAAAGGGTGGATATGTAGGTATATCCAGATGTGGAAATACCGAATCTGTAACAATCGGTATTTACCGATTCTGTAAATACAGAATCAGTATTTCCCATTGATTCATACGGGCTTTGGGATTTACTGATTCTGTATTTACAGAATCGGTAAATACCGATTTTTGCAAGGGTGCAGGGGGTTTCACTTTGACACCCTCTGGCACCCCACAAATAGGCATGTGCGCCATGTGGCACACAGACATGCCCTAAGGACATGTCTGTCTGTCACAGGGCTAGGTGTGCATGCACACATGTGCATGCACACCTGAATTCGGTATTTTACCACACAATAGGATTGTGTGGTAAAATACCGAATTTGTAGGGCCTTTGGGACTCAGAAGAGTCCCACCTACATCGGAGATTTACCGAATCGGTAAAAATACCGATTCAGTATTTTACAGAATCGGTAAATTTACTGAATCGGTAAATTTACTGATTCTGTAAAATTGTGCCCCTACATGCCAATTCATGTATACCGGTCGGTAACGGCCGAAAATATCGATTTTCGGCCGTTACCGACCGACCTACATCGGGCCCTAGGACTTGGGCTTGGGACCGATCCTAAAACCTCTGTAAGAAGTCAAAAGTGATGCCAATGTAAAACTCAACCTTCAAGTTTCCTAGTGGTTTACTCCTGTACTATGACCCACCACAGACGTAAACCTACTCTATCTTTGCTGTCCTTAAACACATATCGAATTAAAAATGTAAAACCCATGAATTAATTTTTATGTTAATGGTTAGAAATGTCAGTAAAGGTGGGGCCTTTTCAAAGGCTGGGGAATCAGTGAAGTCCCACTCCCTTTCTTCACAGAAACCATAAATGTTAATCAAGGTTCGCGGCTCAGTTGTACCACCAGTTGACTGCAAACCTGTTTGATTAATTAAACAAAAAACAAATACTAATTGCATATCAGACCTACAGTTCCCTATACAGCTGTGTACTATTTTTATGTTTTGGTTCTAGATTCATTTTTGAATATGTATTTCTTTGACATCTAGATATTCTTTTATTGCTGTGATGTACTGCACTAATTGTAATCTTAATACAAGGATGAAATAAGTCTTGTGCTTTTATTACAATCATACTGTGAGGTATAACATGCTATCTATGACCACTTTTTGCATCTTGTTTTCCTGTAATAGATGCTTGTAGATATGTTCTTAAATTGAGGATATCGTATGCATTGTACTTGGTGAGTGTGTTTTATACATATTCGGATTTTCTATTTATTGTGTGGATTTTAGATGAATATGCAGTTTCATTGCGCGTTGTTTTCATATGTTCTATCGGTTTTTTTGTGGTCTATACTAAAAGTTGATTTGATTGATTGTTTGCTCATCGGACCTGTTGAAACATAGCACCTTGATATAACATTCTTTCCAGCCTCCACCATTAATAGGCTTCAAGAAGTGTAGAAAGTAGTGGCCCTCTTTGTCATTTGTACCAGCGTGGTTACGCTTATTGCCAGCTGTTAGCCGGACCCAATACAATAATCTTTGTTTGGTTGTACAGAAGACCCAGGAAGGTCTTTGTCATTGGATGATTGGATGAGGAGGGTCCACCTTTGATGCCATTGCCACTACATGTATTAGTTGACTGGATCTTACATTGGACCAGACACCCAAATCTTTGCCCTTCTGACAATTTCTTGGTCATTCAGAGTCCATTTCCCTTTCTTGGTAATCTGTCTTTCAAACATTACTGCAGTGGATTTGGTGGCGTCTGCAATCAGGTTTCATCATAACCCCCCTCTAATCTATTGAGGTTGTGTTGGGTACCCATATTGGTCCTGTTCAAACTTGTCTAGTAATTGCATCTAACAGAGGCTCTCTCCCTCTGAAGAGCCAATATGGCGGGGAGCTGGCGGCCATGCATGGGACCGAGGCATGGTCACACAGGGTCCCAATGATAGGAGTGGCCGTGATTGGGCCAGGCCAGATGCTGACCCAGAAGCATGAAAGTGCTCCCGGTGTTGCATAGCCCAAACCTGCCCCTATTTAAATGGCCACACAGCCGCAAGCAGGTCTCTTGGTTCCTGCTCGCGGCCTAGGAGGACACTGTTGTTTCTCTCCCCCCAACGCCCACCTCCACAACAATCACGTGCTGCTGGCGGACCCCCTCCTATCTCTTTGCCCTTCCAGGAGCCACATGGGCTAGAGAGTTTTCACTATACACCATCCCCGATTTTGTTTTTTCCATTTGCAGCGATTTATCAGGATGATTTAGTGGCGCCTGCCATCGGTTTTCATGATAACACCCTTCTAACTTATTGAGGTTGTTGTTGGGCACCTATACTAGTCCTGTCAAACTTGTCCGGTAATTGTATCTAATCCTGGACCTTAATCTGAGCCTAGCTAAAAACCCAACCATAGCCCTGAACGTAAGCTGAGCCCTGATTCTCATACTAGCTCTGAAATTAACACTAGCCTTCAACCGAACCCTAGCCCTAGATGTAAATGTTTATGCTGAGTAATTACCAACAACTATATAATATCATACCATATAAGTGTAGACCATATCATGGTAAAATATATAGGACACCGCAAAATACAATATATTTGGTTCCATGTTTTGAAAATGATGCATATGTAGGTTGATGTACTGGACCTCAATATTGTTTAACTTCTGATATTTAGGGAGCAGACATGATGAAAGACGGGGAGAGGAAAACAAAAATAGATTCTTGATTAAATGACTGAAATTTCATATAATCAAAATCTCAACCACTTCAAATATACACTTGTACAAATGCTTCCCCTATACTAACAAAGTTTTTTAACTTAGTCACCCTTTTATACACTCATTTGCAGAAGCCACCAGCTCGATTTGTTCAAGCAGCCACTCAGTAGTTGGTTTTGAGGCACTCTTTCAGTGCTAAATTATGATTAATTTGCTTTTTGTTTCCATTGATTCTTTCTTGACAAAAGATATTCCTTATGACTTAGAAAGCTGTCTTGCTTCACCTTTCAGATAATACAGAATTTCCCATATGGTGGCTCAAACACTGCAAAGCAGGAGACATAAAACACAATACCTAGAAAAGGGTTTTATTTTACAAAATGCAAAGATTCTCTCTTTTTAGAATAAGTTTGCTCTCTAAAGTAAGTAAGTAAGTAATAAATCTTTATTCGGTTTCATTATTACAAAGAAAACCATAAAAGTGTACAAATATTTCATAAAATTTAACATTGCTAATGGATATTCAATTCATTCAGAGAAAAAGTCATCATTACTTTATCAGAAAGGTTAGGGATTATTATTTTGAAGGTTTAGCCTGTGCTTAAAAATGCATTTTAAAAAGGTGCTAACAACTTTACAAACGTATGCAGAGTTTAAAAATTGTATCCGAAGCATAGCAGGGCGGCATCTTCTAAGGTGAAAAGATCGGAGCAAAGGGATTAGCCAAAGTTTACGGTGTGCAGAGTAATATTTGCAAAACAGTACGGTGTGCATTGTTGACTGCTCTGATAGTTCATCACATGGGCAGGCAGTTAGACATTCTTCCCAACTGTTTCTTTTAGGGAATGCTACCACCCTGTGGAAAATGTTCAACCTGAATCTCGTAAGTAGAAAACGTTCAAACTGTGAGTTTACATAGGTTAGGTATGGTTCCATTTCCAGGGTGGTCTTGGCTGCTATGGAGTGCTGTACGGATGGTTTCTTAATCTCCATGGTAATACGTAATTCTTCTAAATGGCTCAGCGCCTTAGCCTTTAGTTCTTTTTTTGTTATTTCGGCAATGGTTTCGGGATTATGGTAATACTCCGCCATTCCTAGGTCTGTGAAAAGTTTTTTTACGTATATGAGCCAGTCTATTTTTTCGGCATTGTCTAAGGTCATGCAGTCCGTAATAATGGCTTTGGTGAGGGTGTTTTTTGTTGAGACCCATATTCGGCGCCAAAGAAGTACGGGTTCGACTTTAGCCAAATCTTCGATGTGTGGTAGTCCCAGTTCTGCTCTCTAAAAGAAAGGCTTTCCCAGATGCCAAAATTAATCACATTCAATTACATATAGAGATATATATTTATATGCAAGCAATAATAACACATTTGTTAAATGCAACAGTTAAATGCATGAATAGTACTAATGAATAAACAAGCAGCAAATAATATGAGATAACACTCAAGAAAATATACTGGACGTCCTGCAAGAAATCAGAAAGATATACACACTTAATCACAAATAAAAAACCTCAAATGATCAATGCCACTGGCCACACATGACAATGGCAATAATCAAAACTCAAACACCTCAAATGACCCCAGTCACTGGAACTACTCATCACAATGGCAATAATCAAAACTCAACACTACACCTGGTGCAAACACTGCATCTTAGTCCACTCCTGACCGGGGGATTAAACAGCCAGGGATAAGAGCCTGAGCAACCAGGGTTCCGATGTACTGAAGTAGACGCGTCCATCCCCATTCGGATTCCAAAATCCCGGTTTCTAAATCAACAACCCTCAGCTTTATAATCTCAAAACACACACTAGAAGATTTGAGAGTCTTCCTCCCCGCACAAGGAAACTTACTGAGACTGGCCAGCTTCCAAGCAAGCATTCCATGGCAGAAAGGAGTTCCCACGTCCCCTCTACATTCTCGCATGTTCCAGCCTTTATCTTGATGAAGCTCACAAAAACCTTCCAGGGTACATTAAACAATCTTTTACAAAAACAATCCTTGAACGTGATTAATCCAAACAACTTGCAAGCATGGCTGTGCATGCGCAAATAAAGCTCAAACCAGGCAGAGCCAGAATTCAGGATGACATGAGGCCATGTTAAAGCCAATAGTAAAAAATTAATAATTGTACAACACAGTGCACATTTGTGCACCACTGCTTATAGCTTCACATACTTCATCTCTCAATGTACAACACAGTGCACATTTGGGCACCACTGCTTATAGCATCATATACGTCATCTCTCAATGTACAACACATTTCACATTTGCGCACCACTGCTCATAACACTGCACTTTGAGACCAAAAAGTACATTCCACACCCCCTCTCTATCTCATCCTTTCAAATGCACATCCCACATGTTCTGTTCCTGGCAAGGTGGTCCAACTCTCACCTTTCTCCATCATCCACAAGGAACGCACACATCTCTAAAAGGATACAGTCTGCCACATGCTCACACACCCAAAAGTGCAACCCAGCTCTTAAACTCGCCCAACGCCCTGTCACCTAAATCTGTACCCTAGATTTGACACAAACATTAAAGAGAATGTCACCCACACACAATCATTACAGCAGCCAGTAGGGGCAGATTGAAAGTTCTGAAAACTCAATATTCAGAAGCTGGTTAGACTCCAGTACCAGCAATCACGCACACAAACAAAACCAATGCACTCTGCCTTCAGCACTCCATTTTGTTTCCAAATCCTTTCCTGGTTACCACCAACCATTAGCAGGGAATCCAGGACTCACAGTGACCAAATCATAGAATCCCCAGCATCATATTATGTATAGAGGTTCCACAGTTTAGTATGGGGTCACAAGCTAGTCAGATGCACCAGTCGACCACATCACTGGTCCATAGCACAAAAAGGTGAACTTAACACAATAGAAAACAAAGACACACTATACCACACTGATACTCTGCCTTCTGTAACAGGCTCCTGTTGAAACCTCCCATCTGTACCCCGAGTACACATAAGGGAATCTGCTCTTCCCTCAGTTGCACACCAAACCATGTGGAGAGGGTGAGGTATTGAAGCAAAATATAACAAAAAGAAGAATTTGCCAAAAGGGAAACTTGAAGGTAAAATATCACATTAAAGGGGCCATTCGTAGAGGCAAACTCAGAGCGCTGCCCAGTCCTGCATTTCTAATCACCAGCAATATTAAGCATTGCTTTGTTTTATGGGGTCACCTTGGGTTTTGAGATGCATTGCAACATCACTCACATATATTTACTACAGGAAGTACTGTCATTTGCAGGGGTTTTTGAGGTCCTGGGCATAGATATATTTTGACCTCTTGTCCCCGTTCAGAACATTCAGTGCTCAGTGCCCCAGGAATTAAAAGCCCTTGAGCAAGCATCTCTTTTCTGAGGGGTCACAATTACAATTGGGTAAGACTTTTCTAAAATGAATAATTACCAGGTGTGCTAAAGTCTGCAGCCCCAGAATAAATCCTGCTGAAATGTAATAGATGAAAAAGGCCTAGTAAGGAAGGATCCATGCAAATTTTGGTTTTCAAAGCATCAAATGTGTTAACCCAATTCTGAGGGTTAAACTTGCAGCAGGTGATATATACAAACACATACAATTTTGAACTCTCCGTGACAGCTCCCACTGAAAGACTGCAAGATTACAAGAAAGAAACCTTTAAGAGAAACAAGGCATATGCAGGATGGCATACATTCAGGCTAGGATAAAATAAAACACCAAAGTCAATTAAAATAATGGTAGTCAAAGGTCATCACATGGTGTCAGACCACAAGAGTGCCTCTAGCACTACAAAAGCAAAGTGTAAGACTGTCACTCTCACAAATGCACATAAGTTTACATTGCTACTATACTTTGTTTTAAGCCAAGTCAATTCTTCATATGACATTTGTCCAAAAGGATCTTGCTCTGCTGCGGTCGTACATCATTGCACCAAAATTCAGCTGACTTTTTGTGCTGCTCCAACACCTATCGTATTCTTTGAAATCCAATCTTAGTTGATTTAACTGGAGTCCATTACTTTCTCCAATTCACATTCAGATGTACTAGTTGTGGTACCAGATCTGAATGCATCATCAATTAAATTTAAAGACAAGGGCCTTTTACCAAAAATGTATCACCTCAGCAAAGTCCCTTGCCTTCACACAACAATCTACTTCACCCTCAGATGGCCAAAACACCAGCTTCTAAGTCAAACTTCTCCATAGACTCAATCTACTTCTTCCAGAGCAAGACCAAATATTGTTAGCCCAAGTTGCAGTCTCCTTGTGTATCTGCTATGGAATTGCACTATTGACTGGTCTTCCTAATTCTTTTCTCACTAAGGGCTAGATGTAGGTAATCACAATTTACAGATTCTTAAATACCGAATTTTACTAAATCGGTATTTAAGAATCGGTAAATGTGATGTAGGTAATAAATCGGTAACATTTACCGATTCGGTAATATTCCTTATTACGGAATTGGTAATACCGATTCGGTAATGAGGAATACCTTCCCATTCATTCCTAAGCCATTCACTATTACCGATTCGGTAAATACCGAATCGGTAATGGCGGGAGCATATTCAAGGGTGGCAGGGTGTCACATTGACACCCTGTTGCACCCCTGAATCGTGCATGTGTGCACATGTGGCGCACATCTATGTCTGCCACATGGCACTTTTAAAAAAGCAAATAAATTTTTTTTTAGAGGTATTCGGTATTTACCACCAACTTGTAGTTGGTGGTAAATAACGAATCCTGAAAGCAAATATGCACTCACTTGAGTGCCACCTACATAGGTTGTAAGGATTCAGTAATTTACCAATTCCTTAAAATAAGGAATCGGTAAATTACCGAATCTTTAAAACCTGCCTCCTACATTAGAAAGGGCTAAATACCGGTCGGTACCGGGAAAAGTACTGATTTTCGGCCGTTACCGACCGGTATTTAGCTACCTACATATGGCCCTATATACAAGGTGTCCCTCCTTGCAGCAGTCTAAGTATCTAATATGTGAAACTTTATAAAAAAAAAAGAGACAGAAAATTAGAAAACAAAGACAAAAATCACAACCTTGAATTTTGGTTATTTTTGTGGTGCATCTCTACGTTTCATATTGTCCTTTGAGAACATGTACATTCATTTGTCAATGCTCCTTGCAGCACAATCTGAAAGAAATATCATAATCTTACTTTTTATGTTATATTTTTCCCCACAAAGTGAATTTAGTAAGATTTCATCTTTTGAAAGCCTTCATAATATTTTTCCAAAATATCACTGAGAGTTTCCCCTTTTGGTTGCAAATATCTATACATAAATGAATTTCCTTAATGGAATTTTAAGATGTTCCATTGACCTTTTGAAAACTCTTCCTATCTACTATTTCCCTGAAAGAACAACTTGAAATTGGAAAGTCCAATCTTTTGCCAAGGCTCAATTTTTAGGTAGCTTTAAAGAATTGCACCATTATAATGGTTGTACTGCCTTCCACACTTACATTTTTTTCACCATGTAAAACATGTTGCAAGCGTAAATGATGAGTAAATATGTATTAGCTCTTGTAACTTTTTGATTTTTCTTTGCATGTATGGAAAAACACTTATACGTAAGGACTGTGAGAGGAAGAAGGGCGAGGAGGTAACGTGACTGCCCAAAAACTTGTGAGTTTGTGTTTGCTTAGTTCAGGGTGTCCCACTAAGCAAAGTCCACAGTCCCGACCCGGTCCCACTGAAGGTAACGATAGGCCCATTTCAGATCAATGCATGGGACCCCCCCTGAGTATTACCTGCCTACATTCCAATGGCAGTGGGTGAGTCACACAAATACCAACAAAAAGATAGAGCAACATTAAAGCAAAAAAACTGCAAAGGGCAGGATATACAAACCATTACCAGCACAGTGTGTGCAACTGGAGTGGGAAACAAAGTACAATCTGATTGCTTCCAGTCTGCTTTTAGCTGATGCTGCAGGCTCCAAGCTCTTTCTGCTTTGAGAAACGAGTCCACCAAGGAGGTGAAACCCCTTTTTAAATGCAAGCAATAAAACCCCTAGATGTTCTCTCTCACCAATAACCCTTATCCAGTGAATTGCACAATTGTGCCCTACATGTGGATTTTTAAGATCACCTTGAAAGCATAACATTCCACCAGTCCTGAGGATGACACTCAACATGTGTAATTTATTTTTGCAATGTTTTTTTAAGCATTTACATATGAGAGCCTGCCTTCTGGAGGAAGTTGCTGGGAGATGATGCCTAAAAAGAGCCCACTGTGATATTTTCTTGCCCGGAGAAGTTGTTGAGTCAGGGGAAAAATACTCAATTTATTTAATGAGTTTGTATTCGCTGATCTGTGGCTCCAACTAAAAAAAAAAACACGAGCCCTCTGTGGCCTGGGCATTTATGTTGAACCATTTTCAGGCCCCAGGGACCACACGCCGCGGGTCCATATTTTTTCAATTTGAAAGGGGGCACGTGGCCCCAACCTCAAGGCTGTTTTAGGCCCCGGGTTGCCGTTAAACCAGGGCCGCATTTATTAAAAGGGATAGAGGCCTATAGCCCGACTCCCTGAGCCTCTTTGAGACCCTGGGTCCCATCCCTCTGGGCCAAATTCTTTTTTTGGGAAAGAGGGTCTTCGGGTACTCCTTCCCGAGACATTTATCCAGTCCCGGGGACCACGTCCTCCAGGATCAAATAGAGCTACAGTGTCTCTGGCAGGGAACAGAAAGTTGCTCTGCCCGGGTTGGAGCAGTTAAAATGCTGCTCTTGCCTGGGAGGGAGCAGTGTCACTGAGCCAGCTCCCACCCTCACCCCAATGGGTGCTGGCTGAGGAGGTGGCTAGGGCAGCGGGCTCACAGTGCGGCCCTCAATTAAAGATAAATTGTGGATGCTCCGAGTGGGCACTGGGGCACACACCACAACATGTGTAAAGCGCACATTCATCCAAGGGTATCTTGGTGCTGAGCAACAGATGTTTATTGATGGTCAACATGTGTAATTGATGTGCCAATAAGTTAAAATGTGACCAGCTCCCCGTGGCTTTCTGCAAAATAAAGGCATGTGGGTGCCTCTGGGAGCCGTCCTGGGCCACATGAGCCTTGGGATTCTGGCCTGTAGCTCAAACAAATGTTGATAATGTGGGTGTACCGGGTGTGCAACAGGCCATACTCTATGTAAAAAATGAAAAAAAAGAATGTTAATTGAGCATCAGGAGTTGCTGAGGCTGCTCTAGTGTATTTTGTAGTCCAGTGAAAGGAGCGCCCCATCATGCCCTAGGATTTTTTGAAAAAATTTTGTACTCCTTGTGGTGCCCCTAGAAGGGGCAGATGCACCACCATCCTTTTTAAATGTTGTAGGGGGCTGCAGAGAGTGTAGCAGCACCCCAACAACACTAAAAAACACAGTCATTTTCCTGGGCCATTGAAATCAAAACCAGGAGAGCATACCCTATTTTTAAAGAACTCTAGCTGGATCTGTATGGTTTTTAGCTGGAGTGCAGAGCCACTTGTGGTAAGTTCTATGGCTGCACCTTGTGGCTTGAAAAAAGTTTTACAAAAAGACTCCAATGCATGTTTTATTTTTATTGAAAATGCTTTATTTTAATTAATTAGAGACAACTATTATTATTAAACATTGTAATGTGTGAAGTTATTAAATGTGCATTTAATTATAGCTATTGGTGACTTTTTGACAAAGCCAATAGGTCTGCTTTATGTATGTTGATGTGTTGACCCTTTGATCAATTTAATAGGACCACTGTTTTTTGTATTTTGACCCTTTGACAAAGCCAGTGGGTTAGCCTTACTGAAAATCACATCATTTATAGTGTTACACATAGTCAGCCATATGAGCTGGGACATCCAACCACATGCCACATGCAGTGATGGACATCTTACTTTACATTAAAAAAACACAGAAATCCACTGAAAAAAAAGATTAAAGTGACATTAGAGTTAGGAATTTTAATAATATGTTACTTTACATAAAAAAATCATTAGCAATTCACTGAAATAACAAAGGGATGTTATAATTAGGTGAAAATGTCAGTTAAAATATACATTTAAAAAGAAAAAAACACTACAATTTACCAATTATAACTATCTCAAGAAACTATAACTCATGGTCTAAAATAGGTATAACTCACGCCCTCGCCATGCAGTGCTAATTACCTCACATATTACATCACTCATTACATGTTCTCTAACAACATTGATAACATGAGTGCAACATCTGAAACAACATCATTGATGACACCACAGGGCCTGGTGAGGGTGTGAGTAATAGTTACATTAGCGCAAGAAATCGTAATAGGGTGATTGGCTTTTAATTGGGTGATTGGATGTGTAAAGTGGGGCCCTTTCCAAAAGTAGGATTATGATGGAATCTTTCCAAGAGTCTGGGCTAGATCTGGACATCAAAGATGTAGAGTATAATGAATGCCTGGTGGAAAAGAAGAGCAACATGTGTTTACTTCTTTCACCGGAATGACATTTAGAGGGGAACCAGGTACATACCAGTGAGATGAGCGGTGTGACAGGCTGATTGCAGTGTAACCCGGGGTACTGCAGCGCTTGAGTCCACAATGCCTGGTGCTACATTCTGCTGTAATGCTTCAGCACATCACAGATGTTATGTTATAGCAATTTATTACGCGCACAAATACCAAAAGATGTCTTGGCGCTGGATATCCTGAACAATAGACCACCTAGCCCTAGCTAATAAATAAATCAATAACCAGGTTTTGAGATCCATCCTGAAGTCAGTTAGCGTGGGCAGGGCCCTTATGTGGCTTGGTCAGCTGTTCCACAGTTTGATGGATCCTGAAATGAAGCTTCTGTCCCCCCAGTTTGTCTTCCGGATTCTGGGAAGCCTAATGAGATTGGCCTGGGATGAGAGAAGGGGTCTGTTGGGAGAGAACCATTTCAGAGACTGACCAAGGAACTGAGGTCTTATATTCTGTAGCGCCTTATAGGGCCTTGAAATTAATATGACTTCTTACGGGAAGCCAATGAAGGTTTTTAATATTGTTGGCCACAGAATGAAACTTGGGGATGCCTAAGATGAGTCTGGCTGCAGCATTCTGTACAATCTTAAGCTTATTAAGATGTTGGGAGAGAGATGGAGAGGCACTGAGGTGTGGGCTCAATACAATCTGTCCAATGGTCTGTACACACCTGCACCATCCATCAGGGTGGATAATTTCACTGGCTGCTGCTGAACTCGAAGATAGTCATTTTCTAAATTATAATAACAGTGAATAACAAGATATTTTTTACTCTTGGGATAATAAAAGTTGTCCATAAAATAAGAACAGTATAACCCTTAACTACACACTGCAAGCCGCCACTGCCAGTAGGGTTGGTGCGCTTGCTTATGTGTGCAGATTTGAAGTTAAAAGTAGTGTAGCAACAAACGAATCCTAGAAATAACAATAAATGAGATCACTTCTCTGCACATCTTTCAATTGCATCATATAGACAAAGAGACTGTACTGTATCCATAGTCATGTTCCTGATAACATTAATGAGAAGCTAACATGTCATGCCACTAGTCAGATCATCCATGGCATTTACAAAGGCATCTGTTACATCAGGGGTGAGGTCATGAGCATTGCATTTGATGTGCAGTTTATGGTTTGCCTTGCAGGTGTCCCAGTGGTAAGCATTTTATCAGACACTTACTGAAACATGAAATTAACTTAGAGTGGTGTAAGCAAAGAATACACAGGTTTTTCTAAACATGTTTTTCTCTGTGGTGACAGGTATGGAATGAGCTATTACTGTGAACACAGACAAATGGAAGTCAAAGGTATTTTCGTGTTATCTTATTCAATGTTTGCCTTGAATTGCTATCAGCTCTCTTTATACATTATGGTGCTTATTTACAAGACGCTTGCACTGCCTGTACGCCATTTTCCCCCCATATTAACATATTAAAAGTGACGCACCGGTGGAGCAAGGGGCTTGTAAATATCCCCCTTAATATATTTTTCATTGGTGTAACAAGATGTTTACTATTCCGCAAATTAAGGGCATTTGAGTGTAGCCCTCATTGTTTTTTCTCTCTGCTTTTATTTGCTTTATGTGGGCCATGTACTTTAATGTACATATTTCTCTTCACCAACATTTGGGTTTTTTCTAACAGCTCTCAGTGTGAAGCAAAGAACAAGCGAAAACGCTTACGAGAGTCAAACTCAGCTTTTGGGATGGAAGTGGGGACACAGCACGCCCTGGGCCTGCCACCACTGCTGTTGCCTTTGTTGAATATCCAATTACAACAACCCCTGCTGCATAGCAAGCACACATTATCGTGATTTCTATCACTGCATCAAATAAGAACTCAATATAAGGTTTGGGTGTAACAGGCCCACAGCCTGTTTTTAGTAGTACCACCATTGCAGCACAAGAGGGCACTCTCGTTATTAAAGAAAAACAGGAAAACCAAGTTTAGCAGTACCACCTGGACCCATATTACTGATAGGGGGCACTGTTCTTGTTTGCACCACGGTGCACCTTTAAACAGGTGCGCCAGTCGCAAACAGGGACACCCTATTATGACGAATGCACTGCCCCAGGGACGTTGCAAATTCGCCATGCCCTTGTGGCAGCGCATTCAGTCAATCACAGAGCGGCTGCTTCAAAGTAACCTCCCTACTCTTTGACGTGAGGTTAGAGATTCCCCTGCAAGCATGCACGGTGAGTGACTGCATCTACTTGCAGGGCGATGTCTGGGGGATTCATGGGACTCGTTTACCCCCTTTCATAGGGCTGCCCTCAGGGGACGCACTGATAGTGCCCCACCACTGTCAGTGCGCCTCTGAGCCTGGATCCATATTACAGCGCGGGTGCAGAGTCAAAGTGATTCCCTCATTCGCATGGGAGGGAACTCCCTCTGAAGATAGCGCTGGTGCTACATGTGCGCCAGCTCTATCAGTAATGCAGAAGGGGCTACAAAAGCATCTGAATGCCCCTTCTGTGACACCATAGTGCCCCTGGGGTGCAAAAAGAGATTGCAAATGCCCGTTGTCCCACTGAGATACTATCTGTTATAAGGCCCCAGGTGTAAACCTAATAACAAGGAAGGGGGCAGCCCCTCCCTGCATACATGGCTCCTAGATGTGTTATATGAATTAAGAACGTACATCTGTGGTCGCATTTCCAGGTGGCTGCCCGACAGACCATTAATTGGGCTCCACCGGAGGACCACTGCTACCCCATAGCCAAAAACACCTGTTGTTAAAGTCCCTGTCAACTACAGCACCTCATAGCTCTCCCACCAAATATAGCAGCTGAGGACCACACTCATCTAGTCTCATGTGCTACTCACTGACTAACCCAAGTGATCGCTCCCTTTACATCTATTTTTTATTTGATTGGGCACCAAAGGGTAGCCTTCCTACACCCCCACCCCCTGTGGGGGAAACTACATCTACTGATATAAAACATCTTAATGGGTGGAATTCCTCTGGGTAGCATAGCAGCAGCCAGTCTCACTCAAGACAATGTTGTAAAGAAGAATTGCAGGTTCCTAGGATCCTTTGTAAGAGTTATATCTCCAGAGGCCCCTCTTCTGCTGCTTTCCATATTGAATGAGTATGTTCTGTGCCACCTACCGACAAAGTCACAGGCTTCCAAAGCCAAAGCCTTCTTCATGACTGGGAGTTGGTGCTAGAGTTACCCAAGCGTTCTTGCCTAACTGGATATCCTTAGATTCTAGAATCTAAAACCCTCCTGGTATCTTCCAACCATGAATTCTGCTTTCAAGCCCTGGGAGACATCCCGTTCTTCCTATATGTTATTGACTGATAAACTCGCATAGCTCTGATACACCTTCTCAACCTCTGCTTCAATGCCCTGAATGACATGCTGTTCTTTCTAGTAGTATCATCGACTCAGAAACTCACACAGCTCTAATATATCTTCTCAACCTTTGCTGCAATGTCCTGTTCTTCCTAGTTGTTATTGACTCATAAACTCACACAGCTCTAATATACCTTCTCAACCTTTGCTGCAATGTCCTGTTCTTTCTAGTTGTTATTGACTCATAAACTCACACAGCTCTAATATACCTTCTCAACCTTTGCTGCAATGTCCTGTTCTTCCTAGTTGTTATTGACTCATAAACTCACACAGCTCTGATACACCTTCTCAACCTCTGCTTCAATGCCCTGAATGACATGCTGTTCTTTCTAGTAGTATCATCGACTCAGAAACTCAAACAGCTCTAATATACCTTCTCAACCTTTGCTGCAATGTCCTGTTCTTTCTAGTTGTTATTGACTCATAAACTCACACAGCTCTAATATACCTTCTCAACCTTTGCTGCAATGTCCTGTTCTTCCTAGTTGTTATTGACTCATAAACTCACACAGCTCTAATATACCTTCTCAACCTTTGCTGCAATGTCCTGTTCTTTCTAGTTGTTATTGACTCATAAACTCACACAGCTCTGATACACCTTCTCAACCTCTGCTTCAATGCCCTGAATGACATGCTGTTCTTTCTAGTAGTATCATCGACTCAGAAACTCACACAGCTCTAATATACCTTCTTAACCTTTGCTGCAATGTCCTGTTCTTTCTAGTTGTTATTGACTCATAAACTCACACAGCTCTAATATACCTTCTCGACCTTTGCTGCAATGTCCTGTTCTTCCTAGTTGTTATTGACTCATAAACTCACACAGCTCTAATATACCTTCTCAACCTTTGCTGCAATGTCCTGTTCTTCCTAGTTGTTATTGACTTATAAACTCACACAGCTCTAATATACCTTCTCAACCTTTGCTGCAATGTCCTATTCTTTCTAGTTGTTATTGACTCATAAACTCACACAGCTCTGATATACCTTCTCAACCTTTGCTGCAATGTCCTGTTCTTCCTAGTTGTTATTGACTCATAAACTCACACAGCTCTAATATACCTTCTCAACCTTTGCTGCAATGTCCTGTTCTTCTAGTTGTTATTGACTCATAAACTCACACAGCTCTGGTATACCTTCTCAACCTCTGCTTCAATGCCCTGAATGACATGCTGTTCTTTCTAGTAGTATCATCGACTCAGAAACTCACACAGCTCTAATATACCTTCTCAACCTTTGCTGCTATGTCCTGTTCTTCCTAGTTGTTATTGACTCATAAACTCACACAGCTCTAATATACCTTCTCAACCTTTGCTGCAATGTCCTGTTCTTTCTAGTTGTTATTGACTCATAAACTCACACAGCTCTGATACACCTTCTCAACCTCTGCTTCAATGCCCTGAATGACATGCTGTTCTTTCTAGTAGTATCATCGACTCAGAAACTCACACAGCTCTAATATACCTTCTCAACCTTTGCTGCAATGTCCTGTTCTTTCTAGTTGTTATTGACTCATAAACTCACACAGCTCTAATATACCTTCTCGACCTTTGCTGCAATGTCCTGTTCTTCCTAGTTGTTATTGACTCATAAACTCACACAGCTCTAATATACCTTCTCAACCTTTGCTGCAATGTCCTGTTCTTCCTAGTTGTTATTGACTTATAAACTCACACAGCTCTAATATACCTTCTCAACCTTTGCTGCAATGTCCTATTCTTTCTAGTTGTTATTGACTCATAAACTCACACAGCTCTGATATACCTTCTCAACCTTTGCTGCAATGTCCTGTTCTTCCTAGTTGTTATTGACTCATAAACTCACACAGCTCTAATATACCTTCTCAACCTTTGCTGCAATGTCCTGTTCTTTCTAGTTGTTATTGACTCATAAACTCACACAGCTCTGGTATACCTTCTCAACCTCTGTTTCAATGCCCTGATTGCCATCCTGTTCTTCTTAGTAGTATCATCGACTCATAAACTCGCTTAGATCCAATGTACTTCTCAAACCAAGAGTGTCCTATTTATGCATCTTCTCTTTGGGACGATTTTTGCTCTCTGGCCCCATCCAGTCATTATCCTATGTATCAAGAAACCCACAGGTGCTACCTTTAAGCCTTCGATTACGAAGGCCCCTCAGGTTAAGATAATATTTATCAAACACAGTAAATACCGTTATCCCAGAGGTCATAAGTTATTGCAGGGCGACAAATATATCCAATTACATATAAAACCCTGCATTATTAGTGGATTTGGGTTTTTCTGCTCCAAACGTTGTGTGTCTTGGTACTTACTAGTCTTTTTACAATTTTACCATGCAGGAACTTTGACCTGCCACAATGTATCGGAGGAAAGATCCAAAAATGCATTCTTCATCGCACCTGGTAGTTACTGAGCGTGCTAATTATCGCATCAATGGTAATTGTGATCCTAGTAACAAGCAGGCGTTTTTGCACAGGCATCATAAATTACAGAGGCACTCACAATGGAGGCTTAAGCTTCTTGTTTTGGTGATGAAGGCCAAGGCTGGTCTTCACACTTCTGCCCATGACTTGGCCTTCTGTTAAGCATTTGCCCACTTCACAAAGTAATTACAGAAAGTTCTCTTCTGAGTCCCAATGATTTTGCTCTGCCATGCTTACCCATCATCTACCTGGAGAATGAACCTATGGCCATGGCCTCGATCAAGCCTCTTGAATAAATATTGCAGTGGAATATGGTCCACTGTAAACATTTCAGTATCAATGCTCTGAGGTACCTCAATATGTCTAGACATATCACAAAGAGTTTAACACCTGTAGAATTGAATAGCTGTCTGACCAGGATTGAATGCATCTGTTTGTCAGTTGTTCACAATAAAGTCACCGCAACCACAAGTGAGTATAGCTCTAGAAATGTGATGTTTCTGTAGCCGCTGCTGCTCGGCCACCAGTCAGGACACCTGAGGGCACATACTTTTTACAGGTGGATGACCCAAACACCAACACTGTCCACCAGTTCTGTGTAGAGTGCCAACTCTGCACTGTTCACCATCGACCCTCGCCACAACACTCCATTGTATAATGGGGCACTTCCACCGCACCAGCACTTTACACAATCGTTTTGAAAAACATCTCTCCATAGGTATGACCTTTGACGCAGAAACTGACCTGTACTATAAAAGACTGGAGCTGCCACAGAACGATTTTCTTCACACCATTCATACGCTGCCCACAACTTTACAACCACATCTGCTGGGGGGTTGCACTCCTCGTTGACTACATTTGGGCTGCCCCACCTCTCTGCCAATGGGACTCTCAATGGATCTGCCTTCACATAGAATACCACAGGGAGGCAATTGCATTTCTGCATGTATGCCTCCAATTGATGAGCCAACTCTTACAGAGCACTCTTGACCTTTTACCTCTTCTCCAGAAAAGCTTGAAGTGTTTAATTACCGAACAAGATACCACACAACCCACTGGTAGGTACTCATAATAGATTCTACTCTGCACTTCGAAACTTAGCAAAGGTAGACTGTCAGCATGCTCTTGAAGCAGCCTAAATGTAGATTTAACATCCTCTTTGGCCAACGGGTCTCTGGACATTGATTCCTCACAAGCTCTACAGACACCTCAACTGAGGTGCAACTCACATGGCAATATTCCTGGTTCAGGTGGTGAATTCCATTTGCTATATGACAGATGGTGCATCTTCCCATTTTGCCCTCATCCTTCCTATTGAATAAGCCTATCAGTGACACCTTAAATATTGGGAAACAGGGATCCTCAAACAACCATGTCTCTCTGCACAAGGCAATTTCCTTGTCTTCTATCTCCATAGGATCTCTGATCTCTTGATTGCAGTTTTTTGATTCCTTGTCTCCATTGAGTCTACAGGCCAGTTATTGACAATCATGAATCCCTCTGTTAAACCGTCAGGTAAGAATGTAGCCACCCCTTGGTCGTAGCCCATCAGCAACCTTTTTCAATTCTAATCTCTTGACTTGCATAGGCCTATGTCTCTATCATCTTCTAAACCATTGTCGGCCTCCCATCATCCCTGCCTCTCTTGTCCGCCTCATGGTGGTAAGGGCTTGGAATTCCTATCCATCAATCCCCTTCAGTTTCCCAACTTGATATGAAACCATTTTATACCATAATCGGAGTTGAATTGAGAACCTTTAAAATGAAGTACAGGATAAACTAAAATGGATATTGGTAGCCCTTAAGAATGATTGCAAAGCACATAAAATATTTGTGAATACAGACAAAACAAAGATCTTAATATTGTCCACTAGTCACTCTAATTACCGTTGATGGTTTGAAGGCTCTAAATTACAAATAGGTCCCCATGTATAACAGTTTCCTATGAAGGGGGACTCTCTCATAGTAAGTACCAAAGGTAACACACTCATCTGTAAATGGGCTAATTTCTTTTGATGGTCATTTGGTAGATTTTCATTCGACCATTACTGAAAGCGATGAAGGGAAAATTAGTTCCCCAGACTCTACCAGGAGCTAAGTTATTCAAGCACCGCTTAGTCAAGTTTGGAAGGTCTGTGCCTGAAAAGAATATTAAGGCTTCCACCAAACCTACGGCGACCTGATACCCTTGGCGTAGTTTTACTCCATCTTTTTGCCAGCCAGCCTCCATTTTTTGCAGACTTAGTTTTTGCTGGCTTTAGGACTCTGTGCACTTTATCACTGCTAACCAGTACTAAAGGGTGTGTGCTCTCTGCTTTAAACATCACAACATTGGCTTACATCTAATTGGCATCTTTAATTTACGTGTAACTCCCTGCTAAAGTGGTGCTACATGTACCCAGGGCCTGTAAATTAAATGCTGCTAGAGGACCTGCAGCACATATTGTGCCACCCACTTTAGTAGCCCCTTTAGGCCTGCCGTTGCAGCCTGTGTGTGCAGATTTAACCCTTTCGATGCTCATGACGGAACGGTTCCGTCATGAGCATCGGTTGAGCTGTGCTCATGACGGAACCGTTCCGTCATGACCACGCCCGTTTCCGTAAGGGCTCAGCACCCGGCGGTAAATCGTACTGCACGCAAGGTGTTAAACTGCCCTTACAACCTGGCAAGATAAACCTGTTGCCAGGCCCAATCCTCCCTTTTTAATACATATAAGGCAACCTAGGGTAGGCCCTACACAGCCAATAGGGCAGGATGTGGTGAATTAATAAAGTTAGACAGTTAAAAGTTAACTCTAAATCTTAAATTCATTTTTCACTACTGCAAGGCCTATCTCTCCATAGAATAACATTGGGTTGCCTTATTAAATTTAATAAGTGATAACTCTCAATTGGGAGCAAATAGAAATATCATCTTTGGTGTCTGAGAAATTGTAATTACAAACCCTCTTTAATGGTAAAGTTGGATTTTAGGTTACAATTCTGAAAATGCCACTTTTAGAAAGTTGCAACAAAGGGGGGGGTTGAGCTCTAGGGTGGCTGGGCAGGGCCTGTACAATTAGAAACAAGGAAAGGACCCAACCATCACATTTACAGTGCTGTATTGATTTTAACAGACTAAGGGCATTCGCTGATTCGAATGGTCTTAAGTATTTATTAACTTCTCTTTAAGATTTTTTTCTGCATATTCATTTCATTTGTGAAGCATGTCAATCCATAAAACACACCACCTTCAGTAATCTTTTACATTGCTAAACACAATATACAAAACTAACAGTTTACACAGACAGTGTATACATACAACATAAATGAAATTACATTCAGGTTAAATCCAGTCACTATTGGATGCAACAACCATGTGGGTGATTGTACCTTACAATTATTAATTTCAACTGCAATGGGCTGTTGCCTTCTGGGTACACATTTCAAAACTGCAGGGGCAAGGGATGTTTACGTGCTCCCAACAGTAAGTACATTTTCAATAATGGTATTATCCAAGTAGGAATGGACGCCGACGCGTTTTGAACACCATCTATGTTTTGGGGTTCCCCTCAGGGCCTTGGGACTGAATAAAATCTGGAAAGAAAAATCCAGAAAACTTCATTTATAACTAATCTACTCTCCATTTATATTAATAAGCACTACATTCCATTTTTCAAGGTTCAAGCAATTACCTGCAAGCTACCTGATGTGGACAGCCCATAGAGGTTTTAGAATCCTTGTTTAAAATCGAATTGTCTGCCAGTTGCAAATATAGTACACCTCAGGTTTTAGAATATTGATCCACCTAAACAAGAGCTACTATCCAGGCAAGTAGAGTATAAAACCAGATCTAAGGCATTTCTTTACTAGACTTTTTATTGTTCTTACCTCAAAAAGGTACATTTGTCTGTCCTCTATCTTTAAAGGGGAATACTAATAATTGTCCTCAGGTAATGTACCTATTTGATCGAACAGCTTTGCTTGATATATTGGCTGGGCTTGGACAATTCTATGTCAGGACAGGAGTCGAGGATTAGGCTTCTTCTTTCTTGCTTTATTTATTTCATCCAGCAGCCATTTATAAGAACAACAAAAACTACATTTCCCATGAAACCTCGGGAAATGAACAAAAGAAGGTTCCACATCCAATCAGGCAGCGAGTGCTCCAACTGAGGACGATTTATCCTCCTATTTCTTTGCTGCTCCAACAGACAGAGATAAGTGTTTTTGCCTCTCCTTCATAACGCTGTACTTTTGGTGACTTTTATTCTGTATTTTGACTGTTAATACCAATCAATATATCCAGGCTTTTGTGGCATTTATGTTTGACTTCTATTGTGCTTACGCTTTGCTTATTTAATAGCTATGCGGCCGCGGGAGCATATTGGTTCTTCACGGCTGCTCATTCCACTGACTTGCTCTCATCTCGGTGCAGTCTTCCAAATCTCTTGGGCAACGGTGTTATTGATTCACACCCACGGCTCGGGCCACCTATCATCTACTTGCTGAAATGCAGTGATACTGGCGTGGCAACTGCTCTGTCTAAGTGGGGGAAGTTTCAATACGTTGATTATACGATTTGAGAGCCTTGTTCTGCCTGGACTATAACACGAGTTTTAATGGGTAAGAATCACGTTCATTAGGGGACCGGCTCAGGCATTTACTACCATTGTTATTCAGAAGGGAGAAGGGGTCCCAGGTCAAGGGCCTTTTTCCTTATTCACCCTTTGGATTTCATTTAACACAGGTTTTCCCTCAGCCTTTATTCCCCTATCTTCCACAGTCCTCATTCTAACTCAACTAATGGGGGACTTTTATAACTATTATGAGGAGGAAGAGGTAACTTACCTCCCCATCAATGATCCTTTCTGTCAGGTGATGGACGCGTCCATCTTCAAGGCGGTTTCTCAGGTTGCTGACACTCTTGGAGAGGAAAATACTTCAACTCCAGGCTCAATGCCAGAAACTCCTCAAACTGAGGAAAGACCTACCTGGGGCACAGAACCCCAACCCCTTATCGCAGGGGACATGAACATCAGGGGTCTAGGATATGATATAAGGAACAGTCCTAGTGCAACAGAAGTGCTGCCTCTACACCGGCTGCTGAATGAGCATAACATGGTTTCCACTCAGGTTCCCAAGAAGGCAGTGGACACTCAATGGCTGCCCTTGCCCACATTCAAGAACAAGTCAACAATTGACTACATCTTTATCGCTGAGAAATTGGTAACTTACTTTAAAGACTTCGAGGTGGGAGATAGAGAGGAAAGTGACCATAAGCCACTGAGGGTCATACTCGACATAAAGGGGGAAACTGCAATCACCCTGGGACCTTGGGTACCTCAACCGAGGAAGAGCATCACACATTATTGAACAGAATAAAATGGACCATAAAACTAAGTCCGGTTCTTATGGAATGGGTCACCTATAAAGAGCAGTGCCAATCTTTGGCTCCTCCCCTGGAGCACTGGAAGGATCTACTGGAGGAACTAAAATTGGTTCTAGGACAGGACAGGGGTAACCGGAAAGCTCAAGGCCTACACCCACATAACCACCCATTACAATTAAACCCCATGGACTTAGATCGAACAAAACGAAGACTAACAAAGTCATTGAAGGCGAGAAGAAAAGGAGAGACAAATCATCTCAGTGCAGAAATAAAAGTGCTACGAAGTGAACATAGGAAAAAAATATGGGATCTTCGGTGAAAGAAAATTGAGGCGGAGTGGCTGAAAATATTTAATATGCTCAAAGAAAAGGGCCAGTCTCGACTTTGGAGATACATCAGTAAACTAAGCCACAATGGCCAAAGTAAAGAAAACGGGGTGGCAGCAGTGGTGTGGGTCAAGTATGCACAGCAATTGTACACAACAGATCTGGAAAAGAAGGTTAAGCAAGAACAAGAAAATCTACTAGACAAAGAAGAAGAAGACACGTGCCTGACTGTTAACACAAAAGAGATAATCAACCTGATCAAGAAAAAGAGGTCAGATAGTGCACCGGGCCCCAATGGAGTGCCAGCGGCAGTATTCAAAGTGGCACACAGATTCTGGGCAGACCAGCTAACCCCTCTCTTCAAGCATGCCTTTGAAACGGCCTCCATTCCATCATCGTGGATCTATTTCCTATATATAAAAAAGGAGACCGCACAAAACCTGAAAATTATCGGCTAGTGGCCCTGTTAGATATCGAGGCAAAGGCATATGCTAGAGTGTTGCTGAAGGAACTGGAAAGCTGGGCAGAAGAGAACAACATCCTTCCTTTTTTCCAAACAGGATTCAGACCACAATTCTCCACAGTAGACAACATCATAGCACTGGGATATCTGTCCAGACGGGCGATCCAGCCCGCTCAACCTCCTTTGTTTTGCTGTTTTGTAGACTATAGTGCAGCATTCGACCGGGTAGGCCGTAGCACACTATGGAGAAAACTCACCAACTGGGGTATACCACAAAAGCTACTAAAGGCAATAAGATCACTATATGATGGGACCTGGGTAAGGATCAAGACTAGTCAAACATCACTGACCGACAAGGTCCACACCAACAGCGGCCTTAAACAAGGGTGCGATCTTGCACCTCTCCTTTTCAACATCTATACATCCGACCTGGGTCAAGCGCTGGAGGGGGCAAACTTAGTCATCCCGAAGATGGGGAACGTGAGGCTGCAAATTCTTCAATATGCCGACGACCTTGTAATTTTGGATCATACCAGGATTGGCTTGCAGAAAGCCTTAGATGCGCTACACAGCTTTAATCAAAAGAACAACCTACTGGTAAACCAGGACAAGACCAAAATCCTTATGTATGGAAAGCACCATCGAAAACAGACAGCTCAATGGCGCCTAGGGGATCAGCAAATTAGATCTTGTAAAAATTACAACTACTTGGGTCTCAGGTTCACGGAAGGGGCAAAAACAACTGCTCATTTGAAACACCTAAGAAATAAAGGTGCTGGGATCATTTGCAGCTTGAGAAATCTCAATTGAAAATTACATAGCCCATCCACGGAACCCATCTTGAAAGTTCTAAAAGCAAAAACAGTGCCATCAATTAATTACGGCCACCTAACCTTTCCCGGCGCCTTTGACAATTTCTACATGAGCTTTCAATCTTCCATATATAAGAAAGTGCTGGCAATCCCACGACAGGCCAGGAGAGCCAGAGTAAGGCTGGAGCTGGGTCTTTCTCGCCCGGACATCTCTTGCCGGGGGGATACAATAAAATACTACATCAGCACTTTGAGAGCTCCAGCAACAGCCTTGAAAGCACAAATCAAAACAATCTTTGAAGAAAATGGTTCACCATGGCAAGTACAATTGACAGGAGCTATTCAATCGCTAGAAATAGAGGAGCAAAACCTGGTCAATATTAATATTTCAATTGCAGCATGGAAAAAAGCAGTGAACAGACAAGTGAAAAACATTTCATTCACCAGAGATCTGGAAAGTCTGCATCACCATCCAAATCTTTCCACACTGGATGCCTTTTACAAAGTGGGAAAAGCACAGCCTTATTTTGAGCAAGCACTATCAGTTCAAGCTCGAAAAAAGATCACTTATATGAGGCTCCTGGCATTACCCATTGTGGAGTTTAATCAAAGTTGGGCCCGTGTGGACAAATTAGTAGCATGCAGACTTTGTGACTACCATCAGGAATCTTGGTATCATTTGCTGTGTTGCTGCCCAAAGCTAGCCAGTGAGAGGCATCGCTTGGTCATCCCAATCTGCAGAGCTCAGGGCCTCAAGCAATGCAGCGAAATCTCGGACTTGTGTTTTTCGTCCACAGAAAGTCAAATAGCAGCACGGCTGGGGAAATTTACAGACCTAATCCGTGCAGGACTGTCCGCAAATGCTGAGCCACAGAAATAAATCTGTAGGACTGGAAGTAGGGGAGAGATGGACAAACCCCTGTCTCAAAAACGAACGCTCTTTGTTCTAAAACTGTATTACTAGAATATGATACTGTAACAAATGTTTTAGGTCAAATAAGACTGTGGCAAGAATCAGGAGTTTTAACCTATTTGGTTTTTAGATCATTATTTTAGAATGTTAGCATATTGTAATGATTTTATTTAATCGAACAATAAAAGCTTTTTCACTTTCACTTTCACCTCCAGGGCAGCCCTCCACCTCCGCCTTAGACCCTAAGCCCAAGTGTGTGGAAGATGTAGGCGTAGACAGGACGCCTTTGCACAGTTAAAGAAAGCCTTTATGGATTCTCAGCCTCCCTCTAACCTCTTCAACCCCATGGAGTTTCTGGGGGTCTTGCCCCATCACCCTACCCACGGGAGACCCGGATGAGTCTCCCCAGACCTCGGACGGAGACGGGGACTCAGGAAGACCCTGGTGCCCGTCAGCGATGGGCCCTGTCTCGGATGACCGGGGAGCAGACTTGTTGAATCAGGATGATTTACTGCACCCCAGATCGAGGGAATGGACCCCTGCCTCTAAGGTGGCGATCTACATCGTTGCCAGGCTGTGCAAGCCCCTGGATAAGCAGGTGAGGAGTTGTCTCCATGCAGAGTGCCTGAGGTCGGCGTTGGAGGGAAAGTGTCCCTCACGCCAGAGGTTGATGCGAAGATGACCATCTTTCTGACTAAGTTAGTCCGAGATCCCAAAAAAGGAATCAATCGATCTTGGTGATTTCGCCAGGATAAGCTATTAGACACCGCTGGTCCCTTAGTTGAGATTCTGGACATGGCGGATGATGCCAAGACACAGGGTGCACTGCTTTCTCCTGAGGAGCTTTCCAGATGGGCGCAAAGGGCAATAATATTTCTGAGGAATGCCAACTCCGCGATCTCCACTGAGATTCCTTCTTATAAAGATAAACCCTAAGCTGGGCCAGCTTGCCACTTCTGAAGCAGGTCCGATTGCGGAGGGCAACCTTTTTGGGGACCCCTTCATCAAAGAATTAGGGAAATTTGTAAATACATTTAATTCCCTTGACAAGGCTCAGTTGGCAATCAAGCATATTTTTACGCCTCATGTTTTTGGTGCAGCCGGTCATGGCATGGGGCACTCGACCAGCCATTCCTACCACCAAGTCCCCTACAAGGGCGCAGACTCATGCAGAGGACAGTGGCATGATCCGGCCAAGTTCAGGAATTTCTACCCCACAAAATCATACCCTTCGTTGACGAGGCGGTAGAGGAAGAGGCAATGGGTCCTACAACACCCAACAAGGTGAGTGTTTAGAGCTTGATGGGTATCCAAATTGGGGGCAGACTACGGCTCTTTGTGGGCAACTGGGTTTCCTTGACCTCGGATGCTTGGGTCTTACAGAGGTTTCAAAATAAAGTTCTTTGACTGCCCCGCTCAAAGGTCATGCTCCAATCCCCTCTCTTTTTCTTTGGAACAGATGGAACTGATAGACTTAGAAATTTCCGACCTGTTGACAAAAGGGGCAGTGGTGCCTTCTACTCTCCACTCCAGGAGTTTCTTCAGCAACCTTTTCCTGGTGAAGAAGAGGGACGGGGGTATCGTCCCGTAATATATCTCAGAGATGTTTGAGTGGCTGATGTATTGACACTTCAAGATGGAGGATATCCACCTCCTCAGAGATCTTCTCCAGGGTCGGGACTGGATGGTCCGCCTGGACCTCAGTGTTGCTTACCTCACCATCCAGATATGTCCCCCTCACAGATGTTTCCTCTAGTTCCCTGGGCTTTGTGATTAATTAATCAAAGCCAAGCAACATTCCCTCCCAGAAGATTCAATCAATGAATCAATCAATCATTTGTAAAGCGCACTACATACCCGCGAGGGTCTCAAGGCGCTGGGGAGGGGGGGCGCTCCTGAGGGAGGGTGTTCCATTTCTTGGCGGCGAGGTAGGAGAAGGATCTCCCGCCGGTGGTTGTTCTTCGGATGCGCGGGACGGTGGCGAGTGAGAAGTCGGTGGAGCGTAGCTGACTGTTGGGAATGTAGAAGGAGGGCCGTCTGTTGAGGTAGGCTGGGCCGGTCTTGTGGAGGGCTTTGTGTGCATGGATTAGGAGCTTGAAGAATATCCTCTTGTTGACGGGGAGCCAGTGCAGGTTTCTCAAGGGGGATGATGTGGCTGTGTCGTGGTACGTCGAGGATCAGTCGTGCCAAGGAGTTTTGGATGAGTTGTAGTCGTTTTATGAGCTTGGTCGGGGCTCCCGCGTAGAGGGCGTTTCCGCAATTGTGTCTGCTGCTGACGAGGGCCTGAGTGACTGTGTTTTTTGTATCTGTCGGGATCAATCTGTAGATCTTGCGGAGCGTGCGGAGGGTATTGAAGCAGGAGGAGGAGACAGCGTTGACTTGCTTGGTCATTGAGAGCGTTGAGTCGAGGATGATTCCCAGGTTGCGTGCGTGTTCGGTGGGTGTCGGGGCTGCCACCTGGAGCGTCCCAGGCTGAAGTGTTGGAGCCGAGGATGAGGACCTCCGTCTTGTCTGAGTTCAGCTTCAGACGGCTAATCTTCATCCATTCGGCGACGGCCTTCAATCCTTCGTGGAGGTTGGCTTTGGTGGTGATGGGGTCCTTGGCGAGGGAGAGGATCAGTAGAGTGTCGTCGGCGTAGGAGATTATGTTGAGGTCATTCTGTCGTGCGACGTGTGCGAGCGGGGCCATGTAAATGTTGAACAGTGTCGGGCTGAGGGAGGATCCCTAGGGTACGCCGCAGATGATCTCGGAGGCTTTTAAACGGAATGGAGGGAGGCGGACGCTCTGGGTTCTGCCAGAGAAGAAGGAGGGTGATCCATTCCAGAGCCTTATCTCGGATCCCTGCGGTGTGGAGGCAAGCACGTAGAGTGTGGAGGCAAATGGTGTCGAAGGCGGCGGAGAGGTCTAGGAGGATGAGTGCTGCGGTCTCACCGTTGCCCAGCAGGGTCCTGATGTCGTCGGTGGCGGGATGAGGGCAGTCTCTGTGCTGTGTTGCTGCAGTACCCTGACTGGGAAGGGTCCAGGATTCTGTTTTCTTTGAGGTATCGGGTTAGTTGTCTGTTGACGATTTTCTCTGTGACCTTCACAAGGAAGGGGAGAAGAGAGATGGGACGGAAGTTCTTGAGGTGTCTTGGGCCTGCCTTAGGTTTTTTGAGTATGGCATTGATCTCGCGTGTTTCCACTTTCCAGCTCTCTGGGAAGGTCGGGGTCTCGAGGGAGAGATTGATGACGTTATGCAGGTCTGTTGCGATGGAGCTTCTTGCTCTGTTGAAGACGTGGTGCACAAATGCGTCTGACAGAGAGCCGGAGTGGATTGTGCTCATGGTATTGATGGTGTCATCGACGCTTACACTGGCCCAGGCTAGCAGGGGGTTGTGGTCGATGGTGTGCGGAGGGTCTGTTGTGTGGCTGTCTGTTGGGGCTGTCTGGGTATTGAAGCTGTTGTGGATGTCTGCTATCCTGCGGTGGAAGAAGGTGGCGAGGAAGTCACACATGGCTTGTGACGGCGGGATTTCGTTGGTGTTGGAGAGTTCCTTCACAATGTTAAAGAGCTCCTTGCTATTGTGTGCGTTGTTGTCGAGGCGTTCTTTAAAAGAGGTCCTCTTGGCCGCCCTAATGAGGTGGCGGTGGTTGAGGATGGCGTCCTTGTGTGCTACGTGGCTATCACTGTGCATTCCTTCTCTAGTTTCCGGCAGGCTTGCTTGGAGGCAAGGAGTTCTGGGGTAAACCAGCTGGCCCTCTTGCTGGTGGCTCTCTGGGGAGGTTTCTTCAGCGGGGGGAGGGTGTTTGCGCATTCCTTGATCCAGAGTCTGAGGCTGTGGGCAGCGCCGTCTGTGTTAGAGGGTTCGGTGGGTGGGCTGAGAGCGAGGTTTGCATGTAGTTGGTCTTCAGTGATTTTGCTCCAGCAGCGGCGGGGGATCTGTTGGGTGCGGTGGTGTGTGGTGGGTTTCTGGAAGGTGAAGTGGATGCAGCGGTGGTTGGTCCAAAGGAGTTCTGTGGTGTGGATGACGAAGACGTGAGGGTTTGAGGAGAAGACGGGGTCGAGCATGTGGTCGGCAGAGTGGGTGGGCATTGTGATGAGTTGCTTCAGTCTGAGGTTGGCAAGGTTATCGATCAGGGTTGTGGAGTTGTTGTTGCTGGTATTCTCAAGGTGAAAGTTCAGGTCTCCGAGGAGGATGTAGTTGGTGGAGGTCAGGGCGTGCATGCTGATGAAGTCGGCAATGGAGTCGCTGAACTGGGGAAGGGGTCCGGGGGGTCGGTAGACGAGGGTGCCTCTGAGGGTGAAGTTAGGGTCTGTGTGGATCTGGATGTGCATGTGTTCGGCGGTGCTGAGCACGTCGTCGGTGCTAGTCGAGACCCTGATGCTGTTCTTGTGGACGATGGTGATTCCTACTCCGACTCTGTTGGTGCGGTCTCTACGGGTGATCTTGTAGCCGTCTGGGATCGCCATGGCGATGTCGGGTGCGGAGGAGTCATTCAGCCAGGTCTCTGTCAGGAAGGCGAGGTCCGGGGATGTTGTGTCGAGCAGGTCCCAGAGCTCGACAGCGTGTTTGCGTGCGGAGCGGGTGTTCAGTAGTATGCATCGGAGGAGGTTGGGGTCTTTCTTGGTGGGTGGTTCGTCACTCTGAGGTTGGTGTAGCTGCAGTTACGGCAGGTGAAGGGACCATGTGTGCGTTTTGGGGCAGCCTTGAAGCAGGTGTGGGTTCGTCCGGAGTTGAGAGCGTGCAGAGTGCTGATGTCATAGTGGCTGTGGTTGTCGTGGTGGGTGCGGGCGCCAGGGGTTCTGGCGCTGGACGCGGTCCAGGTGCGGACGGGCGCAGACGGGCTTGCCTTAGGTGCACCTTCAGCATGCCAACGGCGTGGCCGCGCAGCGGCCGGCATATATGGGGAGGTGGGTTGGAGGAGTAGCTCTGAGGAGGGAGGCGGGGGCAGCGAATGGGCAGTCAGGGGGGCGGGCCGCAGGAGATGCAGCGGCGGTGGCGCTGAGGTACGATGAAGGGAACAGAAGGCAAAAGGGCACAAAAAACAAGGGAAAACGAGTGTCACAGAAGTCAAGAGGGTACAGAAATACAGGTAAAAAAAGAGTGGCACAGAAGACAAAAAGGTCACAGAAATACAGGAAAAACAAGTGCCACAAAAGGCAAGAGGGCACAGAAATACAGGGAAAGAACGAGTGGCACAGAAGGGAAAAAGGGCACAGAAATACAGGAAAAAGGAGTGTCACAGAAGGCAAGAGGGCACAGAAATACACGGAAAAGCGAGTGGCACAGAAGGCAAAAGGGGCACAGAAATACAGGAAAAACGAGCGTCACAGAAGGCAAGAGGGCAAAGAAATACAGGGAAAAAACGAGTGGCACAGAAGGCAAAAAGGGAACAAGAATACAGGGGCAGCTGAGAAACAGAGGCAAAACGGGTATAGAGGCACAGGGGCACTGAGGGGGACAGAAGGGAAAACCCGGGTGAGAGACTCGGGGGCAGCTAGGGGTACAGAAGGAAAAACTGGGCTTAGAGTCACGGGGGCATCAAGGGGAACAGAGGGAGGAAAACGGGCATTGAGGGACGATGAAGGGAACAGAAGGCAAAAGGTCACAGAAAAAGAAGGAAAATGAGTGTCAGAGAGGCAGAAATGGCACAAAATCGAGGGAAAACTAGTGTCACAGAAGGCAAGAGGGCACAGAAATAAAGGGCAAAAAACGAGTGGCACAGAAGGCAAAAAGGGCACAGAAATACAGGAAAAACGAGTGTCCAAGAAGGCAAGAGGGCACAGAAATACAGGGCAAAAACGAGTGTCACAGAAGGCAAAAGGGCACAGAAATACAGGGGAAACGAGTGTCACAGAAGGCAAGAGAGCACAGAAATACAGGGAAAAAACGAGTGGCACAGAAGGCAAAAAGGGCACAGACTTAGAATGAAAAATTTCTTAGCTATCGTAAAGGAAAGATTCAATTCTATTAAGGACTTGAAGGCAAGGATTAGTCTAACCAAGTTTCTTGACACTTCCCACCCAGAATATCTTGATTGTTGATGATGTAAGTAATCCTCTGATTGTTTATGGTTATCAATATAGAATGTTACTTATTTTGTAAATGACTATACTGTGTATCATTTACTTGGTTATTGTGGACTATGTTGGTTTGCACCCCCAAGTGGTGACTTCGCTTCTTTTACCTTCGTGGGATTGGAATCTAGTAAACAAGAGTGATATGGACATTTATCGGCTGTGTTCGCAGAAAGAAAGAGGAGGATAGAGAGTCCTTGGAGCATTGGCTGCTTGATTGGACATTGTCCGTGGAACCTTCTTTTGTTGATTTCCTGAGGTTTCGTGGGAAATGTAGTTTTTGTTCTTATAAATGGCTGCTGGATGAAATAAATCAAGAGAGAAAAAGCCTAATGCTCGCCTCCGAGTCCTTAATAGAATTGAAACTTTCCTTTACGATTGGTAGGAAACTTTTCATTCTTATATGCCATAAAACTTCTTTGGGAATTGATTGTTTTGATTTTATTGATTGTAAAATGTAATAAAACGTTGTTTTCATAAGCTATTTTTGAATGAACGAGCTCTCCTGGTACCCCGAAGTGTATAAAGATTACTATGTTAGAGGCCCCCACATCCACTGCACAGATGCATCATGTGCAGGACGCATATGCTCAACATTAGCCAAGCTTAACAGTGAGTACACCCTTTACCTTTTCTGTTCTAATCTCTCTGGACACCCCCATTGCCGATGGACCAGACAATATTTTGCGTGCAGGCACATTCCAAATTCACAACTGGAACGAGCACCCTCTTTTGTAAAATCAGTTGAGAAGGAAAGTTCAACTATTCAATTCCAGTATTCTTTATTTATTTATACTCAGTATTATACCAAAACAGCCAGCGCGTTTCATTACTTTTAGCTATGGAACTTCTTCAGAGCAAGAGATTGTATTGGTTTATTACATGACTGAAAATGCTGATACATGGCAATTCCAGTCCAATTCCATTTTGTGTGCAGTGACATGGTAATGAAACTTCATATTTTCAGCATGTAGCAGGATTGTTGGTCAACCACAAATCTATTGGTGTGCTTTGTCCCCCCTTAATGGTAGGAATGTGCTTGGTGTGATTTGATTTAAGGGTTTTTATATTGGGTAATTAACTGAAAGGTGTCCTGGCACTATAAATACCAGAACTGAAGCAGAGGAAAAATCACATTATGCCTTAAAAATCCTTGTCTTCAGAGCTTTTCTAAAAAGAAGTAACTGACCATGACCATCAACTGAACTATGAGCTAGTTACCTTGCGCGGTGGTCAAGGACTGCACCAGCCAGACTAGGAGTAACACAACTTGTGCACGGAAAGCAGCAGAGGTCGATGACCTTAGAGGATGACCAGGTACATGGTGGGTCAATTTCAGCCTTAAATAGGTTGGACCTACTTGATGGAAAGCTCCAAAAGAGATACACCTACACTGGAGCATCACTCTTTTAGAGATTGGAAGCCAGTGTAAGGATTTGGGGCATGCGGAAGAAGGGGTAGTGACAGGTGCATCAAGTACTAGACAAGCAACCGAATTCTGGATGCGCTGAAGTCTCAGTATAAGATTTGAAGGTGAGCCCCAAAAAAGAGAGTTATATTAATCCAATTGACGGAGAATAGTGGATTAAATTACCATATGGCAGGACACACTGGGGTGATAAAAAATAATATTTTGCAGAACTTTCAATAAGAAAAAGCATTAGAAATATAGGAGCAAGACTGATTTGCATATGGCCAGGTCTAAACTGGGGTGGCATGGTGAGCAAAAGAATGATGGATTTAACCCAGATCTCTTGTCTGGGGTGAATGTTTTGATTTGTTCTGCATTCCGTCCATCAATTGTATGTCTTTTGCTTCTGGATGTCATGGCATGGTTCGCCTCGAAGTAGTGGCTAATGTGTGATGCCCGGGATTGGCAGAAAGCATGGTCTTCTAGTGTTTCTCTAGACAGAGTCAAGTAGATACCGAGGGGACAGGGGCACTCCATGCCACACCTGCTTTGTTGTGGCCATCCTTAGCATAACCCCTTGTTTATGGTGGCCATCCTGTCCTGTATTGGGCATTTGTGACATCAAGTGGATTCTCCAGATGTACATGGGATACACAGAAATGTGAGTCAGAATGTGTTAATGTAGCATGATAGATCATGTTAGGACTGAATAAAAGTGACATGCTAATGGTTTGGCCATAACTCCTACACTTAATATTCTTATATAAAAAATCTTTCCCCCAAGCTAAAAATAATAATGCACCAACTTGTCTGGAAGATAGCCAAATGATGTAGTGTACAAACTCCATACACTGTGCCTCTCTTCCCTACCTCTCTCAAAACCTTTCACGTCATATCCTTTCATGCTCACTGTACCTTGCTAGACACAACATCCTGGCTGTACTGAACCCACCATATAAAACATCCAGGTGCAAGTGTCATGGGGTCCAATGCACTAAGAGACAGTCACATAAAGTGGTTTCAAAATGCTCAGCAACATTTTTCGACATGTCAATGACTTTGCAATGCAATCATTGTACTAACGGGTCATGCAGCGAAAGTCACAATACAACCTGCCGCGAAAGTACACGAAGGACCAACTTCCGGCGTCTCTCGATGGAACTTACCATGGCTCTTGTAGAGAAATAAAAGGATATTGTCTGTGACATTTGGCTGGCTTTATTTAAGGGAAGAAAACGTTTCTAAAAGGATTATTGAACACATAGATGCTGACTATGCAGTGTTGATCATATTGAAAATCTGTCTTGAGGAAGCCCTTAGGGGCGAAACGCGCGTCGGCTGTGAAGCACTTGATTTTAATGAAATAAAGTCTTAAGTTTCTCTACACTACTATGCTCCATTCGATTGAGAAGGAGTGATTGTGCGGAGAAAGGAGAAAAAAATCCTTGGATTGGAGTTTGTGTGCTAAATGCGCAAGGATTATAGAGACTGAATTAGAAGTGCGCTGGTGTCTTGTGATTTGATACAACCTACATAATGAATATTAATTAGACAGGTCTCTATTTGCGACCTCCTATCAATGGCTACAAAGACAAAAAATGCTGGTCTGCAAGGTGTTTTGTTAAGCTCCTGAAGGTAGAGTGTGTACTACTGTGTACATCGTTCGTAGACTGTGATCCGAGTATTGATAAGCATCATTCATGCAGTGCCATTCATCAGCCAGCGACGTGTGCCTGAACGAATAAACTCCTAGAGAAATTCAGGGCGGGAGCAGAAATCCCAATCAGGCATATAGACCACGGTTCTCTAATACTGCCCAACAAAGTATGACAGTATAGCTCCTTGCGGCGATTGGTCATCTTTTGAGATTCGCTTTCTTGAGGACCGCTGTTGGAATCCATTTGCGTAGGAATTTGACCCTGACGAAGGGAACCATGATTCCCAAAATGCATTGGGCAGCGCTTCACCAGAACTGAGTTGATGAGCATACATAATCCGAAGATGTTTTATGCAATTTGTTTTGTAGATTATCAACAGTATAATTTGCTATGTTAATAGTATCTTGTCATGAACATGAATGTACAGAGATACTTGTTCTATTGAACCGCAAATAATAATGTGATCACTTTAACTTTAACTTTAAACATTTAAAAGAATCTGAATTAATTAAAACTATTTTGTTAATTTAAGTAGTGAGTTTGTTACATGTATAACTGAGAATTATTTCTCTTGGAACAGTGCACACTGCATGTAGACCGCTGTCTACATCTTGTTATTGTTTTTCACACATTGTGCAGCCAACACAATTTGTAGTGTAGCACCCTTTGTTGATTATTATTGCTAGATTAGATTATCAGACAATAGCGTAGAGCACAGAGTGCACCTCTACTCCCCCTTTTGTTGGTCTGCAAGGTACAGCACACCACCATCACTGTCTTTGCATTCACAATGGGTCACTTTAGTAATAAGGCAAAGATGCTGATTAAAAAAACATAAAAGTTTCATGCCATAAGGGAAGCAGGCAGTGGGCTGCTTCTACCGATGCCACATGGCACAATTTTCAAAGAGGAAGGTGTCCAACAGCGACAGATTCCCCTTTACCAATCTGTACTACCTCCTTTCAGGAATCCATAACTACTGAAACATCTCACACCAAATCACAATTAGAAGGGATGCCCCTTTCACAATTCAGAATGAGTTCCAAAACACCTTTCGCGAATCGGAACGCCATTTCTGAACCACAAAAGGTGTTTAGCAAACACTAAAATATCACTTTAGGGTCACAAACCCTGTGATTTTACTCATCTCAGGGTTTATGACAGAAAAATGCTTTAGTACACTGGACCCTGAACTCCTTCAACTGGAAGAGCATCCAATGGGAATTCTGGACTGATACATGCCTTCCCGCACCCAAATCCCACTCACATTCCACCTCTATGGGTTTGAGGAGCAGCACAGTACACAACTGCCCTGGACATTTGGGTCCTGATTGTTTTAGCCCTTTTAACCTCTGTACCCTAAGCAAATATGTCATTAAGACTTTTGTTTTTTATATTTTTTCCTATTTCAACCATATTCCGCTACTATTTTCTATAAGGAACGACTACTCTACTAATGATTGTATGTACCCCAATGTACCTATGTACAGCCTTTCAATAGGAAAAGCTTACCCTCCTGATTTAAAAAAAATATAAACCCCTTTAAAAAAGATAAACATAGAGAATATTAATGCTAATGCAATACTATTGATAGGACAGTTGTAAGAAGAAAAGTACATTTCTTTAAAAAATCCACAGCTTATTGAAGAACAAAATGAAATCCTATTTTAGCATCTGTTAAAAAAACACTTTCAGTTTGGAGACACAATGCCCCCATTCCAGGCATTGAGGTAATCAGGTCGGAAACCCCACACCCGGTAGTTACCAGTACCGTGGTATGTGTTAATTGCCAGTGGTGGACTGGGAGCTAAAACCTGCCCTGGAAAATAAGTCGTTATCAGCCTCCTAGTGTGCCGAGTGATGTAGTGAGTGAGCCTGACCGTCTCCAGGAGGATTTAGGAAGCGGGGGAGGGGGTGGGGTAATTATATATGTGTATAAAAGCAAGCTATATCAGTTTCTCTGCGCTGTTTGCAGGCGGGATAGCTGACGATCTCTCCGTCCATCCATCAATAGGAGCAGCCCATGGTCCTCAGCCTAGGGGGTGTCCATGTGTTGCTATGGTCTTGGGGGCAGATTTACAAGCCCCTTGCGCCTCTTTTACGCCGCCGTTGCGTCACTTTTGTGACGCAGCGGCAGCGCAATAGATGCGCCATGGTGCGGGGTATTTACAACGTGACGCATCTGGGAGATGCGTCACGTTGTAAAGCCCTGCGCCATAAGGAGGCGTTCCGGCGCAGGGGGGGCGTTCCTGCGCAGGAACGCCTCCTAAAAGTGGCTGAGTGAAATCTACAAGATTTCAATCAGTCACTTTTAGGCCAATGCTACGTCAAAACCCTGTGCCTGCTTGAAGGCTTGAAGCAGGCGTAAGGCTTGACGCAGCATTGGACAGATAGGGCCCCCCAGAGCATTGCTGGGGCTGCGTCGCGCTTGCGACACAACTCCAGCAATGCGCCACCTTTATGGCCCAGATGCGTCACGCATCTGTGCCGTTTTTGCCCCATGGTGCGCCGCATTGTAAATGCGGCGCACCATGGGTGGCGGAGCTGCGGCGCACAATAACTGGCGCATCCCTGGGGATGCGCCACTTATTGTAAATCTGCCCCTTGGTTCTTTCCCGCTGCGAGTTCACATCCTCAGCATGAGTGAAAACCATGAGAATCAGGGCCAGATTTATCAAGGGATTCATTGCCCTTCATCACGGACCACGCAGGGTGTCGCAATGGCAACGCAACGTTGAGTCAGGTTTGCTAAGCAATGCAAGGCCCTTTTGGGTGGCCCTGCGTTGCTTAGTAAATCTGGAGTGTTGGAAGGCAGCGCAAGTCGCTGCTTTGCGTTACTCTGCCCAACGGCCGAGTTCCATGGGTTGAGTGTGGGTGTTTCCCCGCACCCACCCATGGATTTTGGCGCATTTCTATATTTACCAACACTCTTAGACCTGGGACTGCGTCAGAATGCTGCGCCCTCCCAGGGTAGGCAGAACAAGGAGGAGCATCTTTCTTTCTACTCGTTGTTTCCTCTTTCTAAGTGTGCTGCATTTTGCAGGACACTTAGAAAAAGGAAAAAGCCTAGGAAGATGGTTTTTGTGCAGGAAGGGACATCTTCCTGTATAAAATCAATCCTTCCCATAACTTAGGCACCCTTTTAGCCTGGCAAAAGGGAGCCTGCATTGGAGCTAGGTATCACAGGGTGCGCCAGTGCAGGCAGAGAGCAGACGTGTGTCATATCTTAATAAACAAGCTGAACTTCTGCCTTCCCCCTTTCATGCAGCCGAGGGCAGCACGTTGCCTTGCTGCGTTGTGTGAAAGGTTAGTACATCTGCCCCTCGAGCTTCAGCCTGACATAAATAACAAGACCACAAGATATTCAGCACATGTAGAAAGAGTAATATGCCTCCAAAGGCTGCTTTTGTGCAGGAAGGCAGGCCTTACTGCCCAAAAAACAATCCTGCATGTAACTCATTAACACCTGGCTGGCTGGAGGTTGCGACTCAGTGGCTCCCCTACGTCGCATTTCCATCCGCCGACTCAAGGACTCCAATAGATGGTTTAACGACCACCTAAAAGAACTTAAACTGAGCGCCCGAAGGGCGGAGAGGCAGTGGAGGAAAGATTACAGCCCCTTGTCAAAAACCCACTTCCTTGCATCACTGGCTAAATATAAATCAGCAATCTTGGCTGCAAAAACCGACCACAAAAATAACATCTGCCGACAACAAACCCAGGGTAATCTTCGGCATTGTGAATGACCTGGCATTCTCAGACCGAACCTCGCCCCAAATCCCTCCCTCCCAGCTTCTCTGCGACCAACTCAATAACTATTTCTTGGACAAAATCACAATTATCAAGAGTAACATCCCATTACCCGCGTCTGCTTTTGTCGATCCCTCCCCCCCCATCGTCCAAAATCCTCTCACCCTTATCCCTCCCCTCACTCAGGAATCCTTTCTGGCGATACTCCCCAGAGTGAAGTCGGGGTCTCCGGCGGACGTCTGCCCCGCACGTATCTTACAGCAAATCTACTCTAGCTGCCCCGATCCTCCTATTGCCTTCCTTAACAGCTCCTTGGCACAGGGTGTTGTGACCCCTGCACTAAAGGCAGCCACTATAGTGCCCCTGCTGAAGAAACCCGGCGCGGACCCTTCCATCTTGGCCAATTTTCGCCCCATCTCCCTGCTGCCCTTTTTGGGCAAGGTGATGGAACGCCATGTCACCACGGTATTGAGCGCTCACATCGAGGCGAATGGAGGACTGGCTCCTCGCCAGGCAGGTTTTCGCCCTAGGCATTCGACCGAATCGGTCATAGTCTCAGTCTTGAACAACCTCAGAAAGGGTATGGATGAAAACAACCACCAGGCACTGGTCCTCCTTGATCTTTCCGCCGCCTTTGACACGGTGGACCATACCATCCTACTTGCCCGTGTCAAGGCGGCTGGCATCGGGGGATCAGCTCTGGTCTGGCTCTCCTCCTTTCTGAGGGACCGCACCCAGGCGGTCCGACTAGGCGATTTCACCTCCACCCCTCTCCCTGTCACCTGCGGTGTTCCCCAGGGCTCTTCTCTTTCTCCCTTACTCTTTAATCTTTACATCTTTCCTCTTATCTATGCACTCCAGCAGCTGGAGGTCACCGTCTACAACTATGCGGATGACCTCCAGCTCATCTTTGATCTGTCTCCCTCTTCTCTCTCGGTTTCTAACTTCCAGTCAACTATGACATTCATCAGGGACTGGATGAACCACAACCATCTTAAACTGAACCCGGATAAAACCGAGCTGGTTCTCACTGGTGGTTCATCCAGCCCCTGGAACTCTCTTTTCTGGCCCCCCTCTCTCGGCCCTGCACCATCCCCCTCCACTTCGGTCAAAACACTGGGTGTTAAAATGAATAATCAGCTCACTCTTCACTCTCAAATCAGCTCCGTGGTCTCTTCCTGTTTCCTCACTCTCCGAACTATCCGCTCTGTCTCCCGCTTCTTCTCCCCCCAGGCACTAAAGATGATCATAGCCGCCCTGGTAATTTCGCGTTTGGACTACGCCAACGCCCTCTATCATGGTATTCCAGCGTACAGCCTGCGTAGACTCCAAACTATCCAGAACCAGGCGGCCCGGCTGGTATACGGCCTTCCACGCTATCACCACTCCACCCCCCTACTGAAAGAGCTCCACTGGCTCCCCGTGAAACAGCGCTCCCTATTCAAGATCGGATGCATGGTTTTTCAGGCCCGTCAGGGCACTGCCCCTGCTTTCATCACTTCACTTATTAAACCTTATGTCCCTGCAAGAGATCTCCGGTCTTCCTCCAAGTCCCTTCTCCAGATCCCCCGCTTCTCACGCAAAAAGTGGGGCGGGTCCAACTTCTCAACTCTGGCCCCTACTTTCTGGAACTCACTTCCAGACAATCTTCGTTCTGCAACTCAGTACCTCTCCTTCCGTAGAGACCTGAAAACTTTCCTCTTCTGCCAGGCTTTCCCCGCCTAAACTTACCTTTCCCTGGTCTTTCTCCCTCAGTTGATGAACCCCCAGCGCCAAGAAACCGCAAGGTGTACGTCGCGCTTTACAAGTGTTTTAAATTAAATTAGAACTCAGGCACCCTTAGACCACAGTGCAAGGTTGCTTGGCTTGGGTTGGCGCTAGGAAGCAGATTGTGGCCAGCACAGCAGAGAGCAGGAATACACCCTATATTGGTGAATATGGTTCATTTCTGCCCTCCCTCTTTTACACAGTGCAGTGCAGCACAGTAAGTTGTCTTCCTGCCTTGCATGAAACCTTGATAACCCTGGCCCTCAGTGTCTAAGCACTGATTTCCCCAGTTTTTCTCTAATTCCACACACATTTCCTCATTCCCATGTTGCCTGATTTTTCCTGACAATATATGAAGTTGGAAATGACGGACTGGCAGTTCGGGTGGACACCATGTTTCTGTCGGATTTGGGGTTACGGTGGGGCTCAGTGGGGGCTTGTAATGAGCCTCTAATCATTGAAGAGATATGTGTGTAATCTGAAAGACAGCGGTTCAAATCCTGTTGTGGCCAGTCAACATTTCGTTCTTTCACCATTGATAAAATAAGTATCCCTGGTCTGGGTAATAAGATACACCTGTTATCAGTGCAGATAAATTGTAAAGTACGCTATTCAAGGCTTCTTCTTCTTCTTATTAACTCTACCAGAAGCCGATGAACGGGACCAACGACCCAGTCCCTATTAAAGATCCCTTACTTTTTCAGATTCTCTCTCTTCTTCTTACGCTCCTTGTATCAGAGCTTAATTTGTAAAAAAAAGCACCTGCGCCCAGTTTAGGAGGCCACTGCAGCGTCAATTAATCAGTATTTGTATAGCGCAACTTATCACCCTGGGGGTTTCGAAGCGCTGGGATGGGGTGAGCCTTAGTCGAAGAGCCAGGTCTTGGGTCTCTTCCTGAAGTCGGTGAGTGAAGGGGAGGCTGGAGGTGAAGTGGGAAGTCGTTCCAGGACTTGGAGGTGAGGTGCGGGGGCAGTGTGCGAGGGAGGCGGATCGGAGATGTCTGGCCCGTTGGTGGAAGGTCCGGTGGTGGTTGATGTAGGAGGGTTCTATGTTGTGGAGGGCCTTTAAAGCGTGGGTCAGAAGCTTGAACTGGCATCTCTTCGGGACTCATCTCTTTAGCTTGCACCAGACATTGCCGCTGCAGTGCAGTACCAACACAATTACAAATGATCACATTTCTAAAAGTGTGACAATTTCAGCCTATTCCAGGCCCCCAGAGCTATAAAAATGGCTTGGGTGGCAGTCAATAGTCATTGTAATGTATATTGCATTAATAAACAACTGTTGTGTGCTCATCTCTAAATGAGACTGAACAGCGCCACCATGTGGCAAACTTACAAACCTGGTGCTGACAATCAAGTGGCAGTGCCTAGCACCGGAAACCAGTGGCTCAAATTAAGCACTGCCATGTATAGTAGCATTTTTATATAGCTGATGTTTTCTCCACTGTAGTTTAATAACGAAAATAGGTCGTATTGTATTTCCTTTTTTTAACGGTGCCCTCCATCTCTGTTTTGCGCTACTGTGTAGAGTCGGATTCAGCCAGTCTTCCCGCACTTCAGAAATCCCTTTATTTCAAAGTGCCTAAGATATGGGGTCGTTCGCATCCAATTACCCGTGGGTTCTTCTCCAGCACTGCCAGCCAGCTTCCTTCAAAGAGAGAGACAGCGCTCCTGCCGGCAGCTCTGGGAGCGGAAGTCATCATGCTGCTGTTAGCGCGGCCTGTTCCTGTGAAGATGAGTTCAAAGGTGAAGCTGGGAGGCGGTGTTTGCCCGGTTCTTCCCTTCTGATCACACAAAGGAGCCGCACCGGTGCCTGTTTCAAGCCTTTAGTTTCTTACCTCCCAGACTCTGCAGTTTGAAGGGGGGTGGGGGGGGGGGGGGTTCTGCCAGCCTTCAGTACATCTTCACGATCCTGATGCATCTAAAGCCTTAGAGGACCTCACGGAAGAAGCAAGGAATTTCAGTGCTCCATGGAAAATAGACATGCATGCCAGTAGACCCAATCAAGGCTGGAGACTCATTATTTTTTAAGCCAAAAATGGCTTTATTTTAGAAGTAAAAACCAAAGGAAATGATGGACGGAGCGTTGACAATACAAGCACTCACCCCCAGTCAACTGATCTGGGTTTAATCCATCACCGTTCTTTAGCCCACTCTGCCACCCCAGTTCAGACATGGCCATATGCAAATCAGTCTGACCCTGTGCCTCATGGGAACAGTCCAGCCAGAACTGCCAAGTGATGCCTTCCCTGGACCGGAAACAAGCTACCGAGGACCGGTTTCTGGCATTCCAGCCGTCTTCAGCCCGGCTTGCTTGAATCCAGTGGCAAAGTGAGCAAGGGACTCACGTCTGAGCATACCCTGCCACACTTGTGGCGGCCAAAAGCGGTACAAAAGGGGGTGGTGATGGACGGAGCATCTAAATCAATCAAACACTCACACCCAGTCAAAAGATCTGGGTCTAATCCATCACTGTTCTTTAGCCCACTCAGCCACCCCAGTTTAGACATGGCTATATGCAAATCAGTCTGACACTGTGCCTCATGGGAACAGTCCAGCCCGAACTGCCAAGCCATGTCTTCCCTGGACCGGAAACAAGCTTCCGAGGACCAGTTTCTGGCATTCCAGCCGTCTTCAGCCAGGCTTGCTTGAATCCAGTGGCAAAGTGAGCAAGGGACTCACGTCTGAGCATACCCTGCCACACTTATGGCGAACAAAGAAAAACCAAAGGAAATGATGGACAGAGCGTTGACAGTACAGTCAGCATGGGATATGAAATGAAAGCATAATAGAAACCATGAAATATAACTTAGGAGCTGCAGAGTAAACTTTAACCGCCAGCTAATTACAATTGTAATTTGCACGCCTTCCTCTCTCTCACACACCCCTCCTGCATCATCTAACTGCTGGGCGCTGCGCCCCAAGACATGCGCCCTCCTGATCACTCAGGCAGACAACAAAACATTCAACACATAGAATCCAAACAAACACATCGGTCTGCCAACCACACACTCCCCCATGGCGTGGTGTGCTACCGAAGCTGTAATGCGCTATAGTGTTTCACAAGGGGGTATAAGGCGCTATGTAATTTCCATAATACCGTGCAATGCAATACAGGAATACAACTCAGTGCAATTGCAAAAGCAGAAAAAAATCAAGCACAGTTGAGGTCACTATGGGCCCCCCCACACACACACACTGCAGATTTATTTCTTGCATTTATGTTACATCCGTAGTTGAATCCTCACATTGTTCTGACTCTCCGCCTCATTTCATATTTTTGCCTCCTGAATTTCGGTGAAGACACCAGTTCGAGTCTCTTCAACAATGTGTTGTGCGAGCTGCTTTACCCATCTGAAAGTTCTGAATTCACCCTTGCATTTATTAAATGGCCAGCGATTAGAAGCCAGCGAAATTTGGAGTATGCCCACATATCCGTTAGGGGATTGGAGCGGCGCATAGGAACTGAAGTTACTAGGAAATAATTCTCTAGGAGTGGCCCCCGTGGATTTATTAACACCTGAGGCTGCTTTGCATTTGGGCACCTGGCAAGGTTGACCATTACAATCCAGAAGAAGCAATAAGCTGAAAAGATTGATGACTTAACTGGGGATAAATGCAGCTAAAATTGACCACGAATGCTTGAAAAGAGCGAAATTCATTACACGGATACCTACCTTTTGGTGACTCTAGATGCCCTGTTTTAGTGCGATAAACATCAGTGGTTAGCCCACAATGCATTAGGAAACCTAAGCTGCCTTTCAGTGAATAGCTTTTTACAATCAACATATCATTTATGCAGCATCCTTTCACTGTGCGGACACATCACCCTCCATTAAACTCAGTGCAGTTGAATATAGCCTTAGAGCCCGCCGTAGCATGCTATAACGGCCATCAAAGCCCTGCCACTGTGTTTTCGGCAAGGGTCTTTAAAAAAGGAGTGGGTCTTTAATGGCCAATATAGCCCAGCAATGGTGGGTTATAAGTCTTTTAGAACATTCCGCAAGTTCACGCTATATATAAAACTCCATAAAATAAATAAATAAAATAAACTAGAGGGCAAAATATCCTAACAAATAAAACAAAGGCGTCAGTGAGCCCGAGAGGATTTAAATTCCCTCAGGCTCCGTGAGGCCTTTGTTCACAGCAACAGGTGTGAACGACACCTTTGGAATGTTGGAGCTCTGGGCTTCTACCATCCATTAGAAGCCCGGCGCACTCCATTGTCTTCAATGGAGCTCTCAGCATTCCAATGTTCTAATACAGATTATATTGGTAAGGGTTTCAAATTGAGTGGTAATGGAGAACCGTGTGATTCATAGGAGTCCTTAATTGAGAATGGCCAAGAGTGAGACATTGATGGGAGAGTGGAGAGCGTTACCCAGGGGCGTAACACAGGCCCCCTCAGCCCTCACGGTGCGGGGGGCCCCCAAACTCCAGGGGGCTCCCTAGCCACTGCACTCTGGCCAGAGAGATCCTGATTGAGCCCGGTGGGGGCCCCTCTACATACCTTGCAGGGAGGCCCCCTCAATTTTCTTTCCGCCAGTGGCCTTACCCTTTCAGTGAGAGAAAAAATGAGTAAGACCAAGGGGCTGCACAGCTGCCTCTGAAGTTAAAGTATTATCCAAAGAGTGAGTCTGCGTCCCAAAGAGTAAGAACCTCAAACGTTGTAAGCGACTATGCACCAAGCAGCTAGACTCAAATCCAATGAGAAACACTATGCATGATGATGTGGGTCACACTGAAAAAGTGAAAGTCTGCTGCAAGACATACAACTCATACAGAGTGACTGACTTGTGTGCGCAAGGAAGTGAAACTTACAACCAGCAAGTGAGACTGTATGCCAAGGAGTGAGACTGATACCCGCTGAGAGAGGCTGCTCATTGTCATGTGTGGCTCACACCCATAAGTGACAATGTACTCCAAGATATAATAAATATAGACATTACTGAGTGACGTTTGTGCTTTAATAAGTGAAACTTACAACCGGTGTGTGAGGACATACTCTAAGGCATAGGTCTCACACCCAATGAAAGAGACTGTGCAGGTGTGAGAATTGCACACCAAACAACAACTTTGAGTGGATCTTGCTCCCAATGAGTGAGACTGTGCTACACCAACTGAGATGTACTGCGATGAGACCTGCTTCAAAGTGTGCCACTCTGAGAGAGGTTGTTTTTCTCCTCTGCTCTCTCTCTACTCTTTTCCTTTTTCTATGCACAATCTCTGTCAGCTATGCTCCATGAACTTTGCGATGCTCAGTGCCTGCAGATTATGCCCATGGAACACTTATGCGCACAGTGGAGACAAGGATTCTCCATTTTGGATTTTTATGGAACTCAGGGCAACTTTAATGCCACAAAGCCGGTGCTTAATTTAAGCCGGTGGTTTCCAGTTCTCGGCACCGGTACTTAATTGGCAGCACTGACAGCACTTATGACAGTCTGCCACATGGTGTGCTGTTTGTCTGAAGTAGAGTGAGCATAACAACAGTTGTTTAATGATTCAATATAAGTTAAAAGTGACTATTGCCTGCCTTCCATGCTAACATTATAGCTTTGGGGACCTGGAATATTCTCACTTGTCACACTTGTAGGCGTGTGATGGTTAGTAGCTGGTTTTGTACTGCCGTTGGCAGCCCTTGCATTGGCGATGGGGTGGTGTAGGCTACAGTGGTCTTCTGATGAGGGCCCTGGCACTTAATAGTTTACAAATTAAGCACTGCACGAAGCAGGTGTCCAGAAAATTAAAATGCCACTGCGCAGAAAAACACAGCATGGGAAGCTTGGGCATTTTACTGGGATTAGCTAGATCTCACCCCCTATTGCTAGCTGATTTATCCTTTAAAATACCCTCCCTGACCCACTCCAAGGAGACAGTCTGCTTGGGCATGGAGAGGTGAGAAGATCTGCAGCCGGGTGGTTGTATTTCACAATAAAGCGGTTGAAATATCAACTTACAGTTATATCGTGCCCATAAAATCGACTACCAAAATATCATCAAAGTGAGTGTAAATTTGCTATTCTTAGTTCCACCCAGGCCATGATTTCCTCTTTTCAGATCCATAGATCGATATTACAATCACTGTTGTGTGGTACAACCCCACACTTGTGTATTTTTCTTTTAAATATATTTTTTATTGAGTTTACTTTTTAATTTCAACTGATAACCGTGTGTATTGCATCAAGTCTACGAGCACCAACAATCTCTGGTTTTTCAATATTTAAAATAAAGGAATATAGAGGAGAACATCATACTACTTATATGTTTCAGCAATAATTCTGTCAAAGGTGGGGGTTAGTTCAATATGGCAATGGCTATGTTTCAGCGTCTGATAGCTAATCAGACATAAGACATTTTACTCATAAAACTTAATAACAACTAGAGCGTCCTCTGATAGAGGGCAGGCTATGCATGTACTGGTCGAATTATTCTGACGACAGGCAGGTTGTACATACATGCGGCATGGGTCAATGATCTTGTGGGGGCTAAATAGGGGTCACAGAGAGAGGTTGTTAGTTTTCGTCCTTGAATAAGACACTGAGTTGGATTGTTTTTATTTATGGCCGTGGTGTGGTTTGTAGTGTTGCAAGGGGATAGTCTCCCTCGTCTATGCATCTTGCTTCCCATTCCCGTAGTACTTCCGACCATAAGTCCGCTATAGGGCGGAGTCTTACCTCTCTTTTGTCTTCCTCTATTAATGCCTTTTCCTCTGCCCGAGCCCAAACTGCGAGATCCTCTTCCCAGTGCGAGATACTAGGACCTGTGGGGGATTTCCATCTTAATGCTATTTTTCTTATAGCCAAAACCAAGGCTAAATCTGTGAATCGGTTTCCTACTGTTTTTGGTTTTTGGCCTAGGAAACAAACCCAGCAGGCATGCTTCCATCGTGTAGGGGATGGTGCATGCAAGTATCTTATGCAATGCCTGAAGGATATGGTGCCAGTATGCAGACAAGGATGGGCAATTCCATACCATGTGTTTGAAGTCAGCGTCTAGCTGTGCACAGCACAGGCATTGTTTAGCAGTGCCACCCCACATCATGTTAAGTGTATGTGGTGTGAGATAAGTCATATGCAGGATATTGAATTGGGCGTATTTAAAGCTAGAGATTGTCTTGGGTGATCGCAGTTTATTTTTCCAATCTTATGTTATGTTATGTTATGTTAATTTAATTTCTTGAGCGTACGGTTACCCGAGGGTGTTCTGGCGCTGGCTACTGTCTTTCGATTTTCAGATTGTGTATTGGACTATGTGGCAAACAGCCAGGTTTTCAGCCCCTTCCTTTCTACCTCAGAAATAGTGCGGTCTATGAGTATCTCCCACTTCTGTTGTAGCATTGGCATTTGATTATCTTCCATTTCTCTCAAGGGCCAGTACAACCATTAAATTAGGTGTCTTGCCGATCCCAGTGAGATCATGGCCTGCAGGAGCACATGTGTGTTTGGCTCAAGAGTGCCTGCTCCCCACAAAGACTGGAAGGTTTTCTGCATCCTGTGTTAGTTCAAAAAATGCCCAGGAGGCAATTCATATTAGGAGATTAAGTCCGTTGGAGGAATCATTGCACCCTCCAGATAGCAGTCCCCTGTTCTCAACAAGCCCACATTTCCCTAAGCTCACATTTGCCTCGTTGTGGCACCTCCTCTAAGCAAACCCACCAGGGGGAGGTCCGGTGAGTACACCGGGATTTCTGGTGTCTGCATAATGCTTCTGCGCCAGCAGTTCAAGGCCACCGAAAACAGGGTGCCCTGGGACTGGGCTCGTTCCCAGGAAGGAGTAGCCCAGCCAGTACTTTCCCTTTTAGGTCTGTGCAGGGTGAGATATCCAACGTCTCCACCCCAATCCTCTCCAGCCACTGGGCCAGCCACTACAAGCCAGATAGTAGGACTCAAAGTCTGGGACTACCAGTCCCCAACTCTGTGGTAATCTCCGGGCAATAGCCAATGACACTGTGTAACGCCCCAATCCCAGATCAAGTCCCTCAGAGGCATCATAACCATTTTAGAAAGCGCCACCCTTGCCATGGTGGGGAGCCTGAGGGAGCGCCAGAATGCCACCGCTGATTTAGTGAACCGAGAGCTGGAGTCAAGTTGCCCGCTAGGAGGTCTCTCTGTTCATAGAATATTTGAAGCCCTAGATATCTAAAGGACCGGCGGGACCAATTAGTACAATTGCAACAGTTTACCTTCAGACTGGTTAGTGTAGTATAGTCATTTAGAGTGTCCATTGCATCTCTTATCCCACCATCTCCATTCTTCAGATAAAGGAATTCTCTCACGTCTAACGTCTAATGTCAAACCCAGTCGACCACTTTCTTCTCTAAACTGCACCGCTAATGGCTCCATAGCCAGAGCAAACAAAAGAGGTGAAAGGGGACATCCCTGCCTAGTTCATCTGTGTATCTCATAGGAGCTTGAAATTATACTGCCTGCCTTAACTCTAGCTCAGGGAGAAGTGTAGAGTAGCTTGACCCATTCAATCCATCCTTCGCCAAGCCCCATAGCATGCATTACCATCAATAGGAAATCCCACCTCAAGGAATCAAAAGCTTTTTCAAGATCTACCGCCATGACCACTGCGTCCGGATAGTTCTGGAGGTCCCTATGGAACATTGCGTAGCATAACCATCTAAGGCTGCCCGACGTGGATATGGTTGGGAAAAACCCATTCTGATCTGGGTGGACTAATGTGCGCATGTAAGGAAGCAGTCTGCTGGCTAGTATTTTACTTAAGATTTTGAAGTCCATATTTAATATGGACAATGGCCTGAATTCTGTGGAATATGGGGTTTCCAATTCCGTCTTAGGTATGGGCACCACTAGGTCCTCTCTGGTTGTTGTTGGCAAGTGGCCACAACCCAATGAGTCAACATATAGCCTCTCAAGGTGAGGTGCCAACTGAGCACTGTAAATTACATAGAATTCAGCTAGGAGGCCGTCTGGACATAGGGTTTTCCCTTTCACCATGTCCTTAATCGCAGCTCTGATTTCTTGTACACCTATAGCGTCTCCTAGGTCTCTCTGGGCCTCAATGTCAATTTTCTGTAGTTGGATTCTGTCCAGGTAGGTCTGGATGTGAGTCTCTGGCATGTCCGAGAATTCGTATAGAGATTTATAATATCGTGAAAAGCAGTTATTGATTATTTTAAGAGAGTAGGTCGTATTTCCAGCTCTGATTTGCACCTGGTTATAGGGGATCCCCTATTTTCAGGCTGAATCAGCCACGCAAGCAGTCACCTGATTTCCCGCCTTCAGTATGCTGTGTCTTCTGGTAATATTTGTGATCTAAGGTTCGCAGTCTATCTAGTGTTTTATTATATGTGCTCTTGGCTCTGGACAGTTGTGTATGAGTGTCTATCTGGGCCCCCAATTTGAGTTCAAGCACGTGTATCTCTGTTTCGTGCTTCTGAAGTTCTCTCGTCTTCTCCCTCCTAGCTCCCACCGTCTTTCCCATACAGTGCCCCCTACTGACCGCCTGGAAGGAGTCCCACTTTACCAGGGAGGAGCTGGCCGTTCCCTGGTTATTTAAGAAGTAGTTGGTGATGAGGCATGCAGTCATTGCTGGAAGCATGCGTCTTCCAACATGGTAGCGTCTAGTCGCCAGGTGGGGATAGCTGTCACTTCGGGCGCAATAGAGAGAGTCAGGAGTAGGGGACTATGGTAGGACAATTTGCATCCTAAATATTCAGAGTCAACCATTTACGTGCTAATGTGGGTTGAGCAAAGAAACATATCTAATCTGATATGTAAATGATATAGGGGGAAATAAAATGAGTAGTCCCTGACCGGGTCATGCTGCAGTCGCCATATATCCACTAAGTCCCAGTGTTCTATCCAGGCTCGGAGAGCTTTCGCATTGGAATTGTCTAGTGCACCATGTAGTGGTGGGGTGGATTTATCAATGGTGATATCCGCCACAGAGTTGTAATCCTTACCTCGCTCCTCTTCCACGAGCCGAGTGGTCGCTCCCAGTGCCCCTGCTGAGACCTGGTATCGTAGCGCTGCCTTGCCTTATAAGCTGCTTTTCACCTGCCTGCCTGTGCCTAGCTAGCGCTAAATATCTTTGACGCTGTATTTCATAAGACGACTGTGCTGTGTTTAACGTGATTTGCGCATTAACCTCCAGCGCTCCGCTCATTGCCTGCAAAGTTGCTTTTTGTCTTGCCTGTTTGTGCCCAGTTGCCATTGGACTCATTGGCGCTGTGTTGTGAACGTTTCTGCTTTTTTATCGTGGTTTGCGCGTTGTCCTCCAGCGCTCCGCTCTGTTCCCCCCCTCCGCCTCCATTTTGTTTGTTGTGGTCGTCGTCCTCGTGTGCCCGCCCCGCCTCCCAGCTGAGACGCCCTCCCACTAACTAGAAGTAGCGCTCCTAACCCTTTACTCACCGTGACTCGCTCCTCTTCCACGAGCCGAGTGGTCGCTCCCAGTGCCCCTGCTGAGACCTGGTATCGTAGCGCTGCCTTGCCTTATAAGCTGCTTTTCACCTGCCTGCCTGTGCCTAGCTAGCGCTAAATATCTTTGACGCTGTATTTCATAAGACTGTGCTGTGTTTAACGTGATTTGCGCATTAACCTCCAGCGCTCCGCTCATTGCCTGCAAAGTTGCTTTTTGTCTTGCCTGTTTGTGCCCAGTTGCCATTGGACTCATTGGCGCTGTGTTGTGAACGTTTCTGCTTTTTTATCGTGGTTTGCGCGTTGTCCTCCAGCGCTCCGCTCTGTTCCCCCCCTCCGCCTCCATTTTGTTTGTTGTGGTCGTCGTCCTCGTGTGCCCGCCCCGCCTCCCAGCTGAGACGCCCTCGCCCCTCCCCCTCCACTATCCATATATGACAGTAGTTCCCGCGCGCAGCGTTCATGCGCAGCGACCGCGCCCCAGTCGCGCCGAAGGTGCGCCAAAGGTAAGCCCGTCTACGCCCGTCCGCGCCTGGACCCGCCCAGCGCCAGACCCCCTGTCCCCCGTCCCTCCCAGCCCCCCCGCATTACCTACGATGCCGCAACCCTCCTAGCCCTTAACCCCAGTCGCGCTCCCAACTGCGTCCAAGCCGCCCCTGGACAAACCCATGGACCTTTCTGCTGCTTCTCCTGCAAATTCAGCGGCACCGACAACATCTCCGCCACGACCACACCACAGATTCCCGACCCCAACCACCTACAATGCATCCTTCTCAACACCCGATCAGTCCACAGGCACGCTATTGACCTATGGAATCTACTAGACACCATTTCTCCGGACATCGCCTTCCTTACTGAAACATGGATGAACGCTTCCTCAGCCCCAGACATCACCATTGCCATCCCGGAAGGCTATAAGATCACTCGCAAAGACCGTACCGGCCACACAGGAGGAGGAATTGCCATCGTCCATAAGAATTCCATCCGAATCTCAACCAGCTCTGACGCCAACCTCGCCAACTCCGAACACCTTCACTTCCAGATCCACATCGACCCCAAGACCACACTCAGAGGCACCCTCCTCTACAGACCACCAGGACCCCGCGCAAAATTTAGTGAAGACATCACGGACTTCATCACTCCTCACGCGCTCCCCTCCAAAGACTACATCCTCCTGGGAGACCTCAACTTTCACCTCGAAAAGATCAACGACCACAACACCACCACCCTCGTGGACAACCTCGCCAACCTCGGACTTAAACAACTAGTCACTTCCCCCACCCATATCGCAGGTCACACACTCGACCCCATCTTCACATCCAGCAACCATGTCTCCTTCATCCACACTACGGACCTCCTCTGGACCGACCACAGCTGCGTTCACTTCACCTACAACAAGCCGAAAACCATCAACCACTCCCAACCTACCCTGCAAAGAAACTGGAACAAAATCACCACGGACCAAATCTCCGCATCGCTCCTTCGAAACTCCCCAGCCCTCTCTTCTAACGCCAATGAAGCCGCCGCCAACCTCACCCTATGGTTATCCAACACCGCCGACACCTTAGCACCACTGAAAAAACGTCAAAGCAAACCTGGCAGCAAGAAAGCCTCATGGTTCAACGATGATCTCAAGAAGTCCAAGAAACTCTGCCGCTTCCTTGAAAAGGCCTGGAAAAAAGACCCAACCACCAGCACCAAGGACGCCTTCAAAAGCGCCACCCGCACTCACCACCAACTGATCCGAAAAGCCAAGAAAACAGCATTCAAGGACCGACTTGACAACAACGCCCACAACAGCAAGGAACTTTTCAACATCGTCAAGGAATTCTCCAATCCCTCGGCCAACTCCAACGACATCACCCCCTCTCAAACCCTCTGTGACTCCCTAGCCTCTTTTTTCCACAACAAGATTGCAGACATCCACAACAGCTTTGACAACCAACCCGGAAAACCACCCACCCCACCATCTGCTGACCATCTTCCCCCCGTGAACACCCTTAACGCCTGGAATACAATCTCCACTGAGGACACCATCCGCCTGATGAATTCCATCCACTCAGACCCATGCCCTCACCACATCTTCAACAAAGCAGACTCCATCATAGCACCGCACCTCCGAGACGTCATCAACTGCTCCTTCAACTCCGCTACCTTCCCAGAAGACGGGAAACACGCTGAACTCACCGCCCTTCTGAAAAAACCAACAGCGGACCCCACCGAACTCAAAAATTACCGCCCCATCTCGCTTCTTCCATTCCCGGCCAAAGTCATCGAGAAAGCCGTCAACAACCAGCTCGCCGCCTTCCTCGAAGCCAACAAATCCCTCGACCCCTCACAATCTGGATTCCGAGCAAAACACAGCACTGAGACCGCCCTCATCGCAGCAACAGACGACATTCGAACTCTACTGGACAATGGAGACACAGTCGCCCTCATCCTCCTCGACCTCTCAGCAGCATTCGATACAGTCTGCCACAGCACCCTTCTACAGCGCCTCAGAAACATCGGAATACAAGGAAAAGCACTTGAATGGATCACCTCCTTCCTCTCCGGAAGAACACAGAGAGTCCGCCTCCCACCATTCAAGTCCGAGGCCACTGAAGTCATCTGTGGCATACCACAAGGATCCTCACTCAGTCCCACCCTCTTCAACGTATACATGAGCCCCCTCGCGACCATCGCACGCCAACACCACCTCAACATCATCTCCTACGCGGATGACACCCAACTGATCCTATCACTCACCAAAGACCCCAACACCGCCAAAACTAACCTACACGAAGGAATGAAAGAAGTTGCCGAATGGATGAAACAAAGCCGTCTGAAACTGAACTCAGACAAAACAGAAGTCCTCATCTTAGGTACATCCCCCTCTGCTTGGGACGACTCCTGGTGGCCGGAAGCCCTCGGAAAAGCACCCATCCCGACAGACCACGCACGGAACCTTGGCGTCATCCTGGATTCTTCACTCTCAATGAACAGACAAGTCAACGCCGTATCCTCTTCCTGCTTCAACATTCTTCGCATGCTCAGAAAAACATTTCGCTGGATCCCCTCCGAAACAAGGAAAACAGTCACCCACGCTCTGGTCACGAGCTGACTGGACTACGGAAACACCCTCTACGCAGGTACCACCGCTAAACTCCAGAAGAAACTCCAACGAATCCAAAACGCATCTGCCAGGCTCATACTAGACATCCCACGCAACGAACACATCTCTGGTCACCTTAAAGACCTCCACTGGCTACCCATCAATAAGAGGATCACCTTCCGACTGCTTACCCACGCACACAAATCACTCTACGACATCGGACCAGATTGCCTTAACTCTCGACTGTCCTTCTACACCCCCTCCCGCCAACTACGTTCTTCCAGCCAAGCCCTCGCCACTGTACCTCGCATCAACAAGACCACCATGGGAGGCAGATCCTTTTCATACCTGGCTGCTAAAACATGGAACTCACTCCCCGCTTACCTTCGCCTCACCCAGAACCACCTAGCGTTCAGAAAGCAGCTTAAAACGTGGATATTTGACAAATAATCCTCCTCCCCTTCCTAAGCGCCTTGAAACCCTCTGGGTATGTAGTGCGCTATACAAATTTTATGACTTGACTTGACTTGACCTAATACTATGTCTTGAGTGGCTATTCCTGCAAGTGGGTTGGAGAGTTTGTGAAGAAACTGCTGTTGTTCTTGGTTAGGGGTGTAGATACTACCCACCGTTATCTCTTTGCCTAGTAACCTTCCCTTGATCCGCACAAAACGGGCCTTGGGGTCAATCAGGGTTTGTACTGCATCAAAGGAGGTTCCAGGGTGTACCCATACCAGCGCCCGCGGGAGAAAGCGGAGTACCTCGTAGCATACAAGTGGCCTCTCCACCGTCTTTGGGGTCAAGTTGGTTTCTCGGAGCATAAACATCTGTGCACCACTACGCCTAATATAGCTAAGTATGTTATGGCTTTTCCCTGGTGACCCCATGCCTCTAATATTCCAATATAGGAACTGTATCCCTCTCTGGCCTACATTTGTGCCTGCCATGTCCGGCTCTAACTACGCCTTGCCCCCTGGACGCTCATGTAAACGTTAGAAAACCCAACTCGTCAACCCAAGGATAACAGCACAACCGCTAGCCGACCAAACATACAAACAAATCAGTTTGTAAAGTTAGAATGTCGCCTTCAAACTGCTAGTCGTAGCATTTTGGTGGGGGGCGAGTTGTGAGTTGTGAGCTTAGGAGGAGTGAGTATACCTCGTCCTGGCTCCACCATGTGGCTTTACATCAAGCTGCATTTCTCGGACCCAAGCTCATGTCCATAGTCCGTGGCGCCCCCACAGCCCGACCAAGCCATGTTCACCTTTCTTTTGTGCAGAAAGCTCTTGAGTGTGAGGTACATGCCAGTTCAGGGGTTGCCCTAGAGATCCTCTTCAGCTAGCAATGTTGTCTGCAGATCATGGAGTGAGCTTTGGCAGGGGGGTCCCTTTTGAGGGAATCTCCACATTCAGATGATGCGTCGACGGATCCCGCTGATGCCTCCGATGGTTTATCCTGGTTCAGAGGCGAAATGATTTGGGCTACTGGTTGAAGCACAGCGTTACAAAACGGGGTGGTGATGGACGGAGCATCTGAACCAATCAAACACTCACACCCAGTCAACAGATCTGGGTTTAATCCATCACCGTTCTTTAGCCCACTCTGCCACCCCAGTTCAGACATGGCCATATGCAAATCAGTCTGACCCTGTGCCTCATGGGAACAGTCCAGCCCGAACTGCCAAGCCATGCCTTCCCTGGACCGGATTCAAGCTTCCTAGGACCGGTTTCTGGCATTAGAGCCGTCTTCAGCCAGGCTTTCTTGAATCCAGTGGGAAAGTGTTTTTTGCAACTGCTTGAAGCACTGCCTGCCTGTCCTGGTAGGTTTGCGAGGCTGTAGGTTTTAGTACTTGAGCTGTCTTCCGGTTGTGCTTTGGTCTTTTCATGCATGACTGTGGCCCCAAATTCGGTCGCAGGGGCCTCTGAGGCAATGGTGTGCCGGCTTTGTACGCCTCTGGCCAGATCCAGGCCTCCTAGGGGGAGTCGCTAAAGTTTGAGGCTCCATCTAACATGGTTTTCAGCCTGGCTGGGAATATTAAGGAGTATTATATCCCTGCTTCTCTAAGGGCTGTTTTTTGTTTCAAGGAAGGATGCCCACTGGGCCTGCACTTTAGCGGTGAAATCTGGAAAGATTGATATTTTGCTGTTTTCAACCATTTTTTTTGTGTAAATATATTTTTATTGCAGATGATCTTTACACATTTACGCCGGTCATAAATTACACAATCGTCATTTGGATTCAACGACATAGAGAAATTCGGTGTACACAGCCATTTAGCCCACAACCCGGAGGACGGGCGGCAATAATCAGAATTGCAATATGTCTACGCACTTCTTTTTATCATTGCTACATCCGGCAATCAAGGATTCTGCATCTGCTTTTCTTTTCCTCCCGGTTCCCCAACGAAGCAACTATTCAATCCCTAGAATCCAACAGTAAGGTATCTACTTGGCCGTGCCTACTTACTCCCCCCTCTCCCTCGGTCCCTCAATTAAAGCTAAATGTTGGCTTTTGAGGTAATCCTGGTCAGCTGGGTACAAATCCGAAGAGGGCTTCCTTATCCAGTCCACTGTGTCCTTAGTGTATAGAGGAATAGAATTTGAAGTTTAAACCCCCTCCTCTCCCCCTCCCTCCCGGACTCCGCCATCGGTGCGTCGTTATTAGGATAGTCATTGTGGGTCTGGAACATTGGGACCATCAGATAGGCAAACATGCATGGAACCTGTTGTGGTACGGGTAAGCAGTCAGGTCATTACATCATTCTTCTGAGTCGCTCCTTGTGTCATAATCACGTAACGCTTGTACCAAGGCCTCCCACACCTGCGCAGACTCTAAAGCTTTAACATTCTGCTGTGGCCGCGCTAGTTGAAAACTAAGAGTGCTCTCCCCCCAGCCCATTTAAGGAATATGTTGACCCACTTAGCATCTTCTGGACCCGTTCGTGCCTTCCAGTTCCGCGTGATTTCGCGTTTCGCTAGGATAAGTCCCATATCTATAAATTTGCTAGTGACTTTGTTTTTGGGGGTGTGTGGGAACCAGTGGAGAACCCCAACCGCCATGTCAAACTGTAGTGCCCACTCTGTCACTCCATTAAGAGTATCTCCCACCGAATTCCAGTAGAGGGTCAAACTAGGGCAGGTCCACAACATGTGGCCAAGCTCCACTCCAGTAGCCTGGCATCTAGGGCAAGCTGCGGTGTCTATGGCAAAGTATTTTTGTATCTTGCGTCAAGTACGCTCGGTGCAAAATATAGAAGTGTACTAATTGGAACCGCGCATTGCGCGTGCTCTTCCAGGCCCGGCGCATCAGCTGAGCCCATGTTGTTTCAGGGATTTCCTTTCCTATATCCGCTTCCCATTTACCTCTAAGCGCCTCCAGCGGAGGAAGTCCCTAATTAAGCATTCTGGTGTACAGGCATGTGACTGCTTTAACCGTCCCAGCCGCCATCATAGTATATTGGCATGCCATTGTTGTCTTTGGTTCTTCAAGCCCCCCCTTCCAGTGTGCGTGTATTGCCCGCGTGATCGCCGCGTGCAGTAGGAAGTCGCCTCTAGGAATGTCAAAGTGATCTAAGAGCGCTGGAAATAATAGTAACATCCTGTCTTCATAAAGGTCACCCAGGACTTGGATCCCTGCATCCTCCCAGTTCTGCAGTTGAGACCAGTCTCCACCATGCGGTAATGCTGTGAGCATCCCCAGAGGAATCTTAGGGGCGTAAGGGTGGTTCACCCCTGCTTTACGCTGTGTTCGGTTCCAGCATAGCCTAAGTGTACGTTCCTCTTGCGTGAGGTCCTTGAGAGCTAATGTCTGCTGCATTGCTATGTAGGAGAGCACATGTCTAGGTATTCCCAGGCCCCGTGTTTCCTCAGGACCCCGAAACTCTCGCGCTATTTCTTGAGTGTATGTCTGTAACTGCGCTGCCTGGTAATACGCTTCAAAGTCGGGTACCGCCAGCCCCCTTCTGGTTTAGGTCTCATCAGAGTTGCAAGTGCCACTCTGCGTCGGCCCGTTCCCCAGAGAAAGGACATTGATCAATGATTTCAGGTGTCGAAACACAGTAGGAGGAATCCAAATCGGGAGCGTCATAAAATAGTATAGCAGGCGAGGTAACGCCTCCATCTTGAGCAGTGCTATACGACCCGCTACCGACAGTGGGAGGGTGGTCCAAAAGGTCATACTACCTTTGAGCGCTCTGATGCTGCGAGAGATGTTACCCTCTAAAACGTCAGCTGGGGTGTGATAAATATAGCCCCCTAAATATTTCAGACAGTTGGGTTCCCACCTGATCGCCCTGGCCATAGTGGGCTGGGCTTCACCCTTGCGCATTGGGAATAAGCACGTCTTAGACCAGTTCACCCGTAGGCCCGATATTTCACCGAAGGTGGTCAGTACGGTGTCAGCTCTCCTCAGAGCTCCGTCTGCGTCTTCTAGGAAGAGCAACCGGTCATCCGCGTATAGGGAGATGAACTGTTGCCCCGACAAAGATCGTAACCCTTTATAATGGGCTCCCATACGAATCGTCATTGCTAGGGGTTCCACTGCCAGTGCAAAGAGCAACGGGGATAGTGAACAACCCTGCCTTGTACCCCTTTCCACCGGGTTTTGCAGGGATATCAGCCCTCCCGATCCCACTCGCGCCAATGCTGATGCAAATAGCACAGAGGTCCACTGTAGATATCCCTCACCCACCCCATAACACCTAAGTGCCCTGTGGAGGTACTCCCACTCCAGGCTATCGAACGCCTTTTCCAAGTCGACCGACAGTATCATGGGGTGGGGGGCCTCCCCATGGTCCTCCTCTAACAAGCGAATCAGACGGCGAATGTTCATAGTGGTGTTGCGCTTGGGTATGAAGCCCGCTTGATCCCCATGAACCAGCATGGGCATGTGCTCCAACAGTCTGGATGCTAGAATGCTGCTTAAAATGTTATAATCTGTTGTGAGCATCGATAACGGTCTGTAGGACGCCGTGTCATTGCTCTCTTTATCGGGTTTGAGCAGGGGGACCATCAACGCCTCGCGCATAGTGCGCGGTAGGCAACCCAGTTGTCTCGCCTCTTTATATATTATCGTAAGTCGAGGGGCCAACAAGTCTATGTATTTAGCGTAACATTCAATGGGTAGTCCGTCCAGCCCTGGGGTTTTATTGCGTGCTATCCGTTTTATGGCGCCATGGATTTCCCCTATTTCGATGTCCTCGCCCAAGTCCTGCGCTTGCTCGGGTTCCAACTGCGGGAAAGGGAGTCCTTCTAAGAAGTTATCTATGGCCGAAGTACCAGCTGTTAATCTACTCTGATATAGAGTTGCATAGTAACTTGAAAAACTGTGAAGAATTTCAGGTTGGGTATATACTTCGACGCCCTCAGATGTGCACATCGAGACTGTGGGCGAGCTACATTTCATGGGGTTGGCCAGCCAGGCCAGTAAGGCTCCCGATGTATCTCCCTCCGCAAGGGACCTGGTGACATAAGTCTTATGGTTGAAACTGAGCAGCCTTTCCACTTCAACTGCCACCGCTTCTTTCGCTGCTGTGCACTGTTGTTGAAGCTCAGGGTGTCCAGGCCTCAAGATCTCCGCCTCTCGGAGTTTTTTATCTGCTTTGCTGAGGTCGTCTAACAGCACTCTACGCATCCCTACTTTTTTGGCTATACAATATCCTCTTACTACTACTTTAAAGGCATCCCATTCCGTCGCTCTCTCCCTAGCCGTGCCCTCATTCTCTGCAAAGTAATTAGTGATCCTCACCCCCAGATCCTTGTGAAACAGTGGATCCTCTAGCATTTCGGGGCGTAATCTCCAGGTAGGAACTCAGGAGGCACCCGCAAACCATCGCACCTCGACCAGTAGAGGATTGTGATCTGAGATCGTCCTCGTCAGATATTCAGTGTTGGTAATTATGGTTGTCAGCGTTGTAGAGCACAAGAGCGCATCTAACCTCACATGAAGCTCGTGCATTCCCGAGAGGTAGGAGTAATCTCGGGTATTCGGGTGTTGGGCTCGCCAAATGTCAGTCAGGCCCCACTTTGTTTGCCATTCCAGTCTGCCCTTAGCTATTCGGTGTGTTGGGGAGTCTGCCAACAGGGGTGTGTGATCTATCCAGGGTGATATCTGCCACTGAATTAAAGTCGCCACCCATCAGTAGTGGCCCCACTAGGTAGTGGGCCAGAGAGCCCGACAGTGTCGCGAAAAAGGTCAACTGGTCCACGTTAGGTGCGTAGATGCTGCAAATGTTTATTTCCCTGCCTCCCAGTTTCCCGGCTATGGCCACAAACCGCCCCTCAGGGTCCACTATGTGTCTAGTCACCTGAAACGGTACTCCAGCTCTAATCCAAATCAGCGCTCCCCTAGCATAAGCTGAATATGTAGTGTTGTAAACTTGTCCTCTCCATCTGCATTGTAATGCTAGCCCTTCCGTCTTTGTAAAATGTGTTTCCTGTAGTAACGCTATCTGGACTCCCCTGCGTACAAAGTAGGCATGCACTTTGTGTTGTCTTGTCATAGTGTGTAGTCCCCGCACATTCCAGGTAATGCATTTAAAGTTAGATACTTCACCCATTGTCCCACAATGCCCTGCGCTCCCTCCTCGACTCAAATTCCACTTGGTTTAAATATGTAAAACCCTTTGCACCAATGGCGTGCCCACCCTCTAACAAAACAACATTTTCAAATCCCCCCACCCCCCTAGAACAGGACCCAAAGATCGCAATCTAGTTCCCATCCAAACTCACCCAAAAACAATCAAGTAAACCCAACGGTAGTTACTGCAGGTGTGCCTTAGGGGCAATGTGGGGGGTCTGGCGCCGACGGGAAGCCTCCCTCTGCTCAAACCTCCTGTGTGCGATCGAGCTCTGATAACTTATGGTCAGCGCGATGCTTCACCCTCCACCCAACTATTAGCAGGTCAACTATCCCCTCACGTGACACACAGCAAGTCTCCCGCAAAAGTCTCTCTCTATGGATATAACAGCTCCCCAAGAGTCTTCATTGTCCATCTATCAATCCTTCAGCCGTCTCCGGAGTGATCGTGGGCAAAGGCACACTGTCAGTTTCGGAGTACTCCGTGTCCGAGCGGTCATCACCTCTGCCTGACTCTGTGCCCTCCGTCAAGGGCGTCTCTTGTGATCCCGATATGCTGGACACCACCTCCAACACTCCTCGCCTCTCCGCCGCTGTCTCCAGTACCGAAGGTCGCCCAGCCCCTCTGCGTCCATTGCGTATCCATCTGGACTTCTGCCTTGGTCGTTCTTCAGTGACTTTTGGAAACAGCGAGCCTTTCCGGCTCTGTACAGTTCCAGCCAGCTACAGGTTTCGTCTGGTGTGTTAAAGAATTATGTGGTGCCATCCACTATTATTCGGAGTTTTGCTGGGAACAATAAGGAGTACTGTATACTCTCGCTCCTCAATTCACGTTTAATCACCAAGAAAGAGGCTCTTTTGCGTTGCGTGTCATAAGTGTAATCTGGGAAGATGTTGACCTTACTGTTTTCCAGCTCGAAGGGACTGTTCAACCGGGCATTATGCAACAGCAGATCTCGGTCCTGGTAGTGTAGCAGGCTCGCAACCACTGGGCGAGGGGTGCGGCCCTGCTTCCACGGCCTAGACGGGACCCTATGTGCTCGTTCCAATGTGTAAAAAGAGGACAGACCTTCTGGCGCCACCACCGTCTGAAGCCACTCCTCTGAATAGCGGACCATATCTCCCCCTTCAATTTTTTCTGGTAGCCCCACTATTCAGATATTGTTCCGGCGATTGCGCCCTTCAGCGTCCTTTGCTCTTTTCTCCAGAGCGTCTATTCGGGCCAGAACATACGTCATAGTGGCCGAGAGTGACTTTTGCGCCGGCTCCAGGGTGTGAACCGCACTTTTGACCTCCTTGACTTTATCAGAAAGCTTGCTATGATCAGCCCTGAGCAATCCGAGACCCGTTGCAACTTGCGCTATGTCTTGTTGAAGAGCCGCTCGCGTATCCGTTATCACCGTCAAGATCTTGTCCAGCTGGTGCTGGAGGTGCAGGTCTCTAGGTTTCTCGTGGTCTGGTTGTTCTCCTTTGTCCGGCATCTCCACATCTGACGTAGATTGAGTGCTGCCCTTGGCGCCTTTCGGTTTCCCCATCTCGGTCGTGTCGCCCAGCGTTGCTCACGGCCGGAAAAGGGGAGAGCCACCCAACAGCAGGTGTACTCCAGCGGGTCTCTCCTCGGATAACAGGCCTCCTCTCTCCGATATGGGCACCTCCGATCGTACCCTGCTCGAGCTCCAAAGATCAACCACAGGGGCTCCCCTGCCCATTCATCCACGCCGTTGAGCAAGAGCGCCGGGTCGGGGCAGTAGTAATCAAAGTCCCCAATGAGCGGGGGATCACCGCCCAGGGCGGCTGGTCCGTCAGCAGTAGCGTCTGCACTAGGCTCCACAGCGGGCATCAACATGCCATATCCCTCGCACCAGTCGCCCCCACCTCGGGCAATGCCGCCAGCAAGCTAGTCAAAGGTCCACTTCAGTTCCGTATGGTTCAGTCATTGGTTAGGGGCCTGTGCAGTGCCACCAGCGACGTCAAATACAGTTCAATAATGTGTTTTTGAGGCCGTCTCCTCCGCCCCACATCGCGCCCGATCCCCGGCACTTTCCGCCGACCTCCTGGGCCTTAATAAGGCACTGGGCGCCGATCGCTCGTCTCCGCCATTTTGCTCCGCTCGCGGCCCCCAGTTCAATATGTGTTGGTAGGCGGCAGAGCCTCACCAGCTCCCACACACTTCTCCAGGCTCTATTATAGGAGGGGTGGGGGGGTCCCAACCGTCAACTGTCTGTACGGCGGGGGTGCCTGGCCCCGACCTCAGAGCCCACAGCAGCAGCTCTCTGCCATGGTCGCCACGCTGGTCGTCTCCCCGGGGACCTCAAGCCAGCTCACTAAAGTTCCACCCCGTTCGAGCTGCCCTGGAGGTCGGACCGTTCCGTCCAAGTGCTTTTCCGGGGGGGGCGCACTCACCAGCGTGTCTCGGAGGTGCAGGCCAGCTTCACAATTCCCCAGCGATTCGCCCTTTTGGGGCCAGGGCCCGATGTGCAGCCAGTGCGAGTCGCGCGGCGGGCATGTACGAGAGCCGCCGCGCGAAAGTCACCGATCCTCCCCCTGTCGTCCGGGCAGCCGTCGCACTCCGCTTCAGTGGGCTGGGGGGTCCGGCGCAAGGCTCAGGCTCTAATGATCTGCTGGGCACTTGTAGAGACTCGGCGCCGCCCGGCCGCCATTTTGATCTCAGCACCGTCTTGGAGCCTCGGATCCCGCTCGGCTTCTCTCCCTGTCCTCAGGTCTCGCCAGGGAAGCCTACTGCCTGCCGCTAGTTGCGTGTCCCTTCCCACTCGATCTCCTGTCGGTCAGGGATCGGCAGCCGCCTTATTTTCAGGATAAATGTTGGCTCGATCGCGGAGCCGAGCTCTCAGGCGACCTCCGCCATCGGCGTCCAAACCACGCCACTTTGCTGTTTTCAATCATGTACTGGCCATGTGTTTGAGAGTGCCGTAGGATTTTGTCTCGATCTCTGAAATGGAGGAGTCTGGCCATTAGAGGTCAAGGAGGTCCCCCTGCGGCCGGTGGGCGGGCCGGCACCCTGTGAGCCCTATCCAGAGCAAAGAATTGAGAAAAAAGGTCCGGAGCAATGACGGAGAGCAGCCATTTTTCCAGAATTTCTACCATATTGGGCCCTGCTGTCCGTTCCGGTATTCCAACAAGTCTGACATTGTTTCAGCGGTTGCGGCCTTCTGCATCTTCCGCCCGCCGTTCGAGGGTTGCCACTCTAGTAGAGAGTTCATCAAGCCTGGCAGCATGTGACATTTGTTCCGGTTGTAGTTTGCTTAGCTCGGACCCTGTCTGAAAGATTCCAATGCTCTGCTTGCAATAGTCCCAGGCCCACGGAGACCGCCCGATGTCATGCTGTAGTGCACTTTTGGCGCAGCTATGGCAGCCAGCACCCTATCCTGGTGCAAGTGCAGGGAGTCATCTTCACTGGGGTCTCACCACCCCCCCCTTTCTTGTGCTGCAGGCCAGGGTTCTCTAGTGGCTGGCTGAGTGCCCCCCGTTTTCTGCTTCTGTTTAGGCATCTCTCTCCTGGATAATCCCCTTGCACCAGGTATTGTGGCCTGGGCAGCAGTGAGGGGAACGGGTCTCGAGATCTAGGAGTTTGCCTCCAAGCTATCAATAAGAAAGGATTTCCCTTGGACTGACTACCCAACTATGATCAACATTCAACCATCTGTCATGCAAACCTCCTTCTAAATTATATACTAACAACAACCCCTGGTATAATTATAGAAATTCACAAATTTGTAAAAATCACACGATTTTTTATTAAATGTACATTGATATCGGCCAATAGTTCAATTCTTAAAAATAACAGAAAAACACTGTTACCAAATCATAAAAACAATTCATATAACAAATTAATTAAAAACATTAAGAGACAACATGTGACATATTAAAAATCATCAAAAAACTGTTGATTCGATAGAATCTATATTGTAGTTATGTCATATAGAACATCCTTTGACTCAATAGATCCTTGAATTTAACACCCCAGAAGCGTCAACGCATTTCGGTGTGCAAACAACTTTAGCACCACCTTCATCAGGACTTTTCAATAATTGTCTCTTTGTAAGAAGTAGCACAAAAAATCATGTGTGCCTTAAACATTTAGAATTAAAGGCAGAGCTTGATATCTGTTTAATTTTCACTTTATGCTCTTCTAGATAGGCGTTGAGTTTTCTAAATTAATGTCAATGTGTCATAATGGCCGAGATACCAGGCATATTGGAAATGGCCGAGCTGGACCACAACAAGATCTATCTTATCATGAGTACCTTAACGTTTTTCTTGCTAAAAGCATATTGTTTGTGTCCAAGGATAAAGTTACTTGCGATTGTTCTCAGGGTTTGTGAAATCTTCACATAGTTTTAGTGCAGAAAAAGGACGTCTTCTATTTAAAGTCCAGTATTGTTCATCACACTTATTTTAAAATCTCATTTTCAACCGATATCTCTTCGAGTTAACTGGGATCCGATGCCGCTCCGCAATTTGCACACGCAGCGCAACAGCGGTTGTCCCTTTTGGGCATCGTACCTTCAGGTTTCAGTGTCTACTTGTGATGCTATGAGGGGTATTCTGCCTTCGTGGTTTCTCTCTTGGCGGGGACTTCCCAGCACTGGTTTTCAGGGGCTATCGGATTACTAGCAGCCAGAGCAAGGCCTCCAGATATCTCTGATCACTGCATGGCAATATGTTCCACGCACCTTATAGCTTCTAGTGGTGCTTATGATCTCCCCCTGATTTTGGTGTGGGGTTGACACCAAACTAGTACCTTTGCTAGGGCCTGCAGAGATGCCCCACTGCTTCTGCTGTTCATGATATCCTCAGGACCTTTCTCTCCTGTTTCCAGTCTGTTAGTCTCTGCCGAGCTCTATGGTCTCTTTTTAGGATGGCGGTCAGCAGCCCTGGCCCACCTACGGCAGTATTCCAGCTTCGGAGAAACCAGACCAGGGAAGGAGCTGCACTGGGGGGTCCAGATCTAGGCACTATGCCTCTGTTGCATGACATTTATTGAGGTCATTCTAAAGGATCATGGCTCCTGGATCACTATTCCTCTCCCTTCTCGTTTCCTGTCCCACCAAGTCCCTGGCATCATCCAGTAACCCAGCGATCTACGCAGGCATTGAGACCTGGCCCTCAGTATCCTACCGCCGATGGAGCTGTGTGTCGGGGGTCACCCCCATCCTCGCCGCGTCCGGGACTTGACCTTGTCATTCCCTATTTGATTGTGGGGACCACAAATATCCGTCGCCTCCGCGCACTTGCGCGATTTCCCCAAGGCCTCTGTTCTCTGTCGCAGGCGCGATCTTCCCGACCGCGGCAGTCGAGCTCCTCATTGCGGGGTTGTTGCCAGAGGCAGAGCGCCCAAGCGCACCCCTGTTCCACAGGGGCAATGGCAGCCTGATTGCAGTTGCAGCATAATTACAGTCCGGCACCCCAGGGTCAGTGCACAGGGCACACCAGCGTTCCCAGGCCCTCACTGATTGGATTCCGTGCATTAATACCAGCTGGGGATTGGAGTCCTCTGCAACGCACAGCGCGCTCATTGATCCAGTCACACAGTGTTGTATAGCATTTTAGGACCGTAGTGTAACTTTCCTGGTTCATGCCCTTACATAGGTATAAATCACCATATCCTTATAATTTATTTCATGTTTTCTCCTGACACCGAGAATAACGTTTGAAATTAGCCCACAGCGTTCTATGAACTCTGAAATCGACCTTAGCTTTTTCAAAACAAAACTTCTAAGTTTGGTACTCTATTTCGCTACGATTTGATTTGACTTTTTTAAAAAATTGATTTTTTTTTGGGGGGGCACAAAGTAATCTGCTAAAAATAGAACTATTCTTAGAGAACAAGAATTCTTTGAATACTTCCTAGAAACAATATTGACTTTATCTACAAACCAAAACAGTATATATATGTATATATTTTGCTATGGGATGGTCTCGACCTTTTTTTTTCTGTAACTAAGAGCCATTTCATAAATGTAATTTTATGATTCATTCGGTTAGCATTGCCAATATCATATTATGTGCTTACAATGATATAATTTCCTTTTAATGCGTACTATGCAAATGCTCATTTTCTGTGTACAACCATTTTTCAAATGTATTTTTGGGTGGGATTGTAAACACATGCTTCAGATATGTTTTAGTGCTTACAAATTTAGTAATGTTGAACATTATAAAGTGGAGTGGGTGTTGTATAGCATTTTAGGACCCTAGTGTAACTTTCCTGGTTCATGCCCTTAAATAGGTATAAATCACCATATCCTTATATAGGCATTGGAATCATAACCATATTTAGACATAGCTCATGCAGTCCAAATACGGCATGGCTACTTCCACTAGTTCTGAAAATGCATAACGATTTCTTGGAAAACTCAGCTTCAGCAGTTAGGGACTTCCCCCTTGCATGAATATTGATTTGTCCAAGAACTCATGGAGTTTTCAAAGAATTGAGACTCTTTGATGACGTTATCATGTCCACCTTTACGTCAAACTCGGCACCTTCAAGGTATAACTATGCCCACACTTGCCTTAGCAAACACACGGTGGTTTGGAGCAGTTTGACTATCTACTTGCCCGACGCATCCTGCTACAGCAAGTGCAGAAGGAAGCCGACCTTCCAGCAGATGCACTGAGAGAGACGCTGTCTTTTCTCCTCCCGAGAAATCCAGCTTCGGTGTTTCCAAGCTACCCTTGCGGGTTGTTGGGAAATCGAGTCCAAAGACAGAGAGATACCAGACCTCCTTCATTCTAAACCAAGGTACGGAGCTGATTAGACCCTAAGAGAAATCATGGATCGATTCTTGGCAAAAAAGAATACTAAACTTATGCTACACCACACTTACTTCTTCCCTAGTACTAGACTTAGGTTAGGTACATCGGGGTAGGCGTATTTTAGAAGCACCAGTTGAGTACTTTTAGTCTTTATTTATTTATGGATGTATTTTATGACTTAGAAACCATACCATGCTTTTCCAATATTATTTCATAATACTATTCTTTCTGTACGCGTTATACTTTACAGCCAGTATTACGATTGTAGCAGTTCATTTCTTCTGCATGAGAAAGAAGACTGTTCAATAAATACTATTATTGAAAACGCCCGTCTCTCTATTTCTCTGCACCTCTGACGAAACGAAGCATGCACGATTGACTGAGTAAAATATCTATCTATTGTTTCCACGACTCTGAAGATCAGTTTTATCTTGGGGAAACAAAGTTGTCATGTTTATGCGGTTGTCAGAAACGAATCCCTTCTGGTCTATTTGAGAAAGTTTCTAGTGACCTATGAACTAGCTGGCCCTCACAATTAAGTCTAATATATTCGATAGAGACCTAGTAGACTCCAGTCCTACGTCACATCTATAGGATATATTATTCCAATGCGCAGAGCCTATTGGGAATATAGTAACTACACTACAACAGCCTTAGCAAGCACGCCGCTTACCTTTATCCGTGCGTGTCCTTGAGGTCTGCCCATCTGAATCCACTCTCAGCCTCCGCTGCTCTTTGGTTGATCGGTGTGTGATCGCAGTTCCTGCCTCCAGCACAATCAGCCCTGTTTCATAGTTGCAGCTCGGCAGGGTGGGGTACCCCACCTCACCTGGTTTCATCACTGCTTCGCCCATTGTGTACAGCCAGTGAGTAAGTTGGCCCTGTTCTCGACCCTGAGTCCAAACCAGAGGCGCACCTGGGCGGGCGATGTGCTCTTCCAGCCACCGGTCGTGGCCGATTCGGGATCTCACACTGCGTCTCGGGGCCTTTGCCTTTTCTCTCCATTTTCGAGCTAACTCCACCAAGCGCAGATCGTCGCTGCTCCCCCACACGGGGGATCTTTAAAGAGGCTTTTGTGCAAGAGATGCCATCGTGTGAAGCAGGATTATTTTTGGGCCAGGACAGAGCTCCACGCTCACACTTCCACCATGCTTGGTGTCTTGGCCTTGCCCCCCAACCCTACACTTGTGCATGAACAAATTCTTGCCTGCCTGCCTACCAGCTGGCTTGTGCTCTGCCAAAATGTCTACTTCCAGCAATGTGCTCCAGTCGTACTCTAGCTCTGTAGGTCAACCATTTACTATTGACCCACCGTTCGGCCATAGAAGTCTGCTTGCATTAGAGAGTGAAGACGGCCAGGAGACAGAGGAAGTCACTGCCTGCCTGAGAGAAACCCAACTGGCAAGTTAGTACTGGATGTTTCTTTTAGACCTGGAAGATGATTTCTTGGAATCACTCTGCAACTCATAGAAGTGGATTTGAGACTTTTGTTCTAGATATTACAGCTACGAGAATGTGTGGAAAACTTGTGGACTTTGTCAAAACCCCTGTTAAAGAAGCAGAGATAATATGTCTGCTCTTTAAAAAAAAAGAATTTAAGGGCTTCCACATTCCCGTAAATATTTTACAAACATGTACTTAATGTAGATTTTTGAAAAGCATAAAATAGTGCAAAACAAATGTTATAGAATTACGATAATATGGGCAATAAAATTGTGCATCATAGATTTAGCTGGTAAGAAGGAACAGAGCAAGCTTCAGCAGCCCATTCTAAGAAATTTGCTGTAAAGTTAGGGGCTATCACGAGACTACCCGTACATTCTTTCAAGTTTGTGTAGTGTCTTCCTAGCCGGGATACCCGTAAATTACTACGCCACACATGGAGCTTGGTATTACACGTCTTTATTCTTTTGCTTGTAACAGCAAACTCAACATTCTAAAGCAACCTTCACTGCAATATCCATCACATCATAGCTCTACGGAGTTCATCAGGAGCCAAAAGGATTTCATCATTGTTAACTCACAAGACACAACATCTCTCCCTCTGTTAAACAAAACCTTACCAATTTGACAAAATATATACACATATCTACATTTAAATCTTCTCAATTAATCTTTTTGGCACTGTAATTTTTTTACCTGAACGTGCCGTGTGACGTTGAGACCTGCCACCATCATGATCCAAGATATAGTGTGTTGGTGAAAAGGCAGCAGCACTGTCTGGTTCTTCAGAATCAATCCCCCCCTTCAGCATGAAGATCTGGTGAATGATGAATCAAATGCTGGAAGTGAGAAGAATCTCTAAAAATATACTTCCCAGTCTGTTGGGCTGTCACTGTGTGTCTTTTAGTCTAGACCACTTGAAAAGGTTCTGCATCAAAAGGAGCCTCAGATTTTCCTTTCCACATCTAATGTGTGAGCACTCGGTCTCCTTTCTGGATGACAATATTTTTCAATTGTCATCTTTTGCCAGTGTATGACTGCATGTTTTGTTATTGAACCAAGTCCCTTCTGTGAGTTGCATTTTCATCTCTTTCTCTCTGATTGGTCTTATGAGGTATGGTTGTCACTGCTCTCTCGAACATCTATGTCGCTGTGCTTTTATCGGTGGTTTAGTGAGGAGTTGAAGGTAAGCTCTCAATGTAGAGTTTAACACAGTTTCTAAATTGTGCTTATCAAGGGTAGCACGCTGCACAACTTGCTTCAGTGTGCTTTAAATTCATTCAACCAGTCTGTTGGCCTTCGGCCACGGAGGAGTGCTCTTTTGATGCTTTACATTCAGATGCTCTAAAAAAACTTTGAAGTGCCAACTAATAAAAGGCAGGCCATTGTCAGATTTTAGAATGGCTGCATCACACCGAGTCACAAAGATGACATCTTGTCTCTCAATAACTCGGTCCTGAGTGGTGAATGATAGACCCTCAGTTAATGGAAATCGCAAGTATTCGTTCACAATCATCTTCAGGTGATGTCCGTTATCGCATAGTCTGAAAATAATCAGTGGCTATTCTCTCCCAGGCATGCCTCTGGAGGGTGTGCTGAGTAACTTTTATAGATAGGCAGATGAGATGCATAGATGGCAGGCCTTTAAATCCATTCTCAACATGCTGGTCAAGATACGGAAACTAGACTTAGTCATGCAGTGCTTGTGTTGTGGCAAAGATTCCCCTATTTCCTTCGTGCACTACTTTAATAATTTTCTGACGCAGACTCTCCGGAATCAAGATTCTTGACCTGTGGAACAGAACTTCCTCTTGAGTTATGGACAGTTCATCTTTGACATTCCTGTATTTGATATTCACCCTCACTGGTGCGAGGTCGAGTGTGCTAGTTCCACAACTGATGTGTAATTATATCTTTGAAATGAAATGAAATGAAATACCAGTATTTTTAAAGCACACAGCTACCTCCGAAGTGGTGTCCCGGCGCTGGGGGCCCTCGGGAGGATTAAGTGAGCTATTGCCCAGAGTCACATGGTGCTGGGCTAACCTGCCGCCGGCGATTGAACCGTGAACCCATAGTCTGGAGTCAGGCACCCTGGCTGCTGTGCCACACCTCTTCTTTCAACTTTAGCATATCACTATCATGGCTCATGGCTGTGATAATATGGGCTAACAAAATGGCAGCTGGTATGTTTGAATTTAGGATAAAGTTGTTATAAGCTTCAGCTTATTTGGATGAAGGTCTATGACCTTGAGTGGGCACTCTGGAAAAGTAGTCAGCAGGGTTCTGATCTTTTTTTATATGATGCAAAATATTATAATTGGACTCTTGTAGCCGTAGCCCCCAACATTCAATGCGAGGAGGCGTCTTGGCCTTTGGATTGCCAAATATTGTTAGCAAAGCTTAATGTTCACTTACCAGCATAATTGGCTTTCCATACAGAAATACATGGAAATGTTCACAAGCCCATACCATAGCTAAACTTCTTTTTCAGGTTGTGAGTAAGCACGTTCTGGTTGGGACAAATTCCTACTTGCATAAGCCACAAAATACCTTTGAGCATTCAGGTGTCCGCTGTGTTGTGCAAGGATAGCACCTAAACCATTAAGTTTCAGATTGAAATGAGTCATTTTAGTAGTATTCTCAATTGCTTGTTTGATTTTCTTAAACCTGTTCTCACCTTCATGTGACCAATGAAATGAGACATTCTTTTCTCAATGGAGCACTTACAAGGACAAAGTCTTATAGATATCTAGAACAGTACCTGGCCATGCTAAGAAATTAACACACCATTGAAACATCTTGTGGGATCCCCATTTGACAGTGCTTGTACTTTAGCAGGATCAGGTGTCATACCCCCATCAAAAAAGATATGGCTAAAGAATTTTAACTCTGTATTAATGGGCTCACGTTTATCTGCTTACAAATTCAAACCTGCATCAACCAGTAAATTCCATACTTGTGTGAGAGCCTTATTGTGCTCTTTTTGAGTAGCTCCGAAAACCAATATGTCATCATAATAACATCATAATAACATAACAGGCTGTATAATACGTTGATGAAGTCTGGAAAAATGACTGCAGCTGATGGCACACCAAGGCTTAGTCTTTTGTATCTAAAAAGACCAACATGTGTAGAAAAGGTTGTGATGTACCTGCAGTTTTCTTTGTGTTCCAACCGATGATAACCTTTATTCAAATCAAGGCGAGAGAAGACCTTTGCACCATTTAATGAGGTTATCATTTCAGCAATGTGTGGACCTGGATGTCGTTCTCATTCAATTGCCTTGTTTGCCTGACGCATGTCAACGCTTATGCGGACTGCTCCTTCACTGTTCTTTTTGGACACTACCAAACCCATGGCGTTAGACCAGTGGAATGCTCAATGATATCATACTTAAGTAACAATTCAAGTTCTTTCTCAACAGCACCTTGTAAATAAAAAGCAATTTGTCTGTCTTTGAGCAACAGGACAGATGTCCTCATTAATATGCAACTATACTTTCACAGTCTTAAGCTTTCCCAAACCATGAAACAATGAAGGGAACTGACTTACTGTTTAATGGTGAGCATTCATGTTGTAGTTCATGGAAATCAGTCCAATGCCAGCAGCTGTGCTGAGCCTGTGTAGACAAGCACTTGACACTGTCCCTTGAAGCACATGGATTGGCTCTTGCAGTTTCGTTTTCTTGTGTTTCAACGTCACTACAAATGAACTTTGACTTTTCAAGCGTGTCGAGGCAGCCCATGTATACATTTAGGTTTTTAATGGCATGAGTTGTGGTAAGGGATGCAATTCATTATATTTCTCCTCAGGCAAAATGTTTATCGAAGCACAGCTGTTGATGATGAAAGGTATTGAACTACCATTTACTTTCGGTGTAATTTTCAGACAATGTTTGAATGACTTTGGTGCTTTGACATGTTGACTTTTCTTTGACTGACATTTTTCTTCACATGTGGGCATCGACATGGCATAACCAGCTTCTTCACTTTCACTTGATACTGATATGAAGGAACTGTTTAACGGTGATTTAGATAACAATCAACTACATTCAGTGTCGATGTGTCTTACCTGACATCTCCGGTGTGCATCGAACGTTGCTTCTGGAACGTTCCAGTGGCCATGTTGTCTTTACGCCGTGACACACTTGTTTTTCCCTTTGCTTTACACACCATCACAAAATGGTTCTCCTTCTCATAGCCCTTACATATCTGTTCAATGGTGGGACATTTGTCGCTGTGTGGAAATGAAAATCCACACCTAAAACATAACTTCTTTTGACGTGTAGACATCACCTTGTGTCCTACAGAATTTTGCTTTGACTTGCTTTTCACACTCATGACAGTTGAATATTGTCTTCCTGGGCCTCTCCAGCCTCCATGTCAACAGCTTGTTGATCGGCATGCTCTTCAGCTCTAGCAGCCATTAACGCTTGTTGCAGACTCAGAGTTTCTCTCAGCATTCGCCATCTGAATAAATCGGACAAGCATCCTTCAGTGACCCTGAGACGTATGGTTTCTTTGTCATTAAATTAATGAAACTTACAGTGTTTGATGAGTGTGTCAAGTCTTTCTACAAGTTCATCGATGATTTCACCCCCTTTCTGTCATTCTTGACAGAAAATATATCTTTTGTAGTCAACATTGGGCATTGGATTGAACTTGAACTTCAAGATTTCTTTAATCTGATGATATGCAATTTCTTTGTTATTTCGTGGCATTATCTTTATTACTTCCTTTACACCATTACCAGCAAGATTTTTTAGGTATTTGAAAATCTTTTTGTCATCAGTCTCTTCAAGTGAATCAATAAAATCTTCAATTGTCTCTAGCCACATAATCCATTGGTTGCCAATAATTTGCTTTTTGATGGTATCAAATGATAATGGTGGTTTCAAGAAAACTGCAGCGGTGTAGACCAGTGTAGAACTTAATGAGGCAGGACGTGGTAGTCTTTCGGCCACTGTTTCTAACTCATTCTCTCTGAAACTATGTGACGTATTGGCCTCTGGATCATCCTTGATGATCACTGGAAACTTGATTTTCTTCTTGATCTCCATCGGAACTACAATCTGCCACTATTCCAAACCTTTCACTGACTTTCACTCTTCAAAGAACTGTAGAGAGAGCCATAATCACCGGTTTAGGTGGCTCGGCTCTTCGGGTATCGATGATTCCGTAAACACAACCCCAGGCACTTCTCCTTAGGCTGTTTTGCCCTGTGCTGCTGTAGTGTAGTTCCTATTTTCCCAATAGGCCCTGCGCATTGGAATAACATAAACAGTAGTATGGACGTAGAAGTGCGGATCTTCCAGATCTCTACTGACTATGCTAAACTTAATTGGGTTTGTTACCAACTAGCTCAGAGGTCACTGGAAACTTTCTTGACTGAATAGGAAGAGATCAGCTTCCCTGGTACAGACAAGAAGGGATTCAGTTTTCCAACAACCGCATAAACATGACAACTTTGCTCCTTAGAATAAGAGTCAATCTCTAGAGTCGTGTGAAACAATAGACAGTTATTTTACTCAGTCAGTTTTGTGCAGATTACTTTCACCAAAGTGCAGAGAATAGAGAGACGGGCGTTTTCAATAAAAAGGTATTATTTATTAAACAGTCTTTCTTCTCGTGCAAGAGAAATGAATTGCCACAATTTCAAGACTAGTTATTATAAAAAGTGCGTACAGTAAAATGAGTATTGCGAAATAATACTGTAAAAGCATTGATATGGTTTCTTAGCCATACAATGGTTTGAAATGAATAAAACATATATACATTCATATATACATTTGGCTAACGTACTCAACTGGTGCTTCTAACTACGCCTACCCCAGTGTACCTGACCTAAGCCTAATACTTGGGAGGGAGTAAGTAAGTAGCAGTTTTAGTTAAGTTGGTTTTGCCAAGGTTTGCTTCAAGAAATCTCTCTAAGGGTTTAGTCAACACCATACCTCTGAAATAGAATGTTGGAGGTCTGGTATCTCCTTCCAGGGACTCGATATCCCAGTCACTCGCAAGAGTAGGCTGGAAACGCCGGAGCTGGATTTCTCGGCAGGAGAAAAGACAGCGTCTCTCTCAGCGCGTCGAGGAAGAGGAGGGGCAGCGTCCGCGGGCAGCTTGCATCTGCTGGGCTCTGAAGGGGACAGCTGTTCTGCTCCTATGTGCACCACACCATCGTTCACTGATGTCGTTGAGGCAGCGATAGCATCAGTATCAGCGAAGCAGCGTTTGCTTAAGGCAACGTTGGTAATATTTATACCTGAAAGGTGCCTGATTTGACGTAAGTTTTTGGACATAAGACGTCAATAAAGATGTCACTAGGAAGTGATCGTCTCTCAGTGCTCATTAGAGTTCTATTACTATTCAAAACATAGCAAGCGGGGCTTTCCCAGGTTGCTGAGTTTTATCTTGTTGAAGAACTCGGAGTGTAATCTAGGAATCTTAGATAGTGGCTTCTGCTGTGTCATTTGCTCTAATGAGCTGCAGAGGAAGCTGCAGAGGAAGTGATTCTGAAATGTGGCTCTGTTCGTGTTAGGCCAGAGACGAGTTTCTGAAATATTACTCTTGATCGTTTATGCCAATATAGGGGTACAAAGGGATTATAGCCGTATAGGGGCATAAGGTCACAGTATTGATCAGGGTCCTAGATTAGAACGCAACACCCACTCCACGAATTTATGTCCATCAATTTACTAAAACTATAGCAAAAGATGCACGTGTAACATTAACCACCCCAAAATACATATTTGCATCTGAAATGGCGTATTTGAAATACATGGAATGTACTGTACGTCTTTAAGCATAGAAATCATTCAAAATTATAGCATATGTAATCAATGAACGATTTTGCGAAAAAATTACACATTAAATATCTCTTAATACAGAAAAGAAACGCGAGATAATTTCATCACAATAAATGCATTTGTGATAAAATGTGCTAGAGGCTGGTGTAAAGTTATTATGTCTCTAGAATTACCTAAAAATAGAAGTAGAAGCTTCTGTTCTTTATGAATAGGTCTACTTTAAGCAAAGAATTTCGTGCCAGAAAAAGGTAAATATTTTTAAAAAATGTTCAATTAAAAAAATTGTTGTTGAACGGGGGAAATAGAGTTCCAACGCTTTTTAGCAGTTTTTGTTGATCAAAACTGAAGGCCGAATTCAGAGTTCATGGGAACGGTGTGTGTCGGAATGCTTTTCTAAAGTTATTGTTTCTGTTCGGGTGAGAACATCATATCAGACAGGCTCTCAAAGAATTGGTCTACAAAATCAGGTGACAGTTCGACCAAGTTCGATAACGCGTAACTTGGAAGGTGTGAGAATGATTGCTATCATCAAAGTCTGGATCAGCAATGCTCACAGAAGGTCGTACCTGGGTGATGTTGCTTTTATTTCTCGCTCCACTGTTACCACCTAGTCGTCGCACAGGAGTCTCAACGAATGCCGTCATCAGGATTGGTAGCCGCTGGGGACAACACAATGCGTGAGCCGTTATCGGACTTAGCAAAGTATCGATATCCATTGGTATTGCTGATGGAAGTGCAAGACAGATGTCCAACACGCACTCATCTCCGCATAGCATACATCGAAGCACAGGTAAGATGCAGCTCTGCCATATCGGTCTGAATGAAAGAAACCAGGTCATGTTCAGATCTCTCAGGCTGGCCAATCCAAGGACTCTAGTTATTCTGTCCCGGTAGCGGATTGCTAGGATCGTTTCTTCCATCCTTGTAGGAGTCATGTCTGAGTTTTGGCTTGCCATATCGGAGCAGGAGGGTCAAAAATAAAATCCCTGCTACAAGTCCGAAAAATAGGGGTATGCCGCCAAAGACTGAATGGACAAAATTAGAAATGATTCCTAGAATTGCTTTGAATGGTGTTAGCAGTCCCGTAAAAATCGTCTTAAATATGCCTGGGATGCCTGTGGCACTAGACATGTTGAGGAGTTGGCTAAGCATTTCTGTGAAATGCACGGGGCAATTTGTTGATAAAAGGTCATGAATCTCTGGTGTTGTCCTTGCAACTTGGAGTTCATACGTCTCTTTTGATGACGTGATGGGCACTGTTGTCTGTAAAAGCACAGACTTCATTCTGCTTAAAGTATCAATTCGTATAGAAGAGAAATTCAGACGAGGCCATAAGGGAGTCTCAGTGTCTCCAGGGCCGTTTGGAAACAATGCTTGCACACAGCATTTGACCATGGATGTTACGCTTACGAGATAGGCTTTCCCTGGCAAAAGGCCACAACATCTGTGATCCATTCTTAGAATGTAACTCCCATTCGAGAGCTGCTTAAAGAAAGGCTCTATCTGCGTTGCAGGTGTGACATATTGGTGGCATGAAAGGTTGTTAGAATTTCCTTCACAGGCTCCGTGTAAATTAATACCCTGGCACAAAAGTATACCGCTTAGTGAATGTTTACAATTTTCACCACTAAGAAATACATTTTTGTTGCTGTCACTATAGCATGTGTGTGTGTATGGTAATTTCCATGTTGACTTAATGTATCCTTTACCCAATCGTTCATACTGGCCAGTCGGTATGTATTCAAGTCAATTTTTAAATTGGAAAGTTGTTATCGGAATTGTGATAATCCCGTGTATTATCCATTCAATGACAGGGCTTTCTGACATTGTCAAAGGTAATCTCTCAAGTTTTTCGATGCTCAGGATTGTATAGTCTGCTCCTTTCTGTGCCAAGCTGATTTGTTTATCAGTAAGGTTAAAGATGGAAAACAATGACGTTGTGTTGATTAAACGCCAAGGCACATAGCCTGAATGAAGATTTTGCAGCGTCCAGCCTAACTGTACAATAGAACGCAATTGTGACTGGCCATGCTGTAACATTAGCAAGTCTTTGTCTATTATATCTATGGCAGATGATACAATACTGTCCAATGAATATATTCTGGAAGACAGAGTCATTAACCCATTGTCCACTACAGAAAGTGATTTTTCCAAATTAATATGATCAATTTCTCGTATTTTTTCTGCTGTTTCAATTTGTGTGACTTTCCAAGCCTCGTTGTATGAGGCATAGATGCTGGCCGCTATGAAGCGTTTTTGACACTGTTTGCGTGGTCCCATAATAAAATCGCACAAATCAGCACCATCTTTAAGTAAAGATAAGTGTTGCTTAATTTTAGCCAGTGTGGATGATTCTAGCCATTCAAGGCACAGCTTCCCTACACTGTATGTTGTTACTATCCCTGGATGTTGTCTCTGGGAGTATCTAGGGTCTGGTCTGAACATTGTTAACCCCTGTGTTTTATTCAGGAATCTATCTTGACAGTTGTTTGTGTCAGTAAACCAGATTAACCACTTTTTCCAATCAGGATGTGTTCTGTTTAAATGTAAAATTTTAGATACGTCTATTTCAATATCTGTTGTTGCATTATCAGGTATTGGCTTTGGAATAGACGGTTTGTTAAGGTCTTTGATCTTAGCTAGGCCAAGACAGGTTGTTTGGTGAATTGTTTCATTTAAAAACATTATTTGTTCTGGGATCATGCAGACTCGAAATAGTGCTTCTAGGCCTTGTACCTGCCAATCTTTTGTACCCAAGATTGTTTTTGTTTCAATGTTATTTTTCCAATAATCAAAACCAAATGTCATCATTTTTTCATAAAATGCTTCTGAATATATCAATTTAGTATTTGTCAGCATTGTTTTCAATCCTGTTTTATCTAACAGTTTATAATAAAACGTTTCTGCATCACTGGTGTTAAACCCTGAGAAGTACTGAAATTTCTCATAGAATGTTTTAGAACTGGTTTTAGGTGGTGTAGCACAATGTTCCCATTGGTTATACTTAAAAACATTTCTAGGTTGTGCAGATTTATGCAAATATTGATCACCATAGTGTGTGTAGCAGAACATCTGTTCATAACTAGACGAACCTTGCAAATAATCATGATCTGTGAATCTAGCTGACATTACTAAATCAGACATCATATTATTAATACTTTCAAAGTCCCAATCATCAGAGAATGTATTAGGTTTTACAAAGTCACTTAAGGAAACCTTGAATTGATGAGGATACTTCAGGATTTCGACCGGACCATATATTTCATAGTCAGTTTTTTCCCATACTACCCCACCGGGTATTGGAATGGCTGTGACATTTACTGTTGACAGTTCTCTTTTCTTCACGTGGGATGATCTGTGTGGTTTGAGGACTAAGTTGATGTTCTGACTTGCTGTGTCCATTGTATTGTATTTTCCCTCAATGAATTTTCCCAAAGAAAGTACCATGATGAGCCAAAGCAGGAGGAAAAATACACCTAGACCAAACCAGAACTCTAACCATGGAGAAATAAGATAAATTTCCTTGAGTTGATGAAAGAGTTCTGTTGCTTTTTCTTTAAAAGTCTTTTTTGTTTCTGGCATCACTTCTGGGTTGCTTTGATCCTCAGAAAATTTGTTGAAGTTGATGAAGTAGCCAGAGGCAGTTCTGTCAATTGTTGGAATTGTTCTTTCAATTTGTCTTTCGGTAGCACATTCTGATGCCACATCATTGTAGACTGGTGTTTCTTGACAAACTGTTTCAATCTGTGTCTCAAGAGGCACGAGTTCCATGGCATTATTGCATAGTCCCTGTCTGTGCACTGCAGGCTTATCGAATGTGATTAGTCTTTCAGTTTGAACCTCTTGGATTGTTGCAAGTTTGGGTATTCTGTTGTTTCTCGGGAGTCCACTGGGCCTACTGTTGATTATAGGCCTCATGCTTGTGGTTTTACCAGGTCTATTGATACAACTCTGTTCTCCTTTTTACCAGCAAGGGGCGGTAGCAGTACTGATCTTGTTCCGTTGATTGCTAAGACAAGTACTGCTTTTCGGTAAGAAGGCCCAAATTCCTTCTTCACCGCTATTTTTTCTCTGACTAGATCCCCAATCTTTGGAATCCAGACAGGCCTTGCTGGGGCTGGTGGTGCCTCATCAGTGGTAGCTGGCTGTTGCTTTAACTTTATGTTGCTTAAGGATTTTCTTGTTTCGTTCAAGTCCTGTAAAACAGCCAAACGATCTTTGATGTCAAAGTCTGTTTTCTTATCTTCTACCACTGATATCTGACTATCTAAGTCCTGAATTCGCATTCTAGTTCCGAACAATAGTTTGTATGGGCTGAAACCTTTTAGAGAATTTCTTGGCAAGTTGTTTAGGCTTAACTGGACACTTATTAAATGTTTGACCCACCCAGCACCCGAACCTAATACCTTTGCTGTTATAGATTGCTTTATGTCCCGTTTTTTTCTTTCTAACACACTGTTCCCTTCGGGGTGTGACGTACAAGAATACCGCAAGCCAACGCCCATGCTGGCAATGGCCTCCTTATAAGCTCGAGAGCTAAAAGCAGGACCTTGGTCAGAATGGAACATGGAAATTGCGTATGTGCCGATAAAGACTCGCAGATCTTTTATAACCGTTCTGGCGTCAGCCGAGCGCTGGGGGCCACATTTTTTTAAGTGGATTTAGCCTTAATGGTATACAATGGGACGCGTTTCTCTTGTTTGATAGCGCGGATAGATTGCCTAATGCTTTCTATTAGGGCTTCTGACACTACACTGGCCGGTTCTCCACTGCGATCTCTGTTGCAGTCTTCACAGTTTTTTGCAAATTCATGAATGCCTTCACTCATTTCCGGCCACCAGTACTCTGATTGCAATTCTCTCAGAGAGTCCCTGATTGTTTGGTGTCTCAGACCCAATCCGATATGTGCTTCCTGTAATAGGAAACCTCTCCGCTTCATGTTTGGAATTACCCTATCCCCCACTCCAGGGATTCGAGCAAAAGGAATGGAGTTTGCATCAATTACGTATGCATAATTGAGTGGATAGCTCACGGGTAGTGCTGCACAGTCGTCTTTTACGGATGCTTTTACTGCCAGCATGGTTTCCCCGTCTATGTGTTTTTCTGAATGCTTTTTTTGTGGCTACAGAAGTCGGTTTAGTTGCTTCCGCTGTGGCTGTATTAGCCAATGAATTCCCTGCAACGTGAACGCCATCACGTTGATGACTCAGAGTATGTATCACGTGAGTCTTTTGTAGTTCTTTCTTTAAAAGAGCTACCTGTTTCCAGAGCAATTTATGCTTTATTGTGGCACCTGTGTCATCTTTGTAATCATTTTCAATCCAGCTCTGCAACTTATTACTGTAAGAGTTGACGCATAAATGAGAATCGCTCACTATTAGTGTCGGGAATTCACGTTCTGCATTTTCAAGCGCCATCTTTAAACATCTGATTTCAGCTCTCTGAGCCGAACAGTACTTCACTGATTCAGTTTTTGTTATTTTCGGTCTGAATTTACCACTCAGCCAGCGACCTTTAACAATCGCATAGGCTGCATCGTAGGATTTGCTCTCTACGTTGAAATGCTGTACGAATCTATCTGTATAGATTATACAGGCGTACTGTGGGAGAGGTAGACGTTCAATTGGCAGAGGATATTCTTCTTCATATGTCAAATCATTCAGTTTTTCGAATTGCGGGGCGAAATATTATTTCACATCTTCCGCTCCAAGAGAATCTACACACTGTATCCATTTCGGATCCGGTGACACTGTAGGCAGGTTTACTGGGCTGAATAGCGCCTCGAAGTCGGATTCCGCTGTGAGGATATTAATCCTTTTGCCATGTGCTAGTTCTCGTTCATTCGCTAATGCAGTTTCTACTGCTTTCACAGTTTTTTCTGTTGGACTGAATGTTTTTTCCGCTTGTGTGTACAAGTGAGATTTAATTGAAATTGGTACCTTTTCTCCCTCATTAGAGGTCAGGTACGTGAATCCGTATCTTCCTGGGATGACTCGGATTACAAGATCGCGTGTGTTGTCACGTGTATCTAATTTTGTTTTTGCTAACATGTCTGTTTGCAGTGATCTCAAAATTTCTGTTTGTTTTTGATTCCAATTGATTTGTTTAAAATCAGGTTTAATTAGTTCATAGAGAGGTTTAACCCTCTCTGCATAATTTAGAATGTAAGTTCTACCGAAATTCAGGAAGCCAAGAATTGATTGTAAGTTCTTCAGCATTTTTGGAGCTTGGAGTACAACGCACTTCTCTAAGAAGTTGTCCGCTAGGCTTTTTCCTTCACTTGATAATTCGTATCCTAAATATAATATTGTCAGATGGGCAATTGTTGCCTTTTTAAAGTTGAATTTGTAACCCTCTGCTGCGAACCCAAGTATAATGGTGTTCACTCTTTTCAAGTGAGTCTCCAAGTCGTCGTCTGTGAGATAGATATCATCTACATAAGATAATGCCTCATCATCATATATTTGTAGTAACTCTGTTACTCTGCTGAGAATAGTCCCCAGCACAGACGGCTGTTCTTGAATCCCTGTGGGAGCCTACAGAAATTTTTCTGAGACCCCATTACTGAGAAAGCGGTCAACTATCTTCTTTCTGGTGCAATGTTTTGACAAAAGAAACCATTAGATATGTCTAATGTCGTTTTATATTTTTTCCTAACTATGTTATTCCTTAGTGCAGCACTATGCGAATTTTGTACTGCAAATGTTTTGTAACATGCATTAAGGTGTCTGTAGTCCAAAACTAGATGATATGAATTGTCTGGTTTGGAGATAGGAAACAAAGGATTGTTCATTTGAGAGGTGCATGTTTCAATCACCCCCTGATATTCAAGTTGATCTAAAATCTCCCTGACTTGTTTTTTAGCTTCTTGCTTAATTGGAAACTGCCTTTGTGCAGTCGGTTGACTTTTTAACTGGATTTTGTGAGGAGGAGAGTCCTCATCCCATCCTACATGATTTTTATATAATGCTGGTGCCTGGGCCACTGCCCATTTCCTTGCATAAGTATATTTTTTGTGAATCAGAATGTGATTCGAGAAGGCAGGCATAATCATTTCTTCGCCACCAGGGCACTCCCTGACAAACTCTGGGGGCCAATCTTTTTCAGCTAACAGAATGTCATAGCCTTTTGAGAGTTTATCCCAAAATAGACCCCTTATTTTCCTAGTCTTATCACCCTCTATACACAATGTTATTTCGTATATCTTATGGGGCTTGCTAACTCTGGTGTCGGCAGTTTCTACTTGAATGTATTCATTCGTGTCCACTGTCTCCAGATGACTCATCAGGATCTTGCGGGCTATACTGATTTCTGCTGCACTGTCTAGCATTGTTTGTGCCCACTCCCCGTTTTTCAACTGTGTCCTCAGTATTCTCTGCATGTTCGATTACTCTAATACTGGCTACCTTCTTTTTCGGAAATTGAGATTTTTTACTTTGAGCAGGTTCCTTGTCTTTGGACTTGGTGTGCTCTCCTGGGTCTGACCGTCCTCTTCTTTCCGATTTCTGCGAAAAAGATCGAGATGGACGTGTATCAATACTTTGATATCTATCAGGCTTCTTCAAATTATCCCTATTTCTAAGGTTATATCTTTTCTCAGAGGGCTCCCTCTGGGGAGACTGGTGTTCTCGAGTCGGAGTTCTTTCCCTCCGTCGAGGAGACCTTCCTCTGGACTGGAAAACTTTTTCTTTGGGAGTGGATTGTTTATTTCCATCCCAGCTCTTTTTAGGAGTATTTTAATTATTTTTAATAAATAATTTTTCAGGATTTTCGAGCAGTTGGGGCTTTACTGGTTTTTCACCCAAGCTGTCTCTACCTAATTCTTCATAGCATTTTTCTATGATTCTGGCAAGCTCAATTGGTTGATCTGTTATATCTGTTTCCTTCAACTTTTGGCGGATCGCCACAGATGCTGCTTCTCCTTTTATGTTGGCTAATAATATAGCCGAGACCTGCTTGAAGTCTTTCAGTAATTTCATACCAAGAGTTAAAGCAGGTTCTGGACTGTATTCATTCTGAATCTGTTTTAGTACTTCTGGTATTACCGCCATTGTATAATTTCCTTTAGATTAGAAATGTATTTTATTTCGATTGTATTGTTATGTTATGTTATGTTATGTTATGTTATGTTAATTTTGTCTTTTATAGCGCGCTGCTACTCCATAGAGTGTCCCGGCGCTTTTATTGCAAGCCTGTAGCAGAATAACACAACACAGTAAAATAGAAGTTGGTGGTAATTTGCGATTCCTTAAGGGCATTTTGCTAAATTTTTTTGCTACATACATTGCATTTAAGGAATCGCAAAATTTGCGATTCATTAAATGCAATTGCAAAATAAGGAATCGCAAATTTTGCGTTTCCTTATTTTGCACCAGTTTTGCTTCATGCATTTCATTTCTCATTCGCAAAGGTTTCAACTACAAGTATGGGTGATGAACAAAATAAGGAGACTATTGCTTACAGGGCAAAACTTTCTGATTGCATAAGACAATACCCTAAACAGTTTAATGATTTTATCTAGTCATGCTTATATTTTGTGTTCTGTTGTTTTATTGATAAGGGGGATGTGTTACATCCTTGCTATTCCTTTCTTGTCTTTTCTACTCTGTCTTTTCTCTATCTCTACTGCATCTCTTCATGCACTAGCCACCCTGGCATGTGCTCTGTTTTCTTTCCACCTGCATTCTACATTCCACAGGTTGTCATGAGAATGGATTATCTACTGTTGCCCAGTTGCATCTGGAGCTTATGACTGAAAGATCTATGTTGCTGTGCTGTAAATAAACCTGCTTCAATTGATATGGATTTGGACTCTTTTTTTTTTATTAATATTTTTATTAACTTCATAGAAAAAAACTATAGTGTACATCACATTTTTGAGCGTTTTTCGCATTTTCGTACCAGACAAGAGCAAGGCTCAGCACATGAAATCACATACACCAACTTTACAGTGAGCAGGATTACATCAATTATGCAACGTTTTGAGTGGTTCGTCAACCCTGGAAGCCACTGGGAGCTCCCAGATGTGTCCCCTATACTCATTCCATCTGTACCAAATGTCAACCCATTTCCGTGGGCAGCCCCTCGCCACGTAAACTGTCTTTTCCTGAAGCATGCACCAATCCATGTCTTTTTTCCAAGGCTCAAGCTTTGGGGGCATCCCAGCCCCCCAGAGTCTCGCTACATCACGCTTTGCAATTACAAATCCCAGCGTGGCCCATGTTCTACCCCGTGTAGACAGATCGGTGGGTTCCCATATATTCAGCAAGCAACGTTTAGCCTCCACTCGCAATTTCACCCCATGCATTGGTGTATTCCTCACCAGTATCGCTGCTTGAGAGGGCATTCCCACAAAATATGGGAAAACGACCCCGCCTCCCCTCCAACAAAGCCCGTCTGAGCCACAGCCTATACGTCGCAGCCTTGTGCCTGAAATGTACACTCGATGAAGTATGTTAAGTTGGATAAGATGGAGTCTGGCCGATATAACCACTTCCCTAGGAGATGACAAAGCTCCATTCCATTCCTCTTTGTCAATTTCCAACCCGTCCGCCTCCCATTTCCCTTTAGGAGTGTGCAGCAGCTCAGGGGAGTTGTTAACAATCTTCTTATACGTAAGGGAGATGGCGTGATCGGGGATGTGGCCGTCTAGCAATCTGTCTTCCAGGGGGGAGGACGCTGGAGGAAGGGTCCCAGGGGGAATGTTGGATTGAAGGGAGTGGCGAACCTGCAAGAATTTGAACTCTTTTTAACACCAACCAGAATGCACTGTTTCGCCCCTGCTATGTATTATTAACGTGGATGTTTAATTAATTTTGTTAGAAAAGTTTGTATGTATATCAACATTGGCATGTGCTCATGCAATTATATTTACTGTGTGCATCTTTCACATTTAGATTGGCTATAGCGAATGCAGGCCATATTTTAAAAATGGTTTGTGTCTGGTTGCCCCTTTTTTGCATTTCAGGAGAAACTTAACTAGCAAGCTTACACAATATATCTTTTGTTTTCTTTGTGAAATGTACTAAGGAGGACCTGCAGAACACAGCCTTAGACAAATGTATCGGATTTTGTTGTAGATAACTGTCAGTCTGCAGTACATCTATAGTAGCTTGTTTGTGTAATAGCTTGAGGAAAGTGATGAATTTACCTTATCTGCGTGTGCCTTAACTTGATTGGTTCTGGGAATTGTGTGTAGGTGTAGCGAAACATTAGACTTGTGTGATTGACGCTAATGTAACGTAGAGGAGATTCAGTTTCCCTTTCTCCCTTACTTGGCAGCAGATGTTTTTCCTGATGCCTTTCAAAAGCTTCTTCGCCTGACCCTTAGAATGATGCTCTTCTTATTTGCCTTTATGGCTGAACCCCTTACTTGACTTCTTGGTAGAATTTTCATTGACTTGCAGTAGAGGGTGGTGTAATTTTCCAGTCCAACATGTCCCACTTCTAGTCCACATCCCATGGACATGATTTACAGTCTGTCAGGTACTTCTTCTATTGGGAATGTCAGGTTCAGCTATGTGTGGATAACATTTCCCTCTATGTCTGTGTATGTGTTGGTGAGTGTGTATATCTGAATATTGGTAGGCATTGTTGAGCATGTTATGGAGTAACTACAGTGGAGAAGTGTGGCTCACTGGTTAGAGGAGGCAGACCTGGAAGGTCAGCCTGGGACCAGGGTTCAATTCCCGGCTCAGCGGGGTCTTAAGTCCTAAAATGTCCATGGACTCGACAATTCTCGCTCCGGTGCCTACTCGATTCACGGGTTCACACTCTGCGACTTTGGCAATAGCTTGCTTAATCTCCACAACGGCCCCTCGCGGCGGGATGCCTGGCTTTCACCTTGCGGATACCCTGCTGGGGTTATCTCACAGGGGAATACCAGGACGGGTTCCCTAAGCAAGCGCCTAGAAACCGGTTGGTGATTTGTGCTATATAAATTCCTGTACATTTACATTTTACATTTACATTTACATGAAGCCATAGCATGTAATGTCAATGCCTGGCATACAATGATTTATAACAGCATAATATGAGTTATCATGCTATACAATGGGAAGAAATATTATTTCCCTGAGCATATGAAAGCAATGACAAATGAGTGGTTTATGAAATCAGAGAGTTAGGCTATGGGTGAAGAAGGTGGCCTCAGTCCTGTGGAAAGTTATGATTAGGTTCAAGACCAAACAATTTGTGACCAACAAAGGCAAGCAGTTTCTCTGAGGAATCCCCGACTCACCATTGGTATCTTGACATAAGCACCAATGGCTGTATAAGAAAAAACTGAATGTGGGATGTGTGCAAGAACTAGCCAAGCAACAATACAGTGAAGAGATCCAAAACATAGAACGTCAGATGTAAGGATCAATGATTATAAAGACCATGTCAGTGCGTTGCTGTCCACACCGCATAGCTCCTCTTAAGCTGTTGTCCTTGCACTGCTGCTCCGAGCGCTGCCAGGCCCCGAGTTTGAGGCTCCCTCCAACTGAGACTCTGTCTCTCTGCTTTCCTCTTTTCTTCCTGTTCCACTTTTGCCTAGTGCATGTCTGTTCTTGTCTACCTTGCTTTCTGTTATTTCCTTCTCATTTATTCTATTTTTTCTTATTTTTCCTCTTTATCCTTAATATTTTCACCTCTGTACCTTTGCTGTATGCCCTTGCCACTGATCGTCCCCTGCAGCCCGCCCCCTACCGGCGCTGCTTCCCGCCTTCTTGATGTCCTGCCCTCCCATTCACTACTTAATGGTAGCCGATGTGTGGCCGCATAGCGGACCGCTAGCGCGCCAAAGGCAAACCCGTCTGCAACCGTCCGTGCCTAGACCGCACCCAGCGCCACGGACCCAAGTTCCCGGACCTTTCACCACTACGATGCCAGCACCCTCCATGCCCTCAACACCGTGCGACTCACAACCTGGCACCTTATATCACCAAAGGACACCTAAGACCTGTTCTCCAGATGCACACCAAACTCACCAGCCGCACGACTGACTCAACTGCATTCTGCACAACACCCGCTCTCACCACAGGCACGCTGTGGAGATCTGGGACTGCTCGACTCCACCTCCCTCGACATCACCTTCCTCACAGAAACCTGGATGAACCCCACCTCAGAACTGGACATCTCCACCACCATCCCTGTCAACTACAAGATCATTCAATAGGACCGCGCTAAACGACCAGGAGGAGGCATCGCCATCGTTCACAAAGCACCCTACGCTTCACTACCCAATCAAACGACCACTCAACCAACATGGAGCACCAACCTCTGTGGCACTCTCATCTATAGACCTTCCGGCCCCATCCAACCATCAGCTAATCCATAATTGATGCACTATCGCACTATGCCACTATCAACTGCTCCATCAATTCTACCACCTTCCCGGAAGACTGGATACACTCAGAGATCAACACCTTGCTGAAGAAACTCTATGCCGACCTAGCGGACCTCAGGAACTACAGACCCATCTCTCTGCTCCCCTTTCCAGCCAAAGTAATCAAGAAAACCATCAACACCCAACTCACTGAGTTTTTAGAAGAAACCCTTATCCTCAACCTCTCTCAATCCAGCTTCAGAAGCAACCAAAGTACTGAGACTGGGCTCCTTGCTGTCACAGACTACATCAGCACCCTCCTCAACCGAGGTGAAACTGCAGCCCTCATCCACCTGGAGCTCTCGGCCACCTTCGACACCATTCCACACAACACCCTCTGCACAAGTCTTCATGATGCCGGCATCCGCAATAAAATCCCCAGAATGGATCCACTCCTTCCTCACCGGCTGAACCCAGAGAGTCAGACTGCCACTGTTCTATTAAGAACCCACAGAGATCTGCTGCAGAGTGCCTCAGGGCTCATCCCAGAGCCCCACTCTCTTCAACATCTACATGGCCCCGCTTGCAGCCATCTTCAGAAACCACAGACCCAACACCGTCTCCTATGTCGACGCCACCCAGCTGATTCACTCTCTTACCGATGAACCCACAGCTGCCAAGAGCAACTTTCACAACTGAATGACGGCAGTTGCCACCTGGATGAAGGACAGCTGCCTCAAGCTCAACTCAGACAAGACCCTAGTCCTCATCCTGGGACCCACTCCCTCTGCTTGGGATGACTCCTGGTGGCCCGCAGTGATCGGGCCCCCTCCACACACACACAGACCACGCACAAAACCTCGGCCTCATCCTAGACTCCTGGCTCTCCAGGAACAGCCAAATGAACACTGTCTCATCATTCTACTTCCACATGCTTCACACGAACTTCGAATGGATCCCCACTGAATCCAGGAAACCGGTCACCCATGTTCTCATCAGCAGAAGACTTGACTACGGCAGTGCACTTTATTCTGGCATCACCCAGAAACTGCTCAAGAATCTGCAGAACATCTAGAATGCCTCCACCAGACTCACCCTGAATATCCCTCACTGCAGCTACATCAATGGTCACCTGAGAGACCTCCACTGGCTCCCAGTCAACAAAAGAATTGCCTTCAACTTCCTCACACATGCCTACCAAGCCCTCCACAATGCTGGAACTGCATACCTCAATCCTCACCTCTTCTACACACCCATAAGACACCTCCTCTCCACCCAATTGGCCCTGGTCACCATCCCACAGATCCGCAAGCCCTCAGCTGTGGGACGTCTAATAATCCTAGATGACCGTCGTGCATCCTGAATGATGTTATCTCCACCAAATCCAGGATTTTCATTGGAGGAATCATCTTGGATGTCGGCATCAAACTTACCCTTGACCTGACGGTGGTGACCACTCTGTTTAAGTTCCAAATACGATGAACTTGTGTTTGTATAGCATTATTAAACACCTTGTTAACTTTTATATGTTTCATGAACTTAGATGAAGAACTTCCTAACAAACCAGGATGCTTAATCATTACCCAATCACCAACTTTTTAAACTGTTTTCTTAACGGCTTTCTTTGAATCAAAATATTTCTTTCTACACTTGGCTTTATCTTCATCTTTCTTTTGTATTATTAAACCACCACATTCACTCTGTTTACCTTTAGATAATTCATACCTATTGACCCAAGGAGGCTCCACCATTGTATTGGGAACTCTACATCTGAACAATAGAAAAGGTGTTTTACCTGTAGTTGCATGCGGAGAAAATCTATATACCTCCCCCTTTCTTCACCATTTCTTTTTTCCAGTCTAATGATTGAGATTTAGCTAGAACAATAGTTTCCTTAATAACCCTATTGAATCTCTCAATCATTCCATTGGCCTTGGGATGATACAGGGAGCAGGTCTTATGTAGAATACCCTTAGATACAAGGAAATCTTCAATTTCCTTGGATATGAGTTGTACCCCATTGTAGTGTAGTTCCTATATTCCCAATAGGCTCTGCGCATTGGAATAATATAAACAGCAGTGTAGACGTAGGACTGAGGTCGACTAGGTCTCTACTGACTATATTAGACTTAATTAGTTTCGCCAGATAGCTCAGAGGTCACTAGAAACTTTCTCGAATGTTCAGGAAAGAGTTAACTCTCCGGATTAGACAAGAAGGGATTAGCTTCTGACAACCGTACAAACATGACAACTTTGCTCCCTCAGAATAGAGTGTATCTCTAGAGTCGTGTGTAGACAATAGGCCGCTATTTCACTCAGTCAATCGTACATACTTAGTTTCACCAGAGTGCAGAGAAATAGAGAGACGGGCGTTTTCAATAAAAAGATGTTAATTTATTGAGCAGTCTTCTTTCTCATGCAAGAGAAATGAATTGCCACAATTGCAATACTTATTATGAAGTAAAGTGCGTACAGTAAAAGTAGTATTACGAAATAATACTGTAAAAGCATAAATATGGTTTCTTAGCCATATGATACTTTAAAATAGATAAAATATATATACATACATAAAACCATTGACTAACATACTCAACTGGTGCTTCTAACTACGCCTACCCCAATGTACCTGACCTAAGCCTAACACTTGGGAGGCAGTAAGAAAGTAGCAGTTTAAGTTAAGTTGGTTAAGATTGTTTTTGCCAAGGATCTGATTCAAGAATTCTCTTTAAGGGTTTAGTCAGCTCCGTACCTTAGTAATAGAATGTGGGAGATCTGGTATCTTTTTCTTCAGGACTCGATCTCCCAGCAACCCGCAAGGGTGACTCGGGAACACCAGAGCTGGATTTTCTCGGCGTGAGAAAAAGTAGCTTTTCCAGCGCGTCAAAGGGGAGAGGCGGCTCCCGTGGGCTCTCACATCAGCTGGGCTCTCGGGCAAGTAGAGAGCCGCTCTGCTCCAAACCACCGTGTGTTTGCTTAAGGCAACTGTTGGTATTTTATACCTGAAAGGTGCCGGGTTTGACGTAAGGTTGGACATAAGACGTCACTAAGAACTAACAGTTCTTGCTGGACTCCCCGAGTTCTTGTTCAAATCAAAACAAAAGCAGGGGGGAATTTCCCGGGCTGCTGAAGGCTTGGTTTGTTTAAAGAATGCGTTGTGCTTTCTAGGAGTCGATGGGAGTAGCCGTGCTGTGCTTTGGACTGCATGGGCTATTACTGAATATGGATATGATTCTTTTGCCTTTGTAAGGATATTATTGGTTATAACCGCACAAGGGCCTGAATCGGGAATATCGAATTAGGGTCCTAGATAGCAATACAACACCCTCTCCACGGGTTAATGTCCATCATTACTAAAAAACTAAGCAATAATAAACATGTAACAATGCATGTGTGTTTTCAACCCACCCCAAAATACATATTTCGCATTTGAAATGGTATATGGTAAATACACGAAAATGAGTATTGGTACTGTACGCTTTTCATGCAGTGTCATCATTCATTAAAATGCATATATATATTAGCTGAATGATTTGCGAAAATTTACACATGAAATGGCTCTGAATACAGAAAAGAAGGTCGAGACCATTCCATCACATATTCATACAAAATGCTGTATGTGCTAGAGGCTGAGGTAAAACATTGTCTCTAGTATCCTAAAGATAGAAGCTCTGTTCTCTAAGAATAGTTCTACTTTAAGCAGAGTACCATGTGCCAAAAAAAGGTAACTATTTTGGAAATGGAAAAAATAATTTTGTTTACAGGGGAAAAAATTGTTCCAAATTTTTTCACTAGCTTTGTTTATCAAAACTGAAAGCTGAATGCAGAGTTCAGGGAACGCTGTGTGATCATTGTTTTTTAAGGATTATTCTTGTTGACTGGAGAGAACATCATATCAGACAGACTCGCAAAAAAATGGTCTACAACATCAGGTGAAAGTTCGACCAAGTTCGAAAATGCTGCGACTGTGCAGTTTGGAGCGTGATTGCTATAATCAATGTTTGGATCAGCAATGCTCACAGAAGGTTGTACCTGTATGGTGCTGCTTTCCTCTCGTACCTCACCGCCTCCTACTCGTAGTGGTGAAGTCTCAACGAATGCCGTCATCAGAATAGGTAGCCGCTGGGGACAACACGATGCATGAGTCGTTACCGGGCCTAGCAAAGTATCAATATCTTTTGGCACTGCTGATGGTAGTGTAAGACAGATGTCTAACACGCATTCCTGTCTGCATAGCAGATATCGAAGCACAGGTAAGATGCAATCCTGCCAGATTCGTCTGAATGAAAGAAACCAGGTTGTACTTAGATCTCTTAGCCGGGCCAATCCGAGGACCTTAGTGATACGGTCTTGGTATCGTATTGCTAGGATTGTTTCTTCCATCGTTGCTAGAGTCTTGTCTGTGGATTGGCTTGCCATATCGGAGCAGAAGGAACAAAAATAAAATTCCTGCCACGAGTCCCAAGATTAATGGTAGGCTGCCAAAGACAGAATGGACAAAATTTGGGAAGATGCCCAGAACTGTTTCAAAGGGTGCTAACAGTCCGGAAAAACTGTCTTAAATACATGTACGATGCCACTGGTATCAGACATGTTTAAGATTTGGCTTAACATTTCTGCGAAATGCGCGGGGCAATTTGTCGATAAAAGAGAATGTATCTCTGCCGATGTCCTTGCCATTTGCAGATCAAACGTTTCTTTGGATGACGTTAGAGGCACAGTTGTCTGTAAAAGAATAAACTTCATTCTGCTTAAAGTATCAAGTCGAATAGAAGAGATATTCAACGAAGGCCATAACGCAGCCCCCATATCTGGATTGCTGTGTGGATACAATACTTGCATACAGCAAACGACCCTGGAAGTTACGGTCACAAGATAAGCTTTCCCTGGCACCATCCCACAACAGCTGTGGTCACTTATTAAAATGTAACTCCCGTTACTAAACTGTTTGAAAAATGGCTCTATCTGTTTTGCAGGCGTGCCATGCAGGTGACATGTAAGGTTATTTGAAGACCCTTCGCATGCTCCATGCAAGTTAATACCTTGACACAGAAGTGTACCGCTTAGTGATTTTTTACATTTGTTACCACTAAGGAATACATCCCTTTTCCCTTCACTATAACATCTGTGTGTATAGAGTAAATCCCATGTTGATTTGATGTATTCTTTACCCAACTTTTCATACTGGCCTGCAGGTATATACTCTTGGCAGTATTTGAACTGGAAAGTTGTTATCGGAATTGAAATTGTTTCGTGTATTATCCTTTCAAGGACAGGTCTCTCTGACATTGTCAATGGTAATCTCTCAAGTTTTTCAATGCTCAGAATTGTATAATCTGCTCCTTTTTGTGCTAAATTGATTTGTTTATCAGTAAGGTTAAAGATGCCGAATAATGACGTTGTGTTGATTAAACTCTTTTGTATGTAGCCTGAACGCAGATTTTGCAACGTCCAACCAAGCTGTACAATAGAACGTAATTGAGACTGTCCATGTTGTAACAATAGTAAGTCCTGTTCTATTATATCAATAGCAGATGATACAATGCTGTCCAATGAATATATTCTGGAGGACAGAGTCGTTAACCCATTGTCCACTACAGAAAGTGATTTTTCCAAATTAATACGATCAATTTCTCGTATTTTTTCTGCTGTTTCAATTTGCATTACTTTCCAAGCTTCGTTGTACGAGCGTATATACCGGCCGCTATGAAACGTTTTTGACGCTGTTTGCGTGGTCCCATTATGACATCACGCAAGTCAGCACCGTCTTTAAGTAAAGTCAAGTGTTGCTTTATTTCAGCCAGTGTGGATTTCGGTAGCCACTCAAGACATAGCTTCCCTACACTGTATGTTGTAACTATCCCTGGATGTTGTCTCTGGGAGTATCTTGGGTCTGGCCTGGTCATTTTTAACCCCTGTGTTTTGTTCAGGAATCTATTTTGACAGTTATTCGGGTCTGTTGGCCAGATCAACCACTTTTTCCAATCAGGATGTGTTCTGTTTTGGTGAAAAATATGGGTTATGTCTATCTCCACATCGGTAGTGCTATCACTATCAGTTATGGGTTTCGGAATAGACGGTATATTTAAGTCTTTTATCTTAGCTAGGCCAAGACAAGTAGTTTGTTGAATTGTGTCATTCAAAAATATCATTTGTTCTGGGATCATGCAGGCCCTAAATAATGCTTCTAGGCCTTGTACTTGCCATTCTTTGGTACCCCAGATCGTTTTTGTTTCAATATTGTTTTTCCAAAATTCAAAACCAAATGTAGACATTTTGTCATAAAAATGTTCAGAATAAATCAATTTAGTATTTGTCAATATTGTTTTCATTCCTGTCCTATTTACCATTTTAAAATAAAACGTTTTTGGATCACTGTTGTTAAACCCTGAGAAGTACTGGAATTTCTCATAAAATGTTTTCGAGCTGCCTTTTGGCAGTGTTGGACAGTGTTCCCATTGGTTATAAGATAAAACATTTCTAGGCTGTGCAGTGTTATGCAAATAGTGATCACCAAAGTGGTTATAACAGTATAACTCTTCATAATTCGATGAACCCTGTAAGTAATCATGTTCAGTAAATTTGGCTGACATTACTAAATCTGACATCATATTATTAATGTTTTCAAAGTCCCAATCATCAGAGAAAGTACTTGGTGTCACAAAGTCACTTAATGAAACCTTGAACTGGTGTGGATACTTCAAGAGCTCAACCGGGCCAAAAATGTCATAATCAGTTCTGTCCCATGCTACCCCACCGGATATTGGTTTGGCTGAGATGTTTACTGGTGACAGTTCTCTTTTCTCGATGTGGGAGGATGTGTGAGGCTTTAGGACCAAGTTGATGTTCTGACTTGCTGTGTCCATTGTACTATATTTTCCATCAATTAATTTTCCCAAACATAGAACTATAATGAGCCAAAGCAGGAGAGTAAGTACACCTAACACAATCCAAAATTCAAACCATGGTGAAATCAGATATGTTTCTTTTAGTTGGAGAGAAAGTTCAATTATTTTGTCTTTGAAAGTTTTTGTTACAGGCGTTTCTTCATGCTCACTTGGATCTTCTGAGAAGTCGTCGAAGTTGATGAAGTAGCCAGATGCAGTTCTGTCAATTGTTGGGATTATTTACGGATTTTCATTTTCTTTTGCAATTTCTTTTGTTTCATTAGAATAGTCAGAGGCTACATCATTGTAGATTGGTGTTTCTTGACGAACTGTTGCAATTTGGGTTTCAAGAGGCACAAGTTCCATGGCATTATTGCATAGCCCTTTTTTATTCACTGCAGGTTTATCAAATTTGATTAGTCTCTCAGCATGGGCCTCTTGTATTGTAGCAAATTTTGGTATTCTGCTATTTCTTGGGAGTCCACTGGGCCTACTACTTATTATTGGCCACATGATTGTGGTTTTACCAGGTCAATGGATACAACATGGTTCTCCTTTTTACCAGCAAGGGGCGGTAGTACAACTGATCTCGCTCCGCTGATGGCTAAGACAGGTACAGATTTTCTGTGAGAAGGTCCAAATTCCTTCTTCACCGCGATCTTCTCTCTGACCAGATCCCCAATCTTTGGAATCCAGACAGGTCTTGCTGGGACAGGTGGTTTTTCTGCAGTGGTTGTCGGCTGTTGTTTCAATTTTATGTTACTCAGGCTTTTTCTTGTTTCATTTAGATCCTGTAAAACAGCCAAACGGTCTTTGATATCAAAGCATTTTTCTTCTACCACTGAAGTGTGACAGTCAAGATCCTGAATTAGCATTCTAGTACTGAACAATAGTTCGTATGGAGTTAGACCTTTTAGAGAATTTCTTGGCAGATTATTAAGGCTACGTTGGACACTTGCTAAATGTTTGACCCACCCATCACCCGAACTTAATACCCTCGCCGTTATAGATTGCTTTATATCCCGGTTTTTTCTTTCCACTACCGCATTTCCCTCAGGATGGAAGGGAGAAGAGTACCACAGTGCAATGCCCATGCTGTTCATGGCCTCTTTGTAAGCTCGAGAGCTAAACGCAGGACCCTGATCAGAATGTAGCATGCCGATTGCGAATATGCCGATAAAGACTCGCAAATCTTTTTATAACAGTTCTGGCACCAGCCGAATGCTGCTGGTCTACATATTCAAGTTAATTTGTCTTAATAATTATTGGGACGCATTTCTCTGGTTGGATTTCTGTATCATAGAAAGCCTGAAGCTTTCTAACAAAGATGTCCGGGAAGTAGTCTGGTCCGGTTCACATCTGCGATCTCTGTTGCAGTCTGGACAATCCATTGCAAATTTGTAAATTTGCACGCTCATTTCCGGCCACCAGTACTCTGATTGTAATTCTACTAAAGATTTCAAGATCTCTTGGTGCCTCGGACCCAGTCCCATGTGTGCGCTTTCAATCAAGAAAACTCTCCGGTTCGTGTTTGGAAATACTCTATCCCCCACTCCAGGGATTTGAGCGAATGGAACGGAGTTTGCATCAATTATGTAAGTATTACTGAGTGGATAGTTGAGAGGTAATGCTCCATAATTGCCTTTTAATGTGGCTTTTACCGCCAGCATGGTTTCCCCATCTATTTGTTTTTCCGAATGCTTTTCAGTGGCTACAGAAACCGGTTAAACCGCTTCCGTTGTTGCTGTGTTAGCCAATGAATTCCCTGCAACGTGAACGCCATCACGTTGATGACTCAGTGCGTGTCTCACGTGAGTCTTCTGTAGTTCTTTCTTTAAAAGAACTACTTGTTCCCAAAGCGTTTTATGCTTTATTGTGGCACCTGTGTCATCTTTGTAACTGTTTTTGCTCCATGTCTGCATGTCACTGTTGTAAGACTTGACGCAGAAATGCGAATCGCATACTATTAGTGTCGGGAATTCACGATCGGCATTTTCAAGCGCCATCTTTAAAGATCTTATTTCAGCTCGCTGAGCTGAACAGTTTCTGATTGATTCAGTTTTGGTAATCATCGGTCTGAATTTACCAGAGCGCCAGCCACCTTTAACAATCGCGCACGCTGGTTTGTAAGATTTTTCCACTACATCGTAGTGTTGTGCAAATCTGTCCATGTAGATTACACAAGTGTACTGTTCTAGAGACAGGATTTCGATTGGCAGAGGATATTCTTGTTCGTACTCTAGATCATCTAGTTTCTTCAGTTTCGGGTCAAAATAGTATTTCAAGTCTTCTGCAGCAAGAGAATGCTCCCATTGTATCCATTCTGGATCTAATGCCACAGCATTTAAATTGCGTGTGCCCGTTATTGCCTCAGGGGCTGATTCTGCTGTAAAAACAGTTATCCTTCTGCCTTGGGCTTGGGCTCTTTCTTTTGCTACAGCAGTTTGAACCGCTATCAGAATGTATTCTGTAGAACTGGATTTCATTTCAGCTTTAGTGTACAAATGTGATTTGTAAGCTATAGGTAACGTTTCTCCCACATTAGAGGTCAGGAATGTGAATCCGCATCTTCCTGGGATGACTCGGATTACAAGATTGCAGGTCTTTTCACGAGTTTGCAATTTTGTTTTAGTTAACATGTCTGTTTGTAGTGATCTTAAAATTTCTGTGTGTTTCTGAGTCCAATTAATTGGTTTGAAATCAGGTCGTATTAATTCATAGAGAGGTTTAACTCTCTCTGCATAATTTAGTATGTATGTTCTTCCGAAATTCAGGAAACCTAGTATTGATTGTAAATTCTTCCGCGTTTTTGGTGCTTGGAGTACAGCACATTTGTCTAAGAAATTGTCTGCTAGGCTCTTGCCTTCATTTGATAATTCATATCCTATAAATAGGACAGTTAGATGGGCAATTCGTGACTTTTTAAAGTTGAATTTGTAACCCTCTGAAGCGAACCCAAGTATTATGGTGTTCACTCTTTTTAAGTGAGTCTCCAGGTCATCATCTGTGAGATAGATGTCATCGACATAGGATAATGCCTCATCGTCGTATATTTGTAGTAACTCTGTTACCCTTGCTGAGAATAATCCTGGGCTATTCGAGAATCCCTGTGGGAGTCGACAGAAGTGTTTTTGTGACCCCATTATTGAGAAAGCGGTCAAGTACCTGCTTTCAGGTGCAATTTTTAGACAGAAGAATCCATTAGAGATATCTAATGTCGTTTTATATTTTTTCGCACAATGTTATTCATTAGTGCAGCACTGTGTGAGTTTTGTACTGCAAATGTTTTACAACATGAGTTAAGGTGTCTGTAGTCCAAAACTAGACAATATGAATCATCTGGTTTGTAGACAGGAAACAAAGGATTGTTCATTTGTGAGGTGCATGTTTCAATCGCCCCTTGATATTCAAGTTGATCTAAAATCTCCTTGACTTGCTTTTTAGCTTCTTGTTTAACTGGGTACTGCCTTTGTGCAGGGGGTTGATTTTTTAACTAGATTTTGTGGTGAGGTGAATCCTCATCCCATCCTACATGGTTTTTATATAAAGCTGGAGCCTGGGCTACTGCCCATTTTCTTGCAAGTGTATATTTTTTATGAATAGGTATGTGATTAGAGAAGGCAGGCATAATTATTTCTTCGCCATGAGGGCACTCCCTGACAAACTCTGGTGGCCAGTCTTTTTCAGCTAACAGGATGTCATAGCCTTTCGAAAGATTATCCCAAAAGAGACCTCTTACATTCCTCGTCTTGTCCCCCTCTATACATAATGTTATTTTGTATATTTTATGGGGTTTGCTAACCCTGGTATCTGCAGTTTCCACCTAAATGTATTCATTTGTGTCCACTGTCTCCAGATGATTCATCAGGATCTTGCAAGCTATGGTCACTTCTGCTGCTCTGTCTAGCATTGTCTGGGCCCACTCTCCGTTTTTCAGCTGTGTCCTCAGAATCCGCGGCATGTTTAATCTTAATACTTGCTACCTTCTTTCGGGGATATTGTGATTTATTACTTTGATGAGCAGGTTCCTTGTCTTTGGACTTGACGTGCTCTTCTCTGTGTTCTGATCGTCCTCTCCTTTCCGATTTCTGTGAGGAAGATCGAGAAAGATTGAGTGAGAGTGATCGAGAGGGACATGTATCAATATCTTGATATCTATCAGGTTTTCTAAATTTATCCCTATCTCTAAGGTTGTATCTTTTTTCAGAGGGTTCCCTTTGGGGAGACTTGTTTCCTCGGTCTGGAGATTTTTCTCTCAGTTGAGGAGACCTTCCTCTGGACTGGAATCGTTTTTCCCTGGGAGTGGGCTGCTTATTACCCTCCCAGCTTCTTTTTGGAGTATTCAGATTCTTTTTAATAAATGTTTTTTCTGGATTTTCAGTTAGTTGGGGTTTTACCGGTTTCCCACCCAAACTATCTCTTCCTAGTTCTTCATAGGATTTTTCTATGATTCTGGCAAGTTCAAGTGGTTGTTCCGCTATATCTGTCTCCTTCAATTTCTGGTGGATCACCACAGATGCTGCTTCTCCTTTTATGTTGGCTAATAATATAGCTGAGACCTGCTTGAAGTCTTTCAATAATTTCATACCCAGAGTTAAAACAGGTTCTGGACCGTATTCATTTTGAATCTGTCTAAGTACATCTGGTATAACCGCCATAGACGGAACCCCATGTGTTTTTTGTGTATATTGAAGCAAAGACTGTGCCCCAAGTGTCACAGTCTTCCACATGTGGTGCGATCCCCATTGGAAGACAGATAGTCAGAACTCTGTGTTTTTCAGTAGGAGTAGGATCTGGAAATACTGCCTCTGTTTGAGTAATTTTCTGTGCCAACCAGAATGGAATTTGTTCCTGTTTTGTGGGTACTTTACCAAGACATGATTGTATGTTCTGTGGTGTAATTTTGTTTATGTTCCCCTGATGAGGGGTCGGCTGTGGAATGTTAACTATTGGTTGGACTGTTGAAGTCCGCATGACATATTGGACCAATTGTCTATGTATTTTAATTAGTAGTTTTAGTTGAACTAAAAGTTCCTGGGCTTGCATTTGATCAATGTCTGGATGTGGTATGTAGCTGGCTAGAACCGACCACGTTGCTCCCACTCTACCTAGTGGACCGTGCTTGGTGATGTGATTATTATGTTTTAGGGCGCCATTAAATCAGAGCAGGTGCTCTTAGTAATTTAGTGGGATTTCAACGTCCTCGAAAGGAGTGTATATATCCGGAGGTTCCTCTATTTTGAAATAGTGGAATTCTTTTGTTATAGAGTTTACTGCTGGAAAGTGTATCCATGAATAGAATACCTCTGTCTGCCGATATTCATGGGCCTCTACCACAAATATGACTGTACCACCACATGATGTCAGTCCATTTTTTATAAGTTTAAGAATTATAGTTCTCCTTACGTTTTGCATCCTGGTCGTTATCATTAAACCCTGTAAGATCTGCACCTGGTTGATTCACATTTACTGTGACATCACTGGTTTCATTGTTGTACTGACATTTTTTTTATGAGAGTTTTTTGTGGAGCAAGTTTCAAGGAAACAAAAAATTAGGTGCAAAATATTTTTGGAACACTGTATCCTTCAACGTTGGCTAAACCAAAAACTAATACATAGGAATCTCTTCCTACTAAGTTCCGGCGGATATTAACCTTTCACCCACTCCAGACGTCTTTTGGACTTTTTACGGAAAAACGGGTTCTGTGTGAAAAAGCACGACTGAGTTACTCTAGTGTCTTGCATTAGATTATCGCCTTACCAAACGTTGGGCGCCATGTAGTGCAGTTCCTATATTCCCAATAGGCTCTGCGCATTGGAATAATATAAACAGCAGTGTAGACGTAGGACTGAGGTCGACTAGGTCTCTACTGACTATATTAGACTTAATTAGTTTCGCCAGCTAGCTCAGAGGTCACTAGAAACTTTCTCGAATGTTCAGGAAAGAGTTAACTCTCCGGATTAGACAAGAAGGGATTAGCTTCTGACAACCGTACAAACATGACAACTTTTCTCCCTCAGAATAGAGTGTATCTCTAGAGTCGTGTGAAAACAATAGGCAGCTATTTCACTCAGTCAATCGTGCATACTTAGTTTCACCAGAGTGCAGAGAAATAGAGAGACGGGCGTTTTCAATAAAAAGATGTTAATTTATTGAGCAGTCTTCTTTCTCATGCAAGAGAAATTAATTGCCACAATTGCAATACTTATTATGAAGTAAAGTGCGTACAGTCAAAGTAGTATTACGAAATAATAATTTAAAAGCATAGATATGGTTTCTTAGCCATATGATACTTTAAAATAGATAAAATATTTATACATACATAAAACCATTGACTAACGTACTCAACTGGTGCTTCTAACTACGCCTACCCCGATGTACCTGTCCTAAGCCTAACACTTGGGAGGGAGTAAGTAAGTAGCAGTTTAAGTTAAGTTGGTTAAGATTGTTTTTGCCAAGGATCTGATTCAAGAATTCTCTTTAAGGGTTTAGTCAGCTCCGTACCTTAGTAATAGATTGTGGGAGGTCTGGTATCTCTTTCTTCAGGACTCGATCTCCCAGCAACCCGCAAGGGTGACTCGGGAACACCGGAGCTGGATTTTCTCGGCGTGAGAAAAAGTAGCTTCTCCAGCACGTCAAAGGGGAGGGGCGGCTTCCGTGGGCTCTCGCATCAGCTGGGCTCTCGGGCAAGTAGATAGCCGCTCTGCTCCAAACTACCGCGTTGTGCTTTCTAGGAGTCGATGGGAGTAGCCGTGCTGTGCTTTGGACTGCATGGGCTAATAATGAATATGGATATGATTCTTATGCCTTTGTAAGGATATTATTGATTATAACCGCACAAGGACATGAATCGGGAATATCAAATTAGTGTCCTAGATAGAAATACAACACCATTATCGGTCAATAAAGTTTCTGGAAAACCTTCTTCTGCAAACAATCTTTCCAAACACTGAATCACACTATTTGTGTCAACAGTTGATAAAATAAAATTCTTGGCCTCCTAGAATACATGAGAAATAGACTTAATATGTAAGATTGTGACCCCTTACTGTGAATAGGTCCAAAAATGTCCAAAGCAATGTCCTGCCAAGGTTTATTAGGACGCTTTCTCAACATCATGGGTTTCACATGTGTACATTTAGATTTGTCACTCAACATGCAAGGCATACAGTCTCTTATGGCACTTTCAATCATCTTGTCCATACCAGGCCACCAATATGACATACGTAATCACTCTTTACACTTAGAAATCCCAGAATGGGATGTATGAACCAAGTCAATTAGTTCTTTTCTAAGACTGCAGGGTGGAATCAATCTAGTGCCACACAATAACAGACCTTTGTCCACTGACAATTCATTATGCACTAACCAAAATGGTTTAGTGGAATCAGAACCCTCTTTGTTACTGTTTCATCTCCTTTGAACAAGAGATATTACTTCACATAAGATGGGATCACAGACTGTTTCACTGAAGAGGCAGATACAAGACCAAAAGGCATACGTATAAATCTAAATGTGCCATCGGGGGTTATAAAGGAAGTGTAATCTCTGGAAGACTCATCCAACTCAATCTGGTGATAAGCAGATGTTAAATCAATTGTGCTGAAAACGTTTGCCCCACCAAGAAGAACCAAAAGTTATGTAATATTAGGTAAAGGATACAGAACAACCTCCACTTTTTTGTTAAGTTGTCTCAAATCAATATAGAGACCAAGATTCCCATTGGATTTGTGAGCTGCCACAACCCGAGCCAACCATTCTGTTCCTTCAACTTCCTCAATTATTCCTCCTTTTCTCAGTTTCAAAATCTCTTTTTCCATATCTTCCCTGACAGAAATAGGCACATTTCTTACTTTGCAACATACAGGAGTGGTACATTTCTTAACTTAATTTTATGACGGTATCCTTTAAATCACCCCAATTTCTCTTTAAAAACATTAGGAAATTCTGTCTTTAATTTATGCACAAATTCATCATCACTATTCTTTGTTACAGAACAAATTTCCTCTCTAAGTTGAATAGGTGGATCAGCATTGGGTTTGAGATACACTCCTAAGTCACCTTGGTGTACCCAACTAATTATACTATCATCTCTCTTAGAGACATAGATTTTTCCAGAAACTAGCCTATCTTTATATTCAATGAGACCTACAAAATAACCATGTAATTTGATAGGCTCACCACCATACGCTAGAGGAATTACGTCAGGCTTTAACAATACAATTTTCTCTTTAAGGTCCAGATGTAGGTAAATGTCATTTACCGATTCCTAAATACCGAATTTTACCGATTCGGTATTCAAAAATCGGTAAATGAGATGTAGGGAAAAAATTGGTATTTTTACCGAATCGGTAAAATTCGGTTTCGGACTTTCGGTAATTACCGAATCGGTATTTACCGAATCGGTATTTACCGAATCGGTATTTCCCATTCATCCCTATGGGCCAAAAAGCCCATAGGATTGCATTGGAAATACCGAATCGGTAAATACCAAATCGGAAAGCAAGCAAAAGTGAAACTCAATACAACAGCCAATCAGGTGCAACCACCCTCCCCCTTCCTACCAGGAAGTGGCTACACAGGCAGCTGCAACTAATTAGAAGGTTCTGGATAGGCAGTTGGAGCAGAGAGACTGGGAGCAGCAGCAGACAGGGTTTGTGCACTTTTAAATCTCAAACATGGCAAGCAGCAAGGACACAGAGCAGACAGACAGAAAAAGAAAGCTCAAATTCAGCAGCATGGAGCTCCAGGTCCTTGTCGAGGAGGTGGTAAAGGTGCACCACAAACGTTTCGGAAGGCAGTCCCTCTCTGTGCCTGAATCAGCAAAAAGAAAGATTTGACATGAAATCCTTGATAAAGTGAATGCAGTGGGAGTGACCACCAGAATCACTGAAGATTTAAAAAAGAGGTTTTATGGCCTAAGGAGCCTCACCAAAAAAAAATTTGCAGACCACCACAAACAGGCCTCGCTAACAGGGGGAGGAAAGAACACAGCACCCCACCTCACAGACCTGGAGGAGATGGTGGCCACAACCTTGGAGCCAGAAAGGGTCTACGGACTGGGAGAAGTGGACAGCTCGGCGAAATCTGCAAGTAGAAAAGGTAAGATGCATGCACAGCAATCCCCCTCACACCCTCATCCATCCCTCACCCCTTGAAGCTAAGTTACCCCAGTCCTAGTGTGTCTGTGCAAAACAGTTGCAATGCATCATGGTTCATGTAGTCAGTAAATGAAAGACCATGTCATACAGCACAGTAACCACCAAGTCAGGCAAATGATTGCAGACACAATGAAGGGCAGGCAGCATGTAATAAGTGCAATTTCCCAAGTTTAATTGTAGTGGCTGTGAGACATTTGCACCTAGCTGATATGCGCTCATATGTCCACAGGTCACACATCCAGAAAGCATTCACAGGAGGCAGAAGGCACAGCACCCGAGAGGGATGAAAGTTAAGATCCAGGTCCCAGTGCATCACAGGACACAGGTGTACCGAGTGGGCAGCCACCTTCCCAAGAACCTGACATCAGTGAGGAAATGCAGGCATCCCCAAGACCTTCACAGTCCCCACTATTGGTATCTTCACCAGAAATGCCAGCATCACAGGATATTGAAACGCCATTGGCACAACCTAGCAGGAGGCATGTCGTTTCCCCACTGATGGAAATAGAGTCAGCTGCTGGTGAAATGGTGGGTGAAGACTCACACAACTTGCCTGGAGCTGACATCTCTGCCACACTACAGCCCAGCGCAGAGCCTGTACCTAGTACCACTAGATGCCGCACAGTACAAGGAAGGAGTGTAGGTGCACGTGGGGAGGGGTCCAGAGTCTTCCAAGCCTGGAGGGATCCATGGTGAAGATTCAGAGGATGCAGGGGAAGGGCATCATGTCCTGTCAACGACAAATGCGCAACCTCAACATCAACATGCAGGAAATTGGCATGGGCATCAGGGAACTGGTGGAAGTTAACAAAAACATGGCCACAGGGATACATGACATGACCCAATCCATGCAGCAACTGTGCACTAAACTGGACTCTGAAATTACATCAAGGCGCATGGAGAAGCAGCGTGCACAGAGAACTGACAAAGCCATTCACCGCCTGGCAACAGCCTCATCCCTGCTATGCAGGCGTAGCATGAACAGTCAGGAAGTCTTGACTCAAAACAGCAATCACCTGACAAGGGGCATAGCCGGAATGACCGGTGCGCTAGAGGCTCTCATCAATGCTCAATCTGCACAAACTGCTGCTATTGACATGCAGGAGAGTGAAGGCAGCACCAGTAGGAGCAGCACGCCAAGCGCCCTTGTTGTAGAGACAAGGAGGAGCAGCAGGCGACAGGGTGAGGCTACAGTCCAAACGCCCGGGGAACAGGGTGAGCCACATACTTCTGCCAGTGCAAAGCGTGGCCGCAAATGACCAGTTAATAGTATGGGCTACTGCCATTGGACATACAATTTAGAAATTTGAAAGTCTTAGTTGCACATTTGTGCTATTGAAACCTGCGTAGTGACAATATACAACTACGGTGGGTGCATTCCACACCTGTCTGTGTGTGTTTACTCACTGTGAGCATTGCAGTGAAATGCTTACTGGTGCACTTTTGTTCCTTAACATACCTACATATGTACTAAATTAAACTAAATTTCGTGCTTACAACATAGGTCTCAGTCTCATTACTTACTCAGAAATAGTTGTGTGTAATCTCCTCACGTCTGTATCTGCCATCACTTGGTGTTGACACTCCAGCAGGTTGTGTTTCAGGCACAGCAATGTCGTCGTCATGATCCTCATAGTCTGACAACTTAACCTCAGTACCCTTCTTCACAGCAAGGTTGTGCAACATAGCACAGGCAGCAATGATCTTACAGCAGGCGATGGGGGTATACTGCCTTGCACCTCCACTCTTGTGCAAGCACCTGAACCTGCTTTTCCAGATACCAAAGGTACGCTCCACGACATTTCTTGTGCTCTTGTGGGCCCGGTTATATCTCCTTTGGCTGGGTGTTGAGGGGTTGAGGTAGGGGGTAAGTATGAAGGAGCGGAGGGCATATGCACTGTCTCCTAATAGGAAAAGGGAAAACATTACTCACATGCATGCATGTACTTTTTACTTCTATAGGGGTTATAGGGGTCGCACACTGTGTTTTACCTAGGAGGTATCCTTCACCAAATTCCCCTGCAGTCAGCCATGCATAGATGCTGCTGTTTTGAAATATATAGGAGTCGTGGGTACTCCCAGGGAATTTTGCCACAAGGTCAGTGATGGCGCACTTTATATTGCAAATCACCTGCACATTGATGATGTGGGTGGACTTCCTAATCCCTATATATATATTCAGTGGCAGCAGGGGGACAAATGGGAATGTGCGTGCCATCAATGCAGCCAATTATATTGGGGAATCGTGCCATCTGGTAAAAGTCAGATTTTGTTTGGACCAGTTCAGCATGGGTTGCAGGAAAAGATATATAATGGTTCATCCTCTGTAACATGGCGTCAAGGAATTTGTGGAAAAACCTTGACAAGCTGCTCTGGGTCACCCCACCTACCGCAGCAACCACACTCTGGTAGCTACCAGACGCAAGCAGGTGTAGGCTGCTCAACACCTGCACATGGGGTGGAATAGCGTGTGCCCTTGGGGTAGTGTGCTCCAACAGTGGTTGGAGGTCCCTGAGGAGGTCCAAGATGGTGTCTGAGTCCAACCTGTACCTCTGGAGAATCTCTGCCTCTGTGAGCATGAACAGGGTGATCCTCTGTCTGTAGACCTGCTCCTCTCCCTGCCATTCCCTCTCTCCTTCCTCCTGTAGCCGTAGCCATCTTGCAATGACATAAAATGCCGCCATTGTGCAAGAAGAATTGCATTTTGGGTCAATTTTTATAGGATGCACCTGGTTACCACCTGATTCCAATCCATGGTAAATACCGACTCTTAAATACTGAATTTGAAGCAAATTTGGTATTTCAGTGCTTACCTACATCTCATTATTCAATTTTTCCACTTCTTATTTACCGATTCGGTAAATCAACCGATTCGGTAAATATACCGATTTGGTAAATTTACCGATTCGGTAAATATACCGATTCGGTAAATATACCGATTCGGTAAATTTACCGATTCTGTAAATTTACTGATTTGGTATTTTACCGATTCGGTAAATATACTGATTCGGTAATTTTACCGATTCGGTAAATTTACCGATTCGGTATTTTACCGATTCGGTATTTTACCGATTCGGTAAATTTACCGATTCGGTAAATATACCAATTCTGTAAATTTACTGATTCAGTATTTTTACGATTCGGTAACTTTACCGATTCTGTAAATTATCCGATTCGGTAATTTACCGATTCTGTAAGTTTACCAATTCAGTAAATTTACCGATTCGGACAATTTTCAGACTCCTACATCCAAAATGCTCAATACCGGTCGGTAACGGCCGAAAATACTGATTTTCGGCCGTTACCGACCGGTATTGGGCGACCTGCATCTGGCCCGAAGTTTTTTAATATGGAATTAATTTGAGACTAGGGTAATTTTCGCCCCAGAATCAAAAAGAACTCTAGTTCACCTTCAATTAAGATTTCATCAAAAGGATTCACTTTACAATTTTGTCTGCTTTCAACTTGGACTATTATCTGTCCACATTCGAAATCTTCTGAGCTAGATTCAATCTTTTCATCATCATCATAAATTATTACATTCTTGATTTTAGTTTTTGTTTTGTTTTTGCACAAGGACGTGAGATGCTCCTTTTTTTACACTTTGTGCACATTTGATTAAGCACAGGACACTTTTTGTCATTCGCTAGATGATCTGTTTTGCCACATCTATTACATTTTCTCTCAGACCACGATTTTATGACCTCCTTCTTATCTTTGGGAAAGGACTTCTCATTTTTTACTTTAACAACCTGTGCCTTCGACTCTTTACTATGGTCCTTTTTTATAACAGCCACATATTTTAAAGAATGTTCTATTCTTTTTGCTACTGTTAAGACCTCATCTAATGTGGGCTCATCACACAACCAAAGTTCTTCCCTAACTTTCTCTAGATTGCATCCAAACATAAATTGATCACAAATTCTCTCATCTGTTAAATTGTCAAATCTGCACGAAGAAGCACGTTTCCTCAAGTGAGTCACATAAGCTTCAATTGATTCTTCTTCCGCTTGCATACATTTGGCAAACTGATATCTTTCTAAACTAGTACTAAGCTTGGGAAGGTAATGCTTATCAAGTTTTTTATACAGATTTCGTATACATTTAAATCTCTAGCCTCCGTGGGAGAGAGATCAGGTACATGATCATCGATATCTTGGACCTCTGACCCTAAGCAGTGAAGAAGTAATAATGATTTCCTTTCTGCAATGAGTGAGGGACCACACACCTTTGCATATCTTTCAAAGACTACTTCCCACTTCTTCCATTTTATGGGAGGAGAACCGGGACTAGACAAAAAGAACAGAGCTGCAGTAATATTTTGCATTTTGCTGCTTTTATAAACAATAATAAATATAACATACAATTGTATATAATATTAATATTACTGCAAATGGCAACTATTAAATATAAAACCAATGATGAATAAGACACAAAATTCAAGCGTGCGTGCCGCTGAAGCATACAATATGCACACACAGGTTTACAAAGAAAAATTGTGCAAGGTGTTGTTAAAGTGTGCGAATCACTGTTGTGCAGAAGAGACACACAATGCTTTTTACGCAGATACATTTTAAATTAAAATGTGTGTGTCACTGACACATAAATCCACAAGAAATAATAAGTAACAATATATATATATATATATTTTTTTTTTTAAGTGTGCGTGTCACTGTTGTCCAGGAGACACGCAATGCTTTTCACAAAGCTAAAATCAGATTTACAAGTGTGCGTGTCACTGATGTACAAGAGACACGCAATGTTTCCTACAATGTCAAACTTCAACTTCCAGTGTTCGTGTCACCGTTGTACTCCGTGCTCACAATCACTTTACTGTATCAAATTTACTTTTGGGAAGTTGATTTTGTTCCAGATTAACGCAGAAATAAAGTTTAAGTTTAAGGAAATGTTACTTATCAATTTGAAAAAGCGTAATGAAGAATGTTGTTCCAGTTTCAATGAATTGGAAATAAATGAAGACCTGTCAGTTGATGAAAAGAGTCAATTGTTAATTTTGATGAATCTCAAAATAAAATGATCATCTCTCACCAATCCTTTGTGTTGGGATCTTCTGCATCCTGCCGACTACGCCAGTAAAGCATTCCTATTAAACTAAACTAAAACTATTTTATGTGAGAAGTTCTTTAATTTGTCGCAAAACACTGTATCAGATGTATTGATTAATTTTCTTTCTTTCTTGTTTAATTTTCTGTCTTTATCACTTATATTGTCCTTTGAGTGAACTGCAGCAATTTTTTTGAAACATGGCTCATCAAACAAGGATACCGGTTCACACGACCTAGGATTAAAAATTAAACCTAGTTTCCAGTGATCTTGCCAACCTAAAACATTGACTCCTTTCTTGGCAACATACAATTTCCCTTCTGCACTCCTGCATTTGAAATGTAACACTACTTGAAAATAACCATCAATATCAATCTTAGTTCTGTCAAAACTTTCTGCAATTATGTCAGATGGAAACAAATTGTTATATTGAAAAATATGACTTAAAGTATCTTGAAAATATTGGTGCGTGATAATTGTCCATGGTGATCCTGAATCTACCATGAGGATAAGATCTACACCTGAAATTGAAATGTACATTTTGGAGATTTCATTACATTGTCTGGTACTTTGTCAATAATGGAGACAACAAAGCCCTTCTGCAACCTCATATTCCTTAAAAGATTCTTCATTATTCGTGACATAAAACACTGCGCCAAGTCTGAAATGTGCGACTTTTGTTGTCTCTACAAACATTACTGAAATGACCTTTTCAACCACACATTTTACATTCTTTACCAATTGGTGGTCAACCTGGAAAGGAAGCAATGTGGGATCTATTTCCACAATTGTAACATGCATTATAATTGGTAAAACTGTCATTCCTCTTATACATCTGTGAGTTGTAGGACTTATTAAACCTCCCATTAGAAGTATAAGAAGAATGTTGCTGGTGTTCATTCTTATTCTCCTTTTTTAATTTAACCTTTTTAATTTAACCAAACATATTTCTTCTTCCGTCGATGTTTTGTTAGAGTTTTGTTTTACCACCTCCATCCACTTTTCAGATTGTTCTAATGCTTTGGTCTCGGTTATGGCTTCAAATAAACTGGGTCATAGAAAAAGATTCCCTCGTGACCTAAATTATTCAATACTAGACAATTCTCATATTTTCATCAAAGAGCCTTTTAACACAAGGTGACAGCATTATATTTTCTCATATTTTTCAATTTTATTTCTTTTTTTAGAAGACAATATTTTCCACAGTATTTCTTAATTTCATAACAATTATTTGATCAAAAAGGACATATAAATCATCAATGAATAAAAAAGATATAGATACCATACAGAGAAAAGACTTAAATACAATTCTCTCATGCATACACTCTCATACACTATACATTCATTCTTTATTCTGTGTCTGAGGGGGTCACAAGATGTCATGTGATCTATTACGCAAGGTCGACGCGTTTCGGTGGGATGAGACCACCTTCCTGAGGTCCTTTAGCAGAACAGATGCTCTTTCCAATGGATTATAGATTCTGTATGGATATCTGTAATTATAAATAACATATCATGTATCTAAGATTTTAACTATGCATGTTTTATCAAATAATCCAAAGTTCATTCAATTTTGTTTTTAACCTGAACCTCCTTGTATAGGACTCACAGAACATAGTTCGTTACAATTTATATTCACATTTTATATCTTTTGCGATTGCTCCATTTTTGTTGCAGGTCAGCACCGAAACCTCTGTCTTTTCCCAATTAACACTAACCGTTGTTGTTTAAAAAAAGGAAAATCTGGGAAAGTGAAGAAAGGAAAGAGAAAAAGGATGAAAAGAAATTTATAGGATGAAGGGGGAGGCAAATCCACCGACAAATAAGTCCACTGGATCTTAAGACTGTACAGTGTGAGAGCTAGTGCAAAAGAGGAACCAGTGATGGTCTCAAATTAATTGGCCTTGTCTATTAAGGAAAAAAAGGGGGATATTCTATATCATTTTCAGAATACAGTCATGTCAGATTTGTTCTTGCCCTATTAAGGTGTGGTCACAGATTCCTGATTTCTGATTACAAAGCTATTTTCCATTTCAATTTATCAAGCTTTTTTCAGGCAGGTGATCCTGTAAATATAATATATGAATGTGTCTACCCTTGCAACTATCTGTTTATAGTGAAAGTTAACCTACATTAGTTAGAATGCGACTTACCCTTTAGTGGAGGTCAATAAGATTTAACAGACTTGATTTCTTCTCTTCATTAAGTGTTGTTTGTTTCAGTTGATTTCTAAAAATATTATAGAGCTAACTGAGTCTCTTCTGTATAAACATTTACGTTATCTCCTCTTCCATCGTTAGGTGTAGTAATTTGGGGTAAAGTTCCAAAAATTACTAGGCCCTCAGAGCCTAAACAATGTAAAAATATGTTTTGTTTCCGTTCTGCTCCCATGTGTTCCCCATCAATGGCTTTTATATAAGTGATAAATACTTCCTTCCACCTCGACCATGCCATGGGTGGATCACCTTTCATTTGTAAAAAGGTTGCTGGAGGATCAAATTGCATTTTTATCCTTTGTTAAATGCACACAACTTGCATGTATTTTACTGAGGATAAAACTTTTTTTCTTTAAATTAAAACAGCATGTTATGGTTAAAACTACAAACAAATAGTGAAAAATATAATTGCCCAAATATAAATAACTCACATAGATTATTATGTATATTTTTCTCCTTCTGAATCAACTAATATCCAAAGTGCAATGTTGTTTATATGGCACTATTATGAAACTGTATTAGCAAGAAACTGTAGTGGAATAAAACCTCCTGGGTGAAGTTGTTTATACAGCGATATCGTAAGATGTGAAAAAATAAGGAAATCGGTGTTGCTGTCGGTAACAACAGTTACTATGGAAACACAAGATGGCTGCCGGTGACATGCTGCATGGTTTTGTTCAATTACATCATCCAGAACGTGCAGCATAATGGTCCGTACTTGCGTAGAACTGCAAACTCTTTGTATGGATGACGTTCTTTAAAGAACTCTGACAGAATGTACTGCCGCTTTGAAGAATGCCGTGTCTCCCATGTGGCACAGGCACAAATTGAAGGATGCAGTCTTCAACGGAAAAGTACAATGCAGCACAAGTGTAATAAATTGAATCATGACAAAGTAAAACAGAAACGTTCCTTATAATGGCTGGGCGTAAACACTTCCAACAACTCCAGTATTAACAAAACTCCCGCAGGTGCAATCAGAACACATAAATTGAAACACAGCCGTCGGTGCAATCGAAGCACATCGAATATTATAAACCATTGTATGTTTAACTCAATGTTATATTAATTAATTGTAATATCCCTGAGTCCAAAGCAGATACATTGACATTTTTTTTTGCCATATATTTCTGTGAAAATTTTAAAACTCTGTGGTTTCAAGAAACACTCTGTACTGTGGTTCTTCTCCTTGTCGCCAATGTTAAAAAGAGTCCAAATCCATATAAATTGAAGCAGGTTTATTTACAGCACAGCAACATAGGTCTTTCAGTCATAAGCTCCAGATGCAACTGGGCAACAGTAGATAATCCATTCTGATAACCTGTGGAATGTAGAATGCAGGTGGAAAGAAAACAGAGCACATGCCAGGGTGGCTAGTGCATGAAGAGATGTAGTAGAGATAGAGAAAAGACAGAGTAGAAAAGACAAGAAAGGAATAGTAAGGATGTAACAGTTGGCCTTTGATCAGTCCATGGCAGTCGCTTCTGCTCACAATCTTCCAGTGGCTGGTGACTCTCTGTGGTATAGAATTTCCAAATCTGGCCTCAAGCAGGGTTTAATTGTAAAAAGAAATATGAGGTAGGGGCACAGAGATTTTTTTAGGATTACTGCCTGCTTGTAAAAAATATTTGTTTTTACATTCTCAAAGAGGTAGGGATCCCCTTGGGGCGCCTTCCTATGTGAGAATGATTACATCTACTTTTTAGTAGTCAGTAGAACATGCATGTTTTGAGACCCTAATTTGGCCCCTGGAACATTACTACATACTACTGCAAGTCGGTATTTTTAAGAGACGCCCTTAACACGCCCCCATCCAAATGCAGTTTGCAAACCCAAACTGCAATTCTGTAGAACCAAAGTTTGCTGCTTGTACATACCAAAAAGCATTTTTGCAGTCTCAAATGGCCCGATTCCCTGAATCAGGCTGTTTGCGACCTCAACAATGCTTTGTGCATCGGGCCACAAGCCTCATACAAGTGAGTTGGATGAACCACACACAACAAATGCATGCACTGGATGTTTTTGCATGGACACAGGTCAATTAATTAGGTAGACATTTTTCACACATTTGATTGTTCAAAACAGAATTAATCAATAAGTTACTCGGAAGGGCAAGTGAGGCATTTCTGCTTGGTCCACCTGTATAACAGAAGATTCTCAGCATGGACAAGCGCATCGCTAGTAGGCCTTCCCCTTTCAGGACACTCCTTGTGGCGCATCGTCATCCACTGGCAGATTTATGAAATTTTAGCTCAGAGCTGTGAAGCAACAATAGTTGCTGCAATACGTTGGCTCAGGGACAGAGCATTGCAGAGCAATAGCTGCTACGTTGTGGCACTGCTTCTTTCTTCCTGGCTCTTGTGCACAAACAGGTTGCACAGGGCTGCACACACACAAATTTGCATCATAATAAAAAGGTGTGTGCACGACGTCTAGCAAAGGTTTTGTACTAGAAGGGTACCTAACCTTCGATTACAAATACCATGGTTGGACTTATTTTTTGGGGCACTCCCTGATTTACCATTACTGGTAGACCTGGGAATGTGTCAAAATGCTACTCCTCCCTAGATGAGGCGTAACAAGTAGAATTATCTTTATTTCTCCTCTTTCTATGTGTGTTGCATTCTACAGCACATATAGAAAGGGGAAAAAACTTCAGAGGATTGGTTTTGTGCAGGAAGGTCTGCTTTCCTGCACAAAAACAATCCAGTCTGCAACACGGGCCCCCTCGTACCATGGCGCAAGGAAAGAACAGAAATGGGCCGTATAATGTCAAATACAGAGCATTCCTGTCATTTCCCTTTCATTCAGCACAGCACAATAAGGTGGCTTGCTGCATTGCGCTGTGTGAAATGTTGATAAATCTCCCCCTCAATACTTTATAAAGATGTTGCGCTGGCTTGCTACACTTAGCATGAGTTTGCACATGCACAAAGTCTTGATATGGCGTCCTAGTCGTTCTAAGAATTAATGAGCCATTTTACGAAGACTTCATTTTTTCAAATCATGCTTTGACTTCCTGCACTTTTGATTTGAAGCCAATGCATATTTTAAAATCTATGCCTCCCTAAGGGATTCTATTTTTAGCTTTGAGCTTTCTGTTGTTTAGCCATGTGCCTTGGCGCGGAGGCTTTCAGAGTAATATTAAAATCAAATAAAGTCAGTAAACTGATGGCAAAGCTCTAATTATCTTTTGGTTTTTATACATCATAAATGCTACTTATGTAAGTGGCAACTTTTTCCCCCAGTTTTGACCAACGCTTAATCCTTATGCCTCGACTTATTTTATAAATTCTTTTTGTATATATTGTTTAGGTTAGGTCTCTTCACAGCACTTAAAGGGGGTGGGACAGGGATGAAGAAGTGCCCTCAGGCATATTCAGCTAAGATGAGAGTTACATAAACTATGGAGAGCTCGGAGGGAGATATTAAGTGATGGAGAAACGACCAAATGATGCCAGGAGCGGTGAAACTTCATGGAATTCCTGAAACAGAGCTGTGGCATTCAAAATCCTTCAGGTGCTTTCCACAAAGATCTCAGTGTTTTCCCATCAATGTACATGGAATAAATATAGATGAAATACATTGAAACTACAGCAGATAACAGAAACTATGGTCTGATTGCAGGAGTAATTTTATGTGGAGATTTCCTGTATCTAGGCACTTAGGTATCATTCTGGACAACAAGCCAACTATGATGACTCAGGTCAATTCTTTCTCCTCCTCCTGCTTCTTCATCCTTCACATACTTCATAAGATATTAACATGGCTACCCCAAAGCTCAAGATGTACCATCACCCAGGCCCTCATCTCCAGCCGATTGGAGTATGGTGAAGCTCTCTACACAGGGACCGCAGCTCACATCCTCCGACTACAGACCATACAGAATGCTGCAGCCAGACTTGTCCTGGATCTCCCTAGACAAACCCACATCACCCCCTACCTCAAGGAACTCCACTTGCTCCCATGACAGAAAATATGCCAGTTCAAGCTCCTGACACACGCATACAAGGCCCTACACAACTGCGGACCTGCCTCCATGAACCACCACTTAAAAATCCATCAGCCCACTAAACACCTCCACTCCAGGTCCCTTTCTCTAAACCTCACTCCCTGAATCCGAAAAAAGCAGATGCGGAGGTCGCTCCTTCTCCTACCTACCTACCAGGGAAGACATGGAATGAGCTACTCATCTACGGACCTCACAATATCTTCCAGAGTTCCTAATGTCCCTGTAGACCTGTCTATTCGGCTAATCAACTGGAGCTTGCCAGTGCCTTAATACTGTCATGGGTGTCAAGTATCGCTCTTCAAATCTACTGATTGACTGGTGGCTGGCATTTTTGATACTGGCCACTGTCTCCAAATAGAATGACCATTATTACAAGTTAAACCCCTCAGAAAGGGGAATAAGTGTTCCGAGGTGGAATTAGTTTAGCATGGAATTCCCTGTTGTAGGGTAGTTTGATGGAGATATTTACTACCTGGTCTGAGCAGGTGCTAAATATGAGTAGGAACTCTGTACTAGGGGTTGGTCAGGGAGGGTGGAGGAAAATGTCATCTGGCAAGGAGAACATTATATGCTCCCGCGCACGCCTTGGCTGAAGATTGGGTGGGTGGCTGAGAAACAGGTCTGTGCTGCAGTACATCACTGTCCCAAAAAACATATTTGCTGAGTAAATTAGGTACCGTATTCCAGTACCTGGTAACTCCATGTGTTGGAACACCAAGCCACTAATAATAGGACACAGCAGAATTCTGTGTGGGAAAGCAGGGCCAACATATGTGGCACAAAACCCCACAGAAACAGGTTTTTGCCTAGATTTACTAATGTTTCGTGCAGATCCACCTATGACGATAAGTAATATGAATGGTAGCAATGATTACATTTCAGGTAGGGAACTGCACAGACACCCACAGCTGCTAAAGATGCACAAACCAGCGTGACAAAGCACTGCATGGATTACTCAAGCCAATTGAAGTGAAGACGATTGGCAAAAGATGGGGTGATACACAAATGTGTAAGAATCACAAAAAGCACATATTTTCCCCTGGGTGTATTTTCTCTGCAGACAATTGCATTCAATGGTATGTCTTGAGTACAAAATCCATACAAGGTGCTATGTGATATTCTTTGCACCATGATGTAATGGTAGATTGTGTTTTGCATCACTTGGGTACTGCATTATTTGTGCTACTGTCAACAGTGTTGTCACCACCATGTAACTCGTGGTCAATATGATGCTTTGCTAAATTCGTCAATTAGCACAACACAGATTAGTTACATGATGAGTTGCAGACATTTTAATAAACGCGTTCCTAAATGCCTATTACCCTTTATTTAGAAATTCTGTTCTAGACTTGTGCAAAATAGAAAGAGTGAAAAACCTGTGATTTCACTGTGTCACTTCTACGAGGCTTTCCTGCATGGGAACGCCCCCCCCTGCATACATTACACCTGATGCCAGTATAATGTGACGCAGGGCTTTACAAGGTGACACATCTCCCTAGATGTTTCACATTGTAACTTGGCCGCATTGTTTACACCACTGCTGCGCCACAAAAGTGATGCAACGGTGGCACAAAAGTGTTGCAAGGGGCTTGTAAATCTGCCCTATGATATTTACAGTTAGGACCACCTTTCCATAGGAAATTGATTTTATTGTTTGCTAATAACTTTGGTGCTGTTTGAGCAATCTTCATTAAACTTTAAAAAAAAAATCTCATCAACATCAGCTCTTTCCTGGAAAGTTTTGAGATGATCCGTCAAGCAAGGTCCGAACAAAAGGGGTCTCAAAATGTGTTTTCCCCATGCAATTTTCCATAGGAAAATTGAACCGCAATACTGCAAAAACAGCTAAACAGAACAGAATGACATTATATCTGACAGAAAGCTCGATCTTGGTCCAGAAAGCATGCCTTTGGTGTAAATCCATTCAATAGTTTTTGAGAAATAAAGGTGCACAATTGATGCGAATCCACAGACCTGACAGATATAAGATCTGATTAGCTGTCACCACATCAACAAAGAAGTGGAGGCCGCCATTTTGGGGCTCAGGACTCTGCTCCCTAAGGTAAAAAATTGTTTTTAAAGCACACAGGTAGACAGGATATGATTGCCCCACCCGTTAGGGTAAAAAGGTAATTTGTTTAGCAATACCCTGGATCCATGGTAGATCCACAGATGGGCGGTAATGGAAAAAAAATGGACAGGCTCTCACCCTTGTCAAATATAAGCCTCATGAGGTGGGCCAGGGAGCAGGGGGTCATTACAACTAGTTTTTTGGGGGGTGGGAGTGTGCAACTGCCTCTTCAAACCTTTAGGAGGCCGAGTGTTCTCCGGAGCACCCTGTAAAAGAATAATGGGTGCTGGCTGGGGAGCCAGCAGGGGAGATAGGGGCCTTGTGACTCCCCCGCACCCCAAGGTTAATATAAATTGCATGTTTACCAGGTGGCACTAGAAGACACCCCCTAAAAATAACCCAAAAAACAACAATATTAATAATGATAATAATAAATGAGCGGTAGGAGCTGCTCATTTACTATTCACTGCTCCTGACAAGGAGCATCCTATTATGACCTGTGTTTTTTGTTTTTGTAATACATCGCTGGACTCCCCCGGTGTATAGTTTGCAGAAATGTGTGGGTTTGATAGTTTCCCAAGATGGCTGCTGAGCCCGGGGCCAAAAACCCAGGTGATCCACCTTGCAAAACCAGGTTGTTTTGTGAAAGGTAATTTTGATGTCTCCTCAATACGTTTTGGGCCCTTGCCTGTCGTGGGTACTTGACCCACCAACGCGAGTGAGGTACCATTTTTATCGGGAGAACCAGGGGAAAGCTGGGTGGTAGGAAATTTGTGGATCCACGCAGGTTCCAGAACTTTCCCACACAGACATTTGAGAATAAATGTTTTTTTTTCAGCTAAATTTGAGGTTTGCAGGGGATTCTGGGTAGGAAACCGTTGGGGGGGTCTACACAAGCCATACTTTGCTGGACTTCTCCGGGTGTCTAGTCTTCAGAAATGTGAGGGTTTGGTAGGTTACCCAAGATGGCTGCCAAGCCCGGGGGCCAAATACCCAGGTGACCCACCTTGCAAAACCAGGTTGTTTTGTGATGGGTAATTTTGATGTCTCCTCAATAAGTTTTGGGCCCTTGCCTGTCACTGGTACTTGACCCATCCACGCAACTGAGGTACCATTTTTAGTGGAAGACCTGGGGGAACGCTGGGTGGTAGGAAATCTGTGGATCCACGCAGATTCCAGAACTTTCCGACACAGAAATTTGATAAAAATTTGATTTTTTCAGTCAAATTTGAGGTTTGCAGCGGATTTTGGGTAGGAAAACGTTGGGAAGTCCATGCAAGCCATACCTCAAAAGACTCCCCCGGGTGTCTAGTGTTCAGAAATGTGTGGGTTTGGTAGGTTTCCCAAGATGGCTGCCGAGCCCGGGGCCAAAAACCCAGGTGACCGCCCTTGCAAAACCAAGTTGTTTTGTGATAGGTCATTTTTATGTCTCCACAATATGTTTTGGGCCCTTGCCTGTCACGGGTACTTGACCCACCCAGGTGAGTGAGGTGCCATTTTTAGGGGGAGACCTGGGGGAAAGCTGGGTGGTAGGTAATTTGTGGATCTATGCAGATTCCAGATCTTTCCATTACAGAAATATGAAGAAAATGTATTTTTTGACAAAGTTTGAGGTTTGCAAGGGATTCTGGGTAACAGAACCTGGAAGAGAGCCAGACAGGTCACCCCATCCTGGATTCCCCTGCTAGGCTTCCCTAGGTGCCAGCAGAGCTCTGTTCTAAAATCAAAAGCTAGGCACTTAGCAAAAAAAGGGTCAGTTTTCACAGTAAAAATGTGCTGCGTCCACGTTGCGTTTTGGCCGTTTCTTGTCACAGGCACTAGGTGTACCCACACAAGTGAGATACTATTTTTTTAGAAAGACTTTGGGGAATTTGGGGTGGGTGGAATTTAATGGATCCATGCAGATTCCAGAACTTTCCACCGTAGAAATATGAGGAAAATTTGTTTATTTAGACAAAGTTTGAGGTTTGCAAGGGATTCTGGGTAACAGAAGCTGGTGAGAACCAGACAAGTCACCCCATTCTGGATTCCCCTGGGTGTATAGTTTTAAAAAATGTAGAGGTTTTCTAGGTTTCCCTAGGTGCCTGAAGAGCTAGGGTTCAAAACCTACAGGTAGGCACTTTGCAATGAGGTAATATGAATTTTTGGTCAAGAAATGTCCCCTAACGTGAACCCCACCGTCTCCATGTACGAGCTTAAAGTGCATGTAATTTCCCTCCTCTTCCAGTTATGAAGACGCAAATACATTTGCGTCCAACGTTAACATGTCCTCTTTCAGATCCACCATGAATGGATTGATAATTCAGTTCCTAAGTATGCCTTGCCAACGTCTTTTCATGGTGCACTTTTACGTTTTCCTAGCCCTGCAGCGCTAGGCCCTGATTTCTGCCATCAAGCCCTTTCTGCTCTCTGCCTCCTGAAAGCTGCAATGTGAGATACCTCCCTGACCTCTGTCCTACTCCCTGCGTGGCGAGCGGTGCCCGGCTTGGCCTGCTTGCCTGCCAAAGACAGTATTTTGCTTTCAAGTTATCAGTATAGCCGAGTTCAGCTCCTCGAAAACACATTCCAGTCTAGCAGAATAGAGAAACATTTCTCCGGCTGCAGAGCAAAGGGCCCGGCCTCTCTGTCTCCATGCAAGTAATTCATTGCTCCCGTTACCATGGTAGGCCCATGGCCCCTCGCATTACACGCAGACACGTAGTCACATATGCACGCATTAATAGTCAGTATAGAGTAGCCTCTGCCCAAGAGACCTTTCCTTCTAGATAATATAGTTCCCCAAACACAAGATATCAGATATGATTTAGGAACAAGTCGATCTGACATGCCAGACTTCTGTCTCTTTCCTCTAGTGCTAAATGTCAAGTCCCCTGCACCCTCCAGCCTCACGTCAGTCACACGTCATGCTGCTGCGCGCGCATCCTTGCTACAGATTTCTGCTGACACTGCAAGATTCCTCTATGTATCCACCCACTTGTGACACTTTCATGTGACGTTTCTAACACACACCTCTGTGTACGCCCTCGTGCACGCCTTTCTGTTACGCACATGTGTTCTTATCTCGTTTCTCTCAGCTGTTACGCCTTCTGTATCCATCACCATTATATGCATTGACTATATATATTGTATTCTGTTAATAAAGTGTTGTCTATACCTTCCTGATCCTTAATGGTGAAAGGAACATGATACCTGGTTCGAACCATTCCATTTTATGGAATAAAACCCTTATAAACTCAGATACCACGGATTCTGCCTCTTATTTTCGATTGAGTTATTTTATTGAACTTTACTGCATAGAAATTCCGACGGTAAATATTTATTTACCACATTAATTTGGCGCCCGAATAGGGACCCCTCCCCCACCTTACACGCCGGCGATGCGTTGCAGGCCTAGCCCCCTGCCACAGCCGAGACGGACAATTACGCGTACCCGCAGGATTTCCTGTATCTCCCTCTGGCCAACAGAGGTGACTGAGACTGCGATCGACACCCAGACGAGGCGGTGAGGAGTGCGGAGGATCCCGACCAGAGCCCAGCCAAGAGAGCAAGATCCGAGGTGTCTAGAGGCCCACCTGTTCCGACGTGCCTGTGACGTCACGAGTCGAGTCCAGTCCAGTCCGGTCCAGTCCAGACGAGTTTTCCGAGGCCTTCCGTTCCGTGCTTCCCGGTGAGTACCGTTGCTGGGGACGCATCTAGACGGGTGCATTACTATGTATCCGGTCAAGACGGGTTTGGGTACACAGACCCGGTCTGCACTGTTTTAGCAGTGTATCTGTACTGTTTAGCAGTATATCAAGTATTCGTGTCTTCAACGGTTCGATTTTTGTTTTCATTATAGAATTCAAGCATAGTTAATATGTGTTCAAAATGTTTCTATGTGATTAATGTCGTGGTGTGAGTGACTGTTTGATATACATTACCGTGTTTCTGTGTCAAAAGTGTGTTCAGGTTCAAGTAAGTGTCAAGTACCAAATATCAAGATGCCATTGTTTTCCAAATTAAGACAGATAGGAACTAGGAAAGGGATACTAGAGGAAGCGATTCCTGTCCCACCTAGGGATACTCCCGGAAATTTCATGTACCATAAGCATGGCTTAGATGCCATATTATATCTAGATTTATGGGCCGATTATACTAAGAACCTAGACGAGAAATATAGATGGCCCGTTACAGGGACATGGGATGCAGATTGCATCATGAGAGTAGAAGAAGCGCTATGGAAAAAGAAGGCCAGACAATCTCAGAAAGACGCCATAGAATTGTGGCGTAAAGAATCGCATAGACGTACAGAGAAAGAATTCAGAAAAGCAGAGAAACATAGAGAAGATTCAGATAAAGCCCGAGAAAACGTACTAGTTGAAGAAGGAATACGAGTTAAAGCAGAGCAAGTAGACCGACAACGAAACACCCTTGTGAATGGTATGTATCCTCTTTTGGCCGAGGGTTTACCTAAGGCCACTCCGGAAATACCAAAAGATCTGCCTCCTCCATTGGTTCCGACTAAATTACGTCACAAGACCACAGCAGACATTTTTATTTCTTCCTATTTAGACGATGTAGCTCCTACATATACTACTGCACCTGCCCATGTACCCGTACCACCTGCACCTGCTGACGGCCTCCTACCTCATGATCATCCGCCCCCAGGTCCGCAACAGCAGATCCTTCCAGCTCCGCTACCCGCACCCGTTCCCGTTGTTCCCCCTGGTATCCAACAACTGCATCCATTAAATCCTTTTGGGACTGGCGTGGTCCAGGACCCAACCCAGCTACAGCAGGTACCGACCCTACAGCCAGGTTATGCTCAAGCCTCCACTACAGGAGGTGCTACAGGAGGTTATCAAACACCCCCACAGATACACCGAGTTACAATTAGAGATTTAGCAAAGGCTCGGACACCGAAAGGCGTTTCGGCCGAACAACTTAGAAGAGAACTTACAGACTGCAGATATGATTCAGTGCCTGGTACATCAGGACCCATGTTATTAGCGTCCATACGTTTGAGACGCGTTACAGACTATTTGATGCTACTACCAGAAATGCCCGAACATCTAGACAAATTGTATTATTTTATCAGAACAGGAGAAGGACCGGAGTCTGTTGCTGACGCCATGTCACGTCAGAAAGTTGAGACTAAAGGTTTACTAATGCGATTTTTGGTTAATTGTTTAATAAGAGAACAAGATCAGGCAGGCTTTCCGCAAAGTGAGATGAAAAGACTGATTAGATGGAGCCAGAATATGTCATAGGGTAAACATGATAAGGAGAACAGTATACATATTATGGTTAAAAAGATCCGTAAAGAAATAATAGACATACATGCCCAGCGAACACCTGACGAAGATCTTGAATTAGACGATCCACCTTCCTCGCAAGAGGAGGAGGAAACAGAGGATCTAGCAGAAATCTCGCAACAGTCAGACAAAGAGATAATAGCATATGTCGGTAAGGGAAAGTACCTTAAGAAAACAATACGTCCAGAAAGCAAAAGACTTTTTCTCTCTGCCATATCAAATCCGAGTTCTCCGGAACATATGTTTCAGGCAACAGATAAAATACTTCAAGATCGAATGGGGTACCATGTACTCAATTCCATGGATGAGCAAGAACTAGCCCGGTCCGCAGTACAATGGGCTAACAATTCTAGTACATATAATGATGATGCAGTAGCACAGACGTTTTTGAACCTTTCCCCTGATGAACAGAAATTAGCTGGTGTATACATGATTCAGCATCTCATTACGTTGTTCAAAAGCCAACACTCTGATCTAGGTCCCTTACCGGATATATTAGTAGAACTGCTCTCGAATAGATGGAGAGGCCTAGGTACTGATTTAATTAAAGAAATTCTAGAACATAGACACAAATATAGTGCCTTCTTGAAACCACAGTTTATTTCAGCTCCACCACCCTCAGAAAGAAAAATGTTTTACTTTGACAGACAGAATCCCTTACGGGAAGTACATCCGGTCAGAAAAGAAGATAACACACTAGAACGTGTATTCGTATACACACCCATCACTAAAATGGAATTATTGGAAATGAAGAAAATAGTGCCCAGTCATGATAAAGACCCTGCAGGTTTTCACCGAGAAATTACAGATATGTTACTCATGGGCGATTACACGTATACAGATATTATGAAAATGTTAAAGGTACTACTGCCTGCTGGAATTTACGAGAAATTAAAGGAGAAAGAATGGGAGGTGGGAGACACAAAGATTGATTGGGCTGCATTAGAAGTCGAAGAAAATGGTCGTACCGCAGGTTTAGGCCTTGGGGATAAAGCTAAAGCATTACCAGGTTTATTAGTACAGGTTTTGCCTAGACTGTTAACAACTAAAAAGGAAGACTGGGACGCAATCTCAGCCTGTAAACAGAAACACGATGAAGACACTAGTGATTTTTATTCTAGATTCGAGAAATGTTTTATTATTAACATTGGCCTGAAAACAAGTAGCGAATCATATCCACACCTTTTTGTATCAAAATTAGTCGAGAATTCCCTGCCTCAAGTTAAGAACCGTGTTTTGAAAGTAGAAAGTACATGGCAAGCAAATACGCCGTCCCAAATGTTACAAATGTTACAGTACCACCAGAATAGAATTAGGGAAGAACAAGATCACGAACAGAGACGTATGAAAGATACCAAAATGAAAATGTTAGTTGCTCAGTCAGTTCCAGATGACGGTCAGAAAAAGGGTATGACACAGTCACATAATACTGCGGCTCCCGTTAAGGGGACCTGCAACTATTGTAAACATCCAGGTCACTATGTGAATGAATGTACGGTTCTGAAATACAATATAGCAACAGGAAAGACTAAAGAGAGACCACGTCAGCCTAGACAGGACCCGGTCCAACACCAGGTTCAGCAACATATTCCACAGAACGTGCAGCCTATGCCTGCTCCACAACAGACAGTACAGACAGTAGCGGTACCACATCCACAGCCCATTGCCGCGACACAGCAAGTTTCACAGCAGATGCACCAGTATGCACAATCCGATTACCCCGACTATCAGCGATACTCACGAAACAGCCTAGAGAGGGAGGTTGGCTTGCCTCTCATTGAAGTTCCTGTAGATCAAGAGGGTCCTTATGTACATAGTCAAGTATTAGGAAAAGATAGAAAGTTTTTGATTGACACAGGGGCAAGTCGAACAACAATAAGTCACGACGAGGTTCCAGGGGCACCCCTCTCAGGCTCACAGAATGTTTCCCTTGGATTTTCAGGACAGCCTATTGTTAATGAAGTATCGAAACCTGTTCCCCTAGCAGTTGGTCCATTGTCACGTACTACAGACTTATTACTCACGAAGTCATGTCCAGAAAACTTCTTAGGTATCAAGACACTGAAAGCTCTAGGAGCTGTAATATGTTGTTCTCCGGAAGGAGTTAGACTGTTTTTGCGTGACTTTAAGGGTCACTATGTATTACGAGATTTTGATGTCAGATTGAAAGACGTACCAGAACATTTGTGGGCGCAAGGCCCAACTGATGTAGGTTGTATGCACATTACACCATACCGGGTTACACTCAAGCCAGGAGTTGTATTACCCCGAATCCGGCAATACAAGTTACCACCCGATGCTGTAGTGGCTTTACTGGAAATCATTGAAGAGCTCATTGCACAGGGAGTGGTTGTAGAAACCGACTCCAATCTATGTAATTCCCCTATCATTCCGATTCTTAAACGTACTGACCCGAATGCACCTCCAGTTTATCGGTTGGTGATTGATTTACGAGACTTAAATAAATGCATTGTACCACAGTATCCTGTGGTCCCAGACATCTCATCATTATTGACTACTATTGATTCAGAGGCGACGTTCTTTACTGTAATTGACCTCAAGAACGCCTTCTTCAGTGTCCCCATTGATCCGGAGAGCCAATATCTTTTCGGATTCTGTTTAAATGGCCGTAGCTTCAAATTTGCACGCGCACCTCAAGGATTCACAGAAAGCCCCAGCATCTACAGCCAAGCATTGAAAAGACAACTTGACAGTATTCACATGCCAATTAACACTGCCCTACTCCAGTACGTCGATGATCTGTTGATCACCGCCCGCAGCGAACCTGAATGTGAACAAGCATCACTGACGGTTTTGCATTTCTTGGCTGACAAAGGACACAAGGTGTCCCCTTCAAAGTTACAATTCTGTGTTCAGCAAGTGGTGTACCTTGGGCACTTGCTGTCCAAGAGGGGGAGACAGCTAACACCTGACCGCATTCAGTTAATTGCACACTTACCACAACCCAAGACGCAAAAGGAAGTGCGGGCCTTCATTGGCCTCACCTCTTACTGCAGACAATGGATTCCCCAGTACGCATTTCTAGCCAAGCCACTCATACAGTTGACAACGCAGGAGGCAGCGACTTTGACTGTCCTCCCTTGGACTCAGGAACATACACAGGCTTTTGATGAATTAAAGAAAGCATTATGTCAAGCACCAGTTTTAGCAACACCATGTTACAGAAAACCTTTTACACTTTTCGTTACAGAACGTGATGGCACAGCATTATCTGTCCTCACACAAGACCAAGCAGGTTCACATAAGCCGTGTGCTTATTTTTCGAGTACATTAGACCCAGTAGCCCAGGCCCTGCCTGCGTGCTTAAAATCAGTTGCAGCGACAGCCTTAGCAATCCGACAAAGTGATTCCATAGTGTTAGGACATCCCCTGACAGTACAAGTTCCACACTCTGTGGAAGTTCTTTTAAACAGAACACAGACTCAACACTTGACTATAGCACGACTGACAGGTTATGAATTGACATTGTTCCAGCCACACATAGAAATCAGACGCTGCAATATGCTCAATCCTGCCACATTGTTACCCTCGAACATAACAGATCCAGCCCCACATGACTGTATAGAGATCATTAATGCAGTAGCAATGCCCCGACGAGACTTGACAGATGTTGCACTGACTAACCCAGACCTGACACTTTATGTGGATGGTTCATGTATGAGAACAAGCACAGGAGAATTAGTGGCCGCATATGCAGTGACCACTGAAACTGAAGTCAAAGAAACACACCGTATTGATACACTGTCTGCTCAAGCTGCAGAGCTCATTGCTCTGACTCGAGCCTGTATAGTAGCCAAGAACAGGAATGTTAACATATACACAGATTCACGGTATGCATTTGGAGTCGTACACGACTTCGGTGTACTCTGGCAGGAAAGAGGTTTCTTGACCTCTCACGGGGCCAAGATCCAGCATGGTCCCCTCATACAAGCATTATTGGAAGCAATACATTTGCCATCAGCCATAGCTATCATGAAGTGCAAGGCACATACTAAAGTTACAGATACTATTTCCCAGGGTAACGACCTGGCCGATCGAACCGCGAAACACACAGCTCTAACTCACACACATGCAGCTGATATGACAAAGACAATAGCTCCGACACCGACACATTGCATGACAGTTAAGGATCCCGCACTAGATGTAATTGACATACAGACACATGCTACTCCAGACGAAATAAAGAAATGGACTGAACTAGGAGGGATCCAGACAGACCAGGGATGGATGACGAAGGGAAAAGCCACATGGTTTCTCCCCGACTCTATGGTTCAAGTTATGATTAACACTGCACACAGTCCAGCACATTTAGGAGAAAAGGCCATGTTAGACAGTTTACAGAATCTCTGGTACAATAAACATTTACGAGCAGCAGCAAAACAGAAAGTGCGTACTTGCATGATCTGTTGTCAGTTCAACCCAGGTAAAAGCATTCCTGTAGAACAAGGTGGATTCAATCCTCCCGACCACCCTTTTGAAGTCCTCCAGATGGATTATATCCAGATGGAACGATGTTGAGGATTCAAATATGTCCTCGTAGTTGTATGTGCACTTTCCCGTTGGACAGAAGCATATCCAGTCCCAGATTACACTGCTCCGACCACTGCCAAACAGTTGGTTCGTGAATTCTTCCCACGGTACGGTTTGCCTCGTGTCGTGTATTCAGATAATGGCCAACCATTCTCGTCCGAGCTAATGAAGCAGGTATCACTCCTGCTAGGATATCAGTGGAAATTCCACTGCGTCCGACATCCCGAGGCAGCAGGCCTCGTGGAACGCCACAATCAGACACTGAAAACACGTCTTGCTAAGATTTGTGCCGAGAAAGGGGTAGACTGGATGGTCGCCCTGCCAGTTGCATTGTTTTACATGAGAATGGTTGCACACTCTAGAACAGGGCTATTCCCGTACGAGGTGGTCTTTGGTAGGCCACCAAATATGTGGGGGACGCCTCTGCCTCGTAAGATCACAGATGTTGACTGTAATATGCTGACAGATTACCTTGCCTCCTTGATGTCTGCACTACAATCTTGTCGTTCACAGGTGGCTGCAGCCTTTCCCGACAACACCGAGGTGAAGCCACACAAGGTCGTCCCTGGTGATTACATCTTTGTTCGGAACTTCAACAGGAGGAGTCCGCTGGAGCCCCGCTGGCAGGAGCCGAAGCTTGTTTTATTAACTACAAGGACAGCAGTGAAGGTGGAGGGCCGCAAGGGCTGGCTCCACTCAAGTCATATAATAAAATATCATGGACTGCCGCCAGAGTCAGACTCCCAGCCCGGCCCTGTCCCAGAGACTGATACCAAACTCCCACTGGTAGAGAAAACTCCTCAGCAGGAGTACCGCCTAAAGTTGAGGTCTAGCAAGTCAGACAGTTTAATTGTTTAAGTCCTCCCCTAGGTGAAGCGGTTAGACAGGTTCCTGACATGTACAAGCTAAACCCCAATAGAGAGAGAGATAGACAGAAACAGCTCAAGAAACGAGAATATTGTAAATCTCTTCGTAGTCACTGCATCGTGGCATTATTGATTATGTTTTTTCTGAGTCTTACGATTATTGCTGCAAGTTTATTGTTACACATGTATTTTCCTATCTCCATACATGCACATTTCTTTCCAAATAGCACTGTCGAGCATACTTTCAGCGAATTACCCCCGCATGAGTTATCTTACCGGCTTGCGCTGCGCAACAATACTTTTATCAGTATGTTACATCATTCCCATCAGACCAGCAATGCTACCAATTGTTGGATATGTGGCCGACTTCCTCCCTATCAGAAATACAAGGGAGTCCTGCCCCTCTTCCCTATCCGTTCACACATAATGGTTCCTGTGGTGCCTGGTTCAGTTTAATAAATTCTTTAGACTCTGATTCCATAGTCTACCAAGGCAGTTGGGTATGGGGAAATCTGAACACAGTTATGCATAAAGCATGTTACTCTAACAAGGAGGGTCTTCCACAAAGGACAGGGACCGATCTAGAAAATGAAGTATATGGATTAGGTAATTATACACTTAACCTCATGATTCTGAATGTCCAGTCCGATACAGGACCAGACTTACCCTCTATGTCAGTGTTACCAGTCAAAGGCGAATTATGTGTCAGAAAGAATGGTTCAGTACCCCTAGGTCATAGTAAATGTACTACTGTGATCGAGTTCAGTGATAAAGGCAAGTCTACATTCAAAGCTACCCGCCATTCCTATTTCATTTGTGGTCATACAGCCTATATACGTTTGCCACTAGATTGGGATGGGACATGTTACATTGCATTCCTTCTGCCACCTGTTTTTCTAGCTCCACCTGATTATCATAAGAACTCCCGTCTAGTACCTAATAGACCCAAGAGAGATCTCCCGATTGTCGACTATACTGAAACGGCATGGGAACAATATACAGATTTCAATAAAGGTTTCTTTCCCTATTTAGGAGCTATCTTCAATAGCAAATCAATACGTCATTTGACCAGAACCCTTGAAGCAGTAGTAAATGAAACTACTTCCGCCCTGGGCAACTTAACAGAGGAACAGTCTGCTATGAGACTTGTTGTCCTTCAAAATCGTCTTGTTCTTGACGTCATCCTGGCCGATAGGGGCGGAGCATGTAGAGTCATCGGATCGAGTTGCTGTGTTTTCATTCCAGAAAACGCACCGTCAGTATATAAAGCCATAACGCGTCTCCATAAGATTGCAAGTCAGATACACCAGAATCCAGGAACCTGGACTTGGTCCGGTTGGTTCTGGAGCGTGTTATCGGCCTGGGGTTGGAAAGTCCTATCCTTCCTCGGAATAGCCCTTCTCATAGTATTCAGTTGTTGCCTATGTATTCAATGTGGGCCAGCGATTTGCGGCTTGTGCGCCACATCATGTTTTCCTCATCCAAGTCCACGTTCTAAATCCCGCCTGAAAAAGGAAGAGCAAATGATGTTATATGAACAGATAGCTGGACTAATGAAGATTGATATATCATGAAGGGTCCGTAGGGGACAAGGAGGGAATGAGGTAATATGAATTTTTGGTCAAGAAATGTCCCCTAACGTGAACCCCACCGTCTCCATGTACGAGCTTAAAGTGCATGTAATTTCCCTCCTCTTCCAGTTATGAAGACGCAAATACAATTGTCATGTCCTCTTTCAGATCCACCATGAATGGATCGATAATTCAGTTCCTAAGTATGCCTTGCCAACGTCCTTTCATGGTGCACTTTTACGTTTTCCTAGCCCTGCAGAGCTAGGCCCTGATTTCTGCCATCAAGCCCTTTCTGCTCTCTGCCTCCTGAAATCTGCAACGTGAGATACCTCCCTGACCTCTGTCCTACTCCCTGCGTGGCGAGCGGTGCCCGGCTTGGCCTGCTTGCCTGCCAAAGACAGTATTTTGCTTTCAAGTTATCAGTATAGCCGAGTCCAGCTCCTCGAAAACACATTCCAGTCTAGCAGAATAGATAAACATTTCTCCGGCTGCAGAGCAAAGGGCCCGGCCTCTCTGTCTCCATGCAAGTAATTCATTGCTCCTGTTACCATGGTAGGCCCATGGCCCCTCGCATTACACGCAGACACGTAGTCACATATGCACGCATTAATAGTCAGTATAGAGTAGCCTCTGCCCAAGAGACCTTTCCTTCTAGATAATATAGTTCCCCAAACACAAGATATCAGATATGATTTAGGAACAAGTCGATCTGACATGCCAGACTTCTGTCTCTTTCCTCTAGTGCTAAATGTCAAGTCCCCTGCACCCTCCAGCCTCACGTCAGTCACACGTCATGCTGCTGCGCGCGCATCCTTGCTACAGATTTCTGCTGACACTGCAAGATTCCTCTATGTATCCACCCACTTGTGACACTTTCATGTGACGTTTCTAACACACACCTCTGTGTACGCCCTCGTGCACGCCTTTCTGTTACGCACATGTGTTCTTATCTCGTTTCTCTCAGCTGTTACGCCTTCTGTATCCATCACCATTATATGCATTGACTATATATATTGTATTCTGTTAATAAAGTGTTGTCTATCCCTTCCTGATCCTTAATGGTGAAAGGAACATGATACCTGGTTCGAACCATTCCATTTTATGGAATATAACCCTTATAAACTCAGATACCACGGATTCTGCCTCTTATTTTCGATTGAGTTATTTTATTGAACTTTACTGCATAGAAATTCCGACGGTAAATATTTATTTACCACAGCAAAAAAAGCGTCCGTTTTCACTGTGAAAATGTGGTGTGTCCATGTTGCGTTTTGGGCCATTTCCCGCCGCGGGCACTAGGCCTACCCACAAAAGTGAGGTTGGTACCAGTTTTGTGGAAAGACTTTGGGGAATGCGAGGTGGGTCGAATTTTGTGGATCCATGCAGGTTCCAGAACTTCCTACCACAGAAATGTGAGGAAAATGTAGTTTTTTAGATACAATTTGAGGTTTGCAAGGGATTCTGGGTAACAGAACCTGGCGAGAGCCCGACAAGTCACCCCTTCCTACATTTCCCTCAGGGTCTAGTTTTCACAAATGTATAGGTTTGCTAGGTTTGCATAGGTGCCGGCAGAGCTATGGTTCAAAATTTACAGCTAGGCACTTTGCAAAAAAAGGGTCTGTTTTCACTGTGAAAATGTGGTATGCCCACATTGTGTTTTGGGCCATTTCCTGTTGCGGGCACTACACCTACCCACACAAGTGAGTTACCAATTTTATCGGGAGACTTAGGGGAACACAGAATTGTAGAGCAACAGTTATTACCTATTGACTTTCAATGCATTTCTGCCTTCCAAATGTAAGACAATGTGTAAAAAGAAGTCACTTTGAAAAATGTCCCATAATTCACATGCTGGTATAGGTACCCACAATTTCGGAGATGTGTAAATAGCTACTGTTTCTAAACTCTATATTTGGTCACATTTTATAAATACATGGGTGTCTTTCATACTGATTTTTCCATTTTTATTTTACCCAATGAATTGCTATATACACAGTACAAAATAAAAAAAAAACATTGCAAGATGCTGCTCAGTTCTTGGATCTGGGTTCCTTGGGTTCTTGGCAAACCTACAAGTCCTATATATCCCATAACCATAAGGGTCCACCGGATGAGACAGTATATTGCATTAAAATTTCTGTTTTACTTAGAAGAAGTTACAGCTGAGAACATTGGCACAAATGGGTGTTTTATTTTACTCATTTTCAGAAATGTATAGTTTTCCAAGATCCATCACTGCTTTCATACCCATTTTTACCATTAACTGGAAGGAGCTTGGAAGCACAAAAAATAGCAAAAATAGGCTATGTCCCAGTAAAATTCAAAAACTGTGTAAAGACTTTTGCTTTTTTTACAAAATTCTTTTTGTCGCTGAAAGTTGGGAAGATTGTAATTTTAGCACCACAAACCCTTTGTTGATATCATTTGCAGGGAAAAAAAACAGGCGCTTTCATCTGTTGCCCTTTTTCCCCATTTTTCAAAAAACAAACAAAATGTTGCTGTATTTTACCTAATTTCTGGGATTCCTCCAGGAAAATCCACAAACCTTGGGCACCTATAAAATTCCCATGATGTTGGAAGAAAAGGATGCAAATTTGGCACGGATACCTTATGTGGTCAAAAAGTTACAGGGGCCTAAGCGTGAACTACCTCAAATAGCCAAAAGAAGGCTTAGCACAGGGGGAATGAGGCCTATCAGCGAAGGGGTTAAGCACTTAAAAAAAATCCCACACCAATTTAGAAAAAAAAGATTATATTTTAATAAACTATTTGGCACCCAAATGACAAAAATCCAAAAAGTAGAACCGGAGGCATGCAATTTGAAAGATTTTGTGAAAAACAAGTGCTAAGAGGCAAAAAGAGCCATCTGCTGTTATCTAGTCAAAGTAGACGGAGTCCAAATCACAAGTTCAGGGGGACTGCAATGGAGCGCAGGCTGGATACAGGACTGAGTTCAGCCTGCTGGAGAAGTACCTTGTGGTCTAGGCATTGAGGAATTGACAAGAAGTTGACGAGGAGCTGTAATGCGAGGTCTGGCATTGATATGCGCAGTGCAGGGTGGGCCAATGAGCACTCGAGGAGATGCATTGTAGTGACGGACTGATGAGATGTCGTTGAAGTGATATGATGCGCCGTCCTTGAGGCAGCCACTGGGACTTACGAGGAGTTGTGCTGAGATGCATCAGCATTGAAGATGAGCTGCGTCGTGGTGGGCTAGAGTCATGGTGAGCTGGGTGGAGTTGTGTCAACGTCGAAGAAGACTGTTATGTCCCTGTGGCTTTGAAAAGGGGGCCAGCTAACTGACGCTTGGAGATTTACTGGAGTTCTGGCCCAACACAGGCAGGGTGGATTCAGAAGGGCAATTCACAATAGCAGAAGAGTTCTGGTGCAGCAACAGCAGGCCTTGGGCAGCAAAGCAGTCCTTGGTCAGCAGGCAGGTTGGCAGGGCCGACTTCACAGCTGGGCAGTCATTCTTTCTGGCAGTCCACAGCTCCAGAAGTGATCTGAAGAGTTGGGTCTGAGGGTCCACTATTTATACCTGGTGCCCACTTTGAAATAGGAGAAGCTTGTAGAGTATTACCCCTATAGAGGTGGCTGTCTGGGGACACAAATGACTAGTGTAAGACCCATTGTGATTGTGGTAAAGTGGAACCTTTTTGATGTGCAAGTGTGGTAGGTTTCAGCTCCTCCCCTTCATCAAGTCAGAAATAGCTCATCCTGCAAACACCTATTTCCCCTTTGGCTCACTGCCTGGGATCGATACACAAAAAACAACTGCCAGCTACACCTAGTCATGTGACCAGGGATAGAGGCTGCAGGCACCAAATGGTTAGGACAAGAAAACATTAACCTTCTAAAAGGGGCATTTTCAAAAATGTGACTTAAAATCCGACTTTCTCATTAAAGATCATTTTAAACTACAATTTCTTAGACACCAAGCTTGACTTGTCTACCTCCTCCCTTATTAAATGAAACAGGTAACTCTAAGTTATCCTACTGGAGAGGCAGGCCTTGTAGTACTGTCAACTAATTTAAGAGCTTTTGACTACCCGGACATACATGTTATAAGTACATGTTATATGCACTTGTCCAAAGTTTTAAATACATTGCCACCTGCCCTATGGGCTGTCTAGGGCCTACCCTATGGGTGCCCTATATGTATTAAAAAGGAAGGTTTAGACCTGACAAAAGATTTATTTTGCCAGGTCGTAATGGCAGTTTAAAACTGCACACATAGGCTGAAGTTGTATGCCTGAGATATGTTTAAAGGGCTACAATCATTGCTGCAGGGCAACTAGTAGCATTTAATTTACAGGCCCTGGGTACATGTAATACCCCTTTCTAAGGGACTTACAGGAAATTAAATGTGTCAATTTAGAACAAGCTAATTTTAACATTTTTAAAGGAGTGTGCATAAGCACTTTAGCACTAGTGAGCAGTGGTAAAGTGCCACAAGTCCAAAAAGCCCAAAAAAATGGGTTCAGAAAACAATAGGGTGAAGGCAAAATGTTTGTGGGTGGTCCTGCCGACAGAGCCAAGTGCAACAAATTAAACATTGCAAAATTTGAGTAGGTCTGCCTTACTTACAATTTAGATAAAGAGCCATTGAGAGTGAGAAGGCAAGGAATGTTTAGCCAGAAAGGGCAGAATATTGAACAGTGGATAAAATGAGTTGCACAGTTGAGCAAAAATGCCTAGGGACAATTATGGCTCACAAAGAATATACTAAGTGAGAAGCAAAAAAGTGAGAAGAAGTTTTAATGTCTGGTGGCACTAAGGAATTCAGACAGATGCCCACTGGGGATAGATAAAAATAAAATTCCTTGATGTTACCAGTTGCAAAAGAGGGCTATATTATGATACATAGGAGGCACATGTACATTAGAACTTTTGCAGTCCGAAATGGGCTTATTCATAGAATCGGACCGATCCAAATGCAAAAATGCTTTTTGATCTGTAGAAAACACAAATTGCAATTCTGCTACACGTTATCAAATTGCAATTTGTGTTTAGCGATTCTGTATTTAGAGGTGTGTTTAGGGTACTCTTTCCAAATAGCAAATCTCAGTGGTACGTATGAATGTTTTGCCACCGAATTACGGTAGCAAAACATAAATTTTATACCAATGTCTCAAATATGGTAATCATTTGCAAAAGGGAAGGGGTCCATACAGGACCCCTTCCCCTTTGTGAATATAGAAACAATTACTGTTTAAGACTAGGCAGTGGTCCCACAGCCCACTGCCTTCCTTTAAAAAAATAAACTTTAAGGTTTCATTTTTGAAACGCATTCCGTTTCTCTTTAAGGAAAATGGACTGCATTTTTTTTTTAAAACATTACTTTTTAAAAAGCAATCCCAGACGTGGTGATCTGCTGACTTCCGCAGGCTACCATCTCTATGATGGCAGCGATTCCCTCATTAATATTCATGCCGCAGCTCAATTGTGACCCCCCCAAAAGGAATCGCTAAATGAAACTAAAATAATTTCATACATTAGGGATAATGATTTGAAATCGCTACCCTTAAGATCTGTACATATGGTCCGTAGAGACTTGGCTATGGAATGAGGTTAGGTGGAGACTAAAACATAATGTAAGATGAATTAACATATATAATCAAGTTCTCTGATATACCAATATTGTTTAATGAAAGTCCTAGGTGATAATTGACAATGAAAACAATATGATACAATATAATGTATGAATATTTGCCCCAATAATAATCGGAAACATAGAGGCTATATTATTAGAGCGGTAATTTAAATGATGTAATAATAAATGTACAAGGACTAGGATTATGTCCTAGTATGCACTGCTAGAGGAGAAATATAGAGTTGAAAAGGTTTATCCAATGTGTTTCATGCAGGTTTCATAGAACTTCTTCAGGGCCATATATTTATTGCTGATTACGAATTTTAAGCAATAGGCACCTCATTAGAAGTCCTATTCCTGATATGAAGGTCAGCATAAGAAAGGGGGGGACACTTTTATTTAGTTCATAGTAGTAAGCAATAAATAGGTTGGTGTACCATGAGCCAAAGGGCTCTGACAAACTTCTACATATTCAGGGCATGTCTGTATTTATGTGGTGTGGGCCTCCCAGCCCGGCAGCGCGACGCGACGCGGTCGGGGCGCACTGTGAACAGTCCACCCCAGTTGACAGTCGCGCAGGGAGCAGGGGGCCCGTCACCCTGAGGGCCGGCCAGGGATGGGTGCCCAGGGGAGGGCGCAGAGGCGATCAAATCTCCCTCGGCCCGCGGACACAGCAAAGCTGCTGCCAGGGGGGCTGTAACACCCTTGGCCGGAGCGGAGGGCCACCTGCCACCCCAAAGCCTTCCCAGCTGACTCGGAGCCGGTCACGGCGCACCGCACTGGAGGCCTTTGGCAGTGCATCAGGCTGGGGAATGGGGGATGGGGCCCAGGGTGGGAGCACCCTAACCGGGGCCCGTCGGGACCCCTGGACCCAGCCAGGGCTCACAGGCCCAAAGGCGCAGGGGGAACCTTACCGGGCCCGCAGAACCTCGTTCGGGCACCCTGCCATGCAGCAGGACTGAGGACAGAGCCTGGGGTGGAGAGGCCACCCTCCCCAGGGCCCCTGGACCCAGCCCAACAGGGGGTGGCTCCCCGGGACCGCCGTCCCCATCCAGGGCAGCCTGCCACACAGCAGGCCCCGGGACGGGCCGAGGGCTGGGGAGGCATCCTGGACCATCCAGCTGCCGGCTGAGGACCGCTAGGCCGAGAGGGGTCCCAGAGAACCTTGTCCCTAGTAATCCGGAGGAAGGCTACCCCCCTTTCTGGTAACCTTTGCACACCACATGACAGAGGGGACTCTAGGCATGGACACGCCGACCTCCTGGAGCCCTGGCTAGAATCCGGAAGGCAAATGGCCCTTCATCAGGACTTCCAGGGAAGTCCGGCTATCTAGTCGCCCCATTGGAAAGCATTGCGTTCAACCAGATGGCCGAGGGGAAAGGTGCGACCATATGGCCGGGACCAAAAGTACTCCCAGCTGCCTGCCTCGAGCCTTCGCGGTAGGGTTCCCGCCTGCCCACGTAGGGCTCGAGGGCTCCACTTCCCGGGGGCTCGGGGACCCGGCTGGGCCTCAGGCACTGGGAGGACCACTGGAGCTCTCGGGCCCGGACACCCAAGGGAGGACTGCCCGGGACCCAAGGAGCCCGTCCCGGGCACTTTGCCACGCCGTGGGCCGGAACATCCCGGATGGAGGAGAGGTGTTGTCCGAGCATAGCCCATTTGGTCACCGGCAGAGAACCGCCAGCCCGGGAGGAGAGTCCCGGCATACACTGCTGCCCTAGTAATCCGGAGGAAGGCTACCCCTCTTTCTGGGAACCCATGCGCACCAAGTGAAGGAGGGGACCCAGAGCGCGGAGGTGCCCGACCTCCTGGAGCCCTCGCTGGGATCGGGGAGGCGAATGGATCCTCATCGGGACTTTCAGGGAAGCCCTGCCATCTGGTCACCCCTTTGGAAAGCATTGCGTGCGACCAGATGGCCGAGGGGGAAAGCTGGGACCAGATGGCTGGGACCGAAAGGACTCCCAGCTGCCCGCCCAAACCTTCGCGGTAGGGCTCCCACCTCCCCACGCAGGGCTCGGGGGCTCAGCTTCCTGGGGGTTCAAGATCCCCGGCTGAGCCTCAGGCACGGGGAGGACCACCGGAGCTCTCGGACCCGGACACCTGGGGAGGACTGCCCGGGAACCATGGAACCCGTCCGGGGCACTTTGCCGCGCCATGTGCCGGAGTACCCGGACGGAGGAGAGGTGTTGTTCGAGCATAGCTTATCTGGTAACCAGCAGAGTACCGCCAGCCCGGGAGGGGTGTCCCAGCATACCCTGCCTAAAGTAATCCGGAGGAAGGCTACCCCTCTTTCTGGGAACTCGTGCACACGCGAGGCTCAGGGGACCCTAGGCGCGAGCGTGCCCGACCTCCTGGACCCCTGGCTGGGATCTAGGAGGCAAATGGCCCCTAATCGGGACTTCCGGGGAAGCCAGGACATCTGGTCGCCCCAATGGAAAGCATTGTGTGCGACCAGATGGCAGAGGGGAAAGGTGCGACCAGATGGCCGGGACCGAAAGGACTCTCAGCTACCCACCCCGATCCGTCGTGGTAGGGCTCGCGCCTGCCCACGCAGGGCTCACGGGCTTCGCTTCCCTGGGGCTCGGAACAGGGACGACCACCGGAGCTCTCGGGCCCGGACGCCCGGAAGAGGACTGCCAGGGAACCATGGAGCCCGTCCCGGGCATTTTGCACGCCTTGGGCTGGAGCCCCCTGGACGGAGGAGAGGTGTTGTCCGCGCATAGCCCATCTGGCCACCGGCAGAGAACCACCAGCCCGGGAGGGGTGTCCCAACATACCCTGCCCCAAGAACTCCGGACGAAGGCTACCCTCTCTGTCTGGGAACTTGTGCGCACCGCGAGGCTTAGGGGCCCTAAGTATGAATGTGCCCAACCTCATGGAGCCCTGGCTGGGATCCGGGAGGCAAATGGCCCCTCATCGGGACTTCCAGGGAAGCCCGGCCCCATTGGAAAGCATTGCATGCGACCAGAGGTTCGAGGGGGAAGGTGCGACCAGATGGCCGGGACCGAAAGGACTCCCAGCTGCCCACCTGAGCCTTCGCAATAGGGCTCCCGCCTTCCCTTTCCAGGGGCTCGGGGACCCCCGCTGGGCCTCAGGCACGGGGAGGACCACTGGAGCTTTCGGGTCTGGATGCCCGGGGGAGGACTGCTGGGGACCCTTTGCCACGCCGTGGGCTAGAGCCCCCCAGACGGAAGAGAGGTGTTGTCCCAGCATAGCCCATCTGGTCACCTGCAGAGAACCGCCAGCCCGGGAGGGGTGTCCCGGCATACCCTGCCCCAGTAATCCAGAGGAAGCCTACCCCTCTCCCCTCTTTCTGGGAACCCGTGCGCACCAAGTGATGGAGGGGACTAAGGGAGCGGAGGCGCCCGACCTCTTGGCCCCTCATCTTGACTTCCCAGGAAGCCTGGCCATCTGGTCGCCCCAATAGAAAGAATTGCGTGCGACCAGATGGCTGAGGGGGTAGGTGCGACCAGATGGCCGGGACTGAAATAACACCAATCTGCCTGGCCCGAGCCTTCTTGGGAGGGCTCGCGCCTGCCCTTGCAGGGTTCGGGGGCTGCAGGGCTCCGGGGCTAAAGGGCTCGGGCTGCAGGCCTCTGGGCTGCAGGGCTCGGGAGGGCTCTGAAATACCACGCTGGGCCTCAGGCATGGGGAGGCCTGCATGCACTCATGGGGCCCACCCACCCAGGGGAGGACTGCCTGGGGCCCATGGAGCCTTGCAGGTCTCCGGGGCTCAGCACCAGGGACCCTTGTCCCGGGCAGATGGAATCTTGGCAGGCTGCAGGACCGGGGCTCCCAAACCCCAGGCCCTGACCAAAACCTAGGCCCCGGGGCCGGTCCCTGCTTTCCAACCCAGCCAGGCCGGGGAGATCGGGGAGCCTGCCCAGGCACGAGGGACCCCTGTCCCGGGCACACGGACCCTCAGGACGTGCCCTTGTTTTCCACACATTTTTTCCAAAATTCTGCATAGTGTGCGTAGTGGCGCTACGCAAACTACGCCTAGCCCTAATTTCAACCCTGATATTTTGAGAAATTATCGCCCCATTTCCCTTCTCCCTTGGATAAGCAAGATTCTAGAAAAATATATTAATATGGTTCTCTCCTGCCTTAAACTCAATGGAGAGAAGACGGAGCTTATGCTCCTGGGCAATCCTTCCATCTCTGACCTTGGATTAGCATGGCCAAATTGTCTGGGTCCTTCCCCTGTTCCTAAAACAAAGATAAAAAGTTTAGGTATGTGGCTGGATAAGTCCTTCAAATTCGACCACCAGGCGGTGAAAGTGGCAGCTACCTGTCATGGCATTCTCAGGATGCTCCGTAAAGTTCTTCCTCTCCTTCCCTCTTTGGCAGGGAGACTCATAGTCCAGGCTTTAATTCTCTCTCGCCTGGAATTTGGAAATGCCCTTTACTTAGGGGTCCCTTTGTCAACCACAAAGAAGCTTCATGTCATACAGATCTGCGCAGCACGAATGCTACTTAAAATACAGAATAGCCAATCTGCCAAGCTGCATTGAATACCTTACATTGGTTGCCAATCATTGGGAGAATAAAATTAAAATCTCTGTGCATAGCCCACAAGTCTTTTTGGGGGGAAGGGCCCGCAATCAACCATACCTTCATCTCCTCTTATTGTCCCAATAGATGCTTTCGATCAACCAACCTCTGCCTAGTCTCAGTCCCTAGAATAAAAAAGGGTAAGATGTGGTGACTGCTCCTTTTCTTATAATGTTGCATAATTGTGGAATGCTCTTCCTCTTGATTTTCGCTCAGTGACCCACCATTTTTCTTTCCAGAAGCTCCTCAAAACCTGGCTTTTCCAAAACATCTACCCATTAAATCATCTTGCCTGCCAGTCTGTTCTCGCTGCTAGCGCTGGGATTCCTTTGGGTAGCTACGGGATCTATAAATATTTGTAATAATAATAAGACTAGGTGGTATGAATTATCTGGTTTTGCTACTGAAAACAAAGGATTGTTCATTGGTGAGATACAAGGCTCAATGATGCCTTGATAGTCTACTTGTGTTAGAATTTCTCTAACTGGGTGTTTAGCTTCATGTTTATTGGGTATTGTGGTTGCACTTGTGGGCTAGGCCATATAGGGATAATATAATAAAATGAGTCTGTATCCCAGTCTACATGGTTGCGGTTTAATGCTGGAGCTTGTGCAAGGGCCCCCTCCACTGCATACGCTAGTTTAACAGTGTCAGGAAGAAGTACAGAGAAAGAAGTTATTATTATATCTTCCTCTTGTGGGACTTTCCTGACCAACTGTGGCCAATCTACTTCACCTAAAAGAATGTCATATGTAATTGTATTACTTTCCCCAAAAATTGCCCTCACGGTCCCAAAATCCCAATTGACAGATGCATCCTGCACGTGACTTCTGTGATGAGCTTCCTACGCTCTACAAACTATCACCCCTGCTTCTTTATATATGGCTCGATTTCAGGTACTTAGTAACTGAGGGTGGATTATATCTTTATCTTACATTATATTTTTGGGAATTCTGCCTCAATTTACTAAAGGTGTGATCATGACATACAATGTTTATAACGTGCCCTACCAATTTGAAAATTGCTGGGTTTCACCATCAAAATCGATAATTGCTCGGGACTCTAATATGTAATTCAAGCTATGGTGTCCGGCCTATCACTTGGGCCTAACCTCAGACCCAATCAAGAACCACGCTGTGGAATGGCCAGCTTGGAAAAGTTGGAATCAAACGTAATAAGCATCTACACATTAGAGGAACAAATTGTTTTTAGTGCACTGCATCTTCTGCTAAGCAAAAGTTCAACTCTCAGTAAATATTAACATGAATCTGATAACCAGAGCAGAGTCAGATTTCAATGCACACTATTTTAGTTTGATTTATTACCAACGTGCGATCGCATCTAGAATTTCATCTTCCACCAAGGATTACAAAACTACACGTTTTGTTGATGTTGATGCAATTTTTTTTATAAGTGTGTGCCGTGGAAAACTTGCCTTTATACGTGCAATGTTTGCTGCTTGCCACTGCTCACATTTATTTTCACCCGACGTGTGAAGTGGAAAAGCTTGCGTCTTGCTTTGTTAAAAACTTTCCTCTTTACTGATCCACAATATTTTCTTTCATAAACACTGGAAGAGGATGTGGTGTAAGTTCTTCAGCGGCCGACTTTGAAGCTGGGGAACCAGATTCCAGTCTCGGCGTCGGTTTAACATCCTGTGATTCTGTGCTGATCAGTTTCTCTACTCCTAAAAATCAATGAATGCAACTGGTGCTCGTGTACAGCCCTCTGATACCTTAATGTCGAGTTTGCGCTATATAAAACTACATAAAAGGTGGTTTCTTGCTCAATACTGAGGAATGCAATTCATAATAGGCATGATCTTTTTGTGTGTTGTAATGGTTTTGCAATTAAAACATTATTACGCTGCCAGTTAATTCACACGCTCACACAAACACCCATTCTACACGTCTACAGGCTCAAGGTTCATGTTTTTTTACTTCACTTTTAGCCATGCTGCACAGCAGACATGCTGCTATTCAACATGGCTAAAAGACATTAACACTGACCACACCAATTGCTCTTGGGTTGCCAAGACATATTTGTTTTGCCAATGCTTGTTTAATATAAATATTTTTGGGGGCGTGGGCATGGTTATGCCCACGCCCCAAAACAATGGGGAAACAGTCTTTCTGCCCCCATGGGGGCAGATAGGGGTTATTACTCCTGTTCTACCCCCAGAGGGGCTGGGGGGCAGAAAACCCACCACACCCAGGGATTCTTTTTTAACTTTAGGGGTGGGGCTGCCTAACATGGCATGGCCATGCCCCCATTCCAACTAAATGGGGCAACAGCCTTTGTGCCTCCCCTCAGGGTGCATATTAGGGGTATTACCCCAGTTCTAACCCCCCCTTCCACCCAGAGGGGGGCAGAAAGCCCACCAGACTCCAGGGAAAGTTTTTGTTTTATTAATATAGGGGTGGGGCCTGCCCAGCATGGGCATGGCTATGCCCCCACCCCAAGTAAAGGAGGCTATCCCTCACCACAAGTAAATGACACAATAGAGTTTCTGCTCCTCCCGGGAGGCAGAGGGCATTACTCTTTATATGCCCACCGGAGGGCAAAAAGCCTCTAGACTCCAGGAAAAGGTTTTTTTTTATTTAAGGGTGGGGTCTGCCTTCCATGGACACAGCCATGCTACCCCAAGTAAATAGAGCAACAGTCTATTGGCCCCCTTGGGCAGATGGGGTAATTGCCCCCTGATCTGCACCTCAAGGGGTCAGAAGACTTACTGTATGCCAGCAATGTATATTTTTAATAAAAGAATGGGGAGGGTTTTTCCCAGCTTAACATCAGGCCTCACCCTCACCACTAAAACCTCAACAGTTTTTCTTCTCCCCTGCGGACTAAAGCAACTTATCCCAATTGCAAGCAGAAGGACAATTGAACTCCCAGTATCATCCCAATTGCAATGGTAAACTGCTGCACTTTTTGAGCTTGAGTAGGCTGCCACCTGGAAAACCCTAGAAGACCCAGACAGTTCCGCAAACTTGACATCTGGGGAAGTCTAGGGTGCTGTGCTTTGCATGTATCCCACACCATTTTCTTACCCACAATGCCCTACAAACCTCAAACATTGACTAAAAAACACAGTTTCCTCACATTTCTGTGAGGAAAACTTCTGGAATCTGTGGGCAGCCACACATGTCCTACCACAAGCCATTCCCCAAATCTCCTGATGAAAATGGTACTCCACTTGTGTGGGTTGACCAAGAGACCTTGACACAATAGGTCCAAAAGTGCCACAAGGAGAGATCAGTTATTGGGGTAGCTGTGGGATTTAGGGCCATGCAAGGCCGCCACCTATGGAAACCTACCAACTACAGACATTTTTAAAAAGTAGACAACTAGGAGATTCCAGGGTTGTTTGCCTTGTGTGAATCCCATGAGGCTCTCTTACCCACAATGTCATTCAAACCTCAAACTTTGCCTGAAATCACACATTTTCCCTTTATTTCTGCGATGGAAACTTCCGGAATCCGCGGGATATAACGCGTCTGTGCAGTAAACAAGACGCGTTTTGGCAGTTGCCTCCATCACTGATTTAGGCGACTGCTGAAATGTGTCTTGTTCACTACAGAGTTCCAACAATAAACTTAAGAACTCTCCCCTGCATCATCTTGGGCATATTTGGCACGGAACCACAGAGCGATTATTTATCACACGGGCACAACCCCATGCAAAGAAGCACCCGCCCACGAGTGCGAAGGCAAAGGTGTAAATGGGAGCTGGCAATGTGTTCGAAACTCGTAATGCTGGGTACTTACCATGGTGTTTCGATTTTTTGCCATTTACCATGGAATAAAGCACATCACTATTTGAATTGCACGCTGTGGTCTTTACCTGATTAGCGCTGAGGCGTGGATATTTCAGGATTGTGGTTTCATATATTTATATATATATATATATTCACTGAAAAAACCATAGGTTTGACACCAGTTATAGTTAGCTGGAAATTTTACTGACATAAAACCATTGAAATTCCCACGTTATAGTTAGTTGGACTCACTATAACTTGCGCGCCTGCAATGCACTGCTGATGACGTCACATATTACATCACTCATGACATGGTCAGTGACATCACTCATGACATCACAGATGACACCATCCAGTGAATGTGTGTCTTTCTGAAAAATAAATATGTTTTATATATGCATATGTAAAGGTCGATGGAAGAATAAATGTTTAAATAAGTGTCTTAATGGATGTTTTTTTTAAATTGATTGGTTAACTGGCTTATTAAGTGTATCTTAGTGAATACATATATTAGGGAGTATTGTTTAAATATTTAAATGTTTGTATCAGTGTTTCACTTTGTGTATAAGTGGCTGCATGGGTTGGTGAGTAGCTACATGTGTGTGTATATGGGTTATTAGATGTTTTTTTAGTATCAGTATGAGTGTCTGTATGGTTTGGTGGGGGTGTTACTTAGCACATAGATGCATCAATGACTGACTCACTGTTCGTATGTGTTTTGAAGACAGCATATGTGCAGGACTGTATGGGCGGATGAGTGTGTATATCTGTGTGTTAGTGAGTGAATGACTGTCTCACTAGTGTCTTTATCAGTAACTACATATGTTTCAATCTAGTATATGTGAGTATTGATGTACATAAGTGAGTATATGTGAGAGTGAGAGATTGAAAGAGTTCTTGTTTAAATAAGTATGTGATTCTATAAGGGATTGTTTAAGAGAGTAAGTATGTGTAGGTTTCCTTAGAAGTAAGGTGGCAATGTGTGTATAGCTGTATATGCAAATAAATGGATGAACAATAGTTTATTTGCATGTGTGATTATGTGTGTGAGTAACTTTTGGATGACTGTCGGTGTGTAACAGGATGTATAGGTGTTTGAATACATATGATGAGTGAATATATGTATGAGTGACTATATAGAACTGTTGGTGAATGAGTGGATGTGTACATAGATGGTGGTATTACTGAATTGGTTGTTGTAACTGGTATGGGTATCTCTATTTTTTTGAAAATGTTAGTTTCTATTTTTGAATATGTGTTTCAAGGGTTACATTTCACTGAAAGGAGGTCTGTCACTCTGTCACAAGGATGGTGTCATCAGTGATGTCATGAGTGATGTCACTGACCATGTCATGAGTGATGTAATATGTGACGTCATCAGCAGTGCATTGCAGGCGCGCAAGTTATAGTGAGTCCAACTAACTATAACGTGGGAATTTAAATGGTTTTATGTCAGTTCAATTTCCAGCTAACTATAACTGGTGTCAAACCTATGGTTTTTTCAGTGAATTTAATAGGTTTTTTAAATGCAAATTCCTAACTATAACTGGTGTGAAACCTATGTTTTTTTCTGTGAATTTCATAGGTTTTGTAAATGCTAATTCCTAACTATATATAGTGCCTCAAACCTATGTTTTTTTCAGTGAATTTCAAACGTTTTTTAATAGCAAATTTCTATTGCTATCAAATATAATATTTTTTATAATGAATCCTATATTGTATATTTATGTAATACTATTTTTTTAATGCATATTGTTCTTTTTTTTTTTTGCGGCGCGCCCCGGTGCGCATACCGATGAGCGTCCCGTTTGCGCTATTGCCGCGAACGAAAACATCATCGTGACGTATCGCGTAGCCACGATCGCGTGATACGCACGGCGTAAGCGCACCCGGAAGCACCCGAGGGCATACGATATAAGCGCGAAATATAGTTAGTACAACTAACTATATAGGAGCAATTCCAGTGGTTTTGTATGAGTGAAATGTCCAGCAAAGTATAAAACCCCTAAAACGTATCGTTTTTTGAGTGAATTTTAAAGGTTTTTAAAATGCTAATTTCTAACTATATAAGGCCTGAAACCTATGGTTTTTTCAGTGAATTTCAAAGGTTTTTTAAATGCTAATTCCTAACTATATAAGGCCTGAAACCTATGGTTTTTTCAGTGAATTTGCAAGGTTTTTTAAATGCTAATTCCTAACTATATAAGGCCTGAAACCAATGTTTTTTTCAGTGAATTTCAAAGTTTTTTTTAATGCTAATTCCTAACTATATAAGACCTGAAAGCCCACCAGGAATCTCCAGTATGCGCCAGGGGACTGCATTGCAGAGAGGTGTAATGAAGCCACGCCCCTTTATACACCTCTCTGCAACGCAGCCCCGTGCATGTTTGAAGTGGGGGAACTAATTCCCCTTGCATACTGGGGGCCCCTGGGGGCCAACTAGCCCACCTGGAACCTCCAGTATGCGCCAGGGGGCTGCATTGCAGAGGTGTAATGAGGCTATGCCCCTTGTTACACCTCTCTGCAACACAGCCCCCTGCCGCGTTTGCAGAGGGGGAACTAATTCCCCTTGCATACTGGGGGTCCCTGGGGGCCAACTAGCCCACCAGGAGCCTCCAGTATGCGCCAGGGGGCTGCACTGCAGAGAGGTGTAATGAGGCCACACCCTTTTTAACACCTCTCTGCAACGCAGCCCCCGTGCATGTTTGAAGAGGGGGAACTAATTCCCCTTGCATACTAGGGGTCCCTGGGGGCCAACTAGCCCACCCGGAACCTCCAGTATGCGCCAGGGGGCTGCATTGCACAGAGGTGTAATGAGGCTATGCCCCTTTTTACACCTCTCTGCAACGCAGGCCACTGGCGCGTTTGCAGAGGGGGGACTAATTCCCCTTGCATACTGGGGGTCCCTGGGTCATATCTGCCCAAACACCGATATTCCGAACGATTGAAAATGACTTTTCTTGAGAAACATTTGGATTTGGATTATCATGTCCTATACTTTGGAATTTTTGAAAGACTGACTTTGAGGATGCTATAAATTACTCAAGTCTGCCCGAATTGTGTGGGTAAAAGTGATACCTAGTCACTTTGAATAAGAATGTACTTACGTTCCGTCTAACATTTGGAAGAAATATCTAGTTACATGACAACAGGATACCGACATAACTTGAAGGAAATAAGAACGCCCTGAAGAAGTTCTGTTGTACAGAACGAAACGTTTCGTCTGGCTGTGGTACATAAACTTAAGGAAAATAAAAGCATTTGAATATACACCAAGATTCAGCGCTTCAATAAGGCCTCTAAGTGATATGATTTGATTGGACTTATTGTGCAAGTGGTGCTGTGCCAAACTTTGGAATATTCTCCACTACTCTCTACTACTTACTCTCTCCTACTCCACTACTCTCAAATACTCACTCTCTACTACTCATTCTCTACTACTCTACTACTCTCTCTCTACTACTCACTCCCTACTACTCACTATCTACTACTCTCTACTACTCACTCTCTACTACTCTCTACTACTCACTCTCTACTTCTCACTCTCTACTACTCACTCTCTACTACTCTCTCGCTACTACTCACTCTCTACTAGTCTCTACTACTCACTCTACTACTCACTCTCTACTACTCTCTACTACTCACTCTCTACTACTCTCTCTCTACTAGTCTCTACTACTCACTCTACTACTCACTCTCTACTACTCTCTACTATTCTCTCTCTCTGCTACTCACTCTCTACTACTCTCTACTACTCACGCTCTACTACTCACTCTCTACTACTCTCTACTACTCACTCTTTACTACTCTCTACTACTCACTCTCTACTGCTCTCTACTACTCACTCTACTACTTACTCTCTACTGCTCTCTACTACTCACTCTCTACTACTCTCTACTACCCACTCTACTATTCACTCTACTACTCTCTACTACTCACTCTCTGCTACTCTGTCTACTGCTCTCTACTACTCTCTACTACTCACTCTCTACCTCTCTCTACTTCTCTCTCTACTAGTCTCTACCTCTCTACCGCTACCTCTCTACCTCTACCTCTCTACCTCTACACCTCTACCTCTCTACCTCTCTCTACACGCACACATATACACATATATATATGCATATATATGCATATGCATTTATATATGTATGTGTATGTATATATATATATATATATACATACATATATAAACATATATAATCTGTATATCTAGATAAATACAAATATAAATGCATGCATACATATACATATATGCATACAGATGCATGGTATTTACATGAAAGTTTAAAAAACACTAATAAAAGCAAAGCTAAAAAGACACCTCATTACAAACAGAATGGCTTTAACTTAAACGAGGGCGAGATCTATTGCATTTTCAATGCTTGTTTACTTTGGTTCCATCAAGAAGGCATTCAGATGTGTCCCACATTTGCCATAAATTCTGAATGTTAGCACTCTAGTTGCTCATTAGATCACTGTAGTAAAGCTACTGCTCACCAGGGAAGTCTGCTGCTGGTATTCAAAATGCATGTTTCAGTCTGCATGTCAGAATTTTTTTAATGAAATAGAAGAGGATTTGAGAAGTCACTCAAAATGATCCCTAATTTTTCCTTCTGAAGCACTAATCATACTTTCTATGGCAAAATGAACCCCCTCATTTTGTTCCTTTTTAAATTAAATGTTTTCAGACTTACCACTTCATTCCAATCAAGATGGCTTCTGGGGTGCCATACTTTTGTCATGGGCGAATTTTGCGAATCTGGCGTTCGCAAATTTGCATATTTACGAACTCGCAATCCGCAAAATCTGCTAATTCTCGCGAATTTGCGATTTTTTTTTTGTGTTCGCAGGGGTTTCTGCCAGTTCGCGAGGGTTTGGTACCAGTTCGCAATTGCGAACTTACTTGTCGGCTCGCAACGGTCGCGACTATGTTGTATCTACGTCTGGTTCATCATCACAGGTTCCCAGCACCCTCTGTTTCACCACTGCCACACTCTGTTTCACCCATGCCACCCTCTGTTACATCAATGCCACCCTCTGGTTCATCATCACTGTAGATTATGGGGGGGGAAAGCAAGCACACCTGCCCTGCTTCAACTGACATGAATTAATTTGGGGTTAGTTTATTAATGTGTCACTGTTTTAAAATTCCAGGTCTGGCACCTGCTTCCTTATCAGTAATTTGCTTTCTGTTGCAGTGCAATTTTTTTTCCAGGACCTTTGTGGCCTACTTGTAGCTATTCTATGAGCCTGCTGTGAGGGTCAGAGCAGGGTCATACAATTGTTGCAACTAGCAACTGAACTCTGGAGGGGCCCCAGTCAGGAAGCACTACAGGGAATGGTTACTAATGATGAGTTTGAACTCTTGCACCTGCTGAGTGCTTTCAGTTTTGCAAAACTCGTTTTTCTGCAATTTCGCAGGATTCGCGGGGCGCAAACTTGCGCGAGATCAGATTCGGAAGCCGCGAATTCGTGCGAATATGCGATTTGTTTTTTGCGGCGTGTTAGTTTGCAAGGTTTTGTGCGTTTTAGCGAGCCGCTTGAAGCGCAAGGCGCAAAGCTACCCTCGCGTCATTCAAGGGTGTGACCATCTTGTTTACATGACGTATTTCCGTTTCCGGGCGCGAAGTGTAATCTCGCAAAGTGTGCAGCTCCCTAATACAATTTTGCGGGTGTTCGCGAGGAAAATCTCGCGCGAACTTACCCGCGCGGTCGTGAACGGGCGTGGCCATCTTGTTTCTCATTCATTGCTATGGTTCTGGGCATGCTTTTGGTATCCTCTCTGTATCTCTGCCATCCTTTGCTTGTTTGAAGTTTTTTTTTGATCTATTTTACTTATTATCTATCTCTCTATTTTTCTTGCTCTATATTTTTGTGTTTTCTGCTACTTTTGGTTAATTTTAAACTACTTTTTTCAACTCTTTACTTTACTTCTCTTCCCTATTCTATTTTCTTTATTATTTAACTTCCTTTCTGCCCAGACCATGGTGAAGGGAGCCGAGAAGCATCCCGAGAAGGGGAAGGGTCCACCCCGTGCCCGGCTCCTGTGCGGGCGTTTGAGGGGGGAGAAGGTCGTACCCCGGGAGATCTTCAGCTCGGAGGAGGTGGGCGCACTAATTTTTTATGTTCAGCGCCGCCTCTCCAGGACCATCATGGCAGGCGGCAGGATCGGTAGCGGGTACGGGATCCGGGAGCACCTGAAGCGGTGGGAGAAGGTGTGCTGGGCCATGTACCAACACTCTCGGGTCCGGCGCACCTACAACCAGGCCACCCACCGCTGGACGGATGTCCTGGACTGTGAACGCGATCTGCTCGACCTGCTTGGCCTTGAGATCCCCGGGCTTGGTGAGTAGTAGTAGCTATTTCTTTACTACTCTGTTTTCTCCTGCTCTGTGTGTTATATTATATTGCAAATTTTTGTTTTTTACCAAGAGCAATAATGCTGCTCATTACATTGCAGGTAAATTATATTTCAAAATCTTCTGTGCATTTCAGGTGCACTGCTCTCCTTCTCAGTAGCTTTGCTCCTATGCTTATTTGTTTTCGATTTTGTGTTCATTTCATTGGCCTGTGAAATTATGTATGAGTGTAGTTTAAAGAACTGCGTAATGCTAGACACTAAGGTTCAGATTTTTAATTACCGGCGCATCCCTGCAAAGTAGCAGGGGCATGCGCCAGTAATTGTGCGCCACGCCACCATCACCCATGGTGCGCCGTATTTACAATGTGGCGCACCATGGGCCCAAAACGTCACCAAAGCATTACGCATCTGTGCCGTAAAGGCGGCGCATTGCTGGAGTTGCGTCGCAACGATGGCGCAGCTCCATCAATGCTCTGGGGCGCCCTATCTCCCCAATGCTGCGTGAAGCCGTACGTCTGCTTCAAGCAGGCGCAGGGTTTGAGTCACGCATCATTGTCGTTAAAGTGAGTGATTGAAATCTTGTAGATTTCCCTCAGCCACTTTTAGGATGCGTTCCTGCGCAGGAACGCCCTCCCTTGCGCCGAAACGCCCCCTGATGGCGCAGGGCTTTACAACGTGATGCATCTCCCATGTGCGTCACGTTGTTAATATACTCCGCACCATTGCGCCTCTTTTGTTCTGCCGCTGCGTCACAAAAGTCACGCCCCTACAGACTCAAGTCCAGTCCTTCCTTTGTACACATGGCGATAAGAAGAAATAGTGGTGGTGGATTGATAGTTTGAGTATTTTAATGACTGGTTAATGTAGTAGGAAACTTTAGTGTTGTCGCTGATCTGCAATCACGATGGACTTTGTCTGTCACTTCGGGTGCTGCGGACTGCTGCCTGCCAATCCTAGGCAAACCTTTTTATTACTTTGTTTAGTGAGTTACATAAGAAGTTTCCAATTCGACGGTCCGCAAATCAAGCAATACTAATAACGTAGTAGACCACATGAGATCGGTCAATATATCCAGTGGAATAGTTGTCTATTTGCTCTTTCGCCAAAATATTTTGTTATTGTTCTTTTGAAATGTTTGATTTGGTTGACAAATATCATCCATGTTTTCTGGTCTTTCTTTCTTTCATGTTGTACATCAGCTCCCCCCAGGGGCAAGAGGACACAGGAGGAGGAGGAGGAGGAGGGTGCTGTTCAGGATGCAGGCCAGGATCGGCCAGGATCGGGCAGGCGAGGGCTCCTTTGCTGGCCCCAGTAAGTTTTAATTTTAATATAGAGTACTTATTTTTTCCTAGCGTTCCTCCTTAGATTTTTTCTAAATCGTCTTTGATCTTCTTTTAGACTGGATCTAAATTCTTATCCTGCCTCGACTATGAGTCCCTGTGGTATTACTAGATTATTCTTATTAGTCTGTCTGTGTAGCTAACTAAGATTGCACATTTGGCAATTCCATTGGACTCCCATTCTAGTCAGCAATAGCTCTATGCACTGAGTGCAGTCCTCTGGGATTGTCCATAATGTCTTTTCAAGTCTTCTAAATGTTTATGCTTTGACAATTGCCAACAATAAAAAGGTGAATGACCACCAAGAAAGAATAAGATACTACTTTACTTTTGGTTTGGATAGTAGGACAATCCATTCTACTACTGTTGCAGGGACAAATCTGCACAAACAGAACTATGGACACTAAATAATGCATTGCTTAGCTTATCAATTATAATAGGTGCTGTTAGACTTTCCACATACCTCAGTGATAACAGACTTTGTAGTTGAACCCCCAATCTCCTTACTGACTAAATAGTGTGGCAGAGTCATTTAGCTCCCAAAGTCACCGATGATTGATCCCCAATGATGTCAGAGGCACGGACTCATGCTTGCAAAAATTCCAAAACCTTTAGCTCATCCACTCTAGTCTGGAGGACCAAAAACCACAGAGTCTATTTAAGTTTAAAAGCTTTATTAAAAGTAAACACATTTATTAAAATCAAGTTTGTCATAAAAGTAAACGTTTAACTGAAAATGGAAAAGTGATTAGTGCTGACGATTAATTGGACACATTTCTTGTGGTCGAGCCGAGCTCTCACCTGGTTTGAACTTGATCCTGCTCGTGTTCTTAGAAGTCAAGCTTCTGTCAGTTAGGAGAAAAAGTGGTGCGTGTTAAAAATAAAAAGCAAGCATTCATCAGTTGTGCCAAAAAGGTGCAGCAAGACAACAGCCTTCCCTGGAAAAAGGGACATTTTTACTTTAGAGTAGATAGTCACAAATTATTACATTGTATTCTGTTTTTTTCACATTTCTTTCTTCCTCCTAGACCAAATATTATATAGTAGTGAGTGGTGTATTCTAACATTCTTAAATGTACTTTGTAGGTGGAACATCTGGAGGTGGGGCCAGCGCGGAGGTGCTGGTATTAGATGAGGGGAACAACTCTGGGGAGGAGGCGGTGCAAGTGCCGGACAATCCTGTGAGGGATAACACAGTGGTGGCGGGCAAAGGTAAGCTTTGTATTCCTTACTTATTGAGATTGAAGACTGCAGAGTGTCCTTTCTGCACGGGTGTTTTATAAATCAACCAGGTAGTAGCCTCCTCTAAATGTACTTCGACTTAGCTGTGAAGTTTTTGGCGAGAAGAATCCCAATCAGATCTGAGATGAACTTGATGGATGGGATGAACGAAAAGCGAAAGAAGGGTGTAAGTAAGTGTGGAAGGACGAGAAATGTAATGATGACTGGCAAAGAAGAATGATATGTGTTTGCTTGGTCCTCGAGGTGGCTGGGAAGAAAAGAATATGGTATAGTGCATGGCTGGGTGAATGATGAAGCAAGGATGGGTGGAAGGAGAACAGCCTGGGTGGGTGAAACAGAAACTGTATGTGTGCATATACTTTGAATGGATGGATGCCTGGATCATGGTACTATCTGACTCTTAGATAGCATATGTGTATCTAGAGAGAGTAGACGGTCACTGGATGAACTAAGTGTTACTTTGAAGAGCATGTAACACCACACCCGCACGTCCGTTCCAGTGTAGGAAAGGCAAGGAAAAGAAGTTGTAATTTTGTCCAAATACTACCATGAATAGTAGCAGTAGTTTGTATTGCAACTGCAAGCACAGCATATATCCGGTTATTACGATGGACACTCCCTACCTCTCTTAATAACTTTAGTTTAGTTGTAGTACGTCATTCATGTATGGGTGTATCACTGTTCACTCAATAATAAGCAAAGCACCTAAAGTCATCCCATATGTCATCAAATACATCCCATGTGAAGTGATAGATAATCAGATTATTTAGCTTCTTCATTTTCCTTTTCTAGTACTCATTTGCACTGTAGGGTGAAAGCTAAATTAATTAAGCAGTAGCCCTTTTAACAGAGTATTCTCAGTGCCACCCGTAATAGAAAAGTAAGAGCTTCACCACCTGCATGTACTGGACCTGTACAGTAACGCAAGTCTGTCTCACTCATCATGGTGTGCGTCTTTTTTTCTCGGGTGCAAGTTCACTGCGCTGGCATTATGCCGGCTTGCATAAGATAACGTACCAATTTTCCTAAACAAGAGAGAAGAAGAAGAATAAGACTGGTGTACTGTCATAGTCGACTGTAATGGAAGTCCACAGTGCTCGTAGAATTGGTTACTTAAACTCCCACTAATGTTAGAGCAAGGATGAAGAAGTCGGAGGTTACATAGATACTGTCCTCAATAGTTATGTACTGTGCTTTCAATTTGCTACTTGTACTGTGACACAACTTTCTGCTCAATCATTTTTTGTTAATCTTAAGGAGCATTGGTTACAAACTATGTCTTACTTTCTTCATATAGTTGCTCCTTCCAAATCCAACAGACCATCAAGGAGGAGGGAGCTGGCTCGAATGGCCCGGCAACGGAGGCTGGATGCCACTGTCGCCGAATATCGACGGCTGGTGGCCCTGGAGGAGGAGGAGACGCAGTCTACCAGTACAACAACAACATCCACTGGGACAGCTGCATCCGCCTCCGTGCCCCCACGGGCTGCCAGCCAGCGCAGTGCTCCAGCGGTACGCAGCCGGGCTACCAAAGCCAACCGCCACCGCGGAGCAGCAAAGACAGCAGCTGCCGCCCACAGGATTTGCAAGGCACGCCAGCGCCGCTTATGCCTCAGAGTGTCCTACCTGGAGCAGGAGGTCCTAAGCTATAAGAACTTGGTGGAGGGCCTCCGCTTCGACCATGCCACCCTCCGCAAGGAGCATGATGTCCTGGCCACTAAAGTCAACAGCACCCTGCCGTAGTGTCCCTTGCCCCTTTTTTAGAGACTTTTGGGGGGTGTGAATTGGGAGTTGGGTTGTTTTTGGGACTTTTGAAGGACAATCGTTGGGGTTAGGGAGGGTCTTGTGGGAGATTATTTTGTTAGGGCTACAAAAATGTACTTTTTTAAACTTTATCTGACCATACCTGTTTTTTACGGCTTTTGAGTCTGGTGGGTGGGGGTTTAACAGTAAGTTTGTTTTCCTGAATAGTCCTAGGACTTTAGTAGTACTACCGTCAATCTCTCGTCTCTCCTAATACTCCATTATACTACCTCCAACGAAACGCTTATCTTACCTGTAATTTGTGTTTGAAAGTAGGGCTAGGCCCAGGGCTGGCTCCACAGGAAATGGCGATTAAGGTTGGCAATCCAGGGCAGATGAAATTTCCTCCTCATTGTGGTGGTACTAGTGGTGTGACACAGTGGCAGTTGCATGCCTCTGGAAAAAAAGAAAATTAAACCTGGTTTGTCCTTACTGTAGCATTACAACGGTACGATAGAGAATATAGCAGGTGACAGTACACTAGAACAGTGCCACAATGTAGTCTAACAAATGGTAAAGTATTCAAAGTATAACTTGTACTTGTGTTGGATTTCTTTGACATGGGCTACTACTACAAGAAATAGTACTGAAGCTGAGTAAGTCTAGAATATATCCTCGGATTCCTTCACCAGCCTGTTGCTATGACCTTATCCTCCCCAGCAAGTGTGTGGAATTATTGATGTCATTTAGTCACACATCAATCAAAACCACACAGCCCGGGGGAAGAGGGTTAGGGTTTGTAAAATGGATGGGAATGGGGGGTTCTTTTTGGGTAGGTTTTGTTGAGAGAAAAAAAAAAAAGCACAGCATGGACAAACAATAATTGAACATAAAGAAATGTTTGGGTACAAAGCTAACCATAAATCTTTTACGTGACATAAAGGAAGTGCATGCACTACTGAATGCATTGTTACTGAAAAGTAAGTAGTACTTTCGACAACCGTGAATGACAGAATGCGACAGTACAGGGCTACATTAAATTAGGTTTAAAACATAGCCGAAGTAAAACCTATAGAATGGCTGTAGGGATCAATTTAGAAGCAGAGAGAGATCCAAGAAATGCAGTCACACTCATAGAAGAAAACAATGGATACTGTATCTGTATGTTGTTGTAGTTGTCCTGTTGAATTTGGTAAGTAAGTTGCATGCAGCAAACAATTCCTCTTATTAGCGGCACTCCTCCATTCCAGCTGATGCTTCATCCATCAATGTTGGTGACCAGAAGACACCCTGTCCACTGCCTGCCTGGCGGATGCTGAATTGCGGCTCGCTAATGTGAAGCCTGACTCCATCCTTTTTTCCCCATTGCACAGACTGAAACCCGGCCTGTAAATATTGAACGAAAAACAGGAAGTGATATAATATTACAACACCACTGATAAATAAATATAAGGTATGTACGCTGTGTAGTGCAAAAAGTCACACTTTGATTTTCCTAATAGACAGTAGAATATTTTTGAAAGTGCGTACTCTGTCTGAGTCACCTTTTGAAGGATAAATAAGTATGGGCAAATTAATTTAGCGGATCTTTCCCCTCAAGCTAGGTGTACTGTAAACTGTGTTTTAGAACAAAATTAGTCCTTCCCAGCAGTGCTCCCACCCAGACCCTTACTAAAGCCAGTCGCAAAAATGTAGAAGACCCCCAATCAGATCTCAAAAACACGAGGCCTAGCAGAAAACTGGTGACAAAACGTACTTTGAAAGTAAAAGTAGGCCCAAATACCCCCTTACCCACCGTGGATTGTATTCAAACCACTTGCAAGCAAGCAAAAGTATCCATAGCCAGCATCGCTCCAAGACTCGAAAACCCCCCCACCCAAGCACATGCAATAGAAATACTGCTAACCCTAACGAGCCCTAAGTTGAGAATAGTGGCAAAGGCTTTCTTTAACTATGCCAAATCCCCCCTTTCCCACCATGGATTTTCTTCAAATGACTTGCAACCAAAATTACACATTCTCACGAGTGCTCTAAGACCCCAGAACTCAGTTGCAAAAATCTAGAACACCCTGAAACACATGCAATCCTGCTGCTAGGGCTAACCCTAACGAACCCTAAGTTACAAAAAGTGCCAAAAGGCTTTCGCTTACGGATTTTGTCCCAACCACTTCTATCCGGTATTAGACCTTCCCAGGAATACCCCAAGACCCGCAAACCCACCTGCCAAAAAGCACAACACCCCCAAACAGCCAAAAAGGAAAATCTCATACTTACACTATTTCTCGGCCTTCGGTCCAAACGCGCTGTGCAGCTAGGCCATAACTCCTGTTTTCCACCACGGATTTCCTGAAAAGCAAATGCAATCAAGATTAGACTGTCCCAGCAGTGCTCCCAGACCCCAAAACTCACCCACAAACACCCGGAACCCCCCCAAAGAGCACCTCAAAGGCAAGCAAGTCAGCAAAAACACAAAAAAATTCCACCTCCGATTTGGTCCAAACCCCTTGTATCCGGTATTAGAGCTTCCCAGCAATGGTCCCAGAGCCGTCAACCCAGGAGAAAACCAGTAGAAGACCCCCAAACAGCCAAAAAGCAAAAGTACAAAAATGTGGACTTAGTCATTTTCTTGCCAATTTCCCAAATCACTCCGCGCGCGCTCTGCAGCTAGGCCCTAACTCCCCTCTGCCACCATGGATTTGCTTCAAACCTCTTGCAAACTAAAGTATCCATAGCCAGCAGTGCTCCCAGACCCCGAAACCCACCCACAAACACCAGAAGCCCCCCAAACAGGCCCCCAAAAACGCTACATTGAGCAAAATGTCAGAAATAGCAAAAAAAAAATTCAGCATGGATTTTGTCCCAACCACTTCTATCCGGTATTAGACCTTCCCAGGAATGCCCCAAGACCCGCCAAAAAGCACAACACCCCCAAACAGCCAAATAGGAAAATCTCATACTTACAATATTTCTCGGCCTTCGGTCCAAACGCGCTGTGCAGCTAGGCCATAACTCCCGTTTTCCACCACGGATTTCCTGAAAAGCAAATGCAATCAAGATTAGACTATCCCAGCAGTGCTCCCAGACACCGAAACTCACCCACAAACACCCGGAACCCCCCCAAAGAGCACCTCAAAGTCAAGCAAGTCAGCAAAAACACACAAAAAATTCCGCCTCCGATTTGGTCCAAACCACTTTTATCCGGTATTAGAGCTTCCCAGCGATGGTCCCAGAGCTGTCAATCCAGGAGAAAACTAGTAGAAGACCCCCAAACAGCCAAAAAGCAAAAGTACAAAAATGGGGACTTAGTCATTTTCTTGCCAATTTCCCAAATCACTCGGCCTGCGCTGTGCAGCTAGGCCCTAACTCCCCTCTGCCACCATGGATTTGCTTCAAACCTCTTGCAAACTAAAGTATCCATAGCCAGCAGTGCTCCCAGACCCCGAAACCCACCCACAAACACCAGAAGCCCCCCAAATAGGCCCCCAAAAACGCTACATTGAGCAAAATGTCAGAAATAGCAACAAAAAATTCAGCATGGATTTTGTCCCAACCACTTCTATCCGGTATTAGACCTTCCCAGGAATGCCCCAAGACCCGCCGTAAAGCACAACACCCCCAAACAGCCAAAAAGGAAAATCTCATACTTACAATATTTCTCGGCCTTCGGTCCAAACGCGCTGTGCAGCTAGGCCATAACTCCCGTTTTCCACCACGGATTTCCTGAAAAGCAAATGCAATCAAGATTAGACTGTCCCAGCAGTGCTCCCAGACCCCAAAACTCACCCACAAACACCCGGAACCCCACCAAAGAGCACCTCAAGGGCAAGCAAGTCAGCAAAAACACAAAAAAAATTCCGCCTCCGATTTGGTCCAAACCACTTGTATCCGGTATTAGAGCTTCCCAGCAATGGTCCCAGAGCCGTCAACCCAGGAGAAAACTAGTAGAAGACCCCCAAACAGCCAAAAAGCAAAAGTACAAAAATGTGGACTTAGTCATTTTCTTGCCAATTTCCCAAATCACTCCACGCGCGCTCTGCAGCTAGGCCCTAACTCCCCTCTGCCACCATGGATTTGTTTCAAACCTCTTGAAAACTAAAGTATCCATAGCCAGCAGTGCTCCCAGACCCCGAAACCCACCCACAAACACCAGAAGCCCCCCAAACAGGCCCCCGAAAACGCTACATTGAGCAAAATGTCAGAAATAGCAAAAACAAATTCAGCATGGATTTTGTCCCAACCACTTCTATCCGGTATTAGACCTTCCCAGGAATGCCCCAAGACCCGCCAACCCACCCGCCAAAAAGCACAACACCCCCAAACAGCCAAAAAAGGAAAATCTCATACTTACAATATTTCTCGGCCTTCGGTCCAAACGCGCTGTGCAGCTAGGCCATTACTCCCGTTTTCCAACACGGATTTCCTGAAAAGCAAATGCAATCAAGATTAGACTGTCCCAGCAGTGCTCCCAGACCCCAAAACTCACCCACAAACACCCGGAACCCTCCCAAAGAGCACGTCAAAGGCAAGCAAGTCAGCAAAAACACACAAAAAATTCCGCCTCCGATTTGGTCCAAACCACTTTTATCCGGTATTAGAGCTTCCCAGCAATGGTCCCAGAGCCGTCAACCCAGGAGAAAACTAGTAGAAGAGCCCCAAACAGCCAAAAAGCAAAAGTACAAAAATGGGGACTTCGTCATTTTCTTGCCAATTTCCCAAATCACTCCGCGTGTGCTCTGCAGCTAGGCCCTAACTCCCCTCTGCCACCATGGATTTGCTTCAAACCTCTTGCAAACTAAAGTATCCATAGCCAGCAGTGCTCCCAGACCCCGAAACCCACCCACAAACACCAGAAGCCCCCCAAACAGGCCCCCGAAAACGCTACATTGAGCAAAATGTCAGAAATTGCAACAAAAAAAATTCAGCATGGATTTTGTCCCAACCACTTCTATCCGGTATTAGACCTTCCCAGGAATGCCCCAAGACCCACCAAAAAGCACAACACCCCCAAACAGTCAAAAAGGAAAATCTCATACTTACAATATTTCTCGGCCTTCGGTCCAAACGCGCTGTGCAGCTAGGCCATAACTCTCGTTTTCCACCACGGATTTCCTGAAAAGCAAATGCAATCAAGATTAGACTGTCCCAGCAGTGCTCCCAGACCCCAAAACTCACCCACAAACACCCGGAACCCCCCCAAAGAGCACCTCAAAGGCAAGCAAGTCAGCAGAAACACAAAAAAATTCCGGCTCCGATTTGGTCCAAACCACTTTTATCCGGTATTAGAGCTTCCCAGCAATGGTCCCAGAGCCGTCAACCCAGGAGAAGACTAGTAGAAGACCCCCAAACAGCCAAAAAGCAAAAGTACAAAAATGGGGACTTAGTCATTTTCTTGCCAATTTCCCAAATCACTCCGCGCGCGCTCTGCAGCTAGGCCCTAACTACCCTCTGCCACCATGGATTTGCTTCAAACCTCTTGCAAACTTAAGTATCCATAGCCAGCAGTGCTCCCAGACCCCGAAACCCACCCTCAAACACCAGGAAGCCCCCCAAACAGGCCCCCGAAAACGCTACATTGAGCAAAATGTCAGAAATAGCAACAAAAAAATCTGAATGGATTTTGTCCCAACCACTTCTATCCGGTATTAGACCTTCCCAGGAATGCCCCAAGACCCGCCAACCCACCCGCCAAAAAGCACAACACCACCAAACAGCCAAAAAGGAAAATCTCATACTTACAATATTTCTCGGCCTTCGGTCCAAACGCGCTGTGCAGCTAGGCCATAACTCCCGTTTTCCACCACGGATTTCCTGAAAAGCAAATGCAATCAAGATTAGACTGTCCCAGCAGTGCTCCCAGAACCCAAAACTCACCCACAAACACCCGGAACCCCACCAAAGAGCACCTCAAGTGCAAGCAAGTCAGCAAAAACACAAAAAAAATTCCGCTTCCGATTTGGTCCAAACCACTTGTATCCGGTATTAGAGCTTCCCAGCAATGGTCCCAGAGCCGTCAACCCAGGAGAAAACTAGTAGAAGACCCCCAAACAGCCAAAAAGCAAAAGTACAAAAATGTGGACTTAGTCATTTTCTTGCCAATTTCCCAAATCACTCCACGCGCGCTCTGCAGCTAGGCCCTAACTCCCCTCTGCCACCATGGATTTGCTTCAAACCTCTTGAAAACTAAAGTATCCATAGCCAGCAGTGCTCCTAGACCCCGAAACCCACCCACAAACACCAGAAGCCCCCCAAACAGGCCCCCGAAAACGCTACATTGAGCAAAATGTCAGAAATAGCAAAAACAAATTCAGCATGGATTTTGTCCCAACCACTTCTATCCGGTATTAGACCTTCCCAGGAATGCCCCAAGACCCGCCAACCCACCCGCCAAAAAGCACAACACCCCCAAACAGCCAAAAAAGGAAAATCTCATACTTACAATATTTCTCGGCCTTCGGTCCAAACGCGCTGTGCAGCTAGGCCATTACTCCTGTTTTCCAACACGGATTTCCTGAAAAGCAAATGCAATCAAGATTAGACTGTCCCAGCAGTGCTCCCAGACCCCAAAACTCACCCACAAACACCCGGAACCCTCCCAAAGAGCACGTCAAAGGCAAGCAAGTCAGCAAAAACACACAAAAAATTCCGCCTCCGATTTGGTCCAAACCACTTTTATCCGGTATTAGAGCTTCCCAGCAATGGTCCCAGACCGTCAACCCAGGAGAAAACTAGTAGAAGAGCCCCAAACAGCCAAAAAGCAAAAGTACAAAAATGGGGACTTCGTCATTTTCTTGCCAATTTCCCAAATCACTCCGCGTGTGCTCTGCAGCTAGGCCCTAACTCCCCTCTGCCACCATGGATTTGCTTCAAACCTCTTGCAAACTAAAGTATCCATAGCCAGCAGTGCTCCCAGACCCCGAAACCCACCCACAAACACCAGAAGCCCCCCAAACAGGCCCCCGAAAACGCTACATTGAGCAAAATGTCAGAAATTGCAACAAAAAAAATTCAGCATGGATTTTGTCCCAACCACTTCTATCCGGTATTAGACCTTCCCAGGAATGCCCCAAGACCCGCCAAAAAGCACAACACCCCCAAACAGTCAAAAAGGAAAATCTCATACTTACAATATTTCTCGGCCTTCGGTCCAAACGCGCTGTGCAGCTAGGCCATAACTCTCGTTTTCCACCACGGATTTCATGAAAAGCAAATGCAATCAAGATTAGACTGTCCCAGCAGTGCTCCCAGACCCCAAAACTCACCCACAAACACCCGGAACCCCCCCAAAGAGCACCTCAAAGGCAAGCAAGTCAGCAGAAACACAAAAAAAATTCCGGCTCCGATTTGGTCCAAACCACTTTTATCCGGTATTAGAGCTTCCCAGCAATGGTCCCAGAGCCGTCAACCCAGGAGAAAACTAGTAGAAGATCCCCAAACAGCCAAAAAGCAAAAGTACAAAAATGGGGACTAAGTCATTTTCTTGCCAATTTCCCAAATCACTCCGCGCGCGCTCTGCAGCTAGGCCCTAACTACCCTCTGCCACCATGGATTTGCTTCAAACCTCTTGCAAACTAAAGTATCCATAGCCAGCAGTGCTCCCAGACCCCGAAACCCACCCTCAAACACCAGGAAGCCCCCCAAACAGGCCCCCGAAAACGCTACATTGAGCAAAATGTCAGAAATAGCAACAAAAAAATCTGAATGGATTTTGTCCCAACCACTTCTATCCGGTATTAGACCTTCCCAGGAATGCCCCAAGACCCGCCAACCCACCCGCCAAAAAGCACAACACCACCAAACAGCCAAAAAGGAAAATCTCATACTTACAATATTTCTCGGCCTTCGGTCCAAACGCGCTGTGCAGCTAGGCCATAACTCCCGTTTTCCACCACGGATTTCCTGAAAAGCAAATGCAATCAAGATTAGACTGTCCCAGCAGTGCTCCCAGAACCCAAAACTCACCCACAAACACCCGGAACCCCACCAAAGAGCACCTCAAGTGCAAGCAAGTCAGCAAAAACACAAAAAAATTCCGCTTCCGATTTGGTCCAAACCACTTGTATCCGGTATTAGAGCTTCCCAGCAATGGTCCCAGAGCCGTCAACCCAGGAGAAAACTAGTAGAAGACCCCCAAACAGCCAAAAAGCAAAAGTACAAAAATGTGGACTTAGTCATTTTCTTGCCAATTTCCCAAATCACTCCACGCGCGCTCTGCAGCTAGGCCCTAACTCCCCTCTGCCACCATGGATTTGCTTCAAACCTCTTGAAAACTAAAGTATCCATAGCCAGCAGTGCTCCTAGACCCCGAAACCCACCCACAAACACCAGAAGCCCCCCAAACAGGCCCCCGAAAACGCTACATTGAGCAAAATGTCAGAAATAGCAAAAACAAATTCAGCATGGATTTTGTCCCAACCACTTCTATCCGGTATTAGACCTTCCCAGGAATGCCCCAAGACCCGCCAACCCACCCGCCAAAAAGCACAACACCCCCAAACAGCCAAAAAAGGAAAATCTCATACTTACAATATTTCTCGGCCTTCGGTCCAAACGCGCTGTGCAGCTAGGCCATTACTCCTGTTTTCCAACACGGATTTCCTGAAAAGCAAATGCAATCAAGATTAGACTGTCCCAGCAGTGCTCCCAGACCCCAAAACTCACCCACAAACACCCGGAACCCTCCCAAAGAGCACGTCAAAGGCAAGCAAGTCAGCAAAAACACACAAAAAATTCTGCCTCCGATTTGGTCCAAACCACTTTTATCGGGTATTAGAGCTTCCCAGCAATGGTCCCAGAGCCGTCAACCCAGGAGAAAACTAGTAGAAGAGCCCCAAACAGCCAAAAAGCAAAAGTACAAAAATGGGGACTTCGTCATTTTCTTGCCAATTTCCCAAATCACTCCGCGTGTGCTCTGCAGCTAGGCCCTAACTCCCCTCTGCCACCATGGATTTGCTTCAAACCTCTTGCAAACTAAAGTATCCATAGCCAGCAGTGCTCCCAGACCCCGAAACCCACCCACAAACACCAGAAGCCCCCCAAACAGGCCCCCGAAAACGCTACATTGAGCAAAATGTCAGAAATTGCAACAAAAAAAATTCAGCATGGATTTTGTCCCAACCACTTCTATCCGGTATTAGACCTTCCCAGGAATGCCCCAAGACCCGCCAAAAAGCACAACACCCCCAAACAGTCAAAAAGGAAAATCTCATACTTACAATATTTCTCGGCCTTCGGTCCAAACGCGCTGTGCAGCTAGGCCATAACTCTCGTTTTCCACCACGGATTTCCTGAAAAGCAAATGCAATCAAGATTAGACTGTCCCAGCAGTGCTCCCAGACCCCAAAACTCACCCACAAACACCCGGAACCCCCCCAAAGAGCACCTCAAAGGCAAGCAAGTCAGCAGAAACACAAAAAAAATTCCGGCTCCGATTTTGTCCAAACCACTTTTATCCGGTATTAGAGCTTCCCAGCAATGGTCCCAGAGCCGTCAACCCAGGAGAAAACTAGTAGAAGATCCCCAAACAGCCAAAAAGCAAAAGTACAAAAATGGGGACTAAGTCATTTTCTTGCCAATTTCCCAAATCTCTCCGCGCGCGCTCTGCAGCTAGGCCCTAACTACCCTTTGCCACCATGGATTTGCTTCAAACCTCTTGCAAACTAAAGTATCCATAGCCAGCAGTGCTCCCAGACCCCGAAACCCACCCTCAAACACCAGGAAGCCCCCCAAACAGGCCCCCGAAAACGCTACATTGAGCAAAATGTCAGAAATAGCAACAAAAAAATCTGAATGGATTTTGTCCCAACCACTTCTATCCGGTATTAGACCTTCCCAGGAATGCCCCAAGACCCGCCAACCCACCCGCCAAAAAGCACAACACCACCAAACAGCCAAAAAGGAAAATCTCATACTTACAATATTTCTCGGCCTTCGGTCCAAACGCGCTGTGCAGCTAGGCCATAACTCCCGTTTTCCACCACGGATTTCCTGAAAAGCAAATGCAATCAAGATTAGACTGTCCCAGCAGTGCTCCCAGAACCCAAAACTCACCCACAAACACCCGAAACCCCACCAAAGAGCACCTCAAGTGCAAGCAAGTCAGCAAAAACACAAAAAAAATTCTGCTTCCGATTTGGTCCAAACCACTTGTATCCGGTATTAGAGCTTCCCAGCAATGGTCCCAGAGCCGTCAACCCAGGAGAAAACTAGTAGAAGACCCCCAAACAGCCAAAAAGCAAAAGTACAAAAATGTGGACTTAGTCATTTTCTTGCCAATTTCCCAAATCACTCCACGCGCGCTCTGCAGCTAGGCCCTAACTCCCCTCTGCCACCATGGATTTGCTTCAAACCTCTTGAAAACTAAAGTATCCATAGCCAGCAGTGCTCCTAGACCCTGAAACCCACCCACAAACACCAGAAGCCCCCCAAACAGGCCCCCGAAAACGCTACATTGAGCAAAATGTCAGAAATAGCAAAAACAAATTCAGCATGGATTTTGTCCCAACCACTTCTATCCGGTATTAGACCTTCCCAGGAATGCCCCAAGACCCGCCAACCCACCCGCCAAAAAGCACAACACCCCCAAACAGCCAAAAAAGGAAAATCTCATACTTACAATATTTCTCGGCCTTCGGTCCAAACGCGCTGTGCAGCTAGGCCATTACTCCTGTTTTCCAACACGGATTTCCTGAAAAGCAAATGCAATCAAGATTAGACTGTCCCAGCAGTGCTCCCAGACCCCAAAACTCACCCACAAACACCCGGAACCCTCCCAAAGAGCACGTCAAAGGCAAGCAAGTCAGCAAAAACACAAAAAAAATTCCGGCTCCGATTTGGTCCAAACCACTTTTATCCGGTATTAGAGCTTCCCAGCAATGGTCCCAGAGCCGTCAACCCAGGAGAAAACTAGTAGAAGATCCCCAAACAGCCAAAAAGCAAAAGTACAAAAATGGGGACTAAGTCATTTTCTTGCCAATTTCCCAAATCACTCCGCGCGCGCTCTGCAGCTAGGCCCTAACTACCCTTTGCCACCATGGATTTGCTTCAAACCTCTTGCAAACTAAAGTATCCATAGCCAGCAGTGCTCCCAGACCCCGAAACCCACCCTCAAACACCAGGAAGCCCCCCAAACAGGCCCCCGAAAACGCTACATTGAGCAAAATGTCAGAAATAGCAACAAAAAAATCTGAATGGATTTTGTCCCAACCACTTCTATCCGGTATTAGACCTTCCCAGGAATGCCCCAAGACCCGCCAACCCACCCGCCAAAAAGCACAACACCACCAAACAGCCAAAAAGGAAACTCTCATACTTACAATATTTCTCGGCCTTCGGTCCAAACGCGCTGTGCAGCTAGGCCATAACTCCCGTTTTCCACCACGGATTTCCTGAAAAGCAAATGCAATCAAGATTAGACTGTCCCAGCAGTGCTCCCAGAACCCAAAACTCACCCACAAACACCCGGAACCCCACCAAAGAGCACCTCAAGTGCAAGCAAGTCAGCAAAAACACAAAAAAAATTCCGCTTCCGATTTGGTCCAAACCACTTGTATCCGGTATTAGAGCTTCCCAGCAATGGTCCCAGAGCCGTCAACCCAGGAGAAAACTAGTAGAAGACCCCCAAACAGCCAAAAAGCAAAAGTACAAAAATGTGGACTTAGTCATTTTCTTGCCAATTTCCCAAATCACTCCACGCGCGCTCTGCAGCTAGGCCCTAACTCCCCTCTGCCACCATGGATTTGCTTCAAACCTCTTGAAAACTAAAGTATCCATAGCCAGCAGTGCTCCTAGACCCTGAAACCCACCCACAAACACCAGAAGCCCCCCAAACAGGCCCCCGAAAACGCTACATTGAGCAAAATGTCAGAAATAGCAAAAACAAATTCAGCATGGATTTTGTCCCAACCACTTCTATCCGGTATTAGACCTTCCCAGGAATGCCCCAAGACCCGCCAACCCACCCGCCAAAAAGCACAACACCCCCAAACAGCCAAAAAAGGAAAATCTCATACTTACAATATTTCTCGGCCTTCGGTCCAAACGCGCTGTGCAGCTAGGCCATTACTCCTGTTTTCCAACACGGATTTCCTGAAAAGCAAATGCAATCAAGATTAGACTGTCCCAGCAGTGCTCCCAGACCCCAAAACTCACCCACAAACACCCGGAACCCTCCCAAAGAGCACGTCAAAGGCAAGCAAGTCAGCAAAAACACACAAAAAATTCCGCCTCCGATTTGGTCCAAACCACTTTTATCCGGTATTAGAGCTTCCCAGCAATGGTCCCAGACCGTCAACCCAGGAGAAAACTAGTAGAAGAGCCCCAAACAGCCAAAAAGCAAAAGTACAAAAATGGGGACTTCGTCATTTTCTTGCCAATTTCCCAAATCACTCCGCGTGTGCTCTGCAGCTAGGCCCTAACTCCCCTCTGCCACCATGGATTTGCTTCAAACCTCTTGCAAACTAAAGTATCCATAGCCAGCAGTGCTCCCAGACCCCGAAACCCACCCACAAACACCAGAAGCCCCCCAAACAGGCCCCCGAAAACGCTACATTGAGCAAAATGTCAGAAATTGCAACAAAAAAAATTCAGCATGGATTTTGTCCCAACCACTTCTATCCGGTATTAGACCTTCCCAGGAATGCCCCAAGACCCGCCAAAAAGCACAACACCCCCAAACAGTCAAAAAGGAAAATCTCATACTTACAATATTTCTCGGCCTTCGGTCCAAACGCGCTGTGCAGCTAGGCCATAACTCTCGTTTTCCACCACGGATTTCCTGAAAAGCAAATGCAATCAAGATTAGACTGTCCCAGCAGTGCTCCCAGACCCCAAAACTCACCCACAAACACCCGGAACCCCCCCAAAGAGCACCTCAAAGGCAAGCAAGTCAGCAGAAACACAAAAAAAATTCCGGCTCCGATTTGGTCCAAACCACTTTTATCCGGTATTAGAGCTTCCCAGCAATGGTCCCAGAGCCGTCAACCCAGGAGAAAACTAGTAGAAGATCCCCAAACAGCCAAAAAGCAAAAGTACAAAAATGGGGACTAAGTCATTTTCTTGCCAATTTCCCAAATCACTCCGCGCGCGCTCTGCAGCTAGGCCCTAACTACCCTCTGCCACCATGGATTTGCTTCAAACCTCTTGCAAACTAAAGTATCCATAGCCAGCAGTGCTCCCAGACCCCGAAACCCACCCTCAAACACCAGGAAGCCCCCCAAACAGGCCCCCGAAAACGCTACATTGAGCAAAATGTCAGAAATAGCAACAAAAAAATCTGAATGGATTTTGTCCCAACCACTTCTATCCGGTATTAGACCTTCCCAGGAATGCCCCAAGACCCGCCAACCCACCCGCCAAAAAGCACAACACCACCAAACAGCCAAAAAGGAAAATCTCATACTTACAATATTTCTCGGCCTTCGGTCCAAACGCGCTGTGCAGCTAGGCCATAACTCCCGTTTTCCACCACGGATTTCCTGAAAAGCAAATGCAATCAAGATTAGACTGTCCCAGCAGTGCTCCCAGAACCCAAAACTCACCCACAAACACCCGGAACCCCACCAAAGAGCACCTCAAGTGCAAGCAAGTCAGCAAAAACACAAAAAAATTCCGCTTCCGATTTGGTCCAAACCACTTGTATCCGGTATTAGAGCTTCCCAGCAATGGTCCCAGAGCCGTCAACCCAGGAGAAAACTAGTAGAAGACCCCCAAACAGCCAAAAAGCAAAAGTACAAAAATGTGGACTTAGTCATTTTCTTGCCAATTTCCCAAATCACTCCACGCGCGCTCTGCAGCTAGGCCCTAACTCCCCTCTGCCACCATGGATTTGCTTCAAACCTCTTGAAAACTAAAGTATCCATAGCCAGCAGTGCTCCTAGACCCCGAAACCCACCCACAAACACCAGAAGCCCCCCAAACAGGCCCCCGAAAACGCTACATTGAGCAAAATGTCAGAAATAGCAAAAACAAATTCAGCATGGATTTTGTCCCAACCACTTCTATCCGGTATTAGACCTTCCCAGGAATGCCCCAAGACCCGCCAACCCACCCGCCAAAAAGCACAACACCCCCAAACAGCCAAAAAAGGAAAATCTCATACTTACAATATTTCTCGGCCTTCGGTCCAAACGCGCTGTGCAGCTAGGCCATTACTCCTGTTTTCCAACACGGATTTCCTGAAAAGCAAATGCAATCAAGATTAGACTGTCCCAGCAGTGCTCCCAGACCCCAAAACTCACCCACAAACACCCGGAACCCTCCCAAAGAGCACGTCAAAGGCAAGCAAGTCAGCAAAAACACACAAAAAATTCCGCCTCCGATTTGGTCCAAACCACTTTTATCGGGTATTAGAGCTTCCCAGCAATGGTCCCAGAGCCGTCAACCCAGGAGAAAACTAGTAGAAGAGCCCCAAACAGCCAAAAAGCAAAAGTACAAAAATGGGGACTTCGTCATTTTCTTGCCAATTTCCCAAATCACTCCGCGTGTGCTCTGCAGCTAGGCCCTAACTCCCCTCTGCCACCATGGATTTGCTTCAAACCTCTTGCAAACTAAAGTATCCATAGCCAGCAGTGCTCCCAGACCCCGAAACCCACCCACAAACACCAGAAGCCCCCCAAACAGGCCCCCGAAAACGCTACATTGAGCAAAATGTCAGAAATTGCAACAAAAAAAATTCAGCATGGATTTTGTCCCAACCACTTCTATCCGGTATTAGACCTTCCCAGGAATGCCCCAAGACCCGCCAAAAAGCACAACACCCCCAAACAGTCAAAAAGGAAAATCTCATACTTACAATATTTCTCGGCCTTCGGTCCAAACGCGCTGTGCAGCTAGGCCATAACTCTCGTTTTCCACCACGGATTTCCTGAAAAGCAAATGCAATCAAGATTAGACTGTCCCAGCAGTGCTCCCAGACCCCAAAACTCACCCACAAACACCCGGAACCCCCCCAAAGAGCACCTCAAAGGCAAGCAAGTCAGCAGAAACACAAAAAAAATTCCGGCTCCGATTTGGTCCAAACCACTTTTATCCGGTATTAGAGCTTCCCAGCAATGGTCCCAGAGCCGTCAACCCAGGAGAAAACTAGTAGAAGATCCCCAAACAGCCAAAAAGCAAAAGTACAAAAATGGGGACTAAGTCATTTTCTTGCCAATTTCCCAAATCACTCCGCGCGCTCTCTGCAGCTAGGCCCTAACTACCCTTTGCCACCATGGATTTGCTTCAAACCTCTTGCAAACTAAAGTATCCATAGCCAGCAGTGCTCCCAGACCCCGAAACCCACCCTCAAACACCAGGAAGCCCCCCAAACAGGCCCCCGAAAACGCTACATTGAGCAAAATGTCAGAAATAGCAACAAAAAAATCTGAATGGATTTTGTCCCAACCACTTCTATCCGGTATTAGACCTTCCCAGGAATGCCCCAAGACCCGCCAACCCACCCGCCAAAAAGCACAACACCACCAAACAGCCAAAAAGGAAAATCTCATACTTACAATATTTCTCGGCCTTCGGTCCAAACGCGCTGTGCAGCTAGGCCATAACTCCCGTTTTCCACCACGGATTTCCTGAAAAGCAAATGCAATCAAGATTAGACTGTCCCAGCAGTGCTCCCAGACCCCAAAACTCACCCACAAACACCCGGAACCCCACCAAAGAGCACCTCAAGGGCAAGCAAGTCAGCAAAAACACAAAAACAATTCCGCCTCCGATTTGGTCCAAACCACTTGTATCCGGTATTAGAGCTTCCCAGCAATGGTCCCAGAGCCGTCAACCCAGGAGAAAACTAGTAGAAGACCCCCAAACAGCCAAAAAGCAAAAGTACAAAAATGTGAACTTAGTCATTTTCTTGCCAATTTCCCAAATCACTCCACGCGCGCTCTGCAGCTAGGCCCTAACTCCCCTCTGCCACCATGCATTTGCTTCAAACCTCTTGAAAACTAAAGTATCCATAGCCAGCAGTGCTCCCAGACCCCGAAACCCACCCACAAACACCAGAAGCCCCCCAAACAGGCCCCCGAAAACGCTACATTGAGCAAAATGTCAGAAATAGCAAAAACAAATTCAGCATGGATTTTGTCCCAACCACTTCTATCCGGTATTAGACCTTCCCAGGAATGCCCCAAGACCCGCCAACCCACCCGCCAAAAAGCACAACACCCCCAAACAGCCAAAAAAGGAAAATCTCATACTTACAATATTTCTCGGCCTTCGGTCCAAACGCGCTGTGCAGCTAGGCCATTACTCCCGTTTTCCAACACGGATTTCCTGAAAAGCAAATGCAATCAAGATTAGACTGTCCCAGCAGTGCTCCCAGACCCCAAAACTCACCCACAAACACCCGGAACCCTCCCAAAGAGCACGTCAAAGGCAAGCAAGTCAGCAAAAACACACAAAAAATTCCGCCTCCGATTTGGTCCAAACCACTTTTATCCGGTATTAGAGCTTCCCAGCAATGGTCCCAGAGCCGTCAACCCAGGAGAAAACTAGTAGAAGAGCCCCAAACAGCCAAAAAGCAAAAGTACAAAAATGGGGACTTCGTCATTTTCTTGCCAATTTCCCAAATCACTCCGCGTGTGCTCTGCAGCTAGGCCCTAACTCCCCTCTGCCACCATGGATTTGCTTCAAACCTCTTGCAAACTAAAGTATCCATAGCCAGCAGTGCTCCCAGACGACGAAACCCACCCACAAACACCAGAAGCCCCCCAAACAGGCCCCCGAAAACGCTACATTGAGCAAAATGTCAGAAATTGCAACAAAAAATAATTCAGCATGGATTTTGTCCCAACCACTTCTATCCGGTATTAGACCTTCCCAGGAATGCCCCAAGACCCGCCAAAAAGCACAACACCCCCAAACAGTCAAAAAGGAAAATCTCATACTTACAATATTTCTCGGCCTTCGGTCCAAACGCGCTGTGCAGCTAGGCCATAACTCTCGTTTTCCACCACGGATTTCCTGAAAAGCAAATGCAATCAAGATTAGACTGTCCCAGCAGTGCTCCCAGACCCCAAAACTCACCCACAAACACCCGGAACCCCCCCAAAGAGCACCTCAAAGGCAAGCAAGTCAGCAGAAACACAAAAAAAATTCCGGCTCCGATTTGGTCCAAACCACTTTTATCCGGCATTAGAGCTTCCCAGCAATGGTCCCAGAGCCGTCAACCCAGGAGAAAACTAGTAGGAGACCCCCAAACAGCCAAAAAGCAAAAGTACAAAAATGTGGACTTAGTCATTTTCTTGCCAATTTCCCAAATCACTCCGCGCGCGCTCTGCAGCTAGGCCCTAACTCTCCTCTGCCACCATGGATTTGCTTCAAACCTCTTGCAAACTAAAGTATCCGTAGTCAGCAGTGCTCCCAGACCCCGAAACCCACCCACAAACACCAGGAAGCCCCCCAAACAGGCCCCCGAAAACGCTACATTGAGCAAAATGTCAGAAATAGCAAAAACAAATTCAGCATGGATTTTGTCCCAACCACTTCTATCCGGTATTAGACCTTCCCAGGAATGCCCCAAGACCCGCCAACCCACCCGCCAAAAAGCACAACACCCCCAAACAGCCAAAAAAGGAAAATCTCATACTTACAATATTTCTCGGCCTTCGGTCCAAACGCGCTGTGCAGCTAGGCCATTACTCCCGTTTTCCAACACGGATTTCCAGAAAAGCAAATGCAATCAAGATTAGACTGTCCCAGCAGTGCTCCCAGACCCCAAAACTCACCCACAAACACCCGGAACCCTCCCAAAGAGCACGTCAAAGGCAAGCAAGTCAGCAAAAACACACAAAGAATTCCGCCTCCGATTTGGTCCAAACCACTTTTATCCGGTATTAGAGCTTCCCAGCAATGGTCCCAGAGCCGTCAACCCAGGAGAAAACTAGTAGAAGAGCCCCAAACAGCCAAAAAGCAAAAGTACAAAAATGGGGACTTCGTCATTTTCTTGCCAATTTCCCAAATCACTCCGCGCGCGCTCTGCAGCTAGGCCCTAACTCCCCTCTGCCACCATGGATTTGCTTCAAACCTCTTGCAAACTAAAGTATCCATAGCCAGCAGTGCTCCCAGACCCCGAAACCCACCCACAAACACCAGAAGCCCCCCAAACAGGCCCCCGAAAACGCTACATTGAGCAAAATGTCAGAAATTGCAAAAAAAAAATTCAGCATGGATTTTGTCCCAACCACTTCTATCCGGTATTAGAGCTTCCCAGGAATGCCCCAAGACCCGTCAAAAAGCACAATACCCCCAAACAGTCAAAAAGGAAAATCTCATACTTACAATATTTCTCGGCCTTCGGTCCAAACGCGCTGTGCAGCTAGGCCATAACTCTCGTTTTCCACCACGGATTTCCTGAAAAGCAAATGCAATCAAGATTAGACTGTCCCAGCAGTGCTCCCAGACCCCAAAACTCACCCACAAACACCCGGAACCCCCCCAAAGAGCACCTCAAAGGCAAGCAAGTCAGCAGAAACACAAAAAAAATTCCGGCTCCGATTTGGTCCAAACCACTTTTATCCGGTATTAGAGCTTCCCAGCAATGGTCCCAGAGCCGTCAACCCAGGAGAAAACTAGTCGAAGACCCCCAAACAGCCAAAAAGCAAAAGTACAAAAATGTGGACTTAGTCATTTTCTTGCCAATTTCCCAAATCACTCCGCGCGCACTCTGCAGCTAGGCCCTAACTCTCCTCTGCCACCATGGATTTGCTTCAAACCTCTTGCAAACTAAAGTATCCATAGTCAGCAGTGCTCCCAGACCCCGAAACCCACCCACAAACACCAGGAAGCCCCCCAAACAGGCCCCCGAAAACGCTACATTGAGCAAAATCTCAGAAATAGCAAAAAAAAATTCAGCATGGATTTTGTCCCAACCACTTCTATCCGGTATTAGACCTTCCCAGGAATGCCCCAAGACCCGCCAACCCACCCGCCAAAAAGCACAACACCCTTAAACAGCCAAAAAGGAAAATCTCATACTTACAATATTTCTCGGCCTTCGGTCCAAACGCGCTGTGCAGCTAGGCCATAACTCCCGTTTTCCACCACGGATTTCCTGAAAAGCAAATGCAATCATGATTAACCTATGCCAGCAGTGCTCCCAGACCCCAAAACTCACCCACAAACACCCGGAACCCCCCCAAAGAGCACCTCAAAGGCAAGCAAGTCAGCAAAAACACACAAAAAATTCTGCCTCCGATTTGGTCCAAAAACACTTTTATCCGGTATTAGAGCTTCCCAGCAATGGCTCCAGAGCCGACAACTCACCCGCAAAGAAGTAGAACACCCCCACAAGTGCTGAGTCTTTCTTCATTGGGCGTAATCCAGCCCTCTGCTTTGAGGGAAATAGGTGTCTGGAGGAGGAGGATAGAGGAGCATGTTCTTCAGAACTTGTGAACCTGAGGAATGCAGACTGCGGCACCTTCAAATCAATAAGCAAACAAGTGAAGACAGTTCTGCTGATGGGCTTGTTTTTATGATTAGGTGATTAAAGTTTGAATTATATTAACTGTGCACAACAAAGAAAGACAGACACACAGGAATAAAAGTGAATAAGGACGAAAAAGAAAGTTATTGATTCATTGTCTCATTTTCAGGGCTCGGTGTCAGAGTCCAGGAATAAGAATAAGGCTTCGTCATCATACTCTGCGAATTCAGGTAGGGTGAGCTCAGTGTCACCTAACAGAGAAGAAATTCCCTCATCTACGTTGCGGTCCACCTCGTCTTCATCCGGCGTGCTTTCTCGTACTTTGTAATCTGGTGGTATGAGGTGCTGATTCATCTTAATCATTGTTAACCTCTCCACATTTTTGGGCGAGAGGCGGCTCCGTTTGGGAGTTACAATGCCACCAGCAGCACTGAAAACACGTTCAGAAGACACGCTTGCGAGTGGGCAAGACAAGTAGTTTAAAGCCAGGTTGGAGAGCTGCGGCCACAATTCTTTTTTTCCATGCCAATACGCCAATGGGTCAGCATTAACATAGACCTCTGTTGAGTCATTCAGATAGTCCTGCACCATCAACTCAAGGTCCTCCAAGGTTCCTCCACTTTGCTTAGATTTTGCTGTGACCTTTTGAGAACCAAACCCAAGCCGAGTTAGCCAATCCTCTTCAGCATCCAATGTTACTGTTGTGTCTGGTGCAGATGATCCGGTTGCCCGTGTCTTTAACGGCTGAGAGGTCACTTGTGCCACAGCCACAGGTGCAGAAGTGGATTGTTTTGACTGGGGATGGCCTGCTGATGCTGATGTACTGCCTTTTCCTTCAATTTTCTGCCGTTCTCTTTCAAACCTCTTGGCTGACAAGGCTAGCCAATGTTTGTACTTTGTAACATCTTCATCAGCAAAAGGAAAGAATGCTCGGCCTGCCAGCGCCTTTTTGTAGCATGGATCCAGAATAGTAGCACAAATGTAATGCTGTTCTGAGTGGATCATTTTAAGACGTTCATCACCTTGTAGGCGCTCTAATAATTTCTCCACCAAAACAAAAGGCTCTTGGTTTTTTTCATCTTTTTGAAACACAGAAGACACCTCCTTCAGTTGGTGCTCCAGCATGTACAACAATGGGATAGCTTTTCCCAAATGACAGTCCTCCTTGCTGACTGCACGCGTGAAGACCTCAAATGGACGAAGCATGTGTGTCAGGCATTTAACTATGTCCCATTGCGCCGCACCCATCCTCAGGTCCTTCTGAGCTGTACCCTGGTTTAAGAAATAGTGATCGAGTACCGTATACTGCTCATACAGACGCTCAAACATGTAGAAGGTTGAGTTCCAACGTGTTGCCACCTCCTGGATGAGTGCTTTCACTGGCATTCGACGTTCATGTAGCAGGCTCCTCAGATGCTTCCGGGCCTTAAAAGAATGGCTGAAATGGTTGCACATTTTTCGGCAGGTGTCCACTACCTCGCACGCTGGACTGTCTTTATCACTCAAGAATTTTTGAACAACCAGGTTTATACAGTGCGCCAAATACGGCACTCTGAAACAGTGACCCAGCTCCATGGCCTTAACTACATTGGCGCCATTATCCGTGGAAACATAACCAATCTGGTGTTTTTGGGGGGACAGCCAGTGAAGGACCTTTGTGTTAAACTCATCCAAAATGTTTTGTGCTGTGTGACGTTTCTCCAAGCCAAACATGGCTAGTGTTGCAAGTTTCCGAGCAGCTTTAAAAACTTGGTCCGGGTCAACACCTGCGTTTAGCTTTGCTTTAACCCCTGAAAAAGAGACCCAGTGTGCAGTGATGCACATGTAATCAGCGCCTGCGCCACTGGTCCACATGTCTGTTGTCAGATGTATAGTGTGAACAGTACTCTTCTGCAAAGCTGCCCCAATCACCTCCAGCACATCTTCATGTAGTGCTGGAACCGCAACTCTGGCAAAATAGAACCAGCTAGGAACCTTCCATTTAGGGTAGAGCGCTGCCACTAATTCTAGAAAACCAACCCCTTCTACAAAAGAAAAAGGGAGAAGGTCCAGAGCTAGCATTTTAGCCAGCTTATTGTTATACAGACGCGTCAGTGAGTGTTTACGTTCATATGGCGCTTCTGTAAACAACATGGTTCTAATGTTACCCTGGACCAAGCATTTACGGGATGATGATGATGACTTCTTCGACCCAGTTACGCTCGCTGATGAACTTTTTCGAATTGGTGGCTCACTCTCTCCCACACTCTTAGTGTGGCTCACATGGGGTGTGCTGCTAACAGGGGTACTGGGTGTAAGTGAAGTGTTTGACACGTCTTCTTCCTCCTCGTCATCTTCAGATGAAACATCAACGTTCGGGCTTCCTTGATCGCCTGTAGGTGCGCTAACCATTGGAAAGTGTGCTGTTTCTTAAGATTACCTCTCTGGCCTCCGGTACCATAGTTGGTACCAGGCTTACCACGACTAACTGCAACCTTACAAATGCTACAAATGGCGACGTTTTCCCTTTTTGGGCAAACACTAAAGAAGTCCCAAGCTGGGGACTTGAATTGTCTGTGGGGGCCGGAGGAGGCGACGATACTGGTGGTGGGGGTCATGCTGCTAATGCCAGATGAAGTGGAGGATGTGGATTGCCGAACTTTAGTACGTTGTGCACTTTCACCACCTCTAATTGACCTGGTTGTTCACCCAGTAGTCCCGTTAGTAGTCCCTTCTTTTTTTGCCTGTGTGTTCTTTGCTTTTTTTAATGTGTTATGTTATTGTGAATCAGTTCTCCTTACCCAAAGCGCCGGGTCACTCTTTTTGAGTAACCGTTGCGCTATACAAAAGAATAAATAACATAACATAACATAACATAATTGAGGTCGAGGTGGATGGAGGTCCCTTCTGGTGAGGAAGAAATATGGAAGCGGTACGTGTTGGTGTACTAGTTAACTCCAATGATTGTTGTGTTTCCATTGCCTCCTCGTCGACATCATCATCACGCTCAGCAGCTTCTCAGGCTAGGGTCAAAATGTCTATTTGCTGCATGCCCGCTGGGGCTGCAGTGACCTTTATGATGACTGGGTCGTCGTCGTGAGAGCCTTCATCAGCAGCAGTATCCGCCACTTCTTATTGAGCCTCATCACACTCCATAACTATGAGTTTTTCGACGACCTTCCTTTTACGCTACTTTTGTCAGATCATGGTGTGCCTCACTCTCAGACGGCCGTGGTGGTTCCCAATTTTCATCCATATCATCAGAAGGAGGTAGGCTTGAAGAAGATGTAGACACCGCCCTTGATCTTTTCCTTGCTAGGGATGTGGAAGACAATGAATGATCATCAGGAGGAGTGGCTTCCTCAAATGATACCTCGGCTTGATTGTCGATTTCCTGATGTGCCCCTACTTCGGGAGGAACAACTATTGTGGGCACTTGTGACCCTCCATGCACCTCTGCTTTCGCATCTCCTTGCGCTTCCTCTCCTTCCACATGTACTTGGGCTTGTACTTGCACATGTGGTTGTTGTTGCGGCTGTGGTTGTTCAACACTCGTCAGATGAGTTACAACAACCTGTGTTGATTGAGGGACATTGCTGCTACTTTCTTGCGATGAGCCAACATCACTGGTCGATGGTGATTGAAGAAGTACACTGGCTGCCTCTGCAGCACTCAAGGGCTTGGACTTAAGTTGGCGTGGTGGTGGTGGTGGCACTGAGCCCAATGGAGCGGGGGTGCTGCTCCCAGCTTGGTCCCCAGCAGATCCCGCTGCTGCTGCAGGCGCACTTTTTTTTTTACTCCCAAAAAATGTGGCGGACGGCACACCAGTCTCCTTGGTAACTTGCTTCTTCTGCTCCTTACTGGCAACTTTCTTGCTAGAGGAGCTACGGGGAACATTTTTTGGGGCCATCTTCTTCAGAGCAGGTCAGAACAGCAGGCTGCAGTTGCACGAGTTGCAGAGTTGTCTGTGGCCAGACGTGACGTCGCGTGACGTTATGCTGCACACACACACCGCTGCAGGACTTCTTCCTGGCACTGGTGGTTCTCTTGAGTCTTGTGCACCTAAAAGCAATGGAAGACAGAGGAACATCAGTTCAGTTATACACCCCCAAAAAATCGAAAAACACAGAAAAATCAGCACAATCCCATGCCATCCATGATGCTTAAATTCAAGACACCCCACAGAAAGACTAGGCACATGCACCACTCACTACCCCTGGTGAAAAGGCCACAACAACAGCCCAAAAAAATGAGAATCACAGAAAAATCAGCACAATCCCAAGTCCTCCATGATGTTTAAATTCAAGGCACCCCACAGAAAGACTAGGCCTATGCACCACTCACTACCCCTGGGCATAAAGGTTGAAAGCTAGGCAAAATGGTTGCAGACCTAAGAACACTGCCTGCATTCAAAATGGCCCTCCCTCCCAGCACATGGCCAGGGCCTGTAGCAGCACTCAAAATGGCCCCCACCCACATGGCCTGTCCCCATGAACACCCCAAAAAATCGAAAAACACAGAAAAATCAGCACAATCCCATGCCATCCATGATGTTTAAATTCAAGACACCCCACAGAAAGACTAGGCACATGCACCACTCACTACCCCTGGTGAAAAGGCCACAACAACAGCCCAAAAAAACGAAAATCACAGGAAAAATGAGCACAATCCCAAGCCCTCCATGATGTTTAAATTCAAGACACCCCACAGAAAGACTAGGCCTATGCACTACTCACTACCCCTGGGCATAAAGATTGAAAGCTAGGCAAAATGGTTGCAGACCTAAGAACACTGCCTGCATTCAAAATGGCCCCCTCACTCCCAGCACATGGCCAGGGCCTGTAGCAGCACTCAAAATGGCCCCCACCAAGATGGCCTGTCCCCATGAACACCCAAAAAAATCGAAAAACACAGAAAAATCAGCACAATCCAATGCCATCCATGATGTTTAAATTCAAGACACCCCACAGAAAGACTAGGCACATGCACCACTCACTACCCCTGGTGAAAAGGCCACAACAACAGCCCAAAAAAACGAAAATCACAGAAAAATCAGCACAATCCCAAACCCTCCATGATGTTTAAATTCAAGACACCCCACAGAAAGACTAGGCCTATGCACCACTCACTACCCCTGGGCATAAAGGTTGAAAGCTAGGCAAAATGGTTGCAGACCTAAGAACACTGCCTGCATTCAAAGTCAAGTCAAGTCAAGTCAAAAAAATTATATAGCGCGCTACATACCCAGAGGGTCTCAAGGCGCTTGAAGAAGGGTGGGGAATTATTTGTCAAATATCCACGTTTTAAGTTGCTTTCTGAATGCTAGGTGGTTCTGAGTAAGGCGAAGGTGAGTGGGAAGTGAGTTCCAGGTTATAGCTGCTAGGTAGGAGAAGGATCTAGTGGTTTTATTGATGCGAGGTACGGTGGCAAGGGCTTGGTTGGAGGATCGTAGCTGGCGGGAGGGGGTGTAGAAGGACAGTCGTGTGTTGAGGCATTCAGGTCCGGTTTCGTAGAGTGCTTTGTGTGCGTGGGTAAGGAGCCGGAAGGTAATCCTCTTATTGACGGGGAGCCAGTGGAGGTTTTTCAGGTGATCAGAGATGTGTTCTTTGCGCGGGATGTCTAATATGAGCCTGGCTGAAGCGTTCTGGATGCGTTGGAGTTTTTTCTCGAGTTTAGCGGTGGTACCGGCGTAGAGGGTGTTTCCGTAGTCCAGTCGGCTCGTGACCAGGGCGTGGGTGACTGTTTCTAGTTTCGGTGGGGATCCAGCGAAATGTTTTTTTGAGCATGCGAAGAATGTTGAAGCAAGATGAAGAGACGGCGTTGACTTGTCTGTTCATCGAGAGTGAGGAGTCCAGGATGACGCCCAGGTTCCGTGCGTGGTCCGTCGGGATGGGTGCTTTTCCAAGGGCCTCTGGCCACCAAGAGTCGTCCCAGGCGGAGGGGGAGGTACCTAAGATAAGGACTTCTGTTTTGTCTGAGTTCAGTTTCAGACGGCTGTGTTTCATCCATTCTGCTACTTCTTTCATTCCTTCATGCAGGTTAGTTTTGGCAGTGTTAGGGTCTCTGGTGAGTGATAGGATCAGTTGAGTGTCGTCGGCGTAGGAGATGATGTTGAGGTTGTGTTGGCGTGCGATGACCGCGAGGGGACTCATGTATACGTTGAAGAGGGTGGGGCTGAGTGAAGATCCTTGAGGTACACCGCAAATGACTTCAGTGGCCTCTGACTTGAATGGTGGAAGGCGGACTCTCTGAGTTCTTCCGGAGAGGAACGAGGTGATCCATTCCAGTGCTTTTCCTTGGATTCCGACATTTCTGAGGTGCTGTAAAAGGGTGCTATGCCAGACCGTGTCGAAGGCTGCGGAGAGGTCGAGGAGGATGAGGGCGACTGTGTCTCCATTGTCCAGTAGAGTTCGAATATCGTCTGTTGCTGCGATGAGGGCGGTTTCAGTGCTGTGTTTGGCTCGGAAGCCTGGACTGTGAGGAGCCGAGGGATTTGTTGGTTTCGAGGAATGCGGCGAGCTGGTTGTTGACCGCTTTCTTGATGACTTTGGCCGGGAAAGGAAGGAGTGAGATAGGGCGGTAGTTTTTGAGTTCGGTGGGGTCAGCTGTGGGTTTTTTCAGGAGGGCGCTGAGTTCGGCATGCTTCCAGCTTTCCGGGAAGGTTGCGGAGTTGAAGGAGCAGTTGATGACGTCTCGGAGGTGCGGTGCTATGATGGAGTCTGCTTTGTTAAAGATGTGGTGAGGGCATGGGTCTGTGGGGGATCCTGAGTGGATGGAGTTCATCAGACGGATGGTGTCCTCAGTGGAGATTGGCTTCCAGTCATTAAAGATGTTCAGGGGGGGTGGGGGTCCTGCAGGGGGTGGGGTGGGTTTGTCTTTGGGTCTTTGGGTTGGTTGTCGAAGCTGTTGTGGATGTCTGCAATTTTGTTGTGGAAGAATAAGGCAAGGGAGTCGCATAGGTCTTGAGACGGGGTGATGTCGTTGGAGTTGGCTGAGGGGTTGGTAAATTCCTTGACGATGTTGAATAATTCTTTGCTGTTGTGGGCGTTGTTATCAAGACGGTCCTTGAAAGCGGCTTTTTTGGCATTCCGGATCAGTTGGTGGTGTATGCGGGTGGCGTTTTTGAAGGCGTCCTTGGTGCTGGTGGTTGGGTCTTTTTTCCAGGCTTTCTCAAGGGATCGACAGAGTTTCTTGGATTTCTTAAGATCCTCGTTGAACCAGGGAGCCTTCTTGCTGCCTGGTTTGATTTGTCGTTTTTTCAGTGGTGCTAGGATGTCGGCGCTGTTGGATAACCATTGGGTGAGGTTGGTGGCTGCTTGGTCTGGGTTTGAGGAGTGGGCTGGGGGGTTTTGAAGAAGAGAAGAGGAGATCTGGTTGATGGTGATTTTATTCCAGTTTCTTTGCAGAGTGGGTTCGGGGTGGTTGTTGGATGTGGGCTTGTTGTAGGTAAAGTGAACGCAGCTGTGGTCAGTCCAGAGGAGAGCTGTGGTGTGGCTGAAGGAGACATGTTTGCTGGAGGTGAAGATAGGGTTGAGTGTGTGACCTGCGATGTGGGTGGGGGTAGTGACAAGTTGTTTAAGTCCGAGGTTGGCGAGGTTGTCCAAAAGGGTGGTGGTGTTGCGGTCGTTGTTCTTTTCAAGGTGAAAGTTGAGGTCTCCCAAAAGGATGTAATCTTCGGAGGGGAGCGCGTGTGGAGTGATGAAGTCCGTGATGTCTTCACTAAATTGTGCGCAGGGGCCTGGTGGCCTGTAGAGGAGGGTGCCTCTGAGTGTGGTCTTGGGGTCGATGTGGATCTGGAAGTGAAGGTGTTCCGAGTTGGCGAGATTGACGTCTGAGCTGGTTGAGATGCGGATGGATTTCCTATGGACGATAGCGAGGCCTCCACCTGTGTGGCCTGTGCGGTCCTTGCGAATGATCTTATAGCCTTCCGGGATGGCGATGGTGATGTCTGGGGCAGAGGAGGCGTTCATCCATGTTTCTGTTAGGAAGGCGACGTCCGGAGAGATGGTGTCTAGTAGATTCCAGAGGTCAATGGCGTGCCTGTGGACCGAGCGGGTGTTGAGCAGGATGCATTTAAGGTGGTTGGGGTCGGATGTCTGTTGTGTGTTCTTCGATGAGGAGTAGTTCTTGGTGCCGTCGAACTTGCAGGTGTTGCAGGAAAAGGGTCCGTGGGTGTGTCCGGGAGCGCTTGGATGCAGTTGGGGGAACGGCCGGGGTTAAGTGCTAGGAGGGTGGTGGCATCGTAAGTAATGCGGGAGGGGTGGGCATTACGAGGACCAGGGGCTCTGGTGCTGGGCGCGGTCCAGGCGCGGACGGGCGTAGACGGGCTTACCTTTGGCGCACCTTCGGCGCGGCCGTAGCGCGTGGACGCTGCGCGTGGGGGCATTGGCCATAAATGGAAGGTGGAGGGGGCGGAGCGTGGGAGGGTGAGCTGGGAGGCGTTAGCGAAGGGGGAGGGACGGGCTGCAGGCACAACAAAATGGAGGGTTCCTAAACAACAACACTGCGCTATGCGAGGGCAGAGTAGATGCACCAAAACAAATGCGATCAGTCAGAGCATCGGCGTTATGCACACAGGTAGCGAATAATATTAAAAATCCTCAGATGGGCAACAGCAGTAATAGCACAATACGCCTGAGATAATATCTGCACTAAACAGCTATCAACTACGCAAATGCGGAGCGCTACGCGGTGGAATGGGCGCTTAATCACGAGAGAGTAAAATGCCAAATGAAAGATATAGCCAGTGAATGAAATAGTCAGCGCTACGATACCGCAGTGGCGCTTGTAGGTCAGGAGGTGAGCAAGGAGCAACCGCTTCGCAGGGAGTTCAGCTGGTCACAGGGGCTTCTCAGCCGAGTGCTTCCAAGTGCTTCGTGGGTGGGAGGGTGAGCTGGGAGGCGTTAGCGAAGGGGGAGGGACGGGCTGCAGGCACAACAAAATGGAGGGTTCCTAAACAACAACACGGCGATATGCAAGGGCAGAGTAGATGCACCAAAACAAATGCGATCAGTCAGAGCATCGGCGCTATGCACACAGGTAGCGAATAATATTAAAAATCCTCAGATGGGCAACAGCAGTAATAGCACAATACGCCTGAGATAATATCTGCACTAAACAGCTATCAACTACTCAAATGCGGAGCGCTACGCGGTGGAATGGGCGCTTAATCACGAGAGAGTAAAATGCCAAATGAAAGATATAGCCAGTGAATGAAATAGTCAGCGCTACGATACCGCAGTGGCGCTTGTAGGTCAGGAGGTGAGCAAGGATGGCCCCCTCCCTCCCAGCACGTGGCCAGGGCCTGTAGCAGCACTCAAAATGGCCCCCACCCACATGGCCTGTCCCCATAAACACCCCAAAAAATTGAAAAACACAGAAAAATCAGCACAATCCCATGCCATCCATGATGTTTAAATTCAAGACACCCCACAGAAAGACTAGGCACATGCACCACTCACTACCCCTGGTGAAAAGGCCACAACAACAGCCCAAAAAAACGAAAATCACAGAAAAATCAGCACAATCCCAAGCCCTCCAGGCCCTCCATGATGTTTTTAATAAAGAGACCCCACAGAAAGACTCAGTCCACCCACCACTGAGTACCACTGGGCAAAAGGCCCCAACAACAGCCCAAAAATCGAAAATTACAAAATTGTAGTTGCAGCAACTGTAATGCCCAAAACAAACTTACTTGCGAAATTTCTAATCCAAAAGTGATCCAAAGAAAGTCAAAAAGGCCTCAAATCCAAATATCCAGCAGCATCCACAAAAAGTAATCCTTCCAGGCGAAGAATCCGAATGAAAGTGACAAGCACATGAAGAAAGCACTGGGAGGAGCCTGCTGGACAGGAACAGGAAGTTGGAGACTGTGGGGCACTTCCTTCCTCCCCCCCACCCCCTCCCAAAAATGGACTCTTTGCAAAAAAAAGTGCAGGCAAATTTCAACTTGAGGAGTTATTCTGATAAAAATTATCATTTTCAGAAGGTTTATGCTGCTTGCTGGTGGATTTCTTGTGCAGAATTGCAAATTTTGTATTTTCGCGAGTGCAAGATTGTTGCTGCCCGCCGCATGTACGGATTCGCGATTGCAAACTCTCGCGATACGTGATCACGGCGTACTCGCGTTGACAAACTCTCGCTGTGCAAGGTGGCGAGCGCGATGACGTAATCGCGGTCGCCAAACTCCCGCGGGATCTCGCAGCAAGATCCAAAATGGCGCAGCACTCGCAAAATATCGAGAAAAACAACTCGGCAAACGCTGAATGACGGTAAGTGAACGCCGCGCGCCGCAAAATTGTATCTCCAAGAAAAAAAAAAACGCTGCGTGCAAATTTGCGGATTTTCGGCAAATTCGCGAGCGTTCGCGGATTGCGAATTTACCGAAAATCGCAAAAACCGCGAGCGGAACGGATTTTCCGCCCATGCTTATTTAGAACACTCTTGGACATTCTGTCATTGGGCTATACTTGGGCTGAATCTGGGTGATATTTGGGCTACATTTAGGCTCTTTTGTCTCTGGTGGCCATTTTAGGAGACTGCATGTCAGAATATTTTAATGAAATTGAAGAGGATTTGAGAAGTCACTCAAAATGTGCCCTAATTTTTCTTTCTGCAGCACTAATCATACTTTCTATGGCAAAATATACCCCCTCATTTTGTTCCTTTTTAAATTAAATGTTTTAAGAGTTACCACTTTATTCCAATCAAGATGGCTTCAGGTGTGCCATACCTTTGTAATAAGTAGGACTGTTAGCGCTCTAGTTGTTCTTTAGAACACTCTGGGACATTCTGTCATTGGGCTATACTTGGGCTACATCTGGGTGATATTTGGGCTACATTTGGGCTCTTTTGTCTCTGGTGACCATCTTGAGAGACTGCATGTCAGTATTTGTTAATGAAATAGAAGAGGATTTGAGAAGTCACTCAAAATGTGCCCTAATTTTTCTTTCTGCAGCACTAATAATACTTTCTATGGCATAATATACCCCCTCATTTTGTTCCTTTTTAAATTAAATGTTTTAAGAGTTACCACTTTATTCCCATCACGATGGCTTCAGGTGTGCTATACCTTTGTAATAAGTAGGACTGTTAGCGCTCTAGTTGTTCTTTAGAACACTCTAGGAGGTTGCAGTAGAACACAAAGGAATCAACTGACAGTCTCTGTCCATGTTGGATGTACATGTTTTACTGAGAATGTCAGACTTCATCCTCACATGACTGAGAAAGATAATGTGAATTTACAGAAAATATGCTTTCAGTTTAGCTTATAGATCCCCTTCCAAACCACTGTGGGAAAATCATGAGATATTAGTTTTCTTTCAACCATGATTCATGATATCACAGCAGAAGGCTTTTTCACATGGTAAAATCACCTTAGAACACACCACAATTCCTAAAATGAGTATGGTACCAGTCAAATCTTCACTGCATTCTCTTCTGCAAGTATTATCAGTGGGGGAGAAAAAGATATTTGTTACCACTGTTAAAAACATGGGGTCTGAGAACCTGTAAATCTGCACTGGTTAGATTGTACATGTTGCAAGACGAACTTACCATATGACTGCGATAAAATTCTTGACCTGCACCGTAAAATGCAGAGGGACCATATGCAATGACTAGGACCGTAATGAAAACTGTAAAATTGTATTACATTGTGCCTTATCACATTATATAATACGTAACATAGGAGACTGAATGTATTTTATGAATTTCCTAATGAATTTTAGAACTTTTTTATGCATTTTAATGAACCTTATATGTTCTGTCCATATGCTGTGTATTTCTATAAGAAGTTTTTAATGAGAAAAGCTAATTAGTACGCCCATGTTTGTACCTTGTATCTGTCTGCTTTTATGTTTTTTTTGTCAAAATACCGAATAAAGCTATTTAAAAAAAAAAAAAAAAGAGTATGGTACCATCAACAAATGATTTATAATGTAACTAAAGTCCTAAAACCCTCTATTAACTACAATGCTTTTTAATGAGGTGCTATCATGTATATTTCTCCCAAGATGGCTGCCAACACTTCTTGGATGAAGTGCTGACAGGCAATCAGATCAGATGTGTGGTTAAGCTCCGCCCAGATATATATATATTTTTGAACCTAAATTACTCAAAATCCACTGGAGCACATATCTTGAGACATAGCAAAGGCACATCGGGCTACCAGTCCCTACAATTTTGCCAAGTTTTGTGGAAATCCATTCAGCCGTTCGGGCTAAAAGTGAGTCCAACCGCCCTATGGAAATTAACATGGGGAAAACACGTTTTGGGACCCCCCTTTTATCTCGGCCCCCGCTTGACGAATCCCCCCCAAACTTTCAGGGAAGGAGCAGAGCGCAGCGAGGCAAATTTAAGGAACATTACAGGCAGATTCCTCAACCGGTGCCAAAGCTATTCCCAATAGAATGTTGCGGATTTCCTATAGAAAACAATCCTAACTATAACCACCTACTGGCGACCGCCAGTAGGTAATATATATAAACACACATACATATATTATATACATTATAAACATTATATATGTATATATATATTTATATCATACGTATATATAAAGCAAAATAATAATTTTTGAGTTTCACTTTTAAAATATACTATATAGATTAAATTAAATGTTACACACATATTTAAAAAGTAACTTAAAAAAATGAAATAAATCCACTTGAAATAAATGCATAGATGCTTATCAGGTCGAAATAATGGTAAGTCTGAGAAATGATCCAATATAAAGGTAATCATAAATAATGGGGTTGAATCAGTAACATACAACCCCATGTCTGAGTGTACAGGAATTTAGAGCAATGTTCTTTGCCCCTAGATATTAAGAAATAATAAACATCTTGCAGCTGGCAATGACATTTAAATGTGCATAAAATATGATGTTGTTGCATTACGCAACACTAAGCCAACCTACACTAGTCTCTTTAGTCGTTCACCACACCAGTAGTTCAACAGCTCCATCGGTGTTTCAAGTGAGAGAAAACAGAAGCATGAAAATATGGTACTTTCTGCTCTGGCATATATGCCTCTCTCTGCTTTCTTCTGCACTTCCTCCAAGACAGTTTATATGCTCCGAAAGAACAATATTGCCTGTCTGATTGCTGCACAGTATAGGGTCTCTGCAGCTATACACATGACCTTCAGCAGCTGGGCTTGTACTATAAGTGACTAAGCTACAGCTGCATAGCTGATATCTACTTGGAAGAGAATTATTTGCAAAATTATTCAATGTATGTATTTGTGTGGAGGAGAGTCGCACGCATCCAAGATGGCAGCGTTAGCGTAGGGCTCCCGAGACCCCTGTCTCCCCCCGAATATATCCTGTCATTTATCCTGTTCATTGTAGCGTGCTTCTTGTTGCGGAACTGAAGAAGTATTGGACGCTGAAAACCGCATCCCGACCGTGCCCCGGAATCCAGAGTTGGAGAGTTGGGAAGTTTGCGGCCTGTCTATCTCGGATGTCCGGTTTTTGGGTTGGCATTGTGTCCAAGGTGTAGTGCGATAACAACGGCACAAGGGACCGGAAGTGGCGGGACCGGCCTCGCGACAGGATTTTGGTTTCACTTCTAGTTTGCTCGGGGGCTCTTGGCGATCCTGCCGGGGTGTGCTCCAGATGATCGGAAACCCTAAGCGGCAACGGTGGGACATATTGTGAGGACATGTTAACAAAGTGGAAGCCTGTGAAATCGAAACCGAGGATTTTGTGTGGACGTCGCGCCAGTGAGGGTGCGGAGGCCTGGGGTCTTTGCCGATTATTGGGCACAACGGAACTGCAGACGGTGAGCAGAGTATCCTAAAGATTCTAAAGAGTCAAGAGCAAAAGACTTGATATTGGCCCAACTATAACGATTATATAGCACTGCCACCCCGAATCTGATGACGAGTATAGGATTGTCCCAAAATGGCGACCAATCCGGAGGGGGATAAACGGCAATCGAAGAACACTAGAGGGGCAAGATATACCTAATCCAACAACATGGACCGATATGCGCAATCCAAGGGGGTCACCTAGTGGACTGGGGAAGTCCCAAGAAGGGGCAAAAGAAACCTCTGCCCTGGAAGTGAAGCCTACACTACAAGATGTGATGGCTGCCATTGATGGGGGCAAGTCCTCTCTCGGGCAGAAGATGGAGACTCTGCCTCATAAACTGGACACTGTGTCTATTGAGGTTAACTTGATCCGAGCGGACTTCACGAAAACGAGTTAGAAGGTGAAATCTCTGGACATTAAGACGACCAGTCTGACGGACGATGTAACAGAATTACAATTGGAAGTTCGGACTCTGAGGGCCTCGAATGAACTGGTTATTCGTCGACTGGAGGACTTTGAAGGGCGGGCCCGAAGGAATAACGTACGCATTATTGGAGTGCCGGAAAAGGCGGAGGGGCAAGTTGCAGATCTCTTCGTGGAGGATATCATAACCAACCATCTTATGCCCAAAGGCCTGGTGAATTTCTTTACCGTGGAGAGAGCACACAGAATTCCTGGAGGAAGGCCGCAAGTTGGTGCCCCTCCCCTTGATAGCGAGGATATTCAATTTTAGGGACAGGGATGCGATCCTACAGGCCTCCAGATCTGGGGACCCCTTGAAGTACGAAAACTCGTCCATCAGCTTTTTCCCGGACTTCACACAGGCAGTCCAGAAGCAGAGAATGAGCTTTATGGGTGTTAAACGGAAGCTTTGTGATAAGGGACTTAAGTACGCCATGATATACCCGGCCAAGCTGAGAATTGAACATGAAGAGAGGATTTACTACTTTGATAAGCCGGAAATCGCCGTGGACTGTTTGGACACTTTAGCTGCTCAGCAAGAACCCCGGAGACAAAGTGGAGAAGAGGAAGAGGGTTCGCAAGAACAAGAATAAGTACTGTTACCATGGGAGCTGGGGACGGTCGGGGAAAAGACTATTGATATAATGTTTCTGATAAAATGTTTAGAATAGTGAAGATGGGGGTCAACAGGCTATTGGTGGGTCTTTTTCCTCCTCAGACCTACTTTTTTGTTGTTTAGTCTAGATGTTGGGGCGACAGGCACACTGCAAGTTGGGGAGGCTTTATAGTCGTAAGCAGGGGTGCAGGGTGGGGGTAGAGTCACGGGAAGTTTGGGGGGTTGGGGTGGTATAATAGAATTTATGTTAGAGTGCTTTACATCAGTGTTGGGCCTAGCCCTCTCTGCAGGGTCACCACAAACTTTTTGTTTTTACCTTTCACTTTTTGCTGGGTTTGTTTTTGCTGGCCTTAGGACTCTGACTACTTTACAACTGCTACCCGGTGCTAAAGTGTTTGGGCTCTCTCCTTAAAACATGAGAAAACTGGCTTATTCCCAATTCGGTATTTACAGAATCGGTAAATACCGAATCTTACCGATTCGATATTTACCGATTCTGAATTACCTACATTCCCCCCCCCTCTAATTTACCACTTCTTAAATACCGAATCAGTATTTCGGTGACTTGGGGGCATATTTACAAGGGCTTTATCTCCGCTTTTTTGGCTCAAAAAAGAGGAGATAAAACTATCACCCTATTTACAAGAGGGTGCTAACATGCATAATCCCAAGTTAGCACCCTTTTTCCCAACGCCTTCCTTTGCATCTCTAATGAGATGTAATGTGGGCGTCACTGGGCGTACACTGGATGGACAACCTTGCAAATATTGCTGATGTTCACATTGCGATATTTACAAGGCTGCTCCAGCATTTTAGCACCCTGTTTTCTCCAAAAACTAACGTCTGCTAAAATGCAGATTTACCTATCCCCAACATTGGGGTGGATTATGCTGACTCGACCCTGTGGGTCGTATCAGCAAGGTTATCGCCGTTTTACAGGGAACATCACTGGAAAACCAGCGATGTTCCCTGCAAAAGGACGATAACCTCGCTATCTCTGGAATTTTTATCGCCCTGGAGTAACGTGTTGCTAATAACACGGTCAACCAAGAACAACAAGAGAGAAAGGGTTTAGATGTACACTCTCACACCCCTTTTCTTACTATTTTTAAACAACAGAAGAGTGACAAAACAATTAAGGACAACTTCGTGGAAAAACAAAGTGTCTAGAAAGAAGAGTGGAAAAACTCCAAAGGGAGGGACAATACAAAAGAAATTTTTTAAGAACCCTCACTCACCAACCTAGTGGTGACATGCTTCATCACTGGGTTCCCACTGGAAAGACCTAATGTCTTTCCAGTGTGCTTCAACGCCTGTTTACAGCGGAGCTGGTTTTATGTGTGTTGAGGGTGTTTTGGTGAAGCCAAATCAAGCTAAGTGAGTGCAAAGAAATAGAAAAAATTAGAAAAAATTAAAAAAGTGCAAGCATGTGACTTTCAAATATTTTATTACTTGTCCGGTTTGCACTGGTTAAAAACAAGGGCGAATGGACCATTGGTGTGGCCTTAATTATGGTAGACCCCTAGTCCATATAGGTGAATTTGGTCGACATGTTTCTGCTTATGACGAGCCCGAGTCGCTCAGCTTTCTTCAGGACCTTAATAGTGTGATCCTCCGGTGGTGTACACGCCCTAAGGTGCACCCTGCCGTGAGGAAAAAGTGTAAAAAATTGGAAATATTCTGTTCTTCCAAAAAAGTTTATTTATACTTGTGGCTGTAAAGCCGTTTATAACTCACGTAGCAATTTTGCTGGAGTCATGTACCTGTGGGGAAGGAAAATTTCAGTAATTAGAGAGAGGTATCCGATATTGTAAATGGAAAAAACTGTTATGTCCCATCACCCTAAGCAGAAGAAACACCCATCCAGTGAACTATTCATGATAAGTGTTTTATAGCGTAGGTAGCATTATCATAGTAGGTAAAGGGTATCATTCCAAGCTCTACCAAAATGTAAGCGTTACTGTGTCCCAAATATTATGCGACAACATTTTCACAACTCTGAAATTGCATAGAAAGGACTAAATGTGGGGTGTCTTCATGACTCAAGAGACAACAAAAAAGCCCAACAATTCACTATTTGACGGTGAGTGAAATAGAAGTTACAAATGTCTGCAATTCATCAAACTACACTAATCACATCTTACGCTAAAAAACTGAGTAATCATGCACTCCGTGGTTTCTAAGGTTTCAAACCACATTAACAATAGAACAAAGTAGGACACAAGGTCTCGCTTTAAACTTACAGGAGGTATGTCGATATTGAACCTCATGGGCACATAACGCGGTGTGGGGTAATCTTCACGCTGCAATCTATGCAAACGGAAAGAACAAACAAACCGAAATGCATTGATTATCTACCCCCCGAAATACGCGTAGGAATAAAAAACGCGTAGGAATCAGAAACGTAGGGTCAAAGAAACGTTTTCTAAATATGAGCGTCCTACCAGGAATACCTGGTTACTTACTTTTCTGCAAGCGGCTCCCCTCTCTGCACCTAATAACACGGTACCAGGGCGATAAATTCCAGAGATAGCCTGCGATAATATAATTATCGCTAAGCACGGCCAGCGATAATTATCGCTGGCCGTTGTTAATATGCCTCTTGGATGGTACTTGGGCGTTCCCACGCGACCCACCCATGGTGTTTGATGTAAAGCCAGATCTACAAAGATTTTCAGACCAGCCTTTGCATCCAAAAACATAACACCTCCTCGACGGAGGCGCAAAGTTACAGAAGTGGAAGTCATTTCTCTAACTTTGTTTGCTTTGCTGTGTTGCGCTCTTTTTGAATAAATCTACCTTGTAATGTGTGAGGAATCCAGTCTTAATAGCTGCTAGCAACATTTTAGAATAGGAAAACGGCAGATTAAGAAAACAAATTGGGGAATGCATTTTCCTAATTGCCTTTTGTAGACGCAGAGGCAATTTTAGGCGGGAGATAGCTCAAATAAAACCATTTTTAGATTTAAAATGGAGAGCCTCCAGTCTGAATCGGGGTTGTTTGCATGCGTGGATCCTGTTGAGAGCAGAAAGCTGGCTGTACGGCAATGGAGGCTGGACAATGCCAGAGGGCAGTATTAGCAGACCGCAGTAGTTTTTTATTTCAGATTAAGGTTACATATTTTTAGAATCAAAAGTGCTAGTTGGTTTTACCTCCTATTAATGTCGCTGGCACCCGTCCCGCTAAAATTACAGGCAAAATCAACTCTGCAAGCAGTAAACGTTGTCACCTTTTATTGCTGCTCTTTTGATGTTTCATTCTGGCATTGTACGTCATTCTCTACTTAATTTCAGACGAGCAGAAAGATCGAGAAGAAGCTCTCAGAGCCAGTGAAAGCCAAAATAACATTTGCTCTGGCCCTGCTATCATGAGGTGCTCTCCGTAAATGCCAAGGTCAGAGGTGTGCTGGGAGGAAGATAAGGCTGCGCGCTCTCGCAGCGCGTGACTCAGAGCAGCCGCGCCCCCCGCCGAGACATTTTGACCGCCGAGGTGATGATGTGTCATAATTTTCAGGCGCACGTGAGAAAGGGCGCGAAACGGTCGCAGCGGGGAAAAACATAACACTGCTTCCGCTGTCTGATAATTACTGGCCTCCTCTCGCTGCCGCCATAATTGCGCCAATTTAACGAGGTGGTTTGTGGCACCGTGCGCGCGCCTGGGCACAGCTCATGTTTTTGTCTCTTTCTTGGATCTGTGAAACGAAGGCCCCACAAATACTCGGAGAAGTTATCCCTTTGTTGCGGGATTTTTGTTTATTTATTGTGTCCAGATCCATTGCATTTAGCTAATATTAAGAATCGCGTGATATTCATGTGTGCGAAGATAGAGCATGAAAATAAATTCTGACGAGATTTTTTTTTAAGGAAATGAGATAGCTGACTGGAAGTTACTGACACTGTTTTATTTTTGCACAGAGCTGAACTGGGTGCGGACTGTTGGAAGGCTATTTGCTGCATTAGCATAACATCGTATCCACTACGTCGACCAGCCTCTACAGTGCCAGATAAGTATGTAACTACTATTCTCAACTCCTCCTGTACTTACCTTCTAACGAAAATACAGGTGGTTAAGAACAGTAATTATATACTTACCTTGCTAGGTAGCTGTAGGCAATGTAATTGATACAATATGCAGTTATTTACTTCTGAAGTGGATACTACCTCCGATTCAGGACCCCCATAGGGTTAAGAATATGGGGAGTTTTTTCAGTAATTTGGCTGTGATTCCGGCGTATAGTGTGTTTCCATAGTCCAGTCGACTCGTGACCAGTGCGTGGACTCAAATCTGATACTCTGTATTTTTCAGTGAGTGATGAAAACTTATACTAGTATGATGAGGTGTATTTGATTGTCACTTGGATGATGTAATCAATTCACTTAAGGCTGGAGTAGTCTGTGAGTTAGGTTTGCTCGCTGAGTTTTCCTGCAGTGAAGAACATCCCAAGCTTAAAGGAAAGATCCAGGTGTGCAGTCCACCTGATGAATGATAGGACTCCTTATATAAAGGGGGATAAACTTTCACTCTCCTTCACCATTTTGGTGGTCCTTTATTGGCTGGTAGCATGGTTGGCTCTTGCTTCTTTCACTCACCCTCTTATCATTGGCCCATGATGTCTCCTGGGTCATCCCCTGAAAAAGCAACAGACCCTGTATATCAGTTTGGTGGTATTGTGTTTGACAGTCTTACTCATAAATAATCTTTCATTACCTTCTGTATGAGGACCCTATCATATTGTCCTATGCCCATCTATTATGTGAGCAGTAATTGGAAAGAAAGGGTCATGGGGAATCAGAATGGCAGTGGATTGTCCCATATGACTGAAAGTAACAGTGCTAGAATGGTGGTCTCCTAAACACCAATAAAGATTCCCATTACCAACCTCCTAACCACCCTCAAGGATTCACCTTACCAATTTTGGAAGGGAGGAAAATTCCCTGAAACAGGACTGGGTTTGTGGTGTGGGTGACTCCTGTAGTGGTTAGAAACTAGTTACCACTGAGGTATTCAAGAGTTCTGAAGTTACCTGTAACCTACTTAAGAAGCATCTGGAAAAATGGCAGCATAATGGCTTCTTACATTTTCTACAAAAGTTCCCTTAAAATATTTTTAAAAGACATATTTAAGCAGTTAATATATATATATATTCACTGAAAAAACCATAGGTTTCAAGCAGGTTATAGTTAGGAGTTATCCTTTAAAAAACCTTAAAAATTCATTGAAAAAACCATAGGTTTCAGGGGTGTTATAGTTAGCTGGACAATTCACGCATACAAAACCATTGAAATTCCTACGTTATAGTTAGTGTACTAACTGTAACTCTTGCGCCCACAATTCACTGGTGATGATGTCACATATTACATCATTCATGATATGGCCAGTGACATCACTGATGACATCATTGATGACCTCTCAAATTACACCACTGATGACATCATCCAATGAATGTGGTTTGATTTGTTATTTAAATATATATTATATATAGAGCAATCTGCATTTAAGAATCAGTGAATATATACCTATCTTGAGGAAGGATTTAGTAGGAGTGTGATTGACTGTTTACTTGACTAATTTATAGTGTCTCACTAAATATATTGAATAGTGACTAAACTGTGTGAATATCTGCATTATTTTGTCAGTTGTTGTGTAAACTGCTGCACCAATTAGTTACAGCTACATGAAAGTCTATATTAGTTATTGGTTAGTTAATTGATTATTTGCATGAGAGAGTGAATCTGTGTGTGGTTCGGTGGGGGATCTGTGACTACCCAAAGATATGTGAATAGCTAATTCACTACGTATATGAGGTTAAGACCACGTGTTATAATAATTGTTTGGGTGAGTGAATATCTTTATGTGTGTGGTGATGAGCAAATATATTTCTCAATGGTACATGTCCAACAAAGTAGAAAAAATAAAAGGCAGTGTATGTGACACTTGTATATAAATAAGTATACATAAAACTCATTAATGCATGAGTGACTGTATAGAAAACTGTATACTTGTAATAGTGATTTCATAACACACTAAGTATCAGTTACCATCTACATGAATAAATGAAGTGCTATTAGCATAGATGTGTAGATGAGTAAATGTAAATATGATACATTATTTCCAAAAGTGAGTAGGACGGCTGCATAAATGAATAGGATGTCTGCTGGTGTGTGATGTCAATATAGGTGTATAAGTATACTTGACAGTGTTCTATTGATCATTGACAGCATGTATGAGTGAATCTATAGGTAATTGATTAGATGTGTGTGTATATCTTGAAATCACTGAGTAGGTTTTTAGATACTTGTATTGCTGTGTCAATGGACTCAAATCTGATACTCTGTATTTTTCAGTGAGTGATGAAAACTTATACTAGTATGATGAGGTGTATTTGATTGTCACTTGGATGATGTAATCAGTGATATCATCAGTGATGTCATTTGAGATGTCATCAGTGATGTCATCAGTCACTGACCATGTCATGAATGATGTAATATGTGACATCATCACCAATGGGTTTGTATGAGTGAAATGTCCAGCTAACTAAACATATGTTTTTTTCAATGAATGGCTAAGGTTTTTTTTAAAGGATAATTCCTAACTATAACCTGCTTGAAACCTATGTTTTTTTCAGTGAATTTCAAAGGTTTTTTAAAATAACTCCTAACTATAACCTGCCTGAAACCTATGGTTTTTTTCAGTGAATTTCAAAGGTTTTTTACATGACAATTCCTAATTATAATGTTCACCACTTCCCCATATTTTCAACAAGATGCCAAATCTGCAATGTTACCTAAAAACAGACAATAGTTCCACATACCACTAACAAATTAACATCAACATTTAACAAGTGTAAGGACGTCGACTATGTACTGCGTGAATTATATCCAACTGACACCCATATTTAAAGAGGAATATGTTATAGAGGTACTAATTATACACTTCAGACACCCAACAAAATCACAATACCCAGCACCACCACAACTACAACCGCCCCTCCTACCCCCCCCCCTAGTACCGCAGAGGCAGCGCAAAACAGGACAACGGACCATCCCAAAATAATATATCCCCTCAACAGCACACTAGCTCAATGTTCAGAGATGTGGCAACCAACTATGTATAAGGGAAGGAACTTGACCATCAACAATAATTTACACAATGCCAAGACTACCAGTGAAATGCTATACACAACTCACTATAGACACCAAAAACTTTTCTGTGTGTAGATATACTATTGATACATATACTGTACTGCATAGTGAACACAACCTTAACATCATCTCCTACGCCGACGACACCCAGTTAATCCTTTCCCTCACCAAAGACCCTAACACCGCCCAAACCAATCTTCACGAAGGCATGAAAGAAGTAGCCGAATGGATGAAACACAGCCGCCTTAAACTCAACTCAGACAAAACGGAGGTGCTCATCCTAGGATCTTCCCCCTCTGCCTGGGACGACTCTTGGTGGCCTTCGGCTCTGGGCATAGCACCCATACCCACAGACCACGCACGTAACCTGGGCTTCATCCTAGACTCCTCACTCTCGATGTCCAGGCAAGTCAACGCAGTCTCATCCTCCTGCTTCAACGTACTTCGTATTCTCAAAAAAATCTTCCGCTGGATCCCCCCCGAGACAAGAAAGACTGTCACCCACGCACTGGTCACGAGTCGACTGGACTATGGAAACACACTATACGCCGGAATCACAGCCAAATTACTGAAAAAACTCCAACGCATCCAAAACGCATCAGCGAGACTCATTTTGGACATCCCTCACCAAGGTCACATTACGGGACACCTAAAAGACCTCCACTGGCTTCCCGTCAACAAGAGAATTACGTTCCGTCTCCTCACCCACGCACACAAGGCCCTCTACAAACTAGGACCCAAATGCCTCAACACTCGACTGTCCTTCTACACACCCACCCGCCAACTAAGATCCTCCAATCAAGCCCTCGCCGCAGTCCCGCGCATCCGAAAATCCACCATGGGTGGCAGATCCTTCTCCTTCCTGGCGGCCAAGACCTGGAACTCACTCCCCACTCACCTCCGCCTTACACAGAACCACATCTCCTTCAGAAAAGAACTTAAAACCTGGCTATTCGACAAAAAATGAACCCCCCCCTCCCCAAGCACCTTGAGACCCCCTGGGTGAGTAGTGCGCCATATAAATCCCTGAACTTGAACTTGAACTTGACGCAACCATATTATCACAGACACTGGGGAATATTTCGGTCATGTAGCTGTGTTACCCCCCCCTTGAAGCAGAAGCGGAGTGGGCTGGTCCAAAGTACGCAACGTCAGTGTAAGACTATAAATAAATAGGCTACGCCTTGGGCGCGGTTCACTTCTGCAAAGAGAAGAGACTTCACCACAGCGTAGGTCCTCACCCTGCTACGTGGCTGCCGCCATGACCACATGCCTCCTCGATACAGACCCATTGCAAACTCAGCGCCACAGCACCGCTGACTTATGTTTGCATCCACTACTGCCTTCGATCTACAGTGCAGACAGCAGGGTTCACAACTTAAATTTAGCTTTGGATCTACACTACGGACAGCACTGTCAGGTTTGCACTCCGCAGGATCCGCACGCAGCAACAATGCTCCACCTCCGGACCATCCAAACACCCTGACGTATAAACACAGGGTGTTCAGACGATACAGCGAGGGAAAAAACCCCAAAAGGGGAAAAACCCAGAAAGAATAAAGAGAAGAAGGAAGGGGCAGCAGGGATAAAGAAACTGTAAGACAAAAGTACAAAAGGTTAATACAATTCTTAACCCTACTCTCATCAATTCTCACTAGTCCAATAACCCCTGAAATTACCTGTAATGTATGGGCTCTACACCACCCTATCGCTGTGTCTCCCGTCTTCCTTCCATCCTGGTCAACACAAAAGAAGGGTATTACCAACAAGCCATGCCTTCAATAACCAAAAGCCTTAACCACATCGCTGCTGGGGTTTTTTTTCCCCTGTGCTGCAAATTGCTATTCTCCTATATTCATGACGAGCTCAGCTCGTCATCAGCACAGCTCAACTGTGCCTCATGACGAGCTGAGCTCGTCATGAGCATGGAAGGGGTTAATTGTCGTTTTCCACATACCCCATAGTACAAAGAAGGGGCTTGTAAATAGTTCCAAAATAATCGTGAAAAGCACCAAGACTAAAGGAGCACCCCTGTGCTTAAGAGATGCAAAGAGTTCACTCCGTCACTGAAATAAAGGACAATGTTTTCCTTCCTTCCGCTGTAAACAAAAGATAACCAAACACGGCAGTGCGTAGTTCCTTCACTACTACACTCCGCTTTGGTATTTGTAAATCCACAAGTTCGGATAGAGAGAATCCCAGACCAAGGATTCGTGACGGCAGTGCGGAGGTCCTAAATCCCCCCCTGCACTCCGCCACTTGAATATTCGCAATTTACAGTTATAAACACTCACGCCCAGGAATCCTCCATAAACGTGTGCGCAGAACACCTGAACACATTTGTAATAATCCCTCGCAGCCGCGAGGCAAAAACAAACACCCAGCGTAGTTCCGACTGGGGTAATAATAACAACTCGGAATCAGCTGCATGAATGCACCAGCCAGCGTGCTACAAAGTTACCAGAAATACCGGCTCCCATCTTCCTGCACAGGGAACCCACAAGGTCACTCGGAACAACAGAACAGAGGAGCAGCCGCCACCTCCAAACATCCAGAATCACTAGCACTGGTCGTCAGGCTCTGCCCGGTGATATCCCGTGACTCCGCCGGGAATTGTGGGAAAAGTAGTTCTTTGGGCAGGCACGCTAGTCTAGAACCCGACAGTACGCCCCCCTCCCAAGCGCCTCCTAGGCCCAGGCTTCGCTGGAAACCGGACATGGAAAGACCTCACAGCCCTAGGAGCATGGATATGATGCACCGGTTCCCATGAATCCTCCTCTGCACCATAGCCCTTCCACGAGACCAGATACCACAGCACCCCTCTGCAGAATTTGGAGTCCCGGATAGACCTCACCTCGTACTCCAGATTCCCGTCACTAGCAATGACAGGAGGCGCAGTTCTGCGCGATGTAAGGGCTCTTTTTAGCAGCTGCACATGGAACACAGGATGGATTCTCAACGTGTTAGGCAACTTCAGCTTGTATGCAACAGGGTTGATACGACGCACCACAGGATAGGGCCCAATGAATCGCGGATGGAATATGCTTCTTAATTTGAAACGGATGTATTTGGTCGAAAGCCACACCTTATCCCCCACCTCGAACTGAGGACCAGGTACACGAACCCATCGTTTGTACACCTCTTTGGCCTTCAACAGATGTCTCTGCACCGCTCTTTGTACCCTCCTTATTGTCAGTGCACGCTCCTTCACAGAGGGCTGATTACCCAATCCTTCAGGGATATTGATCGGCAGGGTCTGTACATCGTAACCGTAATTAGCTTTGAACGGGGACATGCCTATGGAACTGTGCCAAGCATTGTTGTATGCCAACTCTGCCATCCACAATAAATCCACCCAAGACTCATGAACTTCCTTAGCGTAACAGCGCAAATACTTCTTTAAAGTCTGATTCAGACGTTCCGTCTGTCCATCTGTTTGGGGATGGAAGCTGGTAGACAACGCTGACTCTATGCTCAATGCACTGCACCACATACGCCAAAAGCGAGCGATGAATTGTGGCCCCCTATCGGACACAATGACTCTCGGAATGCCATGCAAACGAATGACTTGAGATGCCAGTAGCTGTGCTGTTTGACTAGCTGTGGGAAGGTTCACACACGGTATGAAATGTCCCATTTTCATCAGGTTGTCCACTACCACCAACACAGCGGTGTTTCCCTGGTTAGGTGGGAGACCCGTAATGAAGTCCAGACTTATGTTCAACCATGGACGATCAGGCGTGGGCATAGGCATCAACAAGCCTTTCTTTTTTGTTGTTTCCCCCTTTGCTCTGGCGCAGGTGTCACATCTACCTACCCATTGAGTAGTGTCTTTGACCAAAGACTCCCACCAAAAATGCCTCCTAAGCAGTTCCACGGTCTTTGTAATCCCCGGATGTCCAGCCGCTGGAGCTTCGTGACACCAACTGAATGCTTTCTTTCTAATTTACTCATTAGGCAGAAACAAGCACTCCCCTTGGAAAGGCAAGCCCTGTCTCACCTTCCTGCCTGGTTTGGCAGTCGCCCAACGGACCCAAGACTCCATAGACCTGGAGCCCTTGATGTCATCCAGAAACTTCTCGGCCCTGATCACACACACCACTTTCGTGGAAGGGATGATGGATTGTTCCTCCTCACGCTGTTTTAGGGGGAGTTCCTGTCTAGAAAGAGCATCCGCCTTCCTGTTCTCCGAGCCAGGTCGAAAGGTTACCACAAAGTTGTACTCGGAAAAGAACAGCAACCACCGCATTTGCCTTTGTGTCAGGTGTCTAGCAGAGGACATGTACTGGAGATTCCGGTGATCGGTATAAACCGTCACTGCCTGACAAGCCCCCCACAGATAAGGCCTCCACTCTTGGAAAGCTTTTTTAATCGCCAAGAGTTCTTTCTCCGCAATTGAATAGTTGACCTCAGCCGAGCTCAACTTCTTCGAGAGGTAAGCAACAGGATGGAGCTTACCTGAGTGTACATCTCTCTGAGACAGAACTGCCCCTATGGCTTCATCCAAAGCATCGGCCTCGACTATGAAAGGATGTTCCAAAACAGGATGTGCCAGCACCAGTGCTGTAGTGAAAGCTCTTTTCAGAGCTCGAAATGCCTCCTCAGCCTCCCCTGTCCACTCAAAGGACTTCCCTTTTCTTAATAGCCTGGTGATGGGGACAGCAGTTTGGGAAAAATGCAAGATGAACCGGCGATAATAATTGGCGAACCCCAAGAAGCTCTGCACCTCCTTCACATTCTTAGGGGCTGGCCAATCCCTCACCGCCTGTACCTTTCTCTCGGACATCTGTAATCCGCTAGGACTAAGGTTCACACCCAGAAATTCCACCTCTCGCACCCCAAACTCACATTTACTCAGCTTCACGTATAAACGATGTTCCCTTAGTTTATCCAAAACTTTGCAGACATGATTCGTATGGCATGATACATCCTGTGAGTAGATCAAGATGTCATCAATGTACATCACAACAAATTGATCCACGTATTCCTTCAGAACATCGTTTATGAAAAACTGAAACGCTGCAGGAGCATTACAAAGCCCAAAAGGCATCACTAAGTACTCGTACAGACCGAAACGCGTCTTGAACGCCGTCTTCCACTCATCCCCCTCTCTCACTCTGACCAGGTGATACGCCCCACGTAGGTCCAAACGGGTATATATCTTGGCCTCTCTCACCTGATCGAGCAAAACCGAGATGAGTGGAAGAGGGTAACAGTTACGGATGGTGTTTTTATTCAAGACGCGATAGTCCACACACGCTCTTAAGTCCCCGTTGGCCTTCGCTATGAAGAAAAGAGGGGAAGCCGCTGGAGAGCGGGAGGGTCGGATGAACCCCAGACGAGAATAATGCTCTATGTATTCCTTCAAATGGGAGGTCTCGGGCACAGACAAAGCATACACTCTACAAGATGGTATTGTAGCCCCATCCACTAAGTCGATACAGCAGTCATATTCCCTGTGAGGGGGTAGAGCCTCTGCCTTTACCTCACTGAATACGTCACTATAAGCCGAGTATACAACTGGTAGCCTGACATCTTTTTCCGCAGCCGTAGCTGCCAAAAACAGGGTGGCAAACACCGTGACATTAGCAGACACACATGGTGTTAAATGATCCTTACAAGACTCTGATACAAACTGAAACGTTTTCGACTGCCAATCCACCACACGGTTGTGTTTATATAACCAAGGCATACCCAATATGATTTCATACTGAGGTGCGTCGATGATTTTTAAAGACAACACCTCAGAATGCACATATCCTTGTGTCACCACTGACAACCCCAATTCGCCTGTTCTTTCCGTTATCTGACCTGATGTTAAAGGCTGCCCATCAACTGCCAACACGTCCTCAGGTATCTCCCTAGAGACACGAGGCAAAGCTAGACGCCTCACCAGACCCTCGTCCACAAAATTACCAGTCGCTCCGGAATCCAACATCACCATCACCTGACATCTTTCTAGTTCGTATTCTAGTGTCATTACAACCACCAATCTGTTTCATCATCACCCAGAGAGGACAAAGAGGTGAGTTTCCACGCATGTCCCCCTTCTACACTAGAAGTGCTGTCTTCCTTCTGCTCTCTTTCCTGTACTGTATTAGATACAGCAACCTTTTTGAACCTACTGAAATTCCCCGAAGACTTGGGTTTAGAAGGACATTCCCAGACATAATGCCCCTTCTTCCCACAGTACATGCACAGGCCCTGTACTCTTCTGGCTTCCCTCTCTTCTCTAAGTGCTCCTATCTCCATAGGTTCTGGCGGATTGTCCGTACCCACAGATACCTTCCGCGGGTTCCTTTCACCAACATAAGCTCCTTTTTCCCACCGTCTCCTGTTACACCCCTATCCGTAAGACGACTATCCAGCCTTAACACCAGGTTTACCATGTCCACAAAGGAAGTAGGCTGTGGATTCACCTGAGCCACTACATCCTTCAAATCATCGTGTAACCCTTGATAAAACAAGGACAATCTTTTCTCCTCTGGCCATTCTGCTTCTGCCACAAGTCTATTGAAAGCAGTAAGATATGTAATCAATTCACCCCTGCCTTGTCTCAATGTCAGCAACTCTCGATCAGCACTGAATGTAGTAGCTCTTCGGTCAAAGACCCTCTCAAATTCTTTCTTAAACGCTGTCCAATCGGACAGGATAGCATTGTCTCGTTTTACCAAGGGTACCACCCAATCAGCTGCATCCCCCACCAAATATGAAATCAAAAAAGCCACCCTCGAATGGTTTGTGGGGAACGAAGATGGCTTACATGAAAAATGCATGAGGATTTGTGTCATAAACACATGTACCTTCTGGGGGTCCCCTGAAAACCTTTCAGGAGTAGCCAGCGGAATGGGTGGAGGCACAGTGACCTGGACATTAGAAGACAAACTGGAAGCGTTGAAAGGATTACCACTCAGCCGCTCCACTTTGTCTCGCAAGGCAGCGGTCTCTGCCTTAGAGGAGGCCAACTCCTGCTGTACCTGGACCAAAGCGTGTAACACATCCTCCATAGACGCCATTGTTGCTACATACGGATCAGGCAGAGTGAATTTCTTGGGCTAGTGATTCTGTCAGGTTTGCACTCCGCAGGATCCGCATGCAGCAACAATGCTCCACCTCTGGACCATCCAAACACCCTGACGTATAAACACAGGGTGTTCAGACGATACGGCGAGGGAAAAAACCCCAAAAGGGGAAAAAACCCAGAAAGAATAAAGAGAAGAAGGAAGGGGCAGCAGGGATAAAGAAACTGTAAGACAAAAGTACAAAAGGTTAATACAATTCTTAACTCTACTCTCATCAATTCTCACTAGTCCAATAACCCCTGAAATCACCTGTAATGTATGGGCTCTACACCACCCTATCGCTGTGTCTCCCGTCTTCCTTCCATCCTGGTCAACACAAAAGAAAGGTATTACCAACAAGCCATGCCTTTAATAACCAAAAGCCTTAATTGTCGTTTTCCACATACCCCATAGTACAAAGAAGGGGCTTGTAAATAGTTCCAAAATAATCGTGAAAAGCACCAAGACTAAAGGAGCACCCCTGTGCTTAAGAGATGCAAAGAGTTCACTCCGTCACTGAAATAAAGGACAATGTTTTCCTTCCTTCCGCTGTAAACAAAAGATAACCAAACACGGCAGTGCGTAGTTCCTTCACTACTACACTCCGCTTTGGTATTTGTAAATCCACAAGTTCGGATAGAGAGAATCCCAGACCAAGGATTCGTGACGGCAGTGCGGAGGTCCTAAATCCCCCCCTGCACTCCGCCACTTGAATATTCGCAATTTACAGTTATAAACACTCACGCCCAGGAATCCTCCATAAACGTGTGCGAAGAACACCTAAACACATTTGCAATAATCCCTCGCAGCCGCGAGGCAAAAACAAACACCCAGCGTAGTTCCGACTGTCAGGGTCTGACAAGAGTGCCTGCCTAAACGTTAGACTACAATTACCAGCATGCCTTGCAAAGTGGGTTGCTTCCAGAAGAGCATAAAGACCTGTGGCAGCCTGTAACTGGTGCTCGTGATTTTGTCCAATAGTTTGCTGTTGTTGGCGACCGCCTCGTCCCCGTGGTTCTGCTGGGGAGGCGTGGTTCGTCCTTGCTCTGCGGCTGTGGAGCAAGTTGGAGAAGCCGAGTGAAGACCAAAACCTTCTGAGTTAAGCGGTGATTACACGCGAGGCGCGTGAGACGCCGGGAAGCGCTCTCAGCGTTCTTGCGAGTTCTCCGCGTCAGAGTGGTGAGTGAGATCGGAGACGCTGGATTGCCCCCTTCGAATTGCTCACACTAACTCAAATAATCTACCGCATTTCGAACACCGGCTGGTGTTTGTTTCTTTAGCGCGCGAGACGCAGGATTGCCCCCTCCGCGCTTTCATGTTGTTCTTTTGTGACTTTTGGGATGTGTATTGAAGACGCTCGGATTTCCCCCTTCAATCTACATCGAGACTGTGTTTGCATTTAGCAACATAACAGGAGACGCGGGGATTGCACCCTCCTGTGGAGACTGTGTTTGTAGCGATTATAGAAACAGGAGACGCGGGGATTGCACCCTCCTGTGGTTCATGTAAGGTTTCCATTTGGAACTTATTATCAAGTTTCGGAAAGCCGGTAGGCTACATTTAAGTTTGGCTTTATTTATCATTTCAATCAGGAACATAGGAATTAACATCCATCGGTGGAGAGCGGGGGAAGAGACTGATCTTTCTTTAGTCTGCCTGTGCACTCCACAATATTCCCCTTCTTTTGGCATCTGGTGAGTGTATGTGTGTGATATAATAGGGGACATACACATAAGATATAGGGGGTTACAGGGGGGCCCTGACTGTTGTTCTGTTTTCTTATCTTTAGCTCAAGAAGGGATACAATCAAGGGACGGGTCATATCCTGAGCATTATCAGGTGAGGGGCCATACTAGTACTAGAGAGATTCTATTTAGGAGATTAGGGAATCGTAGGTTAACGTGTTCCTTTTTATCATTTCAGGTCCCTGTCCTGGATGTTCCTGGTTTATACCTATTTTTCCCTCGCCTGACTGCCTTGCACTCTGAAGGTTTTAGCCAGAGTGCGGGGACGTCTGGAGGTGGACCCCATTTGAGCATCATTCTGACCCTGAGGATCAGCAGCCGTGACAGAATCACGAGCCCACGTTACTTCTCCTCCTGGTCAGAAGGAAGTTCAAAATGGCATCCATGGACGATGTGCTTCAGGCCTTGCTGTTAGTACAGCAGGAACTGGTAGCATCTAAGGCAGAGACCACTGCCTTAAAAGAAAGGTTAGACCGTCAACAAACCAATCCTTTTGATGCGGCCGCAGGAGGCCGCAACATTCAAGTAACGGTACCTCCGCCAATACCCTTAGCCAGTCCCGAGAGATACTCAGGTGACCCTCAGAAAATACAAGCATTTCTAACCCAAATCACCCTTCATTTCTCGTGTAGACCGGCATCATTCCCCAATAATATGTCCCGAGTGGCATTCGCCATTTCTTATTTGTCTGGGGATGCAGCGAATTGGGCGGTTCCCTTTGTTAGGAATGATGACCCCATATTAAATGATTGGACAGCGTTCCGCAGAGAATTCGAACGCGTGTTTGATCGGAGAGCGACAACACTTAGTGCAGACAGGGAATTGTTGGGGCTCCGACAAGGGAAGAAGGATCTAGTGTCCTACATGACTACCTTTCATCGTCTTGTGGCTGGGACAGGCTGGCCAGAAGATAAAAGAATGGCTTTGTAGTATCAGGGCCTGTCTGATGAACTAAAAGATATTATAGTACAGATTGACCCCCAACCCACAACCTGTATCGATTTAATTAATCTTACACTGCGCCTGGACCATCGGTTAGGAGAGCGGGGAGGAGACCGAAGGAAACATGATAGGCCCTCTGACTCGGTGGGGCATGTGCTTCCACCGGTTCCACGGACTGGAGACAGTACTACGGAACCAATGGATGTGGGGGCTATCCGGTCCCCTCTTACTAAGGCCGAAAGAGAGAGTCGTCGTTCGCAGGGGCTGTGCATGTATTGTGGGAAAAAGGGACACTACGTTAAGGAGTGTCCCTCTAAACCCAAAAGGTCCAAAACCTTTTACTCTGCTAAGAAAGTGGCTCTTACCACTGTTGATCCCGAGACCAGTGTTGAGAACACTTCCTTGAGTGACAGGTCGGAGACAAAAGAATGGAGACTGACTTTGTTGGCTTCGGTTGAGGGCAAAGCCCCTGTGACGCACGTTGCCCTATCTTCCCTGTTACAGAGCCAGGGCAAAGAACATGTTGTGTGGAGCATGATAGACTCAGGAGCCACAGGGAATTTCGTAGACGAAGGTCTGGTGCGTCGTTTGGGGTTGGGAAGAGTGACTACGGACAACCCAGAAACGGTGTTGGCAGTGGATGGTACTCCCCTGAAATCCGGTCCTATCATTGAACGTACCGAAGAAGTGGTGTTGGTTTTGGAGAATAGTGTTGTCAAACACGTTGAGAGTATTGTTCTGAACATCATTGAGGCTCCGCAATATGAGCTAATATTGGGTATTCCATGGCTGGAAAAACACAATCCTACCATCAATTGGAGGGAAAAAACTGTAAGCTTTCAGTCAGAGGAGTGTCAGCAAGCTTGTATGAGTACACCATCATCACATACTATAGCCTTGGCTCAGATACAACACATAGTCACCGCTGTGGAAAAGTTAACTGTCTTACCTACGGCATACCGTGAGTACAGTGAAGTGTTCAGCGAAGCCCAGGCTGAAGTACTCCCTCCCCATCGGGAGTACGACTGCAGAATAGATCTGGTTGAAGGTGCTGTTGTTCCGTCTTGCAGGGTGTATGCCTTGTCAGAGCCTGAATCCAAACACCTACAAGAATACCTGACACACTTCAGTAATATCGGTTTCATTAGACCTTCCCGATCACCTGCAGCGTCTCCTTTGTTTTTCACGACGAAGGCCAATGGGGAGTTACGTACCCTCATTGACTATCGCCAGTTGAATAAACAGACTATTAGAAATCGGTACCCCCTTCCACTCATCCCTGTGCTTCTGGACCAGGTGAGGGAGGCAGTGATTTATACACGGTTGGACCTCCGTGGTGCCTATCATCTGGTCAGAATCCGTAGTGGTGATGAGTGGAAGACTGCCTTCAAGACCAGGTATGGTCTTTTTGAGTATCTGGTAATGCCGTTCGGGCTTTGTAATGCCCCGGCGGCATTCCAGTACTTTCTTAATGATGTACTGAAGGAATACCTGGACCAGTTTGTCATCGTATATATAGATGACATCCTTGTCTATTCTGACTCACACAACCAACACACCAATCATGTCCTCCTAGTGTTGCAGAAGCTTCTGGAACACCAACTCTACTGTAAACTCAGTAAATGCGAGTTTGACGTAGAGGAGGTGGAGTTTTTGGGCGTCATACTTACACCTAGAGGGTTTCACATGGCAGAGAGGAAGGTTGATGCGGTGAGTGCATGGCCAGTGCCAAAAAGCGTGAAAGAAGTACAATGTTTTCTTGGCTTTGCCAATTATTACAGACGTTTCATTTCCCAGTTTTCCTTGTTGGCTTCCCCCATCACTAAACTGTTACGGAAAGGAGTTCCCTTCCTGTGGAATACCGAAGCCATGAGGGCGTTTGAGCTGTTGAAGCAAGCATTTGTCTCTGCCCCAATCCTGAAACATCCACAACTGGATCTACCCTTCATCGTGGAGGCAGATGCCTCTGATGTGGCAGTGGGAGCAGTCCTATCGCAAAGAGACAGAGTGACAGGCCAGTTACATCCAGTAGCCTTTTTGTCCAGGAAATTAAACTCTGCTGAAAGCAATTACTCTATATCGGAAAAGGAGCTGTTGGCCATAAAGAGAGCCTTCCAGGAGTGGAGACATTACCTGTGGGGGTCACAACACACCATAACGGTGTACTCCGATCATAGGAACTTGTTGTTTATGAAAACCGCTCGTCATTTATCTCAACGACAAATGAGGTGGATGCTGTTTTTCGCGGAATATAATTTCATTGTCACCTTTCGGCCTGGATCTGAAAACAAGAAAGCGGACTCTCTTTCCAGACTAGGGGGAGACCCAGTAGTTGATATGGATCAAACAAATGCGATCATCGCACCCGAGAAGGTGGTGTGCTTGGTAACAGCTGATCGCTTCATTGACCAAGTAAAGAAAGAACGAAACCAGATCCAATGGCAGGACTGGGCAAGCCAGAACCCTCTCCGAAGTCTCCAACATGGTGTACCACTGCATGGAGGGAAATTGTTTCTCCCCTCTCATAGTCTACGGCTTCAGGCTTTCAACTGGTGTCATGGAGAGGTGCTGGCCGGGCATCCCGGTGTAAGAAAAACCATCCACCTTGTAAAGCGACATTTCTGGTGGGAAACACTGTCAAAGGACGTTGAAAAGTGGATAGGACACTGCGATACTTGTGCAAGGGCAAAAGGGGACCGTTCCATGTGTCGTGGGAAACTCAGACCATTGCCCACTCCGTCCCGCCCTTGGCATACCATCAGCATGGACTTCATTGTGGGGTTGCCAATGGACCAAGGATACAATGCCATCATGGTAGTGGTGGACAGCTTGACTAAAATGGGACACTTTATTCCATGCAAAAATTTACCTACTGCCAGTCAGACTGCTCAACTACTGTTGATACAAGTGGTCCGGATCCACGGGATTCCTCGAGTGATTGTCTCGGACAGGGGACCACAGTTCATGGCAAGGTTCTGGCGCATGTGGTGCAAGGCTCTGAAGGTGGAAGACGCACTATCCACCAGCTTCCACCCTCAGACGGATGGTCAAACCGAAAGACTGAACCAGACACTTAAACAGTACTTAAGGTGTTATTCGGAAGAAGCCAGCCGTTCCTGGGTCTCTCTTCTCTGGCTGGCTGAGCTGTCTTATAATAACGCCTGGCATAGTGCAACCGGGGAAACAACTTTCAAGGCCAATACAGGATTTCATGCCAACACCCTTCCTTTGACCATTCCGGAAGAAATTCAGAACCACCCCACTGTGGCCGCCCATGTGAAGGCTTTGTTGGAAACTCATCAACGGATACAAAAAACCCTTGTCAAATCGAAAGCCTCATACAAAAAATGGGCTGATAAACACCGACAGGAGAGTCCTTTGTATGAGATCGGTGACAGGGTCTGGTTGTCCACAAAGAACATTCGATTTCGTTATCGTAGTATCTTTCACCCTCGATTCATCGGTCCTTATACTGTCATCAAAAGGATCAATCCTGTGGCATACAAATTAAAGCTGCCTATGTCTCTGAGGATACATCCCGTGTTCCACAGCAGCCTGTTGAAGCCAGCTGGTTCCATACGAAGCAAGGCTGCTCCGCCGGTTCTGAGGGACGGTCAGCTGGAGTATGAAGTGCGTCGCATTCTGGACGCAAGGTTTCGCCAGGGGAAGTTGTGGTTCCTTGTCTCCTGGAAGGGGTACGGCTCGGAGGATGACTCCTGGGAACCTAGTCAGGAAGTCCATGCCCCGCGGTTGATCCGCGCGTTCTATGACCGCAATCCGCGGAAGCCTGGTGCTAGGAGGCACAGGGCAGGGGGGCATACTGTCAGGGTCTGACAAGAGTGCCTGCCTAAACGTTAGACTACAATTACCAGCATGCCTTGCAAAGTGGGTTGCTTCCAGAAGAGCATAAAGACCTGTGGCAGCCTGTAACTGGTGCTCGTGATTTTGTCCAATAGTTTGCTGTTGTTGGCGACCGCCTCATCCCCGTGGTTCTGCTGGGGAGGCGTGGTTCGTCCTTGCTCTGCGGCTGTGGAGCAAGTTGGAGAAGCCGAGTGAAGACCAAAACCTTCTGAGTTAAGCGGTGATTACACGCGAGGCGCGTGAGACGCCGGGAAGCGCTCTCAGCGTTCTTGCGAGTTCTCCGCGTCAGAGTGGTGAGTGAGATCGGAGACGCTGGATTGCCCCCTTCGAATTGCTCACACTAACTCAAATAATCTACCGCATTTCGAACACCGGCTGGTGTTTGTTTCTTTAGCGCGCGAGACGCAGGATTGCCCCCTCCGCGCTTTCATGTTGTTCTTTTGTGACTTTTGGGATGTGTATTGAAGACGCTCGGATTTCCCCCTTCAATATACATCGAGACTGTGTTTGCATTTAGCAACATAACAGGAGACGCGGGGATTGCACCCTCCTGTGGAGACTGTGTTTGTAGCAATTATAGAAACAGGAGACGCGGGGATTGCACCCTCCTGTGGTTCATGTAAGGTTTCCATTTGGAACTTATTATCAAGTTTCGGAAAGCCGGTAGGCTACATTTAAGTTTGGCTTTATTTATCATTTCAATCAGGAACATTGGAATTAACATCCATCGGTGGAGAGCGGGGGAAGAGACTGATCTTTCCTTAGTCTGCCTGTGCACTCCACAATATTCCCCTTCTTTTGGCATCTGGTGAGTGTATGTGTGTGATATAATAGGGGACATACACATAAGATATAGGGGGTTACAGGGGGGCCCTGACTGTTGTTCTGTTTTCTTATCTTTAGCTCAAGAAGGGATACAATCAAGGGACGGGTCATATCCTGAGCATTATCAGGTGAGGGGCCATACTAGTACTAGAGAGATTCTATTTAGGAGATTAGGGAATCGTAGGTTAACGTGTTCCTTTTTATCATTTCAGGTCCCTGTCCTGGATGTTCCTGGTTTATACCTATTTTTCCCTCGCCTGACTGCCTTGCACTCTGAAGGTTTTAGCCAGAGTGCGGGGACGTCTGGAGGTGGACCCCATTTGAGCATCATTCTGACCCTGAGGATCAGCAGCCGTGACACCGACTGGGGTAATAATGACAACTCGGAATCAGCTGCATGAACGCACCAGCCAGCGCGTTACAAAGTTACCAGAAATACCGGCTCCCGTCTTCCTGCACAGGGAACCCACAAGGTCACTCGGAACAACAGAACAGAGGAGCAGCCGCCACCTCCAAACATCCAGAATCACTAGCACCGGTCGTCAGGCTCTGCCCGGTGATATCCTGTGACTCCGCCGGGAATTGTGGGAAAAGTAGTTCTTTGGGCAGGCGCCCTAGTCTAGAATCCGACAAGCACTGAAGTTAGCCTTGATTTATTTAAGGCAGAGACAATTGTACTCTATGTCCCCAGACTTTGTTAAAATAAGTGAAATAAATTCTTCGTCAATATCTGTGCTGACTACTGCCTTCGATCTACAGTGCGGTCAGTAGAGTTTACAACTTGATACCAGTTGGAGATATGCACTAAAGACAACATTAGATTCAGTCTCGATTTATTTAAGGCAGAGACAATTGTACTATGTCGTCAGATTTTGTTAAAGTATGTTACAAAAAAGCATTCCTCGATATCTGTGCCACCTACTGCCTTCGATTTACACTGCGAAAAGCAGGGTTCACAACTTGAATTCAGCTTTCCATGTACACTATGGACAGCATTGACGTTAGCCTTGATTTATGTAAGGCAGAGACAATTTTGTTAAATGATGCAACAAAAAACCTTCCTCAATGTCTGTACTGAGTACTGCCTTCAAATGTACACTGCGAATAACAGAGTTCACTACTTGATACCAGAAGCGCATCATCTCTTCAGACAATATTACATTCATTTTCGATTTATTTAAGGCAGAGACAATTGTACTGTGTCCTCAGATTTTGTTAACTGTGACAAAAAAGCATTCATCGATGTTTGTGTCGACTACTGCCTTTGATGTACACAGTGGACAGCAGGGTTCGCAACTTGAATTCAACTTTGCATCTACACTACGGACAGTAGGGAATTCACCCTTCATTTATTTAATGCAGAGACAATTGTTTTGGGGAATATTTTGGTCCTTTAGCTGTGTTTCCTCCCCTTCCCCCTTGAAGCAGAAGTGGAGTGGGCTGGTCCAACTTATGCAACGTCAGCGTAAGACTATAAATAATTAGGCTATGCCTTGGGCGTGGTTCACTTCTGCAAAGAGAAGACACTCCACCACAGCGAAGGTCCTTGCCCTGCCACGTGGCTGCCGCCGTGACCACATGCCTACAGGCCCATTGCGAACTCAGCGCCACAGCACCGCAGACATGTTGGTATCGACTACTGCCTTTGATCTACAGTGCGGACAGCAGGGTTCACAACTTATATTCAGCTTGCCATGTACACTATGGACAGCATTGACGTTAGCCTTGATTTATGTAAGGCAGAAACAATTTTGTTAAATGATGCAACAAAAAACAAAAAACATTCCTCGATGTCTGTACTGAATACTGCCTTCAAATGTACACTGCGATCAACAGAGTTCACTATTTGATACCAGAAGCGCATCAGCTCTACAGACAATATTACATTCATTCTCAATTTATTTAAGGCAGAGACAATTGTTCTGTTTCCTCAGATTTTGTTAACTGTGACAAAAAAGCATTCATCGATGTTTGTGTCGACTACTGCCTTAGATGTACACTGTGAACAGCAGAGTCCACAACTTGAATTCAACTTTGCATCTACACTACGGACAGTTGAGAATTCACCCTTCATTAATTTAATGCAGAGACAATTGTACTGTATGTGTTTAGCTTTTGTTAAAATAAGAGTCAAAAATCATTCATCCATATCTGTGCTAAGTACAGCCTTCGATCTACAGTGCGGACAGCAGGGTTCACAACTTCAATTCAGCTTTGAATCTATACTACGGACAGCATGAAATTTAGCCATGATTTATTTAAGGTAGAGATAATTGTACTTTATGTCTTCAGATTTTGTTAAAGGATATGACAAAAATAATTTCTTGATGTTTGTGATGAGTACTGCCTTCGATCTACATTGTGAGGGCTCACGATTCAGGTGGAATGGCGATTGAACATGACTCAAGAGATATTGTACCAATGCAACCCGCCCAAACCACAAATCGTCGCAGGGTGCGCACACGCTGAGTTCTTCAGGTACCACTAACTCACTGCACCACAAGTCATCTCCCCGTAGCCATATTAAGGCAGAATTCACTAAGCAAAAAAACATTGCTCCAAGTGCGGCCTGCCCGGCCCACACATCATCGCAACTTACGTACACGCTCAGTGCCAAAGCTACTACTAACTCAGTACACCATAATGCATCTCCACGTGCCCGTATTGAGTCAGATGTCTTATTTTGAAGAAAACATATCATAGTTTTTGGACATCTACTGCAACTTACTCCCGTAAAAGGACAACCAGTATTTATAAGAAAGCGTCTTAAAGAGTTTGCTACCAGTGTGTCCTGCTCGGACCATGCATCATCGCAGACTCCACAGAACCTTGTTGCTACAGGTGCCACTAACTCTGTGCACCACTTATCATCACTGGCTGCACACACACTAAATTACCAATACTGTACAGCTCTACTCAACGCCACGTGGCCATGTGCTCTTGCTAACCGTTGCCTCCGGCCTACATTGCGGTCATCAGAGCTCACAATTATTTAAACTGTTGATTCACTATTTGCAGAGTACAATACCAAACTAAGTATAACATTTATCAAACCCTAAACAATATCCCTTTAGTATGCTTCCTTTAAGACCTTCTTATATATCACTTTTAGATGTAGTTGAATAATAAAATTCACACTGCAAGGGCAAAGGCACACTTAATGACAGTCTACACTGTGGACAGCATATGTCACAATTTGAACCTCACTTTTTCTTCATTAGAAACCTGAATTTCCCTTTTGGAGACAAAAATGGCTACACCACTGGAAGAATCATCTGATTCTGATAATTTTGTTGCTGAAGAATTGATAACCATCCATGATATGTTTTTTTCCTCTCAAAGTACATGCAGTCCAGTATGCAACAGTCAATACTTTGAGTGCAGCCCATTCAGACCACGCATCATCGCAGGGTGAGCACACGCTAAACACCAGACGTACCACTATCTCAGTACACCATAAATAATCACCACAAGGCTTTATTAAGGCAAAATTCAGTAGTCAAAAAACATTATCCTCAGTGTGGCCTGCCTGGACCATGCATCATCACAGGTTATGTACACGCTCAGTCCCAAAGTTAAGTCTTACTCAGTGCACCATAATTCATCGCTACAAGGCCGTATTCAGTCAGAATTCAACTGATTCTTCATTATTTATAGAGTGCAATACCAAACAAAGTATAACGTCCCTCAAACTTACACAATATCCCTTTGGTAGCCTTCCTTTAAAAACTTCTTTTATATCAGTTCTAGGTTTAGTTGAAAAACAAAATTCACGCTGCAAGTGCAAAGGCACACTCAATGGTGGTCTACACTGCGGACAGCACAGGTCACAACTTGAACTATAATATCTCTAAAACATACATATTTCAACTATGTATGCCATACATCTTTCATCTTTTTTTTCAATCGTGATTACAGATCATTCCGTCCAGTAGGCAACACGCTGAGTACCATACGTACCACTAACTCAGTGCATCATAAATAATCGCCACGTGGCCTTATTAAGGCAAAATTCAGTAGCCAAAAGACATTCTTACCAGTGCGGTCTACCTGAACCACGCATCATCGCAGGTTCCACACAAACCGACCCTACTTTAGTACACCACAATTCATGAACCCTTTCGGATAGAATCTTCTGTGTATTATTTCACATGTAGTGCTCCTACCTTTGTACAGCAAAAGTCATAAACCGTTTACGATTGAATATCTATGTATGATATCATGATTACTATTCTACTTGTTACCAACAGCAACGTAATAAAATGGAGTCGAGCACACGTGCTCGTATGCACTTCAACTATCTATCTGTGTCTGTGTATTTATTATGTTTGTAAAAAGCTGCTCCTTCCCCCTACCACATTATATTGTGCTATAAGTAGCATATACAACCATCTTACCTCTGACAGTAAGTGTAGGATATTCCTCCATTTTTCTTTTTTTAGCATATTTATATAGCGCAAAGTCAACCCAAAATTATATCAGCAATTTACATGAGCACCGTATTTACAGTACATTTTCAGGCACACGTAGATTACGTCATTACTCTACAATAACAGGCTGTGAACCAACTGCAAGCCTCAAACACTGATTTCCAGCACCAAGTTCGGCAGTGTACCTGAATGACCACATACGTATATATATTATCTGCCTTTCATGTGCCAAAAACTGTAACTTAAACCTTTCATAGCTATGTATTACTACAGCTACAACACTCCACTGAATGTACAACTAACATTCATATTCGCAGAAATACGTCATGTCCACCATCTTTTATATGTGCAACTATGGATGAATATAGGGTTAGTGATACCCTGTACCTTCCATGTTAGCCATATTGTGGGACTTTACAGACATAATGACACATTTGCGTATAAGACCTGGATGACGGCAGCACTACAACATGGACACCCGAATCAGTTGATTTCTCCTATAGCTCACGACGGAACTACGTCCATAGCTAGACCCTTGATTCTACCGAGGCACAAAATGGCTGCGAACACTTCCTGGTTTCGAATGTTAGCATTCAGCGCATGATCGGGACGGTGTGCTTATAGTGTGCGTAAGCTGCGCGAATCCATCGAGGCCATAGATATATATATACATTTAATTGTAATTTTCTCAGAAACTACTTAACGGATTTACACAATTTAAGCAAAAGGCAAGAGTTTGAACAGAGGACTACCTCTTTTCCAAATTTGGTGTAATTCCGTTCAGCCGTTCGGGCTGTAGCCGTGATGAACGGTTCCTAAGAAAAATTGCATGGGGAAAACACATTTTGGGACCCCCCTTTTTTCTTGGCCCCCGCTTCAAACACAATATTTTAGAGCCCGGGATTCCTCATTCCCACATAGCTAATTTTTAAACAAGCACAGGAGCCCGCGCTTCGTTTTTATTTTTTTTACTACGAATCCTTGCACCCACTGCACATTTCTCTGTTTTATCAACAACAACAAATATCTTTTTTGGGCCCTAGGGGTTCTTGTGGGATCCCCTGAGCAGGTCTAGAGGGTCAAAATATTTCTTACCTGCTCCCTTTATACATTTTAAACACTTGTTCCGCTAATTTTTAGATCCTCGCTTCTAAAGAGGAACAAACTGGCTGCCAACACTTCCTGGTTCCAAATGTTGACAACAACTTGACAGCCACTCAGCATTCTGTTTGTTGATCAGGACAGTGCGCTTATAATCCGCGTATCCACCGAGGCCATAGATATATATATATATATACTTTTAATTGTAATTTTCTCAGCAAATACTGAACAGATTTACACCATATGAGCAAAAGGCATGAGTCTGAACTAAGAACTATAACTTTGCCAAATTTGGTGTAATTCCGTTCAGCTGTTCGGACTGCAGCCGTGATGAACGGTACCTATGGAAAGTTGCATGGGGAAAACACGGTTTGGGACCCCCCTTTTTTCTCAGCCCCCACTTCACAAATCACCCCAAGACTTTCAGGATAGGAGCGGACTGAGCGCCCCACCAGTTTTGAAAAGTTCGCGAAGATTCGTCAACCAGCGCCAAAGTTATTCCAAATAGAATGTTGTGGATTTTCTATGGAAAATAGGTCCTAACTATAACTACCTACTGGCGACCGCCAGTAGGTAATACATATATATATATATATATATATATATATATATATATATATATATATATATATATATATATATATATACATATATTACCTACTGGCGTTCGCCAGTAGGTATATATAGTTAGGATAAATTCCCTATGGGACTTTTGAAAATTCTATGTCTAATAACTTTGGCGTTTGTGGATGGAATCGGCTGAAATTTTCAGGAAAATGGCACATTTTGTTTCTGAGCAGCTCCTGAAAATTTGGTGGGGTTTCGTCAAGGGGGGGCTGAGAAAAAAGGGGGGTCCCAAAACGCGTTTTTTGCATTGAGTTTTCCATAGGGCGGTTGGACTCACTTTTAGCTCGAACGGCTGAATGGATTTGCACGAAACTTGGCAAAATTGTAGGGACTGTTAGCCCGATGTGCCTTTGCTAGGTCTCAATATATGTGCTCCAGTAGTTTTTGAGAAATTAACGTTCAAACCAAGATATATATCTGTAACAGCGCTCTGGGCAGCGATCCGGTCCGCTTACTTTTCGCTTATCGGAACTTTGCGCGCAGAAAGCTGATTGGCTCTCCGGTGTCTGTCAACATTCTAAACAGTCCGGAGCGGACGCCATCTTGTCTCTCGGTAGGATCGAGAGAGAAGAAGAGGTGGAAAACGAAGGGGGAATTTAATGAAAGGGGGCAAGGTATCCCCCTCTTGACCTCCTAGGAATGTTGTTGGGGTTATTAAAGGGTCCCGTGGGGAAAATAAAAAAAAAATGATTTTTCACGGTAGAAGCGCGGCCGCGAACTGGTAGCGAAACGGGAATTCGCCATTTTGTGCTTCGTAAATTAAATTACTAGTTATAAGTGGGTACGGGAGACGTATCCTAATCCCCTATGTTTCCTGAGGGTGGGTGAGGAGGCTGATATATGTTGATACATCTCTTCCAGCGGCTGTGCGTGAGCTTTTTTTTTTTTTTTGCTGCGTGACAGTCCGGAGCGGCCGCCATCTTGTCTCTCGGTAGGATCGAGAGAGAAGAAAAGGTGAAAAACTAAGGGGGAATTTAATGAAAGGGGGCAAGGTATCCCCCTCTTGACCCCCTAGGAATGTTGTTGGGGTTATTAAAGGGTCCCGTGGGGAAAATAAAAAAAAAATGATTTTTCACGGTAGAAGCGCTTCACGGGCCGCGAACTGGGCCGCAAACTGGTAGCGAAACGGGAATTCGCCATTTTGTGCTTCGTTAATTAAAGTACTAGGTATAAGGGGGTGCGGGAGACATATCCTAATCCCCTATGTTTCCTGAGGGTGGCTGAGGAGGCTGATATATGTTGATATATCTCTTCCAGCGGCTGCGCCATCTTGCCTTTTTTCGAATGCCACAATTTTGTCGTGCACGGCAGCCATTTTAGATGCTAGGCTGGTCCCAGGCTATCACCTACCCCTGCGGATGTAGTTTATGGCCCCAGCTGTAGAGAATTCAGACATGCCAATTCTCCTGATTCAGGCGTGTGAGTACTGATTTCAGTGCTAGTCTCCCGCCTCCCGATTTCTGCAAGCAAAAACCCGGGGGCATATTACTAACAACTAGCGATAATTTTTGTCTATAACTTGTTTAGAGACAAAAATTATCGCCGCACATCGGCGATTTTTATCGCAGATAAACCTTGCTATTATCGCAGAAAAGTCAGCGATATTCATGTATTATCGACCTAATGCTCTTAGCCATGTTATCCACCTCCCATTGGATAACATGGCTAAGACCTGCTCAGGGCAGGTGTTAGCTTTTGGAGATATTCGCGCTTAGTGCGAATATCTCCAAAAGTTGGTAATAGAAGGTAGCGATGTTAGGGACTGTTTCCAGTCGCTAACATCTTGGCACGCCACTTTGCATGTCATTAGTGATAAGTATCACTGACATGCAAAGCCGGGCCCAAGATGGTCGCTATCTCCTTTTAGGTGTCACTAACTGGTGTTAGCGACAGCTTGATAATAGGGAAATAATTTTATCTCCGCTTTCATGGTTTTTAAAGCCAAAAAAGCGGAGATAAACCCCCTTGCTAATATGCCCCACGATTCCTTGGGGGTTTCAGCTGATAGGGCTTGGTATTGTGTTACATGGTAATTTTTCCATGAAACGTCAGAGGGTCGATGTAGGGGTTCTAGAAGAGGTGATAAACCATTTAAGCCTCATGAACAAGCGCATGGTCTTTTAAAGATTTCTGAAGTACTCGGGGCGGCGGTGTGTGTGTGCCCTCTTTCAGGAGCGGGCGGGGGGGCACTGCCAGCAACTTGCCAGGTCAGGTAGTGTTCAACACGTGCATCACCCTTTCTCTGCTTGCTATTGCGCTCCATGCTTCGGAAAGGTAAGAAAAAGAACGTGCATTTGAGTTTGAAATGTCCGATCCTGCAGCAGCACACTTCCAAAGCCCACACATGACAATAACCCGATTCAAGGCCCCATTCACCCGTTTTTCAAAAAATAGATAACACTCCAACAAAGTAAGGTTATAAAACTTTATTAACTTTTAACGATAATGAACAGAACAAAAACTAAAAACATTTAAACATTTATTAACACAAAAAGCAACAATGGTTAGAAGCTGTCTTTTGTGCGAATAGTCCCAAGGCAGCACAACGTGCAGAGTTCTGGACGGCACCCAGGTGATGTCGCCTGGGTGCCGCACTGGTTTAGGGATCCTACAATGCTGCTCCGAAAATTGGCGTGGGGTGTCCCGGGTGGGGTGGGGGGAGGCCTCGTCAGTAGCGGTCTGTTGTGCGAATAGTCCCAAGGCAGCACAACGTGCAGAGTTCTGGACGGCACCCAGGTGATGTCGCCTGGGTGCCGCACTGGTTTAGGGATCCTACAATGCAGCACAGAAAAACAGCGTGGGGCGTCCCGGGTGGTGCGGGGGGAGGCCTCGTCAGTAGCGGTCTGTGTCCAGTGTCACATGGCTGACACAACATGTACGACAGGCACCCAGGTGATGTCCAGTAAACTGCCGCACTGGTTTTGGTATCCTACAATGCTGCTCCGAAAATTGGCGTGCGGCGGCCCGGGGGGGGGGGGGGGAGGCGGCGTGAACGGGCCTCCCCAGGTGGCGGCCATCTAGCTGAGTTGCGCTCGCTCTTGCGGCCACAGCGTCTCGCTCACCATGTTGTGGAGTTGCTCCCACTCTTGCAGTGCAGCGATAGGCGGCTGCCACATGGCTGTCAAAATGGCGGACGGCTCTTCGGTTTTGGGCCTGGTCCACTGAAATGGCCCTGGGACACCTTGGAAGTCGGACGCTTGCCTGCTAGGGCTTGGGCTCCATTCTCGAAAAGCGTCCCCTCAGCCGTGAAGATTGTATAAAAGTCTTGGGGGCCCCCGACTCCCGCAGGCTTCCGGTGGGGAGCGGCTGCCATGATTGCTCGCGGAATGACCACGACGGAGCCACGAGATGGTGGTGCTCTCATGCTGACGCCAGCTTCAGTCTGAATGATCCAGAAACAAGGTGGGGCTTTCATCGTTTGGGAAAAAAAATGTTCTAAACCAATGAAAAGTGTTATTTTTAGGTCATATGACCAAGCCTTCCATCTTTAGGAAACCAAAAGTAAAATGAACCAATGAAAAGTTTTATAAACAAGTCACATGACCTGTTCTGCGGCATAGGGCTACAAAAAGCGTAGAAAATCCGTTGGCACGTGAGGCGGCGTCAGTAGCGGACCGATGTGCGAATAGGCCGAAGGCAGCACAACGCGTCGAGATCCGGATGGCACCGAGGTGGTGTCCAGCAAATTGCCGCACTGGTGTGGCCATCCTACAATGCTGCGCCGAAAGACGGCGTGTCCAGCTGAGTTGCGGTCACTGTCAGTAGCGGACCGATGTGCGAATAGGCCGAAGGCAGCACAACGCGTCGAGATGCGGATGGCACCGATGTGGTGTCCAGCAAATTGCCGCACTGGTGTGGCCATCCTACAATGCTGCGCCGAAAGACGGCGTGTCCAGCTGAGTTGCGGTCACTGTCAGTAGCGGACCGATGTGCGAATAGGCCGAAGGCAGCACAACGCGTCGAGATCCGGATGGCACCGAGGTGGTGTCCAGCAAATTGCCGCACTGGTGTGGCCATCCTACAATGCTGCGCCGAAAGACGGCGTGTCCAGCTGAGTTGCGGTCACTGTTGCGGTACAGTGACTCGAACGCACCGAGATCCGGATGGCACCGAGGTGGTGTCCAGCAAATTGCCGCACTGGTGTGGCCATCCTACAATGCTGCGCCGAAAGACGGCGTGTCCAGCTGAATTGCGGTCACTGTTGCGGTACAGTGACTCGAACGCGCCGAGATCCGGATGGCACCGAGGTGGTGTCTAGCAAATTGCCGCACTGGTGTGGCCATCCTACAATGCTGCGCCGAAAGACGGCGTGTCCAGCTGAGTTGCGGTCACTGTTGCGGTACAGTGAGTCGAACGCGCCGAGATCTGGATGGCCAAGTTTCAAGTTTCATCTGGCAGTTTTTCTCCATCCCTCCTGGATCAAAGAAGGTGAATGCTAAATATGCCACCTGCCTCATCTGAACATATGAAGTTAACTTGTATACACTGTGGTGCTATGCTGTCCTATGGCAACATGAGCATCAACATGATGAATACGGCATTCGAAAATCATAAATGCCCTAATGCACCCAAGAAGTAATTTTTTTTTTGCTCCAGTTGAGCCGTTTTCAATGCCTGTTTTTTGTTGTTTCCCCTCCATCAAGAACAAAACAAAAATACAAGGCGCTAAGATCCGAATGGCAAGTCCTGGATGTTGAGTGCCTCAGTTGAGAGTTCTGAGTAGTGCTTGTAAGACTATCTGAAGTTTATTATAAGAATCAGAGTAAGTTGAAGACTGTCTGAAGCTTATTTGCACCTGCTGCAGCTTCACTAGGTCCGGCGGAACTTTTTTCCTTTTCTTTTCTGCTTCTTTTCCTACAATGCGTTTCATCTGAAGACACGACCAGGTCCCTGAATGTGTGCAGGGGGACGCTATTGATTGAATGAAAATGGCGGCTTGACACAAAGCTGACTCAAGTGTTACTGTTGGTGCTATACAGACAAAAATTGGTTTTCAGTTTGTACATTCTTCATGTTTTTTTTTTCCATCCAAGTCTGATTGAGAGTTTGTAGAAAAATGGCTTCAGATTTTCCACATACTACTCTTCAACATTCTTCCTAAATGTAACAATGTGAAACTCACTAGGAGAACGGCTGTTTCTGTTTCCTTTCAAAATGCTGCCACCAATATTTTCTGAATGGAAGACACCATCTTGTAGCATAAAGGGCCGAAAGGGGTTCTGGTCTGGCCGATGGTTGGTGGAGACATTTTGACTATATCTTGGACCTGCCCGGCCTCGCCCAAAATGGCGCCGGTATAAATGGGACTCGTAACTCTTTGCCCGCAAATGTATATCTAGAAAATGTTATTGTAAGTGGCCCTGTCGTATTTTAATTACAAAATGTACGTCCACCGATTCCGCAACTGTTAGACACCTTTGTTCTTGTCACCTAATGGCCCGCTCGTTACGTTCTTCTACAGTGTAAATGTCTCCTCATCATATACGATTTGAGTTTGCTCCGTGGCCGGCCCACGTGGTTATAGGCCCGTATTTGTATACTGACATTTTCACAATAAAGGTTTTTAAAACAAAACACGGTAGTAGTATTTTCATTTGTAAAGTTTTTACTTTTAGTGACTGTTTTCGAATCAGTAAAAGGCAAGTGAAATAAAGCAGTCCAATTACATGACGGATAAAAGGTATAATATGTAGGAACGCAGTAAAGATAAATGGTCAAGGGCAGTTGTGTTTTTCATGTCTGCAACATAAAGTGATCGATAAGAATCTGATAATCAGGCGCATCGGCGACTAAGACAGCAGGTCGAATCTCTTTTACTCAACGGCTCCGTCATGGAAGGAAGAAACGCCCTTTTTCTCGAAAAAGGAATATATTTTACTTGCCAGACAGTTGTAAATTTTCCGGGAAAGTACATTAGCCTGGAATATTATAACATATGTTTGAAAAAAAAATATTGTTCGAAAATAATAAAAAGCGTAATTTTTAGGTCATATGACCAAGCTTTTCATCATTAAATTAACAAAAGTAAAATGAACCAATGAAAAGTTTTATTAACAAGTCACATGACCTGTTATGCTTACGTTACGCGCTGCGCGCCGCGCCTCGGATCACTTCCGGGTGCGCTAACGCGGCGTGTCATAAAACGCATTACGCGACAACGTAGGTCAAGAATATAGTCTAAATGTCTCCACCAACCAGCGTTCAGAACACAACCCCTTTCAGTAGTCCAAAAAGTTCTGTTAAATGACAACAGAGGGGACAGGCAACAAGAACCATCAGTCAAAGAGGGGAGGGCAAGTTCTTCTCTTCCGGGTCATGTTGGGGCGCTACCGGAACTGATCGAATTGGTAGTCTACAGTGTTTCTGGATGTTTCAGACTAAAGCTGGCGTCAGCATGAGACCACTACCATCTCGTAGCTCCGTCGTGGCCATTCCACGAGCAATCATGGCAGCCGCTCCCCACCAGAAGCCTGCGGGAGTCGGAGGCCCCCATGACTTTTGTAGAATCTTCACGGCTGAGGGGACGCTTTTCGAGAATGGGATCCAAGCCCTAGCAGACAAGCGTCCGAGTTCCAAGGTGTCCCAGGGCCATTTTAGTGGACCAGGCCCAAAACCGAAGAGCCGGCCGCCATTTTGAGAGTCCTGTGGCAGCCGCCTATCGCTGCACCGCTAGAGCGGGCGCATCTCAACTACATGGTGAGCGAGACGCTGTAGTCGCAAGAGCGGGCGGAAAACAGCTGAATGGCGGAAGAGGCACAGTGTAGCAAAAGCGGGCGGAATGGCAACTAAAACGATAAAGGGGCGCCTCACTACAGCTTGTCTTCAGGTCAAACGGATTGTGGGACAAGGTCCAGAATTGAAGAGTCATCAAAAGGCAAAAAGTACCGCCGGACCCCGGGAGCCGGCCGCCTATGTCGGGGGCGATCTCAGGCTACACCAGTGCTATAAGACTTGGGGAGGGTGTCGGAGCCAAGCGTCTTCTCCGAGTCCATGGCCATCACAGCGCCCCTCAGGGGCCTCCGTCAAGCTGTTTAGGAAGGTAACATATCATATTGTTTTCTAATGCAGTCAGGTCCACAAACGACACTCACTTACTTTGAGAATAGTGAAGCTGCAGTAGGAGGAAATAAGCTTCAGACAGTGTTACAAGCGCTGCTCAGAACTCTTAACTATGGCACCCAACATCCAGAACTTATGCTATTTGAGAATGGTAGTGACATCGAAGCATCTCGGGGACCAAAACCATTAACGTACTTTCACGTATGAAAATCTTACTTGGGGAGGGGGCAGGAGCGAAGCGCCCCCTCCCAGTCAGCGCCACCACACCGTATGTTGAAAATCTGAAGCCATCGTTCTACAAAGTCAACCAAACTTGGATTGAAAAATCTAGAAAAATGTACAAACTGAAAACCAGTTTTGGTCTGCATAGCATCAGTAACAACGCTTGAGTCAGCTTTGTGTCAAACCGCCATTTTGATTCAACAAAGCACAGGCATTGAAAAAGGCTGAAATTCAGAACTCTAAACTATGGCACCCAACATCCAGGAGCTTGCTATCCGGATCTTGGAGCCTTGTGCTGTTTTCGATCTATTCACACATCGGTCCACTACTGACATCATCTTATAAACCAACGTTATGTAAATAGTTTTTTAATAAAATGTTTTACCCTATTTCTTTGCTGGTGTGTTGTCTATATTTTTAATATTTGCATAGGGTTTGTCATTATTTTGTGCGGGATGGGTGATGGAGCCGAGCTGTCTTGCAGCCCTCATGGTGTGGAGCTCAGTTCATCTCACTATTTTCGTATTTCTCAAGAAGGGTTGTTCCTAATATTTCTATTTTAGCGAGGTCAAAAAGAGATCCAATTAGTGGCCTACTGATTTTGCTCGATTACTTTTATTTTTTTACACGATTTTTCACTATCTGCAAAGACTAAACAGAGTATTGCGACTTTGTGCTTGTTTGTAAATAGAGAATGATCCAAAGAGAACCAATTCTAAAACAGTAAATGCTTGGACAACAATCAATCAAATGGAGAGACAAGGAGGTACGACGGATTACAACGGGGGTAAAGGCCTGCGTTAACTGCCCTTCTGTATCTGCAAAGAGAGAGTACTAACAAAGGCAAAAGAGGGGAGGGGGGGGGGCAGCGTTCAAAGCACATCAGCGTGCATAAATACGAAAATGGTTTTATCTATCACGTACTTGACATTTTAAAGCTTTTCATATTTGCTATTAAAAAACCAATGAAATTCACAGAAAAAACCATAGGTTATAGTGGATATATAGTTAGGAATTTGCATTTACAAAACCTTGAAAATTCAATGAAAAAACCATAGGTTATAGGCCATATATAGTTAGGAATTAGCATTTACAAAACCTTATTTTACTCGCATAAAACCATTGAAATTCCATATATAGTTAGCTAACTATAAGCGCTAACTATATATCGCGCACCCGCAATCCACTGCTGATGATGTCACATATTACATCATTCATGACATGGTCAGTGACATCACTGATGACATCACTGATGACATCTCAAATGACATCACTGATGACAACTCAAATGATATCAATGATGACATCTCAAATGACATCACTGATGACAACTCAAATGACATCACTGATGACATCTCATTTGTCATCACTGATCACATCACTCATGTGATAATACAATGAACCTCTTCAGACTCTAATATAACCTTACATACACTCAGTATAAACAGACACTCACAGACTGTCACTCATCCATGGACTTACTCACACACCTAGTCAGTCATGCAAAGAATCAATCACACCTCCATTTCCTCAACTATACAGTTATACACATCTTACTTATTCAAACATATAATAACACATATTTACTCTCTTATATAATCCCTGATACAAGCTCACAGTGATCGATACAGCCACTCACACATTCACTGGCTCTTATGTTCAGTTATTTATATATCTCAACTCTCACATGTATTGTGTTTTACATACGTACTTACTTGCACATGTAGCAATGAGAAATCCATTCACTCACCAACACACCCATGTACAGTCAACCGCTCATATAGCTGTTTCCACATGCACTCTTGAACTCATACTCCTAGTGAATCAACTGCTTACACATCTATGCACAGAGTCACGCACCTCCCAGCCACCCACACACACACTCAGCCTCCCATTCAAATATTTGGGCAACCAATCAATAACCCATATGGCTACTCTTATAGCTACTGATCAACACAAGCAGCAGTTTACACAACAACAAACATACTGATGCACGAATTAAGACAGTTTAGTCACTAACCCATGCACTCAGTGAGACACATTTAATCACTCACTCATACAGTCAGTCATGCACCTACTAAATTCTTCATCCAGACACTTATACATCCACTCATTCTTCAATATGTGAAACATATTTTAACTTTACAGAAACATACAGTCACTGGATGTTGTAATCAGTGATGTCATCAGTGATGTCACTGACCATGTCATGAATGATGTAATATGTGACATCATCAGCAGTGGATTGCGGGTGCGCGATATATAGTTAGCGCTTATAGTTAGCTAACTATATATGGAATTTCAATGGTTTTATGCGAGTAAAATAAGGTTTTGTAAATGCTAATTCCTAACTATATATGGCCTATAACCTATGGTTTTTTCATTGAATATATATATATATATATATATATATATATATATATATATATATATATATACATATATATATATAATATATATATAAACACCAATCCCGCCTCACAGTAGAAACAGGTCTGACACATGCAAGGGTCATTCATTTATTATGACTGAGCATCTGCTTGGAAGATGCAGGTTGGAAACATCTACATTTGCACCACTCGCACAATATCAGAACATAAACAGCAGAAATAGACATCACTCAGTTTTTTGACATGTTGCATCACTCTACCCATGCTCAGGCCTCAGGCTGAAATATGGATTAAAAACATTATTATCAATATATAGATGATGAAATGCTAAAGCACGCTTCATAAAATAATAGGTTTAGCAATGGTTGTCATATGGCACCAAGCGACCAATATCAGCAATATGTCCTGCCAAATTCAGCCTGAATCATCACTCAAAGAGGGGCATGCAGGAATGCAAATCAAAACTCATCATGGCCTCACCAAGGGTATGAAGCGTTATATAAGTAATTAAATCAGACCACCCAGAAAAGCGCCTTAGGCCTCGCTATATAAATAACCAATGCATTACAATCAAAAGCAAATATCAGCTTTCGATATAGTTTGGAAATGCAAAGCTTTGACCACAAACACCAGCTTATCAGTTTCTGAAGATAACCATGTTTTGATACCAGATATTAACCATTCATTTGATATAATCACCCTAATTTCTCCCATAAGATTTGACATTAAAAATGGTTCTGCCATATCAGTGTTTTATTTTCAGTAAATACATGTGCTGTCTCCAAACATCTGCTTACCAGTGTGAAATATGGTAGAATCTGCCCTACATGCCCATGTATCAGTAACAAATACCACAGATGCAACACATATTCTGCAGATTACCCACCTAAAGAAGCATGGAATGGCTCTTGAGGCTGCCATCTCCTTACCTAGCCATGAAGCGGACCCCATTATGTCACTGTCTATTGAAGTCTGCATGGTCGTGCATGGGTGGTCTACATCTGTGGCTACTTTGTGGAATGTGGTGGAGTATGAGGAGCGGCCGAAGGTACACACCCTCATCTGTGCATTCCTCACTTCTCTGTCCTTAAGTGATGAGAGCTGAGGTCAAGTTTTCTGTCATGGTGGCAGTATGCCACAGGTTAGAGAGAAACCACAGGGCATATGAGACAGGGAGCAGCAGCAAGATGTAGTGCAAGCATACTGGAAGAAGGGCTGCTCTTTGTACTGACCAGTCCATTGTGGCGAGGTACTTCATAGTATTCATAGCAAAAGCCTAATCAAAATGGCTGCCCGTGTCTCCTGCTTATCACTTTTTGCTTCCTGTTTTCTCTTATTATTAAAAGCCCTGGTTGATTCAAGATGGTGCATAGTAGCACCTTTGTTTACTTTCTGCCTGCAGGTTCATTGTTAATTTGTCTGATACTTTTTGTCACTCAAATTTTTCCCTTTTTCCCTAAGGAGTTCTTCAGCATCTGTCTGCAGTGTGTGCTCTAGCCCATGCTGATTGTGCATTTGGTCCACCTCTCGTTACGTACCTGCATATATCCCATGAGGGCCTCATTTATGAGGCTGTGTGTCACTTTTACGCCACGGTGCGTCTTTTTTTGTGACGCACCAGTGACGTAAAAAATGCACCTTGTTACGCCATATTTACAAAGTGACGCATCTAGGTAGATGCATCACTTTGTAAACCACTGCGCCACATTATACCTGTGCCAGGTATAATGTATTCAAGGGGGGTATTGACGCAAGAAAGAGTCATAGAAGTGACGCAGTGAAATCTATAAGATTTCACTGAGCCATTTCTTGGCCATTAATGCGTCAACATCTTACGCCTACCTCATGGCAGGCGTAAGACTGATGCAGGCACTAACAACATGGGACTTGCCCTTGTGAAAGTACACATTGCTGGAGTTTCGTCACTTTTGTGACACACTCCAGCAACGCGTCACTTTTGCGCCTACAGATTCATCAGAAATACTGACGTATCTGTAACTCGTTGCGACATGATGCGTCACACTGTAAATATGACGCATCGTTAGTGTCGCAGGGAGTGCTTAGTGAAAAGTGAAGCATCACTGTTTTCACCCAGCAATGCGTCACTTTTCATAAATGAGGTCCCATGTATTTGGAGATTTAATGCCATTGGCTCTTTCTTCCGGTGTCATGTAGGGACCATTGCCGCAACATTTCATGAAGTTGAGCTCATTGGAATTTCATTTGTTGGAGAGCTCTTTGAATCAAGTACTTTTTTAGAAGAGGTGTTACTATAGCTAGTGGGATGATAGTAACTTGGCCCCATCTTTACAAAATGTCACGCAGTGCTTTGTGAAACTCTGCAGTGCTGCGTTTTGCGAATGGGACAAACTTGGTGCAGGGCAATGTTTATAAAGAGTTGTGGGCCAGTGATGCCATCAGCTGTGCTTGTGCTAAAATACATCCTTTTAGCCTGAAATTAAGCCTTGTGTTGTGGCGCAAAGGCAAGCCAGCGGTGTCTTGCATGGCATTTGTATTTGTGGCACACATTTCAGTACAACTATCAATGACAAAAAATTGTAATTTTGCGCAAATTACATGTTACAAGTAGAAATATCATGTGATATTTTACTTGCCCTTACATGCATCTGGTTTTGTTTCGATGGGATTTCGTAAAAAGCAAGGTGACGCTATTTCAGTGCATCTTGCCTTGTGTAAAACAGGTGAATCTGGACATTGATGTAAATGTTTCAATCTCTACTGGTGTGCTCGAAGAGGGAGGATGATGGAAGGAAGGTAGGAAGGGAAGGAGGGAGGGAGGGAGGGAGGGAGGAAGGAAGGAAGGAAGGAAGGAAGGAAGGAAGGAAGGAAGGAAGTAAGTCACCGCTGTTTGATTAGCATGGATTAAATGAAGATGGTTATGCTCACTCATTTGTCAATTTCTAAATACCAGACGAGGAAGTTAAAAGTAGACTCTGACATCATAAGTAAATAAAACTTTTATTGTTTAGTTAATTAAAACCATTACAATTTTCTTCCCTGTCGATAGCAGTCAAGAATTAACAAGATTTAAAATCATTCAGCCGTCTGTTGCACCAAAAAGAGTCTGACAGATTAAAATCTCTGTTAAATCATAATTACATTCTAAAATTTGATTAAATAATGCCTGTACTCCACTTTTTCTACATGGGTTACCGTTATGAACCGACAGTTAACAGATGTCAAATGTTAGTCCCTTTGGTACCAGCAATAAGTCAATATGACTAAAAGTAGTTGTCTCTGCAGGCCGGTGGACCAGGCCACTTGCGCCCTCCTTGTGATGACTCCGTAAAAGAAATGAAACTAGCATCAAGATTTCCGTAAAAGGACCCTCTCATTGTTGTGTTGACTTTCTTGCCTGATCATGTATGCGCAGGAACGTAATCAATTTACAGTTCATCTGGGGATCAAATGAATCAAGCCCTTTAATTATAGCCTCCCGACATGTTCCTATTCTTCTATCCAAAAAAGCCTTTCTCAGTAAGGTCTCTCGTGCAGGCCGGTTTCTTACAAAAGCATATTTAGTGGACAAGGTCTTCTGTTGGGCTTCCACAGTGACAACAGCTTTTTTGTTCCATATTTTTCCACTTTGGGGCATCTGCCAGTGAAGGATATTTACCAAAACGTAGCGCCATAAGCTGTTTTTTTAGGTGGACCGAATATGTTAAATCTAGGTATGCTGCTGGTTTAAGAATCTTGTAGTTGTTAAGGACAGTCCAGGCATGGGACCTTTGGCACAAAATATTTTTGTCAGGCAAAATCAAGTGCAGTTTTGCAACTTTATTAATTACTTAAATGTAACCTAAGGCAAGTTGTTATTCCACAGGTCCAAAGTGCAAGTGGATTTGAGATCATTTTGTAAATAGCGCTTTATGTGGTGTATTGGGACCGTTCTCTTGCTCTGACTGAAGTGTAGTTCCTATATTCCCAATGGGCTCTGCGCATTGGAATAACATAAACAGCAGTGTAGACGTAGGACTGAGGTCATCTAGGTCTCTACTGACTATGTTAGACTTAATTAGTTTTGCCAGCTAGCTCAGAGGTCACTAGAAACGTTCTCAAATGAAAAGGGAGGGGTTAACTTCCCTGATTTAGACAAGAAGCGATTAGCTTCTGACAACCATTTAACATGACAACTTTGCTCCCCCAGAATAAGGAGTACATCTCCAGAGTTGTGTGAAAACAATAGACAGCTATTTCACTCAGTCAATCGTGCATGCTCAGTTCCACCAGAGTGCAGAGAAATAGAGAGACAGCCGTTTTCAATAAAATATGTTATTTTATTGAGTAGTCTTTCTCATGCAAGAGAAATGAATTGCCACAATTGCAATACTTATAATGAAGTAAAGTGCGTACAGTAACATGAGTATTATGAAATAATACTGTAAAAGCATTGATATGGTTTCTTAGCCATATGATACTTTAAAACGGATAAAATATTTACATACATAAAAACATTGACTAACGAACTCAACTGGTGCTTCTAAGATACGCCTACCCCGGTGTACCTGACCTAAGCCTAATACGTGGGAAGGAGTAAGTAAGTTGCAGTTTTAATTTAAGTTGTTTTTTTGCTAAGAATCTGAATCAAGAATTCTCTCTAAGGTTTGAATCAGCTCCGTACCTTGATTATAGAATGAAGAGTTCTTGTATCTGGTTTCTCAGGACTCGATCTCCCAGTGACCCGCAAGGGTGACTGGAAACACCAGAGCTGGATTTCTCAGCGTGAGAAAAGGCAGCTTCTCCAGTGTGTCAAAGGGGAGGGACGGCTTCCTTCGGCTCTCACATCAGCTGCGCTTCGGATAAGTAGATAGCCGCTCTGCTCCACACCACCGTGTGTTGCTTAAGGCAAGTGTTGGTATATTTATACCTGGAAGGTGCCGTGTTTGACGTAAGGTTGGACATAAGAAGTCATTAAAAGATGTCACTAAGAACTGACTGTTCCTTTAGTGCTCGCAGGAGTTCAATGACAAATCAAAACAAAGACATGGGGAATTCCCAGGTTGCTGAAGGTTTGGTTTGTCGAAAGAACTTGTTCTGCTCTCTAGGAATCTAAGGAAGTAGCCTTGCCGTATTTGGGCTGCGTGGGCTATGACTAAATATGGGTAAGATTCTATGCATTCATAAGGACATGATTTATCATAACCACATAAGATCATGAATCAGGAATATTTAATTAGGGTCCTAGATACATTCACAACATGACCACAGAGCCTCATTTAGTTTAGAGTCCAACGTATTTTGCTTTATGCAGTCCCACACTTTAATTGTTGAATATTGCCTGCCAACTGTCTCATTCAGTAAACCAAATTCTAATTGCAGACCACATTTGAGGGAGCTTTACCTTGGAAATCTACACTAGCGTAGGTTAACGTTGGTAATGTTTTAGCAGTTATTAGTGTTATTAGTGGTTTGAATGAGGTTAACGTTGGTAATGTTTTAGCTGTTATTACTGTAATCAGTGGTTTGAATAAGTGGCCCCTTAGCTTCCATGCCAGTGTCTTATAAGCAAAGGTTAATACCGTTGCTCGCTGAGTTATGTAATTTTTCTGATCTTGCTGGCTCAATTTGTTGTCAAGGTAAAATCCCAAATATTTATAGCTTGTGACGTTTTCCAAGACTTTACCTTTGAAGTAGATGTTATATGGGTGAGCTGTCCAGTTACTGATCAGCATTGTTTTAGTTTTTGCTATATTAATTTCCAGCTTATTTGTCATCAGAAATTCTGCGAGGCCCGTTAGTAGCCTCGTGAGCAGACATGAATACCGCCTTCTTGAAGCTATAATCAGGGGCAGAAGAACTTTCTCTTCAGTGGCACTGGGCACCTACTCAACCTTGATTATTGATCTATTTTACAATTCAATAGCAGATAGGGGTACCATTCTCTTCCTTGCACTTGGGCCCATGCTGCGCTGGCTATGGCACTGGGTGTAATCTCAGCATCTCTGACAAATGTGGTACAAGGTAGGTGACTGTGACCCTTTCAAATTCAGTGACAGGCAAGGGAGGCAGATCATGTTCTATGCAGTGAAGTACTGTACAGTCAGTCCGAATATGAGACAATTCACTGTCTGGCACAGATAGGATCATCTATTCTAAAACTTTGCAATGCTGCAACTTACATTTTACTCTCACCTGTATATAATATTGTGTTCAGCAAACGTTTATGTTTGAAAAAGAAGTCTGACGGCTGTAAAGCTGGTACGAGGTCAGAATTTCATCAGCGCCGCAATGAAACCCTGACAGAGGGTGGCCAATTTCAATGGCGCCAAGCCACTCCTACCAATGTACTATAGTCTGTCACAGTTTTTTAAATTACAGATTTTTTAAAAGTCTGTGCCATTGGGGATGATTAATACTACCCCGTCCACAGTTTCTGAATTTTCTCTTTTCAGGTTTATCCATTTAGCATTATGACTCTCCTTTAATAATTTTTAGAATCAGCCTCAAAGCCGTTTGGAGCTTGGGTATTAAAAACTACTCTTATCAAAAATGTTTTTCACTGACCAGAAATTCACATGCACCAGTGGTAGTGACTTATGTTATAATGCATGAGTCTTACTGATGTGTGTGATCCCATCCATTGTTTTGAGTCTCAAATGTGTCCACTTAAATACCATAGTCACCCATCTGACTGAAAATGGCCAGTGAACAATTTTACAATACTTCCCTGAAACCAAGAAGAAGTCATCAAATAAATCAACATTCTAAAATGCCCATTGTTGCAGAGTGTTAGTGACACGGGATTGGGACTGGGTAAATAGAACTGCCTTGTCTCATCAGTGGATGGCACCTTTAATCCTGGTTTGGATGCTGTGATTGATCGGTGATCTTAAGTTACAGACAGAGGTGGATTAATCACTCTTAGCGGCAGAGCTCTGCTGCCATTTGGCTAGGGTTGTGCTGTAGAAATACCACACATTTAGAAATACCCCATACATACTCTCACTTCGACTTCTCATCCTAAAACAGTTGCTTGGAATGTAATGATCCTCTTTCCCAAAAGTTTGACCAAGAGGTGAGCATACAACACCCACATACCTAGAATGATGAATGCTAGCCCATTGTGCATAATAACAATGTAACAATATAGAATTGGTGACTTTTCCTGCTACATCCGTCCCGTAGCAGTCAACAAATGCTTCTTGACATATTGAATCAGGCACCAAGGTAGTACCTTTCCTAAAGTGCAGCTGTCAGTCTGTGAAAGCAAGTTGGGTTTGACATAAGATCAGCAATATTATTGATCATATTTCGTAATGTTTCAATGGCCATCCAAAGTGATACCCATGTTGAATCAAACTTTGTGATATTAAACTTTACAGCCCTCTTCCAAAAGCAAGCAGTCTACCCATAAACTGGAAAATATAGATTGCTACCCTCTCCTTACAAGATTGCATCTTTATTATTAAAGGCCTGTCATTTGTTTAAGTATGCATTTGTCTGTTTCTCTCTTCCTCAAAGACTTACTGTCTGGAATTCCATTTGACAGCATTTTTGAAACTTTCGTTTCCTTAGAAGTGACCGCCTGATGAAGTGAACGCAGTCACTGGGTATCAACTGTCCCAATGGATGCATTACCCAAAATATAACATTGTAGTGTTGGACAACTAGGCAGTGAGGTAAGAGAATTCTAATAATATCAATGCTAAAAAAGTTAGGAAATTAAATGGGCAGATAGGCAAGGAAATGGAAAGAAACAACAGGAAATTGAAAGAAGGGCATATAACATCTATAGTTTGTTTCTCTTTTTACGGAGAATGGTAGATATTACCCATCAATACTTCAGAATAGGGTAGCATAAAATACATTACTACATTAATATACTTTAACAAAATAATAGAGGGTCACCAAGTGAGATGAAATGAGGCCTGCATAAGTTCCTTGAGTCTCATTGATGGCTTTCTGGTTCTTCCTTCCTACTTGATACTAACAGCCACATTGTTCTGATCTCATACTTCTCTTGGTTCATTTCCAACCGGATAAGTTGAATGTGTTCTCACATCCACACCATTATCATGCGTGGCACCAACCTGTGTACGTCATAGAGAACATCTCTCCAACTTTGCACTCTTTCTTTGATACCTGGCACTGAGCCTTGCTCACCATCCTACACTACCTTAGTTCTTCTACTTCTATAATTACATACTTCATCGTGTGTCACCACATTTCACTTTCACCACTTTTAGCAGGTTTTCCAACTATGGAACTACCTTTCTCATAGTGCATGTTACAAATCCTGAGGCAGTCTCTTACTTCGAAAACAGGCAAAGACGGTTTCCTTGCCATCATGTTTTTTTTGTACTTGCTTTGTGGTGTAGCTATCAGTTCTGCCACAAATATTTGGGAGCTTTGTCATCCACATCCCTCCATATTTTTCTTTTACGTCACCAAGGACACAAATTAGTGGGATGGTCCTTTGTTACCTGTGGTACTGAGGGACATGATCCTGTACAGCCATACTTTTTCTCACAAAACATCCTACCACTTCAATCCATTAGACAGTGCCTACAAAATAGTTGTTTGTCCTTTAGTATGTGTGTCAAGAAAAGCTGCCTTGATGTGTGTAATTCTATATATCTTTAGAAGTCACGCATCACAGAAAAGGTATGTTAGAACCCATTATCTGTGAGCAACATCTTGTTGAAAGAATTCTTTCACAATATCGATGATTGCACAATTTATAGATTGCATATGTTGCCATATAGAATGATAATCCATCATATCTAAGCATATCTAGATTCCCTCAGCAGCTTGTTAAAGTCCAGAAACTGTCAAACGCCACCTTTTGCCATAGATGTTGTGTCCATTCCACAGAAGTGGGTGCCGCTGCCATGGCTCTCATAATCCTGCCGTTAGTACAGCATGATGAGCATTCCCTAACCCATCTATCAGCCATGGTGTCTAACCAGGGCCACCCAAAACACCCTCAAAAGCCTTTTCATGTGTGACATACCAGAATATAGCACTCTCCAAGTATTATTTCTTTCTATTTCCTTGAGTAGGAACACACTTGCCTCCCTTGAACTATACCTCCCATTCTGCCTCCAACTCATTAGCCACCTGATGAAAAGCTTTAGATGGAACATTAGCCACCTGATGAAAAGCTTTAGATGGAACATCAACATGTCTCAGATTGTGCAACCCCATTACTACATATTTATTCATCAACAACACCAGTTTGCCTTCCCAAGAACTAAATTGTAGCTACTTTCTAATCATGGCAATAACGTCTAGTTCATTATTCTTATTCCCTGGAGACACTAAGGGGCAGATGTATCAACATCCAGATTTGCGAATCTCAAATAGCGATTTTTTAGAAATCGCTATTTGAGATTTGCAAATTGGTATGTATGTAGAAAATCGAATTTTCTTTGCGATTTCTTAAAATTCCTTAATTGCGATTGCAGGAGGCCCATAGGAATGAATGTGAAGTTATTCTTAATTTGCAATTCGCAATTGGAGAATCGCAAATTGAGAATAATTTCAAGGGTGCAAGGGTGTCATAAGGACACCCTGATGCACCCCTGAAATTCACAGGTGTGCGCATATGGCGCACATACATGCCCTAAGGGCATGTATGTGCGCCACATGACACCATCACAAATGCAAAAAAGTGCTTTTGTGAAAGAAATCGCAACTTACCACCAACTTCAAGTTGGTGGTAATTTGCGATTTCTTAATGAGAAATCGCACAACTTGGGAGCTTCATACATTGCATTTAAGGAATCGCAAAATTTGCGATTCCTTAAATGCAATCGAAAAATAAGGAATCGCAAATTTGCGATTCCCTATTTTGCACTCAAATTTGCTACATACATACCATTTGTGAACCCATTTGAGCTTGATACATATGGCCCAAAGAGCCTACTGACAAACTCATGTAACATCGTGACCCATGATTCAGATTGTTCAATAGCCTTAGCAGTTGTTATATTATCTTGTAGGGTTGGGTCATTAACAATCCATATATATTCTTGTATTTTCCTACTTATGTTGACAATGACCTAATTTCTTATATTTTCGTCCAGCACAATTTAAAAATTGCATGACTTGGACAGTGATCTTATTCATGGTAGAAACCCCATTGGAAAACAGTCCATTTCCTTGTGCCCTGGAATAGAATCAATGTTTTCTGACACAATCCTGGCATAAAGTTTAACATGATTATCCAATCATATTATGGCTTTATCAAAGTTATTCATATCCCCCTGTCCTCTTTGTGATACAATCTTTGGTAGTATATAGAATATTTATTGTCCTTGGCCCCAAGCCTGTGTAATAAAATAGTTTTCCATCTATCAGTTGCCATTTTCTCTCCTTCAATAGTAAACATATGTTTTGTGAGCTCCTCTTTCCACTGTTTCGGAGGCAAATATGGATCTCATTTGTTGTACAAAAAATTGGGTGGTTGTCCAAATTGCAAGTTGTACAATTCGGAAATTAGTGTTCTGTGAACACTACTAGCAAGGATGGAGCCAGCACAAGACGTTGGATAACATACTTATTTGTCAAAAGGTGTGCTTATCAAAGGTTTTCAACATGCAAAATCCTACTTTTCACCCAGTGTGAGCATATCACAGTTGTCTAAAATAGGACACATTCAAGGTTATTTTGATGTGTGCATTTCACAAAAGTAACATGCAGTAGTTGCAGTGTTAGATATAACTATGTAGTGCCATTTAAAACTTCTCCTACAACAGTACTCAAGAGCTTAATAATTGCTCCCAATATGTGCAGGGGCTTCTAGTTAAGCAGACTGGTTACTCCTGTACCAGAATCACTGCAAGCTTCACCTCTATGCAGACGTCCAGATTCAGTACAGGCCTGGTTAGGCAAAGTGTGCTGCTGACTTCCAGCGACCAGTGTACCAGGGATTTTGCTTGTGTTTACTGTGCAGTCTCAGAGCATTACCTCTGTGGTCCTTATTGAACAGCCTTAGTATAGTGACCAAGTGTATCTCAATCTCCTTAGACATAGAGTTCGATTTACATGACAAACAGGGAGCATTCATGCGTAAAACAAACACTAGGCTGAAACTTCAAGGGGGTCGAGTGGCTAGACTCGAGCCTGAAGTCTTGCTATGGCTCAGCTTGAGGTTCTGTTGGAACCTTGAGCTCATAACAAGCTGAGCTTTCAGTGCTAATATTACTTTACCCAGGATGTGCTGTTACGGCCAGAGCTGCTCACTTTGGAACTGGAAAACCATCCTATGGTGTTGAACAAATCACTTCATCTCCCTATGCCTATAAAAATGAATGTGACCTTGTGTAATATAACTGGTGCTTGTGTTAAGCAGCTCCAGGACCGTCAAGTTCCCTTTAGATAAAAAAAGGCAGAAAAATGCACAAAGAGGTAAAAACAAAGCGTTAACACGCAACATGGAAAGATACATAGATACTGATTCAGTGGCTCATTTGTATAAAGTGAAACTAGAACACCTGGATACATTTTGGCTTTACTGCTTAATTTGTGGGATCTTAGGATAATAATTTATTTCACAACAACTCTTTTTTCTTCATTATCCCATATGAAAGCACTTTCAAGTATGTGAGTTCAGAATTCTAGTTATATAAATACCTTTTGTGTTTAATAGACTACAATTTTGCTCTATAACAATCTGGGCCAAGTGCAGGGTTTACTTGACAGCTGTATTGCCTCTTAGTTCACTAATGGTTTATGGTTAAAATTATTACTTTTAATAAGTACTCCACTGTGTGTGCAATAATGTGACGTATTAATGCTGAAGCTTCCATATGTTAAAGAAATAAACTTTTTTGAATTTTGGAGATAGTTTATGATATTTTACTTGATGTTGGTTGTATGATTTACATAACAAACATTTTTGGCGCTTGACTCATGCAGGGGCTCTAAGAGCTGAGCCAGACCCTTAGCTCGACTTTCTCTGTTAATACTTTGGCTCACCCTCTTCTACAAATATAGCGTTCCAGTCCAACCAACTAAGCAGTGAGGTGTAAGCTTTCTAGTAACAGCAAAGCTAAACAAGGGACCACACGGAATGGGCAAAAAGGGAAGTGTTAGAAATGAAGTCTCTACAAATGCAAATTAGCACAAGACAGACAAAAACATCCAATCAGGAGGAATAGGTTAAAACTGGTCTACGTATAGAGTTTAGTGAACACTGAATTGCTATAAGGCATTACACAATGATAAGTCCTACCCTCACCGCTGATCACCAATGTTAGAAACGGGGTCTCTAGTTGGCAGAGGATTGCACTTTGTTCAAGTAGGGACCACCACTCTTGTCAGAGTAAGTCAAATACACACCCTAAATCAACCTGCTCTCACTGTCTGGTAGCTTGGCACAGAGCAGTCAGGCTTAACTTAACAGTCAACATGTAAAGTATTTGTGTAATATTTAAATGACAGTAACTGAATGAAAACACCCCAAAAAGACTCCACACAGATTTAGAACAATAGAGTATATTCAGCTGAGTAAAACGAGACCAAAACAACAGTAAAGGTCGAGATATACATTTCTAAATATTACATGCAAAGACAGTGCTGAGAAATCAATAGCGCTAAAGGTTACGTGAGGTCGCACTAAACTAGGGTAAATATGAAAAGTCAAGCTGATCCCAATGATGCACGGGTAGGATACTGTTCCAAACAGGTTTCGCTGATGTTTTACCTTCTCAAGTTGAGCCAAGAACCCCGCTCGCTGGAAAAAGTTTTCTGGGAGCACAGTGAGCTTCTCTGGTGGTGGTGCCCAGTATGCAAAGGGCTGCCAGATGTCGTGGACAGACAGGCGCAGTGGGGGTTGAGGACACGGGCTGTGATGCTGCTGCATGAAGAGACAAACTTGCGCTTGCTCGCTCTGATCCTTCGTGTGAGAGACACAGTTCTGGAGCAGACAATCCCGGTTGAGGCCACAAAGAGCCAAAAAGCTTGATTTCAAGAGCTCAGGACCTGTAGATCATGAAAGTAGCTGCAGAACCCACTTCTGAGACCTAGAGCTTGGAGTCCTGCATCTCCAGCAGAATTGTAGGAAGTCTGTTGTGTCCCTGAGACTTCAGAAAACAGGAGGCAAGCCAGCAAGCCCTTGAAGTCACTCTGGGTTTAGTCCTTGGCCTCAACAGGGCAGACATCAGCAGACAGCAGGGCAGCTCAGCAAAGCAGAGAAGCAGTTCCTCAGAACAGTCAGTCACGGCAGTCCTTCAGCACAGCAACCTTTACTCCAGCATAGTTATTCCCAGGTCCAGTGGTGTACATGATTTGATAGGACCAGAGACCTGGCACTTATACCAAAAAGTGCCTTTGATGTAATGTAATGTTATGTAAGGGGGGTTTTGTATAGCACAGACTATCACTCCATCTTGGCACTTTGAGGTGGCTATGCATAGATGGAATAGCACTAGATCAGCTGTACATCAGGCAGAGCAGATTGCTTTATACTAAGCTCTTGCATAGTGTATCGGGTAGGCTATATATCCAGGTTTTTAAGGTCTTTCTGAAAGCGGCTTCAGATGTAATTTGCCGAAGAGGCAAATGCAATTTGTTCCAGGCCTTTGAGCCCAGGACTGCCAAAGCCTTTCCTCCTCTAGTCTTTAGTCTAAAGGTGGGGATGGTGAGGAGGTTAGCTTCTGATGATCTCAGATGTTGTGAAGGTTTGTATTGCTCAAACATGGCCTGGATGTAGCTGGGCCCTCTTCTGTGATAGGCCCTAAAAGTGATCAGGAGAATTTTAAAAAGCACCCTCTTGTGTATCGGCAACCAATGGAGGGCATCCATTGCTGCTGTGGCCGATGTCCTCCTATGCCATCTCAGTACCAGCCTAGCGTGTTGAACCATTTGTAGCTTATGCCCTACCGTTCTGTTTGTCCCTGCATAGATGCTGTTGCAGTAGTCAAGTTGCGATGTAATGAGCGCTACTGCCACCATTTTCCGAGCTGAAAGCGGTATCAGATCGAAAAACTTTCTCAGGCCCTTCATAATATTGAAACAGGTTCCTGCCACAGTAACTGCCTGCTGTTTAAATGCTAAGGTGTCATCGAATTTGATACCTAGGTTTCTGACTGTTTTGATGGTATTAAGGGGCGCTGAAGCATCTTCCGGCCACCATAAGGTGGGACTGAAAAGATTATCTTTTCCATATGGCAGGATTTCGGTTTTCCCCGAATTGCACTTGAGATGGTTATTTCTCAGCCATTCAAACGTAGCTCTGAGCAAGTTTTTACGATTCATTTCAGCCTCAGAGGTGTTGTCATCCAACACCAGGATGAGCTGCGTGTCATCCGCGTACGAGATGGTGTTAATTTTGAAGGATGATATCAGTGCAATCAGGGGGGCCAAATATTCATTGAAAAGCGTAGGGCTCAAACAAGAGCCCTGCGGTACCCCTGAGGTGAGTCGCTTTTCTTCAGATCTGAAATGACCTAGGGTGATTACTTGGCGCCTGTTTGCCAGGAATCTTTTTACCCAACCTAGTACATTTCCTGCTACCCCGACCGCGGCTAGACGGTCCACAAGGATGGTATGTGAGCCCATGTCAAACGCCGCGGACAGGTCCAGGAGTACCAGGACGGCCTTTTTTCCCTGGTCCATTGCAGCTCGCAGAGTTTCCGAGGTGAAGATGAGGGCTGACTCTGTGGAGTGATTAGCTCTGAAACCTGCCTGGTTTGAGTGCCAGATGTTGTTTGCCTCCAAAAACGCAGTGAGCTGTTTATTTACGGCTTTCTCTGTTAATTTACAGAGCGCCGGGAGCAGTGAAATGGGTCGTAGGTTGGAAAGGGTCGTTGGATCTGCTAGCTGTTTCTTCTGTAGGGGGTTTTACCGCTACTAATTTCCATTCATCGGGGACTAAGGCTAGCTGGAGTGAGGAGTTTATTATGCTGTTGATGGTGGGGTTGACAATATCCACCATAGCATGAAGGACAAGGGGCGGGCAGGGATCAATAGGGGAATCTGGTTTGATCGCTAATATCGCTGTCAGTGTTTCCTCTAGGCTAACTGGTAAAAAGTGCATCATGCTGGCCGCGGCTGCGTCTACCTTAGTGCCCTCTTTTCCGCCTTGGTCAGCGGGGGGGGGAGGAATCTTTAGTGAGTGTGTAGATATTTTCATCAAAGTAGTCGGCTATCCTATTACAGAGACTTTGAGAGGGGGGAATGTCTTTCTGCATCGTTTTAGGGTTCATGAATGTACTAACTATATTAAAGATTTCTTTTTGTTTGTTCTCACTATTATTTATTGCTTCAGTATAATGTTCCATTTTGGCAATTTTTATCATATTGTGATAATGTCGGCGAGCTGATTTATACCTATTCCAATCCTTTTCTTCATAGTTTTGTCGCCATCTTCGCTCTAAAGCCCTCACTTTCCCTTGTTCTTCTTTTAGGGTCGATGAGAACCAAGGAGCGGATGTCCTCTTGCTCTGTGGGAGCTTTCTAGAGCCTGTCCCAGGGGCGGCCCGGTTTGTTTCCATGCTAAGTGTATTTATCCACTCCCCAAAAACCCTGACTGTAAGTTCGAAAGGAATAAAATTATGATCTCTCCATGTTTGTATTTGGGGCATCTTCACACCATGGGTCCCCAAGTTGGAACAGATACAGTCAAGAATATGACCTACCTTGTGTGTGGTGTGTGTTGTAAGTTGGGTTAGCCCCAGAACGCTCATTGTGTCCTTGAAGCACGTTGCCGCTGGGTCTGTCGCGGACTCCAGATGAACATTTAAATCCCCTAAGAGTGTAAAATTTGCCGACTTAGGTGCAAAATTGCTAAACACTTCCCCGATGCTTTCCAGGAAGTCCTTGTACTTTCCTGGTGGTCGATACATTAAGGCTCCTGTGCAGGTAAATGAGTCATGGACCTTAATTGAGAAACCCATGCTCTCTGCTCCTTTGAGATCTGGGAGATCAAAGGTTTGACACCGGAGGTTGTCTCGATAAATAATCGCGAGCCCGCCTCCCCTCTGGTTTAATCTATCTTTCCTAGAGATAAGATATCCGGGGGGGAAGAGTGTTAGTGACATCCGGATTTCCCCCCGGGGTCAGCCATGTCTCAGTTATAAAAAGACAATCTAGCTCCTCCTCTGTTATGAGGTCGAAGATATGCAATGCATGCTTGCTCATTGATCTCACATTAATGAGCCCGCCTCGCAGAACTTTTGGCTGGCTGTCTACTTGCGTTTGTGTGCATAGCCAAAACCTTTCCTTGCATTGCTTACAGCTTATAGGTCCTATCCAGGTCGCCATGTTTAGAGTCTGGGCATGTAGGGATTGACTTCAAAGGGACTCTCTGAAGTGCACAAGGATCCCTTTCAGCCCAGCTCTGACTCCAGAATACTAGTAAGGGGTAAATCAGCCCATTGTTTGAGGACAGGACACAATCTATTCAGATGTAAGTGTGAACCACCTCTCCCCCTTCCTGCCCAGGAAGGCTATCAGTATGCAGATGATTCTCCTTTTGCACAGCCCTTCATGTGTTGTGGCTGTCTAGAGGGAATGCACAAAGTTTAGTTGTCATCTAGCCCAGACATGTGTTATAGACAGGCTGCAGGCATACAGATCAAAGTTAAGAGCAGAGAAAGGTCCACTTTATAAAAGTGGCATTTCTAAAATGGTAAGGTAGAATCCAACTTTACCATAAATAATATTTATTACAACCATTCGAAAGATATTAAACATGAAGTAGCTACTCCTTTCCAAGCTGGGAATTAAAAGATGTTGTAATGACTCTCCAGTTCTGGCCAGTTTAAAAGATGTTGTAATGACTCCCCAGTTCTGGCCTATGCAAGGAGTATTCCTCACAGCAGTGAAAAACCAATTTAGCTGTTTTTCGCTGCCAGGACATGTAAAACATACAAATACATTTCCTGCCTTTTAGTTACAGAGCACCTTGCCCTTAGAGTCACTACGGGCCTACCTTATGGAAGACTTATTTGTAGTAAAAGGTGTGTTTGAGGCTTGGCAATCGGTTTCAAATGCCAAGTTGAAACAGCAGTGAACTGCACACACAGGCCCTGCCATGGCAGGCCTGAGACAGGTCTGAAAAGCTACTTGTGTGGGTGACACAACCATTGCTGCAGGCCCACTAGTAGCATTTAGATTACAGGCCCTGAGTACATGGTTTACCACTTGATAAGGGACTTACAGGTAAACTAATTATGCCACTTAGGTATACACCAATGTCACATGTTTAGGAGAGAAGTACATGCCCTTTAGCACTGGTTAGCAGTGGTAGAGAGTTCAGAGTCCAAAGCCAACAAAAATATACAGCAAAAAGTGGAAGGAAGCAGGTAAAAAGTTGGAGGAAGACCACCGTACGGAGGACAGGTGCAACCGGAAGGAAATTGAAAGGACCAATGGAAATAGAACAAGCATTTGCAATGCAATAGGTTTTGCATTTATGCGAGTGTGAGCTATTGGCATTGTAAATGAGAATGCCTTTTATTTATGTTTTAAAAACAAAAACTAAAATAAAAGGCATTGTTATGTGCAATGTCAATAGCTGAAATTTGCCTGAATGCGAGACCTATTGCATTGCAAATATTTGTTAGTATCCCACATGGATCAGATTTGATTCTACAGTCCTCCGGTTCAGAACTGCCATTAACCAGTGGTGTGCGAAAGTTTGTGTGTGACTGTGCAGGGTTAGTCAAGATTTGGTAAATGTCTGGTTTAGTAATTGATATAACATCTACTTCATCGGGTGAACACCTGGCGCTCCCCTGCAGCGCCCAGAAGACTAGCGCTGAATGCGCAGTGGTGATCTAGCTCAGTAAATGGCGCTTGCTGGCTCAGGTTGGCACAGCGTGACGTCGGAGAAGGCAAACCTAACGGCGCTTAGTGACCAGGGTGTCAAATTGATTTTTAAAATTCAGATTACAAGAATCATATGTTTTGCTTGTTGTGCAGGGAAGAATGAGGTGCTTGCCATTTTCTTCTCTGTTGCCTAATGCGTATTTTCTTTGACTATATTTAAATTCAGTCAATACGTTCTTGAACAGCTTGAACTGTACCGAAAGGTTCAAGTGTCACCAGCACCATTGTTGTGAATCATGGCCTCTTGTCTTTGCCACGGACCCTCCACAAACACTTGAGCACTGCAATGGTTTAACAAGTCCCAGCTGAAGACATGACACACACCTAACCACTTCTAGCGCCGAGGATGTGAAGCTCCGTGCACTCGCCTCAAGGTGCTAGAATCTGTCTGCACATCTTAGCGTCCAGTCGTGAGGCCTGTGATTCAGGGGTGTTGGGCCCCTGGTGCCCCGAATAGCCTCTCCATAGCTGCCCGTGGGCGTCAATCTGCATCTGAACATAAGAGGGTGCCTTCATCAGCAGCCTTCTTATCGTTTCCAAACAGAGCTCCCAGTCCATGTCTTGTGGACACAGCAACTCGGAGGCAATCAGCAAACAAGCAAAGAAAGCATGTCTCTACAGAAAAAAGATCTTGATGTGCTTAAGCTCTGAAATGTGTGTCTGCCTTGTATAGTTGCAGCGCGCAGGTAAACTGAAAGCTAAATCAAGCGCACAAATCTACAATTTTTTTTTGATATGCTTGAGCTCTGAAATGTATGTGTCGCCGTGTATAGTTGCAGCACGCAGTGAAACTGAACGCTAAATCAAGCGCGCAGTGGTGGTGTGTGAAAGCTAACATCGCTAGAGAGGAGACGCCACACCCGTGCACATCGCCTGTCCGGGAGAGAACGTGTCCTGTCCCCCTTCGCCCACCAAACTGACAACAATAGTCATGCCAAGATGAAACAGCGCATGCGCTGCATCGCTAGGCGAGACCTAAAAAGGGCATATAGTATTAATATGAGTTGTCTGTAAATGTGTGTGTGCAGGTGGGCGCCCAAACGTGTGTCTGTGCATGTGGCTTCCATGATTTCCCTGCTTTTGGAGTCTCAGAGAATGTAATTAAAATTAAAATAATTAGCATGTTTTGGTCCAAGTAGGTCTTTTTAGTTAATTTGTCTCAGTAACAACTGTCATCAGTCGGGGTTCTTCATTTATAATGATCTACAGAAATGCAGCAAGTGATTGTTTAAATCAGGTCTGCTGTTTAACCTGCTGCGTTGAGTGGTCACTTTTATCCATGCGCAATGTTTTAAAATCTGTATGTAGAATGTTCTGTCATGTCTGATGACTAGGAAGGCACTGAATGCTAACAGAGCCCTTTACACTTGAGTATCTGCACCAGTACCTAATTTGAGCTGGTGGTTGCAGGTGCTGGGCACCAACACTAGTTTGTCAACACTAGCACTTGTGACAGTGTTCCACAGGCGGGAGTGTCTGAGATGACCACAACAACAGCCAATTATTAATTCAATATACATAAAAAATGACCATTACCTGCCGCCCAAGCCATTCTTATAGCTTTGGGGACCTTGAATATTCTGGAGTGTCACACTTCTATAAGTGTGATGGTTATTAGTTGTGTTTGCAGGGCCGACTTTAGCGCTGGTGGTGCCCAGTGCGAAAGTTATTTTCGGCGACCCCACACCCAATAACCGCCTCCTTTTATTCTCTCACTACCACCAGGCAAAAGTGTCCCTCATCGCTCCAATTATAAGTTATTGCTAAACACAGCACCCACACCACCCCCTGAGGTCAGCGCCCTCTCTACAGGTCAGCGCCCAGTGCCGCCACACCGGTCGCACTGCCCTAAAGCCAGCCCTGTGTGTTTGCACTGTCATTGGCAGCACAGCCAAGGACAATGTGTGGTGCAGGCTGCAGTGGCCTCCTTACGAGAGCTCTGGCACTTATTTTTTTTTTACAAATTAAGCAGTGATCTGCACACTTTTAGAGAGGTTTATTCAAGGGGACATAAGCGGATATTCCAGTAGAAATGCATCAGATATATGTTTTCCATTGAAAATGTACGTAGGTCAGGAAAATATTGTAGATATTAGTTAAGTAATCAATTAATTACTTCATCCATTTTTAGCCTTGAGTTAGAAATTTGCTGCATGGTTGAGACCCACATGCTAGTGTAACTGGTGCCAAAATGGCATTTGCAACTGCACACTCATCAGCGCTCATTAGAAGTTGAACGTGCAATGTCTGCGCGCACATTAATGACCAAAGTTTACATCTGGTTTTAAGTCCCTGTGCATAGTATACACAAAATAGACGCAATTACCGTTTGTGTGTGTTGTTCTTCATTTGTTTTGTACATAGTGTGAACAGGTTGCCATTCCAACCCAAAGACCAGAACATATGTAAGTTGTGTCAATTATGCGGAACCCTCCAGAAACAGTAATGTTAATATTTTGGCAATAGCCGACTGATATGTCGGTGCATGCACAGCGTTGTAAAAATGATCTTGTATTTTCCTAAGTAATTTGAAAATAAAATTCAAGAATAAACAAAATACATAATAGGTCTGATAATATTTACTCTGAGGCTACAAATTTCTAATAACAAAATTCCAAAATAAAAATAAAAGAAAATAATAAAAACTGCATTGGCTAAGTGTTTAAGGAGGTAACGTGTGTTGTGATAAATAATCAGGGAAAGTAATGATGTTTGAAATATTCTCTTGACAAACTAATAGCTTCGGTCAATGGTAATCATGAACATACCTGCTTAAGACAAGGGCGTGAGTTTGTGTTGACCTGCACGTCTAGGATACAATCTGAATCATGCAGTAGGTCACATTGAGTATTGAATGCAGAAATGGTACAGCATAAGTGTAAGGGCCACAGATAAGTTCCTGAGATAGCATCCGAAATTTGCTGCTCAGGGATACAAATCGTTTTTCATGATTAATTTAGAAGACTTTAGTATTTCCAGTTCACCCTTATTCTACCGGTTAGACTCGCCTCAGTTCTGCTGCTTACTCTGGCATTAGTCAGTGCTTCTATTTTTTATATGCACCTGTCAGCCCTCTTTCTTTGCATTCTCTTTTTCCACCCTGTTTTTTAAAAACTGTACACATATCTGCTCTCTTTGAACCATCACAGGCTGCGCAATATTCATTTAAACTATCACAAATGTGCCCCACCCCCATTCATTACCTAAAGAAAGATATCCCACCAGATTCAGTGACATCAGCTTTCATTTTAATCAGATACAAATTTGTGTGTACTAATGAGGGATTACAATTACTTTCGAAAATGCAAATCTTTTGGAAGCATCTCTATAGCAACAGGCCTGTCGGTTCAGTTCCGCAAAGGGAGCAGCCTCACACATTAATATCCGCAGAATATTATCCAGGCCTTCAGCTGGAGAACTGACTTTGGGCTTTAAAATATTCAAACAATCGTGAATTTGGAAAATGCACGACCAGGCCCCCTTGCAGTTGGCTAGTTAAAAGCATTGAGTAAAAATCAGGACCCAGTGTGAATATGTAGGAATTTAGGGATATTAATAGAAAGCAACGCTTGCTGCAAACCAAGAAAAGGATGTACAAGAGCGTTGGTTGATACAACAGCACATGGGGTGCAAATGCAGCTTGCTTCCCATGGGGGACTCACTCAGATGACACCCTTCTTTGCGAAGGAGAGACGTTTTGATTCTTGCAGACAAGGTGCCCTTTCAAGAGAAGACACTTTGCTGACTCCTGAAAAGGAAGAATGAAGGAGTCTGCGGGATCCTTGTCTGGGTGATGTTATGTATCCGAGATGCTTTGCAGGAAAGAGCTCTCTTCTGGTCTTTATCGTTCTGGTTGTATGACATTACAACGCATACTTTTACAACGCATGCCTTTACATCACATTTTTTAAATCGCAACATCCTTTACATTGCATGTTTTTACATTGCATGTCACTGCAATGCATTTTTAGAAACTACCTTTACAACGCATTCCAAACATCGCTTTATACATTATACATTTACAATGCATACCATTACAACTCATTCCTTTAAGGTAAGAGTTGGATAGTGTAGATGTAATATTTACTATTCTAACTCCAGGGGGTGCAACAGTAGGGTAAGTGTTGGATAGTGTAGGGGTAAAAATTACTATTCTAACTCCAGTGAGTGCAACAGTAGGGTAAGTGTTGGATAGTGTAGGGGTAAAAATTACTATTCTAACTCCAGTGAGTGCAACAGTAGGGTAAGTGTTGGATAGTGTAGGGGTAAAAATTACTATTCTAACTTCAGTGAGTGCAACTGTAGGGTAAGTGCTGGATAGTGTAAGAGTACTATGCATTGTAATGGTATACGTTGTAATGTCTTGCGATGTAATGCCTGCATTGTAGTGATATGCGTTGTAATGGTGTGCGTTGTAGTGACATGCGATGTAATGCCTGTGTTGTAATGACATGCGATGTAAAGGATGTTACGATGTGATAACTGCATTGTAATGGTAGTGCGATGTAAAAGTTGCATTGTAAAGGTTGTTTCCCATTGTTCTAAACATTTCCTGATTTGATGCGGTGCCCAAGGTTCCTACGTTGTGTCCCATCCCAGTGACCTTGCTTTGCAAGTAAAGTAGATATAGCAACCTTAAGCAATACACAACAACTCTTGAGGGTGATATGGGGGTCATGGGGAGTCAGGGTTCGTTTCAGCCTAGGTGAGATCCAAACAGACCATTAGCAATTGATGTATCACATGGCTCCCCAGCCTTTCGCCCCCCCCCCCCAATAGTGCCAGCTCTGTTCTACAGAGAGTCTTGCCCTGTTGACCTACAATAATTCTAAAACAGATGATTTTTAATTCCGTTTTCGTTTGATGTATTTTTTTTGTGCTTGACGTGTGAGAGTCTATTACAGACAGTTTGCAGAGAAATGTGTTTGTTTCATGCAACACCCATAAAACAAGTTAATTTTAGATGACAATAGGACCTCACATATGGTAGGGTGTCACAGAGATTATTTGCAGTAACATTAGTGAGCTGCTGCTGTGTTACAATATTGAAAACACAGGTCACTATGCCTGAATACTTATGGAGCTTGAACTAGTGTGCCTATGCACCGTCGCTGACCTGGCCAAAGAGGGCATGAAAGAGCTGAAATTGAATCATAAATTCGAAGCTGTTCTGAACAACTCCCAAAATATATTTGCCCAAAATCCTTAAGATGTCCCCGTTCATTTTGTATCAGCAACTCAGAATTTCTCCGCCTCACCTTTTTATGGATTCATAATATGATTGCTTGCAATTAGAAAATCTAGATTATACAACGCAATAACCTCCTAGTGACTCATTTCGTGTCGACCATTTCACTAGAAATGGCCTTAGGATACGAAATGTCAATTGTATTTCTTGTTTTTCAAAGTAAATCACTGATTTCTTTCCATATAAAAACCGCTTTAAAATATCTTGAATGATACTGATTGCCTCTTTGAATCAGTAACTATCATGATAATATATGTAGCTATTTTCATTCTAAATATTTTTACAATTACGTTCATTGCTACAATTAGACTCAATAGTTGTTTCTCTTGTGAATGTATTCGGTCCGACGTTTTAAAAACAGTATCAATAGGGATTGTAGCTCAATTTCTTGCACATGGTAACACGGTAGGGCCCAGCCAAGTGCTGAAAAAGTCTAGTATTAAGCAACCCAGCTACATGAAATGTTTTTTTGAGACTGTAGAGTGGTGTGCTGGTCATAGCCGAGGTGGGGTGGAGACCAACCTTCAAACATGTAAAGTGGATGTTTAATGCAAAATGTGTGTAAGTTGCAACCCCAATGTCATTTATGAAATGGGGATGGGGTTGATGATTGTTACACTGTTTACAGGTACGGCTTCAGATAAATGCTTATCGTTACCCTCTCTTTAAATATTCTTTTGTCCAGTGTTAGGCTGTTGGCTTTCTTCTCCTTCAATGGTCCTGAAATAATGTAGCTAGAGCTTTTGGAGGTGCCTCTGGTGTACTTGCTAAACAAAACACAGTTCTTGGCGTTAAGAAAAGTCTCCCAGTAGAACCTCCTACTAATTCTCATGCCATTGTGGTATATGTGGAAGAAGCCCTACGTAATACCTCTAAGACCGAAATGATATCTAAGTTGGATTAAACTTAAGAAAGTTCATGAAAATCAGCCTTGATTTTCAGTCGAGGTTCTATGTTGTCCGCTCTATGTATAGTTTTTTGGTACAAATGTCTTGTGATCTACTGGATTCAGATTAAATATTCGGTCTCCAGTGGCTCAGGAAGGGCATTGGTTTAGTCAGCTGATCTGGTCTAATAGGTAAAAGGCTTTATCTCAGAAAAAACTGATTGGGCTCAATAACAATCCAACTCTTGAATGTTTAGGTGATGAGGAACTGACTTTTAGACTACGGTTAGAGGCTCGTTGGCACTTGGAACCTCGGGCCACATGATATTAACATGAAGTCAATGGTCCCAGTCACCAGAGAAGGTACTCTTGATGGAGCAAATGGACAGGGTTTGCACCCTGCAAAGCCAGAGAAGAAATTCCCTTGCTCAAGAGATTCCATTTCTGAGCAGAAATATAATAAGAAATGGGTCTCAAGAGATGCAGAGAGGCATCCGCATTTAACCCCTTGCCTGCGGTCGGAATTCCGCTCCTGTGCGGCACATTCCGATCGCGGGCGTGGTCGTGACGGCTCCCGGCCGTCATCAGCACACGAGCACTGTGTGCCATGACGGACGGGAGCCGTCACCAGCATGCAAGGGGCGGTGAGGAACAAAATCGAACTATCTATAGAGCTGCACAATCAAAACATAGAACTCAATAATCTCAAAACTCCTTACTGTGCCCACAGAGAGGAAACCAACCAAGACAAAGTGCTCGCAAAGTCTTGGCGCCGGCCCTCTTCCCATGAATCATTCAATGGAAGATTTTCAGTGTTGTGGCCTTCATAGATATTGGACAAGGGAGGATTCATCTCAGCCATCTGTCTTATGCACAGGTGTTAAGATTTACTGTCCAGCTCATTATAAGATACATTCAAAGAGTTTCACACCGAATTTAACAATAATAACATAGTTTTAATGAGCACACTGCTAAAACTGGCTTCAGAAATGAGAAAAAGTTTATGCACAGCAAGCAGAAATACATTTCATTTGACATGAGGCCCTTCTAACCGAGGCCTACAGTAACTATGGCTAACTTAATGTGAACAAACTCTCACTATAGTTAACTATTAATGGAAAAGCCACTCTTCATGCTCAATTTAAATATATAATTGCACTTGAATGTAAGCAAGCAAAGATTATATGCGATGCGCATTAACATGTTGCTGAACAGAAACAAAATGGTGGTGACATATCAACACTCTTGCAACTGGTGGGGATAAGGAGGGCAACTCACCCCAGAGAGTCTTGAAGTGCCATGGAGCTGTCTATCAGATTTGCTAACTGGGCCACTTCACAGGCAGGCGAGGTAGAGGAACCCCCTAAGGTTTGTACTCGTTGTCGGACAAAGTGGCTGATGATAGGCATCACTTGCGAATACCTCCATCTACCCCCCCGCCGTCACCCCCCAAGTACTGACTGAGGGGTTGCAGTCATGATGTTAGCTGGGAGTTTTAATTAGTGCTTCCACCCGGAACAACATTTTTGGAAATTGGAAGAAATAGACTCGTACTTGCCCCCCTATCTTTTCTTAATCTGTTCTCTGCTTTTGTTGTTCCCCTCTTTTTTATCCCCACTGCTTCATATATTGCATTATGAATACATGGACTAGTGTAGGGTGCTGAGTCAGCAATTGGTCTCAACAGACAGTTAATGGTTCTTTTTATTGTGCACCATCCTAATGTTAACATTGAAGCAATGACATAATAGTGATGAGAAGCAACAAATGGGGTATAATTTAGTGGGCCAACCTAACAGCGATGGATCGACATACTAAATTTGATACAACCCAGATCTATAGAAGTGCAACCACGCATCACAGGACTCTGAATTGAAATTTCTTTGTGTATAAACACTTTTCAAAAATGTGTAAAATTCTATTCAAGATGTTTTGCATGATACTGCTATTCGATGTAATGAATAGGCACAGGAAAACAAAACCAATATCATTGTTTGAAACAAAAAAAAACAATGATAGGCAGCACTCACACTGTGCCCGGCTGAGGCTAGTAGAAATGGAAATGGCTCAAGAGAGAGCAGGTGGTCCTACAATTACAGAGTTACTCCCCCTGGGAGTATTCACTTGTATTTGATGGGTAGTTCTTGAGCAGTCCTTGAGCAGTCCTCCTTTGTCACCAGCAATGGGTAGAGTGAATGTCTGTGTAGATTTCTGAAGGCTCTCTGCTGGCAGGGCTGTGATCCTTGTCAAGCTGTGAGCATGTTATCCGAGCAGACAGCAACAGCAATGCTGACAGCTGGTTCAACAGGGTTTCAGTCTTAGTTCTAGCCTGGAGAGACTAGAAAAATGCAGTTCTCTGCCCAGGAACGCGCTGATGTAGGGTTACTTAGGTCTCATTTTAATGAAGATCTACCATGTGCTTGAGCAGGCTCCGTTTTAGATTCCCAGCAACCGATTGCTGGAAGGCAATCTACTGTCCATTGGAACAAATTTATTGCCTTGCATTTCGTGTACCAGACAAACAGATTTACAAGGATTTTCCTACTCTGAGGAAGGCGGGATGTTGCTGGGCTGTTCTTGCATGGCATGTTCGAAGCGGGTATGAGACATTGATATGGCTACATGTCACCAAACAGAATATGAGGAAAGCAGCTCTTTTAAAAACATTTGTATGCCCCACCCACCCAGCTGGCTTAAAAAGAAGATGTTTGGCAATGTTACCCCTCTTGCTTTACTGTGGTCAACATCCAAGTTTGGTTCTAGCATCTCTCTTGTAAAAGAATTTGCATCTTGCATGGGAAAGTAAAATGTATTGCAAGACATGAAAAACATCAATTAAGGGTACTATAGGCAAAATAAACCCATGATGTTTTTTGACTTATCGAAGCTGTAGGCCATCAAAAGATTTTTCTCACACCGGGGTAGGAGCGTTGCCACCCTGGTGGACTTGTTGACATATGTACTAGAATTGAATCCCTATGATAATTGGATCCTACATGAGGGAAGTATATGTTCATTCCACCCTTATTAGATCAGGATTACAACTCCCTCGTCTTTTGTAGTCCTGTAGTGAACGGCAAACGCGTCCGTGTCACTCCAGGTGAGGCCGATGGCTGTAGAACTACAACTTCCAACGTTTTTGTGGTTCCCAGAAGATAGGCAAAAAGAACGCTTCATCTACATGCTTCGGTTATATGTAAAAGCAGCCACTGTACGGAGCCACCTTCTCACAATACGGCAGTAGAGGAGTCCCGCTAGGTGCAACTGAGACGCTATCCTTCTGAGGAAGTAGGTTTATTATCATTAATTAGGGTGGAGATTTGAGACATGCCGCTCCGACTACCGTGTACTTTTAGGCTTGCTATTTCTACCGTATACATGTCAGCATATGATTTCTGACACTGTCTGCTATTCTGATACTACTCAGCAGAGCTGCCCACCACAGGGGAGTCGATAACTATCATTTCCACAATTAAAGTAGATACTAACAATATGGGGCACCTCAGGCGAGCCTTCAGCTACCATTCTTCAAAATGGCTATGAAATAACCCTTCTTCTTACCCACTGGGGAGCATGCAAAAAAACAGCTCATGATTGGTTTTAAAAATTCCATAGGCGCAAACAGTAGCAGCCCTAGCATCCCATGATATTATTATTCTTTAATGCCAATATACTCATGATACTGCGTGAACAGCACATTGATGGCATGAAAGTGTGACAAACATCAGTTTAGGGGTGACCAATTGTGCATGGTTTAAGATTTATCCATTAAGAACCTCACTGAAACATCAAAGATGGACGATGGATTTTAAGTGTGTCAATGAAGGTGTATTTGTAAGGTGTTGTAAATACAGTTGGAATATACAATATTCCAACATACCTTTTTTAAAGGAATGCTACATTATAATGGGTATGATATTTGAAGTGTTTTGTCCTGTCCTTAAACTAATTTTGTATCACCGGTGTGTGACTATGGGGAAGGCATCCCCCACACTTTGCCATGGAGCCTTAGTTTAGTATGACTAGGGTAAGTGACAACGCCTTTATGCATGCACACAATGTAGGAGCCATATGGTACAGGTCTTGTCTACAAGGAGAATGGGTATCCATTTCATATATATACCTTTTCCTTTCTTCTCCTTTTCTTAAACAAAATGCTACTGTTAGTGATGGTATGACAAGAAGATGGCTTTACCATTCTCTCTAAGGGCCACATAAACAATTATACTTTCACGAATCCTACACAATTAGCATATCGGTCACTGCTTACGTACAATAGGTTTTAGAATGGGCAGGTGCACTAAGATGTTTTGAATATGACATGTCCCTCCAGGCCATGATCAGCTGTCAAGAGGTGAGTGGGTCTCAATCATTGAAACTTGTCCCGCGCCTTCCTTTTTTTCTTTAGGTTTTGCTGATCTGACAGAGGGACTGGCAGGGTTTTATAATTTACCTCATAGAACTAAGTACAACTGTAGTGTAGTGTAGCTCCTATATTCCCAATATGCTCTGCGCCTTGGAATAGTATATACTACAGATGTGACTTAGGACTGAGGTCGACTAGGTCTCTATCGAATATACTAAACTTGATAGTGAGTGCCAGCTAGCTCAGAGGTCACTAGAAACTTTCTCGAATTCACAAGAAGGGATTCGTTTCTGACAACCGCATGAACATGACAACTTTGTTTCCCAAGAATAAGAAATGTATCTCTAGAGTCGTGGAAACAATAGATAAGTATTTCACTCAGTCAATCGTGCATGCTTCGTTTCACCAGAGGTGTAGAGAAATAGAAAGACGGGCGTTTTCAATAAAAGGATTTATTGAACAGTATTCTTTCACATACAAGAGAAATGAACCTCTACAATCATAATGCAGACTGCAAAGTATAATGCGTACAGCGTAAACAGTAATATGAAATAATACTGCAAGAGCATTGTATGGTTTCTAAGCCATATAAAATAACATACTTAAATAACAAAGACTAAAATGCTTCAACTGGTGCTTCTAAAATACGCCTACCGCAATGTACCTAACCTAAGCCTAGTATGAGGGAAGAAGTAAGTGTGGTGTAGCATAGGTTAAGTTATCTTTGCCGAAAATCTATCCAAGATTTCTCTTAGGGTCTAATCAGCTCCGTACCTTGGTTTTAGAATGAAGGAGGTCTGGTATCTCTGTCTCGGGACTCGATTTCTAAAAACCCCGCAAGGGCAGCTTGGAAACACTGGAGCTGGATTTCTCGGTGAGAGAAAAGACAGCGTCTCTCTCAGTGCGTCAGCTGCAGGGTCGGCTTCCTTCGGCACTTGCTGTAGCGAGCTGCGTCGGGCAAGCAGATAGTCAAACTGCTCCAAACCACTGTGTCTTTGCTAGAGCAAGTGAAGGCATATTTCTACCTTGAAGGTGCCTAGTTTGACGTAAAGTCGGGCATAATAATGGCATCAAAGAATCCCAAGGGAAAGGTATTTCTTTGAAAACTCCCTGAGTTCTTGGACAAATCAATATTCAAGCAAGGGGAGGTTCCCTAGCAGCTTAAGCCGATTTTCCAAGAAATCGTTGTGGCTTTTCGGAATGGGTGGAAGCAGCCATGCCAGTATTTGGACTACATGGGCTATGTCTAAATATGGATATGATTTCCATGCCTATATTAGGGCAATTAGAATTGTACCTATATAAGGGCATGAATCGGGAAATTTCACTCGGGTCCTAAAATGCTACACAACAATAGGATTCTTAACGGTCCAGTGATTTCACTATATGACCGATTTTCCTAGTGTTTTTAAACATGCTAGAGATATTCGCTGAATGAAGAATATTTAGAGTATATTCCAAGGTATATTTTTTTCTTTTTCTTGCCCCCAAAAACACTGGACCCAATATAATTTTCCTGAGTATAGTTTTATAAGTACTCTTAGGGATAGATTAGCTTCTCTCGGTTGAGTCCGCCGGGTGACATCTTTCCTACCCTGGTTGACAAATGATGAAGCATGCCTTGATAGGTTGAGGGTGAGACAACCTCTCAAAAATATTTTGATGGCCTAAAGCTTGGGTAAGTCAAAAAACATAATGGGTTTATTTTGGCTGTATTACCCTCAAGTGACGTTTTTCATGTTTTGCAGCTTTTGGAGGATATACTTGAGGGTGAACCTCCCTTACTCTCCCTTATCGGGATTGGAACTTAAATGAATTCCCAGAAAGTGAATGTGGTCATCTCTTGCCTCGTGCTCACAATCGTTTTTTAGGGGATGGGAGACCAAATATTGGGGAGAGGTTGCAGAGGGTCACCAATACTTATAGCTTATGTCAAAGCTGGTTAGGATATCTTATTCGGGTGGGTTTTTCTGCACAATGAATGTGACCATGTTTGACTAGTTAATTCTGCTGCTGTTGCCATTTTTATGGCTGGTTTTATGAGTGACTCATAAAACTAAACTGTATCTTCCATCTCCTATATTTAAAACAGTGGCTGCTACATTGATCTTTCAAATAAAGAATAGTCCAAAGAAATGTAAATGTTTTATGTTTCTTCAAAATATTTCTAAACTCTGTCAGAGTGATCTGAGAGGAATGCTAGTTATTGGAAGTGTGCCTGCTGTAGGGCTATATATATATATATATATATATATATATATATATATATATATATATATATATATATATATATATATGTATATATATATATATATATATATATATATATATATATATATATATATATATATATATATATATATATACACTGAAAAAAACCAAAGGTTATAGACCATATATAGTTAGGAATTAGCATTTACAAAACCTTGAAAATTCACTGAAAAAACCATAGGTTATAGACCATATATAGTTAGGGATTAGCATTTACAAAACCTTAATTTACTCACACAAAACCATTGAAATTCGCATATATAGTTAGTTGCACTAACTATATATCGCGCACCCGCAATCCACTGCTGATGATGTCACATATTATATCATTCATGACATGGTCCGGGACGATGTTACAGATATATCTATTTTTTAAAATGTTAATTTCTCAAAATCCACTGGAGCACATATATTGAGACATAGCAAAGGCATGTCGGGCAAACCATATCTACAATTTTGCCAAGTTTCGTGTAAATCCATTCAGCCTTTCGAGCTAAAAGGGATTCCAACCACCCTATGGAAAAATGAATGGGAAAAATGCATTTTGGGACCCCCCTTTTTTCTCTGCCCCCCTTGACGAAACCCCCCCAAATTTTCAGGGGCTGCTCAGAAATAAAATGTGCCATTTTCCTGAAAATTTCAGCCAATTCCGTCCACAAACACCAAAGTTATTGGACATAGAATTTTCAGAAATCCCATAGGAAAAAAATCCTAACTATATATACCTACTGGCAACCGCCAGTAGGTAATATATATATATGTAAAGTAAGTTTATTTGCAACAGATGGTTACAAACCGACGCGTTTCACCGTAAGGCTTGGTCACGGTAAAGTTTGCACATCGTACTTCCGTTTACATACACCCAGTGATAAAAATAAACATAGGACTTTCGTGGTTTCTGGCAGTTGGTAATTTTCGTCGCCATCTTTTAATGATTTTTTACATAAATCAATAGAAATGCATATATATCTATAAGTAGTTGATCTTAATGTTCAATTACAAGTATGTAGCCCTAGTGGGCTATGATCTTAATATACAGTTACTGTTGTATACACATATTTACATATATCACGCCCAAGTGGGCATAACAGGCTGTGTAATAGAACATGATTACTATTTTGCTCCAATTTCTCGACAATATAATTACAATCATTTCATGCTCAAAATAGATATTCATTCAGTACAAGAGGATTTTGATCGATGATCATACTTGATTCTTATCAGTAACCCATATTTCGGAGTCCTAATTTTAAAAAGAAAATGACAAGCATGCTCTAAGTACAAGTGTCAAACTACATTTGCAAAAAGATAAAAACAATAAATATGTTTAGCAATTAAAATCATTCTACATATTAAATTATATACAAGGAGTCTCACTGTTACATGCCATTGACTATAATACAATACTGTCTATCCAAGATGGACTGCCAATTCCTCACTCAAATTAAGGCCTACCGGCATAAGAGTTTCAAAGTCTATTATATATTTAGACTCTAAGACTCAGCTGATGTTCCCTGTCACCCCCTCTTGTAAGAGGTTTGATCGCATCTAAGACAACAAATGATAGTAATTTGTCATTTTGTTTATGATACGTCCTGAAATGACGGGCCACCGGGTATAACTCATTGTTGTTTCTTATTGCTCGTTTGTGTTCCAAGACTCTCATTTTAGCTTTTTTCTTTGTGCTTCAATATACAGTTTTTTGCATGGGCAAATTAAACAATATATGCATAGTTCAGTGTTACAATCATAGTTGCCTCTGATGACAAATTCCCTATCGCTATTGGGTACCTTGATTTTGGAACAGTTTTTACTATAAGTGCATGCTTTGCAGTGCATGCAACATGAGAACCTTGACTGCGCATTGCCCCATATATTGTCTGATTGTGACTCAATTAATCTTTTAGGGATATGCTACTCCTGAAAGTTATTTGTGGGGCTTCGGGTAGGCATTTGTCAAGAACCGGATCTGTTTTTAGTATATGCCAGTTCTCTTTGAGGATTTTGCGTACCTGGAAGGCTTGACTGGAGTATGTTGTAATGAACCTGACTTGATTATCCATGGTATTAGTCTTTATCTTGGGATTTAAGAGTGTTGTTCTATCCAACTCATCAACTTTTTTTACAGCTCTTTTAATTATCTTTTGAGCATATCCCCTTTGTTTGAATCTCTCACACATGACAGTTTTTTCTTTTTCAAATTCCTCATCCGTGCTACTATTTCTTTTAGCATGAATGAGTTCCCCGTAAGGTATGCTTTGGATAAGGCTGTAGGGATGCGCACTCGACGCAAACAACAGACTATTACCAGCCGTCTCCTTTCTGTGGAGCTTAGTTGTCAAATGATTGTTTTGAACATGTACTTCTACATCTAAGAATATTATAGATTGTGCACTGATTTGGGACGTTATTTCTATATTCAAATCATTGATGTTCAAAGTTCGAATGAATTCATTTGCACTGTCAAGATCCCCTCGCCAAATGATGAAAATGTCGTCAATAAATCTTGACCATAGGACAATATGTTCATTGAATTGTTCAAAGCAAATGGACACTTGCTCCTCCCACCGCCCCATGAAGAGGTTGGCATAACTTGGGGCGAAGCAAGTGCCCATTGCTGTTCCTTGTAGCTGAACGTACAACTGTTCGTCAAAGAAAAAATAGTTGTTGGATAGGCAGTAAGCCACCATATCCACCAACATTTCGGTATGCATCAAAAGAGAGATGGATCTCGCTCTTAGAAAGTGTCTAATAGCTTTGATCCCTATATCATGCTTGATAGATGTGTATAAACTAGTCACATCTAGAGTGATCAACAATAAGTCAGGTTCCCACTGTATGCCCTCAATCATGTTTAGAAAATGCATTGTATCTCTCAGATACGCAGGTAACGCAAGGACAAATGGTCTGAGGAAAAAATGAATGTATTTAGATGTCATCTCAAGTTTCGAACCCATAGAGGAGGCTATCGGTTTGCCGGGAGGGTTTTTAGGGTCTTTATGCAGTTTCGGTAATAAATACAAAACTGGTGTTTTGGCATGTTTACATCTTAAACTGCTGTATTCATCCCATGTTAATAAACCCTTGTCCTTCCAATTTTCTAACATTTCATCGTATTGTAGATTAGATCTTTCCATTTCCTTCACATCAACTTTTTTATAACAGGTGATATCTGAAAGCTGGCGTACACCCTCCTTGGTGCATTCATTTCTTCCCCACACAACTACATTTCCCCACTTGTCAGACTGTTTGATGACAATAGAGGGGTCTTTTTTCAGATTATCAATTGCAGCTATTTGATTTCGTTTGAGATTATACTTAGATCTTCCATACGTCTTATATCGAATTTTTTTCAGTTCTTTCGTTACACTTTTCTCAAACACATCCAATGCATCACAGTTTACCATGGGTATAAATTTAGATTTAGGTTTAAACCCACTGAAGCCAGCATCATCTAAAGTAATGTCAGTATCTTGTAGGTTGAGAAACGGTTCATCATGGTGAATTATATTTTCGTCTAATTCACATACTGTTTGTAAATCTGTTATTTCCGAGATAGTTATAGATGGCAATTTCTCAGTTACATCATTACTCATTGGCATCACAGGGTGTAAATGAAACCATTTTCTCAACTTCAATTTGCGTAAGAAATAAAAAATATCAATCCGCGTTTGTACATAGTCAATGCTCTTGGTAGGACAAAAAGATAATCCCAGCGATAAAACATTATTTTCGTTTTAAGATTGGATAAGCAGCTTCTCCAATGTTAACACGAGCCAAGAAGGGAACAAAATGACTGTCATCAATCTTTCTAACCGTAAGTTGACTAATATTGAAAATAATGTTTTATCGCTGGGATTATCTTATATATATATATATGTATCAACCACAAGTTCGCCTGCACAGAAGAGAGCCCACTCAGGTGAGTAGATTGTGCCTTTGATTTATTCAAGGAAAACAGCGTGAACAGCTTGGTGCTTCATCAAATGGAAGTCCAGCCCGACGCGTTTCATGTCTGGAACACTTCTTCAAGGGCTCGGGGCTTTGGCTCAGTTATCACAAACGGCAGGTTTTGGCAGTATATATATATATATATATATATATATATATATATATATATATATATATATATATATATATATATATATATAGTTGCAACACGTCCATGAATAAACGAAAGTAGACGGCACTCCAAGTATGTGTTTTTAAGATAGATTTATTGGCATTTCCCCTGCCCCCTCAACAGACGTGTTTCGCCTCTCGGCTTCGTCAGTGAAAAAATAAATATATATATATATATGTATGTATATATATATATATATATATATATATATATATATATATATATATATATATATATATATATATATATATATATATATATATATATATATATATATGTATATATATATGCAGAACACTCCTTTAAAAAAAGAAGCAGAGGGCAAGTAGGGGCGAGACAGGAAACACCTTCAATGAAGCTTGTGACTCTCAATGGCGTATGCATTTCGGCATAATCCAGCCTTCCTCAGCGCCCAGAGTCTATAAACAGGGTGTGGGCCAAAATGAAAGTTTTTAAACACAGTCCTGCCGCACACGGATAGGTTAGTCACTGGTCCCTCCTCCCGAATGTTCAAACTACTACACCTGAAGCAGGGTGACTGCAGCAGAACTACAGATCCCAGGATGCAGCGCTTCATGAAGGTGAGTGATGCGGGGGGGGGGGTTTGGTGCTAGTTGCGGCGGAGGCTCATCATCTTGGCATCCACTGGTGTCCTGTAAAGTAGCTCCTTATAAAGTGTCCCCTCCGGTCCCCTGACCCGCACAAACCTCCGAAGAAATGACAGGAACATGGCGTGGATTCGTCTGGAAAACCAGCTCGTCCGTCGTGGTGCACAGGTGCCTCCAACTCCGCCAGAATCCAAGTGTCGAACTTCGGTGGTGAGCCTGGTAAAATTTCAGTAACCTGAAGGGATGCAGCGCCGAAGCAGTTACCAGTGAAGTCCAGGCCTGCTTCTAGTGCGGTGACCCCTGTAACGCGATACTGGCAATCGCGTAGAACATGCAGAACACTCCTTTAAAAAAAGAAGCAGAGGCCAAGTAGGGGTGAGACAGGAAACACCTTTAATGAAGCTTGTGACTCTCAATGGCGTATGCATTTCGGCATAATCCAGCCTTCCTCAGCGCCCAGAGTCTATAAACAGGGTGTGGGCCAAAATGAAAGTTTTTAAACACAGCCCTGCCGCACACGGATAGGTTAGTCACTGGTCCCTCCTCCCGAATGTTCAAACTACTACACCTGAAGCAGGGTGACTGCAGCAGAACTACAGATCCCAGGATGCAGCGCTTCATGAAGGTGAGTGATGCGGGGGGGGGTTGGTGCTAGTTGCGGCGGAGGCTCATCATCTTGGCATCCACTGGTGTCCTGTAAAGTTGCTCCTTATAAAGTGTCCCCTCCGGTCCCCTGACCCGCACAAACCTCCGAAGAAATGACAGGAACATGGCGTGGATTCGTCTGGAAAACCAGCTCGTCCGTCGTGGTGCACAGGTGCCTCCAACTCCGCCAGAATCCAAGTGTCGAACTTCGGTGGTGAGCCTGGTAAAATTTCAGTAACCTGAAGGGATGCAGCGCCGAAGCAGTTACCAGTGAAGTCCAGGCCTGCTTCTAGTGCGGTGACCCCTGTAACGCGATACTGGCAATCGCGTAGAACATGCAGAACACTCCTTTAAAAAAAGAAGCAGAGGCCAAGTAGGGGGGAGACAGGAAACACCTTTAACGAAGCTTGTGACTCTCAATGGCGTATGCATTTCGGCATAATCCAGCCTTCCTCAGCGCCCAGAGTCTATAAACAGGGTGTGGGCCAAAATGAAAGTTTTTAAACACGGTCCTGCCGCACACGGATAGGTTAGTCACTGGTCCCTCCTCCCGAATGTTCAAACTACTACACCTGAAGCAGGGTGACTGCAGCAGAACTACAGATCCCAGGATGCAGCACTTCATGAAGGTGAGTGATGCGGGGGGGGAGTTTTTGGTGCTAGTTGCGGCAGAGGCTCATCATCTTGGCATCCACTGGTGTCCTGTAAAGTTGCTCCTTATAAAGTGTCCCCTCCGGTATATATATATATAGATATGAAGGTGGCAGCTCTTGTGGTTCACTAGTCTACTGTGCTCAGTATATGCAGAGGCCATCTTTGTAAGGACACACCAAGCAAGTCATTGTCCTACATCTTATACTGAACGCAATTTTTGTCATGGTAAATTCGTTTTTTTAAAGAAAAAATCTATCGCCACAATTTATTCTCAAGTTTAATTTTTCTATCAAGAAAAAAATATGTGGATTGAACTAAAACCCCTAACAGCAAATGCATGCCATCCTTATTACACAACAGATGTTACTTTAAAAGTCACATAGTTGTTTAAAATATAGGTAATAGGAGACAAGGGGCATGATGCATAAAAGAGGCTGATGGATAGCAGCTTTTCAATTACCTCTCTCTTCGCGGTTGCATGGATGCTGAAAGTTCTGGCACAGCAAAGGTTCTTATTTCAAAAAGTTTTCTGAACATCAGTGAGGAGCTCTATTGTGACTCATTGTGAAAAGTTACAAATGGGGATGGAGGCCTGCATGGGACAGAACACAACAGCTCAGGCATTTGCATTCTCAGTGTGCTGGCCTCCAGGTCACTCCCCCTTCAGAGGACAATGATCACAATGCCACAAACAGTGACACACCTTTAATGTGACCTCAGGGAGAGAATGCAGCGCCCTGTGAGCCAGCTTCTTCACCTCTCGGCATCACTAGCCTGTAGAACTAAAGTGAAACTTTACGGATATATCAGCTTATGCCTTATGAGTTGTTGCTGCTCATCCTCTCCAAGGTGCTATCTGTTCCATGCTCTGAAACTGCAAAAATGGTCGCAGAGCACTTGCACATCCTGTGAGCAATTGTGGGTACCCCTTTGCTGTCACTTTTCACTTGTTGTGTGTGCTTTGAGATTTGTAATGATAATCACGATTTACAAAACATTTTGTGCATTTTAGGCCAGACTCACCTAGCATTATACAGGTCGCAAACGGCCCATCATGCCGTTTGCAATCAGTAAAATGCGTATTGCCATGTACAAAAGGCAAAAGGCAAAATGCGGCTCAGTAACATGTTACTGAATCGCATTTTGCTTTTGCGATTCAGTATTAGACAGGGGTGTGTTTAGAGCGTCCCTTCCTAATAGTGAATAGCACTGGTATGTATGGATGTTTTGCAACCAGGCAGTTGCAAAACATTTGGTGTTATCACCAACCTAAAGTGAGGTTGTCCCAAAGTGTCCCAAAGGTACCCTTTCCCCTTTGTGAATGTTGCACCAACATCTTTTTAAAGCAGGCTGCAGTCCCATGGACCACTGTCTACTCTTATAAAATGAATATATAGCTTTTCGTTTTTTTATTTTAAATGCATCCTGTTTTCCTTTAAGGAATTACTAAAAGAAATATTGCTCAATTTAAAAAACAATCGCAGAAATGGTGGTCTGCTGACCCTGGCAGGCGCCATCCCTGTGATTATAGCCATTCACAATGGATCGTAAATTGCGACCTGCCTCATGAATATTGATAAGGCAGGTCCATTTGCGAGCCAAAATGTGCTATTTAGAAATCGCAAACATGCGATTTCATACATCTGGCCCTTTGAATTGGGACTTTGCATTCACAAAAACCAGTGTAAGTGTAAACTCTTTTGTGCATCATCGGTCCTGCGATGTCTTTGAGTAAACCATGAAATAACCATGAAACCACGCAACCTAACTCAGTAACAGTTTGATGCTGTCGTTCCTTCTAGTAAAAGGATTAGTACATTAGTTTGCTGTAACTAGTTAAGTTGTAGGCTTATGTCCGACACGTTTCACTTATTAGATTTCCCTCAATGTCATGCTGAGAACAACGTGTACATTCTCATCCCACTGAAACTCTAAAACTGGCTTTATGCAGCCTTTTGTTGAGTCATAGTCAGAGGGGGGCGGGTTTGGGGGGGCTGGTGGCTGGGCTGTGAAGCATCTCCCTGCAGCAGTGGTTCACGCTGGGAGGCTGTCTGAGTAAACACAGTGACATTACACTAATACGACTCTGTGGCGGGGGGAGTGACGTCCACGGGTGAAGTGATAACGCACCTGCAGGCATGGAGGCTACTTCACACCGAGCCCTGCTTGTGTGGAGACCAGCGCCTCTGTGCAAGTATCAATTCCTCTGCGGTGATGCTGTTTGACAGACACTGGTGGGCAGAGGCCAGGGATGTATAAATATCTCTGCCAGAGCTCCCTTTCTCTGGGCCTGCACGGCAGACACATAAACATCCATTTGTATCCTGAGTGTCAGATGCTCCACATAAACAGCACTTTAAGCCAAAGCGGTGGCTTTTTTTCTTTAGATATTATAGCAAAGTGAAATTAAGGAGAATAGGACATTTCTCCATGTAGATAAAAGGAAAACATTTGACTAATCAAGTTAATGCAGTAACATTTGCATAAGTAGGTGTTTTCGAAAAATGTAATAATAGTGAGATGAATTTAGGAATGTGGTTTGTGAAAGGCTTATACACCCACATGCATCAAGGTATTTAGGAGTCGCAAACGGTGCGAATCGGTAAATTCGGCCGTTTGCAATTCCTAAATATTTTTCTTGAATGCATCAAACATTTTTGTGAAAATCGCAATTTTTAGCGAATTCCAAAAATGAGATTGCTGTTAAGGAACCGCAAATTTGCGATTCCTTAAAAGCAATGCATGATTGCATTTTAAATTGTGAATTCGCAATTAGAAGTGCAAATTACCACGAGGTTGAACCTCGTGGTAATTTGCGAAAAAGTTTAAAAATGCTCAAAATTGCATTTTGAACACTGTAATGTTACAGATACACATGTCCTTAGGACATGTGTGTGTGAACCATGCACTTAAAAATGCATTTCAGGGGTGCGGGGGGGGGTCATTTGGACCCCCCTGCACCCATGTAATGCATTAACATTTTGCAAATCGCAAATAGAAATTCGCAAAATGTCAATGCCTTCCCATTGATTCCTATGGGCCTTTTGGCCCATAGAAATCAATGAGAATTGTGAAATCGCAATTTAGAATTTGCATAATCCTTGCGATTCGGTAAAAACGGTTATCACCGAATCGCAAAAATTATGCGAATAAATTAATGCATCCCATTTTGCGATTCCTTATTTGCGATTCCCTATTTTTCGCAAATAAGGAATCGCAAAATGTCTTGATGATGCATGTGGCCAATAGAGCTTACCATTGCTAACAAGAAATAGTGCTCTTTTAGTCAGGGGCAGCTGGCAAGTATTTAGAGTGGTGGGGTGGGTGGTACTAAAATTATTATGATCTTTTTTAAATGGAACTTACCTTCCTGGTTTGCCACACAACATCCTCCTCGTCTCTCCTCGAAGCTCCGCAAGCCAGGAAACTGCATTGCTCAATCCTGGTGCTGCTCTCATGCTGTTAGACAGCATGAGAGAGGCATCAGGATTGGAAGGAGCGGCCTCTCTCAGTGCTCTTAAGAGCCCTGGAGGCCTGTGCTTTCTCTAACACAGCTGTCTAAGACAGCTAGGTTAGAGAACTTTAAAATGTGCATGTCTGGCTGACTGTTGCAAAATGGCACACCAAAGGTACATGCACACTTTAAACATAAGTGCACACCGCCCTGCTGCCACTCAGCAGCAATTGCTCCGCCCACAACTGACACTCAGTTCAGGAAGTGTTGCTGAAAAATAAAATAATAATAAATTAACTTTATTATCATTTTATTTGTCAGCTCTAAGGGCATTTTTTTGGTGGGGCGGTGCTCCTCCGCTCTTGTGGAGGAGCCGCTCCTGCTTTTAGTCACTCTTACTGACCAAGTAAAAGAGCAAAAATGGATCTAAAATGATGCTGTCATGGTGCTGCTAGCCTTGAGGGGAGGTACCCCAATCACCACCTCTAGGCGGTACCATCTACGCCACCACCTCTTCTAATTGCGTTACCTTTCCTGCACTCTGATTTGAACTCCTCTGAGAGCTGAAGCCTGCATACTTGTCCGATCCCACATATGCTTTTGTTTAATTGGTAAGTCCTCCCTTCGGTTGCATGATACACTTGTAATAATAGGGGCAGCTCTATCTCGTCTAATACACAAGGACTCAGTGACTCATTCAGAGCTTAGCACCAAACGGGCAGTCACCCCACCTCTTTAAATGTTGGGGGAATCACTGAGTGTACAATAGCAGAGCCTCAGCTGGCTGTGATGTTGGACACCCTTGGCCCAGAGGTCTGTTCAACCTGTGACAGCTGGTGACATTTGAAAGTGATAGGGGGTGTAAGTTGGGGGTGAGTTTTAAGTAGCGAGTAAAGTGAATTAGCTTCACCACAATAAGGGATGCCCAATCCAAATTTGAAGAAAAAGCGTGGTAAATGGTGCATTTTAAAGAAAATTTTAATAAAGAATTTATTGAGAATTTTGCCCACTTTTACATAGCACGTATTTCATTAACACGAAGAACCATTTCAACTTAGTACATCACATTATATCAGTGCATTGAGAAATATTTTTTTTAAAGCAATAGTTTTCAAAAATGAATTTAACAAACAGTCATGCTTCCCCCAGCCCTGACAATAATGGTCATAGCGAACTAAAATGCAAGTCCGTGTTAAGTGCACTCTTTGGGCTGGGTTCCTATATACACAAAAACATTATAGTTTAATAAATCAAACACAGGAGAAGGTTATGTACAATGCACATCCAGAGGGCATGTATTTCAACATCCTTTTTGTCCTTTTTTATAAGATAATGAAGAAAAAGGAGGGAAAGTGAAATTAAACAATTGGATAGGATCGTACAGTTTGGTAAAGTGGGGAAGCCGGGATGAATCCCGGGTTTTCTGGTTTCACACTGTGCAATTTAGCCACTGGATGTATATGCTTCACTTCCCCTACACCCACCATACTGGCACCGGTCCCCGGGCACCACCCGCCCCGACCGCCACCCTACTGGCATCAATACGGCCCTCGGTCATATCACAGTCAAACCTTTTGACCCCTGGGAAAATGTTAGTGAGCACCCATGCCTTTGAGTTTGCAGCTGATTGATGCTAGCTCATAGCTCACTGTGCTATATTAGGAGTGTAAGCTATGAGCTTCAAGTAACAAAACGATTTCTGTGACAAACGCTGCAACCCACTAAGCTAACTACAAAAAATACAACTCTGTGATTTGTAAGGTAAACATTTTGCTTTGCGGGAGCTGCATTAACGCTCAACAGCTCTTTAGGATGAGGCAAAACTGCCACTAAACAAAACTCAGATCTCTCAAGCAGATATTCACCCCCATATTATCTTGACATTTTTATTATCGACTGGGAACATAAGGAATTCTGAAACATGATCAGTGGGTTAAAGGCATCTGTAGAAAAAAACAGTCACCCATCTGGAGCTGTGTCCTAAACAGTAGTGACTGATCCCTTTTAAAAGTAATGGAGAAATCAGGTGGGCACTCCTGAATGCCCTTAGACGCAGCCCCAAAGCTCTCAATCATGGCCTAAATAAATAGTGTTTATAACAGGCCACAATTAAGAGCTCTGAAGTTGAGTCTGAAAGCAGCAGGAGTTTCTCACACTGTGTGGCAGTGTGTGAAAATCAAATTAAACATCACAATAAGTTTTTTTAAAACCTACTCACTGAATCGAGTCTTCTCCGGTCCTCAGTTCAGATGCAGGGGTCTCTGAGCTAACTCCCCTAACCAATCCAGACGTTGCTCTCATGTTGTTAACCACCATGAGAGCAGCACCAGGATTGTCTGGAGCTGGCTGGCTCGGCGCTCATACAAGCACTGGAGGCCTGTGTTGGCTCTCCACCCAGCCGTCTTAGACAGCTTGGGTGGAGAAATTTAAAGTATGCATGTCAGACTGGCCCTCACAAGACAGCTGGCCGAAGTGATATGCGCGCACTTTAAACTTTAGGCATGCACCATTCATCTACCCCTGCTGCCAGTCAGCAGTGCTGCCCCTCCCAACAAAACACTTGGCTCCGGCTGCTTTGAAAAATAAAACAGTAATAAAATCATTTTATGGTGTTTTTATTTTTCATTTTTCCTGCGCTGGCAGCAGGGAGGGCAACATTCTTGCTCCATTGTGGATGCACCCCTCTAGTCCTAAAGCCAGCGCTGTGAAAGTGCAGAGAGGGGGCGATACCGAGGAAACAGAAAAGAAGCAGCAGACTGAACAAACTTTAAATTTACTCTGGTCTATAATTAATTTTTATTTAATTTTTTTTTGTTGAAAAGTTTTATATAGCGCTACTAGACCCGGAGGTATCAGAGCGCTTTACATGACTTACAGCGAATTACAGGTTACATAGTTACATCACTTAAATCAAAGAGTCACAGGGGGAGGAGGAGGGGGAGGGAATTCACAATGGGAAAAACGAGGAAAACAATGTCAGATGTCCTGCTGGGTTGGTTGACGGCCGAGGGGGTGAAACCAAGACCAGACTCCTCTTTAGCTGCATATGACAGCTCCATCGGGCATCAGCCAAGGTTGCTTGTGCATCAAGGTGAGTACAAACAGTTTTGACGACCATGGAGTGTCGTCAAACGTCCATCAGAAGTTCAGAGGAACGTTATTTATGAGTTATTTATATTGCTGGCTAGACCCGTAGGTATCAGAGCACTTTACATTAGACTACACAATGTCACAGAGAATGAAAACAAATACACATTACGTCAAAAATTAAGCAACAAATTGGGAGAGGAAAGAAAGGTGAGACCAATAGTGAGGAGGGGGAAGGGGGAAGTGTGAAGGGGGAGGAAGAGGGAAAAGAAGGCAGGAGAGACGAAAGGAAGTCTGCCCAAAGACCGATTGGATAGGTGACGTCCGAGGAGGGGATCCACAGCCCATCACCCCAATAGCTAAACAGGTAGCTCCATCGGGCGTCAGTCACATTGCTAGGTCTCAACTGATGAGGGAAAGTTCACAGAAGTAAGTCCAGTGGATAGATAGGGTGGGAACTATGAGCAAGAATGGGTGAGGACAAAGGTCAATAGCTGGAAAGAGGAGAAGAGTAGAGAGGGGGGAAGGGCCTTTGGTGAAGAGGAGAAGGGAGAAAAGTCAGTAGAGAGACGCAGGAGAATTTTGCCAAAGACAGGTTGGGTAGGTGATTGTCAAGGAGGGAAATCCATAGCCCATCTCTCCTTCTGCTCGCGAGGTAGCTCCACCGGGCATCAGTCAAAATGTCTAGGTCTCAGCTGCCGATGAAAAGAATGAAGCTTTAGTTTCTCTGTGCGGTGCAAGTGTCTGCCCTCCATGCTGAGGCAGGGCCAGTATTAGTGAGCCATACATGGTGGCCAAACCCAGGGAAACATCAGTCTGTAATACTAATGTGAAGCTCTATGGGTGGTGGCTTGTGCAGGAGCGGGCTCCTACAGGGTCGAAATGAGAACATTTAAACAGTTCTTATTTGAAGAGTTTTATATAGCGCTAGCTAGACCCAGAGATATCAGAGCGCTTTACATTTGGATCATTAAGTTACAAATTACATCAGTTACAAGAGCATAGCAAAACACAGGGAAAAAACAATGTTACAGCATTTCGTCGGAGGGAGGGGGAGTAGGGAAACACAGCGGGGAGATGGGAAGAACTGTGTCCAATGTCCGGCTGGGTAGGTGACGGCCGAGGGGTGAACCAGGGACTGATCTCCTCTATAGCTGTCTAGCAGCTCCACCAGGCGTCAGCCACGTTGCTCAGGACTACGCGGTCAAGAATAATAGTTTTGCATAGTTGCATTAGTTACAGTTGCATAGTCAAACATAGAAAAAGAAGACCCTAATAGAGGATAGAGGGAAAGGGGGAGGGGAGTAGAAACTGGGGGCTAGGAAACAGATCAGTTCTGAAAGATCGGGAGTGGAAGAAAAATACCTCAAAGGGGCCCAAAAAGTTAGAGTAAGCGGGACCATCCCCCAGGTAGGAGTCACATAGTTCCTAAGTCCAGTGCAAAATATATCACTGCGTTGGGTCATCTCAGGTGGTGAAATAAGGACGTCTCATTGGTGGCCATTCATGTCTGGGAGAGAGAGTGTCCCAGAGGGGGCCATCACAGCGCCCTTTCCCTTGTGGATGATGTAAAGGGCTCCATAACTTCAGATAGTGCTCACGTGCAACTGCAAAAAAATAAAAACCATATGGGTATGTAAGTGAGAGAGGGAATAAGGTGACAGAGGGAGGAAGACAGTGGATAGCCAGTGAAAAGAAGACAAGGTGGGAGGAAAGCACATGGAGATAAGACTAGGTGCTGTGAGAGGCCCAAATGAGTGGCCAGGTGCACCTCATGTGCTGGAGATCTGTCCATAAATTATCTCCGTCAGTGCCCATGGACAAGACACTTTTCTGTGGGCTATATGTAAATACAAGAAACAAAACTGAGAAACACAAAACATACATAAAAGAAACACACCTGAATTACGACTGATGGGACGCAATAAACTGCACACATTAGTCTTGCCGACTTTTTCTCTCTGGGCCCTGGTGACTGGACTGCACTGACACGCACTACAAACCCACACATAACTCAACCTCGAAGGAAGCTGCTGGACTCCTCTTCCAGGCCCCATCCCACCTATCTGAAGATAATCAACAGAAGTTGCTGGGTTGAAATGTGGAAGGCAGAGGCCTCTTACACTTTCACTCCGACATTGTCCCAAACAGGCTGACCCGACACGGCCATTGGGATTTATAGTGGTCTTCCAACCCTCACCAGGACCATGAACATAACACCCAAACCAAAAATATTTTACTTGCTGTTGGCGGCATTATTTCTAGTGGTAGATCCCTACTTATCACTAGTATCAACACTGCCCCAATCCCTTGTCCTGAAGCATCTGTCTGTACCACTAATTCCTTTGTGTAGTCAGGGACCAATAACATTGGTGATGAACACATAGCATCATTGGGAGTGTGAAAGTCATTCTGACACTCTGGAGCCCAATTGACTTTCTTGGGTTGCTTTTTAGCATTGAGGGACACCTGTATTAAACAATTTTGCATTTGTGAATGGTGCCAATTGGTTTTTTTCACCCGTTTGCAAATGCAAAGGAGCCTTTCAAGAACTATGAAAGGCATTGTAGTTGCAATTTTAGGTAGTTGCAAAAATTGAGATTCACCAAAATTACGACTACAAATAGGGAATTGCAATTTGCGATTCCCTTAGCACATGTACCAAGCATTTTCTAACTGGAAGATGTGCATTTAGGAAAAGTCTATTACCATCAACTTCAAGTTGATGGTAACCATGTGTAAATTTGGAAAAATGCACAAAAATGCATTTTTCAAAGTGCCATGCGGCGTACACATGCTCTAAGGGGATGTCTGCCTTTTACATGTGCACATTGTTGTTGGGGTGCTTCAGGGGGTCTTAGCTCCCCCGGGCACTCTTGGTATTGCATTACCTAATTTGCGATTACCAATATATAATCGCAAACTAGGTAATGCAAAACCATTCACACCTATTGGACTTGAGGCCCACAGGAACGAATGGAGTACTATTACCTAATAGTCATTACCTAATTGTGATTGCAACTCTTTGGGATCGCTATTAGGTGATCGCTATTTTCCTACTTACCATTTTGGATTCCTTAAATAGCGAACACCTAAAATTTGCTATCTAAGGAATGCAAAATGGATTTTTGATGCATGTGACCCTAAGTTCTGTCAGGGGAGACACAATGGTCCCATAGTTCAGAATATCTCTTCTGTAATACCCAGCCAGACCAAGGAATTACCTGACCTTTGTCTGGGTTGTAGGAGCGGTCCAATCCAAAATAGTTTGAATTTTGGGCTGGAGATGCACATGTCCTCCACCTACAAGGTGGCCCAGGTACACCACTGTACTATGTCCTATTTATCACTTGCTGTCCTTAATAGTCAGGCAGGCATGTTGAAGGGCCAGAAGCACTTCCTTCAGGTGGATCAAATGATCCTTCCAGGTGGAACTGTACACAGCTATATCGCCCAGATAAGCTGAACTGACATGTTCCAACCCAGACAGTACCCCATTCACCAACCTTTGAAAGGTGGCAGGGTCATTCTTTAAACCAAAGGGCATTACTTTGAATTGGTAGTGTTCCTCTGGTGTGGAGAATGCTGACCTCTCTTTTACTCCTTCACTGAGGGCAATCTGTCAGGAGCCCTGAAGTCAAATCAAATGTAGTAGGGTACTTAGCCACCACTAGCACACACAAGGAGATGATGGGCGGAGCGCTGAAACTTTTTAGACACTCTCCCCCCAGTCACAGATCTGGGTTCAATCCATCATTGTACTTTAGCTCACTTCGCCACCTCAGTTCAGACCCAGCTATATGCAAATGAATGAATGAATGTGGTAGCATTTATAAAGCACCTGGTTACCCAAGGGCATCCCAGCGCTGATATTGACGCAGATTCAACTTGAGCATATCAAGGGAAAAGGAAGCTTTTCAATTGCTTTCGGAAATTCAGGTAGTTTGACGGTAGAAGAATATAAGGGGGGAGTTGGTTCCATAGCTCAGCAACATTGCACGAGAAGAGGTGACCTACACTACGTGTTCATTTTATTTTTGGGACTGCCAACAGATGCTTATTTTCGGATCTCAAAGCTTTATTGGGCCAATAGGGATAAATCATAGACCAAATCATTGGGGATCCTTCTCCGGAAAGTGCTTTATGTGCAATGCACATAGCCTTAAACTGGACTCTCTCCTGGATTGGGAGCCAGTGCAAAGTGGCCAAAGCGGGTTTAGCTGAAAGGCATTTAGGGATATTCAGGAGCAGACGGGCTGCGCATTTCTGCACAGTCTGTAATATTTTGGTTGTGGAGTATGGAGCTCCTAGGTATAGAGCATTGGCATAATTGAGTCGTGACAGAATCAGTGCCTGAACTAGCAGCCTTCTGGCCACCAAAGGTAACAGGGGATGGATCTTCCTGATCATCCTCAGGAGACTATAGCAACTGGCTGCTACTTTCCGGGATTGTTCCTTAAAATCAAGGTTGCAGTCAAGTCACACACCCAAGCTCTTAATATGCTTTTTTGGAGCAGGGGGTAAGCTCACACAGTTGGTTGGGCCAGAATGGATCTATGTTAGAAGTGATGGAGTTGGCAAGGAGCATAATCTCAGTCTTTGCCCTAATGTGGCAAATCAGTCTTGACCCTGTGCCTCATGGGAACAGTCCGGACCGAACTGCCAAGCCAGGTCTTCCCTTAACCGGAAACAAGAATCCTGTGACCGGTTTCAGGGTAACATCCCTCATCAGCCAGGCTAGCTTGTATCCAGTGGCAAAGTGAGCAAGGGATCCACGTCTCGGCAACATGCCGACTTAGGGCGAACAAAGCCGCCCCATAACCTATCAATTACCTCATCAGTCCTAGGTATAGGGAGAACATCAGTCTTTGTAGTCCACACAGAACCTTAACTCCTTTTTTTTCCCATGTAGATTAGATTTGGGCACCAGCACCAGTGGGGTGGTCCATATACTATCAAAGGGCTCCATTATCCCCAATTCAAGCATCTTAGCTACCTCAGCCTTGATGCTGGCTCTGACCTGGTTTATTTTTGACAGGTAGGCTGTCACCAGTGTCAATGTTGTGTATTCACCAATCAGTGACAAGTAGGTGTCAAAAAGAACAGACCAACAAACTGTCTCAGCAACTGCTTGCAGTTTCTGTGTTGCTGGTCTGTCAACTTGGGAGAGAGAACTATTCCCTCCACTGACCCATCTTGCACATTGTGGGGGAGGAAAAGCTCCCAAAAAGTTTCTAAGAGCAAAGTTAAGATTTTGACGAGGCCTCCCACTTAGTGTATCCCACCTGTGCTCTATCTCTGTGGACCTCAAACGTTGACTTTGTCCCTGTCAGGCACGACTAGATGTTCCAAGTTGACGCTTTTGGTTTTTATAGTCTATTCACAAAAATGTTTCCGGAAGAATAGTTTCCACACTATTCAATGATTTGATGGTCACAAACTGATCCTGTTGTATACCATTTAATAGTAACTCATGAAATAAAACAGTCCAGCAGTACCCGAGATATGGTTGGGACGATGTGAGACGGAGTACAAATGAAAAGATCTGTATTCAAGTTGTGTATGGCGTAACTCTTGTGCTAGATTGGATATATTTTGGGGAGCCCTTACTGTGGAAGCAAGTACTTGCAGGTTACATTTCTTCTCAACACTGAGTCCTGAGGATGGTCTTGCTGACCTCTATGCCAACTTGAGACCAAAACTTCGACAATCTATCCTTGTTAACATTATATGTTACATCCTACGTTGTGTTAAAGTTCCATTGGATTATTTTGAATGTTCATAATTTGTTTGATGGAACCTTGGCTTTATTAACCCACCCTGTTTGATTGACTGCACTACTCCAGATCCCTGTAATGAGCTGATACTAGTAAAACTGAGGGATCGTGTGGCTGCACCAGTGTGAATACACAAATATATGTATGTACTGTTGTGTATTGTGATATATATAATGTGGTTTGTACTAAATGTGTGCACAATATATATGATTAAATATTGAATGAGTTAAAGTATAATATACTCTTTTCTACATCAGTGTATGCCTGTTTTTAATTTCATGAGTTATTATTAAATGGTATACAACACTTTGTGGCCATCAAATCATTGAATAGTGTAGGAATAATTCCTCTGGGAACATTTTTGTGAAAAGACTATAGTATCCAGTTCCTTGGGGTAGATTGGGTTGTCCTGTATGTCCACAACACCAATCCAGGGGTCTTGAATCTCTTAGTTGGTCCTTGAGATGTTGGGACTACAATTCCCCCAATGCACCTGGCACAATCCTTAAAAGTCCACTTGGTACACTCCAGGCTGGGGACTTTTTGGTGGAGATGATGCAGACGAGCTCTGTTGACTTGTTACTGTCAGGGAGGCCATGCCTTAATCCTGTGAAACCAGGCAAAGCCCTTAGGGCTATTGTTCCAGACTGTGCAGCAGGTGCAGTCCTTCAGAATGCAATCTTTTAGGTGCTGATCAGGGTTCTAGCAGTTTCTTCTCCATGTTGTTTCAGTCAGGGATCTCAGTTGTCATGCAGCTCCTATTTATTAAGTGTTCCTGGGCGTCAAACTGGGGGGGGCACCCCTGACCAATGGGATGCTGGGTGCCACCCTGGTGTATGACCACTTCTTCCAAACTGTGGCATATTCTTGACCCGGAAAGTACTAGTCTTCCAAAATCCAAACTGGAGAAACTCTACCCTGGAAGGTTCCTCCAAAGGGTGGCATGTTCTTGACCAACAAAGCACTATTCTTCCAAAATCCAAAGTGGAGAAACTCTACCCTGGAGAGTTAGATCTGACAAAGCGAACCCACTGGTGTGGCTAAATTTCCCTAACACTCCCATTCCAGCCTCTTCACTAATCTAAATACTGGGGCTCATGTCTGGCTGGGGTGCAGGATGTGGCAGTGAGCCTGGGCTGGCCTAAACTGCCATTCTCCCTTTGAAGACCAGTTTGGCTACTCCACCCCCATCCTGCCTTTTACTCTGCAGCTTGCAGTTCTCCTTCAACAGGAAATCCTTTGTCTCTAGTCAGGCTACTTCCCAGTTTGGCAAAGGCCAGGAATTCTGTTCTCTGTTCTTAAAGTCATTCTGGAGGGTTCTGTTGTAGGCAGATGCATCTAACCATGGCTAGTTGTTTTAAAGTAGATCTATGTACACTGGTGTAGTAGGGTCTTAACAGTGAGATTACCTTGGCAGATTTATTTTTAAACATTACTGCCTAAAAGCAAACTGTTCATGTGTACATGAAGAACTTGTAAGAAAGTGTAGTCTTACAGGAATTTTGGGGGTAGTACTAAGACAGTGACAAAACACTGTAAATTGGGTACATTTTTAGTAAAATCATAAAATGGTTGGATTAAGAGTATGAGTATGAAAGGTTGTAAAATGTGGCTGCTACAGAGCACGTCATGTTCTGAGTAATTGTGTTGTGGAATTATACCAGCATTTCAAAGCTCTGAGGTTGACATTGTAGGACAGTTTTTATGGGAGAAACACAATGAAGCTCTCAGAAGTAAGCCTTGGAGCTGAATCGAACATTCTCCAAGAAACTTTAAGGCGGAGATACCACTTTTTACACTTTTGAAAACTTTTGAAAATGGCTAATTTTAGCAGAGCAGACCATCCAGAGAGCATGTTCGTATTTGATAGTTTTGTGAACTCTTAGATGTTTGTAAAGGTTGAAGGGTTGTGGTAGAATAGTAAAACTGGACATGTCCCAATGAGACAGCATAAGGCTGGATGAGGGCCACAACAGCTTTGTCAAAATAAATACTGAAGGCAGTGCTTAACTTGAGTTGGTGGTTGCCAGTGGGGGACACTGTTACTCATTTTTGGGGGACTGTCTCATATTTTTCCTCTTCAAACATTTCCCAAGAGCAACAGTGGGGAAAGCACATACAGGGAAAAGACGAAGGAAGAGAAAGACTGAAAAACAGTTGCAAAATGAGACAGCAGGAACCTGCAAAAGAGAGATAAAGAGCTAGGGAGTGTATGGCAGGGTATTAAAGAGGGTTATTCAAGACTGCGCAGTCTTGATATTCGGCAAGTTGACATTTAACGGTGCCAGTCGCGGGCTTCTGAGCAGAGCTTTGGCCACCGGCTCTCATTATTTTGCAAATTAAGCACTCAATAAGTATGCATTCATTAAAGAGTGCTCAAAAGGTTTGCAAGTATCCAGTGGCCCAATGGGGCGAGGGGACAGAGGTCATACTAGTTTGGAGGATTCTGAGGTGCTCCCTACACTACGTCTAAATACTCAGATGCTTCCACAATGCTTATATTGAACGGAAGCAAGAGGTTGCCGTAGGAAATACTGGGGCATTAATGAAGCCCAAATAGTGCCTTGAAAGACGCCATCCTCAATCCAGAGCGGAATCAGCTGGGGGAACATGATTACCCCTGGCAGAATGAAGCTTTGAATGGAGGAGGCCACTGCACAGCAGGCTGTTGCAGGCACGAGTGATATTTTTACAGAGTGCAATCTAGGCTGGAACTTGCCTAATGTGGAAGCTGTGGCAGTAGAGAAGGGGTTCCCTGTCACTGTTTGCTACACCATGGCAGCTGTGGAATATTTCCTGATTGCCCCTCAGAAATGACTGTCAACCCTGCTTCATTGCAGGAGATTATTTGACTTAAAAATGCATAATTTTACTTCACTTTTTTCACAGCTGCACAGCCCCACCATGTTTCTCAAATCCATGTGTAATGTGTTGCTCCTGTCCAGGTTTTTCTCTTTGAATTCTGGGTCGTGGCATCTTACTATTGCATTATAAAGCAGCACTACAAGTCCCAGAATTCAAAGGAAAAACTGGAATGTACCAGCGCAATAATCATGATCTGGGAAAATTGGCAGCTATGCCTGCATTGGGGGTGAAAGTCCCCAAACTCCCTTCCAGAAAGTTGGGCTGGCTCAGTGCAGCTCAGTGGCCTCTATTGATGCTCCTACTGCTTTCAGTGTTCACCAGGCACCACCGGTCGGGCTCCTGGGTATGACACCTAAGAACTATTTTGCCTTAATTCAGATTGCTGTGACTCACTTTTGTAATGTCCCTGGATTGCTCCGAAATTCCATGAATAAACCAGGGTACGTAAGGGGTACTCCTGGAATTCGAGGTTAAGCTGGAAGTACTGCAAAAATAAGAAAACTAGGTCTACCTATTTATAGTAAAATCTTTGTGAATAAGACCCTTTATCTTTGCTTTCACATGTGCTTAAAGTACTAAGGTAATATAGCACCAATATTAGGTATTAAGAGATAATGCCGATTGTTATGTCAAATAAAGATGCTACAGGCACACAGCCACCCTTTGTCCAAGAAGCCAAGGGATGGCCTTTACAATTAATAGGAACATCTGGTGGCCCCACCTCAGAACCCTAAAGTCTAACCCTTAACATGTGCGATCTGAGAATAAGGAATTGTGGTTTAACAGTGACGTTGTATACTATCGACCAAAGAAGCCCAGTTTCTGAATATTGGCTTCCTTCACTGGACCGCATTGTGTGATCCTCTACAGATTACTGTATGGCTGTGCCTCATCCGTGAAAATAGAGAGCGTTTACCTCAGATACGCAAGGCGTCGTATGCTTCGGCGTTCTGCGTCACCAGTGTATAAAATACAAAGCACTCTATACAAATGGACATTTACGGAGTGTGCTGAGCCGCGCGCTGCAGCGTCTCCTCCGGTGTGATGTGAACATGGCCTTGTATGTGGCTCATGGTTGCAGCGGTGACTCATAGCCCCCCTCACCCGTTCACCAGGGTGGCGCAGCGTGCCAACCTGCTCCCCCCAGCCCCGCCGCGCGCACTGTCAGATGACAGCCCTAGGAAGACGAGGAGCCGTGAATCACAACTGCCACCGTTCATCTGGCAGGAGAGAGACACTGCATTAGCATAACAATGCTCCGCAGATATTAATAGGCCAACAGCGACTGTTCTGTGAATGGGCCGCAGGGGAGCTGCGCCTGTCGGGAGCTGCGCAGGTATTCCCGCGGTGTTGTGACAAGACGCAACGCGCTCTGAGGAGAAGGCACCCAGTAATAAGACGTAGAACCGAAAAACAAAGGCTGTCTCCGTTGCCTCGAACAACTCAATCTATACCCGTAGTGCTGCAGGTGTTCCTCAACCAGAAATAACAATCTATGATTTATTTTTTCTTTATAGACGGTCTTAAGTTGCTTTGGATCTCAAAGCCTGAACAGCGCTATATAGCTCCCCACTCAAAACATCCAAGCGCCACAATTTCATACATACATTCAATCCTAATGAATAAAAATATGCAGTCAGGGTTCAATATAGACAAATTCAAACACTTGGGTCCTGATTCATGTACTGCACGTTGTAGTACGTTTTCTATAGGGTGACCAGGTGTCCCGGATTTGCTCGGACGGTCCCGTTATTTTACCAGCTGTCCCGGCAGATTTCATGAAATTTAGCTCCTGTCCCGGTTTTTACAGTGGGCCCGCAACTGGGTCCAGGAGGGTGGCAAATCGGACCATTTCAAGCTAGCGGCATGTCCATCTCCAGTGAAATAACGTGCAGTGGAGAGTACTCATAGCTCGCGGTCCAGCGGGTGGTCACCTTTGATCATCTCAAGGGTCACGCTGTGACTCAGTTCCCCCATCCAGGGAGGCACCGAACATTTGTTCAGGGGCGGAAGTCCGCTACTTGACGATCATCATGGGGAAGGACAGGGCCCCTAAGACGCAGTCGAATAAGATTTCCAATTATGCACAGCCATTGTCCCATGGACTGGAACAATGGGCCAATAACATTGGTGGCCACAAGGCATTTCCAGAAAGGAATGAAGAAGGTCTCCCCACGCTGATGGACGTGATCCAGGCCATACAAACAACTTGGCACGACATGGTCAAAAGAATGGATTCAGTGGCCATAGACGTCAATTTACTACAAGAAAATTTGTGGAAAGTCACAGCCAGAGTGGCCACCACCAAAAAAGATGTGAGTGCATTGCAATCCGATGTCAAGTCTCTCAGTGCCACAGTGGTTGAGCTAAAAAGAGCGGTAATAAAGCTGGACGAGAGGGCTGAGGACTCAGAGGGGAGGTTGCAGAGAAACAATATACGCTTTGTTGGATTCCCAGAGAAAGCAGAAGGCCCCTCCATTGGTGTAATCCTGGAGGAGTGACTCACCAGAGTGATTACTCCCAAGAAATGTTCCAAATCCTTAACATCAAGTGCGCACATAGGGTGCTCGTTCCCCCTCCTCGGCCAGGAGCACCTCCAAGGGCCATTATTGCAAGACAGGTTAATTATAGGGACAGGGACTTCCTATTACAACTCTACCGTAACCGAGGTCAGTTCCTTTTCGAGGGTCACTCCATTTCAATATATCCGGATTATACTCAGCATGTACCAGATCGAAGAAAATCCTACATTGTGGTCTAACGCAGATTGCGCGAGTCAAACTTGAAATATAGTCTCATGTTTCCTGCCTAGTTGAGAGTTGAGTATGAAGGACGCACACTCTACTTTTACTCAGCAGGGGATGCCACTGAATGAATGGATACTAGGGGGCCAGTGGGACAACGTTTGGTCTCATCTGCGGAATTCTCCTAGACTCAGGCAGTGCCGGATACACTGCAAGACCGTCGGCGATCTCAAAGGCAACAACAGATGGATTCACGGAGGGGCCCTGGCCGGATCCAAGTTCTTCAAGACGGCACATTACACACATCCGATACAGAGACAGTACCAGAATCCATTGTGGTGTCGCAGGACCCAGAGACAGACATCGGAGTACAGGGGAGTGGGCAAGAGTGATGGTGCCCTGACTCTGAAGGACCGGATGTACAGATAAGTGCTGGAGATGACGAACATGCATTAATGTGGTGATACTTAAACATGGAAAGAGGGGTTGTTGAGGGTTTTAAGAGACTCATTGTTAAGACTTCTCTTCTTTTTGAAGGAGGGGGTGGGAGTGGGTGGCCGCAGGGTAGCGATGCCCCCCACTAGAGTTTGGCCCCATGAGGGACGCTTGAGAGCAATCTCGCTCCTTTGTCAGGTTCAGCACTGCACTCAGTTTGGTACAATCTCCCAGGGTTCGAACCTAGAATAGTGCCTGAGCTATGGATCTATATGTTATGGTTTAAAAAGCATCTCAAGGTATGGGGGGAGGGTTGGAACGGTATGTGTTAAATTTTGCACTGGATTTATTGCTAGCAGCGGAACGCACACAACAGCCCAAGGGGAGAGAAGGGAAATGGGACAGTTTGGTTTTCAATGTTTTCATGGTTAAGGGATGTTACACACGGTCATGGGGTGAATACAATATTGGGCAAGATACATCGAGGCGGGAGGTGAGGGATGAGTGGGGCAGATAAACCCTGAAATATTTAACTATACGGTCTGACACTAATGGCAGCGCAAATGTTGAGATTCCTTAGTTGGAATATAAGGGGTATGGCAGGGCTGGAGAAAAGGCGAAGGGTCTATGCTTTCTTGAAATGGTATAAAGTGGGTATTGCCGGATTACAGGAGACACATGTATGGGGGGCCACTATTACGAGTATACGTAAAAAATGGAGAGGGCAGATGTACGCTACTTCCTATTCAGGGTTTGAAAGGGGGGCTTTGATATGGGTGGCCCCTGGTGTTCCATTCCACCACATGAGTCATGTTCTGGACCCCGATGAGAGATACTTTATACTTGATGGGAAGTGGGAAGGTAGAGAGCTGTGTATTATCAACGTGTACCCCCCAAATATAGATTGTCCTGATTTTTTTCCCTGCCATCCTCAAAGTAGCAACACCATACACAGGGGCCGAGATTATCCATTTAGGGGATTTTAATTGTGTCCTTGATGCAAATCTAGATAGAGAGCCCCTAGGGGGCTCCTACTGAGCAACATATGCTGCGATCTCTGGATCTCCATCTGCAGGGTGTGCAGCTCAGGGATGAGGGAGGGCTAGGAGCCCAACAACAAAAGCATTCTCGTGCTACACCCCAGCTGCCAATGTGCTTAGCCGCATTGATCATTGTTACCTCACATCTGGGTTATCGGCAGACACGGAGAGAATTTCATACCTCCCCCGATACATTTCGGATCATGCACCGTTATTGCTCACTCGGAAAAGCGGTCTGGGCCATCCGGCCATCCCGCTTTGGAGACTCAGGGTGGTAGCACCTTAGACTGAAACAATTTCAGATACCCAACAAAGCTATTTTCGAGAGAATTGGGGGTCTGCTTTCACCCTATCGACTGAATGGGAGGCCATGAAGGTGATCACAAGAGGGGTATGCATAAAGACCACCTACGGGGTGAAACAACAGTTAGGTAGGGACATCTCCAGGCTTGAGCACCAATTACAGAAGCTGGAGGGTATTTGTGAGTGAGATGCCAGAACACTTGGTTGAGTAGACCACGGTGCACGGGGAGCTATTGGATGCCTGGGCCAGATTGGAAAAATTCACCTACACGTCCTATAGACAGAAGTTGCATATGCAGGGGGATCGATCAGGGGTGCTGCTTGTGAGTTAATCTAAACTGAAAAGGAACACACACCCGTATTGAACTACAGACCAGCCGCGGGGTTAGACTACAAACGCAAGTGGAGATATTGAGGTAATTTGCCTCACATTTGGAATCCACATGTGTGGGTGCTCGGCGGACTACTCCAGGAGGATAACAGCAATTTCTGGATTGTGTGGCCCTCCCCACGCTGGACAAAGCGTGCATCTATACTGCACCTGAAGCCTGATAAATGTCCTGCGGGAGATGGATCCCTGGCGGAATTCTATCATAAATATGCTCCCTTGCCTGTGGATCACCTGTTAGAGGTGTTTAGCGAGGCCCTGGATAGCAAAATGTTACTAAATACGATGTCAGTGGCAATTGGACCCATTCTCCCTAAACCAGATAGGGACTCCTTCTTGTCGAGCTCTTATAGGCCAATATCTCTCCTCAACGTGGATGCTTAAATATTGAGTGGGATAATGGCATCCCGGTTGCTGCCATACATGCCCCAATTGATCCATGCAGATCAGGCCGGGTGTATCCCTAAACAAAATACCACACATAATTTACAGCTCTGGCACACACCTGGCATGCTCTGAGTTTGGAGGTCGAGGAGTGGGCGCTGGGCTTGCTGGATACCCAGCAGGCCTTTGACTCGGTGGAGTGGGATTATATGTGGACAGTGCTGGCTAAAATGGGATACAAGGGCAAGTCTCTGAATGCTCTGATTTAAAACAGGATACTCAACAGGGGTGGCCTCTGTCCCTGCTCCTATTTGCCATCGCGATGGACCCACAGGCTATCACTTTAAGAACAAAGATGGAGAAATGGGGGATACTTCTAATAAAAGAGAGGGACCCAAAACACCAAAGGGAGTGGGCACCAAAAGACAAATGTCAAAAAATAGAAGTCCCCTTGGGCCTATAAATTTGAGTAAAAATTCCCAAACAACTTACACAACACACTTCACTAGGTATATATGCAGCAATCACAAAAAGGCCATGCAAAAAGGTAAAATACAAACAATGTGTGTCACAGATTTATTAAACAAGGCAGACATTAAAAATGACCAATATGGTCCAAATCAAGTAAATATATTTCATAAAAAACGGAACACAATTTAATCATAAAAACACATTAGAACGGGACAGAAATGTAAGGAAAAGTTTAGTTCCTATTGGTAAGAAAAGGAAACACAGGAAAATGATGAGCACAGTTAAGCTAAGCATCAAAAAACTGTTATCTCTCAAAATGTCATGTGTTTTTCCTTTAAGCATCGACGCGTTTCGGTGAGCCACACAAATATCGTCACACACATTGTTTGTATTTTACCTTTTTGCATGGCCTTTTTGTGATTGCTTCATATACACTTAGTAAAGTGTGTTGTGTAAGTTGTTTGGGTATTTTTACACAAATTTATATGCCCAAGGGGACTTCTATTTTTTGACATTTGAAATGGGGGATACCACTGGGGGAGATGCTACATGTGATCTGTATGCATGCCGGTGACATTCTGGTAGAACTGCGCCGCCCAGAGGAAGCAGTCACGGTGCTTATTGCTGAACTGGACAGGTTTGGTGTGAGATCTGGTCTACGTCTTAACCCCAGAAAATCCAAGCTGTTTCCCATGGGGAGTTTAATATTGAAGCCTGAGAATGAGCTACCAAATGTAGGGATGAGATGGGTACTTGAAGGGGGTGCAATACCTGGGGATCACGTTGGTGCATACTAGCACGGCATACCTAGCCGACAATATGGGGAAGAGAGTAGACGGTATTAGAAGATCTGTTGTCTTCTGGAAGTGGCTACTGCTATCATTAATGGGAAGGGCAGCATTGACCAAAATGGTTATTCTGCCGAGATGCCTGTACACTCTGTAGAATTCTTTATAAATGGTCCCGAAAAGGTTTATTTCACAGCCTGATAGCCTGATCATAGAATTACTGTGTGGGCCCAAACGGAAGAGGATAAAACTGAGCACCCTGCACAGACGGTGGGGGATGGGAGGACTGGATGTTCCCAGTTTGAACTTTTATTATACGGCTGCGCAGTTGCAGCACGCAGTGCATTGGTTCGATGAACAAGACAACTGGGAGAAGCGGTTGTTAGCGGGCACGCATCGAGAGATTTCCCTCCCTGAACTTTTTATGATGGGATCAAGGGTGCCAGGATCTTTTCCCTAAGTCATACGTCATGTTGCATCAGTTTGGGGAAGGGTGGTTCAGAAGGTAATTAAGAGAGCACCGTATACCCAGGAAGCTCAATTGTGGGTGGTGGCACTGTTAAAACGGATTGGGCACACAATGAATGTTAATAAATGGATGGAAGTTGGCTGTCTTCTGATGGGAGACTTATAAATTGCGGAGCGGTTCATGACGAGAGAAGAAGCAGATAACGCGTTCCCACTAGGCAGGGGACAGTTCCTGCAATATGCTAAGATTTCGGCGGTGGCTAGAGAACTGTGGCCGACATTTCCACAGGAGCCGCAGGTCGCAACGGTATTGCAGAGGATAACAACCCTGGCGGGAGGATGGAGGTTGGTTTTGCACATATATAAAGCGATGATGGAGGATGTCCCCACTGTTCCCCTTCCACTACACATAAAATGGGGCGAGGCAATGGGTGAGACCCTTACGGAGACACAATGGTAGAATGTACATGAAGGGGTTAAACAAATAAGCTCCAACACACGCTTTATATTAACGCAATATAATTTGGCACATCAGACATACCTCACTCCCTGAATACTACACAAAATATACCCAGACCAGGCAGATACATGTCCCAGAGGTAAATCATCGGACACACATTTTGTCCATATGCTGTTGGACTGTCTCGAGTTGGCGTATTGCTGGGGGGCGGTTATAGTATTCTACAGATTGTCTCGGGATGGAACATACCAGCAACTATTAAAGGAGTGGTGTTGGGACTATTACCCTTGCCACAAGCCAAGAAACTCACTAGGAGGTTCATACAGCTGGGCCTCGTGTTAGGAAAAAGGTGAATCGCAATTCCTTGGCTGAGTCCAGATCCACCCATGTTCGAGAGGTGGATTATAGATATGCTGGAGTGGGCCACTGCAGAATTAATACGGATGAAAAAGGTCAGGAGGGACGATAAGCTTGAGGAAGATGCGAGGACTTGGTACCTAATGATCACCGACTTGAACCAAAAAAAAGATCCAACTGAGAGGGAGGGACCGGCTCGTTACCCATACTTGAAGTCCCCCATATGCCAGAGGATAACATAAATAGTTGAGGTACATAATAGAACAGATGGCCTCCAAGCCTCGAAGTGACGGTCGTGACCCATCATGACCCTTGAGAGGGAGGGATGGGGCGAGGGGGGTAAGTTTATAGTTACTGTTACCAATGTTTTAACAACGTGATAATGACATGTGTGATGTGAGGATTTTGGCCCGAAGTACTCACACTAATGATAATAACCTTTGTTAAATGATCATATATCATGATTGACTGAAACCGAGAACACTGTTGATGCTGTAAGGTGCCTGTTTTGGAAAAGTGTTGTTATCATGTAAATGTCAATAAAATATTAAAACAGAAAAAAAACAGAACTTCCCGGGACACTCCCTCACACCCTACTGTTTTGAATAATCTTGAATCATTACCCTCCTGCAGCTGTTGACATGCCTTGTGCTCTGCACAGAAATCTGCTGCTGCTGAAAAAGTTTTCGACTAGAGAAATACGAATTTAACAAGAACATTTGCATTTCCACATCTATACATTTATAATTTCAAATGCAAAAATGAAGTTCACGAAATAATTTTAGGTATACATGTTGGAAAATTATGACAATCACATCCTCTGTTGCCTAGCTCTGGACCCCACTGCAAATTCTGAAAAACAACTTGTAAATCTACTGAAAATGCATGAGAATACCTACAGGTGTAGAGTTGCTGTTTTGTAAAACGAAACCCCATTTTCTGTGATTTACATCTTAAGCAGAACCAGTTGGTTGTATTAAATAAGGGTATATGTGGCATACATTGTCATAAAACTGGCCCTCTGTGGCTGTTTGCTGCTGCCACTGTTCGCGTTCGGTGCTGTCTTCGGCATCCCGCTTTCCAACATAGTCACATCAGGGCCACAGAACCCCCCGCCCCCGTGATGCCCAAACCCGCAAATAACACACAGACACAAGTGTTAAGTTTGGGAAAAATTGCTGCAGGTTTATTACATACAACATATGTAATGATGGTGGGTTAACTTACGGGCGATCCAAGGGCAGGCCGCATTCTCGCCACCTGCCCGCCTGTTGAGCCAATCAGCACAGTGGCGAACCACCCAACTGCTGCACAATTATTATAATTATTATAATTATACTACACACGCCCCTTGCAGGGCGTGACTAGGCAAACCCCCGGCTGCACAGGCCCACAACCGCCCGAAGGACTACTGGGGCGCCGACACGAGTTCCTGCACCTCCCATGAGGTTACAGGTTAGGCTCTGAGGTTAGGCTCTGGCACCCCTATGTGCCCGCCGAAGTACAGTTTTTGCACCTCTCTTCTTCCGGATCGGCCAGTAAGTCTGCCTGCAACGAAAAAGGAACACATTAAAGCTCCCCTCGGAGCCCCCCTCAAGCAGACAGTCTGGGTTCGAGGAAGGGCGGGAAAAGAGTGTCCCGCAGCTGTATCGCGACGTCCGGAGCGGCAAAGAGGCCTCCACGATGGGGCAAGGGAGTGATAAACCCCCTGAGGCTCCTCCCAGCCGCCCCGGACGTGCGTCAGCGACCCGCCTACCTCTACTGGGCGATACCTGCCCAGGTGAGGAGTGGCTGGCCACAAGGTGGGCGGGGGCAGCCCTCCGTGACTAGGAGCCCGCCCTCTTGATGGCCACTGCGTGGCCTCGGGCAGGCGCATAGTCACATCAGGGCCACAGAACCCCCCGCCCCCGTGATGCCCAAACCCGCAAATAACACACAGACACAAGTGTTAAGTTTGGGAAAATTTGCTGCAGGTTTATTACATACAACATATGTAATGATGGTGGGTTAACTTACGGGCGATCCAAGGGCAGGCCGCATTCTCGCCACCTGCCCGCCTGTTGAGCCAATCAGCACAGTGGCGAACCACCCAACTGCTGCACAATTATTATAATTATTATAATTATACTAGGCAAACCCCCGGCTGCACAGGCCCACAACCGCCCGAAGGACTACTGGGCGCCGACACGAGTTCCTGCACCTCCCATGAGGTTACAGGTTAGGCTCTGAGGTTAGGCTCTGGCACCCCTATGTGCCCGCCGAAGTACAGTTTTTGCACCTCTCTTCTTCCGGATCGCCCAGTAACTCTGCCACAGCCCGTGCGGTGGTTCCAGCTGCCGCACGGGCCCCCCACCTCTGCTACTACTCTTTACCTGCAACCTTTGCTCAGAAGTGCTTCCTTCAGATAGAGGAAGACCAGGTCTAAGTCTAGTGGTGTGAGATGAACACCATCTGCCACAAATAACCCCTGACCTCAAACCTTAGCTCAGCAGAGCTTCTCGTCAGTCCAAGAACAAGACCCAACGACAGGTGCGGGGACCCTTTCCCCCATAAAGAGACTTTTTTTTTTCTTTTTTTGCTGCTGCTGAAAAAGTTTTCGACTAGAGAAATACGAATTTAACAAGAACATTTGCATTTCCACATCTATACATTTAGAATTTCAAATGCAAAAATTAAGTTCACGAAATAATTTTAGGTATACATGTTGGAAAATTATGACAATCACATCCTCTGTTGCCTAGCTCTGGACCCCACTGCAAATTCTGAAAAAAAACTTGTAAATCTACTGAAAATGCATGAGAATACCTACAGGTGTAGAGTTGCTGTTTTGTAAATCGAAACCCCATTTTCTGTGATTTACATCTTAAGCAGAACCAGTTGGTTGTATAAAATAAGGGTATATGTGGCATACATTGTCATAAAACTGGCCCTCTGTGGCTGTTTGCTGCTGCCACTGTTCGCGTTCGGTGCTGTCTTTGGCATCCCGCTTTCCAACAAATGCATACCTGTGCTGCCTGCCATGGGCCTCTGCCAAGACGTCGGCTACTCGGAGATGTGACTGCCCAACCTGCTGGGGCAGACTTCAGTGGCCGAGGTGGTGCCCAGCAGCGCCCAGTGGCTGCCCCTGCTGCACACCGGATGCCACCCGCACGCACGCACATTCCTCTGCCCGCTCTTCGCACCCGTCTGCCTGGACACGTAAGTGTGCGGTACCCTGCAGTGTCTGTTCTTGAGGGCACACCTTTCCATCACAGCGGCAACCTGACCTACCCTTCAGTGTACCCCATTTTAAAGATAGCCCAGCATCATACCATGGGCTGCTTGTAATCACCCTTAACCTTTTGGACTTAAGCGATCTGCAGAGCCGGACTGGGAACAGAAACCCGCCCTGAGAAACTGCTCAGCCACCCCCCCTCTTCCCCTGGGGCGAGGGGGGAGTGCAGCCGAGCAGTTTGTGAGGGCCGGTTTCGGCCAATTTTGGTACAGGGGGCCGATATTGATGATCCCGGTAAAAAAAACGGCCCCCACCCTAGCGGCGTACCGGGGAAACGCCCAGCGCCCATTATGGCCAGTACGGCCCTGGCGAACCAAGAGAAAAGAGGATGAAGTGATCTGGTCAAGCTCATACAAAATTACCCAAGTGAGGATGCAATAATTAAATTGAGATTGAACTTGAGGGACCATACTTTCCACTTGCAGCCTTTCCTCTACTGCAATTCCATATTGATCTGCACAGAGTGGGCATTCAATAGGCATCCTCCCCAGGTATACAATAGAAACATTTCACGGGGTAAAAACGAAGCAAGTTAATTGGTCATTATATCTTATTTTTTTGCAACACGATGGAATATAGATTTAGGGCATTCTTACATTTAGGGCATTTATATAACGTTTTCATTCGTGGAATAACTAGACCAAGCGAGAGTTGGGCTGCCGTCGCTGATCATTAAGCCAATCCTAGAACATAAAAAGTTACATTGCCTAGGGGTGCAACTCAAACTGGTATGGGCAAGAGAGTTCAGATTTGCCATATTCTGAGGTTTCGTTTTTGATTCTCGAATGAGGTACATGCGCACATGTATGCGTATATAGTATGGTCACGCGTGATATATAATAACTGACTAACATATCCACCACTCAAATTACTTTCATATTTTACTATTGTTGGACATGGACCTTTTTGCAGGGTCATCTCAGAATGTTTTGCCTTCCTCCTGGTATTTTCTTCTGACCAGGTGTTGGTGGTTTTAGGGCTCTGAGCACTTTATCACTGCTGTCCAGTGTTAAATTGCATGTACTCCCTATTGTAAACCATGGTAAGATTGGTCTACACCTGTATTGTGTATTTAATGTACCTATCAGTCTCTTGTAAAGTGGTATCTCATATACCCATGGCCAGTAAATTAAATGCTACTGGTGGACTTGCACATTGCCTATGGGATAAGCCTGACTGATCTGCCAAGCTAAAAAGGGGGGGAGCAGGGGTTATCTTCGGTGTGTAACTCTCTTGCCCTGACTCGAGTGGTGGTTTCTGTCTGCCTTAGGCGCATGCCATAGCCAACCAGAAATCCCATTTCTAACAAATATACTAATGTAACACTAATCCTTTATATGTTCTGGTGTAGCGTGCTACTCGCAAAAGAAAGTGCTTCAACACCCCATCAGGGGTAACAAGCGCTATATAAATGCAAACCTTTTTCCCTCTTCTATCCCTCCATTATCCTTCTCAATACACATAACTGACTAACCTATCCACCACTCAAATTACTTTCATATTTCACTATACTAATCCAACACTAATCCTTCATGGTTTCCAGAGCAGCATGCTGCTTGCCAAAAAATTGCTTCGATGCCTGGTCAGGGTTAGTTAGCTATATAAATGCAATTACAATACAATACAATAAAAGTCATGAATTTTCCCTTGCAACCTTTGCAAAGTTTTTTTTTTTCATAGGCTTTTGTGGAGTTTGCATAAAAAGTCATAGGTCCTAAACCTCTCCGCCATTACATCTACAATTTAGCTCTTGTGACTGAATATCAGGTTATTGCATTGATGCATATTGGAGTGGGGTCCAACCTAGGTCCAGAATGGTGAATTCCATTGCAGATTTTCAGTGTATCGACATAATCTGTGTAATTATTATTTTCTGCCTGTTATAACGTTAAACAAAGCATATTTTTATCATGCATTATACTGTAGGGTTTTGTGATTTGAGTCATACTGTCATATGATGTTTAGGCAGATCCTATGCAGCACTTACGCTGTCTCAAAGAGAGACATGTTGTATGTACTTTGTCGGCTTCAGCCCGCTCATACGCTTTACATTTGCTGGCTTCATCATCACTATAATATTCGTTATCCCCATTTGTGCAATGCATGCATGCGTCATGCCTCTTCCTATGTTTAGGTCTCCCAGAGAGCATGGATCAACTACTACTATCCATCCTCAGCTCCCATTTTAGCAAATGTTTTCTGTACTACCTTTTTTTTGATTTGGAGCACTTTACACAAGCTCTCATTTTTTTCACTCGCTCCGCCCTCCATTTGTTGTTGCCTCTTCAACCAAACATGACTAATATTATGAGAGCCATCTCACAAATTACTCGCTGGAAATACAGAATTCTCACGCTTGCTTTGCATAATACGTAGACCGAGGAACAGTGCTATCTGGACTTTTGCACTCTCACACTAGGAACAAGAGGTTTGAATAAAAGAAGGACTAAGCCGAGCCTACTGCCTTACATTTTAGAATATTCTGGAAGTCATCTCAAAATTGAGTCACTGATCCTAATACTACACTTGCATTGCTGACACCTATTTGCCAAAAAACTAAGTGTAAATAAAGATTTACAGTAAGCACAATGTTTTACAGCTTTAAATAAGATTGTATAGTTGAAAATTTACAATAAAATGTTTATATGTGATAAAACAAAGACAAATAAAAAAATGATTGACTCAAAAATAAACACGTACACTACTACAGACCAAAGCAAAAAAATAAAAAACTACCTCTAGTAAAGGTGAGACCTATTGGCTTTGCCAATGATTTTTGTAATGCATGTCACCTTCCTGAAGATAAGTAGGAAAGGTTTTTTATATAGGTTTTGTTCTGAAGGACTGATTTTTAATTGGAAAATGTCTGTAAGGCTTTTTATGCTATCATAGTAAATCAAACTGATGACCTGAAACATCCCTTACATTCAGTTTAATGAAATTGAACTCATTTACATAGTTGGTGACATGGATCTTGCCCTCGTCAGCCTACATTGGACATCTTTGATTTAAATTGTGTATTACCTGCAAAAAATGATAGTGACTGAAAGAGAGAGGAGAATTAACCGTCAGAAATAATACAGACAGCAACTGGTGAAAAACAAAACATTGATGCTGTCTCTTTTCTGATTTGTATTCTTATATCCCTCCTCTTTTTTGTCTCTTTAACAAGATTGCAGGTGCATTTATTGTCAGAACACAGCAAGGTTATTGTTAACAGATCTGAAACAGTGGGGACACACACACAGTATTGGGTACTCAACAAACAGGACCCCGAATGGCTGCCAGGGAGATTACACAGCAGAAGCAGAGCATCCAGCATAGACCCAACAGATGCACCCAGACTCCCTACAGCATAGATTAGCAATGAAGAGCCCACAGTGCGGAAACGGGATAAACACAGGCTGTAAGTTGCAACGTTTTTTGTTAAGTTTATAGCAGGCCTCCATTTACATGGGAGACTCGTTAACATGAGTGCAGAGTGAGCGTGAAGTGAGGAAACAGAATGTTGAACAAGAATGGGTAAAACAGCTTCCGGGAAGACAGATCTATAATGTAGAAATGTGTACAATGAGGAAAGCTGAATCTGAATGAAGCAAAGTACTGAATCACTATTGTGAACAACCGATAGAGATTTTAAATGTAAAAAGTAACGCTGAAAGAGTGAGATTGTAATGCATATATCCTGTTAAGTGTTGAATAATACCTTTGAAAATGTCAACAAACAAATGTTTAAAAAAACGCAAGGTTATTGCGTGAACATTGATTTGTAAAAATACAGGTAGATGCATCAAGCATTTTTGCGAGCGCAAACGGTGCGAATCGCAAAATTCGGCCGTTTGTGCCCGCAAAAATGGCATTTGAGATGCATCATCGATTCATGCACTCGCAATTTAAGAATTCGCAAATAATTGCGAGTTCTCAAATTGCGATTGCATTTAAGGAATCGCAATTTGCGATTCCTTAAATGCAATGCATGAACCATTCCTAGATTGCGAATTCGCAATCTGGGGCCGCTATTTACCGAGAAGTCAAACTACATAGTAAATAGCAAAAACTTAGAAATATGCACTTTAGTGCATTTTGCTAAGTTGTATGTTGCGCACACACATGTCTTTGGGACATGTGTGTGCGCAACACCAGTGAACATTACCATTTCAGGGGTGCAACAGGGTGTCCTTTGGACACCCTGGCACCCTTGAAATTGCGGCACATTTGCGATTAGCTAATTGCTAATCGCAAATAAGGAATGACACCCCATTCATTCCTATATGGGCCTTTAGGCAAATTAGGAATCAGTAGGAATCGCAAATAATATTGCGATTCCTACATGCATCCCGTTTTGCGAGTCTTTAATAGCGAATCCTTAAAATTCGCTATTAAGGACTCGCAAAACAAGACTTTGATGAATCTGGGGGTTAGTTCTTTGTTTTGCTACTGCCTGTAGGTGCCACTGTGGGATATATTACAAGAGTCCTGGGGCGCACTAATGGCTACTGTGATTCAGGGAGCTTTATGCATTTGCTAAGAGGGTTGGTATTACCCAATAGCATTTCTAGGATACAAAGAATTAAAAAAAAATAGTGGCTCTCCTGATTTGGCACACAGATAGTGGTTGCCTGGTGACCCTTAGAACATGGTGGTCTGTTGCTTTTATTGCATCTCCCACCAGTTAATGTCTTCTTCCACTGCTCCCTGGGCTGTCCCTGCTATGCTCTATATGTTTTGGTGTCCTTAACTTGTAGATTTTACACTCCGTGTTAATTTTTTTATTTTCACTTTGCCGTTCTTCTGTAGCTGTTGAGCATTTTCGAACTGTAAAGTATAAATACTTAACGTGGCTGCCGGTTCACAGTGGCGTAACGCAAAATTATGGGGTCCCCCGAATGTGATGAGGTCCAGTAGCGGCTGCTACCAGATAGAAGTGGTGAGGCAGGGAGGGGGGATTAAAAAGGTAAACAAAACACTTATCTGGCTACGACCGGCTGCCGACTTGCCTCCGTCCTCTTCATCTTCGTATCTTTTTCCTGTCTGGAGTCCCGGCAGCAGGAAGCACTCAGGCCTCCCTAAGCTGATCACAACGCTGCAATGCAGCATTGTGATTGGCCTGAATGCTGAGTTTCGGTGCTCAGACAGGCAGTGGGAGCCTGGGCATATTGTCCACCCAGGCTGTACTACTGCCCGGGTGGAGAACATGCAAAGTGAGTATGATGGTTTGGCCGGCCCAAGACGGATGGCCAAACCTTCATGCCCACTTGCAGAGTGCCCACCACTCCTCCCCCTGCGGTGCTCTGGCATCACGGAGCCCAGCCCCGCCTGAACACAACAGACTGAGCTACTGCAGTAGGAAAAATAAAATGATGATAACGCTGCACTATTATTATTTTATTTTCCTTTTTGAACTGCCCGGTGAGCAGTGGGGCAACGCTCCTCCATCTTAGCGAGGAGCCGCCTCTGATGAGGTCCCTCATGGAATCCCAGATGGCACAGACATTCATTCATCTTGGCCCCAATGCGGCCCACCCCACGCTCCAGGGGCATGCTTGGGAAAGCAAAGTGGCTTTCCTGAGCGTTTAACTATTTCTTATGCCATTCTATTGCATGCTTTCTGCAAGGCATGTAATGGCATGGCTTAGAGGGTGAATTGGGGGCCCCCTTCAAAACAAAAAACCCTGACCCCCCAAACCACCGGGGAAGTGAGGGGGTCTCCGTTACATGCCTGCTGGCTCATTGCGACATATGTATGTGGATGAATCTCGAAGTATACATATGCATACGCCACATTGCATGCACATGCACGGACCCAAGGTAGCCATCTTCAAATGGCTCTTGAGCATGTCTCAAGGCATTCACACGTATGCATCAGCAGCACCAATGCAAACATGCAATCAAAGCCAATAGGTTGGAATTTGACTTTTAAATGTGAGACCTATTGTTTTTGCTAGCCAGCCGTTCTTGTTCCACTCGAACTGATTATATTTCATGGGCTTGATTCAAAGTCCTTGGGTTATGGAAGCATCCTCAGATTTCTGACTTAAGTGATGAATATGGAGGCAAATCCACCAAGCAAAATTTCCCACTCCATATCAACAGGATTCTCTGGGATGCAGCCAGAGCTCTTATGATGAAGTGTCCAGGCCAGGATTCACCTCACAGTGGATGCCTGTGCTGGGACACCCCTGTCCTCTTTTTAGAATCACGTGAAGTGGGGCGCAAGGACACTGACAACGTCATTGTCCTCCAAATGTTAATATCCTCTAGGTGAGAAGAGAGTGGATGAAATTGATTGAATGTGTCTCGTAGAAGATGCATCTGTACCTGTGTGATAACATAGAGCTGTCTGTATAACTATGGTCTGGCATTACAAATGTTTGTGACTACCCACAAAGGATGAGTCAGTAGATGCCCACCGCATGTGCAAGGGCCGCTCCTGGTACTCTCTTACAAGACCCATCGGGTCTCACACCTGTGGAGAGCCCAGACACCGGGCAGAGATTCAGCAGTTGTTAACTCGCCTCTGGGATCACATATGTGCATGCTAGTCTTTGAAATGTACAATTAAACAATTCTGGAAGGTTTTCCTGTAGACTTATGTGGTATTTGGGGGTCAGAAAGTGCCTCAAATTTCTACCCTATGTCGAGGGTTTTGCAGTCATACAGTGTAGCCACAGAGGCTTTGTGAATATCTTTTCAAGGTACATAGATGTGAAGTTAGGATTAGTAAATAAATGTATATATATAGATGTTGTAGTCTTCCTTTACCTGCTGCACTCTCCTTTCAGTAGTTCTCTGCCTACCTGCTCAGCTTGTGATGAATTGGAACTGAACATCTTCCTGTAACTTAAGAATAAATGTTTTTGATGGAATAACAAGACCCTGACTGCGCATCTTTCATCATTACAATAATATACACACACAATATTAACAAATTCGGGGTGTAAAAACATTGACAAAATTATCGGACCCTATTGGAAGGGCATAATTGGACTCCAACTCCCGACATACAACTCATTGGAGAGTGAATGCAATTAAGGGATAATGAGTTGGAGCTTGCCGGAACTTTGTCATCCCCCCTCCCCCTATGATTAAGCTGCGTGCGCAGCGAAACGCGTAAGGGACAGAAATCATCTGGGCTGTTTCTTTGGTTCAGTGAAATAAAGGTTGGCGAAATCATCCTTCGTTGGAGTGGCGTTTCTGAAACCTGGGGCACCTGGTGGAACAGTTGTACGCGGCGGCCCCTAGCCGCGGGAGATGCACCGCCTGAGACTGGGAGCAGGTCTGTGAGGCTGGGTATCATTTCAGCCTGCCAGCGCGAGGGATTACAATTGGAACCAAGGAAACAGCCTCGAGGCCCACTGGAGGGCTGCAAAAAATTATTAACAAATTCGGGGTGTGAAAACATTGACAAAATTATCGGACCCTATTGGAAGGGCATAATTGGGCTCCAACTCCCGACATACAACTCATTGGAGAGTGAATGCAATTAAGGGATAATGAGTTGGAGCTTGCCGGAACTTTGTCATCCCCCCTCCCTCTATGATTAAGCTGCGTGCGCAGCGAAACGCGTAAGGGACAGAAATCATCTGGGCTGTTTCTTTGGTTCAGTGAAATAAAGGTTGGCGAAATCATCCTTCGTTGGAGTGGCGTTTCTGAAACCTGGGGCACCTGGTGGAACATATATATATATATATATATATATTCACTGAAAAAAACATAGGTTTCACACCAGTTATAGTTAGGAATTAGCATTTAAAAAACCTATTAAATTCACTGAAAAAACCATAGGTTTCACACCAGTTATAGTTCCCTGGAAATTTTAGTGACATAAAACCATTGAAATTCCCACGTTATAGTTAGTTGGACTCACTATAACTTGCGCGTGTAATGCACTGCTGATGACATCACATATTACATCACTCATGACATGGTCAGTGACATCACTCATGACATCACTGATGACACCATCCAGTGAATGTGTGTCCTTCTGTAAAATAAATTTGTTTTATATATGTATTTGTAAAGGTCGATGGAAGAATAAATGTTTAAATAAGTGTCTAAATGGATTTTTTTTAATTGATTGGTTAACTGGCTTATTAAGTGTATCTTAGTGAATACATATATTAGCGAGTAATGTTTAAATATTTAAATATATGTATCAGTGTTTCACTTTGTGTATAAGTGGCTGCATGGGTTGGTGAGTAGCTACTTGTGTGTGTGTATGGGTTATTAGATGTATTTTGTAGTATCAGTATGAGTGTCTGTATGGTTTGGTGGGGGTATTACTTAGCACATAGATGCATTGACTCACTGTTTGTATGTGTTTTGAAGACAGCATATGTGCAGGACTGTATGGGTGGATGAGTGTGTATATGTGTGTGTTAGTAAGTGAATGACTGTCTTACTAGTGTCTTTATCAGTAACTACATATGTTTTAATCTAGTATATGTGTGTGTTGGTGTATATAATTGAGTATATGTGAGAGTGAGAGATTGAAAGAGTTCTTGATTAAATAAGTATGTGTTTCTATAAGTGATTGTTTAAGAGAGTAAGTATGTGTAAGTTTCCTTAGAAGTAAGGTGGTAGTGTGTGTATAGCTGTATTTGCAAAAAAATGGATGTTCAATATTTTATTTGCATGTGTGAATATGTGTGTGAGCAACTTTTGGAAGACTGTCGGTGTGTTAACGGATGTATAGGTGTCTCACTACATATGATGAGTGAGTATATGTATGACTGACTATATAGAACTGTTGGTGAATGAGTGGATGTATATGTAAATGTTGTATTTACTGAATTGGTTGTTGTAACTGGTATAGGTATCTCCACTTTTTCGAAAATGTTAGTTTCTATTTTGAATATGTGTTTCAAGGGTTACTTTACAGTGAAAGGAGGTCAGTCTCTCTGTCACAAGGATGGTGTCATCAGTGATGTCATGAGTGATGTCACTGACCATGTCATGAGTGATGTAATATGTGATGTCATCAGCAGTGCATTACACACGCAAGTTATAGTGAGTCCAACTAACTATAACGTGGGAATTTCAATGGTTTTATGTCAGTAAAATTTCCAGGTAACCATAACTGGTGTGAAACCTATGGTTTTTTCAGTGAATTTAATAGGTTTTTTAAATGCTAATTCCTAACTATAACTGGTGTGAAACCTATGGTTTTTTCAGTGAATTTCAAAGGTTTTTTTAATGCTAATTCCTAGCTAGGAGTCTCACTTTAAGTAAGACTGTTAGCGCTCTAGTTGTTCTTTAGAACACTCTGGTACATACTATCATTGGGCTATAGTTGTGCTACATCTGGCTGATATTTGGGCTACATTTGTATTTTTTTGTCTCATGTGGCCATCTTTGGGCTACATTGGGCTACATTGGGCTACATTTGGGCTCTAACATATATATAGCCCAATGTAGCCCAATATATATTTTTTAAAAGTTAATTTTCTTAAAAACAACTGGAGCATATATCTTGAGACATAGCAAACACACATCGGGCTACCAGTCCTTACAATTTTTCATTTTTCTTTGTATTTTTTTTTTTTTGCCCTGGAGCGCTCCCGGTGCGCGCCCCGGTGAGCGCCCCGGAAAGCGTAGTATTTTGTAATGTAATGTAATGTAGGTATATTTATAGAGCGCATTCCTGTCACCCAGAGGGCATCCTGGCGCTTGAAGTTCAGTCCCCCCACACTAACACTGCTCAGACAATTTTGGGGAAGAGGTGCGTTTTTAGGGCTTTTCTGAATGGATAGTATTCCCTGTGGCATCTCAAAGAGAGTGGCAGGGAGTACCAAAGTTTGGCCGCAGCAACACTAAACGAGCGGCCACCCATCCTAACTCTCTGGAACCTAGGGACCACTAGCAGATATGCCGACGAAGAGCGGAGGAGCCGCGGGGCAGAGTACCAGGCAAACATGTTCTGCAGCGGCACCGGGCCCTGTCGATGAACTGCCTTAAACACCAAGCGCGCCGCTTTATACAGTACGCGCAGGTGTACCGGCAGCCAATGTAGGTCTCTTAGCGCTAAGGTGGAAGAGCTAAAATTGGGGCGAGAGAGAGCCAGCTTGGTGGCCATATTCTGCACCCGTTGCAGCTTCCCCAACAGATTTTTTGGGGCCTCCAGAAGCTACAGTTAGTTACAGTAGTAACTACTACAGTAGTAGTAGTTAGTTACAGCTACAGAAGTTACAGTAGTCTAGACGACTCAGTATGGTCCCACGAACTACTTCTGGTCTGGCCTGGGCGGGGAGAAGGGGCAGGACTTTACGCAGCATGCGTAGCAGCATCATGCACGTGGAGATGGTTTTGTTGACGTGCAAGTCAAGTTGTAAGTTTGGGCCAAAGATCACACCCAAGTTGCGAGCTGACTCCGCAGCCGACACTGGCTCAGGGAAGGTGGTAGGCCATAAGTTCTCAGGGAGTAGCCGCGGAATCCGGTCCATGGAACAATGGAGTACCTCCGTCTTTGTGCTGTTAAATTGTAAAGAGTTGGCCCGCAGCCAATCCGCTGTGGCTGCCATACAACGATGGAATGTCTCCAGTGGGACCGCGTTATTTCCTTCCAGGGAAAAGACCAGCTGGGTATCATCGGCATAATTAAAAGCCGAGATACCAAAAGATTTTATAAGCTGGACCAGAGGGCGGAGGTACAGATTAAAGAGTATAGGGCTGATGGCCGAGCCCTGTGGCACCCCCTGCCCTACTTTCCGTGGCTCAGATCGAAATGGAGGAATCGCGACCAGCTGTCTCCGGTTGCTGATATAAGAGACCAGCCAGTCTCTTGCCCCCCCTGTGATCCCGCACTCCTCGATCCTCCTGATGAGGGTATGATGGCAAACCGTATCGAACGCGGCCGACATGTCGAGCAGCACCAGAAAGGCTGCCCGACCACTGTCGACACGCGAACGAAGGTTATCCAATACGGTTACCAGTGCAGATTCCGTCCCATGCGCGGGGCGAAAGCCAAACTGTGTCTCATCGAACCATCCAATTTCTTCCAGGAAGCACGAGAGGGAGCGGGTCACCCATTTCTCCATGATCTTAATAGGATAGGGGAGCAAAGAGATGGGCCTGTAGTTGGAAAGACAGGCAGCGTCCAGCGTAGGTTTCTTAAGCAGTGGTGAAGCGCCCCGGTGCGCGAACCGGGAAGCGTCCCGTTAGCGCCAATGTCGAGATCGAAAACAACATCGTGACGCGTCGCATAAGCGTGACGTATCGCGTAGCCGCGCGATTTGTCTTATGACGTGCTAACAGAGCAGATGAAAACCACAAGTGCTCTCACAAACAAAAGCAATGATTCTTTATTGTTTTTTTTGCTCCTGTTGAGCCATTTTCAAATCCTTCTGTTTTTTTCGAAGTACTAAAAAAACAAAAAAATATATATAATTGTTTTGAAAAACCAAAAAAAGGAAAAAATGTTCACCAAAAAAAAATATATAAAAAAACAAAAACAATAAAAAAAAAAGTTCTTTTCAGAACTACCTCCCATTTATATAAAATGACTTAAATTTTTTAACTCTGCCATTCTCTTTTCTCCCCGGTGCGCTCCCCGGTGCGCTCCCCGGTGCGCTCCCCGGTGCGCGTACCGGGCGCTCCCCCCGCGTAAATCGGAAAAAAAAAAAATTACCCCGCGGAGCCCTTTTAAAGCCCCCACATCAAACCTAGGGGGTCAGGGAGGGTCTACTCTGCCCCCTTATGGTCATTTCCCCCTTTGTTTTGGCCACTTCTCATGTCTTGATCCTACCGAGACACAAGACGGCGGCCGCTCCGGACTGTTTAGAATGTTTACAGACACCCGAGAGCCAATCTGCTTTCTGCGTGCAAGTCGCGTGGCGCGCGCTCCCCGGTACGCGTACCGGGGCGCTGCCATAGATATATATTTTTTTTAACCTAAATTACTCAAAATCCAGTGGAGCACATATCTTGAGACATAGCAAAGGCACATCGGGCTACCAGTCCCTACAATTTTGCCAAATTTGGTGTAAATCCATTCAGCCGTTCGGGCTAAAAGTGAGGTCGACCGCCCTATGGAAATTAACATGGGGAAAACGCGTTTTGGGACCCCCTTTTTATCTCGGCCCCCGTTTGACGCATCCCCCCCAAACTTTCAGGGAAGGACCGGAGCTCAACGAGGCCATTTTGAGGAAATTTTCAGGCAGATTCGTCAACCTGCGCCAAAGTTATTCCAAATAGAATTTTGAGATTTAACATTGAAAAAAATCCTAACTATAACTACCTACTGGCGACCGCCAGTAGGTAATATACACATAAAGGAAGGTGAGAATTCTAGGTAGTTCTACCCAGAGTTCTCTCTTTCTTTTTTGCATAATTTATGTGTTACTCTATGCCTGCAAGGGTATTGTTTATATATATATATATATATATATATATATATATATATTCACTGAAAAAACCATAGGTTATAGACCATATATAGTTAGGGATTAGCATTTACAAAACCTTATTTTACTCGCACAAAACCATTGAAATTCCCATATATAGTTAGTTGCACTAACTATATATCGCGCACCCGCAATCCACTGCTGATGATGTCACATATTACATCATTCATGACATGGTCAGTGACATCACTGATGACATCTCAATTGACATCACTGATGACATCACTGATGACATCACTGATGACATCTCAAATGACATCACTGATGACATCACTGATGACATCTCATTTGACATTACTGATCACATCACTGATGATATCATTCATGTGATAATACGATGAACCTCTTCAGACTCTAATATAACCTTAGATACACTCAGTGTAAACAGACAATCACAGACTGTCACTCATCCATGGAGTTACTCACACACCTAGTCAGTCATGCAAAGAATCAATCGCACCTCCATTTCCTCAACTATACAGTTATACACACCTTACTTATTCAAACATATAATAACATATATTTACTCTCTGATACAATCCCTGATACAAGTTCACAATGATCCATACAGCCACTCACACATTCACTGGCTCTTATGCACAGTTATTTATATATGTCAACTCTCACATGTACTGTGTTTTACATATGTACTTACTTTGACATGTAGCACTGAGATATCCATTCACTCACCAATACACTCATGCACACAGTCAACCGCCCATACAGCTGATTCCACATGCACTTTTGAACCCATACATCTAGTGAATCAACTGTTGACACATCTATGCACAGAGTCACACACCTCCCAGCCACCCACACACACACACTCACTCTCCCATACAAATACTTGGGCAACCAATCAATAACCCATATAGTTACTCATATAGCTACTGATCAACACATGCAGCAGTTTACAGAACAACAAATATAATGATGCACAAATTAAGACAGTTTAGTCACTAACCCATGCACTCAGTGAGATTCATTTAATCACTCTCTCATACAGTCAGTCATGCACCTACTAAATGCTTCATCCAGACACTTATACATCCACTCATTCTTTAATATGTAAGACATATTTTAACTTTACAGAAACATGCAGTCACTGGATAATGTCATCAGTGATGTCATCAGTGATGTCACTGACCATGTCATGAATGATGTAATATGTGACATCATCAGCAGTGGATTGCGGGTGCGCGATATATAGTTAGTGCAACTAACTATGTATGGGAATTTCAATGGTTTTGTGCGAGTAAAATAAGGTTTTGTAAATGCTAATCCCTAACTATATATGGTCTATAACCTATGTTTTTTTCAGTGAATTTTCAAGGTTTTGTAAATGCTAATTCCTAACAATATATGGTCTATAACCTATGTTTTTTTCAGTGAATTTCAATGGTTTTTTAATAGCAAATATCAAAAGCTGTAAAATGGATTCTTCTTTTAAATGACACTTTTTCCCCAAACTGCCTTGGTATATTCAAATATATGTCAAAGACAAAAATTTAAGTGGTCCAATCAATTTTTTCCACAATTTGAAGAAGCACAGAAACATGTGAATAAATCTGTTTCTGCTTACATGAGAGACTATGGAATGGGTTTAATATGCAACAATAACTTGCGTTCCAACATTCAACACATCTACAGAAGAGATGGTGTGCACTTCTCTGATGAAGGGAATAGAATATTCGTCCTTTATTTAAAAGTGTGCATTGGAACTTACTTGTAGGTATCTAAATTAGCCACAGAACACAATAGCTCTTTTCAGACCTACCCTACCTCTGATCATTCAAAACGTTTATCTTTTTCTATTTTTTTTTTCTTCACCAAAGTACGCTCCCTGGTTCGCTTACCGGTGCGCGTACCGGGCGCGTCCCCCGCGAAATTTTAAAAAATTTACTTTTTGTATTTTTCCATATATCAGCGTCCTAATCCCCCCTCAGAAAACCTAGAGGGTCATAAACTGTCTACCGTGCCCCCTTCTACCCATTCCGTACATTGTTTGTCCTCCATCTTATGTATCAATTCTACCGATACACAAAATGGAGGACTCCCGTAACGCTGCCGGTTCGCGTACCGGGGAGCGCACCGGTAATCGCTCGATAAAAAAGGTGGGAAAGTAATTTACAGAAAAACTACTACAGACACTTTCACCAAATTTTGAATAGTCCCTACTACATACCAGTCCCTACCATTTTTCAAAATTTGATGGAATTCCATAGAGCCATTCAAGTTGTAGCCCTGTCTAAATAACCTGAGGTAAATTACATGGCAAAAACACATTAGAAAGAGTTGACATTTTCAACCAATGATAACATTACTTTCAAGTTGTATTTTTATGTGCTGACATTTGATTGGTTTGTTACATGAATATATATGAAAAATAAGAGAGAAAGACAGCCATTTTGACTGGAACTCCCTGAGGCACATTTACAGAGCATTTCCTGAGAAACCTAAGACACTTTTCCAAATGTAAGTTAATAGTTTTGAAGGAGAAATATGTTGTGCACCTAAAGTTATTTTTATAAAAACGTTTCCTGTTAGATATTTACTGTCCCTCAGTTATAGTCATAGATTGAGTAAGGCTTCTCTGTTGTAGTCATAGATTGAGTTAGACTTGATCACATGCAGTACTTTATATTTCTACTTCCTGCCTTGTAGAATACACTGCCCAAACATAAATTCACTCTTAAAAACTCAGAACTATGTTGTACACGTTAAGTTAAAAATAAAAATGTTGAAGTTTCTTACTTAAACTCTATTTGTCTCTCTCTTTTTATTCTACCTTAACAGCAATTATGGATAAAGAAGCACAGGAACCCAAAGTACAACCTGAAATACAGGTCAATAATGACGATTTTTTTAATGTGACAGTAGACGAACAACTGTTGGAATTTATGGACAATTTTGATAAACAAGAGACAATTTATGAAAAAAAAGATCATGAAATTTCAGATGAAGTACTACTTGAAATTTCCACAGATTTTTAAAATTAATATCAATAAAATTTTATTTATAAATTAAAAATTGTTTAAGACATTATTCATTTTTTTTCTAAATTTAAGATATAATAGTAGAGTAATTATAAAAAAAGTCAGACTAATGGTAAAGAGTACAACATTTTTATATTACTATGTGCTCAGGGAATGCTCAAAGGATCTGTTTCTACTTTCCCATGAATCTAGGAGAATAATTTACTTACTTGATGTGTTTTAAAAATGTGTTTTTTGACTTAAAATGGCTCAAAGGCTTTGTAAATATGCCCCATGCTGACTATGAATCTCTAGCAGTATATATCAAGAAAACTAAATGACTTCAATAAACGTTTTTAAACACATCAAGTAAGCAAATTATTCTCCCACATTCATGGGGAATTTACTTAAAATGCCCTAACACACATGAGGGCGTATTTACAAGGCCCTTGCACCACTTTTGCATCACTTTTAACATGGGAAAAATAACTTGAAAGTGGCTTAAAGGCCTTGTAAATATGCCCCATGCTGGCTATAAAACTCTAGCAGTACATATCAAGAAACCTAAATGACTTCATGAAACGTTTTTATACACATCAAGTAAGCAAATTATTCTCCCTGAATCATGGGGCAAGTGAAATATTTGTTTAAAGAAGCAGACACCATTTTTCCCTTCTCTGGGGTAGGTCTGGAAATGCTTTTTAAAGGACACCTTTGAGCATTTAATGGCACTTTTCCCTCAAACTGCCTTGGTATATTCCAATATATGCCAAAGACAGAAATGGAGGTGGTCCAATCAAATTTCTCCACAAATTGAGAAAGCGAGGAAGCATGTAAATAAGTCTGTTTCAGCTTATATGAGAGACCATGGAATGGGTGCCATCTACAACAATAACTTGCGTTATTACATGCAAGATATCTACAGAGGAGATGGTGTGCACTTCTCAGATGAGGGCAACAGAGTTTTCATACAAAATTTAAGACTGTGTATTGGTACCTACTTATAAGTACCTAGAACTTACACAGAACACAAAAGCTCTTTTCAGAGCTACCTTAACTATAATTACTCTTTTTAAATTTCGAATGTACATTTTTTCACTAATTTTCACTTATGTTCGCTTCCCGGTTCGCTGCCCGGTTCGCGTACCGGCAGCTAACCGCGCGAAAAATTCCAAAAATGTTTTTTTTTTCCACATATATGAGCCTCCTCAGCCACCCTCAGAAAACCTAGGGGGTCAAGATACATCTCCCGTGCCCCCTTATACTCATTTCCCCACATTGTTTTTCCACCATCTTGTGATTAAATTCGACTGAAACACAAAATGGCTACCGGTAAGCTACCCGGTTCGCGTACCGGGACGCGCCTCTACGGCGAAAAATCGCAAATTATTATTTATTTTTTTTTGCCCCGCGGGGCAATTTAATATCCCCCTCATCAATCCTAGGGGGTCAGGAGGGGTCTACCTTGACCCCTTTCATTAAATTCCCCCTTCGTTTTTCTCCACCTCTTGTCTCTCGATCCTACCGAGAGACAAGATGGCGGCCGGCCCGGACTGTTTAGAATGTTGACAGACAACGGAGAGCCAATCAGCTTTGCTAAGTTCTGTTACGCGTCAGGTACGCGAACCGGAGCGCTAACCGGAGCGCTGTTACAGATATATCTGTTTTTTAAAATGTTAATTTCTCAAAATCCACTGGAGCACATATATTGAGACATAGCAAAGGCACGTCGGGCAAACCATATCTACAATTCTGCCAAGTTTCGTGTAAATCCATTCAGCCGTTCCAGCTAAAAGTGATTCCAACCGCCCTATGGAAAAATGAATGGGAAAAACACGTTTTGGGACCCCACTTTTTTCTCAGCCCCCCCCTTGGCGAAACCCCCCCAAATTTTCAGGGGCTGCTCAGAAACAAAATGTGCCATTTTCCTGAAAATTTCAGCCAATTCCGTCCACAAACGCCAAAGTTATTCGACATAGAATTTTCAGAAATCCCATAGGAAAAAACTCCTAACTATATATTACCAGTAGGTAATATATATATATATATATATATATATATATATATATATATATATATAGAGGTGTGCTGTAGCGGCCAGGGTGCCTGACTCCGGACCACAGGGTTTCCTCCCTGGCTCTGGCGGCAGGTCAGCCCAGCACCATGTGACTCTGGGCAATATCTTGCTTAATCTTCCCGAATGGGACACATCCGTAGGAGGTAGCTGTGCACTTTACAAATGCTGGCATTATATATATATATTTACATATCTTCATGGGAAATAGATCGGAAGTTAGAAGTTAAAGATAGAACATTTCTCCATACTTACCTTTCACTATTGTATATTTTTACCAGGCTCTGAAAACGCAGACAAGGAACTTTTGTTCTTTTGGTAACTGATGACAGATGCGTCCTTGACTTTCTGCTGCTCTCCCTCTGGCCCATGATTCCACACAGAGGACGAGCGCAGCGCACACCGAAGCGGCCGCCTTGGTCAGAAGCCAGTGCGAGAGATCCCTCAGGAGCTGCTATAAATATCCACACAGCGGCATGACATGTTCCAAGGTGATTTAATGCCTGTCAGCCTCACAGTACAAGTGTCACCTGGCGTCTCGCCCGAAACAGAATAGCAAGGTGTAGTGTTTGGAAGTCTGGCCGCGATGACTAATAAAACGCAGTAATGTTTCTGGGCTCCTGCAACTCAGTGGACATTGTAGTCACTGTGTGCTTCTATTATTGTGCGTGTGTGTGTGGTGTGCATGTGTGCACAGCTGCCAAACTGGCTCCATGTGTGATGCCTTGATTTTATGAATTTTTTGCCACAGCACTTTCCATTCCAGGATATGTAGTTTGGTTTTGGCTATTAAAATTATTAGCTTAAAGGGCCATCTGGTGAATGATGTCATAATCAAATGTTTATTAATTTTTCATGCAACGTAGCACAGCAACTAAAATTGCTGCACTGCATTGTGCTGGGGGGGGGGGTAAACACAATGCAGAACCATATTTAGTAAGATTGGCCTGCAGCTGCTGCTGCTTTCTCCTGCATTGGCACTTTAATTAGGATGAATTGTGCAGTGCACAGTCTTTAACAATGATGCAGAATTGAGTGTGCACTGGCTAGCATAGGATTTGCACTGGAAACATATCCTTCGATAACAAATTCCAATGCCGACAGATTCCAGAAGGACCCCCACAGTGGATGTGTGGTGTGCACTTCAGCACTCAAGCAAAGTATGGATTTTTGAGTAATAAAAGTATTTCCCCATGTTAGCACCTACTTCAACGAGGCATTCGTTTTGGATGCCAAGCCCAGTCCTGCTATCTTTGTAGAATGGGCTTTGCATCAAAACCTATAGATATTTTTCCCACTCCACCCAAGTAATGCCCCAGTAACACTCCCTTGACTTAAAGTCACACAAAGAAGCACAAAGATCATTTTGTGCTGAGAGCTGGGCTCCTTTCCAGCGTATAGTACATTGTACAATGGAAAGTAAAGGCCACTTTGGACCAGTGCAAATCCTTAGTAAATCTGAGCCAATATTTCTCAAATCCCTGTAGATATCACCAAACCAACCAACATTGCAGAACACCCATTGCTGGTCATTATTATTGCTGTGGGACTAGGTAAAGAGAACTGTTTTTTCTATTCAGTTGATGGCCCACTTACATGACCCATCTTGCAGACCAGTGACACTGCTTGGAGGTGTGACAGAACATAGAGCTAATTAGCATTTACATATGTATCTCATGACCTCACTAATTGGTCATCAGCTCCATTCGTGAGAAGAGTTGAAAATTTACTTTATGTGTAGTTTTGTAGTTTTAACTACACCTGGAGTAATTTCTGACATTGGATTTGACAGAGATGTCAAAGAGTACTCAGAAGAATCTACCACTGTTGCAGCCTTTCTAGGATTCGTTCTGGAATTCTTTGTGAATTCCAGCTTATTTCCATGCAAAAGTGTTCTCATATTCATAAATGTAGCAAGTGTACATTTGCACATGTGTAAATTAGCCTCACAAATGCATTTATACTTGTGAACTGTGGAGAAACCCCTTTTCCTACACTTTCCACCACATTTAGCTGAGTTGCATCCTTATTTTAGAGTGGGCTGGAATTTACTACTGCCCTTGAATGAAGGAAAGACTCAAGCACACTTGAAAGACTCATCGGGATTTAATAACAACCTGAATTGACAACAGTAATTGCTGTATTTTAAATCATTTGTACTGTCATAAGGCATTTTATATTTTTGTAAAGATTTTAATTAATCATATACAAATAAAATATTACCTTACCTTACCTTACCTACTACTGCCCTTGACAGGAGTAAATATTCAACTCTATCAAAGTAGAAATGAGCCTGAAAAATGTTTGAATACCACAAATTTGTAAATTTCCTTGTTAAGCAGGCACACATCCTGGAACACCCGCAACTCATCACCAGTACAGATTTCCTCACACTTAATAATGAGATGCGCTTCGAAATGTGGGATTTCTGGCACAATCTCCAGTAAATTGTGCCGGATTTCAGCTTTGAAGTGCACATCAGCTGTGTGTCTGTATTTTAACAACTGTGCTTTACAAAAATATAACCATACACTCTAATAAGCATTACGAAGTGAGTACATCAGTTGGGAAATAAATCCTGTTAAACATTCCCATGAAGAAATGGCACATAAGATGTTTAAATTACTGTATTAAATTCTAATATTGTTAAAAGGTGGAGTTCATGAACCAGAATGAGAGTCTTACAGGTGATCAACAATTGAAACTTGAAAAATATACAAAAGGACTCCAAAGTTTTAATAACGATTTTCAGATAAAATGATCCCATGTTCCCAGACAGCCCTAAAAACATAAAACCCAAGCAATATCTTATACTTTTAAAGAAGGAAAATCCTGCTGACCCAAAGTGTCATCCCCTAAACTGACCTGTTAAGTTATCATTATGTAAGATTCCCTGTGAGCAGAAGCAAACTGTGTAAAACACCCTTTCCTTAATTTTACAACCAAAAAGCTATCAAAATATGCTACAAATAGCAAGCTATGTATTTGTTTTATGATTCCACACTTTTGTTAGTTTGAAAGCTTTAGTGAACGCATTAAGAATATTATAATATGCATATGTTCTTATATGCAATTAGAGAAACAATATAAGAAAGAAAACACTTTGGAAAGCAAAAGGGGAAAGTTTGGTGAGGCAGAAGGAAAAGGATTGAAAATAATGAAATTATACTATTGAACAATGTTTATAGAAGTCATCAAGAGTAAACACATACAGACCCAAACTACTTCAAATGTAAAACATCAAATAATATAGTAATTGATGAAGAGAGTGTAACAAATTAAGAGAATTTAAACAGATATTCTAAATGAATTTGTTTATTATTAGATCCAGAACTTGAATTTTAAAGACACTTTAATAGAGGACCATAAACTGTATCTTTTTAAAATGCAACAATACAGGGGAAAGATAATTTCTATCCAATCAATGATTTTAAGAAATGCAAAACCACTATGCTATAAAAGTGACATTTAAATCATGTTTCCAATTTACAGCTATTTGATGAAAAACAACGACTAAGAATAGATCTATTCATCTGTTATCAAATGGAAAACTTGCTTAATTAGCAGCAAAACTTGAAAAGAAATATTTGAGTAAGTTTGAAAGAAACATAACCCTGAAAGATGATGCTAATTTGTTTCCACATCTGTTGCCAAAAATCAAGCATATGTGGATAAAGAAAATAATATTCATTAAATATCTTTTAATACTGTTACATTACCAACAACTAGCAATCTTATTTTTAGTAACTTTTCCAATTGAGTGTGAAGTCAACAGTCTCCTATTCTAAATTACAAGCAATGTATGATTAACATCAGCAGCACAAGACAATTTGTGTAACTTCCGTCATATTTCATTCCATAACTCAATGGACCACAGACAATTAGGGGTCTATTAGGATGTAGGGGAGATCGCCACCGCCCGCCTGGCGGTGGCGATCGGCCCTACCTCATACCCCGCCCGCCATCCATTTCCCCCCGCTATATTAGTATGGCAGGGGGGACCCTGGCGGATGGACCCCGAGGGCTATACTTTGGCGAGAATGGATAGGTCAGGACGAAAGGGTTGTGGCCTGGGTATCCTTTTTAGAGACACCTTTACTTGCTGTACTAAGCCTCTTTCCTTGCCTTCTGACAAGTTTGAGGCACTGTACTTTTCTATTAATTTCCTTACTTCTGCCTCTTTTTCTGGTATTCTCTGTTACAGACCTCCCAGCCCCAGAACGACCTTTGCCCATGACATCCCTAAACTTATAGAGCCTTACGTTGATAAGCCTCATTTTAGCATTCTTGGCGATTTTAGAGGCCATAGAATCTAAGGATACGTTAGTACTTGTAGATGGCTTAGCGGCATGTGGCTTGGGTCAACTAGTCAATGGCCCCACACATCTGGCCGGCCATACGTTGAATGGTATCTTTTCAAACGATTCTAGACTTCTGACTGGAACTCCCATTCTTCTTTCATGGTCCGACCATTTGGCAGTCCCCTTCCATCTTAATGTTAACTCCTCTTTATTTAATAAACCTAAGAGCAGTGCATGGGAAATTAGAAGGAATTATAAGGCAATCAATGATGACATGGCATCACCGTTTCTGAATGCCCTCAGCTGCCCTCTTCAGGGTGATCCCAATAGGGCTGCCCTTGACCTTTCAAATGTCCTAGCCAATGCTATAGACTCTCTGGCGCCAGCCCGCAAGAGCCCTTCGCAACCCTGGTTCTCTGACCATTTAAGATCCATGCGTTAGCAATGTAGGAAACAAGAGAGGTCCTGGACTGCTCATCCTGATCTACTGGGGAAAGCCCGGCATAAATCTCTGGTCAGAGATTACAAGAAGGCGATTATGGAGGCAAAAAGGGTTTATTTCACCAACCTTACACCTTCTCTTAAATCCCCCAGAGATCTTTTCAACATACTTGATTCTCTGTCAACACCTAGATCAGTTGATCCTACTATTGAAACTCAGGAACTGTGTAACAACATAGCAAGTTTCTTCCATTCTAAGATTGCCGATATTTACAGTGCTCTTGAAATCAACAATCAAGAACTTGATGCTAATGTGATAGGCTCCCCCTCATTAATTCCTCGTATTGTTGAGAAGGTTGAGGTCCCGCCTAAACCGCAGCTTTTAGGTTTTCCCCTTCTGTCTTTAGAAGACCTCAATCTCCTTCTCGATGCTACTAAGGCTTGTTCGCCTCTTGACCCATGCTCTTTAAAAACTCTGAAGACCTGCAGAGGCTCTGTTCTCCCTCCGTTATTAGAGGTTATGAACCTGGCAATTCGTGAAGGGATTTTTCCCTCCCCCTGGAAGACTGCCGTTGTTAGACCTTTGCTGAAAAAGCCCTCTTGGACCCAGGAATATTAAAAAATTATCACCCCATCTCTATACTTCCGGCTCCAGCTAAGATCCTGGAGTCCCACATAAATCACAACCTATCTGTTTTCATTGAGAGTTCCAACTTATTAGACATCTCTCAGCATGGGTTTCGATCATCTCACAACACTGAGTCGGCTCTCACGGTCGTGATTAATACAATCCGATCTGAGGTTGACAGGGGACACCCATCGCTGCTAGTGTTAGTAGATCTCACAGCAGCGTTTGACACCTTGTCCCCGTCAATATTGATCTCTAGGCTCAGGGATATCGGAGTAGGGGGCTCTGCCCTTAGTTTACTCTCTTCCTTTCTCCCTCATAGGGAGCAGAGAGTTAAAATGGGCAACTTCCTCTCTGATTCTCAAGAAGTGCAATGTGGGGTCCCTCAGGGCTCTTCACTGAGTCCCTTATTATTTAACATCTACGGGCATATTAGGGGCTGCGCTCTTAGTGGCTTCCTGGTTCATCTATCTGGTAATGTGGACTTTCTGTTTGTTTGTTGGCGCCTTGATGCCCCTTGGGGCTAAGTTTTGCGCGGTATAAAAATGCCATACATTCATGGAAAAACCGTCTGCTGGTTTTCTGCCGGTAGACTAGTCGACCGGGCAGAGAAGTGGCTAGATCTGGTGGCAGTGTCTGCTAGACACCACCATCCATATTAGCATGGGCAGCGGTGCATGACTTTCCATGGCGGAGAGCGCGCCATGAAAAGCCATGGGTAGTCTGCTTTCGGGGGCCCGTTGCGGGCCCCCAGGGTATTGGAGGGGTGGGGGGTGCACCCCCCTTCATAGTCATGGACAAGGTGGCAGGCACCGTGCGTGCCTCTCACCTTGTGCATGACAATGCACACAGTGCATTCCCAGCATTGTGGCGGGCGGTGCTTTGAGTACCGCCCACCACATTGCTGGGAATAGAGGATGCCACTGCGGCGGTGGCATCCTAATCACCAGGGCGGGAACGCCGCACCACTGGCGGCCGGTCTCAGCACCACTAGGGTGGTGAGCGAACAAAAGTCTGCCCGCCATCCGAATAGGCCCCTTAGTTCTTTTGTCAAATTAATTCTCTTTTTTACTTGGGTTTAAAGGGGCCTTTACAATGCAAATATATATATATAGAAAAATAAAGCTTTAGGAGCAGTTGATAATATATGCAGAAATTGTTCTTTTCAGTGCTCTCAGTAGATGTAGCATGACATTCTTATATATATGAATAGGGATTCATATTTTGTCTTAAAGGATGTAAGACAATTAAACTTGACTTGAAATTTAGAAAAGGATAGAGTCACCATCTTACCTCTCCATGCCTTTCAGAATATTTGACATGTTCATAATACCATAAAATAATAATGGATACCAACGTTTACATCTAATATAAAAATTTTAAATTACATTTTGAGGGGTGTTTTAGAAAACAAGCCTGAAAGTAAAGGAGGCTGCAAATGACAAACCGCTTTGGAGAATAAACTTGAAAATCATTCCCGACGTTTGAATTTCGGGTTCGTTGGAGTTCCGGAGGGGAGCGATGACTCTCAAACTCTTCAAGGGGTCGAGTCTTTTATCAAGCAGAAGGTCCTGCCAGAGTTCTTGTGTGACCTCACGATTACCAGAGCGCATCGAGTTCCGTCACATCCCCTACCCAATTCATCAATCCCACGCACGATTCTTGTGAACTTTGCGGATTATCGGATCAAAGAGAGGATCCTGAACAAGGCTCTACAGCAGAAACAATTTTTTGTAAACAAGGTCTCTAAATGCGGGATCTTCTCAGACATGTACGTGGTAGCTCCACGGAGGTGGAAAGAATTAGTTAAACTCCTGTATATTTTTAAAGCACAAGGGGCGTAGGCCTCAATAGCCCAGCAATCAAAGCTTCGAGTCCTTATTAAAGGGAAATTTCATTTGTTGCCCAGGGCTTGCTGAAAAAGATCTCTTCTGCAAAATGATTTGGTGTTTAATTAAATGTTTAGGAACTCCAGGGTCGGGGGAGGAGAGAGAGTCACCCAGGGTGCGATAACAAGGCACCCCATTGTGCATCAGGGGAGGGTGAGATGCGGTTGGTGGGGGTTTTCCACATTTCTGGGGGAGGGCAACGGGGAAGCGATGGGGGGGGGTTACATAGCAGTAAAAAGAGCAGTGACAAAGGTAACAAAGAGAGAAGAAAACAGGATTTTGCATCTGATCAAATATCATGGCTATTTCAGCAATAGACATGGCTAGTAAATGTAGTATTTTGTCAGTAAACGTGAATGGTATGCTTCACAAGCCGAAATATGGTGGGTTTATAAAATGGCTGGCCTCCTTTATGCTTCGAGTTCTTTTGCCCCAAGAAATACATCTTAAGTCAAACTCACCTAAGCTATTTCTGCCGAGAACATTTTCTGATGCCTTTTTTGCGTCAGCTGGGTTAGCATTGAGAGGTGTAGCCATGTACTTTCCCAGAAACATGTCTTGGGAATTTGTGCAAGTTCCGAGAGATACCCAGGGAAGATGGTTTGGGTAGTGGTGAAATTAAATGGGAGTATTTTGAACTTTATCAACTACTATGGTCCGATTATGGATGATGCTTCTGAGTTGGCAAAGATTAACAAGCTGCTAAGGGGAGCCCCTGGTCAGATCAATATTGGGGGGGATTTTAATTATAACCAGGACCTAAAGTAAAGACAACTCTAATAAAAATGAAAAAAACAATTGAAACCAAACACAAAAGGAGTTTTTGAGGTTATAATGCATGACTATCAACTGATGGATCCATGATACAATGCCAACCCGGCTACAAGCCGTTATGCCATTCTCGCCAATACCAGACGGCATATTGTATTGATTTTTTTTTAACATCCAGGTCACTAAAGGCAGATATCTGGGCTAATCCCTTCTCTGACCACTCATATACTAAGCTCGACCTGGGAGAGATCCAGGTGGCAGATGGATCTCTTAATCTTCAAGATCAACAATGGTTTGAAGGTTTAAGAATATGGATTCTTGAATATTCTAGGTTTAACGAGGGGACGGCAGAACACTTCTCAGTATGGGGTGAGTTCTAGGCTGTTGTGCGCTTACAAAATATCTCCTACTTGGCCGCTCAGTCGAAAGCACGACGGGCTAAAATAGCAGAACTCCAGCAAGCAGTGGAAAGTGCACAAGACCTGAGAAATACGTCGCAACAACATCGGTTTGAAAATTCCAAAAAGTCACTGAGGGAATTCTTCTTATTAGAAGAAATTAGCAGCTCCTGAACTTACCAACAACGGGTATATGAAGAAAGCCAATTGGTGGGCAAATTGTTAGCTGGCTCCACTAAAAGAAGCCAGTAAGCGGCCTTAATCTCATAGGTGGTTGATTCTAAGACCAGATCTGTAGTGTCAAATAGGGATGAGATTGCTCTGGCTTTTATGCACTGCCAACAGCTCTATACTATGGAATATCCAGTTGGACAAGATGCCGTATAGAATTATTTTGATGGCGTAAATCTTCCAAAACTGTCTAATTTCCTTGTGGAACAGTTAAAACTAGATATATCAAGTGCTGAAATTCTGTCATCCCTGAAATCAACTGCTGGAGCTAAAGCCTGTGGAGATGATGGGCTGCCCATAGAATTTTATAAGGTTTTTGCAAAGGAGTTGACCCAGTCTTTGACTAAGCTATTCAATCATATTAAATATGGAGGTGCAGTGCCCTCGCCTTTTAAAGAGGTGAATGTTATCAGCTTTAAGAAAAAGGGCATGATTCCAAAGGATGTCAATTCCTATAGACCCATTAGCCTCTTCAACACTGGTTATAAGGTCTTAATGAAGACTTGGGGGCAGCGTTTCACACCAGTTGCACAGGAAATAATCTATAGGGCTCAGTCTGGGTTTATAGCAGGGAGATCTATGTTATAAAATACTGAATTTTTAATACATGCTCTTGATTACTGTGATACTACCTCAACCCTGGCTTGTATCATGTTGGTCGACGCCGAAAAGGCGTTCGACCTGGTACCATTTTTTCTGGTCTTGGCAGGTGCGAAATCCCACCTCAGGTTATTAAAATGCTCCTGAACATTTATCAGGGGGCTCAGGCAGTAATTATTACAAATTGTGTGGGCACAGTAGAAATAAACCGGGGGACAAGACAAGGGTGTCCGCTTTCCCCTTTACTATTCACGTTTTTTATTGAACTATTAGCCATCCAAATTTGAGGAAAATGCTGAAATGAATGCTCCAATTCTGTGTTTTGCGGACATTATTATCTTATATCTTAGTCTTGATAGCCAGAATTTGGAACTGTCCATAATAGAATTCCGCAAATTTGAATTAATTGGGGGCTATAAAATAAACCAAAACAAAACAGAAATTCTCGTTTTGAATTCTGATATGAATTTTCTTCCAGGCAATCTTAAGCAACAAGCCGCTAAGCCCGACCCAATAGGTTATGTTGCGGTTCTACGTTTCTGATCAACAGCTATACAAGCTGAATTATGTAGCAATGCAGAGTAAAATTAAAAAACTGCTGGATAATTGGCTGCTACTACCTTTAACTTTGATAGGCCGAGTATCCCTTAACAAAATGTCCATACTTCCTTTACTTGTTTTCCTTTTTATAAATATACCTATTAAAATCAATATTAGTTATTTTAAGGAGCTGGAAACAATGTCTAGACAGTTTGTCTGGGGAAGAAGACATCAAGGGTTAAGTTCTCATTGCTACAATTAGCCATTGACCAGGGTGGATTGGCCTTACCTCATGTTCGTACATACTACGAAGCAGTCTTTTTAGATTTAACAGCTCGTTTGATAGTTTCAAAGACAATTTTTATTGGGATAAAATGGTTCAGGAAGCCAGTTCTCAAAACCAGATATTTTTTAAAACTTCTAAACTTCCTAAAAGGACGAGATATAAGACTTTGAATAATCATTCTATTAGACTTCAATCCCTTTTTAAACCTGCTGGTTATTCCGGGTTCCATTATCTAAAATTTGGAGAATGCAAACACCCCGACCTCCAAATTCAATCTAGCCACCTTAGAAACTGGAAGGACTGTGGGTTAGAGAGGGCATTCCTAATTCAGAACAGAGTAATCACCTTGCAAGAGGTGCAGATGAGGAGTAGGGACCGGAGGAAGGCAGTTTTTTAAAAATATTTACAGATCTTATATTTTCCGGCTAAGATGGTGACTGCCTTTTTCGGAGCAAAGTTAAGAGGGGTGGGGAACTGGTATTGTCTATTATGCAATCATTGTCGATCCTTATTGGTTGAGAAACATCTAGAAAGTGTAACCCGGGAAACTCATTGTACCCTCTCTAGTGAAGAATGGCAAGTCATATGCCAGTTAGGGAGTAAGGCCTTGAGAGCAGCTAATTTTAGAAGAATGGCCTTTTTGTCCTGGTGGCTAGCATACTTTACACCCAAAGTACTTAAAAAAATTCCCAGAAGTTGAAAATAGATGCTTCCGCTGCCAGGCAGAAGGTGAAGGGGCCTGGCTACATTTTGTAACGTGTCCTAGACTAGGACCCTTTGGGGTGAGATTTTATATATATATATTATATTTATAGTGTTCCGGGAAAAGCCAGAGGATACAAACATTTGTTTTGTGTAATATCTCAATAACAGGAGAATTTCACACTCATCAGCATTAACCTTAAATCAGTATATATATTGGACTAATGTAATTTCTCTGGCAAATCATGTTAAAGGTGTTTTGGGTTGATTATACGAAGAAGAATGCTGTGTGCATAAACATTCAACTTTAGGTGATGCCATCCATATTTGAAAGCTGTTATATGTGGATTATGCTTAATTCTATCAAGAAACAGCTGTAATGCCACAATAAATAAATAAGAGTGGGGACAACCTTGTCAAACACCTCTGGAATATGGAAATAATGTGAAGAAATATTGTTAGTAAAAAAGATACACAAATATGTGCCACTCTAATATTTTAAAAATAAAGTTCAAATTCATTCTATAATAAGCCTTATTGATTGACATCTAGTGTCATATTTGCTAATGTTATTTTAACTTCAAATGATTTGCTCAAATGTTAAAAAAAGACCTAATACTATCAAAAAAGAGTTCACTTTTCATGAATCCAGATTGTTCACATTTGCTGATCCTAGGTAACAACAGATGTAAATGTTATGTTATGTTATGTTAAGCTCCATTTACAACACGCACGGATACTCGGAAGTGTCCTGGCGCGGAAGCCAAATGGAGGAGACTAAGGGGTGCAGATCAGGCTAGAAGTAAATACAAAAATCTTATAATAAACATTATTTACATATATTCGTCTGTAACCATGCATAATCTGGAGTGTTATTAATCTTTAGGAATGAGGCTAATCATAGTGTCAGACCCACTTTCAGAGGGCCAAGGGACACACAAGGGCTACTGGGCCCAACCTTAGGGGTTGAGGCCATTTACATCTAATGTCCTGTGCCTGTCTTACTATGGATCCTGAGCAACTGGGCCAAGTACTCCTTCAGCACTTGGCTCGCAGTGGTAGACATGAAAGAGCAGCCTTAGGCTCCCTAGGGGGAGGTGTGGATATAGATTAGTGAACACAACCTAACTCAAAGAGCACGCAGCAGTAGCAATAAATCATTGTCCAGTCAAATACTTATTTTTAGAATAAAAATAAGTATTTTAGTTAGGGTTACATATACAGACAATAGCATATTTCCCCCTGTTTCAATGACAAATGCCTGTCCCACCCATTCATTGCAATGTGATAGGGGTTATTCCCCATTCACTGGTGGTCGCCTCCAGGGAATGCTCACAAGCAGACCTTAAGTCAAGACTCCACTCCGAATCTTGTTGGTGCTCAGCGCTCTGTACTGGGGTGAATGTATAACATTGTTCTTCATTCTGTCCATCAATTGTTGTTTTTGCATTTGTCAGCCCGAGTGGGATGGGTATGCTCAGACTTGAGTCCCATGCTCTCCACACCACTGGAGTCAAGCTATCCTGGCTGAAGACGGATGATAGCCAGAAACCGGTCCTAGGATGCTTGATTCCGGTCCAGGAAAGACATGGCTTGGCAGTTCGGGCTGGACTGTTCCCATGAGGCACAGGGTCAAGGCTGATTTGCATATGGCCATGTCTGAACTGGGGTGGTGTGGAGTGCAAAAAAACGATGGATTTAGGCCCAGATCTCTGTACTGGGGTGAATGTATGACATTGTTCTGCATTCTGTCCATCAATTGTTGTTTTTAGGGCTCGCCTGCTGATGCGCTCAAGCGCATAGCTGGGGAGCTATATTGCAGCTTAAACAAAGTTTACCTAAATTGGCGATTTGCTGCAATGCCCGAGGCGCGTGCACATCAAAGCCACCAGCCTCCTCAGGCATCTCAAGCCTCCCCCATCCGGCATTTCTCCTCCCCTAATTATTCACTACACGGCCGGCCGGCCGGCACATCAAAGGCTGCTGCTCCCGGCCCCTATTCTTCCTTTCTTGCCTCTCCCGCTCCCCCTTCCCACCACAGCAATGCCGAGGGATTATTTATATTGCAATATAAACAATCCCGTTGTTGGTCATGATATAATTAAACGCTTTAATTATTTTTTCAGGGCCACACAGAATCTTATCAAGTCTTTTGCTGGCATTTTCGTTTTATGCTGATTGCTATTTTACACCTTTCACATGCTGGCGATTTGCTTCAAAGGAATACATTCATCCTCCATCCCGTTACTAGAGCTTTCTCCTCTTCTGCTATATATGGGTCTTAGTTGAATTTCATTGATCTCTTTTACTTTTGATTTATAAAAAGTGCCACACACCACACAGCTCCACCGATGCACCCACCACACAGCTCCACCGAGGCACCCACCACACAGCTCCACCGAGGCACCCACCACACAGCTCCACCGATGCACCCACCACACAGCTCCACCGATGCACTCACCACACAGCTCCACCGATGCACCCACCACACAGCTCCACCGAGGCACCCACCACACAGCTCCAAAGATGCACCCACCACACAGCTCCACTGATGCAACCACCACACAGCTCCACCGACACAGCTCCACCGATGCACCCACCAGACAGCTCCACTGATGCAACCACCACACAGCTTCACCGACACAGCTCCACTGATGCAACCACCAGACAGCTCCACCGACACTGCTCCACCGATGCACCCACCGCACAGCTCCACCGAGGCACCCACCGCACAGCTCCACGGAGGCACCCACCACACAGCTCCACAGAGGCACCCACCACACAGCTCCACAGAGGCACCCACCACACAGCTCCACAGAGGCACCCACCACAGAGCTCCACCGATGCACCCACCACACAGCTCCACCGATGCACCCACCACACAGCTCCACTGAGGCACCCACTACACAGCTCCACAGATGCACCCACCACACAGCTCCACCTACACAGCTCCACCGATGCACCCACCACCCAGCTCAGCCGATGCGCCCACCACACAGCTCCACCGACACAGCTCCACCGATGCACCCACCACACAGCTCCACCTACACAGCTCCACCGATGCCCCCACCACACAGCTCCACCGATGCACCCACCACACAACTCCACCGAGGCACTCACCAGACCACACAGCTCCACCGATGCACCCACCACACTGCTCCACCGATGCACCCACCACACAGCTCCACCGAGGCACCCACCACACAGCTCCACCAAGGCACCCACCACACAGCTCCAACGAGGCACCCACCACACAGCTCCAACGAGGCACCCACCACACAGCTCCACAGATGCACCCACCACACAGCTCCACAGATGCACCCACCACACAGCTCCACCGATGCACCCACCACACAGCTCCACAGATGCACCCACCACACAGCTCCACCGAGGCACCCACCACACAGCTCCACCGAGGCACCCACCACACAGCTCCACCGAGGCACCCACCACACAGCTCCACCGAGGCACCCACCACACAGCTCCACCAAGGCACCCTCCACACAGCTCCAATGAGGCACCCACCACACAGCTCCAACGAGGCACCCACCACACAGCTCCACAGATGCACCCACCACACAGCTCCACAGATGCACCCACCACACAGCTCCACAGATGCACCCACCACACAGCTTCACCAAGGCACCCACCACACAGCTCTAAAGATGCACCCACCACACAGCTCCACTGATGCAACCACCACACAGCTCCACCGACACAGCTCCACCGATGCACCCACCACACAGCTCCACTGATGCAACCACCACACAGCTCCACCGACACAGCTCCACTGATGCAACCACCACACAGCTCCACCGACACAGCTCCACCGATGCACCCATCGCACAGCTCCACCGATGCACCCACCACACAGCTCCAACGAGGCACCCACCACACAGCTCCACCGAGACACCCACCTCACAGCTCCACAGAGGCACCCACCACACAGCTCCGCAGAGGCACCCACCACACAGCTCCAGAGAGGCACCCACCACACAGCTCCAACGAGGCACCCACCACACAGCTCCAACGAGGCACCCACCACACAGCTCCACAGATGCACCCACCACACAGCTCCACAGATGCACCCACCACACAGCTAGACAGATGCACCCACCACACAGCTCCACCGATGCACCCACCACACAGCTTCACCGAGGCACCCACCACACAGCTCCAAAGATGCACCCACCACACAGCTCCACTGATGCAACCACCACACAGCTCCACCGATGCACCCACCACACAGCTCCACTGATGCAAGCACCACACAGCTCCACCGACACAGCTCCACTGATGCAACCACCACACAGCTCCACCGACACAGCTCCACCGAAGCACCCACCACACAGCTCCACCAAGGCACCCACCACACAGCTCCAACGAGGCACCCACCACACAGCTCCACCGAGGCACCCACCGCACAGCTCCACAGAGGCACCCACCACACAGCTCCAAAGAGGCACCCACCACACAGCTCCACAGAGGCACCCACCACACAGCTCCACAGAGGCACCCACCACACAGCTCCACCGATGCACCCACCACACAGCTCCACCAATGCACCCACCACACAGCTCCACCGATGCACCCACCACACAGCTCCACTGAGGCACCCACTACACAGCTCCACAGATGCACCCACCACACAGCTCCACCTACACAGCTCCACCGATGCACCCACCACCCAGCTCCACCGATGCCCCACCACACAGCTCCACCAACACAGCTCCACCGATGCACCCACCACACATCTCCACTTACACAGCTCCACCGATGCACCCACCACACAGCTCCACCGATGCACCCACCACACAGCTCCACCGAGGCACTCACCACACAGCTCCACCGATGCACCCACCACACAGCTCCACCGATGCACCCACCACACAGCTCCACCGATGCACCCATCACCCAGCTCCACCGATGCCCCACCACACAGCTCCACCAACACAGCTCCACCGATGCACCCACCACACATCTCCACTTACACAGCTCCACCGATGCACCCACCACACAGCTCCACCGATGCACCCACCACACAGCTCCACCGAGGCACTCACCACACAGCTCCACCGATGCACCCACCACACAGCTCCACCGATGCACCCACCACACAGCTCCACCAAGGCACCCACCACACAGCTCCAACGAGGCACCCACCACACAGCTCCAACTAGGCACCCACCACACAGCTCCACAGATGCACCCACCACACAGCTCCACAGTTGCACCCACCACACAGCTCCACAGATGCACCCACCACACAGCTTCACCGATGCACCCACCATACAGCTCCACCGATGCACCAACAAAAACAGATCCACTGACACAGCTCCACCGATGCACCCACCACACAGCTCCCCCGATGCACCCACCACACAGCTCCACCGATGCACCCACCACACAGCTCTGCCGATGCACCCACCACACAGCTCCGCCGAGGCACCCACCAAACAGCTCCGCCGAGGCACCCACAATGCAGTTCCGCCGAGGCACCCACCACACAGCTCCGCCGAGGCACCCACCACACAGCGTCACAGATGCTGCCACCACACAGCTCCACCGATGCAGCCACCACACAGCTCCACCGATGCAGCCACCACACAGCTCCACCGATGCAGCCACCACACAGCTCCACCGATGCAGCCACCACACAGCTCCACCGATGCAGCCACCACACAGATCCACCGATGAAGCCACTACACAGCTCCACCGATGCACCCAGCTCCACCGATGCACCCACCACACAGCTCCACCGATGCACCCACCACACAGCTCCACCTACACAGCTCCACTGATGCACCCACCACACAGATCCACCGATGCACCCACCACACAGCTCCACCGAGGCACCCACCACACAGCTCCACCGATGCACCCACCACACAGCTCCACCGATGCACCCACCACACAGCTCCACCGACACAGCTCCACCTATGCACCCACCACACAGCTCCACCTACACAGCTCTACCGATGCACCCACCACACAGCTCCACCGATGCACCCACCACACAGCTCCACCGATGCACCCACCACACAGTTCCACCGATGCACCCACCACACAGCTCCACAGATACACCCACCACACAGCTCCACAGATGCACCCACCACACAGCTCCACAGATGCACCCACCACACAGCTCCGCCGAGGCACCCACCACACAGCTCCGCTGAGGCACCCACCACACAGCTCCACTGATGCACCCACCACACAGCTCCACCGATGCACCCACCACACAGCTCCACCCACCACACAGCTCCACAGATGCACCCACCACACAGCTCCACAGATGCACCCACCACACAGCTCCACAGATGCACCCACCACACAGCTTCACCAAGGCACCCTCCACACAGCTCCAACGAGGCACCCACCACACAGCTCCAATGAGGCACCCACCACACAGCTCCACAGATGCACCCACCACACAGCTCCACAGATGCACCCACCACACAGCTCCACAGATGCACCCACCACACACTTTCACCGAGGCACCCACCACACAGCTCCAAAGATGCACCCACCACACAGCTCCACTGATGCAACCACCACACAGCTCCACCGACACAGCTCCACCGATGCACCCACCACACAGCTCCACAGATGCACCCACCACACAGCTCCACAGATGCACCCACCACACAGCTTCACCGAGGCACCCACCACACAGCTCCAAAGATGCACCCACCATACAGATCCACTGATGCAACCACCACACAGCTCCACCGACACAGCTCCACCGATGCACCCACCAGACAGCTCCACTGATGCAACCACCACACAGCTCCACCGACGCAGCTCCACTGATGCAACCACCACACAGCTCCACCGACACAGCTCCACCGATGCACCCACGCACAGCTCCACCGATGCACCCACCACACAGCTCCACCGAGGCACCCACTGCACAGCTCCACAGAGACACCCACCACACAGCTCCACAGAGGCACCCACCACACAGCTCTACAGAGGCACCCACCACAGAGCTCCACCGATGCACCCACCACACAGCTCCACCGATGCACCCACCACACAGCTCCACAGATGCACCCACCACACAGCTCCACCTACACAGCTCCACCGATGCACCCACCACCCAGCTCCACCGATGCCCCCACCACACAGCTCCACTGACACAGCTCCACCGATGCACCCACCACACATCTCCACCTACACAGCTCCACCGATGCACCCACCACACAGCTCCACCGATGCACCCACCACGCAGCTCCACCGAGGCTCTCACCACACAGCTCCACCGAGGCACTCACCACACAGCTCCACCGATGCACCCACCACACAGCTCCACCGATGCACCCACCACACAGCTCCACCGATGCACCCACCACACAGCTCCACCAAGGCACCCACCACACAGCTCCACCGAGGCACCCACCACACAGCTCCACCGAGGCACCAACCACACAGCTCCACCGAGGCACCCACCACACAGCTCCACCAAGGCACCCACCACACAGCTCCAACGAGGCACCCACCACACAGCTCCAACGAGGCACCTACCACACAGCTCCACAGATGCACCCACCACACAGCTCCACAGATGCACCCACCACACAGCTCCACAGATGCACCCACCACACAGCTCCACCTACACAGCTCCACCGATGCACCCACCACCCAGCTCCACCGATGCCCCCACCACACAGCTCCACCGACACAGCTCCGCCGAGGCACCCACCACACAGCTCCACCGATGCACCAACAAAAACAGTTCCACTGACACAGCTCCACCGATGCACCCACCACACAGCTCCCCGATGCACCCACCACACAGCTCCACCGATGCACCCACCACACAGCTCCGCCGATGCACCCACCACACAGCTCCGCCGAGGCACCCACCACACAGCTCCGCCGAGGCACCCACAACACAGTTACGCCGAGGCACCCACCACACAGCTCCGCCGAGGCACCCACCACACAGCGTCACAGATGCTGCCACCACACAGCTCCACCGATGCAGCCACCACACAGCTCCACCGATGCAGCCACCACACAGCTCCACCGATGCAGCTACCTCACAGCTCCACCGATGCAGCCACCACACAGATCCACCGATGCAGCCACCACACAGCTCCACCGATGCACCCAGCTCCACCGATGCACCCACCACACAGCTCCACCTACACAGCTCCACTGATGCACCCACCACACAGCTCCACCGAGGCACCCACCACACAGCTCCACCGATGCACCCACCACACAGCTCCACCGATGCACCCACCACACAGCTCCACCGACACAGCTCCACCTATGCACCCACCACACAGCTCCACCTACACAGCTCTACCGATGCACCCACCACACAGCTCCACCGATGCACCCACCACACAGCTCCACTGATGCACCCACCACACAGCTCCACCGATGCACCCACCACACAGCTCCACAGATACACCCACCACACAGCTCCACAGATGCACCCACCACACAGCTCCACAGATGCACCCACCACACAGCTCCGCCGAGGCACCCACCACACAGCTCCGCTGAGGCACCCACCACACAGCTCCACTGATGCACCCACCACACAGCTCCACCGATGCACCCACCACACAGCTCCACCGATGCACCCACCACACAGCTCCACAGATGCACCCACCACACAGCTCCACAGATGCACCCACCACACAGCTCCACAGATGCACCCACCCCACAGCTTCACCAAGGCACCCTCCACACAGCTCCAACGAGGCACCCACCACACAGCTCCAATGAGGCACCCACCACACAGCTCCACAGATGCACCCACCACACAGCTCCACAGATGCACCCACCACACAGCTCCACAGATGCACCCACCACACACTTTCACCGAGGCACCCACCACACAGCTCCAAAGATGCACCCACCACACAGCTCCACTGATGCACCCACCACACAGCTCCACAGATGCACCCACCACACAGCTTCACCGAGGCACCCACCACACAGCTCCAAAGATGCACCCACCATACAGATCCACTGATGCAACCACCACACGGCTCCACCGACACAGCTCCACCGATGCACCCACCAGACAGCTCCACTGATGCAACCACCACACAGCTCCACCGACGCAGCTCCACTGATTCAACCACCACACAGCTCCACCGACACAGCTCCACCGATGCACCCACCGCACAGCTCCACCGATGCACCCACCACACAGCTCCACCGAGGCACCCACTGCACAGCTCCACAGAGACACCCACCACACAGCTCCACAGAGGCACCCACCACACAGCTCTACAGAGGCACCCACCACAGAGCTCCACCGATGCACCCACCACACAGCTCTACCGATGCACCCACCACACAGCTCCACAGATGCACCCACCACACAGCTCCACCTACACAGCTCCACCGATGCACCCACCACCCAGCTCCACCGATGCCCCCACCACACAGCTCCACTGACACAGCTCCACCGATGCACCCACCACACATCTCCACCTACACAGCTCCACCGATGCACCCACCACACAGCTCCACCGATGCACCCACCACGCAGATCCACCGAGGCACTCACCACACAGCTCCACCGAGGCACTCACCACACAGCTCCACCGATGCACCCACCACACAGCTCCACCGATGCACCCACCACACAGCTCCACCGATGCACCCACCACACAGCTCCACCGATGCACCCACCACACAGCTCCACCGACACAGCTCCACCTATGCACCAACCACACAGCTCCACCTACACAGCTCTACCGATGCACCCACCACACAGCTCCACCGATGCACCCACCACACAGCTCCACAATGCACCCACCACACAGCTCCACCGATGCACCCACCACACAGCTCCACAGATACACCCACCACACAGCTCCACAGATGCACCCACCACACAGCTCCACAGATGCACCCACCACACAGCTCCGCCGAGGCACCCACCACACAGCTCCGCCGAGGCACCCACCACACAGCTCCACTGATGCACCCACCACACAGCTCCACCGATGCACCCACCACACCGCTCCACCGATGTACCCACCACACAGCTCCACAGATGCACCCACCACACAGCTCCACAGATGCACCCACCACACAGCTTCACCGAGGCACCCTCCACACAGCTCCAACGAGGCACCCACCACACAGCTCCAATGAGGCACCCACCACACAGCTCCACAGATGCACCCACCACACAGCTCCACAGATGCACCCACCACACAGCTCCACAGATGCACCCACCACACACTTTCACCGAGGCACCCACCACACAGCTCCAAAGATGCACCCACCACACAGCTCCACTGATGCAACCACCACACAGCTCCACCGACACAGCTCCACCGATGCACCCACCACACAGCTCCACAGATGCACCCACCACACAACTCCACAGATGCACCCACCACACAGCTTCACTGAGGCACCCACCACACAGCTCCAAAGATGCACCCACCATACAGCTCCACTGATGCAACCACCACACAGCTCCACCGACACAGCTCCACCGATGCACCCACCAGACAGCTCCACTGATGCAACCACCACACAGCTCCACCGACGCAGCTCCACTGATGCAACCACCACACAGCTCCACCGACACAGCTCCACCGATGCACCCACCGCACAGCTCCACCGATGCACCCACCACACAGCTCCACCGAGGCACCCACTGCGCAGCTCCACAGAGACACCCACCACACAGCTCCACAGAGGCACCCACCACACAGCTCCACAGAGGCACCCACCACAGAGCTCCACCGATGCACCCACCACACAGCTCCACCGATGCACCCACCACACAGCTCCACAGATGCACCCACCACACAGCTCCACCTACACAGCTCCACCGATGCACCCACCACCCAGCTCCACCGATGCCCCCACCACACAGCTCCACCGACACAGCTCCACCGATGCACCCACCACACATCTACACTTACACAGCTCCACCGATGCACCCACCACACAGCTCCACCGATGCACCCACCACGCAGCTCCACCGAGGCACTCACCACACAGCTCCACCGAGGCACTCACCACACAGCTCCACCGATGCACCCACCACACAGCTCCACCGATGCACCCACCACACAGCTCCACCAAGGCACCCACCACACAGCTCCACCGAGGCACCCACCACACAGCTCCACCGAGGCACCAACCACACAGCTCCACCGAGGCACCCACCACACAGCTCCACCAAGGCACCCACCACACAGCTCCAACGAGGCACCCACCACACAGCTCCAACGAGGCACCTACCACACAGCTCCACAGATGCACCCACCACACAGCTCCACAGATGCACCCACCACACAGCTCCACAGATGCACCCACCACACAGCTCCGCCGAGGCACCCACCACACAGTTCCGCCGAGGCACCCACCACACAGCGCCGCCGAGGCACCCACCACACAGCGTCACCGACGCTGCCACCACACAGCTCCACCGATGCAGCCACCACACAGCTCCACCGATGCAGCCACCACACAGCTCCACCGATGCAGCCACCACACAGCTCCACCGATGCACCCAGCTCCACCGATGCACCCACCACCCAGCTCCACTGATGCCCCCACCACACAGCTCCACTGACACAGCTCCACCGATGCACCCACCACACATCTCCACCTACACAGCTCCACCGATGCACCCACCACACAGCTCCACCGATGCACCCACCACCCAGCTCCACCGATGCCCCCACCACACAGCTCCACCGACACAGCTCCGCCGAGGCACCCACCACACAGCTCCACCGATGCACCAACAAAAACAGTTCCACTGACACAGCTCCACCGATGCACCCACCACACAGCTCCCCGATGCACCCACCACACAGCTCCACCGATGCACCCACCACACAGCTCCGCCGATGCACCCACCACACAGCTCCGCCGAGGCACCCACCACACAGCTCCGCCGAGGCACCCACAACACAGTTACGCCGAGGCACCCACCACACAGCTCCGCCGAGGCACCCACCACACAGCGTCACAGATGCTGCCACCACACAGCTCCACCGATGCAGCCACCACACAGCTCCACCGATGCAGCCACCACACAGCTCCACCGATGCAGCTACCTCACAGCTCCACCGATGCAGCCACCACACAGATCCACCGATGCAGCCACCACACAGCTCCACCGATGCACCCAGCTCCACCGATGCACCCACCACACAGCTCCACCTACACAGCTCCACTGATGCACCCACCACACAGCTCCACCGAGGCACCCACCACACAGCTCCACCGATGCACCCACCACACAGCTCCACCGATGCACCCACCACACAGCTCCACCGACACAGCTCCACCTATGCACCCACCACACAGCTCCACCTACACAGCTCTACCGATGCACCCACCACACAGCTCCACCGATGCACCCACCACACAGCTCCACTGATGCACCCACCACACAGCTCCACTGATGCACCCACCACACAGCTCCACAGATACACCCACCACACAGCTCCACAGATGCACCCACCACACAGCTCCACAGATGCACCCACCACACAGCTCCGCCGAGGCACCCACCACACAGCTCCGCTGAGGCACCCACCACACAGCTCCACTGATGCACCCACCACACAGCTCCACCGATGCACCCACCACACAGCTCCACCGATGCACCCACCACACAGCTCCACAGATGCACCCACCACACAGCTCCACAGATGCACCCACCACACAGCTCCACAGATGCACCCACCCCACAGCTTCACCAAGGCACCCTCCACACAGCTCCAACGAGGCACCCACCACACAGCTCCAATGAGGCACCCACCACACAGCTCCACAGATGCACCCACCACACAGCTCCACAGATGCACCCACCACACAGCTCCACAGATGCACCCACCACACACTTTCACCGAGGCACCCACCACACAGCTCCAAAGATGCACCCACCACACAGCTCCACTGATGCACCCACCACACAGCTCCACAGATGCACCCACCACACAGCTTCACCGAGGCACCCACCACACAGCTCCAAAGATGCACCCACCATACAGATCCACTGATGCAACCACCACACGGCTCCACCGACACAGCTCCACCGATGCACCCACCAGACAGCTCCACTGATGCAACCACCACACAGCTCCACCGACGCAGCTCCACTGATTCAACCACCACACAGCTCCACCGACACAGCTCCACCGATGCACCCACCGCACAGCTCCACCGATGCACCCACCACACAGCTCCACCGAGGCACCCACTGCACAGCTCCACAGAGACACCCACCACACAGCTCCACAGAGGCACCCACCACACAGCTCTACAGAGGCACCCACCACAGAGCTCCACCGATGCACCCACCACACAGCTCTACCGATGCACCCACCACACAGCTCCACAGATGCACCCACCACACAGCTCCACCTACACAGCTCCACCGATGCACCCACCACCCAGCTCCACCGATGCCCCCACCACACAGCTCCACTGACACAGCTCCACCGATGCACCCACCACACATCTCCACCTACACAGCTCCACCGATGCACCCACCACACAGCTCCACCGATGCACCCACCACGCAGATCCACCGAGGCACTCACCACACAGCTCCACCGAGGCACTCACCACACAGCTCCACCGATGCACCCACCACACAGCTCCACCGATGCACCCACCACACAGCTCCACCGATGCACCCACCACACAGCTCCACCGATGCACCCACCACACAGCTCCACCGACACAGCTCCACCTATGCACCAACCACACAGCTCCACCTACACAGCTCTACCGATGCACCCACCACACAGCTCCACCGATGCACCCACCACACAGCTCCACAATGCACCCACCACACAGCTCCACCGATGCACCCACCACACAGCTCCACAGATACACCCACCACACAGCTCCACAGATGCACCCACCACACAGCTCCACAGATGCACCCACCACACAGCTCCGCCGAGGCACCCACCACACAGCTCCGCCGAGGCACCCACCACACAGCTCCACTGATGCACCCACCACACAGCTCCACCGATGCACCCACCACACCGCTCCACCGATGTACCCACCACACAGCTCCACAGATGCACCCACCACACAGCTCCACAGATGCACCCACCACACAGCTTCACCGAGGCACCCTCCACACAGCTCCAACGAGGCACCCACCACACAGCTCCAATGAGGCACCCACCACACAGCTCCACAGATGCACCCACCACACAGCTCCACAGATGCACCCACCACACAGCTCCACAGATGCACCCACCACACACTTTCACCGAGGCACCCACCACACAGCTCCAAAGATGCACCCACCACACAGCTCCACTGATGCAACCACCACACAGCTCCACCGACACAGCTCCACCGATGCACCCACCACACAGCTCCACAGATGCACCCACCACACAACTCCACAGATGCACCCACCACACAGCTTCACTGAGGCACCCACCACACAGCTCCAAAGATGCACCCACCATACAGCTCCACTGATGCAACCACCACACAGCTCCACCGACACAGCTCCACCGATGCACCCACCAGACAGCTCCACTGATGCAACCACCACACAGCTCCACCGACGCAGCTCCACTGATGCAACCACCACACAGCTCCACCGACACAGCTCCACCGATGCACCCACCGCACAGCTCCACCGATGCACCCACCACACAGCTCCACCGAGGCACCCACTGCGCAGCTCCACAGAGACACCCACCACACAGCTCCACAGAGGCACCCACCACACAGCTCCACAGAGGCACCCACCACAGAGCTCCACCGATGCACCCACCACACAGCTCCACCGATGCACCCACCACACAGCTCCACAGATGCACCCACCACACAGCTCCACCTACACAGCTCCACCGATGCACCCACCACCCAGCTCCACCGATGCCCCCACCACACAGCTCCACCGACACAGCTCCACCGATGCACCCACCACACATCTACACTTACACAGCTCCACCGATGCACCCACCACACAGCTCCACCGATGCACCCACCACGCAGCTCCACCGAGGCACTCACCACACAGCTCCACCGAGGCACTCACCACACAGCTCCACCGATGCACCCACCACACAGCTCCACCGATGCACCCACCACACAGCTCCACCAAGGCACCCACCACACAGCTCCACCGAGGCACCCACCACACAGCTCCACCGAGGCACCAACCACACAGCTCCACCGAGGCACCCACCACACAGCTCCACCAAGGCACCCACCACACAGCTCCAACGAGGCACCCACCACACAGCTCCAACGAGGCACCTACCACACAGCTCCACAGATGCACCCACCACACAGCTCCACAGATGCACCCACCACACAGCTCCACAGATGCACCCACCACACAGCTCCGCCGAGGCACCCACCACACAGTTCCGCCGAGGCACCCACCACACAGCGCCGCCGAGGCACCCACCACACAGCGTCACCGACGCTGCCACCACACAGCTCCACCGATGCAGCCACCACACAGCTCCACCGATGCAGCCACCACACAGCTCCACCGATGCAGCCACCACACAGCTCCACCGATGCACCCAGCTCCACCGATGCACCCACCACCCAGCTCCACTGATGCCCCCACCACACAGCTCCACTGACACAGCTCCACCGATGCACCCACCACACATCTCCACCTACACAGCTCCACCGATGCACCCACCACACAGCTCCACCGATGCACCCACCACGCAGCTCCACCGAGGCACTCACCACACAGCTCCACCGAGGCACTCACCACACAGCTCCACCGATGCACCCACCACACAGCTCCACCGATGCACCCACCACACAGCTCCACCGATGCACCCACCACACAGCTCCACCGACACAGCTCCACCTATGCACCCACCACACAGCTCCACCTACACAGCTCTACCGATGCACCCACCACACAGCTCCACCGATGCACCCACCACACAGCTCCACCGAGGCACCCACCACACAGCTCCACCGATGCACCCACCACACAGCTCCACCGATGCACTCACCACACAGCTCCACCGATGCACCCACCACACAGCTCCACCGAGGCACCCACCACACAGCTCCAAAGATGCACCCACCACACAGCTCCACTGATGCAACCACCACACAGCTCCACCGACACAGCTCCACCGATGCACCCACCAGACAGCTCCACTGATGCAACCACCACACAGCTTCACCGACACAGCTCCACTGATGCAACCACCAGACAGCTCCACCGACACTGCTCCACCGATGCACCCACCGCACAGCTCCACCGAGGCACCCACCGCACAGCTCCACAGAGGCACCCACCACACAGCTCCACAGAGGCACCCACCACACAGCTCCACAGAGGCACCCACCACACAGCTCCACAGAGGCACCCACCACAGAGCTCCACCGATGCACCCACCACACAGCTCCACCGATGCACCCGCCACACAGCTCCACTGAGGCACCCACTACACAGCTCCACAGATGCACCCACCACACAGCTCCACCTACACAGCTCCACCGATGCACCCACCACCCAGCTCAGCCGATGCGCCCACCACACAGCTCCACCGACACAGCTCCACCGATGCACCCACCACACAGCTCCACCTACACAGCTCCACCGATGCCCCCACCACACAGCTCCACCGATGCACCCACCACACAACTCCACCGAGGCACTCACCAGACCACACAGCTCCACCGATGCACCCACCACACTGCTCCACCGATGCACCCACCACACAGCTCCACCGAGGCACCCACCACACAGCTCCACCAAGGCACCCACCACACAGCTCCAACGAGGCACCCACCACACAGCTCCAACGAGGCACCCACCACACAGCTCCACAGATGCACCCACCACACAGCTCCACAGATGCACCCACCACACAGCTCCACCGATGCACCTACCACACAGCTCCACAGATGCACCCACCACACAGCTCCACCGAGGCACCCACCACACAGCTCCACCGAGGCACCCACCACACAGCTCCACCGAGGCACCCACCACACAGCTCCACCGAGGCACCCACCACACAGCTCCACCAAGGCACCCTCCACACAGCTCCAATGAGGCACCCACCACACAGCTCCAACGAGGCACCCACCACACAGCTCCACAGATGCACCCACCACACAGCTCCACAGATGCACCCACCACACAGCTCCACAGATGCACCCACCACACAGCTTCACCAAGGCACCCACCACACAGCTCCAAAGATGCACCCACCACACAGCTCCACTGATGCAACCACCACACAGCTCCACCGACACAGCTCCACCGATGCACCCACCACACAGCTCCACTGATGCAACCACCACACAGCTCCACCGACACAGCTCCACTGATGCAACCACCACACAGCTCCACCGACACAGCTCCACCGATGCACCCATCGCACAGCTCCACCGATGCACCCACCACACAGCTCCAACGAGGCACCCACCACACAGCTCCACCGAGACACCCACCTCACAGCTCCACAGAGGCACCCACCACACAGCTCCGCAGAGGCACCCACCACACAGCTCCAGAGAGGCACCCACCACACAGCTCCAACGAGGCACCCACCACACAGCTCCAACGAGGCACCCACCACACAGCTCCACAGATGCACCCACCACACAGCTCCACAGATGCACCCACCACACAGCTAGACAGATGCACCCACCACACAGCTCCACCGATGCACCCACCACACAGCTTCACCGAGGCACCCACCACACAGCTCCAAAGATGCACCCACCACACAGCTCCACTGATGCAACCACCACACAGCTCCACCGATGCACCCACCACACAGCTCCACTGATGCAAGCACCACACAGCTCCACCGACACAGCTCCACTGATGCAACCACCACACAGCTCCACCGACACAGCTCCACCGAAGCACCGACCACACAGCTCCACCAAGGCACCCACCACACAGCTCCAACGAGGCACCCACCACACAGCTCCACCGAGGCACCCACCGCACAGCTCCACAGAGGCACCCACCACACAGCTCCAAAGAGGCACCCACCACACAGCTCCACAGAGGCACCCACCACACAGCTCCACAAAGGCACCCACCACACAGCTCCACCGATGCACCCACCACACAGCTCCACCAATGCACCCACCACACAGCTCCACCGATGCACCCACCACACAGCTCCACTGAGGCACCCACTACACAGCTCCACAGATGCACCCACCACACAGCTCCACCTACACAGCTCCACCGATGCACCCACCACCCAGCTCCACCGATGCCCCACCACACAGCTCCACCAACACAGCTCCACCGATGCACCCACCACACATCTCCACTTACACAGCTCCACCGATGCACCCACCACACAGCTCCACCGATGCACCCACCACACAGCTCCACCGAGGCACTCACCACACAGCTCCACCAATGCACCCACCACACAGCTCCACCGATGCACCCACCACACAGCTCCACCGATGCACCCATCACCCAGCTCCACCGATGCCCCACCACACAGCTCCACCAACACAGCTCCACCGATGCACCCACCACACATCTCCACTTACACAGCTCCACCGATGCACCCACCACACAGCTCCACCGATGCACCCACCACACAGCTCCACCGAGGCACTCACCACACAGCTCCACCGATGCACCCACCACACAGCTCCACCGATGCACCCACCACACAGCTCCACCAAGGCACCCACCACACAGCTCCAACGAGGCACCCACCACACAGCTCCAACTAGGCACCCACCACGCAGCTCCACAGATGCACCCACCACACAGCTCCACAGTTGCACCCACCACACAGCTCCACAGATGCACCCACCACACAGCTCCACCGATGCACCAACAAAAACAGATCCACTGACACAGCTCCACCGATGCACCCACCACACAGCTCCCCCGATGCACCCACCACACAGCTCCACCGATGCACCCACCACACAGCTCCGCCGATGCACCCACCACACAGCTCCGCCGAGGCACCCACCAAACAGCTCCGCCGAGGCACCCACAATGCAGTTCCGCCGAGGCACCCACCACACAGCTCCGCCGAGGCACCCACCACACAGCGTCACAGATGCTGCCACCACACAGCTCCACCGATGCAGCCACCACACAGCTCCACCGATGCAGCCACCACACAGCTCCACCGATGCAGCCACCACACAGCTCCACCGATGCAGCCACCACACAGCTCCACCGATGCAGCCACCACACAGATCCACCGATGAAGCCACTACACAGCTCCACCGATGCACCCAGCTCCACCGATGCACCCACCACACAGCTCCACCGATGCACCCACCACACAGCTCCACCTACACAGCTCCACTGATGCACCCACCACACAGATCCACCGATGCACCCACCACACAGCTCCAGCGAGGCACCCACCACACAGCTCCACCGATGCACCCACCACACAGCTCCACCGATGCACCCACCACACAGCTCCACCGACACAGCTCCACCTATGCACCCACCACACAGCTCCACCTACACAGCTCTACCAATGCACCCACCACACAGCTCCACCGATGCACCCACCACACAGCTCCACCGATGCACCCACCACACAGTTCCACCGATGCACCCACCACACAGCTCCACAGATACACCCACCACACAGCTCCACAGATGCACCCACCACACAGCTCCACAGATGCACCCACCACACAGCTCCGCCGAGGCACCCACCACACAGCTCCGCTGAGGCACCCACCACACAGCTCCACTGATGCACCCACCACACAGCTCCACCGATGCACCCACCACACAGCTCCACCGATGCACCCACCACACAGCTCCACAGATGCACCCACCACACAGCTCCACAGATGCACCCACCACACAGCTCCACAGATGCACCCACCACACAGCTTCACCAAGGCACCCTCCACACAGCTCCAACGAGGCACCCACCACACAGCTCCAATGAGGCACCCACCACACAGCTCCACAGATGCACCCACCACACAGCTCCACAGATGCACCCACCACACAGCTCCACAGATGCACCCACCACACACTTTCACCGAGGCACCCACCACACAGCTCCAAAGATGCACCCACCACACAGCTCCACTGATGCAACCACCACACAGCTCCACCGACACAGCTCCACCGATGCACCCACCACACAGCTCCACAGATGCACCCACCACACAGCTCCACAGATGCACCCACCACACAGCTTCACCGAGGCACCCACCACACAGCTCCAAAGATGCACCCACCATACAGATCCACTGATGCAACCACCACACAGCTCCACCGACACAGCTCCACCGATGCACCCACCAGACAGCTCCACTGATGCAACCACCACACAGCTCCACCGACGCAGCTCCACTGATGCAACCACCACACAGCTCCACCGACACAGCTCCACCGATGCACCCACGCACAGCTCCACCGATGCACCCACCACACAGCTCCACCGAGGCACCCACTGCACAGCTCCACAGAGACACCCACCACACAGCTCCACAGAGGCACCCACCACACAGCTCTACAGAGGCACCCACCACAGAGCTCCACCGATGCACCCACCACACAGCTCCACCGATGCACCCACCACACAGCTCCACAGATGCACCCACCACACAGCTCCACCTACACAGCTCCACCGATGCACCCACCACCCAGCTCCACCGATGCCCCCACCACACAGCTCCACTGACACAGCTCCACCGATGCACCCACCACACATCTCCACCTACACAGCTCCACCGATGCACCCACCACACAGCTCCACCGATGCACCCACCACGCAGCTCCACCGAGGCACTCACCACACAGCTCCACCGAGGCACTCACCACACAGCTCCACCGATGCACCCACCACACAGCTCCACCGATGCACCCACCACACAGCTCCACCGATGCACCCACCACACAGCTCCACCAAGGCACCCACCACACAGCTCCACCGAGGCACCCACCACACAGCTCCACCGAGGCACCAACCACACAGCTCCACCGAGGCACCCACCACACAGCTCCACCAAGGCACCCACCACACAGCTCCAACGAGGCACCCACCACACAGCTCCAACGAGGCACCTACCACACAGCTCCACAGATGCACCTACCACACAGCTCCACAGATGCACCCACCACACAGCTCCACAGATGCACCCACCACACAGCTCCACCTACACAGCTCCACCGATGCACCCACCACCCAGCTCCACCGATGCCCCCACCACACAGCTCCACCGACACAGCTCCGCCGAGGCACCCACCACACAGCTCCACCGATGCACCAACAAAAACAGTTCCACTGACACAGCTCCACCGATGCACCCACCACACAGCTCCCCGATGCACCCACCACACAGCTCCACCGATGCACCCACCACACAGCTCCGCCGATGCACCCACCACACAGCTCCGCCGAGGCACCCACCACACAGCTCCGCCGAGGCACCCACAACACAGTTACGCCGAGGCACCCACCACACAGCTCCGCCGAGGCACCCACCACACAGCGTCACAGATGCTGCCACCACACAGCTCCACCGATGCAGCCACCACACAGCTCCACCGATGCAGCCACCACACAGCTCCACCGATGCAGCTACCTCACAGCTCCACCGATGCAGCCACCACACAGATCCACCGATGCAGCCACCACACAGCTCCACCGATGCACCCAGCTCCACCGATGCACCCACCACACAGCTCCACCTACACAGCTCCACTGATGCACCCACCACACAGCTCCACCGAGGCACCCACCACACAGCTCCACCGATGCACCCACCACACAGCTCCACCGATGCACCCACCACACAGCTCCACCGACACAGCTCCACCTATGCACCCACCACACAGCTCCACCTACACAGCTCTACCGATGCACCCACCACACAGCTCCACCGATGCACCCACCACACAGCTCCACTGATGCACCCACCACACAGCTCCACCGATGCACCCACCACACAGCTCCACAGATACACCCACCACACAGCTCCACAGATGCACCCACCACACAGCTCCACTGATGCACCCACCACACAGCTCCGCCGAGGCACCCACCACACAGCTCCGCTGAGGCACCCACCACACAGCTCCACTGATGCACCCACCACACAGCTCCACCGATGCACCCACCACACAGCTCCACCGATGCACCCACCACACAGCTCCACAGATGCACCCACCACACAGCTCCACAGATGCACCCACCACACAGCTCCACAGATGCACCCACCCCACAGCTTCACCAAGGCACCCTCCACACAGCTCCAACGAGGCACCCACCACACAGCTCCAATGAGGCACCCACCACACAGCTCCACAGATGCACCCACCACACAGCTCCACAGATGCACCCACCACACAGCTCCACAGATGCACCCACCACACACTTTCACCGAGGCACCCACCACACAGCTCCAAAGATGCACCCACCACACAGCTCCACTGATGCAACCACCACACAGCTCCACCGACACAGCTACACTGATGCACCCACCACAAAGCTCCACAGATGCACCCACCACACAGCTCCACAGATGCACCCACCACACAGCTTCACCGAGGCACCCACCACACAGCTCCAAAGATGCACCCACCATACAGATCCACTGATGCAACCACCACACGGCTCCACCGACACAGCTCCACCGATGCACCCACCAGACAGCTCCACTGATGCAACCACCACACTGCTTCACCGACGCAGCTCCACTGATTCAACCACCACACAGCTCCACCGACACAGGTCCACCGATGCACCCACCGCACAGCTCCACCGATGCACCCACCACACAGCTCCACCGAGGCACCCACTGCACAGCTCCACAGAGACACCCACCACACAGCTCCACAGAGGCACCCACCACACAGCTCTACAGAGGCACCCACCACAGAGCTCCACCGATGCACCCACCACACAGCTCCACCGATGCACCCACCACACAGCTCCACAGATGCACCCACCACACAGCTCCACCTACACAGCTCCACCGATGCACCCACCACCCAGCTCCACCGATGCCCCCACCACACAGCTCCACTGACACAGCTCCACCGATGCACCCACCACACATCTCCACCTACACAGCTCCACCGATGCACCCACCACACAGCTCCACCGATGCACCCACCACGCAGCTCCACCGATGCACCCACCACACAGCTCCACCGATGCACCCACCACACAGCTCCACCGATGCACCCACCACACAGCTCCACCGATGCACCCACCACACAGCTCCACCGACACAGCTCCACCTATGCACCCACCACACAGCTCCACCTACACAGCTCTACCGATGCACCCACCACACAGCTCCACCAATGCACCCACCACACAGCTCCACAATGCACCCACCACACAGCTCCACCGATGCACCCACCACACAGCTCCACAGATACACCCACCACACAGCTCCACAGATGCACCCACCACACAGCTCCACAGATGCACCCACCACACAGCTCCGCCGAGGCACCCACCACACAGCTCCGCCGAGGCACCCACCACACAGCTCCACTGATGCACCCACCACACAGCTCCCCCGATGCACCCACCACACCGCTCCACCGATGTACCCACCACACAGCTCCACAGATGCACCCACCACACAGCTCCACAGATGCACCCACCACACAGCTTCACCGAGGCACCCTCCACACAGCTCCAACGAGGCACCCACCACACAGCTCCAATGAGGCACCCACCACACAGCTCCACAGATGCACCCACCACACAGCTCCACAGATGCACCCACCACACAGCTCCACAGATGCACCCACCACACACTTTCACCGAGGCACCCACCACACAGCTCCAAAGATGCACCCACCACACAGCTCCACTGATGCAACCACCACACAGCTCCACCGACACAGCTCCACCGATGCACCCACCACACAGCTCCACAGATGCACCCACCACACAACTCCACAGATGCACCCACCACACAGCTTCACTGAGGCACCCACCACACAGCTCCAAAGATGCACCCACCATACAGCTCCACTGATGCAACCACCACACAGCTCCACCGACACAGCTCCACCGATGCACCCACCAGACAGCTCCACTGATGCAACCACCACACAGCTCCACCGACGCAGCTCCACTGATGCAACCACCACACAGCTCCACCGACACAGCTCCACCGATGCACCCACCGCACAGCTCCACCGATGCACCCACCACACAGCTCCACCGAGGCACCCACTGCGCAGCTCCACAGAGACACCCACCACACAGCTCCACAGAGGCACCCACCACACAGCTCCACAGAGGCACCCACCACAGAGCTCCACCGATGCACCCACCACACAGCTCCACCGATGCACCCACCACACAGCTCCACAGATGCACCCACCACACAGCTCCACCTACACAGCTCCACCGATGCACCCACCACCCAGCTCCACCGATGCCCCCACCACACAGCTCCACCGACACAGCTCCACTGATGCACCCACCACACATCTACACTTACACAGCTCCACCGATGCACCCACCACACAGCTCCACCGATGCACCCACCACGCAGCTCCACCGAGGCACTCACCACACAGCTCCACCGAGGCACTCACCACACAGCTCCACCGATGCACCCACCACACAGCTCCACCGATGCACCCACCACACAGCTCCACCAAGGCACCCACCACACAGCTCCACCGAGGCACCCACCACACAGCTCCACCGAGGCACCAACCACACAGCTCCACCGAGGCACCCACCACACAGCTCCACCAAGGCACCCACCACACAGCTCCAACGAGGCACCCACCACACAGCTCCAACGAGGCACCTACCACACAGCTCCACAGATGCACCCACCACACAGCTCCATAGATGCACCCACCACACAGCTCCACAGATGCACCCACCACACAGCTCCGCCGAGGCACCCACCACACAGTTCCGCCGAGGCACCCACCACACAGCGCCGCCGAGGCACCCACCACACAGCGTCACCGACGCTGCCACCACACAGCTCCACCGATGCAGCCACCACACAGCTCCACCGATGCAGCCACCACACAGCTCCACCGATGCAGCCACCACACAGCTCCACCGATGCAGCCACCACACAGCTCCACCGATGCACCCAGCTCCACCGATGCACCCACCACCCAGCTCCACTGATGCCCCCACCACACAGCTCCACTGACACAGCTCCACCGATGCACCCACCACACATCTCCACCTACACAGCTCCACCGATGCACCCACCACACAGCTCCACCGATGCACCCACCACGCAGCTCCACCGAGGCACTCACCACACAGCTCCACCGAGGCACTCACCACACAGCTCCACCGATGCACCCACCACACAGCTCCACCGATGCACCCACCACACAGCTCCACCGATGCACCCACCACACAGCTCCACCGACACAGCTCCACCTATGCACCCACCACACAGCTCCACCTACACAGCTCTACCGATGCACCCACCACACAGCTCCACCGATGCACCCACCACACAGCTCCACCGATGCACCCACCACACAGCTCCACCGATGCACCCACCACACAGCTCCACAGATACACCCACCACACAGCTCCACAGATGCACCCACCACACAGCTCCACAGATGCACCCACCACACAGCTCCGCCGAGGCACCCACCACACAGCTCCACCGAGGCACCCACCACACAGCTCCACCAAGGCACCCACCACACAGCTCCACCAAGGCACCCACCACACAGCTCCACCGAGGCACCAACCACACAGCTCCACCGAGGCACCCACCACACAGCTCCACCAAGGCACCCACCACACAGCTCCAACGAGGCACCCACCACACAGCTCCAACGAGGCACCTACCACACAGCTCCACAGATGCACCCACCACACAGCTCCATAGATGCACCCACCACACAGCTCCACAGATGCACCCACCACACAGCTCCGCCGAGGCACCCACCACACAGTTCCGCCGAGGCACCCACCACACAGCGCCGCCGAGGCACCCACCACACAGCGTCACCGACGCTGCCACCACACAGCTCCACCGATGCAGCCACCACACAGCTCCACCGATGCAGCCACCACACAGCTCCACCGATGCAGCCACCACACAGCTCCACCGATGCAGCCACCACACAGCTCCACCGATGCACCCAGCTCCACCGATGCACCCACCACCCAGCTCCACTGATGCCCCCACCACACAGCTCCACTGACACAGCTCCACCGATGCACCCACCACACATCTCCACCTACACAGCTCCACCGATGCACCCACCACACAGCTCCACCGATGCACCCACCACGCAGCTCCACCGAGGCACTCACCACACAGCTCCACCGAGGCACTCACCACACAGCTCCACCGATGCACCCACCACACAGCTCCACCGATGCACCCACCACACAGCTCCACCGATGCACCCACCACACAGCTCCACCGACACAGCTCCACCTATGCACCCACCACACAGCTCCACCTACACAGCTCTACCGATGCACCCACCACACAGCTCCACCGATGCACCCACCACACAGCTCCACCGATGCACCCACCACACAGCTCCACCGATGCACCCACCACACAGCTCCACAGATACACCCACCACACAGCTCCACAGATGCACCCACCACACAGCTCCACAGATGCACCCACCACACAGCTCCGCCGAGGCACCCACCACACAGCTCCGCCGAGGCACCCACCACACAGCTCCACTGATGCACCCACCACACAGCTCCACCGATGCACCCACCACACCGCTCCACCGATGTACCCACCACACAGCTCCACAGATGCACCCACCACACAGCTCCACAGATGCACCCACCACACAGCTTCACCGAGGCACCCTCCACACAGCTCCAACGAGGCACCCACCACACAGCTCCAATGAGGCACCCACCACACAGCTCCACAGATGCACCCACCACGCAGCTCCACAGATGCACCCACCACACAGCTCCACAGATGCACCCACCACACACTTTCACCGAGGCACCCACCACACAGCTCCAAAGATGCACCCACCACACAGCTCCACTGATGCAACCACCACACAGCTCCACCGACACAGCTCCACCGATGCACCCACCACACAGCTCCACAGATGCACCCACCACACAACTCCACAGATGCACCCACCACACAGCTTCACTGAGGCACCCACCACACAGCTCCAAAGATGCACCCACCATACAGCTCCACTGATGCAACCACCACACAGCTCCACCGACACAGCTCCACCGATGCACCCACCAGACAGCTCCACTGATGCAACCACCACACAGCTCCACCGACGCAGCTCCACTGATGCAACCACCACACAGCTCCACCGACACAGCTCCACCGATGCACCCACCGCACAGCTCCACCGATGCACCCACCACACAGCTCCACCGAGGCACCCACTGCGCAGCTCCACAGAGACACCCACCACACAGCTCCACAGAGGCACCCACCACACAGCTCCACAGAGGCACCCACCACAGAGCTCCACCGATGCACCCACCACACAGCTCCACCGATGCACCCACCACACAGCTCCACAGATGCACCCACCACACAGCTCCACCTACACAGCTCCACCGATGCACCCACCACCCAGCTCCACCGATGCCCCCACCATACAGCTCCACCGACACAGCTCCACCGATGCACCCACCACACATCTACACTTACACAGCTCCACCGATGCACCCACCACACAGCTCCACCGATGCACCCACCACGCAGCTCCACCGAGGCACTCACCACACAGCTCCACCGAGGCACTCACCACACAGCTCCACCGATGCACCCACCACACAGCTCCACCGATGCACCCACCACACAGCTCCACCGATGCACCCACCACACAGCTCCACCAAGGCACCCACCACACAGCTCCACCGAGGCACCCACCACACAGCTCCACCGAGGCACCAACCACACAGCTCCACCGAGGCACCCACCACACAGCTCCACCAAGGCACCCACCACACAGCTCCAACGAGGCACCCACCACACAGCTCCAACGAGGCACCTACCACACAGCTCCACAGATGCACCCACCACACAGCTCCACAGATGCACCCACCACACAGCTCCGCCGAGGCACCCACCACACAGCTCCACCAAGGCACCCACCACACAGCTCCAACGAGGCACCCACCACACAGCTCCAACGAGGCACCTACCACACAGCTCCACAGATGCACCCACCACACAGCTCCACAGATGCACCCACCACACAGCTCCGCCGAGGCACCCACCACACAGTTCCGCCGAGGCACCCACCACACAGCGCCGCCGAGGCACCCACCACACAGCGTCACCGACGCTGCCACCACACAGCTCCACCGATGCAGCCACCACACAGCTCCACCGATGCAGCCACCACACAGCTCCACCGATGCAGCCACCACACAGCTCCACCGATGCAGCCACCACACAGCTCCACCGATGCACCCAGCTCCACCGATGAACCCACCAAACAACTTCACCGATGCACCCACCACACAGCTCCACCTACACAGCTCCACTGATGCACCCACCACACAGATCCACCGATGCACCCACCACACAGCTCCACCGAGGCACCCACCACACAGCTCCACCAATGCACCCACCACACAGCTTCACTGATGCACCCACCACACAGCTCCACCAAGGCACCCACCACACAGCTCCACAGATACACCCACCACACAGCTCCACCAATGCACCCACTAAGCTCCACCGATGCACCCACCACACAGCTCCACCAATGCACCCACTAAGCTCCACCGATGCACCCACCACACAGCTCCACTGATGCACCCACCACACAGCTCCACTGATGCACCCACCACCCAGCTCCACCGAGTCACCCACCACCCAGCTACACCGAGGCACCCACCACCCAGCTCCACCGAGGCACCCACGACCCAGCTCCACCGATGCACCCACCACACAGCTCCGCCGAGGCACCCACCACACAGCTCCACCGATGCACCCACCACACAGCTCCACCGATGCTCCAACTAAGCTCCACCAATGCACCCACCATACAGATCCACCGATGCACCATCTAAGCTTCACCGATGCATCCACCACACAGCTCCATCAATGCACCCACTAAGTTCCACCGATGCACTCACCACACAGCTCCACCGATGCACCCACCACACAGCTCTACTGATGCACCCACCACCAAGCTCCACTGATGCAACCACCACCCAGCTCCACCGATGCACCCACCATACAGCTCCACCTACACAGCTCCACTGATGCAGCCACCACACAGCTCCACCGATGCAGCCACCACACAGCTCCACTGATGCAGCCACCACACAGCTCCACCGATGCACCCAGCTCCACCGATGAACCCACCAAACAACTCCACCGATGCACCCACCACACAGCTCCACCTACACAGCTCCACTGATGCACCCACCACACAGATCCACCGATGCACCCACCACACAGCTCCACCGAGGCCCCCACCACACAGCTCCACCAATGCACCCACCACACAGCTTCACCGATGCACCCACCACACAGCTCCACCAAGGCACCCACCACACAGCTCCACAGATACACCCACCACACAGCTCCACCAATGCACCCACTAAGCTCCACCGATGCACCCACCACACAGCTCCACCAATGCACCCACTAAGCTCCACCGATGCACCCACCACACAGCTTCACCGATGCACCCACCACACAGCTCCACTGATGCACCCACCACCCAGCTCCACTGATGCACCCACCACCGAGCTCCACCGAGGCACCCACCACCCAGCTACCCCGCGGCACCCACCACCCAGCTCCACCGAGGCACCCACGACCCAGCTCCACCGATGCACCCACCACACAGCTCCGCCGAGGCACCCACCACACAGCTCCACCGATGCACCCACCACACAGCTCCACCGATGCTCCAACTAAGCTCCACCAATGCACCCACCACACAGCTCCACCGATGCACCAACTAAGCTTCACCGATGCATCCACCACACAGCTCCATCAATGCACCCACTAAGTTCCACCGATGCACTCACCACACAGCTCCACCGATGCACCCACCACACAGCTCTACTGATGCACCCACCACCAAGCTCCACTGATGCAACCCCCACCCAGCTCCACCGATGCACCCACCATACAGCTCCACCTACACAGCTCCACTGATGCACCCACCACACAGCTCCACCGATGCACCAACTAAGCTTCACCGATGCATCCACCACACAGCTCCATCAATGCACCCACTAAGTTCCACCGATACACTCACCACACAGCTCCACCGATGCACCCACCACACAGCTCCACTGATGCACCCACCACCAAGCTCCACTGATGCAACCACCACCCAGCTCCACCGATGCACCCACCATACAGCTCCACCTACACAGCTCCACTGATGAACCCACCACACAGATCCACCGAGGCACCCACCGCACAGCTCCACTGAGGCACCCACCACACAGCTCCACCGAGGCACCCACCACACAGCTCCACCGAGGCACCCACCTCACAGCTCCGCCGAGGCACCCACCACACAGCTCCACCGATGCACCCACCACACAGCTCCACCGATGCTCCAACTAAGCTCCACCAATGCACCCACCAAACAGCTCTACCGATGCACACACCACTCAGCGCAACCACAGCATCACTCAGCGCAACTACAGCATCACTCAGCACCACCACAGCATCACTCAGCACCACCACAGCATCACTCAGCACCACCACAGCATCACTCAGCACCACCACAGCATCACTGGTTCAAAAAGGTTCTTTCAATGTTTCAAGCTGTTTTCAAGCTTTCACGCTTTATTACAAATCACAAAAAGATGTTTATATTTCACTTCTGTTCTTGGATTTTCGTCACAATAAAAAACACTGAACATAATCTTCACAAATGTTATTTACAAAAGTTTAAGCTATTGCCATTACAAATTAAATACATTATTTAAGTATTAATTATTTAAAAAAATTAAAAGCCATTGTTATTTGTAATATCAATACATCTAAGTCACGTATATACAAAACATGTTGCATTACAAATGCTTTAGGTGTCACATTTGGGGAAGTTATAACTATTGGCATTGTAAGTGACAAAGCTATTAATTTAGCTATTAAAAAAAACCACATAAATAAAAACAATTCATTTATAACACCAATAGCTCAAACTTTCCTAATGCGAGCCCTATTGCATTTCCAATGCTTGTTGCATTTGTCACCCTGAGTGGGATGGGTATGCTCAGACGTGAGTCCCATGCTCTCCACACCACTGGAGTCAAGCTATCCTGGCTGAAGACGGGTGATAGCCAGAAACCACTCTTTGGATGCTTGATTCTGGTCCAGGAAAGACAAGGCTTGGCAGTTCGGGGTGGACTGTTCCCATGAGGCACAGGGTCAAGGCTGATTTGCATATGGCATTGTCTGAACTGGGGTGGTGTGGAGTGCAAAAAAAGATGGATTTAGGCACAGATCTCTCTACAGGGGTGAATGTATGACATTGTTCTTCTTTCTGTCCGTCAATTGTTGTTTTTGCATTTTTCACCCCGAGTGGGATGGGTATACTCAGATGTGAGTCCCATGCTCTCCACACCACTGGAGTCAAGCTATTCTGGCTGAAGACGGCTGATAGCCAGAAACCGGTCGTAGGATGCTGGATTCCGTTCCAGGAAAGACATGGCTTGGCAGTTCGGGCTGGACTGTTCCCATGAGGCACATGTTCAAGGCTGATTTGCATATGGCCATGTCTGAACTGGGGTGGTGTGGAGTGCAAAAAAAGGATGGATTTAGGCCCAGTTCTCAGTACTGGGTTGAATGTATGACATTGTTCTGCATTCTGTCCATCAATTGTTGTTTTTGCATTTGTCACCCTAAGTGGGATGGGTATGCTCAGACGTGAGTCCCAGGCTCTCCACACCACTGGATTCAAGCTATTCTGGCTGAAGACGGCTGATAGCCAGAAACCTGGTCCTAGGATGCTTGATTCTGGTCCAGGAAAGACATGGCTTGGCAGTTCAGGCTGGACTGTTCCCATGAGGCACAGGGTCAAGGCTGATTTGCATATGGCCATGTCTGAACTGGGGTGGTGTGGAGTGCAAAAAATCGATGGATTTAGGCCCAGATCTCTGTACTGGGGTGAATGTATGACATTGTTCTGCATTCTGTCCATCAATTGTTGTTTTTGCATTTATCACCCCGAGTAGGATGGGTATGCTCAGACGTGAGTCCCATGCTCTTCACACCACTGGAGTCAAGCTATCCTGGCTGAAGATGGCTAATAGCCAGAAACCGGTCCTAGGATGCTTCATTCAGGTCCAGGAAAGACATGGATTGGCAGTTCGGGCTGGACTGTTCCCATGAGGCACAGGGTCAAGGCTGATTTGCATATGGCCATGTCTGAACTGGGGTGGTGTGGAGTGCAAAAAAGATGGATTTAGGCCCAGATCTCTGTACTGGGGTGAATGTATGACATTGTTCTGCATTCTGTCCATCAATTGTTGTTTTTGCATTTGTCACCCCAAGTGGGATGGGTATGCTCAGACGTGAGTCCCATGCTCTCCACACCACTGGAGTCAAGCTATCCTGGCTGAAGATGGCTAATAGCCAGAAACCGGTCCTAGGATGCTTCATTCCGGTCCAGGAAAGACATGGATTGGCAGTTCGGGCTGGACTGTTTCCATGAGGCACAGGGTCAAGGCGGATTTGCATATGGCCATGTCTGAACTGGGGTGGTGTGGAGTGCAAAAAACGATGGATTTAGTCCCAGATCTCAGTACTGGGGTGAATGTATGACATTGTTCTGCATTCTGTCCATCAATTGTTGTTTTTGCATTTGTCACCCCAAGTGGGATGGGTATGCTCAGACGTGAGTCCCAGGCTCTCCACACCACTGGATTCAAGCTATTCTGGCTGAAGACAGCTGATAGCCAGAAACCGGTCCTAGGATGCTTGATTCCGGTCCAGGAAAGACATGGCTTGGCAGTTCGGGCTGGACTTTTCCCATGAGGCACAGGGTCAAGGCTGATTTGCATATGGCCATGTCTGAACTGGGGTGGTGTGGAGTGCAAAAAACGATGGATTTAGGCCCAGATCTCTGTACTGGGGTGAATGTATGACATTGTTCTGCATTCTGTCCATCAATTGTTGTTTTTGCATTTGTCACCCCGAGTGGGATGGGTATACTCAGACGTGAGTCCCATGCTCTCCACACCACTGGAGTCAAGCTATTCTGGCTGAAGACGGCTGATAGCCTGAAACCGGTCGTAGGATGCTAGATTCCGTTCCAGGAAAGACATGGCTTGGCAGTTCGGGCTGGACTGTTCCCATGAGGCACAGGGTCAAGGCTGATTTGCATATGGCCATGTCTGAACTGGGGTGGTGTGGAGTGCAAAAAAACGATGGATTTAGGCCCAGATCTCAGTACTGGGGTGAATGTATGACATTGTTCTGCATTCTGTCCATCAATTGTTGTGTTTGCATTTGCCACCCTAAGTGGGATGGGTATGCTCAGACGTGAGTCCCAGGCTCTCCACACCACTGGATTCAAGCTATTCTGGCTGAAGACGGCTAATAGCCAGAAACCGGTCCTAGGATGCTTGATTCCGGTCCAGGAAAGACATGGCTTGGCATTTCAGGCTTGACTGTTCCCATGAGGCACAGGGTCAAGGCTGATTTGCATATGTTCATGTCTGAACTGGGGTGGTGTGGAATGCAAAAAATCGATGGATTTAGGCCCAGATCTCTGTACTGGGGTGAATGTATGACATTGTTCTGCATTCTGTCCATCAATTGTTGTTTTTGCATTTATCACCCCGAGTAGGATGGGTATGCTCAGATGTGAGTCCCATGCTCTCCACACCACTGGAGTCAAGCTTTCCTGGCTGAAGATGGCTAATAGCCAGAAACCGGTCCTAGGATGCTTCATTCAGGTCCAGGAAAGACATGGATTGGCAGTTCGGGCTGGACTGTTCCCATGAGGCACAGGGTCAAGGCTGATTTGCATATGGCCATGTCTGAACTGGGGTGGTGTGGAGTGCAAAAAACGATGGATTTAGGCCCAGATCTCAGTACTGGGGTGAATGTATGACATTGTTCTGCATTCTGTCCATCAATTGTTGTTTTTGCATTTGTCACCCCGAGTAGGATGGGTATGCTCAGACGTGAGTCCCATGCTCTCCACACCACTGGAGTCAAGCTATCCTGGCTGAAGATGGCTGATAGCCAGAAACCGGTCCTAGGATGCTTCATTCCGGTCCAGGAAAGACATGGATTGGCCGTTCGGGCTGGACTGTTCCCATGAGGCACAGGGTCAAGGCTGATTTGCATATGGCCATGTCTGAACTGGGGTTGTGTGGAGTGCAACAAACGATGGATTTAGGCCCAGATCTCTGTACTGGGGTGAATGTATGACATTGTTCTGCATTCTGTCCATCAATTGTTGTTTTTGCATTTGTCACCCCGAGTGGGATGGGTATGCTCAGACGTGAGTCCCATGCTCTCCACACCACTGGAGTCAAGCTATCCTTGCTGAAGACGGCTGATAGCCAGAAACCGGTCTTAGGATGCTTGATTCCGGTCCAGGAAAGACATGGCTTGGCAGTTTGGGCTGGACTGTTCCCATGAGGCACAGGGTCAAGGCTGATTTGCATATGGCCATGTCTAAACTGGGGTGGTGTGGAGTGTAAAAAAGGATGGATTTAAGCCCAGGTCTCTGTACTGGGGTGAATGTATGACATTGTTCTGCATTCTGTCCATCAATTGTTGTTTTTGCAGCGCTCTTAGCAGCAAGTCTACTGGGGCTCAATAGGCCCATACTCAAACTTACCAGCCCCGACAGAGTAAGCATGCAGCTTCGTGGGGGGTGCCTCATCTGTGGGCACTCTTACAGCTCGGTTTCAGCTTGGGTAGTCGGCTGCACGTGTGAGGTGCAGCAGCACTCGCCAACCGCAGGCCCTACTCTGAGCCTAAGTGGTTGGCTAAGACAGTGATCAAAGGTGTTTCTGTGCTCCTACTACAAGGTAAGTTTGTGGGTTTTCAAGAAGAGGGACAATTCTGATGCTCTCTAACTCAATCTCAGTGATGAGGCGATGCTTCTACGGCACCCTCACCAGGTCTACGGGGTCAGGTCAATTGCACTCCTCATTCTCAGGCTCCAGCCCAATCTGCAAGGCAAAATTGTTTCAGGCAGTCCCTCCTGGCCTTAGAGGTTGCCACTCCACTGCTACCCAAGGAGTCAATACTTTACCACACGGCAACCTGCACCACCACAGCACCTCCTGGCGCACGGGGTTGCCTCTACAGTCATGCACAAGCTTTGGCCCTCTTTAAGATAGCAGTATTTTCCATGGAGACGCCTCTTGTCATATGTGGTTGCTGTAACAGGCCTCCCCAAGCTTCACACTAACTGTATGCCACTTGTACCATGGCTAACTTCACAGTGGCACTATCCTGGCATTTGGCAGTCACCTACTTGAATCTGCACATGGGCAACAGCATGATCGATATAGCAGCCGTCTCCTCACATCTCGCTCAGGATTCCACTTGACAAGGCTCCCTACTGGACCGCGCTCCCTTCAACGCTCTCCTCTTTATCACAAGGCACAATGGTCTTGATAATTAGGCAGACACGTGCTCCTGGCTTCAAAGTAGATGTTCTTGGTTTCCCTGAGTAATGTTCCCTTCCCTTACCCAGCAGGAGGGACACTAGCAAGCCTTGGACCCCAGACATGGTTACAGGCAACAGTCTTACTGAGCTTCCCTCCTCACACAGCCCATCTGGCTGCTTGGCAGATGGCAAATGTTTGGGTTCTTGAACTCTCCTTCCTATAGTTCATTTTGAGACACCAAATGTGATTTAGGGTCTTTGTCTTTGAAGTTTTATGGTAGGGTTCTGCTTCTTTTGAAGTGCACACTTCTCCTCTGCCTCCTGGAAGGCCGCCTGTTGAAGCAGGAGGGACAACACAGGTTTGGGGGTGACTATAGTTCACACCTGGATGTACCCTTCCCAGGCACACATACATACAGTGCAGTGTACCCACTCATGCACTGCATAGCACTTAATATCTTACTGATGTAGTCAAAGGGCGAGTCAAGCACACAGCAGTGACATTTTAAAAAGTGAGTGTGCCTGTAGGCCTCACTCCAGTGACAAAGCCTGAAAAGGACCTGTTTACTCCTACTGACCACTACATGATATGCTGCCACCACTGTGCTCGTGCTGTGGAACTCTTGGTGAAGCTAGGTACCTTCCACCACTATGAGTGTAGTGCTTTGGGTGCCACTTCCTGTCCCACAAGACTGCAATCTGTGAGACAGATCTATGTTATGGCACACATGCATGATCTGTGCTCGCCCATGACAACAACAATCAGCATAAGGGATCCAGACAACAGTACAGTTGGGCACTCAGGGCAGAAATACATGTCCATTACCAGGCAAAGGACTTTAATGTCCCCATCAAGAATAAAATACTGTCCATGAAATTGTAAAGATTTCCTAGCCATTTCATTACAAAAATTATAGTCTGCTTGTGTAGGACCATGCACATGGAGAATAGTGAATGGGATTTTACTAATAATTCTATAGAAATTCATCTACCTCTATTTTCAGATTCTTGGGATGGAACACTTGTTAGGTAAATTAATCAGGCCATTTTTCTTCTTCAGTGCAGGTGAAACAAACATTTTACTAACACAACATTTTTGAAGTCTGAAAGCCACATTTTCTGCCTAATGAGCCTACTTCACAGAGGTAAGTTTGTTTGAAGCTTATATAAATGCAAGAGAAGCATCTGCGAAAGAACCATCTGCCTTTTATTTTTATTCTCCAAAAATTGAACATTCCAAGAAATAACTGGGAATTGAAATAAAATAAGTCATCTGTTCAAGCACAGATCTACACAATTTAAGGAAAGCATGCACAGAAAATAATGGCTTCAAGAATAAATAGAACAGAGGGGAAAGATGCAAAAAAGCAAACAAAAAATAAGTACACTGAAGGGAAAGGGAAAGGAATAAAGAGAATAAAAAAAGAACTAAGCAGAAAAATACAGACAATGCAAACCAAAGAGTTGGTGACAGAGTAAAATAGTTCTATAGGTAAACACAAATTAGGAATGGAGAAAGCACAAAACAAAGAGGACATATCCTCACTTGAGGTGGATCGGGTGATGGTAAACAAGATAAATATAAATTGTGATGTCGGACAAGACAAAATTTCAAGAACCTGAAATGAAAAATAAAAACAGTAAGTTTACAATTGATTACAAAACAAGAAAACAGAGGAAGAACCATACTAAATCACAAATCATCTCTTCTCTAGTCTGAAATAATTATATACAGTTAGCAGGGTCATAATAAATAGATTTCTCATTCTTATAAGGCATTTTAAAGAAAGAGGGATGAACCAATCATATTTTGCATTTAAAACACTGCTCGATGGTTGAAAATCGAGAAACTCTTTCCTTCTATTTGCTTTGACCTTTGCAACATCCTACATACGAAGCAACTTATTTCTGCACCAAGATAACAGTTTTTATTTTACTGCAGAAATTACCTTAATTAAGTCAGTGTATTTAAAAAATAAGATTATCATTCCTTGGGGCTAGTAGCTGATGATGATGTATAATTTAGCTCTGGCCCTATATGTTAATCACTGAAATATTTAGAAATATAGACTATTTTTGAAAAAATGATTCTTCCTTCTAAATTTTCTGTTAACCATAAATTCGCAAATTGTTCCATCTATTTTTACTTTTTAAATCCTCTGTATGGTTTTTGAGGCATTTTTAAAAACCTTCTGCAATATGACAATGTTATTCACTGTATCCTGTACACAGGATACACTCTGTTCAACCTCAGTCAGACTTCTGTACATAAACAGCTATTTTTCGTCCCAATTCAGAAGTTTTCCTCTGAATAAGGGCACATATAAGGGCTCTAGTTCCCTCCAGCAAGATTGCCATTGATATATGTGATGAAGCTTTCCCTGGAGAAATTGGATTTTTTTAGGGAGTTTCTAAAGCAGCAAATGAATTCATAGTTGATGTAGGTTAGAGAATTGCTTTTGTGCTTTGGGTAGGAGCTTCAACCGTCACTGCAGATTCACATGCAGCACTGTATATCTCTGGAGAAATAAATGGTTAGGAAATGGAGCAGGATGAATTTGTTAATGCTAGTTTCCTTGTCTTCTCCATGCAAGCAAGCCAGAAAGAAGATTCCTAGGTCCACTGGGTCAGAGGAAAAACAAAAATGCAATTTCAAGAGAAAACCAGTCACAAATATATTTTTACTGAAAGCCTAAAGCAACCATAATTGAGTGTTGTTGGAACAAAGCAGGATGTTTGCAAAAAATGTTCAGCTTCAGAAAGAGTTTAAAATGTGATTGGGCAGTAGAAGGTGATACAATGAAATCTACCATCTCATGGTAATAGAAGAAGGTACCTTCTTTATATAACACGCTTCATGCGTAGCAACTTGACCACAAGAAAGTGGGTGGGGCCAGAAGACTCTTCAGGGTGCTTCTCAATATAGTAAAAATAAAGCCAAGAACACCTCTAGTAGAATGAAACTGCACATCTCCCCTCCACCCAGATTGGAGCACAATCAGGAGTTTAATGTTAGGTAGAAATGACTTTGATGTCCTTGGCAACAGTGGCCTTTCACCCAAGCCAACTGGGAGTATCTCTAAGAGACAACTGTTGGCTTTGGCTCTTTCTGCAGGGTCATCCACAAAATGTTTGCCTTCACTTTACCACTACTAACTAATGCAAAAGTGCAAGTGCTCACTCCTTAAGGCATGGTAATATTGGCTGAACCCCAATTGGCATATTTAATTTACTAATAAGTCCTATATGTATCTAGGGTATGTAAATTGCATGCTATTAGTGGGCCTGTAGGACTGATCGTGCCAACCACATAAGTAGCACTTTAAACATGTCTCAGGCCTACCATTGCAGCCTGTGCGTGTGCGGTTTTAAACTGCCATTTTGGCCTGGCCCACACCTTCCTTTTTAATACATATAAATCACCCTGTAGTGTAGGCCCTGCACAGCTTAACTCCTTGCGTGCTGCCGTTGGCCGTTGGCCCACGGGAGCACTACCTCGCTAGTGCTGCCAACGGCCGACGCGGCCCCGCCCATTTTGCGGAAGTGTTGCACTGCCGCGAAATCGCTGCCGCGGCAAACGGGCTAGAGGGCAGGGTGGAATGTATTTAAAAAGCAGGACATGTACTTTTAAGTTTTGCGTGTCTTGGTGGTAAACAACTCTTAAATGAGTATTTTCACTACTGCAAGGGGTCCTTCTCCCATAGACTAACATTGGAGTTACCATATTATATTTTATATGTTTAATTTCCAAATGGGAACAGGTAACCAATTCATGTTTGATGTCTCTGGAACTGGAATTCAACACCCTAACGTATGGTCAAGCGGATGTTAGATTAACATTTTTAAAATGCCACTTTTAAAAAGTTGGCAGTATCGTGCCTTAACCATTTTGTGCCTGTAGCTTGTCACTGGTCACATGACTGGGTGTAGCTGACAGTTGAGCTTTGTGTATTCCTCCTAGACAGCAACACACAATAGTGAGCTTAGGTGTGCCTGAATGGGCCATCATTGGCAGGATGGGGGAGAGGAGCTGGGCACAGTCCCTCTTATACTTGAATAGGCTGTGTCCTGCCTCAACACAAAAGGCTGCATACCCCCTTTAGTTTGTCTGGAGTCACGACAGGGGAGGTAGGATGCTTTGTGACCTTAAAAGGAAACCTCTAGAAGTTTCTCCTACATTTAAAGGCACAACTGGGTATACATACTGGACCTCATGCACCACCTTTTCAGTAAACCTCCCGGAAGAAGGACAGCTGTGCTGCTCAAGGACTTCCACCCCGTTGGGAGTGCTGCTCTAAAGGAGCTGCTGCCCTGCTGTGCTGACCTGCTACCTGCTGTTCTCTTGCCTGGTGAAGAACAACTGGACCTGCAACTTCATCCTGAACCCAGAATCCCAGAAAGACTCCAAGGGCTAGTCTGCTGGCCTCCTGATCTGAGCCTCAGAGACATAAAAGGCTCCCCAACCAGCTCATGGATCCAGCTGCAGCGTGTTTCTTACCTCCAAGTGGTCCCTCTCAGGTCCTGAACCCTTGGTGCCACAGCGAGCTTCAATCAAGCTTTTGGGCTCTTCAGACTGCGAACGGGCCTGTTCACACCGAGACCGCACCGCTTGCACCAGAAATCAGTGCAATCCACTGCCAACCTGTATCTTTGCACCACAGCATCGACCTCTCATGGAGGACCACCAACGCAAAGCACCAGCCCGCACGTTCAAGATGCTCGACCTGCTCTTTGCACCACGTCAAAATCACCCACAATGCTCTCCTTGCTCCCTGTGACCCTCTTCAATACAAACGTGACTCTTAGCACACAACTCGAGAAGGTAAAACTTCAGGAGGACTAATCTGGTACTGTATCCGACCTTCGCTTTATCTCGGTTGGCCTGAACTTTGACCTGGTCCAGTTTGACCAGATACCCCAAGTTGAGATTTTGTGTTTTTTGGTGCTAGTTTCACAAAATTCTTTAAAAATTCATATCTCCAGTTCTATTGATTGGATTTTTTTTTATTTTGGTCTTGCTTATTACATTTTGCTGTATTATTCAAACTTGTGGCATCTTTTTGTGTTGTGATTTCACTGTTTTACTGTTTGAAGTGTCACACAAATACCTTACATATTGGCTCTAAGTTAAGCCTGACTGCTCTGTGCCAAGCTACCTGGGGGTTGATCGCAGGTTAATTTGGGATGTGCTTGTTCATTAACCTGACAAGGATTGTGATTGTTGCTTGACCGGGATGCTCACCCTAATCAACCACCAACTTAATCCACTCCTCTCATATAAATAAATGCATCCAACAAAGGAGGATTAACATAGGTCTCAGGAAAGGGGAAAGCCTGATCTGCAGCTTTGTCTGTTTTATAAGAAAAAAAAGAAATATTATTGGGGTCTCACCCGGTAGATCCCTTAAGCCCCAAAAAAATTTACCCTTTGTGGAAAAGGAAGCTCTGACAGGCATCTTTCAATCCTCTGCTAGTGAGGTATGCTTCCTTAGACAAGGAATATTATGAGTCAGACATTCCTGTCAGAGAATATCTTATCTGCAGAAGATAATGTAGAGTACTGCCCTGGTACCCCCAAATCTATACATACACACAATAATTGGTATTTAACAATTACATCATTATGTACTGTGCCGTATTCGTCTACATAGCAACTGTATCAGAATGATTGCGATTATTATTATAAGCAACTCAACATGCAAATTATGACAACGTTTAAATAAACCCCAAATATATTTCATCACTTGTTAGCTTGTTAATTTATTCCTGACCAAATATCACTACAAACGTGTCAGCCATCCAACCTAAATACCTGTATTATTTCACTGAGCTTTTACTATGCCAAGGAATGTATCGTTTTCTCCCATATCCTATAATGTCATTGAGTCAGCAGTCAGAATTCTTCCTTCAAGCCTCCCTTGGCAATTGGTCCTTGTTCCTAAGCATGCCTCGGCATTCCTAATGGTACCTTATGGAGCAAGGAGGAGCCACTCTTACTCGACTCCTGCTTTGATAGAACAATGTGCAAAGAATGCCTTTGCAGAAGCACATGAAAGGTGTTTAAACTAATGCTGTGTTTCCCTTCTGCCTTCCAACTGAGAAGGTCGCCCCACTGCCTTGCAAATTAAAAATAAAGGAAAAAATAAAAAATAACAACGCAACATTATTATCATTTTATTTTCGCCTCCTGCTGTGGCAGCTTTGCATGAGGGTAAGGGCCGGACTGCAGAGGTGGGGAGGAGCGGTAGGACCCTCCTGAGTGTGCAATGTCTATTTGGATGGCGCTCTTTGGCCGCCCAAAACATGCGCACTTTCTCTGTTCTCCATGCAGGCTGCATTACAGCCTGCATGGAGAACAAGCCCAGGCCCCAAACCACGGCGCTTAGACAAATCAGAACGCTGTATAGCAGCATTGTGATTGGTCAGGTGAGCATGGGTACTTACCAATCACAATGCTGCATTTCAGCGTTGTGATTCTTCAGGGGGGTATGGCTGATTCCTGGAGCCCGAGCAGAGGCGCGGAAGCGCGGGGCCCGGTGGCAATGTAAATGTACTCTTTTTATGTAAAAATGTGCCATGCGTGCCCCTCCCCCGCTACCCGCCTGCCACCCATGAACTGTGCCGGCCGCCGCTGTGTGTGTGTGTGTGTGTAATGTTTATATATTTTAATATATCCTTCCACTTACCCATCTCCCATTCGCCCTCCGCCTCATCCTTCATGGTTCATTCTTCCCAAAAAAGCTCACAGTTTGAATGTTGAGTTCTCCCGTTAAGAACCGTTTCTGACAGTTGATGACTGGCAGATTGACTGAAGCGTGGCAGGTTTTGGTTGTCATCGCTAATCCATACTGAAACTTCATCTTTCAATGGTCAAACTGTTATTACAATTTGGTTTTGACCGCTGCGATATCTCTCTCCTCACAATATCCACAGGTGTGCCCTAGGAGTTAACAATTAAAAACATATTTTTTATTTTTTATAAAGTGCCAATACGTCAATTGTGGCTACTTCAAATTCTTCCTTTGGAATGGATACAAAATTATTTGTGTCTGTTGTTGGGCTATGATTTCAATACTATTGAGTGCTCCACCACTCATACTAGTACCCCTCAGGCGACCCCTTCCACCACATACCAAGTTGATGTGTCCACAGCACTTGTCAAACCTCTTGCCTTTAATGCCTTTTTTAGAGTCATAAATAATAAATCAAACAAACAACCAAGCAGAAAAGGCACAGTGATATTACAGTGCAGGGCATCCTATAGACAACATTAGGGATGGCAGAAGTTTTGGAAGGACAACTATTTCCATTAAGGTGATGCGCCCTGCAAGCGATGGTGTTAGGGATATCATCGAGTCCCCTTCTTAGCCAGTTTGTCCATAGTGATCACACAATCCTCCCTTATGACCAAATCAATATCATGGTACAGACAAATTGAGAGATATTTTAAGGAGCCCTCGCGCCATATCAATGGGAAGTCTGGGGTGGATCCAATAGTATTCTCTGTCAGCGGGAAGATTTGGGATATGTTCCATGTGATGTTCAGCCCCGACAATGCACAAAAGAGAAGAAATTCCCTCATAATCGATTTGAGGACTTCACCGGGTAATCTCAGGTATAGGGTCATATCGTCTGCATACAGTGAAGTAATGAGGTTTTGACTTGTATTTCAGAGTGCATGATGTGAGTTCTGCACCTAGTGGCTCCATGGTGAACGACTAAAATATGGGTGAGATGGGGCATCCTTGCTGGGTTGCACAAGGTATATCAAAAGAATCAGTTGTGTGGGTATTAATGCAAATGTGGGCCACAGGGCAGCTATATAATAGCAAAATCCAATTATAAATCAAATAGGCATACCTAATCATCCCAGTATTGCTGAAAGATATTCCCATTTCAAGGAGTCAAAAGCCTTTGATGTATCCCAAAAAATTGATGCTGTGTCGAGACTTTTATTCCAGGTTGTGTATAATGATAAACAGAGTTTGCAGATTACTTGCAGTTGACCTACCCAAGGTAAATCTGGACTCCACCAGGTCAGGAAGCAGAAAAACCAGGTTGTTAGTGATAACTTTGGCCAAAATCTTGTCTTGTAGCTGGTTGTAAGCATCCCAAGTTTCAGCAGGGTTATCAAGACTGCTTTTTGGAGCAGTTGGTTGCCTTTAATGTGTAACAGTTGCGTTGTGATGCTATTCTGGCACTACACCCTGTCCTAGCAGACAAGTTGTTATTCTTTGATTGTAAGTGTGTATAGTTTAATATGGCGACAGTGACTTCGAGGAGAAGGTGAACCATATTGAGGAGAGCATTTCCCCAGCAAAATTGTTAATGAAAATTTGAACTAGAGTAGTCTGCCCCGCTTCCATAGTATCACAGTTCCTAAGTAAACATTTAGGTCCTCATTACGATGGTGGCGGTCCGCCTAATATTCAGGCCATCGTTCCGACTGCAAGATTATAACACCGTTGGTCAGAGGGCAGAGGTTGGGGAAGGACCGCCGTGTCTGACAGGATCCAAGATCCTGTCGATTGGCGGTCAGAATCCTATCCCTACAATAAAGGCGGTGCCTGCGCAGGCACTGCTGTAGGGAGTAGGATATGTAAATGTAAATGTAAATGTAAGGTACATTTATACCGCGCTAACAATCGCTCCAAGAAGCATCTCGGCGCCAATAACAGGACAACCAGATGTAAAGGTTGCCTTACTGCTTAGTGAGACCAAGACCGGAGTCACACTAGTGCTCTGGCAGTTGAGTCTGGAAGATTGTAAATCCAGGTTTTCAGTTGTTTGCGGAACTCAGATTCCTTGTCCAGTGCTCTTAATGGTGGGGGTAGGGCATTCCATGCTTTGGCACCCAATACCGCTAGGGATTTGCCCCCGCGGGTCTTGAGTCTGAACCCTGGAATGGTCAAAAGATTGGCATTTGAGGACCGTAGTGTGCGAGTTGGGCAGTATTTAACAAATTTTTTCCTTAGGTATATGGGGCCTAAATTATGTACAGCACGAAAGGTGATTGTCAATACTTTGTGGAGGACTCTTTTAGTTATATCCCTTTCCGACTGCTTTTCATGGAAGTCTGACCGACATGCTGGCGGATGCCAACCGGCACACTGGTGGTATCAACATAACTGGACAGGGGCCCACCGGCTCATTGTCTGACGGTCTACTGCCCAATACGATTTCAGTCATCGGTCTGACCAACCGCCATCGTAATAAGGCCCATTGTGCCCAATCACAATATTGCACGAGTGGTGGGCAGTATTTCACCAATATTAGTCAACAGTCATCTGGCATTTACTACAGCAGACAGGAGCAGAATGTTGACTTTGTACTGGTCAGTCAGAACGAATGACATTTCTGAACTGGTTGGTTGGTGAAAATGTCGGTGTAATATTACAATTCACTCTTACTAAATTGCTCGGCTCTAGGGCAGTTTTCCTAATCCATGGTTTTAGCTACACATTTAAAAATTATATTTTAGCTTAAAATTCAACGTGTTTGCTTTTGTCATTAGTTACAAATTGTTATTGAACTGGTTGCATATCTTCTGAACCTGCCTAAGGAATGGGCTACCTGCAAAAGGTTGAGGGCACAGATACTGTCAGGCCGCAGCCTCGGCTACATGGCAAACAATGATTCTGTAGAGTGTGCAAGACGGGAACCCAATTTTGCCTAATTGAATAACTGATTTTCTTCCACATAGACAGCTGAGAACCAATGGCGTACCATTAGTTCCCGCAGTGCACGTGGTGTTGAGGAGTTCCCGAGCTCTGGGAGGTCACTCCCGGAACTGTGCACGGACAGTGGGCCTGAGGCCTGAGAGCTCCTGACTGGGTCTTTGTACTTTGCAGGGTGGCCCCCTCAAGTTTTGTTACGTCACAGTTGATAACTAGCTAGCCTTTCCACAACTTTAGTGGCAAAAAGTAGTTGTGAAATGGGAATATAACTGGCAAGAACTTAAGGGTCGCCATGATTCTTTTTATATAAGGATACAAACAACAAGGTCTTGTTTCCTAACAGGCTAAATGAATAATTGATAAACTTAGTAAGTTTTGCTCCAACAATAATATTGGCCAGGTGTATAGACCTCATTTTACAAGGAACCATAAAGAATCTCCAACTAGTTTTAATTACAGGTTCCTGTGTAACCCTGTGCAACTGCAGCATGACCCTCCACTCTGAAATAGTGCCAGAGTTGTTGGCAGTGAAAGGACCCACTTTCTGTGTGTTGGTGATAGTTCTAATACTTTTAATTTTGTCTTGATAAACTGTCAGAGAGTTGGTCACATAGGGCTTAGAAAGGAGGGATTGCTCTATTTTCACATCTTGAAGATGCTAATTGGCTATACCAAAGATCTCTTTGGCTGGGCATGATGCGCTCGTTAATCTATTTGCGAAATAGGTGGCACACTCCTGTTTAGTTTTTGCATTATAAGTTTTCATAGCATGTTTCTGGGTCCTCCCTATTAGTTCAGTGCAGTTGCTGTAGGTGTTCAATCTGAGGGCTTCACAGTTGATCATCTTCCCTTCATTGTCACTTCTTTGTGTGTCTCTACCTGGGTCAGAGAGTGACTGCAGCGGCGACCAGTTCACTGGTAATGGGTCTCCATTCCCTCTGCCCGCTGGACGGTGAAGTTGCGGGGAATCAGGACCCCTTCAAATGAAACAACATCTTCTGTTCCCTCCAGGGGAACTTTATTCAACATTGTTATGCCCCATGATCCTACCAGCCCTTACTAGTTCATCCACTAGCACTGCCTGTAATGCATCCTCTTGGCTTTGTCGTTGGACCTGAGGTCAGGGCCATGTATCAGGTCCCAGGACCTTTGCTTCCTTTGGTCTGCTTTTGGCTTTCAGTATCTCCTCTGGCACCAGTGCTGTCCCCACAGTGAGTAACGGTGTCTTCATGGCTGCATGTATATCAAAAGAATGTTCTCATTTTGGGCCTCATTAGGATGGCGGACGGACCTGCGTCAGTCCGCCACCCCAGAGTAGGAGGGACCGTCCGCATGGGCAGCGGCGGTCCCTCGGTGCAGATTAGGATGTGACCGGCACCCTGGCGGTCACATCCTGTATATTTAACATTGCGGCGGGTGCTGCTTAAAGCAGCACACGCCACAATGTTAAATAAACCATGTTTTCCTGTGCGAGCACGAAGCTGCAGGCACCGTGTGGTGCCTGCCGCTTCGTGCACGCAAAAGCAGGGGTATACCATAGGTATCCCCCATGTGCACCCCCCCCCCCCTTCACCCCTGGGGGCCCACAACTGGCTCCCAAAGAAAAGTCTGTATGCCTTTCCACGGCGGAAATGCCGCCGTGGAAAGGCATAGGACCGACGCCATCCTAATATGGCTGGCGGTGTCTGATAGACACCCCCAGCCATGTTACAGCTTTTCCGCCGCGGTCGGAAGGCGACCGCTGCGGAAAAGCGGTGGACGGAAAAAAGATCCCCCAGCGATCCTAATCTGGCGGGGGGTCTTTTTTCTGTCCGCAGTGGTTAATCAGCATCCTCTGGGCCGGCAGTGGCTTCTGCCGGCCCGGAGGATGCGGATTAACCGCAATCCTAATGAGGCCCTTTGTTGGGTGGGTGGATGGCTAGGCTGCCGCACTGACAATCTCTCAGATATACAGTTCACGTTTTTTACAAGAAACTCCCTGATCCTATATTCAATTTCAGTCATATGTGGGTAAAGTAATATGTGGGTTTTCCCTCTCTGTACATTTGCTGTCTCCTGAAGCACTTCCATCTTGTGTGTGATAATTGGTAAAATGTGCCTTTTTCACCCCTTCTCCACCCAGACTTTTTGAGAGGTCGTGTTTAGGATATTACTTCTTTTGGTAGAAATCTTTTCTGAGAAATACACTTTTAGTGGAAACGAAATATCTGAATTTATATTGCTAAAAATGATTGTTGCCTGAAACTGAATATGATTTGATTAGAGCTCGATTTCTAAAAGGGCCAGTACTTTGAGTACCTTTACTTGACTCATAGGGGGCAGCACTGCAGTCTAAAGTGAAAACGACTGGAGCCATCCTACATTAGCCGGTCTGCTCAAGTTACAAAGTTGAAGAAAGGGTGGTCCAAGTGATGGTGGAGAAGGGATGAGGTTTACAAGTAGGGTAAGATAGGGAGAGCATCAGACGTAAAAATAAAACATTCAGCTAAAAAAAATACCATCTCCCAAAAATATAAAGAAAGCATTACTATTCGCTTTCTGTTGCTTAAAATTTGCTTTGCGTGAAAATTAATAGTTAAAGGAAGAAACAGATTACAACGAATGCATCCTCCCTCCTCCACTTTGGAAGAGAATGAAATAGCAACGCGGGGAACCCTGGGAATTACTGGGACAAATGGATTTTAAAATTAGAGGTCACTCTATTGTTTCACTGAAATCTTGTGTTCACATTTTTGGACAAAAGTGTGATTTGATCAGATCCATTATTTAAAAATTTGTAACTCTTATTTTTCTAACTCCTCACACGAACATTATTCGACCAAAGTGATTTTCAGATAAATATTTTCTAGCTTATCACTGTGATTTATTCATCCTATTTCGCACTCCTGATGGCTTACCTTTTGTTCTTTGGGAGTCACACACATGGCCATACAATTATACAATTATGCAGCTACGAGGACCACACTTTGCGATGTGGTTGACTAAATAGTGCCACAAGAAAATGCAAATTATGTGGCTTAATGCAGCACATTTCGTGGGGTATTATTTCACATGTTCGAATTTTAACGCAGATTATTACTTCCTGGGAAAACGTTTCATCTCTTTGATATCAGTTCCAAACAGCAATTAGCAACAAAGGGACTGTCAACAGTAACTTGTTATCTGTTTGAGCTAGAAACACGTTCCCTTTGTGCAAAGAATGTTAGATTATATGGCATCTCGAGTGAGTCCATAATCATTCAGAAATGCTACAGCCACAGACCAGTGGCCTTGATCAATGCAAACCGCATAATTTTCTGAACTGAAGAGAGTTTATCAGCAAACATTCACTCAGCCATTGTGCATGAGGTCCATAGGAGGCAGGTTTTTTTAAATTATTTTATCCGTATCACTTATTACTCTTTTATCAGCTGCAAAGCATATTTTGTTAATCATATCAGTAGCTGATTACATTTACTTCATGATACACCTATTTTTAAAGATGTTTTCTTGCCCTCCCGAAAAATCAGCTACGTGAATACTGTCCAGTCAAAAAAGACAACAATAAGCGCTTATGACACCTCCAGGTCTTCATCACATAAAGAGGATTTCACTCTGGCCCTCTCGTCTGCGACACCCGCACGCACGCGCACCCGCACGCGCACAGCACACCACAAAAGCAATTTGCACTGCTCTGACCCGGCGCAGCCTTCTCTGACGCGCGTGCAGCCATGCAATTACAACTGGCTTTATTACAGCTTAAGAATGCTTTGTTTTCTCCAGGGGGAAAGAAGTGAAAATAGAAGTTATCGCCACCTCACCTGCCACTCTCTGACTGACTGTCATTCTGAAGCAAGGGCTTCCAAAACTGACGGGTGACCTCATTTTGCACTCGTTCCTGTCGATTTCCAATGGGTCATCTTTAAAAGTGCAAAATCTGCTCCCACGGGGTACTCTTTCCTCTTGTGGAATTTGCAGAGTGTCACGCGCAGTGGGGAACAGACCATTGCTACTGAACAAAGAGGGAGAGGACAGAACATACCAAGTCCAAAATGATCAATAGCTCTATAATCATCACGGGTCTATCATTCTTCTTCTTGACCCTGAACCAGTGGATGGGATTTTCCACCCCATCCTCTGTGACTTTATGCACAGGGTCCTCACACTCAGGCATATCTTCACCACTAACCCTCATGGCCAAAACCACATACTTTAAACTTTCAGTCTATTCTCCTCTGATTTAGTATTCACAGTAGACTTCCGCTCCCCAGCTTGACACATTCTTGTAAAATGAAATATTCTCCCACAGTTATTACATTCCTTCGTATGTATGCAGAACACAATTTGCAATTTACCATCTACATTATCAAGACAGACCTAACTAAACATATAACCTATTTTTACTTTGTTAGGTATGGGCTTTTGTTTGCATGTCTCTTGTGCTGTGTCCGTAGAGCTCTTAATGAAGATGGCTATTTCGACTTACAAGTTAACAATCCTTGATTTTACCCCCTTCTGACCAATTGGTCTCTGATTAGCTGTTGTGTGAAATTGTCAAATCATGCATACTTTTTTGTTAAAACTGGCAGATAAGCCACACACATGGCCATGCTCTCTCCGCCACAAGATATACATGGAAGGCTCTGAAACACCCCTTCCACATTATAGACGTTTGTCCTGGGTCTGTAGGCATGAAGGTATTGGCTCTCCTGCTTGCATGAAGGAAATCTAAATATATCAGTTCTATATATTAACAACCGTAGTAAATGGATTTTGCAAAGCTGTAATATACTACGTCAACGACAAACAGAACTGAAAAAGAACAAGACATATAAAGCATGAATTGTTGAATCAGGAACGAATCCCCAAGTCACTCTTTTGTGAAACGTGGAATAAGAGCAATGTTCGGTTCCATCAAACGTACCGGAGCAAACGCCTGAGCTCTCTTTAATCAATGCACATCAGTTTCAGCTCTTTTCCTTCCTACCTCTCCTGCCACACTGTGGAACAGATGATTTAGCAGCATTGTCTTCAAAAGTGCACCAAAAGACCCAATCGAAGATGGACTCCATGATGTTTATCAGCCTGTGTCTTGTCACACAGCCTGATAACGACAGGACAACTTAAAATCAAATGTCACAATGCACAATCATTACTGGTAGTTCCTTTTTTTTAAATTGTATCTTCAGCTCTTTCCATCCACAAAAGAGGCCCGCGCGACCAGGAGTCTAAGCAAGGCATGCTGGTGTGGACTGCTCCTCACCACTCAGAGAGTGTGTACAACAGGCAGGTTGTGCAAGTAAGAGGTTATTTCAGGTCACTCCACAGAGCAGCCTCCAGGCATCTCAAAGGGACACTAACTATTTCAAAACTACACAATCTACAACCTATGAGCGTCACACAGCTTGGCATTAGAAGGGCAGATGCCTTAATCCAATTGGTTACATCGTATAGCCTTAGGGTGAATAAGATAACCACTGGGACTCCCCAGGAGACCAATAATTCTAGCGTAAGTGTACATATGCATTGAAGGTTCAATTCTTTGTTCTCTCGAAGGCAAATGAATACCTGTCAATCATGTGTTGTAATTTGACTTCAATTACTGTCCTTCCTGTTGGCAGAACAAAGGGTGAGGTTTTGGCTGTGCATCAATAATGGATCAAGGTTTGATGTGCACACTGGGGAAAGCCCAAAGTATTAGATTGGTTATTTGTATTGCAATGCATGCTGTGCCTGTGAGCCAAAGTGCATAGTACTCAATTCCTTCTCCAAATGCATAGTGTGCATATAATGCAAGGGCAGTGACAACATGTGTACCAATGCTAGGCTGCAAAATGTCATTTGTCCCTAACACTGGCAATGTCCCAGGCACTAACCTTCTCGTCTCATTGGCTGATCCTGGAAGAAAGACAGCGAGGCACAGCCAATGAGGATCTGAGGCATACATTTTGTGCAATATTGAAAAACACCATTTTGTGCCAGTCTCTGGCTTTAAAGGTCGTGTTCTAGATCGGCCCCCACAAGATATTTGTAATCTATTTGGTAATGTGGCAATCTCTAGCATATTGTTGCAGCCCCTGCCATGTGATGGTAATGCCTTTCATGTGGTTGCTGTTCTCTAAAACAGTTTATAGAGACAATTGTCTTTTGAAACATTACAATGAAAAAAATCCCTGCTACTAAAACAAATCAATTAGTGCATTTTAACAACGATGCAGGACACGCAGTGCTGGTCGCCACTTCATCTTACTCATGTCCGAACTCGGTTTACCTGTACCGGGACCTTGGACGCCATACTAAGGTTATATTTTGCTTGGGCTCTCATATACTGTGAAGCAGTGCTTCGGATTTATAGATACATTCTTCTTCATTACATTGCTGTGATACAGAAAGATTGTGCATTACAATAATATATTTTATGATAAAGAAGTATGAACCTTTCCAAAGAAATTGCAAAAATTCCTAGAAGTCTAAAACCAAATGAGGCAGATCAGGCTTTCCACTACCATGAAGGTATGTTACAGGAACCCTGATCTTTAAATATCATGCTCCAAAAAAATATAGCAAAACTATTGTCATTAAAAACATTTACAAGGTAAGTATGATAGAGCGCGCAGGTCACCCGACTAGTTTACCAATACTCACCTGGGCCCATACAACACTAATAACTAAAACAATGTTCACATTAGTCAGGTAACCTTTGTTTCTCTGCTCAAACCAGTGATTTATTTACTTTAGGACCTTTACCTATATACCTTGACTTACCAATCCTTGTCATTGGTGCCTAAAGTCCTAAGGGATCAAGAGTGTTAGAATAATGCGGTAGTTAATCAATAGACTTTTTTAAAATAAATAACCACAAACTCGGTAAAAGTTTAAACACTGTATCTATGTGAATTTCTTAAATGCCAATGTCCATACTACATTATTGAAACTTGATCAATCAACAAGAATATGATTAAAGCAAGACGAAATGAGAAACTTTAATTAAGCATTGAAACATAGGAAGGGTAGAAAAAGGGAAACAGTACAAAGACGTACCAGCACAGATTTTATAGTTACCTAGAATGGTGTGAAGACCAACCCTGGCCACGGGCTGGGATAAAGGACAGAACCCCAAGGTGCAGGTGCCAGCAGGAAAGAACAGGTGCAGATCAGAATCAAGACAGGTACGGACCAAATTGGATCAGGACAGGACCACCTCGGGCTAAGACCGGCACCCACAGCTAAAGTGCAATGCGTGCGTTATGACCCTCTCTGCGGCTAACGGCCAAACCCCGATTGGGTTATCAAATCTTCTTCCCAGAATCCCGATTGGGTTATCGAATCTTCTGACAGAGTGCTTCGCCAGCACCTCTGCTCTCGATCGCTTATTGAGTGCGTTGGGTCAGTGACAGGTCAGCTATTCGGACAAGTCGGACAATCTAACTAGCTAAGCCTACCTTAGATATACCATTTTCCAGGGCAGTGTACCACCCCCCAATGTTGCAAGTGTGCGAATCCCACAATTTGATTGGTCAAAAAACGAGGAGAGGTCATCACACCATATTAATATGAGGTAACTTGCATTCTGTATTCAAATTACGTTCCCTCCCATAACTTTATTTTCCCTTGCACTTTTATTCCACCCAGCAGTGAATGTATCCATAAGAATTACAATCTAATTTATCATTTCATTCAGTTTCCTTCCAAAAGGTCAGAAGGTGAGGTTCTCATAAGCATCTTCTAGCAAATCAGGAATTTGGCTGCGTTTCATGCCATGGCTTGTGGACTTTGAGCTCTTCTGCGCAGTCGCAGGTTTTGGAAAATGGAATGCAACAAGATTGCATTAGGCCCAAATACGTGCTAAAAGCAAAGTCAAAAAGAAACAGTTTTAGAACAAAGAATAAATGTGTGTACTGTATACCACTTATCTCTACTCTATTTCGATTATATTTATTTTAACTACAGCATTAGGAATTAAGCAGAACAAGCGATTTAGTAAAAGCAGCAATGCACGCGTTAGCATGTGAAAACATAGAGTAGCCATCTTTAGTTCTAGTGCACAGAAGTAAAGTTTTCCCACCAAAGCAGAGAGTACGTCATGTCACGTGAGTGTGACAGACGAATGCGCAGAAAAGTTCTCACATTACGACGGCCATTTTAGGACACTCGAGTTACTTGTTAGTAAAAGGACATTGACAAGCTTCCCCAGCTTACTAGAAATGTTGTGTGGTGTATTATTAATAACACAAAACATAGTGGTTAGTTCATTACGAGTTATTTTTAGAGGGCTGAGTCCAAGCAAGTCGCTTTACGTGCGCAACCTTGCTACATCAATCCCCTCTTTGATGATATTTTATATCATCACCAAATTAATGAAACCAGATGCAAACTTTCAGATCTCTCCCAACTCAATTTCTTCAAACTTTCTGTTTTGTTTCTTTTCATTATTCATTTGAGGATTTTTAACCTTCTTGTACAAATTTCCATTCAACTCTTCAAAATGTCTTTTCTCTCTTATTTACAGTATATGTCTTTTTGTGCTTATGATATTTGCAACAAATTACCATCCCTAAAATCAGCAGGGCTATTCCCACCATTGGCATCAGTATTTTACCTACAAAACTTTTCCCTACATTAGTAACCCCACTACCTATCGAGGAGAGACCATCTGTCAGTCTCTTCCATGCACTGTCAACCTCCAGTGGTTTGAGTTCTTTTTCCAAATGTTTAATATTCTTTACATACCCTTTAATTTCAACACTTTTGTCAGGTATGTAAGTGCAACAATGATGTGCTTTCAACATTCTACAGACTCTGCCCTCTTTTGCCAATAAGGTTTTAAGAGCAAGTCAATTTTCTAAAACCATTGATCTTATCGCAATGCATGTTAAATTATTCTTGTGTGCTTCAGCTATATCTATAAAATCTGTGTTAGGAAATATTCACCCATATAACGAGTTACGTCACTTTTATTATGTACAGGGTTCAGGTTACTACGTATAGGAAGTTCAGAGAATACTACATCTGAGTTAGAATAATAATAGTGTAATGATCCTTTCTTATAAAACAAATTAGCTAAAATACTACATGCAATACCATATGTCAAGGGCAAATGAATACGTCACACCCTCAGCTACAGATGTGGGTAATTTCATACAAACATAGCAGTCACTTATCTCCATAGCTTCTACATAATGTACTAACAGGTTGGCAAGTACGTTCAGGTGTGTTCTATTTTTAACTCTACTTTAGTGTAATCCTTCCTCATCTGATGTTTCTAAATCTACTTTGTTTTTTTTAAAACTCTCTATTACTTCATGATTATCTAAGTTTTCAGGTGTATTTACCTTTTCATGTGCATTAGTGTCATTCTGCAGGTTTCTACTCATTAAATAACGAATGGCTGCTGTCAATTCTAACCACACTATGAGTAATATTACTACATTACATGTGCATATTCTACAGCATGCTTTAAGACAATTTCTTTTCGGTTTACCATTAACAGTATGATCAGCCATTTTTAATAATGAGTCTTTGCCCCTCTTTGTAATGTTTCTACAGACTGTGACCTGTAAACTTCTTTCAAGTAGGTCTCAGTTCTTCATAAGTATGATCAGTAATCACTTCATCATCACTTTCATCACTTATTTCTAGATTTTTGAAATCTTCAAGGATGACATAAGTCCATTCAGGGCCTTTGAATTTATTATTCAGTCTTTTTAGTTGTGGACGTCTCCTTCTTGTTTTTTCTGTTGAAGGTAGAGCCTGACTTGATATTTCATTTACTTGCTCTGGTTCTTCATTTATTGTTTTAAGGCAAAATTTCAGTCTTTTAACAATCCCAGGTCCCTTATCTCTCTTTCTGAGTCTTTTAGCTGGCACTGTGCTTTGACTTTCTTCAAGTGCTCTTTTACTTTCATTTAGTTGTGGCACAATTTGTTCATTTTCATCTTCTAAATTCCTCTCTATCTGACTTGGTCCAGGTCTTGTATCTGTTTCTTCTGCCTGGATACTAATCTGGCCTTGTTCAGGAGTGTGCTGAATTTGACTTTGACTTTGATTTTGTTTGACTTCTTCTCTCTGAACACGTTTTTCTATACCTATCTGGTCCTGCTTAGGTATCTCGATCTCTTCTTCTTTTTCTTCCTGAGCCTTTGCCCTAGTACCCATCTGTCCCTCCTCAGACCCTGAATTACTATTGGCTCTGATTTCTGTAATCTGAGTACGTTCTTCTATTCCTGACTCATCCTCACTATCACTCTATCTAGATATGTTTGACTTCTTGTTCTCACAAAATCTGCAGGAATGTTGATCACTGGAATCCATTCATCCTGATTTGTGCTTGGTTGTTCCTCATCAAGTACTTTGGGATCAACTTCTTGAGACCCCTCAGCTGCGCAACCTTCAGCTTCAGTTTCATCAGGTTCGGTCACTCTTTTGGTGTGACTCGCATGGATCCAATTCGGAATTCCCTTGCACTTCACATCTGTGGTGGTAACCAATATCATTTGTTGTGGCCTTCCCCACCTCGGAGCTAGGCAAGATTCTCGAGTATGTTCTTTTATCACTACCCAGTCACCTGGAATCACATCATGTGCTGGAGTTGAATGTCTGGCAACAGCGTCTTCTCCAACCTGGAGAGAGATAGAACGCACTTGGTCAGCCAGTTCTTTGCAGCACTCTAGTACTAAGTCTTCAGATATATTTATCAGCTTGTGTCCTGGCACCCATACCTGCCTCATTGCTCTTCCGATGAGTATTTCATGGGGACTCAAACCTGTATTTCCGTCTGGAATGCTTCTGAGTCCCATCAGAACAAGAGGTAAAGCATCAGGCCATTCTAATCGAGTAGATTCATATATCTTTCCCAATCTTGATTTTATTGTGCGGTTCAGTTGTTCAACCACTTCAGAAGCCTCTGGGCGGTATGCACAGTGCAGCATTTGCTCAATTTTAAATGCTTCACAGATTAGACCAATTATTTCATTATTAAAATGTCTTCCTCGGTCTGATTCAATTGTCACTGGAAAACCAAAACGTAATATGCGTTCCCTCACTAGTAGTTTAGCTACAGTGATGCTATTGTTTCTGTGAGTAGGGTAAGCCTCCACCCATTTTGAAAACAGGCAGACAATAACAAGTACATACTTCAGTCCTCGACAAGGAGGTAACTGGATGAAATCAATCTGTATAATATAAATAGAAAAACATAGACCCTGCAAAGGTACTTCAAAAAGGTCCCCTAAGGGATCTGCAACAATTGTAAAGGGGTGACATTAGCTCTGTATCAGAGCCATCGACATCAAAAAACATTTAGATCAGTCCATATATTTTTTTATTAACATTTCTGTGTTTTTATTAGATCCGACATTTCTTAAATACAAGACATTCAATAAATATATACATATAATTCTGTTAATAAAATTGATAAAGAAAGGATAAAGATTACATAAAGTATTTCAAAATGCAAAATTTAACAAATATCAGTGTTTCACTCACTCCCAGGCAAAAAAAAAAAAAAAAGGAGGAGACTTTCACATACACTCATATATCCAAGGGATCAATAACATTCGCATTCATTCATACACATCTTTCATAAGTATACACGACATAGCCTGTACCATCGAGATAGAGTTAAGGGTGCATAAACGTAAGTGCAAAATAAGAAGGCAGATTAGATGGAGAAACTATTGTCCACATGGACTAGAATACTGCCATTCTTAGGTATAATGCCAACGCGCGTTTCGGTGTTGAGCACCTTCGTCAGGGCGAGCGGGTACAACCAGGGGGGAGAGAGAAACACACGGTAGGGGGTCAGGGAACATGGATCAATAATGATAAAGGAAGCGTATCAGATGTTCCCAGGTGCAGTTATCGTCTTCAAAATTCTGTAAAGGGCAAGGTCCTCAGCCGACTTTGGAGTTCAAACGGTTCAAGACCATCTAGTCCTTAAAAAGAATATCTTGTCTGATGGATGGAAGCTCCTATGTTCTGTCCTACTTAGGTCACTTTACAGTAATTTTCACAGTTCCAGGGAGGGGTTAACAATTAACGCCTCACATGTAGAGAGTAGGAACTGATGGTGAAACAAAATAAAGATCTGGTCACGCCTGGAAGGTCCGGTCGGTTACTGATTAGGAGGTCGCAGTGCAAGTTGATCTGAGTGAGCACTACATTACACGTGTTTGCTCAAAAACGTCAATATGCCAGGATGGATTCTGGTAAAAAGACTTCCAGGTGGCAGATAAACGGCTCTCGACCGGTACGGCTGCGATCAATCGGCAGCTGCCCCTAGGGGACCTTTTTGAAGTACCTAGGCAGGGTCTCTGTTTTTCTATTTATATTATATTATTCCCCTTTCCTCCTGCCTATATCGGTAATTCCCTCGGGGAACCCCCTTCTATTGTGTAAAATCAATCTGTAGTCGTATGAAGGGACCTTCTGCCTTTCCAATCTTTCCTGGTAATATAACAGTTCTCTTCCCAGGATTCATTTGCTGGCAAATTAGGCAACTATGGCAAAGACTCTCTGCTACGTTCCAGAACTTCGCATTGAACCAAGTTTGTCTGAACAACCTAATCATGGCAGCCCGTCCTAGGTGGGAATCTCCATGGTACATCCTAGCCCTAGGAGCAAGCATACAGTCTGGTAACACAGGCCTAGCATCAAGGTAAACAATGACACCATCTCCAGCCCTTCTCTGACAACCTATCTTCTCCCACTCCTCCTTTTCCCTCTGTTCTGCCTCGTTTTGCAAATCGCTCACTTCTTCCCACGTTTTCACTCTTCCAAGCAACATAAGTTGGCAGCTGTTTCCATGTACATCAATTTTCTGATTTATTGCCATTTTATGTTTGGCTCAATACTGGGCTAATTGGTCAGCATATCTGTTACCTGCTGTCACTTTGTCAGTGCCAGATTGGTGAGCAGCACACTTGACCACAGCCACTGTTTCTGGTAATTGAATTGCTTTTAACACATCTTTCACATGATTTCCATTTTTATTAGGATTACCTGATGAAGTCAGAAACTCCCTTTGCATTCAAAGCTGGCCAAAGTCATGCACAACCCCATAACCATACTGGCTATCAGTGTAGATGGTTATTTAACATTTGTTCCCAATTTTGCAAGCCCTTGTCAATGCAATTAATTTGGCTACTTGTGCAGACTTGACTCCAGGTAAATAGGATGCTTCGACTGGACCCCATAAAGTACACACAGCATAAGCAGCACTCATGTCTCATGCAAGAAACATCTACAAATAGCTCATGTTCTGAATTATTTAATGGCTCTTCTCTTATGTCAGGACGAGGTTTTGTGCAGTACTCTGTAAGGTCGATACAATTATGTTCAACTTCATTTTTGACTTCTGTAAAATGTGATTCATGCAATAGTGTTGCTGGGTTCGGGACATTACACCTGGCAATCGTCATATTTGCTGCACATAGAAGAATTCGCTCATACTTAGTCAGCCAACTAGGAGTCAAATACTGAGTTTTGGTTCTTGTCAACAAAATCACAACGGCATGTGGAACATACACAGTTACCGGATGTCCCATAATAATGGACTCACTTTGCTTAATACTCATGCAAGTTGCAGCTACTGCTTTCAGACATCCTGGAAATGCAGATGCCACTGGTTCTAGTGTGTTAGAAAAATATGCCACAGGACGTCTCATCAGACCATGTGTCTGAGTCAGAACTGAAAGTGCACAATTATCTCATGTGTCACAAAACAGTGCAAAATCTTTGGAGTAATCAGGCACCCCTAGTGCTGGAGCTGAGCACACACAATCTCGTAATTTGGATGTATGACATTACAACGCATGCTTTTACCGCGCATGCCTTTACAACGCGGTTTTTAAAACAAAAACCTTTACAACGCATAGCGCTTTGGGGTGCTGGATAGTGAATAGTTTAATTTACTATTCCAACTCCAGTCCCCGTGGACACTAGGGAAGGTGTTGGATAGTAAATTAAACGTATTCCCTATCCTAGAGTGCCCCCCAGCGAAGTGCGTTGTAATGGTTTGCGTTGTAAAAGTTGCGTCGTAAAGGCACTGCGTGGTAAAAGTTGTGTTGTAAAGGATGTTTCCCTCGTAATTTTAGGAAAGATGACATGCGTTCGTCATCCCATTCTACTGAGTCTTTTGTTCTTTTCTTTGTCATTTGTATCAAAGGTTTTGCTATGACTGCAAATCCCACAATTCACTGCCTGCAGTAACCTACCACTCCAAGAAACATTCTGACTTCTCTCTGACTTTGAGGTAAATCCATGTTTCTTATTATTCTGATTCTTTCTGAGGTAACCCTTCTGACACCTCTCTCTATCTGGTGCCCCACATATTTCACTAATGTGGCACAAAATTGTAGTTTCTCAGGTGATACTTTGTGTCCCCCTTCACCCAAATGATTCAGTATTGCAATGGTTATCAGTAACACAGTCATTTCGAGTTTTAGACGCCACCAATAGGTCGTCTATATACTGGACCAGTACTGACTGTCCTGGTAGTATCAAATATCACCTGTTTTGTTTGCAATACCGCCATAAGTGCGCTGGGGATGCTCAGACGTGGGTCCCAGGCACTCCACACCACTGGAGTCAAGCTAGCCGGGCTGATGAGAGGTGTTACCTCGAAACCGGTCCGGTCCTCGGATGCTTGATTCCGTTCTGGGAAGGACATGGCTTTTGTAGTTCTGACTGGACTGTTCCCATGGGGCACAGGGTCAGAGCTGATTTGCATATCGCCATTGTCTAACCCAGGGTGGTGTGGAGTGCAAAAAAACGATGGATTTGGGCCCAGATCTTTGGACTGGGGTGAATGTGTGACATTGATCCACATTCGGATCATCACCTGTTTTGTTTGCAGTATCAAAGATTCAAGCATCTTTTCAAGATCTGATTAAAAATCGAAGGACTCTCTGTGTACCCCCGAGGGACACAGTTCCAAATGTAGACATGGTCGTCGAATTTGAACGAGAAAATAATTTTGCTATCTGGATGTAATGGAATTGAGAAAAATGCATGGCATAAGCCTATTACTGTAAACCAACCTGCTGCCCATGGCATTTGATACAGAATCACAGCAGGATTTGGCACAACTGGACAACATGAGACAATGATTTTATTAATTTTGCGGAGGTGCTGTATGACCCTATACTTTCCGCTCGGTTTCTTTATGCCAATTATAGGTGAGTTACATGGACTGCTCATTATTTCTTGCAAAATGCCTGCTTCAACTAGGCGCTGTATTTCTAATGCAACTCCTGCTTTCTTTCTGGGCTCATTTTGTACTGTGGAATATTTGGGTAAACTGCACCTTCTTTCATTGTCACTTCTATTGGATCGACATTCACCATTAATCCTACATCTTTTCCTGTAAAATGGCCGCAAGGAGGGAGTGATTGGGACGAGCTCCGGACCAAGGGATCACTTTCAGTGCAAATCCCAGCCGGAGCGACCCCACCGAATCCCCCCACCCCGGTCCGAGGCATCAACCCGCACTGAACGCCCAGCTGGGAACGAGAGAATCCATCTGCGGGGACGTCTTACCCGACATTGGGAACCAGGCTCACTGGCGCCATAGACCCGCGTCCCCACTCAATTCCTGTCCCAGAACTTCGCCCCGCTCCCCCACCCACAGCAGCAACCTTCCGGCAGTGAGCTGTCCCTATCACTTACCGGAGGGGTAAAAGGTGACGAGGCTTCCAGAGGCGGCTCCGCCGAGCGCCAGAGCTCGGGACAGCAGAAGAAGTGCCGGACCGCGACTTGAGGAACGGGGTGGCAGCGGAGGCTGGGGGACGCCTGATCACGAAGATCTATCCGGTGAGTGACGAGCCTGCCCACGAGGGGCAGGGGGCCCCGCGCCGGTCTCGACGCTCCTCTCCCCCAAGGCTGCCTGTACCTAACATGGCCGCCAGATCCACAAAGCAAAGACTTCCTCAGAATCGAATGACCCATACGGCAAATAAAGGCCCCCCGCCATAGTAGCCGGGGGAATAAAATAAAAGCAGCGATCAACAAGGACGCCTCACCCAACCCTCCACGCAAGCACAATCCATTTTTGCTCACGCTGAGGGCCGCCTGACCCTAATATGGCCTCCACTCGGGACACCAAATAGAAAAGGAAACTCGATTCAATTCTACCTATCCCCAACCGCATCTTCGTGCAAAAGAGCAGAGGAGGCCCCTATTTACAGCGTCTACCACCCTATTAACTTAGCAATTTAAATTAAATTGAGGAACTAATTTCCCCTAGCGAAGGGACTTTGGATACCATCATATAACAGTATCTATCAATTCAAGTTTGCTGTAGATCACCCACCATTGGATTTCTACAAATCTGCTAAGACAAATAAGTAGTTTCCTTTCTCCAACTACTCCATTGCGCAAGCACGACGCCTAGACCCAAGGAGACAAACGCAGATCTTCAGGGACACCATCCCCTGTCCTCCACACCAGTTCCAGCTCCCTCGCCCCTACCTAGAGCTGCCTGACCCCTTCAGGGCCGCCTCCTCAGTCGTCGCTTATTCCGGTACTGGGCAAATAAAGAATTCTCCCAACCTAACCTGGGCCCTCGCTATGCTAGCTCGACGCCACGTCCAGAAGAAACATACGCTGATCCACTGAAGCACTGGACTCTGCCACTCACGTAAGCTCTAGCTCTCTCCAAACCTGCCAGGGCTGCCGGGCGTCAACTCGGCCGCCACTTCTGACAGCTCAAAATCTTGTCTAAACTAACTTCGTTGACCAATCTCAGCGAACCTCCCTAAGGAAGGTGTATTGTGGGCCCCAGACCGAACTCCCTCCCCTCCGATTCTAAAACCTATTCCTCCCCTTTGTTAACGCCGCTCTCAGTCACCTAGCGACCACACCCCTCCCCAGCTCTACCACAATACCTCCGTCCTTGCGCCCAGACATACACCTCGGCCCATCACCCAACCACCTATCTCCTCTTGGACGGAATACCTACGCCATTACCTTCCCACACAGCCTCTCCTTCAAAGCCAAAAAATGCTTTAATTAGACAACACCCTGAAACCCTAATCGTGGACACCTACCACTGCTCAACGAGAGGGCTGAGAAAAACGGACTTCATTTTCCATACCACCCGACCGGACGCTTGGGTCTCCACCTTTAACTCACTCCTCCCTGTCTCCAAAACCACCTTATCAGAACACAACCGGAAACGAACTATCTCCCCCCTGATCCAACAGTCCTTGACCGGAGACATCTCCATCTCCATCTTCATGAATGGCACCATTCTAATCCAGGCGAAAGATGACAACCTCGAATTCTTCGACTCCCTCTTCCACACTCTTAAGATGGCCACGGCTCTCTACCCGTTACAGCCACGCCCCTCCACCCCCTATGACCCTCGCCAAACTTCTATCCCGCAGAGCATGCCCCATTCACCCCAACAATCCCCTCCCCTCGCTCTTAATCACATCAACAACCATCCGTCCCTCCCAGCCCCAACCCCCTCTCCTTCAGCCCCAATCGTCCTCCCCCCTCTCCCAAACATCCAGAACTCCCCCACCCCCTCTCTCCTACATCCCCAAACCTCCTCCCCCTTCTCCCAAAATTCCAGAACTCCCCCACCCCCCCTACCCCTCCGACCTCCCTCCCCCCTCACCACGTCTCCCTCACTCCCACAGTTGCTCAGTCTCCTCCCCATAGAGTTCCCACTTCCCCCTCCGTCCATGAGCCACATCGCCCGGAGCGATCCCTCACTCCCACTGCTCTCTCCATCCCCCTTAGTGAAAACATCCACCTCCTCCAAAAGGACTGCAACCCTCCTGCCTCCCTATCCCCCACCCATCCGAACTCGAAACACCAAGCAGATCCTCCCACCCTGACTATTCCCCCTAATAGTAACTCGCCCCGCAGCCCCTCCCACCACCCTGCCCTTGCCCAAAAGTTTACTAAAGCCAACTCCGTGCCTCCCTCTCCCGTCCCACTTCTCAACAGTATCTCGCCCCAAACCCCCTCTCCCTCTCGAGTCCTCCCACAACCGAACTCCATCCCGGACCTGGTCCCCTTGTCACAGACCCCCCCATCTGACGTCCTGCCCCACGACCCCTCCCACGCCAAACCCAACTGCAACCACTCACCCCCCTCCTCCCCAGCACTTAAATTGACACAACGCCTTGACTTTCTAGAAGCCCTGATCGCGACTCTGATCTTTGGCCTGAAGGAAACCCTATCCTCCTTAGAGAAACTCCAGCTTCCCTCCCAGATCGTTCCACCTCCTCACCCCCAGCCGCCTCCTGCCAAGACCGACTCTCGTACTCACATTGGGTCCAAGTCCCCCACAGGCTCCCAGCCTCTTCTCTCCAATCCCAGGACTGAGGCATGATGCGACAGTCTGAGAAGAACGGCTCCCTCCCTTTCGCCACAGGAAGTGATCTCCGTCATCGCCTCCTATGAAACCCCTCCTAATCAGCCAGCCCAAACTATTCCCCCTGACCACCCACCCTTCTCCTCAATTCAAGTCATCACTGGAGTGGGAAGGGACCCGTCCCGCCGAAAAGCTCCCAGACCACCACCCTATCTCTCCTCCTTACCCAGAGCTACTTTTGCCAACCATATCTCAAAGGCTGACTCCAAAATCAACTGCATGCTCATCAATTGCAGATCCGCCGTCAAACATGCCACAGAAATAGCTGAAACCATTCTCGCCCATGACCTGGACGTAGCCTTCATCACTGAAACATGGCTTAACACTACATCCAGCCCCATCGTGGACACGCTGGTCCCGCCCGGTTTCTCAATTATACACAAAGACAGGCCCATACACAAAGGTGGCGGAATAGCTATTATCCATAAAAGTGACCTCTCCATCACTGAATCTCCTTCCGTCATCTACAACTCCTTTGAATCCCTTTCGGTCAACATCAATTCACCTCACCACCCTTCACTCCAATGCCTTCTCCTCTACCATCCCCCGGGCAACACTTCCGAATTCGGCGCTCAGCTGACGGATCTGATCACGCAAACCGCTCTCAACAGTGATTTCAGAATAATCCTGGGCGACCTCACCCTAAGATGGAATGTAGCAAAAAACCCACTCATTCAATCCTTCACCACCCTTATTCACGACCACGACATGACCCAGCACTGCACAGAGGAAACCCACCATAGAGGAGCAACCCTGGATGCTATCATCGCGGATAGAAAGACAATTTCAATTGACCACATCATCCCAGTAGACTGGTCTGACCATCACGCCATCCTCTTTCATATCAATCATTCGACGCTTTCCGTCCCTCCCAAACAAGCCTCCCCCAAGTGGACCAGAAACTTATCGAGAGTCCCCCATGACAAGCTAGAAAAGGGCCTCAGCTCACTCCTCCCGAACTCGACAGAATTCCTCTCAACCACAGAACTCACTTCGCTTTACCATTCAAACTTGGAGCTCGTCTTAGACCAGCTGGCACCGAGGAAACTAAAAAAACAAAGAAACATCCCCTCCAGATCGTGGTTCTCCACTGACATCAACGACGAAAGAAGACACCTAAGATCCATGGAAAGATCCTGGAGGTCCAACCCCTCCTCACTCAACCGGGACCAGCTCAAGGCAGCCCGCAAAAGCTACTATAACCATATCAAGAACAAAAAGTCGTCCTTCTTCTGTACGGCCTTTGACAATGCCAAAAACAGCCCCAAAGAACTTTTCAACATCATCAAGAACCAAATCTCCATGCCGGTAACAGGAGACATGGTGGCGTCCAAATCCCAATGTGACGACTTTGCCAGCTTCTTCAACGAAAAAATTGCCAAAATTGACCGATCACTCGGCACGTTGCCCTCCTCCCACCCCTATACAACTTCCCATTTAAGACCAACAATCACATCCACTCGCTGGTCCTCCTTCCAACCTATCCAGGTTGAACTGATAAGCAACCTCATAGCCACCGCCAAACCCTCAACCCACTCTCTTGATCAGCTTCCCCCGAGATTGACCAAAGACTTGAAGCTCACTCTAGCCCCTATCTGGGCCAAGATCATCAACAGCTCTCTGAGCGAGGGCTCCATCCCGGACTGCCTTAAAATAGGGCAAGTCACGCCTCTACTAAAAAAACCGGGCCTTGACTTACAGGATATGAACAACTTCAGACCAGTTTCGAACCTTCCACTCTTATCCAAAATCTTGGAAAGATGTGTGCTGGCGCAAATATTTACAACAAGGGGTGGTGAGGGACAGAGTCTCTGAATTAAACAGAAAGCTCTCACCCAGTCAAGAGATCAGGGCTAGATCCAACACCGTTTTTTAGCTCACTGCACCATCCCAGTTTCAGAACCTGGCTGTATGCAAATTAGTCTGTTCCTGTCCCAGTGCATGATGGGAACAGGGCAAACCAAACTACAAAAGCCAATTCTTACACTGGGAAGGAAACAAGCTCCCGGGGACCGGTTTCTGGCATTACAGCTGTCTTCGGCCCGGTTTGCTTGAATCCTGATGGTGCAATGAGCAAGGGTCTCACATCTGAGAATACCCTTCCACGCTTGGGGTGGACAAAAATATTTACAACAAGGGGTGGTGAGGGACAGAGTCTCTGAATTAAACAGAAAGCTCTCACCCAGTCAAGAGATCAGGGCTAGATCCAACACCGTTTTTTAGCTCACTGCACCATCCCAGTTTCAGAACCTGGCTGTATGCAAATTAGTCTGTTCCTGTCCCAGTGCATGATGGGAACAGGGCAAACCAAACTACAAAAGCCAATTCTTACACTGGGAAGGAAACAAGCTCCCGGGGACCGGTTTCTGGCATTACAGCCGTCTTCGGCCCGGTTTGCTTGAATCCTGATGGTGCAATGAGCAAGGGTCTCACATCTGAGAATACCCTTCCACGCTTAGGGTGGACAAAAATATTTACAACAAGGGGTGGTGAGGGACAGAGTCTCTGAATTAAACAGAAAGCTCTCACCCAGTCAAGAGATCAGGGCTAGATCCAACACCGTTTTTTAGCTCACTGCACCATCCCAGTTTCAGAACCTGGCTGTATGCAAATTAGTCTGTTCCTGTCCCAGTGCATGATGGGAACAGGGCAAACCAAACTACAAAAGCCAATTCTTACACTGGGAAGGAAACAAGCTCCCGGGGACCGGTTTCTGGCATTACAGCCGTCTTCGGCCCGGTTTGCTTGAATCCTGATGGTGCAATGAGCAAGGGTCTCACATCTGAGAATACCCTTCCACGCTTAGGGTGGACAAAAATATTTACAACAAGGGGTGGTGAGGGACAGAGTCTCTGAATTAAACAGAAAGCTCTCACCCAGTCAAGAGATCAGGGCTAGATCCAACACCGTTTTTTAGCTCACTGCACCATCCCAGTTTCAGAACCTGGCTGTATGCAAATTAGTCTGTTCCTGTCCCAGTGCATGATGGGAACAGGGCAAACCAAACTACAAAAGCCAATTCTTACACTGGGAAGGAAACAAGCTCCCGGGGACCGGTTTCTGGCATTACAGCCGTCTTCGGCCCGGTTTGCTTGAATCCTGATGGTGCAATGAGCAAGGGTCTCACATCTGAGAATACCCTTCCACGCTTAGGGTGGACAAAAATATTTACAACAAGGGGTGGTGAGGGACAGAGTCTCTGAATTAAACAGAAAGCTCTCACCCAGTCAAGAGATCAGGGCTAGATCCAACACCGTTTTTTAGCTCACTGCACCATCCCAGTTTCAGAACCTGGCTGATGCAAATTAGTCTGTTCCTGTCCCAGTGCATGATGGGAACAGGGCAAACCAAACTACAAAAGCCAATTCTTACACTGGGAAGGAAACAAGCTCCCGGGGACCGGTTTCTGGCATTACAGCCGTCTTCGGCCCGGTTTGCTTGAATCCTGATGGTGCAATGAGCAAGGTCTCATATCTGAGAATACCCTTCCACGCTTAGGGTGGACAAAAATATTTACAACAAGGGGTGGTGAGGGACAGAGTCTCTGAATTAAACAGAAAGCTCTCACCCAGTCAAGAGATCAGGGCTAGATCCAACACCGTTTTTTAGCTCACTGCACCATCCCAGTTTCAGAACCTGGCTGTATGCAAATTAGTCTGTTCCTGTCCCAGTGCATGATGGGAACAGGGCAAACCAAACTACAAAAGCCAATTCTTACACTGGGAAGGAAACAAGCTCCCGGGGACCGGTTTCTGGCATTACAGCCGTCTTCGGCCCGGTTTGCTTGAATCCTGATGGTGCAATGAGCAAGGGTCTCACATCTGAGAATACCCTTCCACGCTTAGGGTGGACAAAAATATTTACAACAAGGGGTGGTGAGGGACAGAGTCTCTGAATTAAACAGAAAGCTCTCACCCAGTCAAGAGATCAGGGCTAGATCCAACACCGTTTTTTAGCTCACTGCACCATCCTAGTTTCAGAACCTGGCTGTATGCAAATTAGTCTGTTCCTGTCCCAGTGCATGATGGGAACAGGGCAAACCAAACTACAAAAGCCAATTCTTACACTGGGAAGGAAACAAGCTCCCGGGGACCGGTTTCTGGCATTACAGCCGTCTTCGGCCCGGTTTGCTTGAATCCTGATGGTGCAATGAGCAAGGGTCTCACATCTGAGAATACCCTTCCACGCTTAGGGTGGACAAAAATATTTACAACAAGGGGTGGTGAGGGACAGAGTCTCTGAATTAAACAGAAAGCTCTCACCCAGTCAAGAGATCAGGGCTAGATCCAACACCGTTTTTTAGCTCACTGCACCATCCCAGTTTCAGAACCTGGCTGTATGCAAATTAGTCTGTTCCTGTCCCAGTGCATGATGGGAACAGGGCAAACCAAACTACAAAAGCCAATTCTTACACTGGGAAGGAAACAAGCTCCCGGGGACCGGTTTCTGGCATTACAGCCGTCTTCGGCCCGGTTTGCTTGAATCCTGATGGTGCAATGAGCAAGGGTCTCATATCTGAGAATACCCTTCCACGCTTAGGGTGGACAAAAATATTTACAACAAGGGGTGGTGAGGGACAGAGTCTCTGAATTAAACAGAAAGCTCTCACCCAGTCAAGAGATCAGGGCTAGATCCAACACCGTTTTTTAGCTCACTGCACCATCCCAGTTTCAGAACCTGGCTGTATGCAAATTAGTCTGTTCCTGTCCCAGTGCATGATGGGAACAGGGCAAACCAAACTACAAAAGCCAATTCTTACACTGGGAAGGAAACAAGCTCCCGGGGACCGGTTTCTGGCATTACAGCCGTCTTCGGCCCGGTTTGCTTGAATCCTGATGGTGCAATGAGCAAGGGTCTCACATCTGAGAATACCCTTCCACGCTTAGGGTGGACAAAAATATTTACAACAAGGGGTGGTGAGGGACAGAGTCTCTGAATTAAACAGAAAGCTCTCACCCAGTCAAGAGATCAGGGCTAGATCCAACACCGTTTTTTAGCTCACTGCACCATCCCAGTTTCAGAACCTGGCTGTATGCAAATTAGTCTGTTCCTGTCCCAGTGCATGATGGGAACAGGGCAAACCAAACTACAAAAGCCAATTCTTACACTGGGAAGGAAACAAGCTCCCGGGGACCGGTTTCTGGCATTACAGCCGTCTGTGTGTGGCACAGGTGTGGCAGGGTATACTCAGACATGAGTCCCTTTCTCACTGCTCCATCAGGATTCAAGCAAGCCGGGCCGAAGAAGGCTGAAATGCCAGAAACCGGTCCCCGGTAGCTTGTCTCCTTTCTGGTGAAGAATTGGCTTGGTAGTTTAGTCTGCCCTGTTCCCATGATGCACTGGGCCAGGGACAGACTGATTTGCATATAGCCAGGTTCTGAGCTGGGTTGGGGCAGTGAGATAAATAACGGTGATGGATCAAGCCCTGATCTTTGGACTGGGTAAGAGTGGTCTGTTTAACTCAGACACTCTGTTCATCACCACCCCCTTTTCTAAATCGTTTTTGGCCACTATAGGTGTGGCAGGGTATACTCAGACATGAGTCCCTTTCTCACTGCTCCATCAGGATTCAAGCAAGCCGGGCCGAAGAAGGCTGAAATGCCAGAAACCGGTCCCCGGTAGCTTGTCTCCTTTCTGGTGAAGAATTGGCTTGGTAGTTTAGTCTGCCCTGTTCCCATGATGCACTGGGCCAGGGACAGACTGATTTGCATATAGCCAGGTTCTGAGCTGGGTTGGGGCAGTGAGATAAATAACGGTGATGGATCAAGCCCTGATCTTTGGACTGGGTAAGAGTGGTCTGTTTAACTCAGACACTCTGTTCATCACCACCCCCTTTTCTAAATCGTTTTTGGCCACTATAGGTGTGGCAGGGTATACTCAGACATGAGTCCCTTTCTCACTGCTCCATCAGGATTCAAGCAAGCCGGGCCGAAGAAGGCTGAAATGCCAGAAACCGGTCCCCGGTAGCTTGTCTCCTTTCTGGTGAAGAATTGGCTTGGTAGTTTAGTCTGCCCTGTTCCCATGATGCACTGGGCCAGGGACAGACTGATTTGCATATAGCCAGGTTCTGAGCTGGGTTGGGGCAGTGAGATAAATAACGGTGATGGATCAAGCCCTGATCTTTGGACTGGGTAAGAGTGGTCTGTTTAACTCAGACACTCTGTTCATCACCACCCCCTTTTCTAAATCGTTTTTGGCCACTATAGGTGTGGCAGGGTATACTCAGACATGAGTCCCTTTCTCACTGCTCCATCAGGATTCAAGCAAGCCGGGCCGAAGAAGGCTGAAATGCCAGAAACCGGTCCCCGGTAGCTTGTCTCCTTTCTGGTGAAGAATTGGCTTGGTAGTTTAGTCTGCCCTGTTCCCATGATGCACTGGGCCAGGGACAGACTGATTTGCATATAGCCAGGTTCTGAGCTGGGTTGGGGCAGTGAGATAAATAATGGTGATGGATCAAGCCCTGATCTTTGGACTGGGTAAGAGTGGTCTGTTTAACTCAGACACTCTGTTCATCACCACCCCCTTTTCTAAATCGTTTTTGGCCACTATAGGTGTGGCAGGGTATACTCAGACATGAGTCCCTTTCTCACTGCTCCATCAGGATTCAAGCAAGCCGGGCCGAAGAAGGCTGAAATGCCAGAAACCGGTCCCCGGTAGCTTGTCTCCTTTCTGGTGAAGAATTGGCTTGGTAGTTTAGTCTGCCCTGTTCCCATGATGCACTGGGCCAGGGACAGACTGATTTGCATATAGCCAGGTTCTGAGCTGGGTTGGGGCAGTGAGATAAATAACGGTGATGGATCAAGCCCTGATCTTTGGACTGGGTAAGAGTGGTCTGTTTAACTCAGACACTCTGTTCATCACCACCCCCTTTTCTAAATCGTTTTTGGCCACTATAGGTGTGGCAGGGTATACTCAGACATGAGTCCCTTTCTCACTGCTCCATCAGGATTCAAGCAAGCCGGGCCGAAGAAGGCTGAAATGCCAGAAACCGGTCCCCGGTAGCTTGTCTCCTTTCTGGTGAAGAATTGGCTTGGTAGTTTAGTCTGCCCTGTTCCCATGATGCACTGGGCCAGGGACAGACTGATTTGCATATAGCCAGGTTCTGAGCTGGGTTGGGGCAGTGAGATAAATAACGGTGATGGATCAAGCCCTGATCTTTGGACTGGGTAAGAGTGGTCTGTTTAACTCAGACACTCTGTTCATCACCACCCCCTTTTCTAAATCGTTTTTGGCCACTATAGGTGTGGCAGGGTATACTCAGACATGAGTCCCTTTCTCACTGCTCCATCAGGATTCAAGCAAGCCGGGCCGAAGACGGCTGAAATGCCAGAAACCGGTCCCCGGTAGCTTGTCTCCTTTCTGGTGAAGAATTGGCTTGGTAGTTTAGTCTGCCCTGTTCCCATGATGCACTGGGCCAGGGACAGACTGATTTGCATATAGCCAGGTTCTGAGCTGGGTTGGGGCAGTGAGATAAATAACGGTGATGGATCAAGCCCTGATCTTTGGACTGGGTAAGAGTGGTCTGTTTAACTCAGACACTCTGTTCATCACCACCCCCTTTTCTAAATCGTTTTTGGCCACTATAGGTGTGGCAGGGTATACTCAGACATGAGTCCCTTTCTCACTGCTCCATCAGGATTCAAGCAAGCCGGGCCGAAGAAGGCTGAAATGCCAGAAACCGGTCCCCGGTAGCTTGTCTCCTTTCTGGTGAAGAATTGGCTTGGTAGTTTAGTCTGCCCTGTTCCCATGATGCACTGGGCCAGGGACAGACTGATTTGCATATAGCCAGGTTCTGAGCTGGGTTGGGGCAGTGAGATAAATAACGGTGATGGATCAAGCCCTGATCTTTGGACTGGGTAAGAGTGGTCTGTTTAACTCAGACACTCTGTTCATCACCACCCCCTTTTCTAAATCGGCGCAAATATCACAGCACCTAGAAAACTCGAATCTTCTCGACCCATATCAATCAGGGTTCAGAAAAGGCTGCAGTACTGAAACCGCAATCCTTAACGTCCTGGACGATCTACACATGTCGCTCGACTCCAACCAATGCAGCCTTCTCATCCTCTTAGACCTATCGGCTGCATTTGATACAGTTGATCATGCCCTGCTAATCAATGTCCTAAAGGAGAGAGCAGGCCTCGAAAAGACTGTCCTAAAATGGTTCTCCTCCTTTCTCAACAACCGCACACAAAGAAAAAAAATTAAAAGCTGTGAATCAGACATTCTCCCCATCAGCAGAGGAGTCCCTCAAGGGTCAGTTCTCTCTCCACAACTCTTCAACATCTACATGGAGCCCCTCACCTCAATTCTAAGGAAAGCTAACATCCCCTTCCACCTTTATGCGGACGACACTCAACTCTATCTGGAAACCACGTCGATCACAGACATCCACAGACTGAACCACACTTACCGAAGTTCAACTCTGGCTCTCATCCAACCACCCCAAACTCAATGAAGAAAAAACAGAAGTGCTGCTCATCTCAAACAAAGAAGAAAACCCCCAAATTCTTGAATGGCTCAAAGCCTTAAATGCCCTGAATGTTCCTCTTGTTCCATCGAACTCCATAAAATCCCTAGGGATCACCCTTGACCCCAAACTGGATATGAAAGAACACCTCTCAAAAACTGCCAAAAGTGCTTTCCTGAACCTGAAATTGCTCTACAAATTAAAACCATTTCTCCCCACGAAAGACCTAAAACAGGCCACGCAGGCTCTGGTTCTCTCCAGAATTGACTACGGCATTGCCACTCTGACTGGAACAGCCAAATCGCACCTGCGTCCTCTGACCTCTACCCTAAATGCCGCTGCAAGAATGATCACGGGAACAAAGAAATATGAACACATCACCCCAGCTCTTAAGGATCTGAAGTGGCTCCCTATTGACCAACGAGCCAGCTTCCAAACAGCCTGCCTCACACACAAAGCCCTGCACACAGGCAAACCTGAATACCTGGCCAACAAGCTCAAAAGGGCCGGTCAGTCTAGAAACCTCAGAAGCTCTAACACGCTCCTACTCATCCCTCTGAAATCCCAGAAACTCTCAACAGCTAGCAAATCCTTTGCGGGCAATGCTCCCAAGATATGGAACTCCATCCCCCCACACATCAGAATGACAGCATCCTTCCCGAAATTCAAGAAGTTACTCAAAATCCTCTTCCTCGATCGTTCCGGAACTAACTAGAACTCAACCTGGACTTTGAAGCTCCATGTTCTCGTTCACCTCAGAGCTGATTGACTTGCCTATGACTGTCCGCCCTGTTTTACGCCTGGCTGCTATTGTACAGACTGTACTCACTCTTATGCTTCTTGCCTTGTTTTCTGTCCGCAATGTCTGTCTAACGCTTTGTACATGCTGTGAAGCGCTCTGATACCCTCGGGTCCAGCTAGCGCTATACAAAACTTTAATAAAAAAAAAATAAAAAAAATAAAACACATTAGGATTTACCGAATGCTGTAATTCTCTTGCCAGGTCTTCTAAAGTAAACTTTTTATTTTCAGTCTCCTGTTTTGCTAACATTAATTTATAAATTCTTCATCTGGGGGTTATTTATTTATTTATTTATAAAAACACTTATAAAGCGCGAACGAAGGCCCTTGGGCATCTCGGCGCTGAAGTTACTGCAGTGTTTAACCAACAAGGGGGGCGGAAGTTCATTGATTAAAAAGCCAGGTCTTAAGTTGCTTGCGGAAAGACCAGAGGGAGGTGCTGGTTTTGATTGAGTGTGGCAGTGTGTTCCACAGTTTCGGTGCAGCTACAAGGAATCTTCTGTCTCCCCATGTGACAGATTTGGTTCGGGGTACCACCAGTTCATGTGAGCTGGATGAGCGTAGCGTTCTTGAGGGACAATAGGGAATGAGGTTTTGGGTGAAGAATGCAGGTCCAACATTATGTAGAGCCTTGTATACCAGGCAAAGAGACTTGAACTTGATTCTCTTGAATCTTGATTCACCGGTAGCCAATGAAGCTGTCTTATGGTGGGTGACACCGGTTGATATTTGGGAATGCGTCCTAGAAGCCTGGCGGCTGCATTCTGAATAGCCTGCATTTTCAATAGCACTCTCTACTGGGCACCTAGAAACAAGGCATTACAATAGTCTAGGGTAGACAAGACCAGGGAGCTCACCAAAGTTTTGCCGGCACTCTCGGGTAGGAAAGGCAGAATTTTCTTAATGAGCCGTAATTTGTGGAAGGCTGAGGAGGAAATCTGGTTTGCGTGTGGTAGAAAGTTCAGGCGATTGTCGAACATGACTCCTAAGTTCCTCACCTTGTTGATCGGGTCCGAGGGCTGGCCCATAGATGATGGCCACCAAAGGGGGGACCACTCCGGGGATAAGTTGCCAAAAATTACAACTTCCGATTTATCGGAGTTTAATTTCAGGCAGTTATGAGCCATCCAGCTCCCTATTGCCAATATGCCTTGATTGAAATTGTTGGCTATTTTGAGCCCGTCATTCTTGACGGCAAGGACCAGTTGAGTGTCATCTGCGTAGGAAGTGAGGCTCGTCCCGTGTGCCCTGATGACTTTGGCAAGGTCCGACACATAAATGTTAAATAGTGTCGGACTTAGGGATGAGCCTTGAGGAACTCCGCATGGCAGTGACAGGGGGGAAGATTCAAAAGGTCCGACAGTGACGACCTGGGACCTGTTTGCCAGGATAGAGGCAAGAAGATTCTTAGCATTGCCTCGGATGCCTACGCTCTCGACACGGTCGACCAGGGTGGCATGGTCGACCGTGTCGAAGGCAGCCGGGTTTGAATTTCAACACCACTTGGTGGGCAAAAGATAGTGCAATTCATTTTACACAACAAGTCTCTACCTAATAGGTGTACTGGACTGTAATTGCACACAACAAACTTGTACATTTCTTTAAAATTGCCTATTCTAACTTCCATTGGTTCTGTACATGGGGTACTAATTTGTTTATTAGAAACGCCCACTACTTGGATCGCTTCTCCAGAGAGAGGTAGGTTTGGAACGTATGCTGTTCTCACAGTAGAACGGGTAGCGCCAGTGCCCGACAAAAAGGTAATATAATTTCTCTCAACTTTTCCCTCAATGTATGGACCTGACTGATCTACCGGCAAGGATGCGCCAAGTAGGCACTCCTTGTCCTACCCTCTGAGGCACCATCAGAAACTGTCTTGATCAAAGTAGGTATCACTCAAAAGAAATTGTGGTGTCACTGCGTTCTTTTCACACTTCCCTCCCAATTTGTGGTATCCACACTGTGTGAGACCTATCTCCCAGAATTTGGCATAGGTGCTAGCGGTAACTGGTTCTGTATTACCTGTGGTTGTTGTTTATTCGACACCTCATTCTGTGTCTGTGGATTCAAATTGTTAGTTGGCACGTTATTATTCAATTCAGCCTTACACTCATTCCTCCAATGCCCCAATTTTCCGTACCCGTGACAGGGAAATTTCTTTTTGGCTTCATCTCTATCAAATTTTCCTCTCGGTTTGCCCCCACTGCCATCTCCTTGGGTCTAATTATTTTTCATTTGGCTTAATTGGAGTTCTTGTTGCTCTGCTAGTTTTACCTGTGCCCACATTACCTTTTCCTCTAAATTCTTTTGTTTATTGTCAATTTCATCTCCACAGTACTTTGCATATTTTAAATTTTCATTCATCGGTTTGGTCTGCCAACAGATCTTATGATATTTACACATTTGTGAAATTTCTGGCTTTAGCCCTGACACAAATAAAATGTGTCATGTCCTTTGTATCAATATGTTCTAAGCCACTGTCCTGCTTGAATACCTGTAAAAGGCACTGGTAGTATGCATGTACTGATTCATCCTTATTTTGGGTAGTTCTGTCTATTCTGGTCCAATCATTTTCCTTGGGGGGTACCTTTCCTTTTAAATACAATATTACTTGATCGTATTTCTTCATTACTTCATCTGATGGGGCTCCTGTTTTCGGGTCTCTAGGGTACTCATCATTAGGCCAATCACTTGCTATTTTACATTCTGTCCATAAATCCACAGGAACAACAATGTCAAACAACCCATCCAAATCTTTTAACAATACTTTCGAAACCCTTCACAAATCTTTCGACCTGCCTGTACCATTCTACAGGTTTCTCTCGAAGTTTTGGAAAATCATTTGAAAATGATAAAATAATATCTTGACGGGACCATGGGATATGCACATAACCTCCTCCTGGCACTTCTCTCATTGGGCATAACCTTTCCACTTTCTCTGGCTCTTTCAATACATATTCAGATACAGTGCTTTTCGCTTGAACTTCTTCCTTTTTCATTATTCATCTTGCTTTCCATCGGGCTAAATCACCACATTTTTGCAATAGTGATAGTAATTCTTTAATCTGTAATTTACGTCCTGACACATTCATGTTTTCTAAACCTTTGTCAGAAAAATCAGCTTGATAAAGTTTTTGTAACACTTTTGATTTTCTAATATCAATTCCCATTTCAGAGGCTGTTTCAGGTGATACTTCGACATATGAACAACAACTCATCTTCCCTGAATGTATTCAATCTTTCTAACCCCACATTTCCAGCAAGCAATTCCTCCAATTCAACTCTTAATTTGAATATGTCCTATGCTTTCGGCTGTGATTTTGGCTTTTCTATTTCTCGTGACCATCTTTCTATTTCTTCTGAAGTAACTACAGTAGCACTCCTTGTACCTGAGGATGTCTCTATCCGTACTTCTCTAGATTTTACAGGAGTGTTCTTCCTGACCGAATCACCAACTGGTTCCTTTATAGGCAAATCCATCAGGGAAATCACAGACTCACATTCACTTGCTTGATCATTAATTATCAATGTTTCTTTTCTTGGCTGTACTATAGGTGTAGTCAGAACTGGGGTTTTAGGACCAGTCTGCTTATCCCCATATAAAGGAACAACAGGACCTATAGTCACTGGGATTGTTAGGGCTTCGAGACTTCTATTTAATTGTGAAGTTTTCTGAATTAACTAATTTCCCTGTTTATTTATTGCTTCCCGTTACTTTTCTTGTAACACCTTTTCTAATAAGGTTTCATGTATAACTTGTGGAACCAACAGTGGCTTTAAGAATGGAGCACTAGGATTAACTATGCTTGGCTCTTCATTATAAGGTGGCAGATTCTTCATTAACAAATCTTCCATGTAATCATCTTCTGGATCACCACTAAAAATGTTTTCTTTCTTTCTCTGTATCCTTACTTCCTGACCGGTCATTTAGCGCAAACATAGGATATAATCCCTCTACTATCATGAACTGTCTCCATCGTTTCATTTGTTTATCTCTTGTCTCTCGGAGACATTTTGGATAAACCTACTCAAATTCCTGTAACTTCAGGGTCGATCTCGCTCAAAAGCTTCAACTTCCCATTCTTCTAATGCCTCACACTGCATTAATCTAGATCTGGGATCTAATTCATTCATGCGAGTTCTCAGATTGTATAAAATTTTGCCATTAAAGTTACCATATTCTGGAAATGCCAAAACACCATCATCTTTAGTATATTCCACTCAATTTTCTAACCACACACAGGTATGATAGCCCCTTTCAACCATCATGTATGATGCGGGCGTATTCGGTGGTGGAATGATAATTCCCTCTCTAGTTTTAATTTCTTTATCTTCCTTGAATTTTTTTTAACTTTCCTAATGAACGACATTTTTCTCTTATCTCCGTACATGATATAAGGTCTCCCTCTAATCATCTGTTCTTTAGCAAAACCTAAACATTTTCTTTCAGGTCGGTTCCCTATAAAGCCTGGATCTAAATGCCATATGTAATTTTTGCCTTTTAATTTGCAATAATACTCGATTGTTTACAAAAAGGTTTCACCAATGCCAGCGCGTTTCTTATTTTTCAAGAACCAATCAGCAATTAGAATTCAAATGGATTCAACCAATAGTTGCGCTGCTTTTCCTGTGAGACGAGTTCTCATGCTCCTGTACTCACCCCTCCTTCACAATATTACCTCAGCAGCACACCCGCTGTCTCAACCAATACCAGCGCGGCTCTAGGTGACGTCAGTGCAGCACCGCAACTGACTCCCCTCTTTGAAAGGTAATACGAGAACTTATTTCTTTTCACTTTTTAAAATGCAATTTTCATTATTTTACAACATAAAAACTTTCACCACTGTGCCTGAGTGACTAATTCAAAGGAAAGTTAAATTTCACTCACAGCGAGTAAATCCCCTCCGCTTACTCTTCATACACTACGAGTAGATCCCTTCTTCTCACCCTTCACGCAAGAATTAGAGAACATGCTACTCCCTCGGGTTTACCCTTTCTAGGTTATATAAGGCCAAAGTTTCATCAGCGAACCCCTTTGCTGTCAAGCAAGCTTAGAAGAACCTACTACTCCTTCAGAGTGACCCTTTGTAAAAAGGGTGCAAAGACAACCAGTAACCAAAGACCCTTTTGTGTTGCCCGGCGGTATCGCCTCTATGACCCACCAATATTAATCAATGAAGAAGCAGGCGCTGGAGACTGAAAGGCAGGAAACGAGGGTTTATTCTCTCCGGAGGAGAACACATCAATTCAGACAGCAAGTATCGTCACGAGGTGCTCTAACCGCATCTCTGAGGCCTGGCCTCTTATACTCAGGTTTTATGATCTTTATTGCACGTAACACATTCTTGCAACACTTTGATATGTGAAAGAACATCCTCGGAATCTCCCCGTCAGGCCCGTTCCCACATACATTTACAGTTGAATTCCTCACCCCGATCACAACAGGTGGTGATTATCGCGCAGCAGGACATTCCGCTGATTCACGGAATGTGTGGGGTTTGATCGGATCTCGAGGGGTGGGGGCTTTGATCGGCTCGAGGGTCTTTTGATGGGGAGGGGAGGCTTCCTACTGTACGGGGTAATAAACAGTATCCGCAGGGCCAGGTGGAGGCTTGGGAACAAGGAAGACAGACGGGCACACAGGAAAAAGGGGGTTTGCATCAAAGGGCCTGAGACTATGAAAGGAATGAAGGGAGGTGTCGCGCTGGGAACAGGATGGGATTCTGTGGCAGAGCTGCGCTGAAGAGGGGTTTATGACCCAAGGCATGTGAGAGCGAGGGGGGTTGTCAGCGTGCGGGGGATGCCTGCGAGGATAGGAGAGCGAGAGACGCGCTGGCCATCAGCGAGGGGCAGAGGGGCCATGGTGCTCGAAATGGCTGCCGCTTACGCGCAAGAATGAGCTTGAAAGGGGCAAGATGGCGCCGATAATGTTGACGTTTGCAGTCTAATCTTTAACAGTCCTCCCTTTTCAACATATCTTAGCCAATCTTGCTTACTCAATGTCAATCTTCATCAAATTCCTAACCTCGGTATCATATAGTGCTCTCATACGTTCGTTTCCAGAGTCCACAGTCTTAGGGCAAATACAATTCACGCATAATGTACACAGAGGTGGCAGACATTGAATTCCTAAGCATAAACCGCATATCACAACCACAGGAATCAGGATAATGGTGAATAGTCTCCAGCCCCAGTTCTTAACGGTGTTCCAGAGCCAACCACCAAGCGACCATTCTTCTTGTTCTTGGTGGACTTCTGAAGAGAGTCTATGAAGATGCTCGATGGCTTTGTACACTGAGGGTGAGTTGTCCGGTATGTACGTACAGCAGCTGGACCCGATAATGCGGCATGCTCCACCGCGGTCCGCAAGAACCACGTCTAGGACAAGGCGGTTCTGGAGGGCCACCAAGCGGACCGCTTGAAGCTCGGCGGTGTTATTAGCAAGGATCCCAGCTGTGATGTTCATTGTTGTCTCGACTGCTTGGGTCAGATGTCGGATGGCACGGCTGTTTGCCATCGGGCCCCAGAGGGGAACAAGTCCCTTCATAGCATCGAGGAACTGTGCTCCTGTTGAGTCGGCTTGTTCAATGTCCTTGGCTCGTTTTTGTCTGTGATGATTTGCTGGTGCCACATATGTCGGAGGAAGGATGAAGGAAATAAAACAAGTGCCCCTCCAGCCTTTTGGGAGCCAGGTGTAAGCCTTCGTGCCGCAGACGAAATACATGTTTGGGGATGCCACGAAGGAAGGTGGGTCGGTGGAGTCCAGAGTTCTGGAAAACCGGCAAGCACTGTGGCCTACCAGCTGAGTCCCAAGCCCTTCTATGCACATGTGGCCGGTGACGTTGATGACTGACAGGGCCACAGTCAGAGTGGCAGCTGTTCGTTTTCGCAGGTAGGAGAAGGTGGTTCTGGTTGGATTATTGAACACCTGCATTTCAATTTGCTCTTTAGCAGGAATGTCCAAGTGGATTGTGCTGTTGGTGGTCTGCGGGCAGAAATGTGTCTTTGTTCTGTTCCGCCAGGTTCCGTGGTAGAAATGTGTTACGGTTTTGCTGGAGGTGGCATTGTCCTTGTAGCTTTCTTGCAGGAGGATCAGCCAAGCAAGACAAGAGCCGTGAACTGAGAAAGGTGAAGGGATGAATGGTATCGAGTGTCCAGTGGCGTGGGGTAGCAACCCACAGATCCAACAGTTGGTGGCATTGGTGGCAAGGTTGTGCTGGTGAAGTAGTTGTACGAAAGAGTTATTCCAAAATTCCTTTCGCCTCTCTCTGAGTTGGGGAGAGAGCGAAATCAAATAATGTTCCTTCATGGTGGTAGGCTGAGCAGTAGTCAGGAATGTTTCGTGAGCAGGTGTATTTTCTTCCACCACCCAGAGTGTGGTCATGAGGAGAAAGCAGAAAAGGATTGTGATGAAGAGTGCAATTGTCTTTGAGCTGAGGAGTCTGTCTGCTCTTGGGTTTCTGTAGTGGGTATTTCCTGTTGCTTCCATCATCTTCCTATTTGGCGCTTCCATCATCTTCTTATCTGGCGCTTCCATCATCTTCAAGGTGCTCGGTGGTGGGCAGAACCTCAGACTTCGTTTAGCTTCTCTCCCGGTAACCCTTGGTTGTGTTTAGGTCACCGTTCTGAGATTCAACTTAGTCCGTGGTCTGCTTAACCGGACCCCCCTCCCTTCGGCGCAGGAAATACCCTTCTCTGGATGGTACAGTAGGATCAGAAAATTTTGAGAGTTCAAGTGCTTCGGTATCAGGATAGCAGGTCAGTGACGGTCGGTCCTTGTTCAGGAGCTCTTCTTGGACGTCGATGTTTTCTGTCGCGGCCAGGGTCGGGGAGACCTTCTTACAGTGGTGCGCATGCACCCAGTTGCGTTTTCCCTCCACTCGAAGTGCTGTTCGGGTGGTGATGAGGACTTGCCAGGGGCCCGTCCACCTGGGTTCCAGACTCTTGGCACGCTGGAAATTCCGGATCAGGACGAACTCCCCAGGTTGGATGGTGTGTCCGGGACCCCTGGAAGTGTCAGGGATGGCATGCAGCACCTGTTGATGGATAACAGACAGTGTTTTAGTCAGCTGGCATAGGTAATCAGACATTAGGACGTCCGGGACGTCATGAATGGAAGTTGGTTTCGGTGCAGACCAGATGTTCATAGGTCGGCCGAATACAACTTCGTATGGTGTCAAGTGGTGTTTGGTAGGGGTGGAACGCATTGAGAGTAATGCCAGTGGGAGTGCGTCCGGCCATTTCAGTCCTGTGGTAGCCACTATTTTGGCCAATTTTAGTTTCAGGGTGGCATTATGTCGTTCAACTAGACCAGCAGATTGGGGGTGGAAGACTGCGTGGAACTTTTGTTTTACACCCAACCCTTTCAGAATAAGTTGGATAACTTCGGCTACGAAGTGGGGGCCATTGTCGCTCCACAAAATTCGACAAAGGCCGTAACGGGGGAAAAACTCCTTCAACAGAACTTTTGCTGTGGCCATAGCAGTGTTGTCACGGGTTGGGTATGCTTCCACCCATTTGCTAAATGCGCATACCACAACAAGTATATATTTCAGGCCTTGACATCTGTCTAGTTGGATGTAGTCCATCTGCAGGACTTCAAACGGGTGATTTGGGACCCCAAACCCTCCCCGGGGTACTACAGTTCCTTTCCCGGGGTTGTGTTGCAGGCATATCAAGCATTGCTGAACCAGACGTTTGGCGGAGTCCGTGATTTTATCGTTGTGCCAAACCCTGGAGACAAGTTCAATCATGGGGGCTGATCCTATGTGGGCAGGGGAGTGTGCCATAGTCAGTATGGGCATCAGGTACGAGTCAGGTAGCAACCATTTGTCTGTGTCTTTTGTCCGCCAGCAGCCTTCGTCATCTTTTAATCCCACCCGTGTCCATTCTGTGAGTTCGTGTTGTGTACTAGCCATTTGAATGTCCCTAATAGTATCCCTAGCATCAGTCCATTTTTCTGCTTGTGACCTGGTCACGTACATATGTGTTGTCGTCCTACTTTCGGCTGTCGTTCGGGCAGTGATGTCAGCTAGTGCATTTCCTTGTCCTATAATGTCCGTCACCTTCTTGTGTGCCTGGCACTTGATGACTGCAAGCCTTTTGGGGAGAAGGACGGCTTCGATCAAGGCGGAGACTAGGTCCCCGTGCAGGATGGGGGTGCCGTGTGAGGTCAGGAATCCCCTCTCCCTCCAGAGGAGCCCAAAATGGTGAACCACCCCGAAGGCATACTAGCTGTCGGTGTAAATGTTCGCTGTGGTTCCTGCTGCTAGAATGCAGGCTCGTGTTAGGGCAATCAGTTCCGCTGCCTGGGCAGATCGTTGCGTGATGCGGGCTGTCTCGACTATGGTTCGAGCCGTGGTGACTGCATAGGCAGCTGAAGTGGTGCCATCGGGGAGTTTAATGCAGGAACCGTCCACCCACAGTTCTCCGTCAGGGTCAGGAAAAGCCGTGTCTCTGAGGTCAACCCTGCTTCTAGTCTGTTCGTCTGTAAGGGTCACGCAGTCATGCACAGGGTGCACATTGGGATCGTTTTCTGGTAAGGGTAGCAGAGTTGCCGGGTTCAGTGTAGTGCATCTCTTCAGAGTGATGTGGGGTGCGAGCAGAGTCAGTTCGTATCCAGTCAGTCGGGCACTCGTCAGGTGTTGTGTCTTGGTTTGGTTTAGGAGGGTGTCAACTGCATGGGGTACCAGTACTGTGAGGGAATTCGAGAGCACGATCCCCTCACTCTGTCGGATAGAGATCGCAGCAGCAGCTACAGCTCGAAGGCAGGCAGGCAAGGCTCTGGCCACAGGGTCAAGAGTGGCAGAGAAGTAAGCGCACGGTCGTTGCTTTGGGCCAATGGACTGGGTCAGGACAGATAAAGCGCACCCTTCCCTTTCGTGAGTGTAAAGGGAGAAAGGCTTTGTGTAATCGGGAGTACCTAACACAGGGGCCGAACAAAGGGCATCTCGTAGTCGCGTGAAGGAGGTCTGACACTCAGAGGTCCAAGGGAGTGGGAAAGGGACGTCTTTAGCTAGCAGTGCAAGCAGTGGTTTTACTGTGAGGCTAAAGTTGGGTAACCACTGTCGGCAGAAGGAGGTGAGGCCAAGTAGGGAGCGAACCTGTTTCTGTGTCTTAGGGATAGGAGTTTCGAGAATGGTTTGGATCCGGTCGGGAGTGAGTTTTCTTCCGTCTTTGGACAAAAGGTGGCCTAGGTAGGTGACCTGGGGTTGGCAGAATTGCAACTTCTTCTTGGAGACCTTGTGGCCATTTTCTGCAAGGAAGTGTAGGAGTTGAATGGTGGCTGTGACAGCTAATGGAGTGGTATCGGCTGCCAAAAGGATGTCGTCGACATATTGCACTAACACCACTCCATCGGGTAACTGGACTTGATCCAGCTGTCTCTTGAGGGCTTGGCTGTAGATGCTGGGGCTCTCTGTGTAGCCCTGGGGCGCTCGGCAGAACCTATATGAGCGGGCTTTGAGGGTGAAGCCGAAGAGATATCGGCTGTCTGGGTGGATGGGGATGGAAAAGAATGCGTTTTTAAGATCAATGACAGTGAAGGTGGTGGCAGTAGAGGGAATCAAAGTCAGGATGGTGGTGATGTCTGAAACCACGGGGTACTGGGGTACCACCACCTTGTTGATCTCTCGAAGGTCAATGATAAAGCGGTATGCTTTCTCATCTCCTTCCCCTTGCTTTTTGATAATGGGCAAGATTGGGCTGTTGCAGACGTTGCTAACCACTTCCTCTACCACTCCTGCGTCTATCAGTGACTGAATGATCTTTACCAATGCCTTCTCACCCTCGGGCGATATCCGATATTGTGGAAGTTTTGGGAGTGTTGCATCTGGTCGGACAGTAATGTGCACTGGGTCAATCATCATGCGCCCTACATCTGAATCCGTTTTGGCCCACAGATACGGAGGCAGAGTGTCAAGCAGGGATGTGTCAGCATCGGTGATGGAAAACATGCGTCTGGGAGGGCAATGTCTAAGCAGAACGGGGTTGTCGTAAAGGAAAACTCGAACTCCGTCTTGAGAACATCTAATTGTGGCTCGGAAGTGTTTCAATAAGTCGAGTCCCATAATTGCGTCAGGGCTATTGGAGGAAAGCAAAAACGTGGTGTCAGTGGTGTTGTTTTCTAGGTCAAAGAGGATCGGGGCGGACAAAGGGTTAGTGGAGGGCGTTCCATCGAAACCTGTCGATGTTATTAGTGAGCCAGACAAGGGTGCCCTTGGAATCAGTCGTTTAGATAACGCACTACGTGTTGCGCCAGTGTCTACCAGGAATGGAGACTTTGTACCCAAGACCTTAGCAGTGACGTAAGGGCCTTGCTGGTCAACATGGAGCTCGACTGGATCCCTCCCTTGCCCTGGGCAGTCCTATGCAAAGTCATGAACGTCATCGTAGTCAGATTGCTGGCATTGGTTCTGTCTGGGTCGGTCAAATGTGTTTGGTCTGCTTGATCTATCGTTAGTTGCGTCATTCGGGGGCCCTCGCTGCGGTCCCCTATTTCTCGGTCCACTCGCTATGTCCCTAGGATCTGTATTTCTGATGATTTCCAAAAGAACTGGGCACTGAGATTTCCAATGGCCCATTCCTTTACAGAAAGCACACTGGTCCTCTCTAATGTCTGTACGTCCAATGTGGGGAGTCGAAGTGCGGTCCTTGGGAGGTGCAGTTTTAGGGGCATTCACCTGATGGTTTCCCCGGTATTGGTCTCGTCCTATAGTCACCCCTTGCAGTTGAGCTATCATCACCCTCTCCTTTAAGTCTTTCTTCTTTCTCTCTGTTGCTCTATCGTTTTCATTTTTCTGATGTTCATAATATTGGGCCATCTGGAGGATAGCCGTAGGTTTAGAGGCTGCCCAGCTACTCTCGCTGGCCTGCAGTTTCTGTGACACCTCTGGTGATAGACCCTTAACGTAATTCTGGACGAACAGATGGTGTCCGGTTGCAGTGGTCAAGTCCTGACCGCTGTAATCGGAGAACACCGTTTCAAACCGGGAGAAGTATTCCGATACATCCTCCTGAGGTTTCTGGCGACAAGCCGTTACTATCGACCAGTCCACTTTCTTTTCGGGGATCAGGGTTTTTAATTTCTGTACGATTTTATCCGGGAGATCTAAAATGGCTTTCAAAGGCTTTTGTCCGGGTTCTCGTTGTTTATCTATGTCATCGAGTTGTGACCAGTTATGTCCAAACAGCTCAACGTGGTCGACTTTCCGGATTTGCTTCCACACATCAGCTGGTAGGCATAACCCGAAAAACAAGTCGATGTCAGCCAGGGTCATAATCGTCGATCCTAGGGCTGTACCCAACTCAGTATAGAAGGCAGTCGGGTTCTTACGTAGGTCAGGCAGAGATTTCCGGAATGTCAGAATCTCCTGCCGGTCCCAGGGCTGGTAGACCCAGTTGTACACTACCCTCCCTTTCGCATCTTTGTTGTTTGCATCATCGTGGGTCCCTTCACCTCGTGGAGGGACCCAGTAAGGGGCAGCCTCTCGTATCGGCATCATGGCGTTAGATTGTTCAGTCTGAGGTTCGGTCACTACAGACGCCGTAGGTTCAGTCGTCGGTTTTCGTTCAGTGAGGTGGCGGAAAACCCCAAGCGTACGCGTAAGGAGGTCCGTCACATCACACTCACCCTCATCTCCGATATCGACCTTCCGGTACAGAGTCGTTAGGCTCTGGGGACCTTTGTCTCGATATCGGTCCTCGTATGCGTTCAAGACATGGTAACACAGTTGTACAGTAAAGTGTCGTCTGTGACTCCCTGTATACGAGTTAAACACATCCGTGATGTATTCTTCATCTTCCCTCCTTTCTACCAGTGTCCTTGCTATCTTATCAACCCCTGCTCGCTCATCTTTGCTTAGTCTGTTTGTTCTAGCAGAGCCAACCCTTCGGGCCTCGGGGTCGTCTAATGTTGTTGTTTGCGTAGCATCTAATGCAAGGGGTCCGGCCGGCACAGAGGCCCTGGGGGCCGAAGCTGTGGCGCTACTCTCGCTTGTACCTGGGGGTGGTGGGTGCTGAGTTAAGTGTTGGGAAGGGGCATATGGAGGGGGCATGTAGATGATCGGAGGACCTAGCAGCAGATCATCGTTGGCTCGTTGTTTCGAGGGTAATTCAGGGTAGAGCGTGGAGGATGTTCTAACCGGACACTGGCTTGACGTTTCTATTTCTAGTTTCAGTTTGGCTTCCTCTCTTTCCTTTATCTCTTCTTCTAATTTCTGAGCCGCTAGGTGGGCTGCTTTCCGCAGCTCTTTTCCCAACCTACTCTCAGTTCTCTTTTTACATTGTTCAGTTTCTTTGCGCCACATGCCGAAACTATCGAGCATAGTGGGCGTCGTCTTGTTTTTACCCAGGGCTGTTTCTAGTGCGTTTATTTTATCATCATCGAAGGATCCTATCAGTGGCCACTGACTTTCTCGATCCTTTTTCGTATATTTATGCCACAGCTTGCTATAGGCTATAGCAATCAATCCATGCTTCATGAACATGTCCTTATTAGGGGTGCCTTCCAGCGGAGCCGGATGGTTCATCTCTAATAAGCGGTCCGGGCTAAACAGGCTACTAACCAGTGGGGAGAAGACAGGCATGACGGATCGCAATGGGGATAATAGTCAGCACTACCTATCTTATCACTGTGTGCAAAGACTAGACAGAATATTTCTATTCTACGTTGTTTGCAGGCAGTGAATACCTCATGAACCAATATTGGGCAATCAATGTTTGGTCAATAAATAAATAAAAAATAAAAAAATGGTCAATGGGGAGAATAAGTAGGCCCGCAAAGGTCTGCGTCACCTACCCTTTCACTATCTGCAAAGAGGGGGACCTATTCTTTTCCTGTTTGCAGACAGAGAATCTCCAGGAGACAATCCGTAACAGTTAATCAATGGGGAGGGGCAATTGATCAGTGGGGGAGAAAGATAGGTCCAACGGACGCGTACCTATCCTTCACTGTTTGTAAAGGGAGAGCCTGTTGTTTCTACGTTTGCAGACAGCGAATCTCCAAATAAATTAACAAAAAGTAATACTAGTATTTTCCATCAATTATCAATTATTTCGCGATTTGTCGTGTTTACACGACCTTACCCGGACCGCATGGACAGTTTCTTGTCTTCCGAATCCAGCGCCCGATCGTCCTCTTCTCTTCGTACTCCTCGTGGCACTCCTGATGGTTCCCAGTCAGGACCGTAGATCACTCAAGAGAGGTCTGTTCGGAACCAGTGAAGTTCGGATGATCGGCTGTCAGACGAGGGTCTATCGGACAGGGTACCTTCCGATCGTTGCAGTCGTTCACTCTGCCGTCAGGACCTCTCCCACTGGATCCACGAGTCGCTGATGGGCCCCACGGTTGGGACGCCAATTGTAAAAAGGGTGCAAAGACAACCAGTAACCAAAGACCCTTTTGTGTTGCCCGGCGGTATCGCCTCTATGACCCACCAATATTAATCAATGAAGAAGCAGGCGCTGGAGACTGAAAGGCAGGAAACGAGGGTTTATTCTCTCCGGAGGAGAACACATCAATTCAGACAGCAAGTATCGTCACGAGGTGCTCTAACCGCATCTCTGAGGCCTGGCCTCTTATACTCAGGTTTTATGATCTTTATTGCACGTAACACATTCTTGCAACACATTGATATGTGAAAGAACATCCTCGGAATCTCCCCGTCAGGCCCGTTCCCACATACATTTACAGTTGAATTCCTCACCCCGATCACAACAGGTGGTGATTATCGCGCAGCAGGACATTCCGCTGATTCACGGAATGTGTGGGGTTTGATCGGATCTCGAGGGGTGGGGGCTTTGATCGGCTCGAGGGTCTTTTGATGGGGAGGGGAGGCTTCCTACTGTACGGGGTAATAAACAGTATCCGCAGGGCCAGGTAGAGGCTTGGGAACAAGGAAGACAGACGGACACACAGGAAAAAGGGGGTTTGCATCAAAGGGCCTGAGACTATGAAAGGAATGAAGGGAGGTGTCGCGCTGGGAACAGGATGGGATTCTGTGGCAGAGCTGCGCTGAAGAGGGGTTTATGACCCAAGGCATGTGAGAGCGAGGGGGGTTGTCAGCGTGCGGGGGATGCCTGCGAGGATAGGAGAGCGAGAGACGCGCTGGCCATCAGCGAGGGGCAGAGGGGCCATGGTGCTCGAAATGGCTGCCGCTTACGCGCAAGAATGAGCTTGAAAGGGGCAAGATGGCGCCGATAATGTTGACGTTTGCAGTCTAATCTTTAACACCTTTCTAGGTGATATCACAATAAAGTTTCATCAGCGAACTCTTTGCTACCAATTATTCACACATTTATACAGAAAATAACCTAAAATAGTGCTCCCGGTTTTACCTAACCATGCACTTACTTCCACAGGCAAGTGACCTCACTACACTGTGGCTTCCAATTACCACCTGCTTATTCTGCCCCCGGGGATTCCAAAATAAACATATAACAGGTACGAACAAATGTTGGTTAATACATAACATGAATATTCAAAATAAACATTAATAGTCCTAACACAACTAACTACCTATCTTAACTAAACCCTGACCATACTGCTGCTACTAAAAGAAATAGTGCTAGAGTGCGCAGGTCACCCGACTAGTTTACCAATACTCACCTGGGCCCATACAACACTAATAACTAAAACAATTTTCACATTAGTCAGGTAACCTTTCTTTCTCTGCTCGAACCAGTGATTTATTTACTTTAGGACCTTCAGCTATATAACTTAGCTTACCAATCCTTGTCATTGGTGCCTAAAGTACTGAGGGATCAAGAGTGTTTGAATAATGAGGTAGTTAATCAACAGACTTTTATTTTGTAAATAACCACAAACTCAGGAAAAAGTTTAAACACTGTATCTATGTGAATTTCTTAAATGTCAACGTCCATACTATATTAATTAAAACTTGATCAATCAACAAGAATATGATTAAAGCAAGACGAAATGAGAAATTTTCATTAAGCATTGAAACATAGGAGAGTAGAAAAAGGGAAACAGTACAAAGACGTACCAGCACAGATTTTATAGTTACTTAGAATGGTGTGAAGACCAACCCTGGCCCCGGACTGGGATAAAGGACAGAACCCCAAGGTGCAGGTGCCAGCAGGAAAGAACAGGTACAGACCAGAATCAAAACAGGTATGGACCAAATTGGATCAGGACAGGACCACCTCGGGCTAAGACCGGCATCCGCAGCTAAAGGGCAATGCCTGCGTTACGACCCTCTCTGCAGCTAACGGCCAAACCCCGATTGGGTTATCTAATCTTCTTCCCAGAATCCCGATTGAGTTATCGAATCTTCTGACAGAGTGCTCCAGCAGCACCTCTGCTCTTGATCGCCTATTGAGTGCGTTGGGTCTGTGACAGGTCAGCTATTCGGACAAGTCGGACAATCTAACTAGCTAAGCCTACCTTAGATATACCATTTTCCTTGGCAGTGTACCACCCCCCAATGTTGCAAGTGTGTGAATCCCACAATTTGATTGGTCAAAAAACGAGGAGAGGTCATCACACCATATTAATATGAGGTAACTTGCATTCTGTATTCAAGTTACGTTCCCTCCCATAACTTTATTTTCCCATGCACTTTTATTCCACCCGATAATGAAGGTATCCATAAGATTTACAATGTAATTTATCAGTTCATTCAGTTTCCTTCCAAAAGGTCAGAAGGTGAGGTTCTCATAAGCATCTTCTAGTAAATCAGTAATTTGGCTGCGTTTCAATGCCATGGCTTGTGGACTTTGAGCTCTTCTGCGCAGGATATTACAGTATTCTCCTCTCCACTTACTAGGGGGGCCCACTGGCAGATCTCCAAAGCCCCAAGAGTAAAAGTACTTATCACACCCTCTTTGGGAAAAGGATAACTGCAGGCATGCTTTTTAGGTCTCGCCTGGCGAAAGCTGCGCATGCGCTGCCTCGCCAGAGAGGACCTTTTGCAATCGATTCTCCCCTTGGGCTCATGCACGCGTCAACATGGACAAAGATGGCTGCTCTCGCCATCTGTCCAATGCAGACAGCATGCGCGTGTCCATGGGACAGTGGACAGTCCCATGCCATTTTATATACATACATATATAGACATATGACCAAGGCCTCTGGGAAGGCTGAAACGTTATGTGGGCAGGCTGCTGAAAAAACAAATAAAAATTCTCACCTGCTCGTTTCTTTTCCTGTGGAGTCCCTGGCACGATCGGGCAGCGGGAGTCTTCAGGCATATAAACATAAACATATACATCTGCATATCTATACAAAAATACAAATATAAATGCATGCATACACATACATATATGCATAAATATGCATGTTATGCACATGAAAGTTTGAAAAACACGAATAAAAGCAAAGCTAAAAAGCCACCTAATTACAAACAGAATTGCTTTAACTTAAACAAGGACGAGACCTATTGCATTTTCAATGCTTCTTTTAGATGCTTCCAATACAAAAGGATCTCCTATCTGCAGAATTGTAGTGAATACAGATCCACACCCAGGTTCCTTGAAACAGTAGACACATACAATAGCTGACATTTTACTATATATGTTTATTTATTATGCATTCACAATTGGAAACGATTATGATAATCCCAGCAGTCGTTTAAAAAGCAGAACAATTTCTAGAAAATCAGCACCCTATTGAATGACACGTCCTTACTCTGAAGGTTTAATCCATACCTAATTTGCATAGGTGATTCCAGCCACATTATTATTTGTACATGTTTGGTTATGATATCACACACGTTTCCCCGAATATCTGACAAAGGTGTCGGATCCTCAGTTGGATGTCTGCCGTTCTGCATGTTCCATCTGCAATCAGTCCGAGCCACCCCTCCCCTAATTCAAGCATCCTTTTATATCTTTGTCTCCAACGATTCCATGTGGAGAGGGGAGGGGACACTCTTATCCAGCTCTTATGTTGTTGCTTCGGAGAACTGCAGCAGTGTGCAGAAGGCTAGAAAATGTAACCTTTGTTCTCTATCTTCCAAGTCAGATCAGTACAGAGAAGGATGACCTTGTGCCTGCCATCACTAGATATACCTCAGAAGCGTTCAGAGAGCTGCAAGTTTCCAGCTCGCTGTTTTGTTAACACAACTATTGTCAAAATACATTCTGAATAAAATATGTCGATCGAGCTCACATTTGTTAACATTACCTTTAAGCAGTAAGTTAGTATTTAGGCCCTAAGCTTGTCACATGTACACTCTAAATAATTCGTGGATTCACAATGACATAAAAGCAGGTGTAGGTGGTATGCAACACCTTTCTAATATCAGCAAAGCCTGCCACGCACATCAATATTTTGATTGGCAATAGTTTCGCTGCATTATCCTTGTAGTCCAATAGTTCTCTAGTTGATATTGTGACATTCAACCACACCGACACCTACAATTTCACAGAACAAAAAGCATTAATCGTGATACACAGCATCATTTTCAGGGTAGAATAATTACAGTCTCAATAAAGAGTCTGAATAATTGTACAAATACAAGTTTTGTTTTTAATCTGCATTAAACCTCAGAGAGGGCACAGCACACCAGGAAAGAGTGGATGGTGTATCATCCTTTTGAAGCAGAAGTGTGTACAGAAACCTCGGCATTCGAGTTTCAGTCACTACTGTGCAAGAAGCTGGGCCCTCTTTAGCTTGTAAGGCTGCATCACTGAGGGACATGAAAGTTGAAACAGAAATTTAAAAAAGGTGCTGTCGTGTCGTGATGCAGTCTAGTGGTTGGGGGGCGGAGCTGGGAGTAGGAACAGGAATAGGAGGGACAAGGACCGAGAGGCAGTTATGAGTAGGACATGAGCGAATACAGATGTGTTAAATCCTACTCTCTGGATCCTGTGGTAATTAAGGGGAAGGCATGACAATGGCGACGAGGGTGGGATAGCAACTGAAGCCCACATTGCCTAAGACCCCTGCCGCCCGTGGACGGCCAATAAAACAGAGAGCCTGCAGCCTGTGTCGGCGCAGCGTGTGAGGAGCGCAAAAATGGAATGCTCCACACGCCGCGCCTGAATGCTGCCCCAGAATCCAATGGCCGGTAATTAAAAAAAGAAGGGAGCTGCCTGCACTGTTGGAGGACCACCGGAGTGTCCCTAGTTCGGGAGAAATGGCCAGCGAACACGGTGAGCCTGCAGCCTGTGTCAGCGTAGCCTGCGGGGGCTCGGAACCAGGATCACCTCTCGCAGTGCGCGCGTATGCTGCCCAAAGCGTGAGGATCAGCGCTGTTTCAAAGAAACTGCTGCCCGTGCCCCAGACCTGCTGATCAACATAGCGGAGGTATTGCCCGCTGACCTGTGTGCCTCCGGAGGGTGGGCCGACACCCGAGAGCCTGCAGGCGTCCCGACGCGATGCTCGGAAAGAGCGCGGAAATCGCAGAACACCCTATGAGCTAAGGAGAAGGTGCTGAGAGCCGTCACTTACCCCAGTGAAGGAGCTGCCTGCTGACGCGTGAAATCCTCGGAAGGAATTAAGGGAGGCACGATCAGGCTGCAGCCAAGGTGCAGAGATTGTCGAGTCACCCCAAGCCCAGCCGCGTGGTTGTTGACCCGGCTGGAAACGTGGAAGGCACTGAAAGGAGAAAGCGAAGACAGGACTCGAGACCGCCTGCCGATAGAACCAAAGAGGCGTGGGGTGAGTCCTGAGTGTTCGCGCTCCCAAGTAATGAGCCAGAAAAATCAGAGACTTTAAATTTGGCACTCACATGAAGAAATCTCGAGCAACTATAAGCAAAGTCTGTCTCGAGCGGTGGCCATCTTAAAGTCAGGCGCCAGCCATAGGCCCCCATTGAATTTTATGTGTCGGCCATGTTAGGGTCAGGCAGCTGTGGAACCTGCCAACAAGCGTGAGAAAATGCAACCCTCTGAAGTCAATAGAAAAAACACAAGTAAATGCAAGAGGCTTAGCAAAGAAACAAGCACAGGCAAGTGCAAGAAGGAATAATAAGCAAAGTGCAAGAGACAGAATAAGACTGACACACATACAACAAGCATTGGTAAATGCACGACAAACAAGCAATAAAATAAGCCTGCGTAAATACAAGAGATAGAATAAGGAAACAAACAGCGGTAAAGACGAGAGGAAACCACAACATACATTGGCAAACACAAAAGAACAAGCCTTGGTGAGCGCAAACAACAAGCATAAGCAAATACGAACAATCAAACGCAACAATTACGAACAAAGAAACATACCGCCAACGGGTGAGTGACGACCAAGCTGATCTCAAGAAACCAAGTCCTTCTAACTGAAGCTTGCGCATTCCACCATCATGCCAGTGAGGAAAGACACGCATAAACCCAACCCCTGCATCGGAGTACCTCCTCCAGTGGCACAGACCAGCGACCACTGTTTAGGTCCCGAATGGTCAAGGTGGCTGGAGTCGTTGGACAAATTCCTCGCAACGAACGGTGAGCGAAGGGATAGCAAACGTCAACTACTATTGCTTCAGCTGGTGGGTCACGAAGGCTGACGCCTAATCAAAACATTTTCAGCAAAAGACACAGAGACATATAGGGGACTCAGAGAGACGCTGCTCGCTCATTTTTACACAAAGGAAGACGTGGATCATGAACGCATTGCTTTCAACACAGCACGGCAGGAACCATTAGAATCCTTACCAAGCTTCATTACCCGGCTGCAACGTCTAGTGAAATGTTGCCACTTCGACACTTTCACAAATGAAGATGCAATCCGACTGCGGGTGATTGAAGGCTGTTCAAAACCCGACATCAAGCGCAAGATCATTCAAGGGCGATTCTCGCTAAAAGAGATCATCAGGAGAGCCGAAGTTGGAGAGCGGGTCACAGCGAGGAAAGCATCCAAAGAATTCCACCAGGACGCAAGAAACAAAAAGAGAAGAAAGGAGACATCCCCCATGTCCTCGAGGAAAGCCCAGGAGACAAACAAAACCAGAGAGAGGGAGGGCGAAAGCAGACTAGAGGCAAGATATCATGAGAGACGAAGTGACAGCGGACCAGAGACAAGATACCATGAGAGACAAAGTGACAGGGAAGCAGGAAACAAAAAGAGAAGAAAGGAGGCATCCCCCATGTCCGCGAGGAAAGCCCAGGAGACAAACAAAACCCGAGAGAGGGAGGGCGAAGGCGGACTAGAGGCAAGATATCATGAGAGACGAAGTGACAGCGGACCAGAGACAAGATACCATAAGAGACAAAGTGACAGGGAACTCCCTGAGTCACTAACACAAAGGACAATGGATAACGGTGTACGAAAGACTGGGACAACCAAGAATTGTGACAGCCGGATTGACATAACGTCGAGAAGTCACTCAACACACTACTCTGGAGACATATCAAGCAGTGACACAGACCACACAGAGGAGGCCGAAGACAGTCTACTCAACGGTTATGACGAAAATACCAAACACCGGCGAGGGGACAAGCCACGTTATATCCGGAAACTAACATACTACTCTGGAGAAACATCAAGCAGAGACACAGACCACACAGAGGAGACCGACGACAGTCGACTCAACGGTTATGAGGAAAGGACCAAACACAGGCGAGGGGACAAGCCACGCCATCTCCAGAAACCGATACACACACACACTCGAACAACTCAAGACGCATACGCTCAAGCCATCCGTGATCAGGAGAAAACAGAGAAGAGTCGAATGTTCCAAGACCAAACCAAGGAAGTAAATACGTGGCTAGCAAACAACCCCGTCACAGCAATAACACAAAAGACACTTCAAGAGATGCACCCAGAGGAGTATCTCATCGATAACGTCAACTCCAGTAGTGTGTCATCGACCGATTCAGAAAGCATGTCCGGACGATCACTTAGATCAACAGAATCCTGGTACCGACAACGGTCACGGTGTCCACCACCTGAAAACACAGTGGAAGCAAAGACCGTCTTCCCTGTCCAAAGCAATACACCTCAGGCCAACAACCCGCAATGCCAGAACTCCCCACAAAACAACATGCCATGTCAGCCCCAGGAACATCATGACGTGAAGAATATACCGTCACCATTGAAGGGGTCAGCAAGGCTTACGCAAAAGGGGCACAGAAGAAGCACAGATGCAGGTGACTGTACCCGCCGGGTGGGAAGGGACCACCCAGTCACCCTACCCAGAAGGGCCAACACGTTGGGAAAGAGAGGTCATCATCATCAGTTAGAAGGGAAACGTGCACCTATGTTGTCTGGTATGCCTGTCCACGGACAGGAGGACAGTGTTGCCCCTGACCGAATAAGACAACGAGAAATAGAAGTGCATGCAGGCGCTCGGAAGAGAACCAAAACAACGTCCACACATGTAAGAGATCAATTGCCACTCAAACAAGAATTACAAAAGAATACGGACAGCCGACATCTAGCGGAGCCATCAACAGCCACATCACAAGAAGCGATACTCCTGTCAAGACAGCCGGAAATACACAACGAAGTATCTCCAACAAACTGCACCCTGCTGACGCCTGAGAAACAGACTGAGCTTGAGTTTGTAATGGAGATGTGTCTCATGACTCAAACAGACGGGTCGCAGCTCTGTGCAGCTGACCAAGAAACTGTAGACATTTCGGAAATCAACTTCGTTTGTTAAGAAAGGGGGGAGATGTCGTGTCGTGATGCAGTCTAGTGGTTGGGGGGCGGAGCTGGGAGTAGGAACAGGAATAGGAGGGACAAGGACCGAAAAGGCAGTTATGAGTAGGGCACGAGCGAATAAAGATGTGTTAAATCCTACTCTCTGGCTCCTGTGGTAATTAAGGGGAAGGCATGACAGGTGCCTGCCAATTGGGACTAGCTCTAATGTCCATCTAGTGCTACGTATTCAGTAAAATAAAGGGCGAGCATTACTACTTTATCCCAAGACGTTTTTAGCACTAGTCCATTTGAACAACCACCAAATACCTGATCAAAGTGTAAAACCCCAAGACAGAAAATCACTTGTGTAGTTATACACCTCACATGCGTAGCCCAGCTTAGTGCGCTTGAGAAGGTTATCTCCCAAACATTTGTAAGACTGTACCGTTCCAATTTACCTCCAAGGAACCACCAAAGAAATTGGATGTTCTTCTATTTTCCTTTAGCCATTGTTCACAAGTTAATTGATTATGAGTACAGTTCGTTTGTGGTGGCCTAATGGTGTGCAAATTATAAATTGATACTTGTATAGCGCACTACTCACCCGCAAGGGTCTCAAGGCGCTTGTACGAATACCACTGTGGAACCCATCCTGGCTTTCTCTGTGAGGCACCCACTCCTGGGCACCCCCAAGGTGGAGGCCAGGCGTCCTTAGCGTTGTGGGGGCCGTTGTGGAGATTAAGCAAGCTATTGCCCAGAGTGGGACTCTATGATTGGAATAGGCACCAAGGCGAGAATTATCAGGTCCGTGGAATTTTGAACCCAAGCCCCGCCGAGGCGGGGAATTGAACCTTGGTCCCGGGCTAGACCTCTGCATCAGGGTCTGCCGCTCTAATCATTGAGCCATACTTCTCCAAATTATATACATGAGGATGTTTGCACAAAGCCGACCTTTTACATGTGCATACTGGTCTTTGGGGAAAAAAGAACAGCAATTATTTCTGAGGACAACTGTAGCCCTTATACAGCTGCAGTCAAGACACTTTCCAGGGATGTGCTGAGATAACTGGCACTTGAGTCAATCACCAATAGGTCCCAGCTGGTAACATGGTGGGATTCCATGAATGAATAAAGATCCGCGTAGATCATTAATCTAATAATGTTTCCAAGAGGATGGAGTTGGCTACCAGATCGAAATCCAAGTAGAATGTACAAAGCAGCAACACAGCTGTCCTGTTACATCCACTGACCCTTGGATGTTCCAAAAAACAATCAATAATGGTCAATTGTGAAATATCCCTTGAGAAACCCCTTTGTTCATATGGAACAATATTGTAACTGAAGATTAATTTGTTGAGTGTGTGAAAGACCATTTTCTCACAGATTTTAGTTTTTAAACATCATAAAGATGGTATACAATGATTGGAAATGTATTCAAGAATCTGGTATTGTAGCAGTAACCAAAACCTGCTGGAGAAAAGAAGTAAGCTTTATAGCTGACCAACCAACATTATATCCCACTGCAGCAGCCAGTAGGTTGTCTGAGCCAGCTGCCAGGCCCAAATTCAAGAAGGAGATTATTTTATTTAGAATATAGGGGGTCCTTGAGGGCGAAAAAGTCTGACCTTCTAACTGATTTGTGATATACCAATGTTGCTTAGCTAGGATTCTCATATAAAGTTGACAAATATAACCCTTCGGATCTGATTACGAGACTGGCAGTCCGAGGACTGCCAGACCCCCATGGCTGCGGCAGTCCAGCCACTTCCACACCAGCGGTCCGACCACCCCATTATGAGTGGGGCGGTCGGACCACTCTGGAACACCGCCGCCACAAGGGAACCATCATTCCCTGGCGGTGGCATGGTGGCCAGAGGCCGCAGGCATATTACAAGTTTCCTCTCCGCAGGCAGTGAAATGGAGGTTCCTCCTCCATGTCAACCCTGGTGGAGAGGAAACAAAAGGGGCCCTAGAGGGCCTCTTGTGCCTCCTCAGCTTGTGTATGCCCACAGGGGGGTATAACATGTGCCCCCTTGTGTGCATGCACAACAGTTCCTGCATGGCATGGATTTTCCAGTCCATGCTGTGCAGGAACTTGTGAGGCATTTTAATTGTGGTGCTTTTTTCAAAGGCACTGCCCAGGGTAAAGCCATGCTGCCTGCCCAGCAGACTATAAATAGCTTGTAATTTGGGGGATTGGCGACAATGAGTCTCGGCGGTACAAGTACTCCATCGTCGTGCCCCCATACCCCCCGAAACTTGCCGCCGCCCACCTGCCAGATTACAAGTTCCCAGGGCAGTGCCTCTTTCAAAGTCTGTGGTGCCTTTGAAAAAGGCACCGCAATGGAAATGCCTCAAAAGGTTCCTGCATAGCATTGACTAAAAAGCACATGCCATGCAGGAACTTTTGTGCATGCACACAGCGTGGCACATTTTATAGCCCCTTGTGTGCATGTATAAGTATACAAGGCACAGGGAGCTCCGTAGGGCCCCCTTTGTTTCCTCTCCTCCAGGATTTACATTGAGGAGAAACTGCCATGTAAACCCTGGAGAAGAGGAAACTCATAATATGCTTGGCAGTGCCACAGCGGTCCCGCCAAGCATATAGCAGCCTCCTGACTGCCACGCCACCTCCAGGGAATGGTGGTTCCCTGGTGGAGATGGCAGTCCCAGGGGGGGTCCGACTGCCCAACTCCTAACTTACGGTCGGACCACCGATGAGCGGTAGCTGGACCGCCACAGTCGTGCCACCATGAGTCTGGCGGTCCTTGGACCGTCAGAATCATATTCAGGGCTGTAATCAGGACCTTGGTGTTCACACATTCCAAAGACTCAGGATAGGGTACTCAACTGTTTTTACGTCCCTGATTAAATAACCTCAGGTATTACAAACACATTTGTGGAGGTACTTGCCATTATTTTCCTAATTCTTTTTTTTTTTATCGTCTTTATTGGTTTTTGATAATTTAAGCATATGACAATTATCATCTGTAATATACAATATTATACTGTGACATTTACCATCTTGACACTCAGTGGGGAACCAGGTTACATTGCATTCTGGTAACAGGTGTAGAAACAGATTCTCTGTAACCATCCTTGTATATTATCCACAATGTGCTTAACAAATAAAACAATAGACTGACTTTATCCCCATATTTTCACACCAACTAGTGCGCTAGTAACAAAGAACAAGAAGACTGAAAACTATGCAATCTCTAATATTCCATGTGGACATAGTGATGCAGGTGGTGTGTATGCTAGGGCATCTGCAGGTGTGTATATTTCTTAATGTTGACTGGTATAGCGAAGTGGGGGGCGCGGTAGGAGCCAGGTGACCGCATGCAACACTCTCGCGTCCTCCCACAGGGGTCTGGTGGATTATTTTCCTAATTCTTACGTGGTTCTTCCCTAACTCTTCATACTTTGTAATATCCTCTTGAACTTTACTTTTACTGCAAATTCACAATTTTCTATTTACTTTCTTCTTTAGGAAGAATGTTTGCTAAACAAAGCATTTATGTTAAACGTGTTTATATCTTGAAGCTGACATTGGACTGTATTCTTATCTGAAGAGAAGCAAGCAACATTATTATTCACTGAAGTTGAATCAAAGTCTTAAACAATTGCTAAACTTATGAAATCTAAAATGGGCCCCTGTTTTAAGTGTGATAACTGCACAATCTTTAATTTCTTTACCATAACAAACAGAAGGCCAATGGATTGTTGAGTGGGCTCTAAAGCTACAAAATCAACAATCTGAGGTCAACTGCCTTCTTTGACGATGGCACGGATGTTCTTAAAGCTATTATTATCGACAGAAATATGTACTCAAAGAAACTGAGACTGAAAAAGTATGAGTACTCAAAAGTCAGAAGGAAAGTGACCAGTAAGACAAGAATATAGTGAGATAACCTGGTGCTCATTAGGGTGGCCTCACCTGTTATCATTGTGACAATTTGCAATATTAAGAAGTGGTAAACAAATGCTATAGTATAAATCTTCATTTCCCAAAACCGGAAGAAAAAAAACAACATTCAAGTCTCCGAAAAATAATTACTAAGGCTAAGCAATGTTTAAGCATTGAAGATACTTTTCAAACAATTCCAGCTCCAGAAAAAAATATTAGGAGAAGAAAATTGCATATTCAGGTTTGTGAATATTACCTGCATTAAGCCACTGTTATGGGTAATTTATACAACGACATCACCCCCCCCCAAGACCTTTGCAACGCATTATCCTCCTTTTCTACAACAAAATTGCCGACATCCACAACAGCTTCGAGATTTCTCCCAGCGTTCAACCCTCCCCACCCCCCTCTGATCCTACCCCGCCAACTAACAACCTCAGCGCCTGGAACCCAATCACCACTGAAGGAACCATTCGCCTCAAGAACTCAATCCACTCTGGCTCGCCCACTGACCCCTGCCCCCACCACATCTTCAACAAAGCGAACTCCATCATCGCACCCCATCTCCGTGATGTAATCAACTGCTCGTTCAACTCTGCCACCTTTCCAGAAAGCTGGAAACACGCCGAACTCAGCGCCCTTCTGAAGAAACCCACAGCAGACCCGTCTGAACTTAAAAACTACCGACCCATTTCCCTCCTCCCACTTCCGGCCAAAGTCATCGAGAAAGCCGTCAACAGCCAGCTCGCCGCCTTCCTTGAATCCAACAACTCCCTTGATTCTTCTCAATCTGGATTTCGAGCCAAACACAGCACCAAAACCGCCCTCATTGCAGCGACCGACGACATCCGAGCACTCCTGGACAACGGAGAAACAGTGGCCCTCATCCTGCTCGACCTTTCCGCCGCTTTCGACACAGTCTGCCACAACACCCTTATACATCGACTCAGCAACATCGGCATTCAAGGAAAAGCCTTGGACTGGATCATCTCATTCCTCGCTGGGAGAACTCAAAGAGTCCGACTTCCCCCATTCTACTCAGAGGCCACCGAAGTCATCTGCGGAGTACCTCAAGGATCCTCACTCAGTCCCACCCTCTTCAACGTCTACATGAGTCCTCTCGCCTCCATCGCGCGTCAACACAACCTCAACATCATCTCTTACGCCGACGACACCCAGTTAATCCTCTCCCTCTCCAAAGACCCCAACACCGCCAAAACCAATCTTCACGAAGGCATGAAAGAAGTAGCCGAATGGATGAAACACAGCCGCCTAAAACTCAACTCAGACAAAACGGAGGAACTCATCCTAGGTTCTTCCCCCTCAGCTTGGGACGACTCCTGGTGGCCTTCCGCGCTGGGCGCAGCACCCACACCTACAGACCATGCATGTAACCTTGGCTTCATCCTAGACTCCTCTCTCTCGATGTCCAGACAAGTCAACGCCGTCTCGTCATCCAGCTTCAACATACTTCGCATTCTCAAAAAGATCTTCCGCTGTATCCCTCTCGAGACAAGAAAGACTGTCACCCATGCACTGGTCACGAGTCGACTGGATTATGGTAACACACTCTACGCCGGAATCACAGCAAAATTACAGAAAAAACTCCAGCGCATCCAAAACGCGTCAGCGAGACTCATATTAGACATCCCGCGCCAAGATCACATCACCAGACATCTAAAAGACCTCCACTGGCTCCCCGTTAACAAAAGAATTACTTTCCGCCTTCTCACCCACGCACACAAAGCCCTCTACAATCTAGGACCCGAATGCCTCAACACTCGACTGTCCTTCTACAAACCCACCCGTCATCTTAGATCGTCCAATCATGCCCTCGCCGCAGTCCCGCGCATCCGGAAATCCACCATGGGTGGCAGATCCCTCTCCTTCCTGGCGGCCAAGACATGGAACTAACTCCCCACTCACCTCCGCCTTACCCAGAACCACATCTCCTTCAGAAAAGAACTTAAAACCTGGCTTTTCGACAAACAATGAACCCCTTCCCCTAGCGCCTTGAGACCCTCTGGGTGAGTAGTGCGCTATATAAATGCCAGAACTTGAACTTGAACTTGAACAGAACATGATTAGAGAAATATCTCCCTTCATATACTGGGTTGTTACAATGAAAGTTTTTCTTAATGCACAATTTTGAGTCAAATTGTACTTTAAATATTAATTATTGTTATGTTGAATTTAGACATAACTGATTAATTATTAATTAATTTAAGACAATTTTGATATGTAATTTAGAAGTGCGATTATTAATGTAGTTTAGTTGTGCCAAATTTTCATAACTTCACCATATTATTTAATATGGATGCTGATGATGCTCATTCCTCTCCTGCTCTTCCCTCCCTCCTTACTGTTCCCCTGCGATGTCTTCTCTCTCCACTGGCTCAACAGAACAAGAAACAACCTGGAATCATAGTACGTTTTTCCACTGTGCATATATTGTGAATAAATATTATAGTGCTTGCTAGCAGTTCAAAACAATACAAGTCCTTTCTGTTCTTCCAGTTTACTGTTGCTGGGCTTTGTACACTTCGACTGGTGTATGGTTTATTGTTTTAAAAATGGATTTAGTTGAACTTCCTTTGATGATGTGTTGCTAGGTCTGTTCCATTCTTTCTTAGAAAAATGATTAGTGGAGGGTAAGCTATAAGGCTGTAAATCATCTTTATGTCATTCATCGAAAACCTCAATAAAATAAAACCTAAAAAAAGAAAATGGGTTAGTGCTGATGTGTAATGCTGACACTGTGGTTTTGCTTATTTAATATGCAAATATTATGCGTAAAAACTTTGGATTCTGGGGGTGAGCCAGATAATTTACTGAACATCTATTAGCCAGAGATGCTCTCTTTTCTTTTTATGATTTTGCTGTTTATTGGGACTTGAGATCGTTCTAATTTCATGACTATGTACTCTGTATCTGAGTCATCGTGGCATATTGTGCATTTTTTCTGTATTGCTTAATTGAGATTTTGTAATAAAAGCTTCAACTTTTCACTGTTCTAGAAATCGGTTATTATGTGGTCCCAGTTGCTTATTTATTAATCTCCTAAACAAATGTTGGGTTTGATATTGGGGAGGGTGTTCTTTATCGCAAGATCAAGGGTGCTGGAGCAGAATTGCTGAAGGTAAAATAACATTTTGGGGCAATCTAGAAATTTGTGGTGTCTGCATTTTGTGGTTCTGGGTTCTGCTCCCAATTTTCCAAAAGCAAAAGGCCCCCGCATGGGCATCACCCATTCAGTTGTGCCGCAGACTTATGAGGTGCCACATGGCCATGTAGCAAAGGCACATCAACTTTTACGTCTTCAGGAGCAAATGCACTGTTTAATTCGATTTTATTTTCCTAACCTACTTAATGCCCTTCACTGTTAGCAACTCTGGATCTATGACCTGGGAGAATCAGCTTTTCTAATGGTTTAATGTTAGGAACCAGCTAGGTGTGTGGCCAATGACAGCTTAAGCCCAATCTGAGTGATACTTTTTTTTATAGACATAGCAATGAGAAATATAACATTTTAGAGGGCTAATTTGTCCTTATACTCCATACACGGCTACATTACATTTCACAGGAATTCTTGCAGGAATAACCAACTTCATATTTATCGCAATCAGGCTCTTTTTTAATCCTTTCAGACATAGCAATATATGCCACCTCATTCTTATCAATTGTCACAACCGCCTCTAACATACCCTGCCTTGTCAGTTTTGGGCAACTTCAACATGACCAGCGTAGGGGAGATGGAAAAACGGAATTAGAAGCCGAGAGGTTTTTAGCAGAATGCTCAATCAGTGCATTCCCTTAATGAGAAGTTAGAACTCCGAGTATCAATGTATCATGACTTGCCAGGGAGCAGTGGTGGCTCGCAGAGGTAACGCTGCAGGGCAGTGAGGCGGAGCAGGGGCGGGGCTTGGGGGGTAGTGTAGTCCGTTATATGACAGCAGATATCTATTTATTTATTTATATTCACCTTTGCCATCGTATGTCGGACTCCACTACCCCCCACCCAACCCTGCCCCCGCTCTGCCTCACTGCCCCACAGCATTAACTCTGCAAGACGCCACTGCCAGGGAGTGTTACCCACAACCGGTGCTTGGCTAAATCTTAGGTAACCGAGTACAAGTTTACGGAGATGAGGATAGGGAGGAACTCAGGGCCCGATCCACAGAACTAACATGACAAATTCCTAAACTTACTACTTTTGGTATTCACAGAAGTTAGGATTTTGTCTTAAGACAGACATAAGACAGACTTAAGACAGAATCCTAACTTAAGTCTGTCTTAGGACAAAATCCTAACTTCTGTGAATGCCAAAAGTAGTAAGTTTAGCATTTTGTCTTAAGTTAGTTCTGTGAATCGGGCCCATAGAATCCATCTGAGCTACCACACCAATCTGTGAGCAAACAGTTTAACTCAAAAGAAACAAGGCTCCTAGAGTGCCTTAAAGCACCTCCATTGATTCTCCCTCTTTGTGAACATCTAAATTGTTTTACGTCAAACTTTCTGTTTGAGTGAGCCAACAGGGAGGCTCCTCAATCTTCATAACTGAATCAAGATTTGATGCGATTTTGTGTTATGTAACTCCCTCCTTCTCTTGTTGGCTCTTCAAGGAAAGGCATTGGAGGAGATATTTCATGGTTTTGAAGCCATACCTCTTAGTTTGAAAGATGCAGCTATTATAAACAGGGTTAAGATGGAAGAGCACATTGGCATGGAATATAAGTCCTCTCCTCTCATTGGTAAGAGCAGTAAATGAGTAGTTCCTTACAGTGCACTTTTGCCAAATAAAACACAGCGACAGAAAAGAAAACAAAATGGACACATTGCTGGCAGCTTGAACAATAATCATGTCAACCATGCAACTGTGTCAACAAAGTGGGCATACCAATTAGTGGAAGGGGCTGGATGCCTTTCAGCCAATCGAGCAAAAAAACTGCAACATGAAGATTGTAGAGTTCACCTCCTGAAACTGCAAAACAAACAGCAGTGTGGTGTTCAAATGCTCTATCTGATCTCAGCAAATGTAAATAGCAGTTCCTTGATTAAAGTGCTTGTGTGCCAAATTGAACACAGCAGGAAAACAGGCGATGAAGTCCACCCATGGTTCAGAGTCATTACTGACCTGTGATGGGCCTTCATGACATTTGCTGGCCATCTTGACAAAGTGTGGACGTCTAGGCATGCAAGATTGAACCTGTGGGTGTGAGGTTGGATCCTGAGCCTGGTCATGTGAACTGAACCTGAGCATGTGAGGCCAAACATGGGAATGTGAGACCTGTCTGTGTGGGGCAGTGATAAAGGAGATCACTTGGTGAATATGTCAAGTAGGCATCTTAAGATAAAATCATGGGGCAGATGTATAAAACGTTTTTTTGTCGCAAACGCTGCAAATCGCAAAATAGCAGCGTTTGCGACAACAAAATCGGAAAATGCGATGTATCATTGAAATCACATCGCAAACTTAAGGAATCGCAAAATTTGCGATTCCTTAAGTTTGCATCAGCATTTAAGGAATCGCAAATTGCGATTCCTTAAATGCTATGTATGAAGCATTCAGGTTTTGCAAATTTACACTAAGAAATCGCAAATTACCACCAACTTGTTGTTGGTGTTAATTTGCGAATTCTTTTACAAATGCACTTTTTGACTATTGTAAAGGTGCCATGTGGTGCTCATACATGCCCTTAGGGCATGTAAGTGCGCCATATGTGCACACAGGTACATTTCAGGGGTGCAGCAGGGTGTCCTTAAGACACCCTTGCACCCTTGAAATTATTCTCAATTTGCGATTTGCAAATTGCGAATTGCAAATTGAGAATCATTTCCAATTACTTCCTATGGGCCTCCTGGCCCATAGAAATGGATGGAAAATTATTCCTTAATTGCAATTAGCAATTTGCTAATCGCAATTAAGGAATTTTAAGAAATCGCTAAAAAATAGCGAATTTCTAGATACATACTATTTTGCAATTCTCAAATAGCGATTCTCAAAAAATCGCTATTTGAGAATCGCAAATGGGTATCTTGATACATCTGCCCCCATATCTTTTCATGAAACTACATGCTGATGTTTCAGTACAAAATTAATGTATCTGTCAAAAAATTAGCTGATAGTTTAGAACAAAACTGTAGTTTATTTTCAGAAATGTACAAGATAGTGTTTACTGAAAAATGAGATTGTCACGTTTTTGTCGCTGAACGATTGCTCAAGCTGAAAAAAAATCAATTGGTATATTTAAGGGCAAATTTAGACAAAAAATTGTCTTTGAATATATAAGATCTCTCTAGCCTAAAGGATACCTCTGCTGTCTAAGATGTGACCTTCTGAATACTGTGTATTCTTTAAGCTTCTCATCCTGCACTGCCTGGTAGATTGAGATTCTTTGAATTATGTGAGCGAGAAGTGAGTGGGAAGAAGAAGGATGAGAAAATGAAAGGAGATGGAAGGTAGAAGGGCTAGAAGGTGTATTGTACTATTTCAGAAGTTATAGGTGACAATGTCATGTTCCATATTCAGATTATTTAAACGGTGAGGCATTTACTCAGTGTAGACGGTAGTTACTAGGCAACAACTGTCGTGGCATTAGCCACTGATGTTTTAGGATTTAGGGAACTTTTTTTATTAAACAATCTTTTTATTGAAACAAAAACAAGCTTCATCACGGTTACTTGAGCTAGGTACAGAATCGGAGAGGCAGGCAGTGCAAAAGTTACATAGCGCGGCGTATATTTCCACAAAGACGATTCATATCACAATGACCCTCCCAGGAAACCCTACATAACAATCATAGCCCACCCCAGAGTACATCCCCCCCTGGCCTCTAGCTGAGCCCCCTGTAGTTAACCCTTGCATCCCAAATCTTCGCTCCTTTCCGTGGGCATCCCCGACTCTGGTAGATCACACGCTCTGCCCCACAGCACCAGTCTAGGTCCTTCTTCCAACTTGCAACTGTAGGAGGTGCGCACGCCCCTCATGAACGGACAACATTGCGCTTCGCCTCTCCCCCAACCAGGGACAACTATGTCCTGACCCATTGTGGCCACCTGTCCTCCCCTGACACCAGGATAAGCCACCGTGGATCAAGCGGGACATCCTCCCCCACTACATGCGTCATTACTCGGGTGACACCCATCCAGTATGTCTGGATCACTGGACAGGGCCAGAAGATATGAAAAAATTATCTAGGATTTAGAGAACTTTTGTACTTCAATTCTGTAAATGTGACTTTTAAGAGTAGCAACCTTGAGCAGGTAAGTCTAACTCAAGCACAGGTTGTGGGTTTGAACCTAAGTTACAGTATGTTAAATTATGATATATAACAATTATATACCACATGACTGTCACTGGAACAGTGACTTGCCACTCAAACTAATCATAATATTCACAGGCAGGCCAGTAGATTTTGTTGGAGAGTATGGGATAGTAGTACACCCTGTGTCAGAACAGTGAGCTGGGGTATTTGAGGTCCTGAGATGTGATCTAGTTGTGCTGTGGCAAGCATGGTGCAGTAATCACCCAGTATTCCATCAATATCCTTTTTGAGCATTAGCACTGAGGCTCTGAGTGATTTATTTCAAAGTAAGGGTAAAGCCCAACCTTGTCCTTGCACCGAATGTCTAGTGCAGATATGACATTTTGCAGTACTCAGTCGGTAAGAATGTTATTGCAAAAATGCATGTGCTCCTTGTTACATTGGTACCTGGGCTTTTAAATTGGAGGAACCTTGGATCTAAAGTACTAAAGGATCAGTGGCAAAAAACATTTGGATCACATCGCAAGTGTTTGCAGAATGATCTTGCTAATGAATAGTATCTAGTCATGTTGCTGTTTGCCACTCCCTTTGATTGACTGCAAATACACTGAACAGCAGACCACCACCGGGGTTTGCTTTCCCAAACAGAATTTTTTTAAAGCAGCCTTTATTCCTTAAGAAGCGAGTACTTTTTGAAACAGGCATCCCTTTCACGCTTCTTCCTGGGATGTGGTATGGGCTGGCAACTACATTTTGATAGTCTCTTTCTCAAAATGGGTTTCATACATAACAAAATTCCATTTTGTGTTTGCAAACTCTACGATTTAGCAAATCACAGGGTTTGTGATCGCAAAATGTCTTAGCACATCAGGCCTCCTTGTTTGGAGGCGCATATGTTCCTGATCATTCATTTTAGGTATTCTGTGCACACCTCTTATGGATCGGCGATGTGCCTAGCTGTGGATTTTAGGCCCTATCTTAGCCGGCACCGAAGGAAACCTAGCAAACATGTACATATTTGAAAACCAGACACCCATGGGAATCCAGGATAGGGTGACTTGTGTGACTCTCACCAGGTTCTGTTTTCAGAATATCTTGCAAACCTAAAACTTTGTAAAACATTTTCCTCACATTTCTGTGATGGAAAGTTCTGGAATATGCAGGGAACAACAAACTTCAAGCATTTTTTTTAAAGGGAGACCAAGGGGAACGCTGTGTGGTAGGACATTTGAGCCAGCACTGTGATCTCACACAGAAATGTAAGGACAATTTGGATACTTTTAGCTAAGTTTGAGATTTGCAAGGGATTCTTGTTAAGAAAACATTGGGGGATCCACACAAGCCACACATTCTTGGACTTCCCAGTGTCTCTAGTTTTCATAAATGTGTGGGAGTGATAGGTTTCCCTATATGGCCACCGAGCCCGGGACCAAAAACACTTGTGTCCCCCTTGCAAAACCAGGTCGTTTTGTGATAATTTTGATGTCTCCACAAAACGCTTTGGGCCCTTGCCTGTTTCAGGTACCTAGCTCACCAACACAAGTGAGGTACCATTTTTATCAGGAGACCTGGGGGAACGCTGGGTGGTAGGAAATTTGTGTCAGCCCGGTGATCCCAAAACTTTCCCACACAGAAATGTGAGAAAAATTGGATTTTTTCATCTACATTTGAGGTTTGCAGGGGACTCTGGGTAGGAACATTTTGGGAAATCCACGCAAGTCACACCTCCCTGGACTCCTCTGGTCTAGTTTTCATAAATGTGTGGGTTTGGTAGGTTTCCCTAGATGGTCCCCGATCCCGGGACCATAAACACATGTGTCCCCCTTGCAAAACTAGGTTGTTTTGTGATAGATAATTTTGATGTCTCCACAATATGTGTTGGGCCCTTCCCTGCCATGGATTCATGGCCCACCCACACTAGTGACACGCCGTTTTTATCAGGAGATCTTTGCGAATGCTGTGTGGTAGGAAATTTGCGTCAGCCTAGTGATCCCAAAACTTTCCCACACAAAAATGTGAGCACATTTTTTTTTTCAGCGAAATTGGAGGTTTACAGGGGATTCTGAGTAGGAAAATGTTGGGGGATCCACACAAGCCACACCTCCCTGGACTTCCCCTGGTGTCTAGTTTTCAGAAATGTCTGGGATTGGTATGTTTCCCTAGATGGCTGCCGACCTCGGGATCTAAAACGCATGTGACTCCCTCGCAAAACAAGGTGTTTTTGTAATCGATAATTTTTAAGTCTCAATAGTAAGTTTTGACCCGTTTACTGTCATGGGCACTAGGTCTACCCACACAAGTGAGGTACCATTTTTATTGGGAGACTTGAGGGAATGCTGGGTGGGTGAAAGATTGTGGCTTGCCACAGATTCCAGAACTTTCCATCACAGAAATATGAGGAATTTTTTGTTTTTTTACAAAGTTTAAGGTTTGCAAGGGTTTCTGGGTAACAGAACCTAATGCCAGCCACACAAGTCATTCCATCCTGGATTCCCCTGGGTGTCTAGTTTACATTTTTTATAGGTTTGTTAGGTTCCCCTAGGTGCCAGCTGAGCTAGGGTCCAAAAGCCATAGCTAGGCACATTGCAAAAAAGGGTCAGTTTTCACTGGAAAAATGTGATGTGTCCACAATGTGTTTTTGGAAATTTTCTGTTGCAGGAACTAGGACTACCCACGCTAGTGAGGTACCATTTTTATTGGGAGACTTTGGGAAATGCTGGATGGGTAGAAGTTTGTGGATCAACACAGATTCCAGAACAAAGTTTGAGGTTTGCAAGGGATTCTGGTAAGAGAACTTGGTGAGAGCCACACACATCACCCATCCTGCATTCCCCTGGGTGTCTAGTTTTCAAAAATGTATAGGTTTGCACAAGTGAGGTATCATTTTTATCAGGAGACTTTGGGGAATGCTGGCTGACTGGAAGTTTGTGGCTGCCTGCAGATTTCAGAACTTTCCGTCGCAGAAATATGAGGAAAATGTGTTTTTTTGACAAAGTGTTTGAGGTTTGCAAGGGTTTCTGGATAACGGAACCGAGGGAGAGCCACACAAGTCACCCCATCCTGGATTTCTCTGGAAGTCTGGTTTAAAAAATGTATAGGTTTGCTAGGCTTCCCAAGGTGCCGGCTGAGCTATGGTCCAAACTTCACAGCTAGGCACATTGCAAAAAAAAGGGTCAGTTTTCACTGGAAAAATGTGATATGTCCATGTTGCATGCTGGGCCACTTCTTGTCACAGACACTGGGCCTACCAACACAAGTGATGTATTATTTTTATTAGGAGACTTAGCAAAATCCAGAATAGTAGAACAAGTGTTATTACCGATTGACTTTCTTTGCATTTCTGCCAGCAGCGACCCGTGCAGGTAAGAGCGGTGTGCCGGTGGGGCTGGGTGGGGGGTGGATTTCGACAGACGATGACGAGGGAAAATTAATTATTTATTTAATTTTCCCTCGTCATTGTCCATCGAAATTCACACCCACCACTCTTACCTGCTGCTGATTTCTGCCTTCCAAATCTAAGACAGTGGAAAAAAGATGTAATTTTGAAAAATGTCCTCTAATTCTCATGCTTGTATGGGTAGCCACAATTTCGGAGTTGTGCAAATAACCACTGGTTCTAAACTTTATATTTAGTTCCCATTTTGGAAATATATATTTTCATTCCTTATATTTTACCAAAGAATTGCTATATACCCGTATACAATGAAAAATCATTGCATGATGCAGCTCAGTTATTGGCTCTGGGTACCTCGGGTTATTGGTGACCCTACAAGTCCTATATATCCCCACAAATAGAAGGGTCCAGAGGATGTAACAGTATATTGCTTAAAAAATCTTCCATACGTGGAAGAAGTTACAGGTGAAAATGTTGGCACAAATGGCTGTTTTTTCAAACTCAATTTCAATATTTTTTATTTCACTTGTTACTTTCTGTAGAAAAACTTTGAAGGATCTGCACAAATACCACTTGCTGAATTCAGATTTATGTTTCTTTTCATAAGTATATAGTTCTACAGGATCCATTATTGCTTTCAAACCCATTTCTTCCACTAACTGGAAATAGGTTGAAAACACAAACAAAAGCAAAAATAGGCTATATCCCAGTAAAATTACATAACTGTGTAGAACATTTTAGTTTTATGTCAAAAGTCTTCCAGATCCTGAATGCTGGGAATATGGTGACTTCAGCACCACAACCCCTCTGTTGATACCTTTTGCAGGGAAAACACTAGACAGTTACTTCTGCTGCACTTTTTTCCATTTTTTGTCTGAAAAAAATAAAATATTAGCTGTATTTTGACCAGTTTCTTAGTCTCCTCCAGTTAAATCCACAAACTCTGGGTACCTTTAGAATCCTCAAGATGTTGGAACAAAAGGATGCAAATTTGGCTTGGATAACTTATGTGGATAAAAAGTTACAGGGGCCTAAGCACAAACTGCCCCAAATACCCCAATATGGCTTAACACAGTGCGGGAAACTCCTAGCAATGAAGGAGTTAAAAAATTGGGACACAAATACCTCCTTGTCAGGAATATGGAATTTTATTCCCACAGACAACATTATCAATCAAAGGTGTTAGGACTCGTTCTCAAGTCAGGTTTTGATTTTAATATATCTGCTGACATGCCTTCTGGGCCTTGGTCACGAGAGCTCTTTATGTTCTGTATTAAAGGTGTAACATCCTTTATTGAGGGTATTAGAATATTCCCATCATTACCAGAACTTGTATTCCCCTGGCAGTTAATCAGATACTCCTGCAGTTTGTTTACTTTATTACTTTTGTTTTCCTTAACACAATACAAATCCATAATATATTTAACCCATTGCTCTTTATCCAATGAACAGGTCTCTAATGTCTTTATTCCTCATGGGGTATTACCCAGTAATTGCCAAAAGATTTTTGCTCTTGCACTATGTAAGGCTGTAATGACTTCCATCCAGGTACGATCCTTCTCCTTTTAATCAGTCTTTCCTTTTTCCCTTCTATAATTCCTCCTATAAATTTTAATCAACCTATTTGTAACCTCCGAGTCAGATTTATATGCTTCCCTTACTTATTTTCTTATTCAAAGCTGCCTTAGCCTTTGCCATTCCACCTCAAATCATGATCTGGCATCTGTCTTTTTGTTAATTTTGGTAGACTTAATGATGATTGATGGATTTCATGTATTAACTATTGATACTCAAATAATATAGCGCCAGGATATTCTGAACTTGGGGCCCGATTCACAGAACTAATTTAAGACAAAATCCTAAACTTCCTCCCATTTTGATATTCACAGAAGGCACTTACTAATTTTGGTATTCACAGAAGGCACTTACTCATTTCGGTATTCACAGAAGTCATTTAGGAGTCCTAAAGTTAGGACTCCTAACTTTACTGCTCCTAAACTGAGAAAAATCCTAACTTTAAGACTTTCGACATTCACAAAAGGCATTTAGGAGTCCTAAAGTTAGGAGTCCTACCTTTGGGACTCCTAAAGGCCTTCTGTGAATACCAAAAGTCTTAAAGTTACGATTTTTCTCAGTTTAGGAGTGGTAAAATTAAGAGTCCTAACTTCAGGACTCCTAAATCCCTTCTGTGAATACCAAAAGTCTTAAAGTTAGGGGCCCAATTCACAGAACTAACTTAAGACAAAATCCTAAACTTACTACCATTTTGGTATTCACAGAAGGCACTTACTCATTTTGGTATTCACAGAAGGAACTTAGGGCCCGATGTAGGTAAATCTCATTTACCGACTATAGAATACAGAATTTTACCTATTCGGTATTCTAGATTCGGTAAATGAGATGTAGGAAATAATTCGGTAATTTTTACCGATTCGGTATGATTCGGTAATTACCGAATCGGTATTTACTGATTCGGTAATTGCCATTGATTCCTATGGGACTTGAGGCCCATAGGAATCAATGTCAATTTCTGAATCGGTAATTACCGATTCGGTAAAATTACCGAATTGTCAAGGGGGACAGGGTGTCACTTTGACACCCTGTTGCACCCCTGATTCTGGCTTGGGTGCCATGTGACACACATACATGCCCTGAGTTCAAAAGAATACAATCTCCAGCTAGCAATACATGTGAAATAAACATTAGTCCTATCGATACCCAACATCAATGATACCGACAATAATTTAAATGCTGATCTAGAGTGACAGTGCATGATACTAACAATCAAATGGCAACTGAAGTAATCTAGGTGGTTGAATAGCCGTGAGGCTAGGTACGAATTATGTTGGAAGCAAGTGAAGAGAGTGATAAACATCTGTGCTTACAAATTTGACTAAAGCTATAAGTGCCCTGATACAAAACATCACGTCTACTCAACGGAGCTCTTGAGGGAAATCACATTATGATTTAGCAAGTGTAGTGAAGGAAAAATTGTGGTTACAGTACAAATAATTATAAATGGCTACTGTATTATAAACGATCATTGAGCCCCTTAGGGCTTAAAGAATTCAGTTTATAAAACCAATTCAATTCACGTTGTAGCAAAAAACAATTGTTGTCTCTGCCTTCTCTCATCGCAACTTGTTCCAAAATTAAAAAGTGTAATTGACTGATGTGATTTTTTTCAGAGAAATGTATGGCAACATTTCCGGTTCTTCAGATGTATGTTGATCTTCGCTTATTAACGCACGAAAAATTTACAGATGAAGAAGAGTCCTACGAATGAAGCCTACACAGTTACAATCCCGTGCCATAATTAAGGGAGCTGCAATAACATTATAAAGGGCACCACCCTGAGACATTCCACTCAAGGGACTCCCATCAAGCTACATGTGACAGCAACTTGCGATTCTAGCAATGTTGTGTACCTTTTAAAATGTCCATGTGGGATACCCTATGTAGTGAAAACAGAACGCAAGACTAAGACTCGCCTGGTGGAACACAAGACAAGAACAACATACGTCTAAACATATTTAATTACACGATCCGCTCTGGTTCACGCTTGATGCTGTACATGGCTTTACGTGGTTCTTTCCATGTCTTTTTATTGAGTTGCAGTGTGCATGTCACACACATTACTTCACAACAGACTGTTGTAACGATTTACTGCTTCTACTCTATTTTGGCGCATTCAGTTTTAGGATCAGTAAGTGAACCCTACCTTATTTACAGGGAGAACCCCTGAAGAAAGGCTTGTCCCGAAATGCATCGGGGATATTGTTGACATTCCTGTGAATATAACAAGATGTTCAACGTTTCACTGTAAATCTAGAAGGCAATTACGACAGTAATCCAAATGAAAATCAAGTTACTATTGACAATGGATACAAATAAACCAAAGTGAAATTCAATTAATGGAGAGTTAATTATTGTACGCATTTTTTTTCGCAATCTAGTAATGAAATCAAAGCGATGCAGAAATTAAAGTAAAGAACTTTCAAATTACAAAAACGTGTGTTCCTTAGGTCAACATCTAAGATAATTACCTAAGATCAGGAATGAGTGGCTGACACACAGTAGTTTTATTTGACCTATATATGACCTTATCTGATCACTTGCTCACTCTTACCTACCTGAATTCTATGGAAAATTTTCCATATACATCCAAACTGACCTTACTGAGGGTATACATAATAGCCGACAGCTGATTGCCAATAGCCGCTTCAATTCACCAATTGACCCAGGAACAAAATGGCAGCTGCTAATCAGTGCTTCGGACCACTACCAAAAAACCAGCTGGAGTTCCCATGGCAGGAACAAGCCCCACAGCTTGTTTAATTCTTGCATCAAACTATAATCACTGCCAGCCAGAATTAGCACTTGAACACGCCTGCCATCCACAGGAAATCTCTAAGCATCATACCAAAACATGTGCAGGTAGAAGGATGCAATTGCTTAGCACAGCATGAAACATACCTGACTACCAGGATTGACTGTAAATCTGTATGCAGTAAATGCAGCAAAACAACGATGCAGCAAGAAATAAAATTATTAATTGTGTCTCATGCGCTATACGACTCAGCAGCAGGGTGTTGCCAAATGTGACCTGATCTGGCCATCTGTCCACCGTCTGTCTGTGATAAACTAAAAGGCCTACCACCTACGTTTAGACTGTACAACTTTATGCAAGCCTCACATTAACATTTATGCAGACAACCAAACACTGCCTGAACTGAACTTAATGTAGGGACCAACCTGTTACGGAAATCCTGAAGTAACGGAGTAGAAAACTGCCCCTGCCTGCCTTGTCCACCTAATCCATCAACATTATTGGAAACCTGTCATTACTATATTTCCCAGAAAAAACACCTGACGTGAAAGCATATCTTAGTATATACTAGGGCCTCTCTAAGAGTTACTGCGTGTAACCCTCACTGGAACATCAGCTCTGTCAGTCCCTGCACCAACCAGAGTCTTAAGCAAAGCCTTGAGCAAATGTACCCTTTTATCGATATTCTTAAGGTACCTGGGCACAGATATCTACATGTATATCCATCTCCGCTCATGACTACACCTAAACCAAGAAATGTCAGACTCAAAAGAAAGAATGACTTAAAAGAGACCAAGGATCAAAAAGTGGGCCAAAAGAATACACAATTCTCTTTTGGCTCATTTACTAGCGCCACTGAAATAGACAATGACCAACTACATTTAGAGATGAGAGGTCTCAGTAATGAGTTCAAAATATGTCTACCAGACTAGTAGAAGCCAAATGTAGATTAAGCAAAACCAGACCAGTTTACAACTCAACCAGAAAGATTGTGCAAACAACCAAAGTAATTGCATTTTTAGGGAACGAAACCCCAGACCTCAAAAACAGGAACAGAAGAGGGAACCTCAGAATCTTTGGTCTTGCAGAAAATGCTGAGAGAAAAGCAGGATCATGTTCATCCTGCTTAGAACACTTAGTTTCCTGTTTGTTAAATATTGAATTTAAGAAGGACTTCGAAACTGAGAAAGCCCACAGAGAAGCATCCATAATGACAGATCGCATGAAATCCCCAGGCCAATTATCTTCAAACTCCTCCGTCACCCTCATACAGAAATGATCCTGGACCATATGAGGAAAATAACATCCATCAAATGGATGGTCACGAAAATGAGGAATATCACAGGACTGTGCTAAAGTAGCTGTCACATGCAGGAAAGACTTCTTAGCCCTGAGAAACAAAATAAAAAACGTAACATATCCTCCTCTTTCATTGGCCTCTCGAAATTAGGAATGGGAGAAAATCTTTCTTCAATGAACCATCTGATCTGGATTAATTCCTTGACAACTTACATCAAACTGATAGGGATGTGTAAATAACACATATAATGCACTCTATTTATTCATGTATACCCTATATCTGACCTCTGCTATCTTTGGCTCCTATATTAATCACTAAATTTCCATGAACTAATTGCTGTGAGCCTACTCTCTTAATACTTCTCGCCCACTCCAACTATCTTCCATTGATCACACTAATACACTAATAAGATGCCAGTAATTAATGGTGATGGCAGCAATATAAATTACAGATTCACACCATCCATCAAACCAATGAGGCTCTTCCCTTCTTCTGTGCTTTCTGCCTAACACTGCTAAACAATGCTTACCGTACTCAATCTCACTCTCAATGCATAGCAATGCTTAGCTCACTCTTAATTCCTGAATTACCCGATCCAAACATCTTGAACAAACTGCTTAGGAACATCTATGATAGTGGGCACTATTGTTTTGAAGGTATCGTGAATGAGCAGCTGCCTCAGGTGCTTCAGTAACTGTGTTTCATTATGCATTCATAACAATGTATATATACATATTTCTCATCATATTGTCATGCTTTAGAGTGAGATACCTGGTTACCAATGAATTCTGTTATACAGTACTGTATCCAGTACTGCACTATTCCTCATAAGACAATATTGACTGTAACTAGACATTATCAAGGTTATATTATATGGTTATTTAGTTAGATATCCCCCAGTTAGACGTTATTACCCATAGTTAATATCAACTATACAACTTGGCTTTCCAATCCAATGCTTGCATATACACTCTCTCTAATAGGCATCAAATTAGACTAATGTAATGTTATTTATGTCACTACAACTAGCTCTCCCCCTCTCTCTGCAGCACCTCTCTTTAGAGCTCTTTGTGACCCAGTCTCCTGTCTCTTCACTGCCCTATCTTACCATCTTTGGGATGTTCTTTCTTCTTACCTTTTTCTCTCTACTCTTTCTTAATAACTTTGCTGTCTCCCCCGTATTTTACCCACTACCCCTTACACAACTCTCTTTTACCATGAGATGTATTCCCCTAGCTAGCCAGCCATGCCACCACATCATCAAAAAGAGGAACAGAATTCAATAACAACAAAACAAACACAAAACCCCTAATCACAATTGGATTTGGTCTTTCCACTGACCGTGACACAATGGAATCTCACTAATTAACAAGAATGATAATATAAGAAATGCCTTACATGTGGAAAAATGACCAACGGAATGATACACGTTCTCTCTCTTAATACCAAGGGTATCAACCATCCAGTTAAGAGAAATAAACTATTGGAGTACTGCTTTAAGCTCAAATGAGATATAATCCTACTGAAGGAGACTAAAATAGGTACCAAAGAAAGGAATACATTAGGTTATCACTGGATCCAAAATGCTATGTGCTCTCCTGCATTGAAGAAAAATAATGGTGTCATAACACTTATCTGAAAGAAATCCCAACTCAATGCCCTTCTTGATAATTCCCTTTACAGAAAGGGAAGGTGGTTAATTACAAAAGTCGTGAATAGCCAAACCATCTTCTATATACGCACCTACGGTGGATGATCCCCAATTCTGGATCACTCTTAACAAAGAATTATGTAGATTACCCCAAAACTCTGGTATTATAATTTCTGGAGATTTTAACCTCCCTATAGACTTGACATAAGATAGGAGCTGTTCCTGCACTTGCAGACCCAACAAATCATGCAAACAAATGTATATCTTGTATAAGCAGCATGCCTTGGATGATATAAGGCAGTTACACAACCCTACAGCGAGCTAGTTCACCTTCTACTCTCACCCACACAATTCATTCTCCAGAATTGATTATATCCTGACCAACAAAATCCTCACTCCACATACTAAGAATCCCACCATTGAACCAATTCTAATATCTGACTTACACGTGTATCACCATTGAATTCAAATATTGCACAATACTCCTAGAGAGAAACAGTGGAGAATGAATGTGGAGATGTTCTCTGACTCAATGCGCAAAGATAAAATTAGCATGGCTGTCATTAATGTTTTCAAGGAAAAAGCCTCTGACAATATCTACACTGAAACCCTATGGGGCGCTATGAAACAGCAATCAAAGGTGTGATTGTTGAAGTTATGGCTTCCAGGAACAAATAGCTAAATGAGGTAGAATCTAAAATAAAACAAATAGGGAAGAACTTAGAACAACAAACTCTGAGTAATTATACACACCAAAGCCACTGGAATATAAAACGATTATCATTAATGTGCCCACACATGAGCCCAAAAGAACAAATAGAGAACATTCAAAGAATCTTACAAAGCAGGCAGAATGCTGGCAAATTACCTTAAACCAAAATCTAACAACTTCCGCACTACTGCTATTAAAAACAAAGATTGTGCTACTGTTTTGGACTCTCCTGACATAGCTAAAGCGTTTCAAGAATATTGCTCTGAACTCTACAACCTACAAACACTACATACCCAGAATAAATGTCAAAGCTCCCTTGATCAAATACCGTTACTGCGATTCAATGACTCAATGAATATTCCTCTTAACCAAAGCATTACTACAGCGATCCAGGTTGCAATTTGCTCACTAAAATCCAGTAAAGCTCTGGACCCAATGGATTCTAAGCGAGTTTCTATATGGACTTCCAAGACACCCAAATATCACACATGGAAGCACTGTACAAACTTTTTGAAATATCTGGAGAGATCCTAGGCTCAGCCTCTGAAGCAACAATCACAATTATACATAAAGAAGCGAAAGATCCCCTAGAGGTTAAAAATGTCATGACTATTTCCTTATTAAATTTAGACGGTAAGATTTGTGCTAAAATCCTAGCACTGAGACTGGAGAAAGTCCAGCCCTGATCCACCAAACCCAAACTGGCTTACAGGCAGCCATGCATCTGATAATATTAGGCTGTTCTGCTATCCTCCCCCACAATGGCTATGGTTGTGGACACAGAGAAGGCATACAATAAGGCATTCAATAAGGCTTCCTGGCCCTTCCTGTGCCCCATCCTGAACAAGCTAAATCTGGGTAACAAGTTGTGTGCTTGGTCTTTGCCTTATTTACCCGACTTTCAGCTTGCATAGGAGTTAATGGATTCCTCTCAAATAAAATACACCTTTCGCGAGGAACTAGTCAGAGATGCCGTTTATCCCCCTCTACTATTCCTTCTAGCAATCGACCGCTACTCTCTGCAGTAAGGAAACATTCATCCATCATCTTTAAGAACAATTCGTCTAAAGTCACAACATACCCAGACGATGTCCTAATTTTTTCTCAAAATGCAGAGGCTACATTGCCTACAATCTAAGGCATAATTCACCTCTATGCAGAAGTTTTGGGATACTCACTAAACCTAATTTACACCAAAATGTCCCCTCTCAATAATTTCTGCATACCATCCATAATTACCAACACCAGGTTAAGGTGGCAATCAAACCAAATCAAATATCTCTTGATACAATGTAATCATAACCTTGATGAAACATGGAAACCAGCCAAAGATTCCCTTATTCAAAAGGTTAAAGATTTAGGGCCCCATGTATTTAAAATTGTAAATTGTGATTTCCTAAGTGCAATTTATTTAGAATCGCAATGAGGTAATCACAATTTTCAATGTATGAAAGTCCAAGAGTTTTATATACTGATTCGTAGGTGGACACAAATGGAGCTACCTCATTAATATTAATGAGGTAGATCACAATTTGCTTCCCCTAGGAATTGCTAAAATTTTGGGGATGGTGGCCTTCTGGGGTCAGTAGACCACCATGTCCGGAGTTACTTATAAATAAAGCAATCTCTTTTTTACATGCAGCTCAATTTCCTTAAAGGAAAACGGGTTGCGTTTAAAAAAAAAGGATGAATTTTTTTATAAAAAAACAAAATGAACAGTTTTCGTTTCATTTTTTAAGAGCAGGCAGTGGTTCCATTTACGAACGGGTTACCACTTACTTGAAGTAGGTGGTAAATAGCAAATGTTTTGCGACTTCATTCAGGGTCACATATCATTTATACATACCATTAAGATTCGCTATTTGAAATGGACGCCCTAAACACACCCCTTCCAAATACCGAATTGCAAAGCCATTTTGCAATTCGGTAACAGGTTACCAAATCACAAAATTGGTTTTGATACAAGTCAAAGGCCTTTTTTGAGTTCGCCAACGGGCCGATTCTGTGAATCGCCCCATTTGCGAATGCAAATTTTGTTGATACATGTGGCCCTTAGTTTCCACATGGTCCCCAAAGTTTCTCACATGTTTGGTAAGGTAGAGAGTATCAAAATGATTATTGCCACCTAATTCAACTTTATCACTCTCATGCTTCCCTTCATGCTCTCATCCAACTTCTTCAGAAACCTTGATATCTTAATATTGGACGTTATATAGAAGAATAAGAGAAGCAGGATAGCCCTGTACAAACTCAGAATACATAAAACTGACGGTGGAATTAGTTAACCAAATTAACATAAGTACTCGATTGCCTTTCTGGTAAGACAGGCTACTTGGTGGATTTGTACAAAAGAGAAAGACAACCCCTTATGGCTATATGTAGAAGAGGCTCCCTTAAAGCAACTTTCCTTAATATCAACTCTAACAATGAAAAAAAATCAAAATACAGTACTCTTGCTCTATTATCAAAGACACTATTGGGCCCTTCAAACCCTGGAAAATTTGTTAGTAATAAAATTCAAGGCTCAGAACACACACGTCTCTCTGGAGTAAAACAAACATTTTAGGTTTAAAGCATTTTTATTAAGCATTCACAAATGAAAGAAAAATAAACAGTTGTCACAAAGAAGCAGTGCATAGGATACAACCATATAGTAGCGCACCAGCGCGCTAGGGCTCTGCAAACATTTTAATAGAGAATCACTCTCCCATGTGGTCATGTTGGTCAGAAAAGGGTGATTTTATATATCAAAGACTTGTGTTCTCCTAGAATGCCAAAAACCTTTGCAAAACTACAACCTAAGTAATTTATATTTTCTACAAATTTCTAAAATTAGAGGATGCATTAAGTAAAAGCAAGGAAACACAAAACTCTGACCTCATTAATATATTATCAAAAATATCTACCTTACCAAATGCGGCCTCCAGAGTATATAGGATCTTAATACAAATAAGAAACTTTTCTTCAGCAATCCATAGGAAATAGCTAGAAACATCTGTGTCAAATCCTTTCACAAGCTATCCTGAAGAATCTTGGAAAAACATATGGAAATTTTGTTTTAAAAAAAAATATCCCCTATCTTATCCCGATACAAACTGTGGACACTCCATTAAGCATACTGGACACCTGAGAAACTCTCTAAATCAGGACTCATTGAATCTGACCAATGCTGCCACTGCCAGGAAGAGTCTGGCTCCCTCACACACATGATTTTTGAGTGCAAATTGAGTGCAAATTGCTGGACAAATGCTGGAGAGAAATCACATCAATCCTAAAGTGTTGACCCAGGGCCCCTCGACCCTTACACCTCTTCCAGAGATAAGTTATAATATTCTTTGCCTCCTTGGCCTATTGCTAACTATAGCAATTAAAAATAATATTTGTGAATGGAAATCGTATCAGAATATTTCACACCATACCTTGTGGGCCTGTGCTTCCTTTGTCAGTTCCACATACAACTCAGTAACCAACAAAAATGTTAACCCTCTATCACCCCACAGACTTTGGAATAAACTAGGATTTACATATTCAAAAGCTGCAATGCTTGCACTAAAATCACCAAATGAAAAGGTTGCACACTGTGGATATGTTATACTTATCTTTTCTAAAAGGAGTATCATTTGCTGGGCTTACTTATCCTGAGGCTTATTTGGTGGAAAATAGGCATTTGTAAATACAAGATCATTGGCTCCACAAGGCTTATGAGGGGTATTCTGGTTAAAATATGTTATTAAAATATTTAGGAAATATGAACATTTATTTCAAATCCTCCTGGTCCTTAAATCATCCTTGTCCTCTTCATGGATTTTAATGTTAGGAGACCACCAGCTGCCCTACCATATTGCCCTTTAACAGCACTAACATTATAGGCAGAGAAATCATTCAACTTAACAATATTTGACTTCCAAGTTTCCTGTAATGTAACAACAGTCATGTGTTTATCTTTCAACTTTTTCTACAAAAGGCTGCTCCAGAACAAACAGCACGTCAAATCATCATCGCTTTGTCCAGATTGATTGTTTAGGGATCCGAAATGATGGAGGGTAGGCCACTCCGCCCCCTATAATTTTTCTCCTTCTCCTCTCCTTCCTTTAGTCGGCAATCTACAGTTAATTTCTCTTCTTCTGTATTTCTATCTGCTCGTTTTGCTACTCTCCCAGACCTGTCCCTGTCACTCCTCCAATTGCCAAAAACAGTTTGATCAAGCAGGGCTAAAAAGGCGTGCCCTGGGGGATCATGCTCGAGGCCTGTACTCCCTGTCGCATTACCCTGTTGTGCCACTCAAACCTTACAACTGTGGGGGGGCATAGCCCCAGGAACTCGGCCCGGCCGCACTGGCTTCACTTCCCTCCTCCTTCAGTTCAGGCAACAGGTGAGCTGGCAAGATGAGCAGGTTGGTAGGCGTGGAAGTGACATGTGAGTGGGTGGGCAAACAATAAGTTGCAGGTGCTAAAATGGTAGCTGTTGACTGTAGACTTGTAAGTCATTGAGCAGATTGTCGGTAGCAATTAAAGGTAAGGTAGTCAAAGATAGGACAAAAAAAATAAGGTATGCTGGTAATGATGGCAATGACTACTTCGTACTGAGTAGCTGGAGCAATAAGCGCCATGATCCTCCAATGTTTACCAATGTTTTACTCCAATGAGGGAGGCAACCCATAGCAGCAGCAGGCTGCAAGCGGGAATAATCAAGAACAGCCGAGAACAATTCACAGACGGCAGGCGGCAGGCGGCAAATGGGGGGAACCAGCGGGAGTGCCCAGGCACAGCAAGGAACAACAGGTGGTAGTATGAGCAGGCAGCTACAGGTAGGAAAGGCATAGAAAGTCAAGGCAAGCCACGTAGACAGATCCAACGTGGGCACAAGCCGCACCTGCCTAATGCCGCCTGCATCCTTGCAGCATGGGAGCCATCAACGCCTAGTGTGGTTGCCAGCTGCCTCAATTACCACTCATCCAGGCCAGAGATCGTAAACTGCAGACCCCACTCACCTCTGCTCAAGGGCCTCTCTTCCTCCCACCCTGTGTGCCTCTGTGCAGCTCTGGACTGATATGCAGCTCCATAGTCCGCCAGCTGCAAACTGCTCTCCAGGAGTCCTTCTCCGTGTGCATGGCTTGCACAGCTTTCCCCTCAGCCTGTTGAATTTTGTTTTTCAATTGCCAACCAATACATACATTGGCTGCACACCCTGGATCACTGTTACAGCTCAGTTCTTAACAATTTTGATCTAGAGAAAAAGATTTGTGTCAGGTAACAATGCCCTGGCTTGCAATATCACTGTCAAAATAGGAATTTCCTGTTCCAGTTTTCACAGGATGGTAACAGGGCAATCCCAGAGATCTTCTTAAAGAGATAGCAAATTTAATTACTGCTCAAACTTCAAATAAAACGTTGCATTAGCCATACTTTAATGCCACATTCCTGACTTTCCCCAAAGGGATAGTAGTGGGCACAGAGCAGAATAGTAGAGTCTATCGCTGTGAAAAGTATCACAACAAAGAAGCAATGCCTCTGTGGCATCTCCGTTCAAGCTGAATCGATTGTCCTGCATTCAACCTTGGATTCTGCTCAAAGCCACTAGTACCGTATTGGTAGTTCATATTCCTGTGGAAGGCAAGCAGGATCTGACTGTCATCAGCATCCCTCCACAGATCATATGGGAAATTTCAGCCTTGTAGCCCCTAGAAGCCCAGGGCAACCCCTCCAATTCTTAGGTGTCTACCTGAGACTGAGCTTCGGATAGGCTACATTTCAACATGGTCCTGAGGTAAAGGTGGGTCATCTGGTCATCAGAAGTGGCAAAAGATGGAGACTGATATTAGTTCCATAGTCTGGTTACTTTACCAAAGAAGCTCATCTTAGTGGTTTCCTTTTTTCCAGTTTCTTATTTCAGCCGTGGTAAGGCTACCGAGGATCTTGATATTGGCAGCTAGGAATGGTGTGGTGGAGGAATTGTCTGCCTTGTAGCACATGTTGAATGTGTTACTTGTGGAAAGCAGGGCAATTTGGAGCTCTCCTAGTACTGATACTCGTTGCATACTCGGGTTTGCATAACTTATACACAAATGGATTTCTGACTGCAGATGACCAGGAATTGGGCATAATTACAGCCAGGGACTCCAAACGCATGAGAGCCCAATTGCGGAGATAGAGCGCGGATATCTACAGCTTTCTCATTCACTATAATTTTTCTGCTTACTCTTGTAGCCACATAAGTTCGCAAGGAATATTTAATATTGACGGATGCCAATAAGATCTTTTGAAAGCCAATTCATTTACGTATTCATCTCCAGTTCCTGTGAGTAATTGTATATAACACCACTCTTTAACCCGTTTGATGCCGTCCACGTCACAGTGGGCGTGTGCAGAGGACGGCTGGGGGCAGTCCGATACATGCCCACTCATCATTTCGCCCGCACCGCGGCGGAATTCGCACTGCGGTAAAAGGGTTAAGACTGCCGGGTTGAAATTGGGCCAGTGTACGGGTTGCTTCAGGTTTATAGACCATGAAGTATGAAGCCCTGAAGAATCATGAGGTACTCCCTCACTGACGAAACACGTGTTGGCTGGCTATAGAGACAAGAGAAGAGGCCAAAGACCCAAAAATAAAATAGAAATATATGAAAAGCGAAAGATAAAAATTATTTTCATTTCCTATTACTGGACTGGCTATTGAGTATTTGAATCCATTTAAATTGTGTTTGCTAGTCTCTTAGTGTTAACAATAGTAACTGCACATATCAAATTCAGTTACTGCACATATTTAAGACCCCTCTGGTGAACGGGCTTTAGAGTGACCTTGTATTTCTCCTTCAGAGAAATTTATAAAAAACAAAACTAAGTGTGTACATGGCCAGCTTTAGCGCTGGCAGCACCCAGTGCGACAATCATTGTTGGCGCCCCCACACCCCATTACTGCCTCCTCGGATTCTCTCACTACTACCGGGCAAAAGTGCTCCTCATCTCTCCAATCATAAATTATTGCCAAACACTTTGCCTCCCTGGGGTTAGCGCCCCCTTCACAGGTCGGCGCCCAGTGCGGCCGCACCAGTTGCACTGCCCTAAAGCCGTTCCTGAGTGTGTAAACCCATGCAGTAAAATTGTTAGACCCCGTTCTGTAGCACACCCGTATAAAAATTGAGTTAATTCTATGCAGTATTGCTGTTACCATTTTAAATGAGCACGTAGAGTGTGAAATGTATGTCAAATCAGGTAAAAATTAAATAAGTAAAAAAATTGCATTATGTTTAAATACCAATTATATTCATGTGAGTACAACAATTTGTGTTTCAAAAAACGCCCATGAGAATAGATGCCTGTCATCGAATTGTTACATGTAATAGACTGCAATTAGACCATTTACCTTCATTTTCTTGCTACTATAAATATCGTGCCTTCATTTTTTGGGATAAATCTTTAGAGGAACTATTTTTAGTCTTAAAACAGGTGTAATTACTTGTGCACAATAAACGACATGTCACATAACAAAGGAAGCTAAAAGTGAAAACGAATAGCAAAGCTTACAGTGTTTGCAAGATGCTGTGTTGTTTTTTTATTGATGTAACTGATGGAGCCCAAAAACTAAAATTCTTTATAAATGATGATACAATCCACTATCACACTTACCAATCAATACCAGGCCCATAAACATAGAGAGTGAGGTGAATGGATACTATATGTTTGTTTAAGACATTCATAATAAACAAGACCAGCTTGTCATTTTAAAAAGTTTATTTAAACATATTTAAGAAAACTTAGGTTTGGAACTTTATTAAGCAAGCATTAGAAAAAGTCATAAGTAAGTTTTATTCAGCATTTTATAAAGAGAGTTTAATTCAAGATAATATTATTAATTAGCAGAAATAAGTGAAAAAGAACATTTCCAAAACCTAACTAACTATTCTGTCTCTACCCTCATCGCCTGAAAACAAAGTCTTAAAAAGTTACATTTCTTACGTGTAATCAAGGGACAGCAGAATACGTCCTTCTGGAATCAAGAGCGTAAGCCAAAAGTTTGCAGCTAAAGCCTATTCTTATACCCTAAAATAAGCTGAGCTAACTATTTTTCACATTCCAACAGCTGAATTCTGGCTCTCCATTGGCTGAATCACCTCACGCCACAGTAAACTGTGACATCTTCCACCACGAGACCAGGCTTTACACCGAGCCATTGTTCATGCACAGAATCCTGGCAACAGTTCCTTAGTCCGCTACATTTTGTAGCAAAAATGTTCAAGCAATATAAAATCTTGTCACGTCTCTTCCTTTTAGCCTTGAGCCAGACCGTTCTGAGCTTTAGTGGCACATCCAAACCCACTCCACAGAGTTGACTTTAGCAGTTCATTTTCTAAAGACTTCACAATAAAAGGCTTTTCTTCCACTTCAGAATAAAGTTGTCTCATGTGGGTTTTAACATCAGCAGGCCTTTTCTGCGCTGCTTCAGATTGCGTCACTGCGCCACTTTCAGCTTGCGTCACTTTTTCAGAAAACTATTATTTAAACAAACACAAAAGAATAATTAATTCAGGTAAAACAAATCCTTCTGTTACCCACCCTTTCCCTGCTAGTAATTAACCCATTAATAAATGACAACTAGCAAAAGCAAACAAATAAAGCAACACATATAATAACTACCATTCTTCATGTAATCCAGCTTTATGTTTCTGAAAGAGTAAAAAGATGATTAAATAATACACAGACAGACAAACACAACATAGGACATACATATAAGCACATATAAAGGCACATGCCATGAATGATCAGCTGCATAATAATAGTGACAAAGACAATAGGACAGACATAACAAACAGGACAATATTAATAATGTGTTACAAAAACAAACTTGCAAGTGCAACAAGAGCACATTTAATTAGTTTCCCGCGTGTTCATGTGTGGTGCAAACCTAATCTAGATTGGTTTAATCAAACAAATCATGCAAACACTCATTAATGTATTATTTTAAATTATGAGAGTATGACATCACAAGCTTGAATAAAGTATTTTCTAAAGCTCGCTCTATCAACTCCCTCATCTGGTGATTTCAAAATCACCAAACAACACCCAAATTTTTTTATTAAAAATGTTATCTATTGAACATGTTTCAGGCTTACTCTGGATTAGTACTTAAGCTCTAATTTCATCTATCTCATAATTAGTATTGAGTCTTACATCTTACTAATTCTGTATCCTTTACCCTTTCTTTATTCAGCTAAGTTGAATCCTTTCCACCTTTGAATCCCCAACCCCCCAATGAATTTAGGGAAGTAAATTTTAAATTGCATAACTACATTTTGAATTGCACCAACAAAACAAATATCAATCTGAGTATTATAAAACAAAACAAAATACAAAAAGTAAATTTTTGAAAATTTTAGAAAAATTAGTACATAGTACATACCCCCTCTTTTTTTTTTCAAACTAAAACATGTTTTCTTCGACCTAGTGTCTTACATAGAAGTGTTTCCAGCTAACACAATTTCTTCGACCTTGAGTCACTCTAACATAATTTCTTCAGCCTTATGCCAAAAATAAATCTCAACTTAAAGAAAACTAACACAATGTCTTCGGCCTTATGCCAAAAATAAACCTTAACTTAAAGAAAACTAAACTTAGTCATTGTCACCATTTTCTTTCAAGACCACCTGACTGCTACTGCGCTCCTCAACTATTGGAGAGATAGTTATGTAGGCCCATTCTGGAGACTTGTATTTTACATTTGGTCTCAATGGTCTTTTGCTTTTCCTGGCAATCATTTCAATCTTCTCTTCAGCTTGCTCTTTTTTGTCTGAATCACTCTTCTGACTTGATACTACAAATTTGAACTTAGGCCAGACATCACCTTTAGGCCAGACATCACCTTTTCTCAAGAGTTTCTTCTTAGGCTTGCTTTCTTTACATTCAGCTTTCCAAGCCCTTTTTCTGAATTTTCTTATCTCAGACTCTTCATCACTCCCATCTGTATCATTTTCTGAGACTTTAAATCTGTACCAAGGAACTTCTTTACTCAGCAGCTTCACTCCGTTAGAAACATCATCCTTACAGCTGGTACTTGGTAATTTTTCCTCTTCTTCAGGGATCACCTTCAGCTTCCCAGTTTCAGGATTCTTGTTCCCGCATTCAGAGCTACTCTTCTGCTTTTCAATACTCTCCTGGACTTTATTTTCTTCTTGCTCAGAATTTTCTGCTTCTGAATCTTCTTCTTTTTCTTGAGATTCTTTTTCTAGCAGATTTTCATCATTTTCTGAATCTAGAATCACAATCTCTAGATCTTCTTCATTCAATGTTTCATTCACATTGACATCATCATCCAGATGTCGACCATCTTGTCGATCTTCAAGATCTGGAGTTTTGACATCATCATCCAGATGTCGACCACCTTGTCGATCTTCAAGATCTGGATTTTCCTCAGGAATTTCTTTTTCAGAGTCTGAATCAGTTGTAGTGTCTTCACTAACTTCATCAGTGTTATCAGGTGCAGGTACACAAAGGGTATTACTGATATGCACCCATCCAGTATCTGTTGTCACCTGACTTGCTTTCTGCCACCTGGGTACTAGACAGTTTCTCCTCCAATGAGCCTTTGTTCTGACTAAGTCTCTTGGCAATAGATCATGAGCCTGCTCCTTTTCCACATCTGTTCCCAACTGATGGAATACAGAAACTGTATCATTCTTTCTTTTTGGAAAAGCTTCTAACCACTTTGAAAGTAAACAAATGATGACTAGGACATATCTCAGTTTGTTATGTTGGGGCACTTCAAAAAGATCTGTTTGAATAGTTGTAAATGAACCACCCACCCGGCCTATGGTTCCCAAATTCTCAAATGTCTTTTGATCTGGATTGTTTTTCTGGCATGTCAGACATGTTTCCCTGAACAGTTGAATCATTGTGTCTCTTGCTAAATGACCTGGACCATGGTACATCTGTGCCATGTCAGCAATCATGCAATTGGGCATAACAGGTCCGCCATCTTTGTAAACCCTTATATTTTCTTCTCGCTGTCTGCAACCTTCTTTGAGCCATGTGTTTTTCTCCTCAACATGTGCCTCATCTTGTAATTGTTTTAACTCTTGCCATGTCTGAATTGCAAAGATTAGTATGAGGATGCTTGAAACATGCTCATTGAATTTTTCCCCTTTGATTGCAACCCACTCCTGAGCACAAAGCTTAACAATGGTACCTGCGTGCTCATTGCCCTTTGAGACATAATTATTTTTCTCTCCAGCACATTTTATCTCTGCTATTTGGTCTAGAAGCTCAGATTCTTTGTTGAAGTCTGGCATGCCCTGAACAGGAGCTTCACACAAACTCTTTTTAAATTGCTCAATGGCTTTTATATCTGCTTTTGTCGGTCTCTGCAATTGTTTTGCAAACACTGAGAAAGCACTAATCCATTGGCAACAGTAACCAACCATGCTTAAGAGCATTCTTACCTGTTTTTGCGACTTAGTGCATTCCATTGCCTCAATTATTTTAATTCTCTCAATAGTTACCTGACTGAGAATTCTCTCTTGGAACCTGAAAGCAAAAAATATTTGACTCTCTGGGTGCATTGGGACCCAATACCATTCAACCTCATGTGGTATCTGATAAAAGATCTCTACTGGTTTAGGCACAATAGGACAACAAGGGATAACTATTTCATTAACATTTCTCAGGTCCTGTACTATTTTGTACATTCCATCTGGCTTTCTAATTCCCATATCTGGTGAATTACAAAGACTGTTCTCAATCTCTTTTAAGACACCCTGCCTAATCAATGTTTCAATAACAGGAATTGTTTCTGGCCTTAACTTGTACTGCGGAACATTAGGAAATTAGTTTCCCTGCTTGTTTGCAATTTTAACTGGATCAGGTCTATTTTCCTGGACTCCACTGAATCCTGTATCTGTATTGTATTTCTGCTCATTAACATAATTTGGAAATGGTGGCGGAGATATCTCATTCTGCTTAATCACCACCTGTCGCTGAATGTGTAGCTGTTCATTCAGTAACTGTTGCTGCTGATTTATCTCATTTTGCATCTGTGCATTTTTACACTCTCCTACAAAAGCTAAAGTCGCTTTTTCCTTCTCCTTTTTCTTCGTCCATTTTGTTTTCCATTTATTCAGACTACCCCTTTTTCTCAAAGCCCAAATTAAATCTTTTATATGGGCAGAGGCAAACCTACCTGTATTGTTCAATCCTTCAATGTCCTCATCATCCTGTAATCTTTTTAATCTGTCTGTACTGATTGTATTATCCAGTAATTTATACTCACCAGGCTGTGTCAGGTCAACGTCAATGTTTTCACTAGGTGAAACTAGAGTCATCACTCTCTCTTGCTGAGTTGGAATCATTATTAACTTATTTTCAGATACATTATAATAAAGTTTTTCAGCAAACTTTTCAATTTCACAATTCAATGTGACCGTTAAAGCTGTGGGACTAGTTTCATATTTTCTAAGTACTTGGGGAACAGGTTCATTAGTCACAGAAACTGTCACTACTTCCATGACGGACGTTAACTGCTCAATTAAATCATTTGTAGAATTTACATGATCAGCAATATTAATTTCAGAAATACTAGGCATCTCATCATACCTACCTGTTGTGACACCTTGAGAAAGGGTCTGGACTGGGACTCCATTAATCTGAACTGGGACTCTTGGCGACACATTAATCTGCTCTTTTGGCGTCACATTAATCTGTTCTGGGAATCTGCTTTTATTTCTGTCCTTATCTGTATTTACAACATAATTTTTATAATGATCAATTAATTCTTCTCTGGCAGGTTTATTATTTACATTCGCTGATTTGGGAATCGAATTTTCATTAAAAATGATTTCTTTTGGGGGAGGTGGTATTCTTTCAGAATATGTGTCGTTTAAAACTGCATCTTTAGCATCTGTATTTTTATTATGCTTACTAGTTACTTCATTACTCACCTGTGTATTCATTAATTTGCTCTCACATGTAGCAACAACCCTTTTAACCTGATTGAATATATTTTCCATTTTTTGATAGCAGAAAAACGTTTTCTTCTTCAAATAATGACTATCCATATTTTAAAATACTTACCTTTATTAATAATTAATTAATTTCAATAATTACAATAAGTAATTACGTTCACTTAATTCGCCTAATAGCGTTCGCTGATCAATTAATTAATTAATTTAACAAGGTCAGGTGCAGTATAACTTTATAACCTGATCAATTTAATATAACTCCTAATTTACCTATATCACTAATTTTAATAAACCTGGAAGGGAAAACATACATTTGCAAAAACAATAGCAACGCAAAATATTTATTTACAACAATAAATACCAACATATAATCACATGTGTTTTAAATGTACTTATTTTTTACTTACACACCTTCTGCAACATATACCTGTAAAAATAAGCCTAAATGTGCTTGCTTTTAATTTAAATAAAATGTTTATTGTTTAAACGCTTGACAGCCTTTATTTCAATTAATTAATGTAACACCACGCTTGTTCCTTTTCTACACAACGCAATGACATATTTCAGATAAGCTTTGTTGCGCACATGAGCTTCACTGACAGGGCATCTGGTAACACCTGTCCAATTGAACCAAACACTACCCTGTTCCTGAAATAATTGCCTCAGGACTGAAATTTTTCCAGGCACTAGGCTCTCAGTCTTATTATTATAAAAGGGACATATTCTTTCAATTTTATTTTAAAACGAAGGGCACTAACACACTGCCATTGCAGTCTCTCCTTTATAAAATTAGCTCACAAAACTTAAAATGAGGAGCACATCGATTCACATCAATGAGTCATGAGCTCTAACATAGCATGCAACACTCTATACACAAAACAAATCAGCTGTGTCATGCAACTATTCAACTGTGACACACTTCTTTTCTTTTATAAACTAATTTGCGCTACTAAAACTAGGACAGAAATCACTTTGTGAACACTCATAAAATGTAAATAACACAATCGCGCTTCAGCCAATCACAGCGCGACTTTGCTGTGACATCACAAACGCCTCAGCCAATCAGAACGCAGCTTTCGCAATACTCCGTCAATTTCAACACTGCTGTAACGAGTGCTGCTGCTAATGCATTCTCTCTCTTCCTCTCTATACAAAACGGCCCCTCCCTCGCCAAGAAAGCCCAACACACAACACACAACGCTCGCTCGCCAGCCTCCACCATACAGAAAGGAAATATACACGAAGGTCTGACCAATCAGGTCACAGCTCGTGACAGCACACGTCACAGCCAGCTCCTTTCTGACACTCAGGATGCACCTCGCCTCACAAAGCCTCCTCTGTTCTACACTACTTGTGACACACGCGCTCACTCCTCAAAGACTTGCGCGACCCTGTTGACCCTGAGACCGACGCTCGCTCCTCTAACGAGAGCGTGTCACTTTTTAATCACTCGCGCTCGCTCCTCTAACCATTTACTCAGCGAGCGCGGTCACAGATACAGGGCAGACCTCGCCGGAGCCTCGCCCAATAGAGCTTCTACCTCGCCGAAGCTTCGCCCAATAGGAGCGCGGCTCTCCGATGACGCGACGCGTCTCCACCAATGGCAGCGCGGCGGCGGCTGTGACGTACACAGCCGCTGCAGCCTTTAGCTTCTCCCACTCGCTCCTCACTCGGCAAACAGCCCCTCCCCTACAAAATACATAGCGCAGTTGTAATGAAGGAAATAGCCATATCGGGGACACTTTAAAATTAGGATTTATAACGGGGACAACGCTCGTTACACAATTTAGCTGTAACACGCTTCGTTTTAAAACAATAGCGCATCTAGGAAAGAAACCAAAACGGGGCCATTTGAGCGCGCAACACTCGTCACACGCATCAGCTGTGACACGCCTCCAGTCCAACAACAGCACGGGTGTAGCGAGGAAAAGCGCTGCTTTACTAAGATGCCTCAGGCGCCTTCACCAATTAGAACGCAGCGGGGCTATGACGGCTATTGCACCAATGGGAGCGCGGCGGCTGACGTAGACAGCCGCTGCAGGTGACAGCTCTCCCACTCGCTCCCACAGCCCCCCTCCTTCACAAAATACTCGGTGCTCGGCACAGTCAACAGTCAAACTGTGAGGATCAAAGCGATCTACCAGTCGTTTAAATAAATGTAAACACAGAGCGAGCAGTAAAGCTGAGAATCTGGCTACTGAAACAAGCTCACAACGTACCCTTCACTTAGTGCAACGCTCGCCAGCACATAAGTCAGCTGTAATATGACATGCAATCAAGCCAGTACTTTCTAAAAATAGCGTGATCTATGAGCAGAACAGGGGAACATCTGCAAAAGCCAGTAATCACTTAAATATTTATCGCACCTCAGCCAATAAGAGCACTGCTTTGCTCCAGGCACATCAACCAATCAGAGCGCGGCAGGCTCTGACGTATGCAGCAGGCTGCAGCTGCAAGCTCTCCCCACACGCTTTCACTCCTAAAACAGCCCCTCCCTTCAGAATTTTCGATCGGGGCACTTTTAAATGGATTTAAACAGCGCACAATGTTTCTAAATGTATTTAAATGGCGCAAATCACTTTATAACACCCTAAAACAGCGTTTTCTTTACTCTAAGGCTCAAAAAACGTTTCCAATCATTTTATAAAAACGCAATTAATAACAACATTGAAAACAAACCATTTGTCTGCTTCTCTAACAAAAAGATAGTTTTACACATTCATACAAGTATTCTCAGAGTGGAATAGACGACGCTATTCTCACAGAATAGTTTCAATTGCTAATAGAGTAATTTTTACCCTACCCTTCAGTTTTACAAAGCATTCACACACTTTCAAACAAGGAAAACCCTGCTCATACACACACGAATTCTTGGCAGGACTTGAACCAACCACAGAAAACGTCAGGCATTGATAAGAATAGACGACGCTTATTTCCTTCCTCAGGACTCTAACCTTGGAAGAGAAATCAACTCTTATTTTTCTTCCTAGGACTCTAACCTTGGAAGAGAAAACAACCCTTACCCTTCACACAAGCTTGGATATATCTACTACTCTCTTCACCGAAAGTTTTAAAACAGGCTCACCAGGTCCCTCTGCTTAATGCTACAATTTCATAGGCAATCCTCACTATACATTTAACCATACAATCTAAGGTCCCTAAACTTGTGTTGTACGCCCACAACACGTGATATATGCTATACCACAATTTTGAAACAGAACAAATGCACTGTGTAACTTTTCTAGCTACACTACTCTTGCCATGGCATACCAGGAATTTTTCACACTACTGGAAAAATTCCTTAAGACTACATATAACACTCTGACAAAATCAAAAACTTAACATTTGTTAAACATCAATCCTATGTCTATACCAACATATATGTAACATACAAGTAACATGCATGTCAAAAACAACATATAAACCGTCTGAAGCTACCAAATTGATGGAGCCCAAAAACTAAAATTCTTTATATATGATGACACAATCCACTATCACACTTACCAATCAATACCAGGCCCATAAACATAGAGAGTGAGGTGAATGGATACTATATGTTTGTTTAAGACATTCATAATAAACAAGACCAGCTTGTCATTTTAAAAAGTTTATTTAAACATATTTAAGAAAACTTAGGTTTGGAACTTTATTAAGCAAGCATTAGAAAAAGTCATAAGTAAGTTTTATTCAGCATTTTATAAAGAGAGTTTAATTCAAGATAATATTATTAATTAGCAGAAATAAGTGAAAAAGAACATTTCCAAAACCTAACTAACTATTCTGTCTCTACCCTCATCGCCTGAAAACAAAGTCTTAAAAAGTTACATTTCTTACGTGTAATCAAGGGACAGCAGAACACGTCCTTCTGGAATCAAGAGCATAAGCCAAAAGTTTGCAGCTAAAGCCTATTCTTATACCCTAAAATAAGCTGAGCTAACTATTTTTCACATTCCAACAGCTGAATTCTGGCTCTCCATTGGCTGAATCACCTCACGCGACAGTAAACTGTGACATCTTCCACCACGAGACCAGGCTTTACACCGAGCCATTGTTCATGCACAGAATCCTGGCAACAGTTCCTTAGTCCGCTACATTTTGTAGCAAAAATGTTCAAGCAATACAAAATCTTGTCACGTCTCTTCCTTTTAGCCTTGAGCCAGACCGTTCTGAGCTTTCGTGGCACATCCAAACCCACTCCACAGAGTTGACTTTAGCAGTTCATTTTCTAAAGACTTCACAATAAAAGGCTTTTCTTCCACTTCAGAATAAAGTTGTCTCATGTGGGTTTTAACATCAGCAGGCCTTTTCTGCGCTGCTTCAGATTGCGTCACTGCGCCACTTTCAGCTTGCGTCACTTTTTCAGAAAACTATTATTTAAACAAACACAAAAGAATAATTAATTCAGGTAAAACAAATCCTTCTGTTACCCACCCTTTCCCTGCTAGTAATTAACCCATTAATAAATGACAACTAGCAAAAGCAAACAAATAAAGCAACACATATAATAACTACCATTCTTCATGTAATCCAGCTTTATGTTTCTGAAAAAGTAAAAAGATGATTAAATAATACACAGACAGACAAACACAACATAGGACATACATATAAGCACATATAAAGGCACATGCCATGAATGATCAGCTGCATATTAATAGTGACAAAGACAATAGGGCAGACATAACAAACAGGACAATATTAATAATGTGTTACAAAAACAAACTTGCAAGTGCAACAAGAGCACATTTAATTAGTTTCCCGCATGTTCATGTGTGGTGCAAACTTAATCTAGATTGGTTTAATCAAACAAATCATGCAAACACTCATTAATGTATTATTTTAAATTATGAGAGTATGACATCACAAGCTTGAATAAAGTATTTTCTAAAGCTCGCTCTATCATAACATTACCATGTGTCCTAAATTCACACTTTGGCAGCCCAAAGTTTGTCTTCAGCTCTGGGATATGACAAAGAGAAGAAGCATTCAAGCCCTCTTTTTGCGCTAAATTGCATTTTCTATCCTGTTTGTCCTGTGTTGAGAATAGTTTGCCTCTTTGCATAACATAGGGCCATATTTATAAAAGCATATTTTGTGGTCGTAAACGGCTGTTCCCACACCGCAAAAATACTTCTTCATATGCACAAAACACAAATTGTGATTTGGAAACATGTTACTGAGTCAAGTCACAACTTGTGTTTAGCGGGTTACACACATTGTGTCCCTAGGCGTGAGGGTGTGTGTCTGCACGTGCGTGTAAGGATCCACGCGTGTGTAAGGTGTAGGTTGTGTGCAAGCGCGTGTGCTTACGTATTTGAATGCATTATGGCTGAGATACCCGCCACCCCCTCTCAACACAAATCCCCAAGGATGGGAAGACGGAAACGGTTCTGAACTTTTGGAAGGCGGGAGGGAGTTATCCTTCCCGGCCGTATTTATTAAAATATGAAACAAAATTAAAACATTAAAATAACAGTTTCATATCATGTACAATTTCATTTATACAGTACGATGTTCTTGGCTGACCTTAACACATCTCTAATACAAAGGTTCTCCTAGCCGATACTAAACATCCTGCAAATGCATTTCTGAACATTGAAATTGTACATCCTAACGTTACGGGCCAACGGCAAGGTCGTAACCGGTGTCAGATCCCCAATACCAATTCCCCCCTCACTTGTGAGGGGCGGGCGCACAGAGGACTGTACCTCTGTGCCAACTTCCAATTTCCCTTGCCTTAGCGGGGGCCCCCTGTTAACTCGACGCCATCTTAGTGGTCGTCCGAGGACTCGTGTGAGGTGTCTAGAAGGTAGCGTAGACCCCCCTCCCACCCCACACAACTTACCACACCTGCCGTCGCAGATGTCCGGGCCCCGGGAAATTCCGAGGAGGGGTCCGTATCCCCTCCTCCCCAGTGAAGGGGCCTATGGCCGCCTTCCCTTTCGGCGTCCCATCCTTAGATGGGACCGCCTCCCGTTTGAGGGGCCAATGGCCGCCTCCCCCCGGGCACTCCCATCCGTAATGGGTGACACCCAAACCTCTAGGGATCTTCCAATTACTGCTCACCGATCATGACCTTACCGCCCGACCAGAAATAAATACGACATTTTAAACTAAGCTAACGAAAAGGATATTATTACATTCAAACGATTTCACGTAGAACTCTACTGAGCATCACCATTAAACTTATTCGCAAACATTTCTGCTAAGAAAACATGTTAAAAACGAAAATCATCCTTTATTACACACACATTATCAACTTTATTCCAAGACAACCTGTAAGAGAAACCAATTCACGTCAATCAATTTTATTCCAACAAATCGCTGTCAACAGGGGCTGGTGGGTGGCTCAAAATTGGCTCTTCGTTCCGTCTCGAGCTCACGTGCAACGCGGGGGTGCAGCTTCAGAGCACAGGAACAAGAGGATGCTTCCTTGGCTTGTCGCTCCTTTTATCCTTCTTCGGGCGGGCGTCGACCCTCCTCCAATCCGCCCCCCGGGCGTGGCTGGCGGTGTCGGTGTCTAGGACAACCCCTTCTTGGGCGGGAAAAGGCGCGCCCCAGCTACGCCGCTTCGGGCATACCAGCCGGGACACGCCTCCCGCCCAAAATGGTTTCCCGGGGAGATCGGGGTACTCCACCATACGTTCAGGGGGACCGAGTGGTCGCCCCTTTCCATATGGCTGAGATACCCGCCACCCCCTCTCAACACAAATCCCCAAGGATGGGAAGACGGAAACTGTTCTGAACTTTTGGAAGGCGGGAGGGAGTTACCCTTCCCGGCCGTATTTATTAAAATATGAAACAAAATTAAAACATTAAAATAACAGTTTCATATCATGTACAATTTCATTTATACAGTACGATGTTCTTGGCTGACCTTAACACATCTCTAATACAAAGGTTCTCCTAGCCGATACTAAACATCCTGCAAATGCATTTCTGAACATTGAAATTGTACATCCTAACGTTACGGGCCAACGGCAAGGTCGTAACCGGTGTCAGATCCCCAATACCAATTCCCCCCTCACTTGTGAGGGGCGGGCGCACAGAGGACTGTACCTCTGTGCCAACTTCCAATTTCCCTTGCCTTAGCGGGGGCCCCCTGTTAACTCAACGCCATCTTAGTGGTCGTCCGAGGACTCGTGTGAGGTGTCTAGAAGGTAGCGTAGACCCCCCTCCCACCCCACACAACTTACCACACCTGCCGTCGCAGATGTCCGGGCCCCGGGAAATTCCGAGGAGGGGTCCGTATCCCCTCCTCCCCAGTGAAGGGGCCTATGGCCGCCTTCCCTTTCGGCGTCCCATCTTTAGATGGGACCGCCTCCCGTTTGAGGGGCCAATGGCCGCCTCCCCCCGGGCGCTCCCATCCGTAATGGGTGACGCCCAAACCTCTAGGGATCTTCCAATTACTGCTCACCGATCATGACCTTACCGCCACAGGCCCGGATAGTTGACCGGCTATCCGGACCCCCCACAAACTCCTACTTAAAGGTCATGGCTACAAATTCTTCAACCAAGCTATGAAGTCTCCTATGAGTAAATCATTCCCCACCCGGGACAAATGAACCCCGTCCTCCAAATACATCTGATCCCCTCTGATACACCCATGCGGAATAGAATGCAATGTATTCGTACGAAACAATCTACCAAGTTTGTTATTTACTTTCTTCACAGAATGATTTAAAGCAGACACAGAATTAGCCCCCCGCCACACCTTCCGTGGGATCATGTGGGACCATGCAATTGTGCACCCAGGGACCCTTTTTGCCAACCAACTTACAGTGGATAATATTACCTCGAGAAGCACTCGCCGACCAATGGTCACCAAATCATTGCCCCCAAGATGCACTATGAGTATAGATGGCGGTGACCTCGTCCGCCCTAACAAACCCTCCATAAAAACCTGAAACTGGTCAATACAGAGCCCGCCCCTTCCGTAGAAGGTCACCCTGTACCCGTATTCCCCAGCCATGTGAATCATGTCACCTGCTTTGAATACGTCTGCGGCACGCCTCACGTATGAGTGGCCCACGACCCACACCACTCTGTCCACAGCCGGTGTCCTTTGACCGCTGGTTCCCAGGTGTCGGGTCGACTGCACAGTCTGCCCCACCTCGTAAGCATGCGAAACTGTAAAACCAAACAAAAACAAGAAGCGTGAGTTCATGATATTAGCTTCACAACATGTGCAACCGCACGTACCGTTTATAACAATTCGAGGACCAACGCCCCAACTGTTTCACTTTATCAACACTCAGACCCCTGGCTGTGGCCTCAGTCGCAGCCCCTATCCTGAAGGAATGGGTCCCAAACTCGCACGGGTTTAACCCTGCGGCTGTAATTGCCATCGCAAGCACCCGTTGGAACTGAAACCTCGTCAGCGGGGTGGCATCGGCGTGCCTCAGTAAGCTTCCCCCCCATGCTGCCGCCCTCTGCGCCAAATATTCCTCAACGCAGGCTACCGGGCACATGGGCGATCCGGGAATCCGGCGGACTACTACACAATCGCCGTTTGCTCCTTGATCGGTCTTGGACCTGGCAAACGAGACTACCATTGTTTCCCCTTTAATGCGGATGTGCTCTCGGCACAGTCCCCCCCGTATCCTGCTTATTCCTTGCTACCAGCTCGCTTACCCTCATAGCCCCATGGAATGCTAATGAAAAAGCGGCTCTAAACAGTACTGTCTCAGATTGAGATGAACATGTTGCAGGGAGTACTGACATCAACAGGGCCAACCTTTCCAGACCTATCGGGTGCCTGTCATCCACTCTGCGACCCTCAAGGCGTTGCCACCCTCGCAGCGCCTTCTGAACCACAAAAGACGCTGTGGGGTCCTGGAGACCATGAGCTCGTGCCATGAAAGAAATAGCGGCCCGGTGCCTCTGTGCCGTGGCTACTGATTTGCCTGCCTGACGTAAGGATAACAGAAACTTCAGGACATACTCCTCTTGGCCCCAAAGCTCCCCCCCAGCAGAACCCAAAAAGGACCAATAGGAACGGAACGCCCCTTCGTATGCCTTCCTTGTTCTGGGAGCTAGACTCTCTCCCACGAGGTCTTGTAGTCCGGGGCACCGAGAGACCAGAGAGCTTCGGGAAAAGGTGCCGCCACCGGGTCCGCTGAGGGTAGGAAACCCCAGAAGGCCTGCATTCGGGAACGAGAAAGCGCATCAGCTGCCTGATTTAACACCCCTGGCACATGTTTCGCCCTAAAGTGGACGTTTAGCCTCATACACAGCAAAACAATTTCCTTCAGCAATCTCAAGATCCATCTGCAGCGGGCAGCCTGACTATTGATACACTCAACAACGGTCATATTATCAGACCAGAACACCACAGCGCGGTCACGAAATCCCTCGGGCCATGTTTTCAAGGCCACCAGAATAGGGAAAAGCTCAAGAAATCCTATGTTACCTGTGAGCCCATTCTCGTGCCACCATGCCGGCCAGGTTTGTGCTGACCAGTGATTACCAAAAATGGCGCCAAATCCAACACTCCCTGCCGAGTCTGTCCACAACCCCAACTCCTCCGAGGAGACCCCGGGTTTGCTCCACACGACCCGACCGTTGAAATCCGCCAGAAATGCCAACCATATGAGCATGTCCTGCCGGACCTCTGCCGAGAGCCTTGTGCGGTGGTGGCCTTCCTTAAGGCCAACCATGGCCTGCGCAATCGAGCGGGAAAATGGGCGCGCCATTGGGATCACTCTCAGGGCAAAATTCAGTTGACCCACGACCTGCTGTAACTGATGTAATCTCACTTTGGTCGCGCTAATACATGCTTTAGGCGATGCCTCGAATTTCACCACCTTTTCCTTGGGCAAGCGGAAGCACCCCTCTTCGGAATCGAGCTCTATTCCAAGAAACTCGAGCGAAGTAGACGGCCCCACTGTCTTACCGGGTGCCAATGGCACGCCAAAGCGCCTCATGAGATCACAAAATTCATTCAAAGCTCGTGCACACTCTATGTCCCCAGCTGCCCCCAGGAACAGAAAATCATCAAGATAATGCATCACATGAGTAAACCCTGTTATTCTTGTGAAGGCCCATTGCAAAAAACAACGGAATCTTTCAAAATAAGCACAAGAGATGGAGCAACCCATTGGCATACATTTATCCATGTAATAGCGACCCTGAAACATGAAACCAAGGAGACGCTGATCGTCTGGGTGTACCGGGAGCAACCGGAACGCTGACTCGATATCTGATTTAGCCATCAGCGCTCCGGGCCCTAGGCGATTCAAAATGGCGACGGCCTCATCGAAAGATGCGTACCGCACCGAACAAACTCCCGGGTCAATCGCATCGTTCACCGAAAGACCCCTTGGAGCTGACAAATTATGTATCAACCTGAATTCCCCCGGATCTTTTTTGGGGACTACACCGAGGGGTAAACAAACAAAATTAGCAACTGGCGGGTTGTCATATGGTCCAGCAACCCGACCTCGGGCCACCTCTTTACCAATCTTTGCTTGTACCACCGCCGCATTCTGCTGCACCGATAGTTGATTCTTACATTGTGCTTCACCCTGAAAATCCCCCACCGGGATGCGGAAACCATATGAGAAACCATCTCGCAACACCCCAGCGGAGATATGATCTGGGTATTCGTTTAGCCAAGGGATCATTGCCATGATATCAACCGGGGTTGGTAGCGGCGCCCCCTGGACCATTTCAGACCTGTTTGGCGCTACCCCTACTCCCCGTATCACTAGTCTTGGCTCTGCACGTATTCTCCGGATGGGAGGACTGGCCACACCCCGAACATTCGTGCCTGAATTTACAAGAACCCTGTGGCCTAGTACATTTTCCCCTGTTAAAGCTCCAGCAGACCCCTTTTTTCCCTGTGCTGCCGCTAGTCCTTGAGTTCCGGTCATTGCTGGAACTTGCTCGAAAGGGCGTCCCTGACGAATGGCGGGAATACCCGGCCATCTCACCCCCCAATGCTGGTGACAATCCCATGTCAGGGATGAATCATGTTCCTTGGATTTACGAAATATATTATCATAGGCAAACCATTGATTTCCTCCATAAGTTTCATAAAAACCCATGATACGTGTCTGATACACAGCCAATTCCCCCAACAAATCGGGCCTATGTTCCCCCATAATTGCAGTGAACATTCCGAACGCTCTGCCCCAATTGCCTATCGATTCATCGACTCTAAAACCGGCCATCCTGGCTCGCCACACACTTGGATGCAGAAACTCTTTCTGGTTTTTTACATGCTCGATTTCGTAGTGATCGGTCAACAAGGAAAATATGTTTACATATTTGTCTGCCCATATCCTCTCCTTCACCTCCTTCGGGTTATGCTGCACAATTTTCTCCCTCCTCGAAGGTACCGATCCCTCCCCAACCATCGGCAATGGCTTACCTGAAGCTGCCGCTGTAACTGTCGACCCCGCCGTACCAACGCCTGATCCTGGTTGACCCACAGGCGCCTGCGGGGAAACAAAAGGACAAGGTGGTTTTGCGGCCTCCCGTGATTGCCGCAACTGCCTCATTAATTGCTTGGCCTCCTCGGCCGTGTCCCCTGGAGCAACGGAACCCACGCTGTTACTACCCAACCATGCCGCCAGCTGGGCGGCCAACTCCGGGGGCATGTCCCCCTCGTTCACAGGGGTAACCACAACAGGGATCGGCTGCCCCGCGTCGGGAACCGGCACAGGAGCCTCCACCGGTCTGGGAGGGCTCGCCGGGGGAGCCTCCGGAACTGGGACCTCGTCTTCATTTGCCCCGTTCCTGGCCCTCTTTCTTCTCCCGGCAGGGACCGCCCCTGGGATGGTTCTTTTTGGCCGTCCTGTACCATCCCTGGCCGCCATTTTCCTCTTCATCTCCGCCATGTCTTTCATCAGCATACGGAGCATTTGGTCGGTGCTAACCTTCTTTGCGACCCTTTTGCCCGGCATTCTCCTCACGTAGATGGAAGGTCCTGGACAAGACTTGTAGCGCTAGAAGAGAAAAAGGAGAAATTACAAATTTCAAAATTGGCTCTTCGTTCCGTCTCGAGCTCACGTGCAACGCGGGGGTGCAGCTTCAGAGCACAGGAACAAGAGGATGCTTCCTTGGCTTGTCGCTCCTTTTATCCTTCTTCGGGCGGGTGTCGACCCTCCTCCAATCCGCCCCCCGGGCGTGGCTGGCGGTGTTGGTGTCTAGGACAACCCCTTCTTGGGCGGGAAAAGGCGCGCCCCAGCTACGCCGCTTCGGGCATACCAGCCGGGACACGCCTCCCGCCCAAAATGGTTTCCCGGGGAGATCGGGGTACTCCACCATACGTTCGGGGGGACCGAGTGGTCGCCCCTTTCCAATATTATTGTTTGTGAATACACAGAGTCTAGTGTGCTGGTGACTCTGTGTGTATGTGTGTCCATAATGGGTGTATATGAAAGGTTTGTGCATTTATATTCCCCTTCTAATCCTTGTGTGTGTCTCTCTATGCCCATGGCTCGCAGTGTGTGGGGCTCGCAGTGTGTGGGGGGGCTCTGTGTGGGTGTGTGTGGGGGGCTCTGTGTGGGTGTGTGGGGGGGCTCTGTGTGGCTGTGTGTGTGGGGGGCTCTGTGTGGGTGTGTGTGAGGGGGGCTCTGTGTGGGTGTGTGTGAGGGGGGATCTGTGTGGGTGTGTGTGTGGGGGGGCTCTGTGTGTGTGGGGGGGGGCTCTCTGTGGGTGTTTGTGTGTGTCATTTGCGAGAGATTAAGCTATCCTTCTGGATTTGTCCGCTGCGTTTGACACGGTCGATCATGCCATCCTTCTCGACCGTGTCAGGGCAGCGGGCATCCAAGGCACTGCCTTTTCCTGGATCGCGTCCTTCCTTCAAGGCAGATCGCAGGCAGTTCACCTCTCTGGTTTTTCTGCTCCCCCTCGCCCTGTTACCTGTGGGGTCGCTCAAGGCTCTTCCCTTTCCCCACTTCTCTTTAATCTTTATATCCGCCCCCTTATCTCTTCTCTTCTCGAGCTGGGGGTCTCTGTGTACAACTACGCAGATGACCTCCAGCTCGTCTTTGATCTTTCATCCCCAGCTGACTCTCTCCCCAAGTTTTGCTCCACCCTTGTTTTTATTTCCCAGTGGATGAGCTTCAATCATTTGAAGCTCAATCCGGACAAGACAGAGCTCGTCCTTACTGGAGGCTCTTCTAACCCTTGGTCCCCAGCTCACTGGCCCCTTCCTTTCGCCCCCCCCCCTCCCCAGTTTCTTCTGTTCGGACTCTGGGCATCAAGATCAGCAACGATCTGACCATGCATGCCCAAATCAGTTCCGTTGTGTCTTCTTGTTTTTCCTCCCTTCGTTTAATCCGTAAGATTTCCCGGTTCTTTTCTATTGACGCTCTCAAGACCATCATTACGGCCCTCATTACCTCCCGCTTGGATTACGGAAATGGCTTGTACGTAGGCATTCCTGCCTACGAAACTCGCCGCCTCCAGGCTATCCAAAACCAGGCGGCCCGCCTTATTCTTCGCCTTCCCAAATCTTCTCACATCACTCCCGCCCTCAAGTCCCTCCACTGGCTTCCGGTCCACCTTAGATCTTTCTTTAAACTAGCCTGTTTGGCCTTTCGGGCGCACGCTCGCTCTGCCCCGCACTTCATCAACTCTCTTATCACCTCTCACGCCCCAAGCCGCACCCTCCGCTCCTCATCACTTTCTCTCCTCCACGTTCCCCGCTTCCGCAAATCACGTACTGGGGGTACCCGATTCTCTGTGCTGGCCCCCCAGTTCTGGAACAGCCTCCCTCTCTCTATCCGCTCTATTCCTATTTTTTCTCACTTTCTCAAAGCTCTTAAAACCTTTCTTTTCCTTCAGGCATTCCCTGGCTAAACCTCTTGGGTCCCTCTGTAGATACTGATGTGTTTCCCCAGCGCCAGGAAGCCGCTTGGCCGCAGAGCGCTTTATTAAGTCTCTTTTTCATTTCATTTCATTTCATTGTAAATGACAATGCCATTTATTTATGTTAAACAAAACATAAATAAAAATATTGTCAAGAGCAATGACAATAGCTCTAACTTTCAAAAAGGCAAAACCATTGCATTGTAAATGCTTGTTGTTTTCTCGAGGTTGCGATTGCGCTCCCTGCTTTCCTTGGAGGTGGCGGCAGCAACAGCGGCGCTAGGACCTGGGGATCCGGTGAGAGAGGCGAGAGAGGCGTGCATGACTCTTAGGGGGGAGACTGAGGAAAGACGACTTGGATGACGCCGGGTGAGCTTGTGTACTCGGACCCTCTCGGTCTTGGCGTTACTCCAGCTTCGGGGGTCAGTCTGTAAAGATATTTGCTACGCCCCTCATTCTTACTGTGCAATAACGCAGATATTAACGATCAGACGCCCTAAAGCGGGGTCAGTGGTGAAGCACGAGTGCATGGATCTGGAGTTGACTGCTGTTGTTCCGGTTAACCTCACAAGTAGGGGGGAGGTAGAGCAGTGCCGAGAGCGGGTGTATAGGCAGAAATTGGTGGATGAATCAGCCTTATTTTAAGTTACGAACCACAGTGGTTGTTCTGCCCCTATTTTCACCTCGGGTGCTGCTCCCATTAATAACTCTACGCGGAAACAGGGGGAGCTCCTGGCTGTATCACTTTCCCCGCCGAGGAGACACAGAAACAGATATCAGCTCAGATCACAGCAGGAGCTGAGATCGAAGGGAGTGTTGGATCCAATAGAAAGGGAGCGGCCTATGCCATTAACCCCCGGCAAAGGGAAAAAAAAGATAGGGAGCATTAAAAAAGCTAAGGGGGTAAAAATAGTCCAACTTCCCCCAAAAAATACCCCTTCACTTAAGACCTATTTTAAAATAATGGAGCAAGTTGTGGGTCCTGAAGCACAGTTAGACACAGCCATGGCTGCTCAAGGGACCGGGGCTCCCTTGCTCCCTTTGGAAAATCATTTTGCGCCTTTGGAGGGGCTGTTGCAAACTGGAGGAGTGGATTCAGCTGAAGTTCTGACTACTGAGCCCCAGGTCAGGGAATCTGCTGTAGGTATAGTTAGCTCCATTCCTTCTTCCTTACATCCCTCGCACTGTATAAGAGTCTCGGGAGCCCCACAGAATTCCCAGGTCTCACTGACAGAAGCTGTCCCTTCGCCACAATTATCCGGAGAGGGGGGCAACACTCATAATCAGGCTGTTACTCAGTTAAAAGATCTGGTTCAGGTTCAGGCTCAGGGAGATCGGAGGCAGTCCGAAAGCTCAGACGGAGATAGAGACAGGCTGGGCTCCCTCTTTCAATCTTTAAGGGGAGATATAATGACTAAATTTGAGATCTCAGAAAGTAATCAAAAGGCTATCCAAGACAGGTTTGATTTATTGGAGTCCAAAATAGATGATGTAATTACTCGGACTGGAAATTTGGAAGTCGAAGTTGCTGCCTTATCTGAATCTGTCCAAACGAACTCCGAGGACATCGACACCCTGAAATTGCAGAACAGAAACCTTGCTATGGATCTGGAGAGACTAGAAACGCAAGTGCGTCGGAACAATCTCAGAATCCTGAAAATACCTGAAGGGGAAGAACAGGAGGACATCAAGGGTTTTGTTTGTAAGCTTTTAAGGGAAGGTGTCCTAAAAGATCGGCCTGACATAGATTTGGAGGCAGAAATACAAAGGGTGCATAGGGACCCCTTTAAGCCACGAACAGACAGGAAAGCTCCCAGAAAAAGTTTAATGAACTTTCAGTCATATAGTGTTAAGGAGCTAATTCTAGGAAGATGCTTATCTAAGTCTGTCCTCCATCATCGAGCAAACCCATATCTAATTAGATCAGACATTGGAAGGAGGACAGCTCAGAGGCAGTGGGAACTGGGTTCCAGGATGCCAGAACTGAGATCACTCGGAGCGCAAGTCCAGATGAAATTTCCTGCCTTATTGAAGATCATGTGGCGAAACAAAATGTATAACTGTAGTCAGTCTGAGGATGTAGATGACCTCCTCTCCCTGATGAGGCCGAAATAACAACGAGAAAGCAGAAAGGGGGAGGAGCGAGTGGGAGGAAAGATAAAGAATGAAGAATGAAGAAAACACTAGGGATAGCACAAGGGGACAGCACAAGGGCGAGAGTCATAATAAAGTGATAATGATAAATGAGTAAAAAAAAATATATATATATATATAATAATAATAATAATAATAATAATAATAATAATAATAATAAAGAAAGAAAAATAAAATTAAAGGAGAATAATGGGAGAAAATAAATTATAAAAAACATATGGTTTTATTTCTAGCACCATCCCCTCAAATATTAGGAGTTGTGACATCATGCCGCTGAAGCTATAGTTTAAGATAGCTCAGCCACTGGCAGTTCCCCTGAGGCCCTAAAGGCGGTTACATCGTCAGGTATGAAGGGAGGGTTCCTTGGGGGTCGGTTTTGGAGGGTTCATTGGGTGGCGGGGAAAAGGGAAAAAATGTCCTCATACGCAAAGAAGATATCTTATCTACTTAAAGCTCTAGATACGTGGGAAGTAGGTGCCGGAACATGACTAGCTCAACAAGCATAACAATCCTCTCCTGGAATATTAACGGAATAGGAGAAGGGAGAAAACAATCCAGGGTCTGCAAATTTTTAAGAAACTCAGATGCCCATTTTATTTTATTACAAGAAACCCACCTAGGGCCTCATTAATGAAAAGTGACGCATCGCTGCGTGAAAACAGCGATGCGTCACTTTTCACTGCGCACTCCTTGCGACACCAATGATGCGTCATATTTAATGTATGACGCATCATGTCGCAAGGACTTACAGATACGTCAGTATTTCTGACGTATCTGTAAGCCCAAAAGTGACGCATTGCTGGAGTGTGTCACAAAAGTGACGCAACTCCAGCAATGCGTCCTTTCACATGGGGAAAGCCCCATGTGAAAGGGCTTGCGTCAGTCTTACGCCTGCTGTGAGGCAGGCGCAAGATTTTGACGCAACAGCATCCTAAAAGTGACGCAGTGAAATCTCATAGATTTCACTGCGTCACTATTACGAGGCTTTTTGCGGGGGACGCAGGTATAATGTGGCGCAGGGGTTTAAAAAGTGACGCATCTATGTATATAGATGCGTCACTTTTTAAATATGGCGCAACAAGGCGCATATTTTACTCCGCTGGTGCGTCACAAAAAGTGACGCACCGGCGGCGCAAAACTGACGCAAGGCCTCATAAATAAGGGCCCTAGCGTCCAGGGCCGGCTCTAGGCTCATGGTGGCCCTGTGCAGGGAGCGTAGGTGGGGGCCCCCCGGAAGAAATGCAAAAGAAAGGCAAAGCAATATGTTCAACTCACTTGTAATCGCTCGATTACCTTTGCAGATATTTGTTGTCACTTCGCAGTTGCATGATTAGAGACCTGCGTGAGTTAGCAGACTCGTCTCTGCATTTGCAAAGAGCTGTTTTTGCAATCACTTACAATCTGGAACGTTAACGACCAACAAGGGCGGTGTACTGCTTTGAGAACAACTTGCAGCTAAAACATACTGATAGGAATGCTAATGAGACGAGAGTCGAACAGCAGCTCGAGTGACACAATTAATGACAACGTGGATAAAATGTGCACTTTGGAAAAAGGAAGTCATACACTGCACTACTGTTCCTCAGTCCTGCTGTAAAACGCGCAGCAAATGTCAGGCCCCGTTATGCCAACAATGAAGTTGCTAACAATTTGGATAGACAGCGAACATGGAGAACGGGCACGGGGTAGGAGGACCACAAGTGATTGCAGGGCTTTCCTCTTTCCAGACTCCAGTCCAGCTCTCGCAGAAGATGAAGGGCAGAAGAGGCACGAACCTCGAGACAGAGCCTCACGCGCACCGTCACTGCCAAGCCATTGCCCGGTCGGTCGGAGGCCGCCAAATCCTGCCAGGGGGCCGCCACAGTGATACTAGATCCGAATCCGATCCTCGGCTCGGTGACCGGTCGGTCGTCGTGGCGGCCCCTCGGGTTTGGCGGCCCTGTGCAGGTGCACAGTTTGCACATGCTTTGGGCCGGCCCTGTAGAGTCAAATGATTGTAAGATCGTCTTTGGAAAATTGGGGTGGGTGCAAGAAATAGTGTGCTCCAGACAGAAGGGGGCATCCAGGGGGGTCGCAATAATTATCAGGGCAAACAGGGGGTTAAGGTTGTTAAAGTGGGATACGGTTCAGACAGGTAGGTGGCTTGTGGCAGCCCTCTCGATCTGCGTCATTCAAAACACCTATGCACTGTACTATGGTCCTAATGACGATAATCCTGGCCCACTTTTTAAATTGAGGACAGGGTTACTTGAGACATCAGCCCCGGTGATTCTTGGGGGTGATTTTAATTTGGTTTTTGATTACACCTTAGATCGGACTTCTAAAGCAAAATACCACGCTCCTACTAAATCTATTTCGGCTCTGGGAAACATCATGAAAGACTTTAATTTGTTGGATGTCTGGAGGTCTAAATATGGTACTACTAGAGGTTATTCATTTTACAGCAATAAGTATAAACAGTACTCTAGAATTGACTACTTTTTAACAGATCAATGTTTTTTTGCTGATATCACTTCGGTTTCCCACACTCCAGTAGGGATTTCTGATCATTCTGTAGTCGAATTAGTCCTTATATTGAGCTCTAGACCCACAGATATTAGGTGGACACTAGATAGGACGTTGCTCCTAGATGATAGAGTAAAGGCAGAGGGGAAAGAAAAAGCGGCTGAATTTTTCATCTTTAACACAGGTTCCTCTACGGATCAGATAGTATGGGAATCCTTTAAGGCCTTTCTATGCGGACTGTTGAGTTCATTAGCGGCTCATAAGAGGAAAACAATAAAAAAAAAAGTCAGATGATTTGAAAGCTATAATAGAAAAGGATTCCGAGTTACAGTTGGCTACTGTCTCAGACAGGGGAAAGATCCCAGAGCTGGAGAAGGAGCTGTTAGATTTACAAATTTCGCTCAAAGTTGCTGAGGATAAGATCATTAAGGATAGGTGGGAGGTCAGCAAACTGAGAAACTTTGAGTATGGAGAAAAATGTGGGGCTTTGCTGGCTTGGAAGTGTAGAGTAGAGAGAACTAGGAATAACATCAAAGAGTTAATTCACAGGGAGTCAGGCCTTTCAATCAGGGAGGATGTGGCTATAAGCGAGGAAGCGAGGGGCTTTATGAAAGGCCTATATCATGAAGAAATGAGTTTTGGGTTAGAGGAGGCCCAGGCCTGGCTAATCCAGAGAAATCTACCTCAAATATCTGAAATAAATAGGGACTATCTGGCGAGTGAGATCACGGAGGGGGAAGTAAGAGATCAACTTAAGAAAATGAGTTGTGGCAAAGCTGCCGGCCCAGATGGGTTGCCAATCGAGGTTTATAAAGACTATTCAGAGATATTGGTTCCTGTGCTTACAACACTTTTTAATAGTCTTTTTATTCAGGGGTATAATATCCCCCCTTCATGGTCTGAAGCCACGATAACCCTTATAGCAAAGCCCAACAAAGACCCCAAAAAGATTAAATCTTACAGACCTATCTCTCTTTTGAACTCTGACCTGAAGCTCTATTCTGGGATATTGGCTACTCGACTTGCTAAAATTATAAAATCAATAATTTACCCTGATCAAAGACGGTTTATCCCAGGGAGGCAGCTGAATGAGTTAACATTCCAGGTGATAGGAGCAATTGATGTTGCGGTAGAGAGGGGGTTGCCACTAGCCTTAATAGCCATAGATGCGGCCAAAGCTTTTGACCAGGTAAACTGGCCATATCTTTGGGCCACAATGGCCAGTTTTGGGTTCCCCTCCGTTTTTATTGAGGGCATCAGATCACTCTATCAGAGTCCACGAGCAAAAGTCCTGGTTAATGGAGGCCTGTCTGATTGGTTTAAAATTTCCCGTGGTACTAGGCAGGGTTGCCCCCTGTCCCCCCTTTTGTTTAACATTTATATTGAACCTTTTGTTTGCGCAATCAGAACGGATCAGTTAATTCGACCCTTAAAAATAGCAGACCTGTAGCTTAAAACAGCTCTGTATGCGGATGATCTTCTCTTATATACCTCCAATCATGTAGAGGCAATTCCTAGGCTATTTCAACTTGCAGAGGAATTTGGAAGATTCTCTGGGTATCAAATTAACAAGGAGAAAACAGAAATAATGGGATGGAATAATTGTACGGTTATACAGGGGGCCAAACACAAAATGAGGTATTTGGGAATCCATCTGACTCAAAAATTGAATGATATACCTAAAATCAGTTGGCGGATAGTAGTGAAAGAGATTACTGAAACGCTAACAGGATCGGGTAATCTGCCACTGAATTTATATGGATGAGTAAATTTTGTTAAACTGATCATATTTCCCAAATTAACCTTCCTTTTTAATATCATCCCATTACCCTTTCCCCGAAAGATATTAGGATCCTGCAAAGGGAAGATCGGATCTTTTATATGGGCTTCAAAATCTCCTAGGATAGCCTGGAAGAAATTAAGGAGGGGGTTGAAGATAGGTGGTCTGGCCTTACCAGATCTATTTATATATTGTCATGCCTTTCACTTTAAACATTTTAGGTTACTGGCCAATAAATTGGACTCTTCTTCACAGGGCCGCCTCTTTCAGGCGTTGTTGCAAGACAAACCACAGAGCCAAGAGTTCTTCCTTCTTAAATTTGGCGACCAGAAGTATTTTAAAAAGGTTCGACTTAAGATCCTACAGACAGCACTTAGGAACTGGTTAGTTGTCCGGAGATCCTTGGGGATCCCATATTATAACTCTCACGCCCCAATTTGGGATTCTCCGGGCACTCCGGAATGTCTCCAGGATCAATTGTCTCAGCCATTAAAATCAGCAGGTTTGAGCAGATGGGGGAATCTTTGTGTTCATTCAGGCCTTATAGACTGGGATTCTTTATATTCCCTAACTAACAGGTCATTAACAAGATTTACATTTTACCAGCTTTCGGCCTGGTGGTCAAGGCAGGAGTTGGAGTTTGAGGATGAAACAGGGATTCTTGATTCTGTCTGCAGGGAGGGAGTATGGAAACGAGAGATATTGTTTTGGTACAGATTGCTAATTGGGGTAAATGGAACGTTAAAATTAGAGTTGGCGGGCCTCTGGGGTAATGTTTTATCAGATTGCCCGGTGGAAACTTTAAAGATCTGGACAAACTCATTTTCCATGTCCCAGAGCCTAATAAAACCGGCTAATCTCAGAAGGAATCATTTGTTCACTTCTTATAGGGTATATTGGACCCCGGCTAAATTATTTAAGGTTAGGTCAGACAACTACTATTGCCCTAGATGTAAACTCCCGGCAGCCAATGATCAACACATGTTTTTAGAATGCCCAAAGATTTTTGAATATTGGAATAATGTATTTTTATCACACACTGGAAAAGCAGCAGGAACGGCACCATGTGCAGTGCAAGAGGGCGCTGCTTCTTTCTGCAGCTCGAGTAGATGTTCTACTCAAGCTGTAGCTTCCTCAACGCAAATGGAAGGTTTCTCAATGCAAGCGGTAGCTGCCATCTGCGACCGCTCACATTGTGCAATCTCGCCGGATCGAGGTCTGGAGTAAGATTTTCCTCGCTCATGCCCACCAACTTAATGATAGCGATCGTGAATGAGGGAAAAACTCTGCTCTGCCAAAGAGAGCGAAGTTTTTCGGAGCTCCTCCAGCTACGCAGAACACGAAGTGAGACAATATCTGCAAACTTCGCGAGCGGAGCAGAATTTCACACCGAGGCCTAGCTTAGGGCGTACTTTCCAAAGACTAAATCGCAGTGCTATGTATAAATGTTTTGCGATCAGTACAGTTGCAAAACATTCATTTTTTACTGACATCTCAAGGGTGGTGGTAACTATTTGCAAATGGAAGGGATAGAGAAACCTTCCCCTTTGTGAATGTTGAAACAAATATTTTTTATTGCAGGCGGTGGTCCAAATGAAACATAAACATTTTATTTTATCTATTGAAACGTATCCCGGTTTCAGTATTTATTAGAAAGCCATCACAGACATAGTTGTCTTCTGACGCCAGCAGGCCACCATCCCTTTGATGGCTGGAATTCCTAATGGGTCACACATTGCAAGGGAGGTAAGGGGTTGGCGTGGCTCCTGAGCCAACTTCCATAAAGAGTGTTTATTTCTTTAAAGAAGGAGAGCAGTCTGGGAGGAAATATGGTGAACAGTGAGTACTGCTGAATGCTTTGATCTTCATGCACACATGTCCTTTGACGATGGGCACTGCCTAGGACTAATCAAGGCTTTGCTTGACCACGCATATGTGGGGAGAGTGAATTTGAACGCGTATGCATTGTGATGTTCCCGCCACATGCGGGCAGCAAGCTGGTCTTATAGTGCATGATAAACTTTATTTTTCCTTTAGACTGAATACTTAGAGCTGACTTAATGACTACCCAGAGTTTGGTTTAACCCCTTGCGTGCACGTGACGTCCGGGAGCCGTCACGCGTCATGGTGGGCGTGTGTGGAGGACGGCCCCCGGCCATCCGAACCCCGCCCACTCATTATTTTTCCCCGCACTGCAGCGGAATTTGCCCATCGTCAAAGGACATGAGATCTTCCAGTGGATCCCCACCGAAACAAGAAAGACTGTCACCCAGGCCCTTGTCACCAGCCGACTGGACTACGGGAACACCCTGTACCCAGGAACCACAGCCAAACTTCAGAAACAACTTCAGCACATACAGAATGCCTCCGCACGACTCATCCTCGACATCCCTCGCCACAGCCACATAACACCCCACCTGAGAATCCTGCACTGGCTCCCCGTCAGCAAGAGGATCACGTTCAGGCTCCTCACCCACGCACACAAAACGCTCCACGACATGTGCCCCGAATACCTCAACAACCGCCTCTCATTCTACACTCCCACCCGCCAGCTCCGCTCCTCCATCCTCGCCCTCGCCACCGTCCCACGGATCCGCAGATCCAAAACCGGAGGAAGATCGTTCTCCTACCTGGCCGCCAAGACATGGAACTCCCTCCCCGCACACCTACGACTGATCCAGGAGCACCTCACCTTCAAGAAGCACCTCAAGACCTGGCTATTCGATCAGTAACAGCACCCCCCTCCCTTCAGCGCCTTGAGACCCTCACGGTTGAGTAGCGCGCTCTATAAATATATTGATTGATTGATTGATAGGCGGAAAGGAGCGAAGGCTGGTCTCATCTATCTCAATGCCATAGAGTGCCAATGCCAGCCCACTGCGTGGGATGCACATGGGTCACACACAGGCAAAGCCAGGGACAAGGGAGGGCCTGCCCATGCCTGTTAAAGCCAGGCAAAGACAGGGGAGGGTGAACCCCCTAGGCTGTTAGCCCCTCCATGAGTGAAAAACCTGGCGCATTGCTTTTGTAAGGTCCATTTAAAGCTCTACATGTGTGGTTGTTTTCTGAAAACTCTTGCTGAGACTAGTCTAGGCTAGTCGCTTCACCCTTGTTTATTACCCCTTTCAATGTTGCCGCCTCACTGTGCTAAATAAATCTTTGTTCACCCGCAATCCCCTACGGGCGGGTTTTCCTATTTGGTTCTATTCCTTTTTAATCTATTTTTGTTATTTTACACCTTGATTCCTAATTGCTTTCTTTTTCATATCCTTTAATTAAACTCTCATTCGTGGGTAAGAGAAAGGCTGTGGGCAGCGTTACAGGGCCAAACTATCCATAGAAATCAAATAGTAAGGCTGCTGAAAATTGCACAATTGATGCTTTCAATTATCTAGTAGAAAAGAGTGAAACACTTTAAAAATGTGGAGAATTGGTAGAGGGCCCTACATAGAGGGAGAAAAAGTTGCTTAAAATGTTTGAAAGAAAAGCCAAACTTCCCAAAATCACCTCATTTGCTTTTAAAACTAGCCCCAGAGGGAAGGCTGAAACTAACACCATCCATTTGATTATTGTAAAAGAGCCCATAGGTTCAAATGGCCGTGTTCATCTAAAGCCATCAGTGATTTGCTCAAATCGCGAAGGAACTGCAAGACAAATACTAGAGATTTAGTTCAGCGACTATCATCAATCGATCCATAATATCATGGCTTCTTTTGGTATCAGGGGACATTAGCACGATCTCATTCGTTTGGGAAGAAATCCTAATCCTCCCTGTGATCCAACACTGAATGGGTCTACTGGTAGACACAAGTTCAGTTGCATTAACCCTGGCTATAATTCTGATGTTGTAGAAACAGAGTGGGGAATAAGTTACATTTAAATGGGAAACTCCTAGGAAGTTCCTTTAAAAACCTATTTAAAATTCCAAATGAAAACAGAGTGCAGGCCCATGGTGCGAATGTCATATTCATAATTTGTCCCCCTAAACTAAGGTGTGGCTCTAATGAAGAAAAAAACTCTCTAAAAAACAAAGTAATGCACTATATTCGTAGGGGCAGATTTACAAGCCCCTTGCGCCTCTTTTACGCCACCGTTGCGTCACTTTTGTGACGCAACGGCGGCGCAAAAGATGCGCCATGGTGCGGGATATTTACAACGTGACGTTTCTGGGAGATGCGTCGCGTTGTACACCCCTGCGTCAGAAGGAGGCGTTCTGGCGCAGGGGGTGGAGGGGGCGTTTCGGCGCAGGAACGCCTCCTAAAAGTGGCTGAGTGAAATCTACAAGATTTCACTCAGTCACTTTGCGGCCAATGCTGCGTCAACACCCTGCGCCTGCTTGAAGCAGGCTTAAGGATTTACCCAGCATTGTAAGAATAGGCCCCCCTAAAGCATTGCTGGAGCTGCGACGTGCTTGCGACGCAACTCCAGCAATGCGTCACTTTTACGGCACAGATGCGTGATGCATCTGTGCCGTTTTTGCCCCATGGTGCGCCGCATTTAAAATGCGGCGCATCCATGGTGGCGGAGGCATGGCGCACAATAAATGGCGCATCCCTGCTGAAATGCAGGGCTGCTGATATGCAGGGATGTGCCACTTATTGTAAATCTGCCCCTAAATGTCTGCCTATGCTGCTCTATTGTTCACTCTTACATAATCCAAGCTGAGTGGCATTCGGATCAAGTGGCGTGATGGAATTATCTAGAGGTGAGACTTGTAGACATCAAAATTGACCAGGGTCTAATTAAACTTTAACGTAGATTCCCATTGCTTGGATTTTGAAGAGCTCCCCACAATCAGGAGCCATATGCTGTAAAGATAAACACTGCTAAATTGCCATCTTGTGTGTCACATGTAACCTGCGAAACACACGCGAACACCATGGAGGCAGTTGATCGACTACAAAGGTGTTCTATGATTTCTGCACAGAGCATTAGGTCCAAACCTACAGTTGTGTGCAGCCCTGTTTTTGCTGATGGGAGAGTGCAAGTACTTGGACCATATTCCCAAGAAGAGCTAAGCTTAACAAATCTTAAAAAATTCCTTTTGTTTTGACTCTTATTTACGAGTCTTCCATGGCAATTCTGAAAGACCCACAGAGTGCTATTTGTAGGGCCTATAGTTTGGGTGCTCTCACCCATTAGACATTTGAGTTGGAATATTGCAAGAATTAACTCAAAATTGGCAGATAGCAACGGGGGTATGTTCATAGAAAAATGTCTTTTTTGTATTTTTATTTTTACTTTATACAGCAGTGTAATTCATAATACAGAGAATACATACCAAAAATTAGAAAGAAATGGCAACGACCACGCATAATTCTTGCTACAAAAAGGGATGTAGTAGGGAGAGGAAAGGAGAAGTTCGGCATCTTAAATGAAGCACTCAAAAAGAGAGATAAAGGACAATGAAGCAGAATTTCAACAGGACTCAATCATTCCATTGAAACCAAGACCATATTTTTACGAATTTCCTAACTGAAGGTCAGCCCCTGGCTTTAGCCACTGCTCGTTCACATTCATAGGTTTGCCGTAACGAAGCCCACCAGCCACTAAGCTTTGGAGGAAATGGGTCAATCCAGGACCTAAGAATCCATAATCAAGCAGAGACAATTGAGATTGTATCTAAGGCACTTAGATGTCGCTCTAGCCCCCTTCATGCCCCAAGAGTAGGTATTTTTTCCCAATGCGAGATCTTATCTTATCTTAATCGGAACTTATAGAGCGCGCGGTCACCCAGAGCTTTCATGGCGCTAGTCAGGCAGGAATCACACTGAGGAAAGTTACCGCTTGCTCGTATAGCCAAGTTTTAAGCAATTTTCTAAATGTCAGGAGGTCTTGCTCATCCGGATTGGTAGTGGTAAGGAATTCCAGAATACAGGAGCGAGATGAGAAAATCTGCATCTTCCTTGGCGTTTCAGCTTAAAGGTAGGGACAGATAGAAGCTGAAGATGGGCCGAGCGGAGGTTACGAGAGGGTACATGTCTGACAATTCTACAGATGATTAATTTTGGGCTTTTACCGCGCAAAGCCTTGAAGATGATACGCCCAGTCTTGAAGGCGATGCGTTTGACCAGAGGGAGCCAATGAAGTTTATCCAGAAGTGGTCTGGCAGATGACCATCTAGGTTGTTTATGTATAAGTCTCGCCGCCTGATTTTGGACCAGTTGGAGACGCTTATGTAGGCCCAAAGGAAAACCCAGGTAAATGGAGTTGGAAAAGTCTAAACGTGACAGAACCAGAGCAATTACAACCTGTATTAGAGCGGAATGAGTAAGCAGATGGGCGATTTTCCTAATCCTCCGTAACTGAAATAGACAGGAGGAGACCACTGCGCCCACTTGACCTTTAAGAGAGAGGTCGCGTTGATAGTGACCCCAAGACTTTTAACCGATGCGGAAGGGGTGGGGGAAAGGCCCAGTTCTGCTGGCCAATAGTGGAGTCCCCAAACAAGAGCGCTCTTCCCGGGCAAGATTAATTCAGTCTTGCCCGGGTTGAGTTTCAGGTGATTCTGGTCCATCCAGCTCTGAATATAGAGCATAGTGGATTGAAAATTGAGGATGGAATCGGTAGAGTTGTCCAGGGTAAAGACCAGCTGGAGGTCATCCGCATAATTAAAGGTGGTGACCGCCATATTTTTTAGAGAGCTGATCAGGGGCCGAAGGTACAGATTAAAGAGAAGAGGTGACATGGAAGAGCCTTGAGGGACTCCGCATGAAGTTGCTAATTTAGGGGCGGTGAACGGAGTGAGTCGGACAGCTTGAGTTCTGCCCTGGAGAAAAGAACCAATCCAGTCATGGGTGACGCCCAGGATGCCGGCCTGCCTGACACGGTCCAACAAGATCTTATGGTCGACCGTGTCAAAGGCGGCCAACAGATCTAATAACACCAATGCCTGGGCGATGCCTCTATCTGCACCGGCTCTCATAGTGTCCAATAGCGTCAGGATTACTGCCTCAGTGGAATGGGCCAGCCTGAAGCCTGCCTGATGCGGCTCTAGGTATTCTGATAGTTCTATGACGTTAGAGAAGCATGTGGTCACATGCGCCTCTAGGATTTTAGACAGAAAGGGGAGGAGAGAGATGGGCCGGTAGTTAATAAGGTTTACGGGGTCAGCCCCTGGTTTTTTGAGTAGGGGAACAATTATGGCATTTTTGAAGGCGGAAGAAACTCTGCATTGTGGCAGTGAATGGTTAAGGAGAGGTAACACACTGTGTGGTAAGTGAGAAAGGACATCCCTCATGATATAGGGGGGGCAGCAATCGTTAGGGGAACCTAATTTAATGCAGGTCAGTAGATCCAAGAGCGTTGAGGGGCTGATAGGGGGAACATTTTCTAAGGTAGAGGTGTTAATTACCAGATTGGCCTTTGGAGTGGGAATGCTACCTTTAATGGACGCAATCTTCTGTAAAAAGAAATTGTTGAGGGAGTCACAGGACTCTTGAGTAGGGGTTTGTTTTGGGAGGATCCTTTCGGGGTTGCAGAGATCTTTGACTATCAAGAAGATTTCCTTCAACTTATTCTGGGAGTCTAGTATTCTCTGTGGGAAATAGATGGCTTTGGCTCCCTGAATAGCAATTTTGTACTCTTTACGAGCCAGAGAGTACTGGAGTTTATTTTCCTGAGATCACCCTCTAGCCGAGCTGTTAGAGTTGGAGTCATTTCCTCCCTGTATGTTTTGAGTTTAGGACACTGCACAAACATGTGGGTTAGGTCTGCTGCCAAAAGATGACACTTTGGGCAGAAAACATTCTCCGAAGCTTTGGTCTGTGTCCAATTAAAAACACGGTTGGGTGTATAATAGATCATAAAAATTGTTTTAAATTGCTGTAACTTGAGTCTGACTGATACCACTGATTGATCTATTACCTCTAAGGCCTCCTGGATCTACGTGACAGAGACTTCCTTTCCCAAAAGTTCTGACCACTTTGAAGCCATTCTCATATTGTCATCCGGGGCACCCTCCGTCAGTTTTCTATAAAAGAGACCAATAGTAAGAGAATTCAATGTAGTGTATAGATAGTTAAGAATTTCAGGTGGATCAAGGTCAAAGTCCAAATTAGAGCCGCGCTGTAAATAGTCCCTAACTTGGAGGTATTTAAAGAATAAATTGTGTGCGAGCCCAAACTGTTCTTGCAGTACAATAAAAGTCTTAAACCCTTTCAGATCGTACAATTGCCCAACAGTGTTTAGCCCGTTTTGCTGCCACACCTTTGAAACTGAGTCGTGGAAGATCTCTGGAAATAGGGGGTTAAACCACAAGGGGGTATGCGTATGTAAACTCGAGAGTGAGTACCTCCAAGTTATCTCCTGCCACATTCGTGTTATATCCCTGATGACCGTAAACCTCACTCTTTTAAAGTAGTTGGGGTCCGCCATTCGATGTATTGTATTACTGATATTTGGACCCACCCCAACTGATATCCGAGCATAGTTATACCCGAATCAATGCCTGTCAAGAGTCTCTGTATCCTTCCCACAAACGCAGCCCAGAAGTATAATTTGAAGTTCGGTATGTTAAAAAGCCCTTGCCTGTAATGTAGTTTGAGATACTTAATAGCACGCCTTGCCCTCCTATATCCCAGAGAAAGCTTCCAACTATACCCTCGAGTTTTTTAACGAAAGAATCAGGGACACAGAATGGTATTGCTCAAAATAGATACTGAAATTTCGGTAGAACATTCATCTTTATGATATTCGACTGTCCCATGATACTAAGAGATAATCGGTGCCAGGCACATAATTTTATAGCTATGAGTAACAGACTCTCATATTTCAAGGGGATTATCTCTTCAACGTGTCTAGTAAGACGGAGTTACAAAAAGGGAACAGATGTATCGACCATTGACGACTGCATGCATGTTTGATAATTCAATATAGTTTGTGTCTTGGAACGATTAAGCTTGTAGCCAGAAAAGGAACCAAATAGTTCTGCTTCCCTTAGACAAATTTCATCTGTGTCTTTTTCAGGCAATGTGGGCTCCACAGTGGTTAGAAAAATTGCAAGCATTCCCCCATCACCTTTTTTGTGTTTCATGTACCGCCCTAAGTGGCATGGGTAGGCACAGATGTGTGTGCCATGCCTGGCTGAGGAGGGGTGATAACCCAAAACCGGTCCCAGGATGATTGTTCCCGGTTCAGGGAGAACCTATCCTTGCAGGTTCGCTAAGGACCTCGCTGGACTGTTCCTGTGAGGAGCAGGGTCAAGACTGATTTGCATAAATCTAGGTCCAAACCGAGGTAGCATGGTGAGCAAGAGAGCGATGGTTTGGGATGCTACCCTGAGCAATCGCCAATGGTTAGACAGACTGCAAGCATTCCTCCCATCACCTTTTGTGTGTGTAATGAGGGCCACTACACCTGTATTTAGATGTAGTCTTAAAACCTTTAAGGCTAAATGTATCAAAGAGTTGTGTCACCCTTGCGCCACCCAATGGGACGCAAGAGAGACAAAACTCTTAAGTTAGATTTATCAAACCACTTAAGGCCACCTTGCATGGCCATGATTGGCTTGATAAATCAAGAGTAAGGCAACACAGCACAAATCACTGTGTTGCGTTACTCTGCCCCAGGAAGCCATTCTATGGGTGGAGCCTAGGTGTTCCCACACATCCACTCATGTATTTTGGCACATTTACAGCTTTACCATTACTGGTAGACCTGGGAATGAGTCATAATGCTACGAATCCCCATGGGAGGCGTAACAAGGAAAATATCATTATTTCTCTTTGTTTGATCCTCTTTCTACATGTGTGCTGCATAGAAAGAGGAAAATGCATCAGAAGATTGTTTTTGTGCAGGAAGGTGTTCCTTTTTGCACTAAAGCACTAAAGCAATGCTTCCTATAACTTAGGCACCTTGTATCGTGGTGCAAGGGGACCTACGCTGGCGCTAGGCGCGCATTGTGAGCCTGTGCAGGGACAAGACAGGAATGCACCGTATAATGTTAAATACAGCACATTCCTGCCCTTCTCTATCATGCAGCACAGCGAGATGACTTGCTGCTCTGCGTGAATTTTTCATTTGTCATAAATATGCCCCTTACATTGCGTGCATGGAGGCTTAAACAAATTAGCACAAAATCAGATAACACCTGCGACTGATTGTCCACCTTACCTATGATCAATCGATTCTGTTGATAAATAGTTACAACAGGGAGACCCCCATCAATAAGGAGTCTCCTATCTTAAACCAACTGAAAGATGTTGTTGAACACTACAAAAAGCCACATTGTATGTTAATTGCTATAGATTTCAATCCTTCATTTGAACCACATGGTTTCACATTTGGGGGCAAATTTTAATTCTGGTGGAAGGCCGTTGTTCGGCCAGGGTGACTGAGTAAATTACTATAGTGCCCTTCAGATTTATAAATGACCGCCAAGCCGGTGGTCATTTATAAGGCATTGCTAGGAACAGCTGTCACACTAGTTTCTGTAAATGCATTTCACTGCTTAATGCACGGCTTCATCATCATGACAGAGGCCTGCACCACACAGTTTAAAAGTTTTATTTTCAAAAAGAAAATACCGAAACAGGATTTTCTTTTTGAAAATAAAAATGCAATGCTTTCCTCACTATGGGAGTCTTCTCCAATGGTGAGGGGAGTATTTGTCACTTTTCACTGGCCCTCTCTGCCAAGGTTTTCCTGGCGATGATGGGTAGTGAAATCTGACCTCTAATTGTGCCCATATAAATCAGCTGGGCAAAATTACAGGCCTGCCCCCAATTGCCCTTACTCCACAGGGTCATTGTAGGGAATTAATCATGGCGGAGATGAAATAGTCTTCTCCTTGATTAAACCCATTATGGTCCGCTTGCCTCTAAATCAGGTAGGTGGAACAGTATGCTGTAAGCATACTCTGCCGCTGTTGGGATGGAGTATGCTTACTACAAAGATATCATTTCGGGCCCATGATTTCACCAAGCATGCAGATGAGCGCAGGAGAATCCCTTTTCGTCTACGCTGGTTAAAAAGACTGGTTTCAACTAAGCCATTCAGCGAGCTGCGCTCACAATATTCCGTGGTGTTCGAGTGTGTGGTTGTCATTCACAAAGTTCTGACATTATCGCTCGGACCACCTTTAGGAGGGGCAACCTTGAGAGTAAAATTGATTTATAATATGCTAGATCTTCAATCTAGCATAAAATGTTGGAGATGGTCGTCTGCCCTAGACCAGAGACCAACTGAGGTACTCTCCCTTCCACCTCCGTTATCACAGATTCTGTTGCAGTAGCTCCAATCTTTATCGGTATAGCCGCACAAGGGTTATGTACCACGTGCTGGATCACTGCCGTTGTTGATTGTTCCATTTGGCTCGAGAGGCCAAACGGTTCCCTTTATCCTTCACCATAGCTTGGGTCCAGTGGCGTAACACAGGGCCCCGCAGCCCCCAGCATCATGGGGGCCCCTCAGCACTTACAGTTTCAGAGAACACAAAAGCTTGTGAAAACCTGTGCACTTCCCACAGAGCTGAAAGTTTGAAACATTGCAACATTATTAGTTTAATGTCTCCCAGTGTGCGCCCTCTCCACAAGCAAACCAAATAACACTAGGGGAGGTGGATTGTAGTGTAGTTCCTATTTTCCCTATAGGCCCTGCGCATTGGAATAACATACACAGCAGTGTAGACGTAGGACTGCGGTCTTCTAGGTCTCTACTGACTATGTTAGACTTAATTTAGGTTTGCGCCAGCTAGCTCAGAGGTCACTGGAAACTTTCTTGACTGAATAGGAAGTGATCAGCTTCCCTGGCTCAGACAAGAAGGGATTCAGCTTCCGACAACCGCATAAACATGACAACTTTGCTCCTCAGAATAAGAGTCAATCTCTAGAGTCGTGTGAAACAATAGACAGCTATTTCACTCAGTCAGTTGTGCAGATTTTACTTTCACCAGGATGCAGTGAATAGAGAGACGGGCGTTTTCAATAAAAGATATTATTTATTGAGCAGTCTTCCTTCTCATGCAAGAGAAATGAATTGCCACAATTGCAAGACTTGTTAATATGAAAAGTGCGTACAGTAAAAGGAGTATTACGAAATAATACTGTAAAAGCATTGTATGGTTTCCAAGCCATAAGATAGTTAAAATGAATAAAATATATACATTAATATATACATTGGCTAACAACCTCAACTGGGGCTTCTAACTACGCCTACCCCAGTGTACCTGACCTAAGCCTAATACATGGGAGGGAGTAAGTAGCAGTTTTAATTAAGTTGATGTTGCCAAGAGTTTGTTTCAAGAATTCTCTCTAAGGGTTTAGTCAGCACCGTACCTCTGGAATAGAATGCAGGAGGTCTGGTATCTCCTCTCAGGACCCGATATCCCAGTTACCCGCAAGGGTAGGCTGGAAACGCCGAGCTGGATTTTCTCGGCAGGAGAAAAGACAGCGTCTTTCTTAGCGCGTCAAGGAGGAGGGGCAGCGTCCGTGGGCTTCTCGCATCTGCTGGGCTCTGCAAGGGACAGCTGATCTGCTCCAGTATTCACCACCACTGTGTGTTTGCTTAAGGCAACGTTGGTATATTTATACCTGAAAGGTGCCGAGTTTGACGTAAGTTTTTGGACATAAGACGTCAATAAAGATGTCACTAAGAACTGGTTGTTCTTACAGTGCTCGCAGGAGTTCTATTACTAATCAAAACAAAGCAAGCAAGGCTTTCCCAGGTTGCTGGGGGGTTTGAGATGTCGACAGAACTCTGTGTGTTATCTAGGAATCTAAGGAAGTGGCTTCTGCTGTGTCATGGACTATCATGAGCTGCAGAGACGAGTTACTGAAATATGGCTCTGATCGTTATGCCATTATAGGGATATGTATTGGTTACAGCCGTATAGGGGCATGAGGTCACAATATTGATCGGGGTCCTAGATAAAACACAACACCCACTCCACAAATTTATGTCTATCAAATTACTAAAAACTAAAGCAATAAGAAGCACGTGTATTCATACCCACCCCAAAATACATTTGCATTTGAAATGGTGTACTTGCAATACATGGAAATGAATTGGTACTGTACGTTCTCAAGCATAGTAATCATTCAAAAATATTGCATATGTAATTATTCGAACGATTCTGCGAAGATTTACACATGAAAAAGTCTCTAAATACAGAAAAGAAGGGCAAGACTATTTCATCACATATAAATACAATTTGCTGTAAAATGTGCTAGAGGCTAAAGTAATATTTTTTGTCTCTAGACCTATTAAAAATAGAAGCTCTGTTCTTTATGAATAGTTCTACTTTAAGCAAAGGACATGTTCCAGGAAAAAAAAGTACATATTTTGGAAAAATTAATTTCATGGTGAGCGGGGAAAAAATAGTTCAAAACGCTTTTTTGTAGGTTTTGTTTGGTAAACAGACATAATATCGAATCAAAAATATAGACAGAACATAATATCGAGTAAAAAATATCGACTACACAAAATATTGACCAGACATAATATTGACTACAAAAATATTGAGTTATATCGATATTAATAGCCAAAATATCGAATCAAAAATATAGACTAGACATAATATCGACAATATATAGAATATAGACAAAAGTAAAAGGAAAATAAGGTAAGTTTTGACTACTTTTTAATAATTGTGTAATATAAATCTTTAGCGGGTAGTGGGTTTATAGGGGAATAGGGTGGGAAGTAATTTAAATAGAATTAAATAATGATGTAATTATTAATAATAATTGTCAAATAATTAATAATTGGTAATTAAATAAAAAAATAGGTAATTAATATTAATTGATAAATAATTATTTTATAGTAAATTAGTATCAGTAGCGGGTAGTGGGTTTATAGGGGAATAGGGTGGGTAGTAATTTAAATTAAATTAATTAATTATGTAAATTATAATTAATTGTAAAATAAATATTAATAGGTAATTAAATAAAAAATAATTACTAATTCATAATAATTGTTTAATTGATAAATAATTAATTTATAGTAAATTAGTTTCAGTACTGGGTTGTGGGTTTATAGGGGAATAGGGTGGGAAGTAAATCAATAAATAATTAATTAATTAAGTTAATTAATTAAATTGTTTAATTAATTAATAATTGTCCATGAAAAAAAATAATTGGTAAATAAAAGTAATTGGTATAGGAATTTTTTTTTACTTGGTACTAATTTTTCTATAAATTATAATTAATTATGAACTTTTGCCTATTTATACTGTTGTACTCACTGGAGTGGAAATAGTAATTTTAACCCCTACGCTATCCAACGTTTTCCCTACTGTTGCACCCACTGGAGTGGGAATAGTAATTTTAACCCCTACGCTATCCAACGCTTTCCCTACTGTAGCACCCACTGGAGTGGGAATAGTAATTTTAACCCCTACGCTATCCAACGCTTTCCCTACTGTAGCACCCACTGGAGTGGGAATAGTAATTTTAACCCCTACACTATCCAACGCTTTCCCTACTGTAGCACCCTCTGGAGTGGGAATAGTAATTGTAACCCCTACGCTATCCAACGCTTTCCCTACTGTTGCACCCACTGGAGTGGGAATAGTAATTTTTACCCCTACGCTATCCAGCGCTTTCCCTACTGTTGCACCCAATGGAGTGGGAATAGTAATTTTAACCCCTACGCTATCCAACGCTTTCCCTACTGTAGTACCCACTGGAGTGGGAATAGTAATTTTAACCCCTATGCTATCCAACGCTTTCCCTACTGTTGCACCCACTGGAGTGGGAATAGTAATTTTTACCCCTACGCTATCCAGCGCTTTCCCTACTGTTGCACCCACTGGAGTGGGAATAGTAAATTTTTCCCCTACCCTATCCAGCGCTTTCCCTACTGTTGCACCCACTGGAGTGGGAATAGTAAATGTTACCCCTACGCTATCCAACGCTTTCCCTACTGTTGCACCCACTGGAGTGGGAATAGTAAATTTTACCCCTACGCTATCCAACGCTTTAGCTATTGTAGAATTCACTACAGTTGTTACAATAACTGTTAACTATTTTGCTATGCTACGGTAAAATTATTATATATGTTTATTTAATATAAAAAAAATTATATAAATATATAAGTATTTTTTTTTATATTTATTTTTAATTTAAAATAAATATTTATTAATATAACATTATTTTAATAATTTAAAGTAAGTTTCTAATAAATATATTTATTACTACATTCGTATTAACTTTATTTAAAGACATTTAAAAAAAAACGATATATTTTACAGTCTATATTTTAGTAACTCGATATTTTATAGTCAATATTTTTGTACTTACCTGTTTAAAGATAACCAGTCGATATTTTGTCCATCGATATTTTGTCAACGATATTTTGGCAACTCGATATTTTTGAGGTCGATATTATTTCAGTGATCCCTTTTGTTTATCAAAGCTGAAGGCCGAATTCAGAGTTCATGGGAACGCTGTGTGCCGGAATGTTTTTCCAAAAAGTTATTGTTTCTGTTCAGGGGAGAACATCATTTCAGACAGGCTTGCAAAGAATTGGTCTATATATTCAGGTGACAGTTCGACCAAGTTCGATAATGTTGTAACTTGGCAGTTGTGAGAATGATTGCTATCATCGATTTCAGGATCAGCAATGCTCACAGAAGGTCGTACCTGGGTGATGCTGCTTTCATTTCTTGCTTCACTGCCACCACCTAGTCATAGTGCAGGAGTCTCAACGAATGCCGTCATCAGGATTGGTAACCGCTGGGGACAACACGATGCGTGAGCCGTTACTGGACTTAGCAAAGTATCGACGTCCATTGGTATTGCTGATGGTAGTGCAAGACAGGTGTCTAACACGCATTCCTCTCCGCATAGCATACATCGAAGCACAGGTAAGATGCAGGTCTGCCATATAGGTCTGAATGAAAGAAACCAGGTCATATTCAGATCTCGTAGCCGGGCTATCCCAAGGACTTTAGTTATGCTGTCCCGGTAGCGTATTGCTAGGATCGTTTCTTCCATCCATGCCGGAGTCATGTCTGTGTTTTGGTTTGCCATATCGGAGCAGGAGAGTCAAAAATAAAATACCTGCTACGAGTCCCAAAAGTAGTGGTACGCCGCCAAAAATCGAATGTACAAAATTTGGAAAGATACCCAGGACCGCTTCAAATGGTGTTAACAGTCCCGAAAAAACTGTCTTAAATACATTCGAGATACCACTGGCATTCGACATATTTAGTATTTAGCTGAGCATTTCTTTGAAATGCACCGGGCAATTTGTTGATCAAAGTGCATGTATCTCTGCTGCCGTCCTTGCAAATTGGAGATCATACGTCTCTTTTGATGACGAGATGGGTACTGTTGTCTGCAAAAGTACAGACTTCATTCTGCTTAAAGTATCAATTCGTATAGAAGAGATATTCAAATTAGGCCAAATCTGAGCCACTGAGTCTCCAGGGCCGTTTGGATACAATGCTTGCATACAACAAGTGACCATGGAACTCACGCTTAAGAGATATGCTTTCCCTGGCACCAAGCCACAACAGCTGTGATCCGTTATTAGAACATAACTCCCGTTAGAAAGTTGCCTAAAGAATGGCTCTATTTGTGCTGCAGGTGTGCCATGTTGGTGGCATGAAAGATTGTTTGAAGTACCCTCACAGGCCCCATGTAAGTTAATACCTTGGCACAAAAGTATACCGCTAAGTGAATGTTTACACTCTTTACCACCAAGAAATACATTTTTGTTGTTGTTACTATAACATGTGTGTGTATAAGGTAATTTCCATGATGACTTAATGTATCCTTTACCCAACTTTTCATATTGGCCTGCCGGTATATATTCAAGGCAATTTTTAAATTGGAAAGTTTTTTATCGGAATTTTGATAATCCCGTGTATTATCCATTCAATGACAGTTCTTTCTGACATTGTCAATGGTAATCTCTCAAGTTTTTTGATGCTCGGGATTGTATAGTCTGCTCCTTTCTGTGCCAAACTGATTTGTTTATCAGTATGGTTAAAGATAGAAAACAATGACGTTGTGTTGATTAAACGCCATGGTACATAGCCTGAACGAAGATTTTGCAACGTCCAGCCTAGCTGTACAATAGAACGGAATTGGGACTGGCCATGTTGTAACATTAGCAAGTCCTGGTCTATTATGTCAATAGCAGATGATACAATACTGTCCAGTGAATATACTCTGGAGGGCAGAGTCATTAACCCATTGTCCACAACAGAAAGTGATTTTTCCAAATTAATACGATCAATTTCTCGTATTTTCTTGGCTGTTTCAATTTGAGTTTCTTTCCAAGCCTCGTTGTATGCCGCATATATGTTGGTCGCTATGAAACGTTTTTGACGCTGTTTGCGTGGTCCCATAATGAAATCGCGTAAGTCAGCACCATCTTTAAGTAAAGACAAGTGTTGCTTAATTTGTGCCAGTGTGGATGTTTGTAGCCATTCAAGGCAGAGTTTCCCTACACTGTATGTTGTTACTATCCCTGAATGTTGTCTCTGGGAGTATCAAGGGTCTGGTCTGGACATTTTTAACCCCTGTATTTTGTTCAGGAATCTATCTTGACAGATATTCGTGTCTGTAGGCCAGATTAACCACTTTTTCCAATCAGGATGTGTTCTGTTTTCATTTAAAATTTGTGATACGTCTATCTCAATATCTGTGGTTGCATTATCAGGTATTGGCTTTGGAAGAGACGGTTTGTTAATTTCTTAGCTAGGCCAAGACAGGTTGTTTGTTGAATTGTGTCATTCAGGAACATTATTTGTTCTGGGATCATGCAGGCTCGAAATAATGCTTCTAGGCCTTGTACCTGCCAATCTTTTGTACCCCAGATGGTTTTTGTTTCAATGTTATTTTTCCAGAAATCAAAACCAAATGTAATTATTTTTTCATAAAATGCTTCTGAATATATCAATTTAGTATTTGTCAGCATGGTTTTCATCCCTGTTTTATTCAACAGTTTATAATAAAATGTTTCTGCATTACTCGTGTTAAACCCTGAGAAGTATTGGAATTTCTCATAGAATGTTATTGAACTGCTTTTAGGTGGAGTAGCGCAATGTTCCCATTGGTTATATTTAAAAACATTTCTAGGTTGGGCAGATTTATGTAAATAGTGGTCTGCGTAATGTGAAAAACAGTACATCTGTTCATAATTAGATGAACCTTGTAAATAATCATGTTCTGTAAATTTTGCTGACAGCACCAAATCTGACATCATATCATTTATACTTTTAAAGTCCCAATCATCAGAGAATGTACTTGGTTTTACAAAGTCACTTAATGAAACCTTGAACTGGTGAGGCTATTTCAAGATCTCGACCAGGCCATATATTTCATGGTCTGTCTTGTCCCAAACTACCCCGCCGGGTATTGGAATGGCTGTGACATTTACTGATGATAGTTCTCTTTTCTCGACGTGAGATGATTTGTGAGGTTTCAGAACTAAGTCGATGTTCTGACTTGCTGTGTCCATTGAACTGTATTTTCCCTCAATGAATTTTCCCAAACAAAGTACCATGATGAGCCAAAGCAGGAGGAAAAATACGCCTAGCCCAATCCAAAATTCTAACCATGGAGAAATAAGATAGGTTTCTTTGAGTTGATGAAAGAGTTCTGTTGCTTTTTCTTTAATCTTTAGTCTTTGTTAGTCTTTGTTTCTGGCGTTATTTCTGGGTCGCTTTGATCTTCAGAAAATTTGTAGAAGTTGATGAAGTAGCCAGATGCAGTTCTGTCGATTGTTGGAATTGTTTTTCCCATTTGGCTTTCATTAGCACATTCTGATGCCTCATCATTGTAGACTGGTGTTTCATGACGAACTGTTTCAATCTGTGTTTCAAGAGGCACAAGTTCCATGGCATTTCTGCATAGTCCTTTTTTATTCACTGCAGGTTTATCAAATGTGATTAGTCTTTCAGTTTGAACCTCTTGGATACTTGCAAATTTGGGTATTCTGTTACTTCTTGGGAGTCCACTGGGCCTGCTGTTGAATATAGGCCACATGATTGTGGTATTACCAGGTCGATTGATACAACTCTGGTCTCCATTTTACCAGTAAGGGGCGGTAGTACTACTGATCTTGTTCCGTTGATTGCTAAGACAGGTACTGCTTTTCTGTAAGAAGGCCCACATTCCTTCTTCACCGCTATTTTCTCTCTGACCAGATCCCCAATCTTTGGAATCCAGACAGGTCTTGCTGGGACAGGTGGTGTGTCTTTAGTGGTGGTTGGCTGTTGTTTTACCTTTATGTTGCTCAGACTTTTCTTGTTTCATTTAAGTCCTGTAAAACAGCCAAACGATCTTTGATATAAAAGTCTTTATTCTTATCTTCTACCACTGAAGCAAGACTATCTAAGTCCTGAACATGCATTCTAGTTCCGAACAATAGTTCGTATGGGCTGAAACCTTTTAGAGAATTTCTTGGCAGGTTGTTAAGACTACGTTGGACACTTATTAAATGTTTGACCCACCCATCACCCGAACCTAATACCTTTGCTGTTATAGATTGCTTTATGTCTCGTTTTTTTCTTTCCACTACGCTATTTCCCTCAGGATGAAATGGTCAAGAGAATCGCAATCCAATACCCATGCTGGTCATGGCCTCCTTATAAGCTCGAGAGCTAAAAGCAGGACCCTGGTCAGAATGAAGCATGGCAATTGCGTATGTGCCGATAAAGACTCGCAGATCTTCTATAACAGTTTTGGCGTCAGCCGAGCGCTGGGGCCACTTTTTTAAAGTGAATGTAGTCTTAAACAATTAATAGGACGCTGGATTGCATGTGTAGATAGCTCTATGCTACCTTCATACAAGGCCATGGCATTACTCCGCTTGACTCGTTACTGCGGTCTCTATCGCAGTCTGGACAGTTCTTTACAAATTTGTAATGGTGCAGGCTCATCCCCGGCCACCAGTATGCTGCTTGTAATTCGGTCAGAGATTCCTTCATCTGTTTGTGCCTTGGACCCAATCCCATATGTGCATCTGCTATTAAAAAGATTCTCCGGTTCGTGTTTGGAATTACCCTATCCCCCACTCCAGGGATTCGAGCAAAAGGAACGGAGTTCGCATCAATTATGTATGTATAATTGAGTGGATAGTTCACAGGTAGTGCTGCACGGTTGCCTTTTGAAGATGTTTTTACTGCCAGCATGGTTTCCCCGTCTATGCATTTTTCGGAACGCTTTTTTGTGGCTACGGAAGCCGGTTTACTTGCTTCCGCTGTGGCTGTATTAGCCAATGAATTCCCTGCAACGTGAACGCCATCACGTCGATGACTCAGAGTGTGTATCACGTGAGTCTTTTGTAGTTCTTTCTTTAAAAGAACTACTTGTTTCCAAAGCATCTTATGCTTGATTGTGGCACCTGTGTCATCCCTGTAATCATTTTGAACCCAGCTCTGCAAATTATTATTGTAAGAATTGACGCAAAAATGCGAATCGCACACGATTAGTGTCGGGAATTCACGTTTGGCATTTTCAAGCGCCATCTTTAAAGATCGGATTTCAGCTCGCTGAGCCGAACATTTTCTCAGTGATTCAGTTTTTGTTATTTTCGGTCTGAATTTACCGCAGAGCCAGCGACCTTTAACAATCGCGCAGGCTGCATCATAGGATTTATCTTCTACATTGTAATGCTGTACAAATCTGTCTGTATAGATTATACAGGAGTACTGTTCTAGAGGAAGAATTTCGATTGGCAGAGGATATTATTTTTCATATTTTAAATCATTCAGTTTTTTCATGTGCGGGGCGAAATAGTATTTCACGTCTTCTGCAGCAAGAGAATTTTCCCACTGTATCGATTTCGGATCCAGTGATACTGTAGGCAGGTTTACTGGGCTGAATAGTGCCTCGAAGGCGGATTCTGCTGTAAGAACAGTGATCCTTTTGCCTTGTGCTAGTTCTCGTTCCTTTGCTATAGCAGTTTGCACGACCTTCACAGTATTTTCTGTGATACTGAATGTTTTTTCTGCTTGTGTGTACAAATGTGATTTGTAAGCTATTGGTACGGTTTCTCCCTCATTAGAGGTCAGGTACGTGAATCTGCATCTTCCTGGGATGAGTCGGATTACAAGGTTGCGTGTATTGTCACGTGTTTCTAATTTTGTTTTTGCTAACATGTCTGTTTGCAGTGATCTCAAAATTTCTGTGTGTTTTTGAGTCCAGTTGATTGGTTTTAAATCAGATTTAATTAATTCGTAGAGAGGTTTAATCCTCTCTGCGTAGTTTAGAATGTAAGTTGTTCCGAAATTCAGGAAGCCTAGAATCGATTGTAAGTTCTTAAGCGTTTTCGGTGCTTGGAGTACAGCGCACTTCTCTAAGAAGTTGTCCGCTAGGGTTTTTCCTTCACTTGATAATTCGTATCCTAAAAATAAGACTGTTAGATGGGCAATTCTTGACTTTTTGAAGTTGAATTTGTAACCCTCTGCTGCAAACCCAAGTATTATGGTGTTCACTCTTTTCAAGTGAGTATCCAATTCGTCGTCTGTGAGATAGATGTCATCGACATAAGATAATGCCTCATCATCATATATTTGTAGTAACTCTGTTACTCTGGCTGAGAATAGTCCTGGGCTGTTCTTGAATCCCTGTGGGAGCCTACAGAAATTTTTCTGTGACCCAATTATTGAGAAAGCGGTCAAGTATCTGCTTTCTGGTGCAATATTTTGGCAAAAGAACCCATTAGATATGTCTAATGTCATTTTGTATTTTTTGCGAACTATATTATTCATTAGTGCCGCACTGTGCAAATTTTGTACCGCAAATGTTTTGCAACATGAGTTAAGGTGTCTGTAGTCCAAGAATAGATGATATGAATCGTCCGGTTTGGAGACAGGAAACAAAGGACTGGTCATTTGAGAGGTGCATGTTTCAATTACCCCTTGGTATTCAAGTTGATCTAAAATCTCCCTGACCTGTTTTTTAGCTTCTTGCTTAATTGGGTACTGCCTTTGTGCAGTCGGTTGACTTTTTAACTGGATTTTATGAGGAGGAGAGTCCTCATCCCATCCTACATGATTGTTATATAATGCTGGTGCCTGGGCTACTGCCCATTTCCTTGCATATATATATTTAGTGTGAATTGGAATGTGATCTGAGAAGACAGGCATAATCATTTCTTCGCCATGAGGGCACTCCCTGACAAACTCTGGGGGCCAATCTTTCTCGGCTAACAGGATATCATAGCCTTTTGTAAACTTGTAAACTTGGGGATTTATAGAGCGCAATTGTTGCCCGAGGGCGTCCAAGCGCTGGGATAACCATGACCTACTGAGAACAGGTGTGAGGAACAGCAGTTAGTAGACAGATGTGAATAAGTAAGTCTTGAGTTGCTTGCGGAACACAGTGAGGTTTGGAATGGCTCTGAGATGGAGTGGCAGAGTGTTCCAAGTCTTGGATGCGTTGTAAGTGAACGTCCTTCCGCCGGCTCTAGATCTTTTTATTCTTGGAACCACTGCCTAGAGAGTCTGGCTGGAACGAAGACTTCGGTTTGGGGTGTAGTGGGTGACCAGATCACGGGTGATGATGGTTCCCATGTCCCACAAGGCTTGATGGGCTATGCATAGTGCCTTAAACAAAACTCTCTGCCGAACCGGTAGCCAGTGAAGGCTAGTCAGTCCGGTCCTCACTGAGTGTCTACGAGGGATTTTGAATAGAAGGCGAGCTGCGCAGTTCTGTACAGTCTGTAGCCTGCGAAGGGTGTATTCTGGTGCGCCCAGATAGAGTACGTTGTTAAAATCAAGGCGCGAATGAATGAGACCTTGAATGGCTGCCTGTTTGGCTTCCATAGGAAGGAGGGAAAAAAATTTATTTAGCACTCTCATGATGCCAAAACAGGTGGCTGAAAGTTTTGTGGCTTGGACATTGAAAGATAGAGAACTGTCCAGCCACACTCTGAGGCTTTTAATGGCGTTTTTAGGAGTTGGAGGGGGACCTAGGCATGTGGGCCATAGGGAGGGGGGAAGGGCCGGTTCTGAAGGTCCCAAGACCTTTGAGAGGTTATCCAAGACTTTTGAGAGGTTATCCCAAAATAGACCCCTTATTCTTCCAGTCTTATCTCCCTCTATACGCAGTGTTATTTTGTATATCTTATGAGGTTCGCTAACTCTGGTGTCTGCAGTTTCTACTTGAATGTATTCATTCATGTCCACTGTCTCCAGATGACTCATCAGGATCTTGCGAGCTGTGGTGATTTCTGCTGCACTGTCTAGCATTGTCTGTGCCCACTCTCCATTTTTCAGCTGTGTCCTCAGTATTCTCGGCATGTTCGATTCCTCTAATACTGGCTACCTTCTTCCTTGGGAATTGTAATTTTTTACTTTGAGCAGGTTCCTTGTCTTTGGACTTGGTGTGCTCTTCCCTTGGGTCTGACCGTCCTCTTCTTTCCGATTTCTGTGAAAAAGATCGAGAGGGACGTGTCTCAATACTTTGATATCTATCAGCCTTTTTCAAGTTATCCCTATTTCTAAGGTTATATCTTTTCTCAGAGTGCTCTCTCTGGGGAGACTGGTGTTCTCGAGTCAGAGTTCTTTCCCTCCGTCGAGGAGACCTTCCTCTGGACTGGAAAACTTTTTCTTTGGGAGTGATTTATTTATTTCCCTCCCAGCTCTTTTTAGGAGTGTTTAGATTATTTTTAATAAATAATTTTTCAGGATTTTCGAGTAGTTGGGTTTTTTCTGGTTTCCCACCCAAACTATCTCTACCTAATTCTTCATAGCATTTTTCTATAATTCTGGCAAGCTCAATTGGTTGATCTGTTATATCTGTTTCTTTCAATTTCTGGCGGATCGCCACAGATGCTGCTTCTCCTTTTATATTGGCTAGTAATATAGCCGAGACCTGCTTGAAGTCTTTCAGTAATTTCATACCAAGAGTTAAAGCAGGTTCTGGACCGTATTCATTCTGAATTTGTTTTAGCACATCCGGTATTACCGCCATGGACGGAACACCATGTGTTTTTGTGTAAATGGAAGCAAAGACTGTACCCCAAGTGTCACAGTCCTCCACATGTGGTGCAACCCCCATTGGAAGGCAGATAGTCAGAATTCTGTGTTTCTCAATAGGGGTAGTATTCGGAAATACTGCCTCTATTTGAGTAATTTTCTGTTCTAACCAGAAAGGAATTTGTTCCCGTTTTGCGGGAGTTTTTCCAAGACATGATTGTATGTTCTGTGGTGTAAATTTTATTTGTGTTCCCCTGATGAGGGGTCAGCTGAAGAACATTAACAGCTGTTTGGACTGTTGCAGTCCGCATTACATATTGGACTAACTGTCTATGTATTTTAATCAGTAATTTTAGCTGTGCTAAAAGTTCTTCTCTTGACATTTTTTCAATGTCTGGATGTGGTGTGTAGCTGGCTAGAACCGGCCATGTTGCTCCTGGTCTACCTAGTGGACCGAGCCTGGTAATGTGATCATTATGTTTTAGGGCGCTTTTAAACCAGAGCAGGTGCTCTTGGTATTTTAATGGGATTTCAATCTCCTCGAAAGGAGCGTATTCATCCGGTGGTTCCTCTATTTTGTAATAGTGGAATACGTGTGTTGTAGCTTCTGCCGCTGGAAAGTTTATCCAAGAATAGAATACCTCTGTCTGCCGATATTCGTGTGCCTCTATCACGAAAATGACTGTACCACCTCGTGATGTCAGTCCGTTTTCTATAAGTTTTGAAGTTATAGATTTTCTTATGTTTGCCGGGATGATAATCGCACCCGGTTCATTAATCCCTGTAACATTGGGACCCTGTTGATTCGCGTCTACTGCGACTTCATTGGTTCCGTTTTTATTGCCATTTACTGACATTGTATTAATGAAGGTTTGCAGAGCAGGTTTCCAAGGAAACAAAGATTAGATGCACAATATTTTGGAACACTGCATCCTTCAACGTTGACTAAACCAGAAACTTTACATAGGAATCTCTTCCTGCTAAGTTCCGGCGGATTTTAACCTTTCACCCACTCCAGATGTCTATTGGAGTATTTACGGGAGAAAGGGTCTGTGTGAAAAAGCACGACTGAGTTACTCTAACGTCTTGCGTTAGTTTTATCGCCTTACCAAACGTTGGGCGCCATGTAGTGTAGTTCCTATTTTCCCTATTGGCCCTGCGCATTGGAATAACATAAACAGCAGTGTAGACGTAGGACTGCGGTCTTCTAGGTCTCTACTGACTATGTTAGACTTAATTTAGGTTTGCGCCAGCTAGCTCAGAGGTCACTGGAAACTTTCTTGACTGAATAGGAAGTGATCAGCTTCCCTGGCTCAGACAAGAAGGGATTCAGCTTCCGACAACCGCATAAACATGACAACTTTGCTCCTCAGAATCAGAGTCAATCTCTAGAGTCGTGTGAAACAATAGACAGCTATTTCACTAAGTCAGTTGTGCAGATTTTACTTTCACCAGGATGCAGAGAATAGAGAGACGGGCGTTTTCAATAAAAGATATTATTTATTGAGCAGTCTTCCTTCTCATGCAAGAGAAATAAATTGCCACAATTGCAAGACTTGCTATTATGAAAAGTGCGTACAGTAAAAGGAGTATTACGAAATAATACTGTAAAAGCATTGATATGGTTTCTTAGCCATAAGATAGTTAAAATAAATAAAATATATACATTGATATATACATTGGCTAACGACCTCAACTGGTGCTTCTAACTACGCCTACCCCAGTGTACCTGACCTAAGCCTAATACATGGGAGAGAGTAAGTAGCAGTTTTAGTTAAGTTGATTTTGCCAAGAGTTTGTTTCAAGAATTCTCTCCAAGGGTTTAGTCAGCACCGTACCTCTGGATAGAATGCAGGAGGTCTGGTATCTCCTCTCAGGACCCGATATCCCAGTTACCCGCAAGGGTAGGCTGGAAACGCCGGAGCTGGATTTTCTAGGCAGGAGAAAAGACAGCGTCTTTCTCAGCACGTCAAGGAGGAGGGGCAGCGTCCGTGGGCTTCTCGCATCTGCTGGGCTCTGCAAGGGACAGCTGATCTGCTCCAGTAGTCACCACTACCGTGTGTTTGCTTAAGGCAACGTTGGTATATTTATACCTGAAAGGTGCAGAGTTTGACGTACGTTTTTGGACATAAGACGTCAATAAAGATGTCACTAAGAACTGGTCGTTCTTACAGTGCTCGCAGGAGTTCTATTACTAATCAAAACAAAGCAAGCAGGGCTTTCCCAGGTTGCTGGGGGGTTTGAGATGTCGAAAGAACTCGGTGTGTTATCTAGGAATCTAAGGAAGTGGCTTCTGCTGTGTCATGGACTGTCATGAGCTGCAGAGACGAGTTACTGAAATATGGCTCTGATCGTTATGCCATTATAGGGATATGTATTGATTATAGCCGTATAGGGCATGAGGTCACAATATTGATCGGGGTCCTAGATAAAACACAACAGGATGGGAAGGGCAATGAGTAACTGGGGTCCAGGTCCCAAGCAGAACTATATGCTGAACCTAGGGCAAGTGGCAGGACTGGATGGCGCCACTTTACCAGTTCTGCCCTTCATGCTGATAATAGCCTCTCAGGGAGACACCCACCTAATCTAATCATCTGTCATTCCGGAAACAACTAAAGACCTTGCTTTTCCCGTAGAAGTCCTGTCCAACCCTAGTAACCTCTACAGCGTGGGATGCTCCCGGGTAGCCATGCGCTATATAAAAATCTTTCCATTCCATTCCATTCCCACCTGCACTTTGACGGTGGCAACCATGACCTTATCCATCCAGTACCACTGGCGTAACGAAAATTGAGGGGGTCTCCCTGCAAGGTATGTAGAGGGGCCCCCTCCGGGCTCAATTAGTTGCTCTCCGGACAGAGTGCAGTGCCGAGGGGGCCCCCTGGAGCTTTGGGCCCCCCGCATCACGTGGGCTACGGGGGCTTGTGTTATGCCCCTGCCCAGTACACGGATGCCAGCCTTGGACAATTTAATGGCATCACAACCGGCAGCTCAGAGGAGTACTGCAGCTGCGTTTAAAGAGGTGAAAATAATATTTATTTCACACAGCTAGCTCAGTAAATACGGCCTGACTCAGTGGTAATGTCTGCATGACGCACACTCACTCCTGAAACTGCGTCTGCACAGAGAGAATGGCAGACTCAGAGAGGTGGGTACCTTACCGAGAGAACTGAGGGAGGCTAACGAATAGAGATGCTGGGAGGATCAACCAATCATTCAGGATTTATAAAGCGCTGCAAATCACCCATGAGGGTCTCAAGGCCCTGGTAGTTGCTAGCTGTTTTGCTGAGAAAGTAATGAAAAACGAGGGAAAATCAGGAGAAGGCACTCAAAAAAACAGGACAGAGAAAGCAGTAAGAAAACAAGGAGAAAGCAGGAGAACGCACTCAGAAAAACTGGGGGAAAGGATGGAGAAAGTAGTAGAAAATTCAACAAAAGCAGGAGAAAGCACTCAGTAAAACGTGGGGGAAGCAGAGTAGTGCAGCAGCAAGGGAGAGCTGTGCCTGAAGCCTTGGTAAAATACTATGAATGGTGGAAACAGAGGAGAAAGAAAGGCTAACAGGGACAGGAGGTAGGAGAATGAGGGCGATGGCTTTCAGGTAGAGGAGAGAAAGAAGGAGAGGAAAGAGCGATTAGCACCTAAACAGTGCAGAGAGAGGATCCAGATAAGGTGGAGAGTAGAGCCTGGGCCAAGTATCTACGCTAAGCAGCGAAGAAGCTCTTAAAGCAGCAGATACTTTGATTGACAGACTGGAAGTCTTTTATTTTCTGACTGACTTGATGTTGCTGTTCTTTGTATCTTCCTTTTCTGGCGGTAAATTAACAAATCACTGGGCATGTAGACCTTTATGAGGTTAATGCACCCGCTGTTGAGATCTGTGCATATCTAGCACTTTTCTCTGTATAATACTCGTAAGATATGTAGCCGACTAACACACTTGCAACAGACTATTGTGGGCAATTAGCTGCTCACTTTTCAAAGAGTATAAATAACTTACACTATGCCTGCTGCAGAGCACTGCGACAACAAAGCAGCAACATTTTAATTTTTTCAGTGGGTTGTTATGTTGTCATTATGCTAATAATCTGTTTTAAAATCCCATTGCTTTTTAGTGCCCTTATTATGGTCCGGAATGAATTAAGGAAATAAATAGTCCTGAACATTTGCAGTTGCAAAAAACTGTATTGTCGAAAGAAAGATGAACATGTGTTAAGTGCTGGTGCACACATTGTATGGAGAAGCGTGGCTCAATGGTTAGAGCGGCAGACCCTGATGCAGAGGTCTAGTCTGGGACCAGGGTTCATTTCCTGCCTCGGCGGCTCTCGGACTCAATCTCCCCGGACCTGATAATTCTCGCCTCGGTGCCTAGTCTAATCATGGGTCTGACTCTGGGCAATAGCTTGCTATATCTCCACAACGGCCCCAGCAGCGCTTGGATGCCTGGCTTCACCTTGGGGGTTCCACCCGAGAGCAGAGGACGGCCCGGGACCAGGGTTCGATTCCCGGCGCGGCAGGTTTCTGGACCAGGGTCAGCGGACTCGATAATTCTCTCGCCTCGGTGCCCACTCTGATCAGCGATCACACTCGGCAACTCTGGGCATTAGCTTGCCTCATCTTCACTAACGGCCCCATCAGACCGCCGGGGATGCCTGGTCTCACCCTGGAGATACCCATTAAGGGACCATCTCTCAGGGAAGCCAGGAAGGGTTTCGCAGCGGTCGAAGCGCCTTGGGACCCTCGGGGTAAGTAGTGCGCTATATAAATGCCTATACATACATTTACATACAGGAGTGGGCATCTCACAGGAAAGCCAGGAAGGGTTCCACAGCGATATGAATACAGTGCTATAAGACCTCTGGGTAGAAGGCGCTGTATAAATACAAACACATTTACAAATGCAAAGTTAATGCTCCGTAAAAGCACTGTTTTGTAAATAAATGCATATGGTGATTTTTATGGGGGACTACTGCTACAGAGCTATTGCTTGCATTAGTGAAAAAGGATGAATGCACACTGCAGCCTAGGGCTCTCACGCTGTGTCGCTTTCTTCAGCACTCCCTCTTTCATGTTTACTGGAAGGGACATAGGAGAGATCTGTCAAACTATCAGGGAAGAATCCTCTTTAATCTAGTTTGATTGTTCAGATTGCGTTTTCACCTTTTTTTTAATAGATTTTTTTAGATAATGCACATGTCCTTTTATTTATTTTTTTATGACCCAGCGGAACTAAGGACATGGCACATCTTCACTTGCCCCCTCTCCAAATCAGACATGAAAGTACCACAATATTTCGTAAATAGCCTTTCATAGTGCACTCTCAATGTAAGTGCATTTTAGGCACTATTTTACCATATTTCTTCCACATTTTCTTGGGGGGATAAACCTACTGAATCCACCTTTCTGAAAGGCGAGTTCACGCCCTTTAATCGCTTGGGACTCTCCACTATGAGCAGCGCACACTGAGGCTGTGGAGGTGTGGCTTCCTATCAAAAACTTTGGGGACCTACAGTTAGTTGTTTTTTTTACAAATTCATCATGGCCTTAGACCTGCGGACTGCAGGAACGGTGAAAATCAGAGGCAGCAAAGCACATGTATGGACGGGCTATCCAAGGGCGACGGAAGGGCTCACATCGCCTCTGTAAGCGACCTCAGGTCGAGTAGCACAGGGTTCATCAGGCGTGCCCTTTTGACTGAAATCACTGATTACTGTAAAGTGTGCTTTTGTCTTCTAGATGTTTAATTTAGAATTAAGTACAGTAACAACAAACAGATTCTGTATCTATCACAATGGCTGTCAATCACATTAGCATCAGCCGCAATCTGCACCAGTCACACTCTACACCAGTCACACTCTACACCAGTCATGCTCTACACCAGTCCCACTCTACACCAGTCACACTGTACAGCATTTACACTCTACACCAGTCACTCTCTACACCAGGGACACTCTACAGCATGGCCGGCTTTAGGGTAGTGCAGCTGGTGCGGCCATACTGGGCGCTGACCTGTGGAGGGGGTGCCGACCTCACAAGGGTGCTGGGTTTAGCAATACCATATGATTGGAGAAATAAGGGACACTTTATCCCGGTGGCAGGGCGAGAATCTGAGGAGGTGGTCATGGGGTGTAGGGGCACAAAAAATGATTGTCGCACCGGGCGCTGCAAGTGCTAAAGCCGGCATTGCTCTAAAGCAGTCACACTCTACACCAGTCACACACTACACCAGTCACACTCTACACCTGTCACACTTTGTATTGGTTGCATTATGCCTCGGTTTGATTCTGCTTTAGTTACATCCCTTGCTGGTCGTATTCTCCTCTAGTCACACTGTACACCAGTCATCCCATTCACCAGTCACACTCTACACCAGTCATGTTCTGCACCAGCCACACTCTACACCTGTCACACTTTGCATTGGTTGCATTAGGCCTCGGTTTAATTCTGCTTTAGTTACATCCTTTGCTAGTCGCATTCTCCTCTAGTCACGCTCTGCACCAGTCACACTCTACACCAGTCACACTGTACAGCAGTCACACTCTACATCAGTCACGCTCAGCACCAGTCACACTCTACACCAGTCATGCTCTGCACCAGTCACACTTTACATCAGTCACACTCTACATCAGTCATGCTCTACACTATGCACACTCTACAGCAGCCACACTCTAGACCAGTCACAATCTACACATGTCACAATTTGCATTGTTTGCATTATTACTTGGTTTGATTCTGCTTTAGTTACATCCTTTGCTGGTCGCATTCTCCTCTAGTCGCACTGTACACCAGTCATCCCATTCACCAGTCACGCTCTACACAGTCATGCTCTGCACCAGACATACTGTACAGCATTCACACTCTACATCAGTCACACTGTACACCAGTCACGCTCTGCACCAGTCACATTCTACACCAGTCATGCTGTACAGCAGTCACTCTCTATGCCAGTCATGCTCTACACCAGTCATACTCTCCACCAATCACACTCTACACCAGTCACACTCTACACCAGTCACGCTCTGCACCAGTCACAATCTTCACCAGTCACACTCTACACCAGTCACACTCTACACCAGTCACACTCTACACCAGTCATGTTCTACACCAGTCACTCTCTACACCAGGTACACTCTACAGCAGTCACACTCTACAGCAGTCACACTCTAGACCAGTCACACTCTAGACCTGTCACACTTTGCATTGGTTGCATTATGCCTCGGTTCGATTCTACTTTAGTTACATCCTTTGCTGGTCGCATTCTCCTATAGTCCTACTCTACACCAGTCATTCTCTGGACCAGTCACTCTCTACACCAGTCATACTGTACAGCAGTCTCATCGGCATGTCTTTTAGCTCAGGAGTGATTACTAACAGATGGAAGGAGGCAGTGGTGCTTCCTTTGCAAAAGAAGGCCCATATTAACGCGGAGCAACTAGACAACTTGCAACCCAGCTACCTGCTTCCCTATTTTGCTAAGCTAGCAGAGAAGATTGGGAACATACAGCTTACAGCGCACATTTGTAAGAACAACCTCCTACACCCCTCTCAGTTTGGATTTCGCCCCCTCCATTCCACTGAGTCCGCACTACTGTATTCCACCGAGATCATTCGGAAGCATGTGGACGACGGACAAACAGCAGCACTTATTTTGTTAGATCTAAGTGCCGCGTTTGACACTGTCGCTCACCATACTTTATTGCAGGCTTTAAAGAGAGGTGGTGTTATTGATAGGGCTCTGAAATGGATGGTATCTTTTCTGACCGAGCGTAGCTTTCAAGTTATGCAAGGGGCCCACTACTCCAGGAACCTCAAGCTGATGCAGGGAGTGCCTCAGGGCTCAACCCCGAGTCCGACCTTGTTCAATCTTTATGTCGACCCCCCTGGCAAAAATTGTGGATAACTTTGGGATTAATGCTGATGACACCCAGCTGGTGGTCACCCTGACTCAGGCTCGGTCCGATGCTGCCTTTAACTTCATGTCTTGCCTAAAAGTACTGGCTGAGTGGATGGCAAGTAATTGTCTGAAGCTAAATGGTACTAAGACCGAGGTACTGGTATTAGGGAAGGCTCCGTCAGTTTGGTCATCGGCATGTTGGCCTCAGACGTTGGGCCCTACCTCTACACCGTGTGAACAAGCAAAGAACCTCTGTGTGTGGGTGGTCAATAAGCTGTCTTTTTATCACCACACCAGACGGGTGACAGGCGCCTGTTTTGGCATTCTACGAGGTCTTTGGAAAACCCTGGATGCCCTTCCCATTGCATCTAGAAAGATCATGGTGCTTGCCCTAGTGACTTCGCGCCTGTATTACTGCAATCTCCTGTATTTGGGTGCAACTGACTAGTGCATACGTAGATTGCAGTGTATCCACAAAGCAGCTGCAAGACTTGTTCTTATGTTACCAAGGAGAGCGTCTGCAAAGAAAGCGCCTGCCTCCTTGCACTGGCTTCCCATTAGGGGAGAGAGTGAAGTTGAAGGCCATGTGTGTAAGCCACCGGATTTTACAGAAGAAGGGTCCTTTGTATTTGCACGACCTTCTTACTCCCTATGCACCTACCAGATTGCTTAGATCAAGGGGGAGAGGAATGGTGCATGTCCCTAAGATTATGAGATCAAGGATGGGTGGCCGCTCGTTTCGGTATGTGGCGGCCCAGTTGTGGAATACCCCTCCTCAGAATCTCCGGCTGGAGGAATCTGAATCCACCTTTCGGTAAGGTCTGAAGACTTATTTGTTTCCTGTGGTTTAATCTAATATGTCATCTGGCTATTCTAGATGTTGCTTTTGGGTTCTATGGCTGTTGCCTAGCACGGGGACACACTGGGTCAGTGTAACCAGGTGCTCTACAAATACAAATAACATAACATACCAGTCACTCTCTATGCCAATCATGCTCTACACCTGTCATACTCTCCACCAGTAACACTCTACACCACACATACTCTCCACCAGTCACACTCTACACCACTTACGCTCTGCACCAGTCACACTCTACACCAGTGACACTGTGCAGTCACACTCTACACCAGTCATATTCTAAAACATTAACACTCTACATCAGTCACGCTCTGCAGCAGTCACACTCTACACCAGTTATACTCTATACTCCACAGCAGTCACACTCTACAGCAGTCACTCTCTACACCAGTCACACTCTGCACCAGTCACACTCTACATCAGTATTACTGTTCAGCTGTCACTCTCTACACCAGTCTTACTCTACACCGGTCACACTCTACACCAGTCTCACTCTACATCAGTCATGCTTTGCACCAGTCACACTCTACACTTGTCACAGTTTGCTTTGGATACATTATTCCTTTTTCTTGATTATGTTTTAGTTACATCCTTCGTTGATCATATTCTCCTCTAGTCATACTCTACCCCAGTCATGCTCTGCACCAGACATACGCTACATCAGTCATACTGTACAGCATTCACACTCTACACCAGTCACACACTGCACCAGTCATGCTCTGCACCAGTCACACTCTATACCAGTCATACTGTACAGCATTCACACTCTACACCAGTCACTCTCTACACCAGGCACACACTACACCAGTCACACTCTACACCAGTCACACTGTAGACCAGTCACACTCTGCACCAGTCAAAGTCTACACCTGCCACTCTTCGCCTTGGTTGCATTATGCCTTGGTTTGATTCTGCTTTGGTTACATCCTTTGTTGGTCGCATTCTCCTCTAGTCACTCTGTACACCAGTCATACTCTCCACCAGTCACACCCTACATCAGTCGCGCTCTTTACCAGTCACACTCTAGACCAGTCACACTCTACACCTGTCACACTTTGCATTGGTTGCATTATGCCTCGGTTTGATTTTGCTTTAGTTACATCCTTTGCTGGTCGCATTCTCCTCTAGTCACACTGTACACCAGTCATGCTCTGCACCAGTCATGCTCTACACCAATCACACTTTACATCAGTCACACTCTGTACCAGTCACACTCTACACCTGTCACACTCTGCACCAGTCACACTTTACACCTGGCACACTTTACACCTGGCCCACTTTGCATTGGTTGCATTATGCCGCAGTTGGATTCTGCTTTAGTTACATCCTTTGCGGGTCGCATTGTCCTCTAGTCACACTGTACACTAGTCACACTCTCCACCAGTCACACTCTACACCAGTCATACTGTACAGCAGTCACTCGCTATGCCAGCCACGCTCTACACCAGTCATACGCTAAAGCAGTCACACTCTACACCAGTCACGCTTTGCACCAGTCACACTCTGCACCAGTCACACTCTGCACCAGTCACCCTCTGCACCAGTCACGCTCTGCACCAGTCACGTTCTGCACCAGTCACACTCTACACTTGTCACTCTTTGCCTTGGTTACATTATTCCTTGGCTTGAAGCTGCTTTAGGTACATTCTTTGTTGGTCATATTCTCCTCTAGTCACACTGTACACCAGTCACACTCTACACCAGTCATGCTCTGCACCAGTCACACTCTACGCCAGTCACGCTGTACAACAGTCACTCTCTACACCAGTCATGCTCTACACCAATCATACGCTATAGCAGTCACACTCTACACTAGTCGCGCCCTACACCAGTCATGCTCTGCACCAGTCACACTCTACACCAGTCATACTGTACAGCATTCATACTCCACACCAGTCACACTCTGCACCAGTCATGCTCTGCCCCAGTCACACTCTATACCAGTCATACTGTACAGCATTCACACTCTACACTAGTCACTCTCTACACCAGGCACACACTACAGCAGTCACACTCTACACAAGCCACACTCTAGACCAGTCACACTCTACACCAGTCACACTCTATACTTGCCACTCTTTGCCTTGGTTGCATTATGCCTTGGTTTGATTCTGCTTTATTTACATCCTTTGTTGGTCGCTTTCTCCTCTAGTCACTCTGTACACCAGTCATACTCTCCGCCAGTCACACTCTACATCAGTCACACTTTACATCAGTCACACTTTGTACCAGTCACACTCTACACCTTTCACACTCTGCACCAGTCACACTCTACACCTGGCACACTTTGTATTGGTTGCATTATGCCTCTGTTGGATTCTGCTTTAGTTACATCATTTGCGGGTCGCATTGTCCTTTAGTCACACTGTACACTAGTCATACTCTCCACCAGTCACACTCTACAACAGTCATGCTCTGCACCAGTCACACTCCACACCAGTCATACTGTACAGCAGTCACTCGCTATGCCAGTCATGCTCTACACCAGTCATACTCGAAAGCAGTCACACTCTACACCAGTCACACTCTGCACCACTCACACTCTGCACCAGTCACGCTCTGCACCAGTCACACTCTACACTTGTCACTCTTTGCCTTGGTCACATTATTCCTTGGTTTGATTCTGCTTTAGTTACATTCTTTGTTGGTCATATTCTCCTCTAGTCACACTTTACACCAGTCATACTCTCCACCAGTCATACTCTCCACCAGTCATGCTCTGCGCCAGTCTCACACTACACCAGTCAAACTATACAACAGTCACTCTCTACCCCAGTCATGCTCTACACCAATCATACACTATAGCAGTCACATTCTACACCAGTCACGCTCTGCACATGTCACACTCTACACTAGTTATACTCTATACTCTTAGAATGTGAACTGTAATAATATGAAAGGTGATGTATTAGGGATATTTTTAACGTAAACGTAAAAAAATAACATTGTAACTACGTGTGTTTAGCTGAAAACATTTACATGCAGAATTTGTACATGTCGCTGACAAGTATTCACATATTTGATGAGCTTTTGTAATGTGTTAATTTAGATATACTTTGTAAATAATGTTCACTTTATGTGTAATTTCATGATGCCTTTGTGCCATTTCTTATGTTGGTCTATTTCTGTAGGCCTGAATTGTATTTTTCCCCTGGAAGCTCTCAAATTAGATTTAACAGTGAATTTCATGTGCATGTTGGATTTGCTGTTTCTCAAGTTTCTGTTACAGGTGGAGAGTTCACCTTTGTTAGTTATAATAATGTCTTTGTTTTAGGAGTTAGGCTTCGGGAGGACAGGATACATTGAATGTTGGTAGTGATAATGAAGAACAGTTGTACATTCTCATCAGAGCTAGACTGGGGCTCAAGGTCATTGCACCAAGGCCTGGGAGCATTGCGGCTTAGTGGATAATCACCTATGGAGAGGTGGCTTAACTGGATAGTGTGATGCTGCAATGCATCATGGGATACAACCTGTGAGTTTGATGTATCGAAGTTAGGGACAGTGTCCGGGGACTACTGCCTTCCCTTGAGAGAGAGCACATCTTAGAACGAGATCTGTAGCTTTATTTTACATGACTCATCTAACGTGAAGATGCTTCTTAGGAAGACTTAAATGGATCTTACCTTGGAAACTGCTAAAAAGGGATGCCATGCTAGTTGTAGAGTAGGGATGGACTAATGCTTCATACCCACAAACTTCCAATGAAGGGGAATCTCGACGTCTGTGCTGTCATCTTCTGCATTCTGGTCCCTGAACTGATTATTCTATGCATTCTGCACCATCTTAACTTCACTTGTAGTTTTGGCTTTGTATTAGTTCCAATGTAATTCTACACTCTCATCTTGAGGTGTCTGTATCTCCAACTGTGTTCCTGGTGTTGTCTGGTTGCCAAATGAGGATTTTCTTCAGCATCCTTAGTGTTTTGAAGCAGGCAGAGACCCCTGCTTTGACTTGGGCTGTCATGTCCAATTTGTTGTCTATGATGATTCTGAAGTTTCTCGCTCGTAAGCAGAGCATGGGGGTGGGTCCGAGATCTGTAGGCCACCAGGTGGAGTCCCATGGTGAGACGTTCTTCACAAAGACTACCACTGCAGTCTTGTCCGAGTTCAATTTGAGGCAATTTGGTTTCATCTAGGTGGCAACTTCTGCCATGCATATGTTATACTTGTTTCCGGGGTTGGGTGTTTTGTCCGAGAGGGACAATATCAGTTGTTTGTCATCAGCATTAGCAGGGATGTTTTTTGTTGTGAGGTCATATGATGTCCGCCAGCGGGGTCATGTAGATGATGAAGACCGTTGGGCTGAGGAAGGAGCCCTGTGTGACTCTCTAAATAAGATCTTGTGCATCAGAGGCATAGGGGGACATGTTGATGGTTTGGGGTCTTCTGTTGAGGAAGGAGCAGATCCATTCGAAGGCGAATCTCTGGATGCCTGCTTCATGGAGTCGTTGGATTAGGTTAGGCTGGGAAACAGTTTTGACCATTGCTGATAGGCCTAGAAGAATAAGGATTAGGGCTGCGGTTTCCCCCTAGTCAATGATCATCCAGATGTCCTCCATTACTACTATAAGGGAGAATTTAATGCAATGGTTGGGTATGAATTCTGATTGAGTGGTGTTGAGAAACTGGTGTTTGGCGAGTTGGTCGTAGAGGCACTTGTTGATGGTTTTTCCAGGACTTCAGCTGTGTAGGGAAGGGGGATTGTTTGCATTCCTGATTCACATACAAATTGCTGTTTGTTCTTGAATCAGTATTAGAAGAAACTGATAAATGGATCTTATGTATAGATGTTTGCTCTGAAAAACGTGATCTGATGACTCAGCTTAACTAAGTTGATACATTTATTTTAAAAAATATATGATTTGTGGGGGTAAAAATCAGAAGAAGTCCCTTAATATCCTTTTTTGGCATGCTTTTTACAGCCCCATACCCAGGTGAGTGACAGGCAGGGCAGAGGATAGTTCACTTCACAGTACTAGATCCACACAAAGTCAGTATTCTCAGCCGGCTGGCTGCAAAGTTCGGTCTATGTATAAATGTAGATTCATATTTAAAGTATTAATACATCTAAAATGTTTAGTATGTATTTTGTGTGGCTGCTGTTCTTTGCATAACCCTGGTGTGCATGACCTCTCCACTCACTCAGTTGTGCCACAAATTCCCAAGCTCTTTCCAGATCTATTTTCATCTGCAAGGTGAGGCAATGCCTCTGCCATAATCTGCCCAGCTTATTTATGAACCCCGCAGTGGGGCATTTTCTCTTTGTGTTATGTCCCAGTTTTAGTTTCAGACCTTTCATTAATGTGATCAACGGATGCTTATGTGTAAAATAATTAGGGCTGCTCCCAAGCATTGGAAAAACATTTCAATTTTATTTTATGATACACGCTCATTTTAAGGCACATTCACAGGTGCATGTGCATAGGTGGAGTACTACACCAAGAGCACAAAATATGTAAATATTCACCACCCCTGCCTAATCACAGCACAGCCTTTGCACGGGACCAGGAGCTCTTGGACAATATAGTGATAATACATTCACAACCTGGGAAGCATGGAAGGCTGATGTGTCCTTGCCTGGATTTGAATTTTACACCTGCAGATTACAGACTTTACCAGCAGCAGGCATTTAACTCATTCATCCATGCAGATGGCAAGGCGGCTCAGTGAATTAAACACTTACCATTGACACCGCCTGTGACTCAAAGTTCATTAGCTTTAGCTTGAATTCGGGCAAGGTCAGTTCATCCTTATCCCATGCTGAGGTGAAGAAATTGAGTACCTTTATATTTGCTAATAATATCATCCTCTATTTTATTGACTGCACTTAGAAATGGCAGCGGTGTGGTATGAGGTGCTATAAACTATTAATCATATTATTTTTTATATTTCTAACAGGAGTTCTTAAAAAATTGAGCCATCACAATTTGTAAAATAGCTGTAGCAACATTGCACACCTGCAGTACAAACTACACATATGATGCAGCATTGCGTTTATGTTCAGCACCATCTTTTTACTGCGGTACACAACACCCTAAGATTACGCGACCTTTTAACTGTAATACAAATTGTATTAATAATGCCCAATAAGCACTTAAAAAAAACAGATTCGCAATGCATCAAGGACCTCCTGTATATGTAAAGAATTACACTAAGAGCCTGATTTCGGGTTTGACTATCGGGAGGCGGGACCGCTCCGCCGCCGCACAGCCAAATCCGCGTAAGGACCGCTCGCCCTACAATTACTTTTTTTGTCACTGGCATTTCCTTTGCTGTTCTCATTGCGGTGCCTATAAAATAGGCGCCACAGTGGGAACAGCAAAGGAAGGTCAAGCACGGCATGGACTGAAAAGTACATGTCATGGTGGAACTTCTTTGCATGCACACAGGGGGGCACAACATCCCCAAGGCGTGAGGCAAAAGGGGGCGCTGTAGGACCCCCTTTCCTTCCTCACCACCACTGTTTTTGTGGAGGAAAGAACTCCATGAAATCAGTGGCAGTGATGACAGTCGTAATATGCTTGGCAGCACCCCGGCATTTCCGTCAAACATATAGAAGCCTCTGGACTGCTGCGCCACCCCAGGGAATGGTGGTTCCCTGGCGGAGTCGGCAGTCCCAACGTGGCACGACCACTAAGGTTGAAATGTGGCAGTCACAAGACCGCCACCGCCGCGCAACCACAAGTCTGGCGGTCCCCAGACAGCCCGAGAACGGACCATATGTGTATAAAAACAATTTCTTGTATATTTGCACCGCACTATGGGCCAGATGTAGGAGCCCTAATACCGGTCGGTAACGGCCAAATTCTGACGTTACCGACCGGTATTAGGGTTTTCAGATGTAGGGGGCCTATATTTTACCGATTCTGTAAATTCACCGAATCGGTAAATTTACAGAATCGGTAAAATACCGAATCGGTATATTTACCGAATTGGTAAATCCACAAGAAGGTGGCACTCCTAAGAGTGCTACAGGCCCTTAAGAATCTGTATTTTACCATCCAATCCTATTGGGTGGTAAAATACCGAATTCAGGTGTGCATGCACATCTGTGCATGCACACCTGTGCAATGTGACACACAGACATGCCCTTAGGGCATGTCTGCATGCCACATGGCACACAAGTCCGGAATTGGGGTGCTAGAGGGTGTCAAAGGGACACCCCCTGCACCCTTGCAGGATTCGGTATTTACCAATTCGGTAAATACCGAATCGGTATTGCCCATTGATTCCTATGGGCTTAATGGCCCGTAGGAATCAATGGGCAATACCGATTCGGTATTTACCGAATCGGTAAATACCGAATCCTACCGATTCGGTAATTCTTAAATTTGAATTACCTACATCTCCCCCCTTCCTATTTACCGACTCTTAAATACCGAATCTGTAAAATTCGATATTTAAGAGTCGGTAAATAGGAATTACCTACATCTGGCCCTAAGTCTGCAAGTGCAGCAACATTTCTATATGTTAGCACCAACGTATGCAGAGCCAGCTGTAAATATTCACACAAATAACACTATAAGTGCAAATACAGTCTTTTACATAGAATGTCATATTTGACTTCTGCCATTTCTAGGCGCTGTAAATGTGTTAATTGGTATTCAATTAAAGAGGACTAGTGGAAGGGGGTGGAAAATGTGGTTTCGCCCAGGGCGCTCCCTGACCAATGGGCAGCGCTGAATGCAGCGTATACTAGCAAGTAAACTAACTGAAGGATATCCACGCAAGTACTGCAACAGCACTTCTAAAAAAGTAGACAGTCATAGTCATGGACTTCATTTCTTGTTCCTTGCCACCCCTGGCACTGTTTTTTGCCACCCTTGATGTCTTGCAATTTTAAGAACAGAGCAGAAGGCAAACAGTGCTCTTTACTTTCTGCAGTTCAGGCTGGGAATTATTCTGGTTAAACAAATAAGTATACAGCAGTGAAATGTAAATTCTGATGAAAAAATGTAAAAAAAATAATGTTAACATTTTTCTTTTTTTTAACAAGATGTTACAGATTTTTACTATTGTGAACACACAGAGAATGATGTGTTTGAATAAAATCCTCACGTATGTACTGAAGTGAGTGAAAATGCCTTACCAGTGATGCTAATCAAGATGCATTCAAAAAGCTAAGAGACAATTTATGTTAATACATTGTTTTATTTGGTCTACTGAAAGAAATACAGGTGGACAAAACCTTACCTATTTTTAATATCTTTTTGTGCATGTTTCTGGAATTTTCAAATACTTTTCATGCTTAAGTTATTTATAGGAGTAGGCGTAACTCGTGTAATTCAGTGTAGCGAAATCATGCAGAATTACCTAACATTTCTGTAAGATTACATAAGAAGAGTATTTCTGTGATTAGCGCTACGTCTTGATGCAACAATTCCCCCTTGTGTCCAAAATGGGAGCAAGAATGCATTTTGCACTGAGAAACGTTGCTAAATGCAACAGAACACGAATAGCAAGTTCTAGCTGCTTCTCATGCTCGCTAAATGTGCTCTTGGGGTAGGATTTTCACACAATTTACCCCCCACATTTAGCGCTATTTTCTAATTGCAAAATGCCCTTCATGCATCCAAAATGGGCACGAGAAAGCATTTTACACTAACAAATAGTGCTAAATGTGCTGCTGGGTTAGAATTTTCCACCAAGCGCACTCCCGGCCTCGAGTGCGCTAGCCCTCTCATCCAAATTGGATGCAAGGATGCATATTGCATTCAGAAAAAAAACACTTACATGCAGCAGAGCACGAATAGCAAGTGCGAGCAGCCTTTCATGTTCTTTAAATGTGGTCTGCTGTGGGATTGCTTTCCCCCAAATCACTCCTAATTACGTGAGCTGACATAATTGTGTTATTATCAGTAATTCAGAGTCAAAAAATAATGCAGAATTACCAAAATTACTCCTATTACGCCAGCGTAATAAAAATAACGCCTGGGCCTAGTTATATCCTAGATAAACTTTTAAATTATGTGTTTGAGTTATAAATAACTTGACTTCCCAGTGTTATTTTATGTTTTAATTGCACTCTACTTTCCTTTCCCAACAAACACATCAATTTTGTGTGCAATAAAAACTAAAAATGTTCAATGACCTATCATGTCAGTACCCTATTTAACATATAGGTGAGATATATCAATGGACATTTATCTATGTTAGTAACTTGTGTTGGCATATAATAGTGTCCTTAAGAGCTCCTTAGCTTCCATATTGTCAATTACTGTGATGTCATCAGGATTAAGGTCATGTGACATCACTTCCTTGGAGGATTCTACATCAGTTCATTTGATATCACTTCCTATGATGCCATTGGGTAAAAGGAAAGTCATGTGATGTTACTTTCGCTTGCCCTGGCATTTTGGTGAATTGACACCCATGCTCACACGCGGGCAACATTGATGGTTACGTGTTCAGATGCAGGATAAGACACTGTGGGGACTGGTAGTCAATTAGAGTGAGTGAAACTGGAGGTCAGGAGAACGGTAGCACAGGCTTGGATGAGTCTGAATTGCTAGGCCTGGGTATTTAGCAGTCCCTGTTGTATGTGGCATTTGTAAAGGTATGTCTCTGTCAATGTTGAGGAAAGTTTTATGGCCATCTTTGGTGCAATCACTCACGTACAGCAAGGTAAGGCCCATGTAGCGTGATAGTAAGACTGCCTCTGCTGGTCTTCTATCGATCTGGACCGAGCCCTGCTGTCAGTGATGCGGCAACACTCAGAAGGTGCCCATGTGAGAAACCTACATTGGTTACCCATAAAAAAGAGATCTTTTTTATGGTCTGCTGCTTGACTTTTACTGCTCTACAGGGTCAGGGTCTGAAGTATTAACAAAAGAAATTGCATAAACATATCCCTGGCCGTCCGCTGAGCTCAATCTCTTGTCAGTTGCTTCATATACCTCGCATCAGACTCAAATGGTCAGGGGGTATGGCTTTTTCTTACTTGGCCCCTAAATACTGGAATAGCCTGCCAAATCTCTGCGAAATATTCCATCTTATCGAATATTCAGGAAACATTTAAAGGCATTTTTGTGCTAGGGCTCTCTTTTTCTTGGCTGCCATCTTTGCTGTGTTAGCTGAGCAGCGCCGAGATGCCCCAGGGTGATTCGAGCGCTATATAAGAATGTCTAACATAACATAACATAACATGTGCAGGCCCAATGCACTCGGTATGGCCTTTTAAAAATTATTATTAGTTTAACTGATATTGAACAAGTTTTCTTGATGACAGAAACAAACAATGCCCGGCCCACTAGCCAGGAACTTATATCCTAAAGAAATGGTCACACTAGCATGGAGAGAGCAAGTCAAAGGATCAAAAAACAAGATTACAAAACTCATGGCTGCCATATGGAGGTCAAACAAAACAAACAGGCCGGCCGGGTCCTCGTTGGCTCTTCCCCTCTTGGCTACGGCCCTGGGAGTGGGCCCTATGAGTTGAAGGAATGGAAAGAGGAGGTCACATACCTAGCGAATCCCAAAACATCCAGGAACCCTTTGAGGGTCATGCATGTGAACTGCCTCAAGCTCCATTTAAAGAGGTCTGAAGTTACAGACAGACTGATGGATGGAGGCGAGGGAACCACTCCCGGAGCACCTATCTTCCTATGAGCTAGGATCATCAGTGGACGTTGATTCATCAGTTGGCCTCAACATGCTGATTTAGCCCGCTGAAGGAGATCCCACTTCCAGAAAAGCTTGTAAGTCTAAACGTAGAGGGCTTCACTGAGCTTTACACCGAGCAGCCTTAGATCAACGTCAATGCCTTTCAGGGCACGTACTTCAGATTTCACTCACTCTGAGCTTTCCTGCCTTTGTCGACGAGCACACCGAGACCCCGCTCTTCAGCAGCCCACTGTCATTAAACCCTGCTTCAGATCCAGCTTGCATCTTGCCCCACCACTGACTCACCTATTCCCAAACATAATTGTTTAAATGTCGCATGGAAACTTTCCACCAGGATGCACCTGGTCTCTGTATCCAACCCGCGCTCCATCGTGGTTGGCCTTAACTCTTAACTTTGACCATGTCTCACACAGCCAGATAACTGTAGCTGGCTCTATGTGCTTTTTTGCATTGTTTTTATTCCAACCTTTAAAAATTCATATCTCTGGTTATACTTATTTGCTTTTAGCATTTTGGTGTCACTGTATTTTTTACTTTTCAGTTTGTATTTCTAAATTGGTTTGGGTTTTTTTTTCTGTGTAATGTCTACACTATAACTGTTTGAGTGCTGCACAAATAGTGTACACATGCTGGTTTACGTCAAGTAACAGAGTGTTCAGCACAGGTTTATAAAGTGACTTTGAAGGTTCCCCCTGACAAGGATTGTGATTATTATTTGAAGTGGATTCTCACCTTCTTGAAATAATATTCAAATGACTTACAGGTAGTGTGATGTGCTGTTTTGCTATCAGTAAACAGTAAGGCAAATGGAACTGCTGCACATAACTGCACACTGAAACAGGCACCTTCAGGAATAACATGTCCATGATCAAGCTACATGTCAGTAGGAGCTGGATTCAAGTTGAGCAACTTCTAGTTTTCAAACCAGGCATATAAAATGCTAGGTAAAATGCAATGCTCTGCTCAGCATGGACATGTCCACCTGTTCCCACAGTAACACGCAAAGCTTGACTTGGTCGTATGTGTAGCTTATGTGTCATAGGATATGAAAGTTGTGTGTGTGTTGTCTTTGCCTCGAGGCACAGAAATTTCAACATTAAATAGTAGCTGGTTTAAAAAAATGTGAAACTGAATGAGTAGATGAGTGAATGAACGAGGAAGCCAGTGAGTGAGTAGCCAAGTGAGACCAAACAAGGAGAAAGATGCACAGAATAGCGTGTCTAGTTTGCATATGACATCAATGCAGAAATTGTAATGATGCCTCTGTAAGTGCAGATAGAGAGACTGAGCGTATCACACATCGAACCTCAAAGGCTGCACCCATAACCTAATGTTTTGAATTATGAATTACTGAAACTGTGTATAAGAGTATATAATGCTCTACTGTACTTAGAAGGACATTTTTCTCTATATTGAGTGTTTTTTTATAAATCTTTTTACATGCTTTTCCTTGCCTGCGTAGAAAATACATTATAGGTTGTGTTGGGTATTGCAGTGATCTGAGTATACCTTGGGTCGTTGTCCTCTTTGAAAATAACGGTAATGTGCATTATAATGTAAAGACCAGTGGAATAATGTTGTTCCTTTTTCAGGTGTAGGATAGCAGGGCCATTATAACTGACTTAATTCATCATGCTTTTTTCTGTTAAAGCAAGCACGTGTCGTCCAACCCAGCATGTTGTGTGGATCTTTGACGAGAAAGCCTTGTAAATTGTCCAGCGTTGCTCTGTTGTTAATTGTGGGCTGGCTCCAGATATAAATACTGATTGGACCACTGCCCAGAATAGCATGTGCCGTATCAGCCAGTGGGAGCCAAGCGTGGGAGGTGCAATATGGCAATTATTTCTCTGTGGTGTTCAGTGCTTCCTTTCATGTGCCCTCTCATGAAGAGGCCATGAAACAAATATGCTTGGCCTATGCTGCTCCAGTTTATGTTGTAATAGTTTTACAGATTGTAAAAGGTCTCTATTTTCTTTATATTCTCATGTAACATACGTTTTGTACAATTCTGTTTTGAAGCAATTGCATATCATTTTATAAAGCTTTTTGAACACATTCAGTGAAAATGAAAATTGAAAACAAACAAATTAGTATAAAAAAGTGAAAAATCTCCGCACAGTGGGCCCGATTCACGAAGGTAACTTACAAGTAGTAAACTTACAAGTCTCTGCACTCAGGGATGAGTTTCCGCACTCAGGGCTCACTGCAGTGCGGAAGAGACTTCACACTAGTAAGCAGACTCTCTGCACTGTGCACTTCAGTGGTGAGATTCCACCCGAGTGAACAGACTTTGCATTCGTAACTCTAATACTCGTAAGATACCTTCAGGAAATAGGCCCAGAGGCTGCAGCAGCATCTCCAAAATTGTAGGAGATTTTCACTTCCGGGTGATAGTGGTTGGTGGTGTATTGTGCTACAGAGCCACAAAGCATATCTGTATGTTGGGGTTTCAAGGGATTTACCTATTGTAGATACATTTATTCACATAAATATATGGTAGTTAGATACAGGTTTATTTTTTTCTGATACATTAACCTTGCATGTAAAAGTTTTTTAAAAGTTGACCCAAGAACTCAGGACAGAGAAATTAGACAACAAATAGTTTGAGAGAAGATGGCACACCAGCAAGGACGCCTCTGACAGGGCAGCAGAGTTACACGTTGAGGAGTTATGGCCTAAGGAGCAAGTACTGCACAATGCCCAAGCGGAGCCACAAGTTAAGGAGTTTTGGCCTGTAGAGCAAGTCAAAAAGGCAATGAGCAGTATCAGATCGAATGGAGCGCCCCAAATTCAATTTTTAAAGCAAATCTTAAGCATTGGCCAGAGGTTTTAACAATTTTATTAAATGATGTTATTAAATCTGGATCAGTCCCAGAGTCATGGCAAGGAAGCATAATTCAGCCGATATATAAAAGTGGCCCACAAGACAATCCTGCAAATTACCGACTAATCGCTTTAACTGATGTGGAGGCAAAAATCTTTGCGAGTTGCCTCCTTGAAGACCTGGAAGATTTGGCCTCAAGAAACAAACTAATTCCAGCTTTCCAAACCGGTTTTAAAAGAGGTGAATCAACCAGCACAAACTTGATTTTATTGACTTTATTAGGCGATAGCTGTGCATCCTCCACCAGTCAGACATGCCCCTACCCGGATATAGCAGGAGCGCAGCGGACGGGCGCAGCGGGCGCTTTCTCAGCGCGCCGAAGACGCGCCCAAGACAATCCCGTCTGTGCCCGTCCGCGCCTGTACGTCGCCTCTCGCCAGGGACCTTAGTCCGGTAAGGAAGGGACCTGGTGTCTACTCCTCAGGAGATCTTCTAAATTTTAACGCTCCAGGCGCTACATGTAAGACATGCTCATTGTTACATCAGAAAGGCAGCCTTCTTGTCTATCGGCCTCCTGTAACGATGGGAAATGTTTTAGATTCCTTCACTGAGGCGGTGATACTGATAGAGCGTGCAGGTCACCCGGGTCACTAGTTTACCAATTTCCACTCACTGGGCCCTGGCGTGCATATGACGACTGTGTTTGCAGGAACCGGGTGAATCTTTCCACGCTACTATGAGTAATTCAGGGGGTGACTCTCTCACCACTTACTATACATGTACCTGACTTACCACAGGCACATTACTCCTGATGGATCAGGAGCTAGCAGTGGACAGGTAACAAGGTTCCTAAAAGAGTAGAGAATACCTTACACACTCAGTACATTTAATAACACTTTTGATGTATAATGACCACAGACACCTGATGGGTTTTCTAAGCTTTATGTAAGGTAAGTTTAGAATGAATATGCCATGATTATAAGGCAGATACAAATCAGAACATCAATAATCAAGATTATAGCCAAAATGTAACTATGGATTAGGGCAAGCACCATAGAGTACTAAGGAACACTACAAGGCATGAGCATTAGGGAACATACTATTCAGTACGAATTTAAACTAAGGCAGGGAACGTGAGAAAGACCTAAATATGTGTACTAATGTTCTTATTCTAATTCCTAAACTTTTATGCTTTTCTTACTAAGTTCACAGCAACCATACTAAAGGGAAGGGATAATGGAACAAGCTAAATAAGCAGTCAGTTTAATAATGTCCTATAGGTGGGGAAAGAAGTGGAACATCACTAATAAACGATTGCATAAAAGTCACTTTCAAAAAGGTGATAGAGAATTATCACAGGCAAGAGTGCTTTATTAAGAAGAGGAAAGATCAGAGTAAAGTTAGACAGACACCCACACGTATATTTACCTAGGGCGGGAGTGAAGACTAACCCTGGCCACGGGTCAGTTTGGAAAGGCGAGGACAAGGACCCTCAAGGATTCAGAATGCCAGTAGGCGAGCAGGTACAGCTCATGGACAGTCAGGACAGGATACCCCTCAGGATTTGGGTCAGGACTGGGCTCACCAAAGGGCACGACCAACACCTGCAGTTTCGGATGCAACGCCTGCGTTACCCCCTCTCTGCACGGAATCCGCCAGTAACCCCGATTGGGTTTTTCGAATCTCCCAGCAAAGTGCTCCGCCAGCACTTAGGACTAATTTCCACCCCTTGGAGTTTGTGGAAAGTACGGACAGAGTGCTCCGCAGCACTCTGTATCAATCACCTATAGAGTTCGTAGGGTCAGTGACAGGTCTGCTACTCGGACAAGTCGGACAATTTCTCTAAGCTAAACTAGACTAGTTATACTGTTATGGGACCCCCAGACCACCCACAAATGTTGCAAGTGACAAGGTCCCAGCTTATGATTGGTCAGCAGAGGTGGTTAGGTCATTGTCACCACCTATAATTCTGTGTTCCCATATTACATATTCAAATGACATTACCCACCCACTGAATTTCTGTTCCCAGGCATACGTGTGGAAATAGACAATGGAGTACACATTGGAAAGAAACATTGTAACATTTTTAGATGTAATACAGCATCTTCTCCAGGGGCGAAGGTGAGCTTCCCAGGAGCGTCCCAGCTTCAGTAGCCAGCTGGCTTGTTTTTGCTTCTGCGCAGTGGGGTTTTTCCCTCATCACGTGTGCGGGGAGTTTACGGGCTTCAAAATGGATTCAATCCCTCGACCCAGGCCCATGGATGCATAATACATGAAAAGTAAGCGAAAACAAATTAGGAACACAGAAAAATTGAATACACTGTATACCATAAAATGCTTCAATGCACCCCTTACTTTATAATATCTATAGCATTATAGGTTAGTGCTGAAAAGACAGATATGCAGAAGCAGCATGAGCTAGCAGAGAGCATGGTTAAAGACAAGCGGCCATATTTAGCAGTAATGCGCATGAGCGAAAACATCCCTCCAAATTGCGAGTGCGTCACATCACGTGGGTATGACCGACGCATGCGCAGACTGGATTTCTGCGAAGCGGCCATTCAGTAGTGTGCAAGCATGGTTAGGATGAAAAGACACATAGGCAAGCCTCCTGGGGACACCCGTGTGTTGGGAAAAAGGCAAGATAAATGACAGACAGGTTGAATTAATATTATTACGAGTTAGGCGAGGTTCATGAGTGAGCAAGTCGCTTTACGTGCGAATTCTTGCTCCATCAATCCCCTCTTTGATGATATTTACTATCATCACTATAAATGGAAACAGATGCCAACTTCATTCTTGCATATCATTCATCTCAACTTCCACAAACTTGTTGTTGAGCTTTCTTTCCGCATCCTTGTTAGGGTGAAAGCTTTTAGCTCTCTTGTAAATTTCGTATTTCAATTCTTCTAATTCTAGCTCATCAACATTTCTCTTCACTCCTCTCTTATTCACTGTATACTTCTTTTTGCATTTTTGACATTTACAGCAGATGAATATGATCAGTACAACCACACCAATTCCAGCTATTGGCATCAGTATTTTCCATAGAAGACTTTTACCTAAGTTAGAGAACCAACTACCTACAGAGGAGAGACCATCAGTCAGTCTCTTCCAGGCACTATCAACCTCTAATGGTTTGAGTTCTTTTTCCAAATTATTTATGTTCCTTACATATTTCTTAATTTCGACACTTTTGTCAGGAATGTAGGTGCAACAATGTTGCGCCTTCAGCATCCTGCAGACTCCGCCCTCTTTTGCCCATAAGGTGTCAAGAGCAAGGCGATTCTGTAAAACCATTGATCTGATCGCAACCATTTCAGTATTGACCAGCAGGAAGCCAGCAGCAGTGTCAGTTGATAACCGATCCACTACTGTAGACAAATTGCAGATTCGGTGAGTATTCAGAACTACCCCCATTCCAGGTATCAGTGCACTAAAAATATCACCTATTATTTCTCTTACACTTTCACGTTTACTACGCGCTAAGCCATTAGTTTCTTCATTGCTTCCAGCAGCGTCGTTCACACAGTATATTTTCGGGAAAACAATGCCAAAGTAGCAGCTCCCATACCAGTGATCCGGAAATTTGAAATAAGCCTTGTTCCCACATATATAATAAATTCCGGGAAACACAGGCTCTGACCCATTTTTGAAACCCCAACCTCCAATTACCTTGTAATTATGTTCACACTCGCTGGAACCGATGAATACATTGTTATAATAACTAGTCTTTTCTCTATGAAGACAGAGTTTCCCTTTCCGTTCAAAATCCAGCAACAAAGCAGGAGCAGCTTCGCCCTCTGAGGTGTTTTCCATCTTATCCGCCCACCTAGGGGTTCTATCCTTCTCGTCATTGGCCTTTTTCTGAAACTTTTCCCTCCTTCTCTCTGCCATTTTCAAAAACATCTTTTCCTGCTCCTGCAAGGAACAGGTTAGATTAGCTTGTCTAGCTTCATTTAAGTCTATGTCACCTATAGTCAGGAAATATTCTCCCATGTAACGGGTTACCTCGCTTCTGATATGTACAATGTTCAGGTTTCCTCTAACAGGAAGTTCTGAAAAGATTACGTCAGTGTTTGAGTAGTAGTACTGTAAGGTGCTTCTATAGAACAAGCTCGCTAATATACTACAGGAAATTCCATAGGTCAAGGGTAAATGGTGATATGTCACGCCTTCAGCTACTGAAGTGGGTAGCTTCATGCAGACATAACAATCTTCTATTTCCATAGCTTCTACATAGTGCACTAAAAGGTTAGCAAAGACATTTAACTGCGTTCTATTTCTCATCTTGTGAAAATGTAGTCCACCCTCATCTGATGCTTCTAAGTCAGGTCGTGTTTGTCTCAGTACAGCTGCATTGTCACGTCTTTCTACACTTCGTGGTGTTTCTTTAGTCTGTACAGTTTCTGTGTCTAGGGTCTCTGGGTTAGTGGGATACAAGTTAGGGTCTTTACTTATCATAAAAGGTATAAAAACTGTTAATCCTATCCATATCACTATTAACATGGCTATACTACATAAGCATATTTTACAGCAGGTTTTACAACAGCTAAATTTGGATCTTCCATTTACACTTGAATCAGACATTGTAGCTTACAGGTGTTTTTTTCCATCCCCTCTTTGTTTCTTTACACCAGAGTTTCCCTCAGGTTTGTTTCAAGGAGGGTCTTCGTCCGAACTTCGATCAGCAATTGACCCTTCGTCGCTCTTGCCACTGTGGTTAGGTTCGTCAATTTCTTCCAACACCAAGTAAGTCCATTCAGGGCTCTGATACAGCTTGTTTTGTCTTTTTACATGTGAGCTTCGTCGGTTGGACTGGTCTCGGCCTTATTTTCTTTCACTGGTAGCCCTTTTTCGATCTTCTAGCTTTTCCTCTACTGTCTTTATTCTTAGTCTCAGTCTTTTTATGTATCGGGGTTCACTCTTTTTCTTGTGGCTTTTGGTGGTTGAGGAAACTTGACCTTCCTCGTGAACTCTCTTGTTTTCACTTCGTTGATGCACTCTGATTTCGGCAGTGTCTATTTCCCTTCCTGTCTGACTAGTCCCAGGTCTTTCATAAGTTTCTTCTGCCTGGTCTCTAAGCTGGCCTTGTTCAGGTCTAATTTGTCTTTGATCTTTATTTTCAGGTGATCTGGATTCTGCTTCCTGAACACGTTCGTCTATTTCTATCTGTTCCTGTTCATGCTCTTCGATCCCTTGATTTTCTTCCGCATGAACTTCAGCTTTAATCACTATCTGTCCCTTTCCAGTTTCTGGAGTTTCAGGAGGAGTGTCGATGACTTGGTCTGTCCCTACTTGGCCTATTTCCTGATCAGGTTTGATGTGAGTCTCGAGGACCTGACTTTCGTCCTCTAGTTCTGTCTCACCTTCACTATCCCACTCACTATCTAGGTAAGAATATTTCCTGGTTCGTATTGGATCAAGAACCTGGTCGTCGGCAGGGAACCACTCCACGTCTTGACTTGTGCTTGGTAGTTCGACGTCAGCGAGATCTGGACCCTCTTCTGGAGTCTCCTCAGCTGTGCTACCTTCAGCTTCAGTCGCGTTTTCTCCGGTTACCCGCTTTGTGTGACTGGATCTGATAGAGCGCGCAATTCACCCAGGTCACCGAGTTCACCAATTACTTACACGCACTGGGCCCTGGCGTGCACACATTTAATACACCATTGACATTTGGGGTGAACTGGATGATGTTTTCTGTTGCACGCTTCTATGAGCAATTAAGGTTTGGTTTTACACCTCTGCTTACCATGTACCTGACTTACCCCAGGCACAAATACATATGACAGATCTGGAGCTATTAGGGAAAATAGTAGACAGGGAACCTAGGAAAAATACTCTTTATACTTCAGTACATACTTATCCACAATTTCTGTAAAATAACTACGGACACCTGAGGATGTTCAAAGCTTTATATAGAAATTTAAAGAGAGTATGACAAGGCAATAAGTGATATGCAGAGTAATGCGTCAAACATCAAAATCAAAACCATTAGGTAACTATGTATTAACACTAGGACCATTGAGTATATGGGAAGACTAAAGGTAGGATTTTTAGAACAAAGCTAGTCACTGCAACTTTATACTAGAACATAGGACATGGATGGGATCTAGAACATGTACTTAACCTAAAATCTTTAAACTATTCTTGCTAAATTCACCGCAATCATACTAAAGGAAAGGGAAAAATCGGAACATACTAATAAAATATAATAGTTTGCAATTTCCTAAAGGTGGGGAGAGAAGTGGAACAATTCTAACAACCAATGGAATATAATTTGCTTTTCAAGATGATAGAGCAATATCACAAGCAAGAGTGCTTTATTAAGAAAATGGAGAGAGAGAGAGAGAAAGAGTAAGAGAGACGCAAACCCACAGACTGATATTTACCTAGTTCAGAATGAAGACCAACCCTGGCCACGGGTCAGTTGGAAGGACAGGGACAAGGACCCTCAGGAAAGGAATGCTAAAGTGCGAGCAGGTACAGCTCACGGGCAGTCAGGACTGGATACCCCTCAGGTTCTGGGTCAAGACTGGGCCACCCAGGGTACGACCAACACCCACAGCTTCGGACAGCAACGCCTGCGTTACCCCCTCTCCTGCAAGTAATCCGCCCGTAACCCCGATTGGGTTTTCGAATTTTCCCAGCAAAGTGCTTTGCCAGCACTTAGGACTATTTCCACCCCTTAGGAGTTTGTGGAAAGTATGGACAGAGTGCTCCGCAGCACTCTCAGATTGAGCACCTATAGAGTTCGTAGGGTCAGTGACAGGTCTGCTACTCGGACAAGTCGGACAATTTTCCTAAGCTAAACTAGGGCAATTATACTATTTTGGGGTCCCTCAGACCACCCCCTAATGTTGCAAGTGACAGTTTCCCACATTATGATTGGTCAGGAGAGGTGGTGCGGTCATTACCACCTCCTAGAATTCAACTTTTTCATCCCAAATATTAAAATTTTCCTACCCGCCCCTTGGGTTCACGTTCCCATGCATAGAATACAGCAGTATAGTAAAAGTTCACAATAGGTAGCAACAGTATTGCTTTTTCCAAGGTGAGATCTCGTCTTCCCAGCGACTTTCTCAGGCGCATTGTGCTTCAGGAGCCTGCTGGCTTGTTTCAGCTTCTGCGCAATGGAGTTTCTCTCCGGTCACGTGATGGTGCCCAGCAGAGCCTCAAGTATGGCTCCGCTCCCGATTTCCCAGCCCCAGAGACGCGGTACATGAAAAGTAAGCGAGAAAAAATTAAAATCACATATAAAATGATCACACTGTATACCATGATGAAATTCTAACCATCCCTTATTTTATAATAACTATAGCATTACTGTTTAGTGCGAAAAGACAGATAGGCTGAAGCAGCAGTGGCACGCAGAAAGCGTGGTGAGAGACAAGCGGCCATGTTTGCAACAGTGCGCATGAGCACAGATTCCCTCCAGAATGCGAGTGCGTCACATCACATGGGTATGACCGACGCATGCGCAGACTGAATTTCAGCAAAGCAGCCGATTCTTTAGTGCAAGCTTCATTAATATAGAAAAGACATACGAGCAAGCAATCCTGGGGACACCCGCGTGTTTGGGAAAACGTATAATAATTGACGAACAACTGGTTTAATAGGATTATACATTAGGCGAGGTTCTTGTACTAGAGCAAGGCGCTTTACGTGCGAATCCTTGCTCCATCAATCCCCTCTTTGATGATATTTACTATCATCACCACATAAAGGAAACAGATGCCAACTTCCTCATTCATCCACATCACTCATTTGGATTTCAACAAACTTATTGTTGAGTTTTCTTTCAGCTTCCCTATGAGAGTGGTGATTTTTCACCTTTTTGTAGACTTCATTTCTTAATTCTTCTAATTCTAGTTCATCAATATTTCTCTTCACCCCCCTCTTATGCTCTAAAGACTTCTTTTTGCATTTTTGGCATTTGCAACAGATGAAAATAATCAATACGACCACACCTATCACAACTATTGGCATCAGTATTTTCCACAGAATATTTCTACCTAGGTTAGAAAACCAACTACCTATAGAGGAGAGACCTCCAGTCAGTCTCGTCCAGGCACTGTCAACCTCCAATGGTTTGAGTTATTTTTCCAAATTAGTTATGTTCTTCACATATTGTTTTAATTCGATACTTTTATCAGGAATGTAAGTGCAACAATGTTGCGCTTTCAGCATTCTACAGACTCCGCCTTCTTTTGCTAATAGGGTGTCAAGGGCAAGACGGTTTTGTAAAACCATTGATCTGATCGCAATCATTTCAGTATTGACCATCAGGAATCCAGCAGCAGTGTCCGTTGATAGCCGGTCCACTACTGTAGACAATTTGCAGATTCTATGAGTGTTCAGAGCTACCCCCATTCCAGGTATCAGTGCACTAAAAATATCACCTATAATTTCCCCTACACTTTCACGTTTACTACGCTCTAAGCCATTAGTTTCTTCATCGCTTCCAGCAGCATTGTTCACATGGTATATTTTCGGGAAAACAATGCCAAAGTAGCAGCTTCCATACCAGTGATCCGGCAATTTGAAATAAGCCTTGTTCCCACATATATAATATATTCCGGGAAACACAGGTTCTGACCCATTTTTGAAACCCCAACCTCCAATTACCTTGTAATTATGTTCACACTCGCTGGAACCGATGAATACATTGTTATAGTACTCTGTCTTTTCCCTATGGATACAAAGTTTTCCTTTTCGTTCAAAATCCAGCAACAAGGCAGGATTAGCTTCGCCTTGCGAGGTGTTATCCATGTGCTCAGCCCACTTAGGGACTCTATCCTTTTCGTCATTTGCCTTCTTTTGAAACTTTTCTCTCCTTCTGTCTGCCATCTTAATGAACATCTTTTCCTGCTCTTGCAGAGAACAGGTCAGGTTATCTTGTCTTGCTTCATCTAAATCTATGTTGCCTATAGTCAGAAAATATTCTCCCATATAACGGGTCACGTCACTTTTGGTATGTACAAGGTTCAGGTGTCCTCTAATAGGAAGTTCAGAAAATACTACATCAGCATTTGAATAATAGTACTGTAAAGTGCTCCTATAAAACAAGCTAGCTAAAATACTGCAGGAAATTCCATAGGTTAAAGGTAGATGGTGATATGTCACGCCTTCAGCCACTAAGGTAGGTAGCTTCATGCAGACATAACAGTCCTCTATTTCCATAGCTTCTACGTAATGCACCAACAAGTTAGCAAAAACATTTAAATGTGTCCTGTTTCTCATTTTGTGAAAGTGTAGTCCATCCTCATCTGATGCTTCTAAATTAGGTCGTGTGTGTGTCAGTCTTACTTGTTTGTCGCGTCTTTCTAAGCTTCGTGGTGTTTCTACAGTCTGTACAGCCCCTACGTCTACACCTTCTGGTTCAGTAGGGGACAAGTTAGGATTTTTACTTATCATAAAATGTAGAAAAACTGTTAGTCCTATCCACATTACTATAAGCATTGCTATACTACACAAGCATATTTTACAGCAAGTTTTAAGACACCCACATCGGGACCTTCCAGAGACACTCGGATCAGACATGTTTATCTTACAGGTGGCTTTTGCTACCCCTCTTCGTTTCTTTGTACCAGTGGCTCACTTCGGGGCTTTCTCAAGGAGGGTCTTCGTCAGAACTCCGACCAGCGATGAACTCTTCGTCACTGTTGCCACTGTGGTGGGGCTCGTCAATTTCCTCCAACACAAAGTAAGTCCATTCAGGGCTCCGATACAGTCGGTTCTGTTTCTTTACTCTGTCGCTCTTTCTTAGCGATTTGCCTTGGGCTGCCTTTCTTTCACTTTCAGCCCTTTTTCGGTCTTTCAGTTTTTCTTCGACTGTCTTTAGTCTGAGCCTCAGTCTTTTGACGTATCGGGGGGCACTTCTGCCTCCGTGCCTCCCAGTGGTTGAGGAAACTTGGCCTTCTTCGTGCACTCTCTTTACTTTTTGTTGTGGTACCTCTGTTTCCCTGCCTGTCTGACTTGTTCCAGGTCTTTCGTCTATGTCTTCTGCCTGGTCCCTAGTCTGACCCTGCTCAGATTCAAATCGTACTTGCTTTTTATTTCTCGTTGGTTTTATTTCGGTTGTCTGAGCACGTTGATCTATTTCTATCTGTTCCTGTTCATGCTCTTCAATCTCTTCGTTTTCTTCTGCATGAACGTCAGCTCTAATTACTATCTGTCCCTCTCCAGTCTCCGGAGTTTCAAGAGGAGTTTCGAGGTCTTGATCTGACCCTACTTGGCCTACTTCCTGATCAGGTGTGATGTGATTCTCGTTGACCTGATCTTCTTCTTCTATTTCTAGCTCACCTGGACTATCCCACTCACTGTCTAGGTAGGAATATTTCCTGGTTCGTATTGGATCATGAACCTGGTCGTCGGCAGGGAACCATTCAACGTCTCGAATTGTGCTCGGCAGTTCGATGTCAGCTAGCTCCGGACTCTCCTCCTCGGGAGCTTCTTCAGCTGCGCTGCCTTCAGCTCCAGTCGCGTTTTCTCCAGTTACCCGCTTTGTGTGGCTGGCGTGGATCCACTTCGGTACGCCAGCACACTTTACAGCAGTTGTAGTGACGAGGATCACTTGTCGTGGCTTTCCCCACCTCGGTTTCAGGCAACTGCTCCGGTTGTGTTTCTTTAACGCCACCCAATCTCCTGGTTGCAGTTTATGTGCTGGAGTCTTTGGCCACTCGTCTTCTGTCTCTCCAATCTGCTGAGAGAGAGAACGCACTTGGTCACCCAGCTGCTTGCAGTATTCTAGTACCATATCATCAGAAATGCTTAGCAGTTTGTGTCCGGGTACCCATGCCTGCCGCATCACTCTTCCCATTAACACTTCATGGGGGCTCAGGCCAGTTTTTCTGTTCGGGATACTTCTCAAACTCATCAGCACAAGGGGTAAAGCCTCTATCCAGTTCATTTTTGTGGAATCACACATCTTTGCCAATCTGGATTTCAGGGTGCCATTTATTTGCTCCACTACCCCAGAAGCCTCTGGACGGTAGGCACAATGCAGTCTTTGCTTCATTTTAAATGCTTTACAGAGTTCTTCTAGGACATCGTTGGCAAAATGCCCACCTTGGTCCGTTTCGATTGTCTCAGGAATTCCGTACCTAGGTATCAACTCCCTGAGCAACAATTTTGCAGTGGTTAGGGCATCATTTTTCTTAGCGGGATAGGCTTCCACCCACCGGGAGAATAGGCAAACTATGACTAAGATGTACCTATACCCTTTGCACCTAGGCATTGTTATAAAGTCTGCCTGCATTCTGACAAAGGGACCTACCGCCTTTCCAACAGTACTCTGTTCTACCACAGTCTTTTTCCCTGCATTGAACTGCTGACACACTAGGCACCTCTGGCAAAGCCTTTCCGCCTGGTTCCTGAATTTCGAATTACAGAACACCTTGTCAAACACTCGACACATTGCGTCTCTTCCCATATGTGTTGGTTCATGTATCATTCTGATCATGGGGTCGATCAAGCTATCAGGCAGTACAGGCACCCCAGTCGAGTTTACCACCACACCATCATCTCTCAATTTGCATCCATCTGCTGCCCACCTGCCTTTTTCTTGCCTGTCTGTTGCCTGTTGCAAATCCTTTAATTCTTCCCACGTTGACACATTCTCAAACAACATAAGTTGGCAGCTGGTTCCACCCCACAACGCAATTTGGAGTGACATATGGTATCGGGCACAAAACTGTGCAATTTGGTCAGCGTACCTATTACCGGCGGTCACATCATCATTCCCAGATTTGTGAGCCGCACACTTGACCACAGCCAATTCTTTGGGCAATTGGATAGCTTCCAGTAAGTTATGCACCACTTTTCCATTTCTGATAGGGGTGCCTGAGGAAGTCATGAATTCTCTTTGCAGCCATAATTGGCCGAAGTCATGAACAACCCCGAAACAATACTGGCTGTCGGTGTAAACGGTTATTCTTTTGTTCTTACCCCTCTTACATGCTCTGGTTAACGCGATGAGCTCTGCCACTTGTGCAGATTTCACCTCGCTCAGGTAAGATGCTTCTATGGTTTCTGTCAACGTAACCACAGCATAGGCAGCACTCAGACTCCCACTCTCATGTCTCAAACATGAGCCATCCACGAACATTGTCTTATCCCCATCAAGTAACTCTATTTCACGGATGTTCGGACGGGGCTTTGTACTGAACTCAGTTAAATCGATGCAATTATGTTCCCCTCCTTCTCCAATTTCTACATCCAGAGGGACAGGTAACAACGTCGCAGGGTTTAGGACATTGCACCGGGAAATGGTTACATTTTCAGCACCAATCAAGATTCTCTCATACTTAGTCAGCCGACTAGGTGTGAGGTACTGAGTCTTAGTTCTGGTCAGTAGGATTACAACAGAATGGGGAACATATACAGTGACGTGATGTCCCATGACACTGTTCTCACTCTGTTCCAGACTGACGCAAGTAGCAGCAACTGCTTTCAAGCATCCAGGTAATCCAGCAGCCACCGGATCTAGGGTGGCTGAAAAATAGGCCACTGGTCTTCTAACTAGCCCGTGTTCCTGGGTCAGGACTGAAAGAGCACAATTCTCTCTTGTGTCACAGAATAGCTCAAAAGGCTTGGTGTAATCAGGCATGCCCAATGCAGGAGCGGTACATAGACAGTTTCTCAAAGTTACCCAAGCGTTCATGCTTTCGCTGTCCCAACTGACGGGGTCTTCTACTCCTTTCTTTGTCATTTTTATCAGTGGTCTGGCTAGAGCCGCAAATCCTACAATCCATTGTCTGCAGTAACCCACAACTCCTAAGAACATTCTCACCTCTTTCTGAGTTCTGGGCAGTTCCATTGCTTTAATTATTTTGATTCTTTCTGTAGTAACTTTCCTGATTCCTTTTTCTATCTGGTGCCCCAGATACTTCACTGAGTTTTTGCAAAATTGTAACTTGTCAGGTGACACTTTATGTCCTCCTTTTCCTAAGTGATTCAACAAGGCAATTGTGTCGGTGACACAGTCCGTTTGGGTTTTAGATGCCACTAATAGGTCATCTATGTACTGCACCAAAACAGACTCTCTTGGCAGCACTAGACTTTCAAGGCACTTCTTTAGTATCTGGTTGAAAATCGATTCCAGACATAGATATGACTGTCAAATTCAAAACTGAAAAGGAACTTGCTTTCTGGATGCAATGGGATGGAAAAGAATGCATGGCACAGGTCGATGACAGTGAACCATTCTGCATTCCAGGGAATCTGATATAGTATCACTGCAGGGTTAGGCACAACAGGACAGCAAGGCACAACAATTTGGTTTACCTTGCGCAAATCTTGCACCACCCGGTATTTTCCACTAGGCTTTTTGATTCCAATGATTGGCGAATTACAGGGACTGCTCATCACTTCCTCTATTATTTCTGCTTCGAGCAGCCTGGTAATTTCAGTCGCTACTCCTGCTTTTACTTCTGCACTCATTTTGTACTGTCTGGTTTTGGGGTATACAGCATTTGTTTTTATTGCTATTTTAACTGGGTCCACATTTGCCATTAAGCCTACATCTTTTCCTGTGAAATCCCATACTTCTGGAACTACTCTTAACTAGAGTTCTTCAGGTAGATCCTCAACTGTTAAAGGTTTGATATCAGAATCTTGTCTGACCAACATCAGTTTGTACAGACCATCTTCATCCGGGGTCTGAATTTCGACGCCTTTTGGTGTGCAGTAGATGGTACAATGCATCTTGCACAACAAATCACGTCCTAACAGGTTCACGGGACTGGAATCACAGACTACAAATCTGTGCATTTCTTTGAAATTTCCTATAGAAATTTCCATTGGTTCAGTTACTGGGGTACTTATTATTTGATTGGAGACGCCCACTACTTGGATCGCTTCTCCCGAGAGGGGTAGGTTAGGAACATCCACTGTTCTTACAGTAGATCTGGTAGCACCAGTGTCCAACAGAAAGGTGACGTCTTTTCCCTCAACCTTTCCTTCAATGTATGGTCCAGTCTGGTCTACCGGTAAGGAGGCGCCAAGCACGCACTCCTCGTCCTCCCCTCTCAGGCCCCGTCAATCTTGATTTTCATAGAGGAAGGTGTCATTTAACAAGTACTGTGGTATGACTGCATCGCTTTCATTCTCGACTTCCCATACTTCCGCCCTCTCATTCTGCTGACCCTGATTCTTAAAATTTTGTCTAGGAGCGCGAGGTACTGGAGGTAATTTTACCTGTTGCTGGTTCTTTCTTGTCCCCTCTTTCTGCACCTGTGGAGTTAAACCATTTACAGGAGCATTACCGGCCTGCAGGTGTGGACACTCGTCTCTCCAATGCCCTATCTGGCCGCACCCGTGGCACGGAAACTTCTTCATAGCCTCTTCTCTACTCATCTTAGTTCGGGGCTTTCCTCCTCCCCCAGCAGTGGCATTCTGAGCATTGTTACTAGAAGTCAATTTACTTAACTGTTTCTCCTGCTGTTCAGCTAATTTCACCTGTGCCCACATGACCTTTTCCTTGAGAGCCTTCTTTTTATTTTCAATTTCATCTTCGCAATATTTTGCGTATTTCAAGACATCATCTATAGGTTTTCCCTGCCAACTGATTTTATTATCTCGAATCCATTGTGATATTTCAGGCCTTAGTCCTAGGACAAATCGGTAACTGAAATGGGTCATGTCTTTCATGTCTACATTATCGATTCCACTGTAAGTCTTAAACACTTGCAGCAACCTTTCATAAAAGGCATGGACAGATTCATCACGCTCTTGGGTAGTTCTATCTATTCGGGTCCAATCTGTTTCTTTTGCGGGCACCTTTTTCTTGAGGTACTGTATGACTTGCTCATACTTCCTCATTACTTCAGGTGCGGGAGCCCCTGTTTTCTCATCTCTTGGAAATTCTTCACTGGGCCAATCAATTTCAATTTTGCAGTCAGTCCACAAATCTACAGGGAACACAATGTCGAAAAACCCATCCAGGTATTTCAGAAGACATTTCTGAACTTTTATAAAGCGTTCAACCTGCCTATACCAATCAACAGGTTTTTCCCGTAATTTCGGAAAGTCATTTGTAAATGACACAATATCCTGTCGGGACCAAGGGACATGGACATACTTTCCTCCCGGGACTTCTCTCATGGGGCACAATTTTTCTGTTGGTGTTACTTACTTTAACACGAATTCTGAAGCCTGAGACTTAGCCCTGCTGTCTTCCTTTTTCTTTGCCCACCGGGTTCTCCATTTTCCCACCTCTCCCCACTTTTGCAAGAGCTTCAACAATTCCTTTATTTGGATCTGTTTTCCCCCCACATTCAAGTTTTCTAAATCCTTGTCTGAAAAGTCTACTCTATAAGGTTTCTGAAGGATTTTGGAACGACTAACATCAATTCCCATTTCTGTGGCTGTATCCATTATCCTTTCATGGAGCAACCTAGCACTCCGGGTAAGATTTTTGCTGATAAACAGTAACTCTTCTTCACTGTACGAGCTTAGGCGCTCAACTCCTACATTTCCAGCCATCATTTCTTCTATTTCTATCCTTAATTTATATATCTCTAATGCTTTGGGTTGGGGAGTGGTCTCCTTCTCCAGTTCCTTTGTCCATCGGTCTAATTCTTCTGGGGATACTACAGTGGCACTCCTAACCCCCGAGGCACCTTCGATCAACACCTCTTTTGTTCTAGTCTGACTTCTTGCCCCCGACGTACTAGTCCTAGGCTCTCTAATGGGCAAATCCATCAGAACCACAGATTCACACTCACTCTCTTGATCCTCATCTATGAATACTTCCTTCCTCGGAGAAGGGACGCTAGGAGTAGGCAGTATTGGGGTGATAACAGAAGGACGGGGACTAGCCAGGTCATTTCAATACAGTGGAATAGCTGGACCAATAGTTACTGGAATAGTCAGGGAATCAGGATGGGGATGTATCTGGGCAATAGTTCGAACTAAATCCTCTCGCTGTCTAGCCAGGGCTTCCTTTTCCTTTTCTCGTAAAGCCTTTTCTGCAGAATTGTCATGCAATACCTGAGGTACTAAGGGAGGATAAATACTTGGAGCAGTCGGAGTGATCAATCGGGGTGGATCTTCTCCGAACGGTTGATAATTTGGGACCGTGGATTTAGGTCTGCAAAACCCATCCCCGTCACTGGTTTTACTGTCTGTACCCGTTCCATCTGTATCACTATCCCTCCTACATCTGGGATATTTTGAAAAGGGATTTGGAGAGTGCACAGGTTCTGACTCTGCAACATAGGGAGGTGGGTTTTTCATTAACAAATCTTCCAGGTGCTCATCTTCTGAGTCCCCCACAGGCATTAGATGATGGGTCTTTTCTTTACATTTTCCTTTCTTCTCTTCTAATACCCCCATCATAGGAAATAGTCCTTCAGTCATCATAGATTGCCTCCACTGTTTCATTTTCTGCTCTTTGGTCTGCGCTTGAACCCTCGGATACCATTTACTCACTCCCTTATCCATCCGGGGTCTATCTCGCTCTACAGCCTCAATCTCCCATTCCTCCAGGGCTTCGGACTGGGTCAACCTAGGTCTAGGGTGTAATTCCTTCATGCGGGTCCTTAAGTTAAGCAGAATCCGACCATTAAATGAACCTTCAACCGGGAATGCTAGGACTCCGTCATCTGCAGTATACTTTGCCCAATTTTCTAACCAGACACAAGTGTGGTACCCTTTATCAAACAGCATGAAAGAGGCAGGGGTATTTGGCGGGGGAATGAGCACGCCTTCCCTCGTCCTAATGGGCTTGTCAGTTTTAAAAAAATTCTTTATTTTATCAGAAAATGACATTTTCCTCTTTACTCCATACATCATGTGCGGTCTACCTCGTATAAGCTGATCCTTATGAAATCCTAGGTACTTTGGATTTGGTATGAAGTCGGGATACCACATGCAACTCTCCAGACTCGCTTCTAACTCGGCCTGATTAATTTTGTTTACCTTTGTGCTTCCAATGCCAGCGCAACTTTTATTTCGCACTACCCAATCAGCACAGAGAACACAAAAGATCCTTAACCAATGGGTGCGCGGCCTTTCCGCAAGACAGAGTCTCACGCTTCGGCACTCACCCCTCCTTCACAAATTCAGCTTCACTACACACCCGCTGTTTTGACCAATACCAGCGCGGCACGGAGTGACGTCAGAGCAGTCTTACGACCGACTCCCTCCTTCACAAGGTAACGGAAACTTTTTACTCTCTCTAAAGTGCGAATGCAAATTTTAGTCGACAACACGCAACGTCTGCCACTATGTCTGAGTGTTCTAAAGAGATAAAAGAACTTTCTTTCGCTGCTAGTAAACCACTTCTGTCTACTTTTCATTCACTCTAGGTAGACTTCTTTGCCTACCCTCACACACGAGTAATCTAGAACCCGTTATTCTTCCGACTCATCCACTTTTGTCAGGGATATGTACTGAGCCGGGATTTCACCAGTGAACTATTTTACTTACCAGACAAGCCTCGGAGACCCTACTACTTCTTCCGTATGCGACCCTTACTAGGTGATATCGCAATGAAAGTTTTATAACGGACTCGTAGCTATCATTTATTCAGATGCAAACAAAGGTCCTAATTAGTGCTTCCAGTTATTCCTAACCCTGCACTAATGGCTCAAACCAGTGACTTCAACAGCTAACCGGATTCTGCTCACCGATAGCTAAATACCTCCCCGGGGATTCGAACTACACTGAACATTCACAAACAATTTTCCGGTTAATATAACATTTATAGCAGCAATGCAAATACCATATACATTTACATATAAATCCTTAAAACATTTCAAAATATTTGAACCAATACAGTAGAAAATCAGCAGCACATTTTATTTTCACGGTTTGTTTATCAACTACCCTGTCTACCTAATCTAACTAGTCCAAACCATCCTCTGGTTACCAGATAATTACTGATAGAGCGCGCAATTCACCCAGGTCACCGAGTTCACCAATTACTTACACGCACTGGGCCCTGGCGTGCACACATTTAATACACCATTGACATTTGGGGTGAACTGGATGATGTTTTCTGTTGCACGCTTCTATGAGCAATTAAGGTTTGGTTTTACACCTCTGCTTACCATGTACCTGACTTACCCCAGGCACAAATACATATGACAGATCTGGAGCTATTAGGGAAAATAGTAGACAGGGAACCTAGGAAAAATACTCTTTATACTTCAGTACATACTTATCCACAATTTCTGTAAAATAACCACGGACACCTGAGGATGTTCAAAGCTTTATATAGAAATTTAAAGAGAGTATGACAAGGCAATAAGTGATATGCAGAGTAATGCATCAAACATCAAAATCAAAACCATTAGGTAACTATGTATTAACACTAGGACCATTGAGTATATGGGAAGACTAAAGGTAGGATTTTTAGAACAAAGCTAGTCACTGCAACTTTATACTAGAACATAGGACATGGATGGGATCTAGAACATGTACTTAACCTACAATCTTTAAACTATTCTTGCTAAATTCACCGCAATCATACTAAAGGAAAGGGAAAAATCGGAACATACTAATAAAATATAATAGTGTGCAATTTCCTAAAGGTGGGGAGAGAAGTGGAACAATTCTAACAACCAATGGAATATAATTTGCTTTTCAAGATGATAGAGCAATATCACAAGCAAGAGTGCTTTATTAAGAAAATGGAGAGAGAGAGAGAGAAAGAGTAAGAGAGACGCAAACCCACAGACTGATATTTACCTAGTTCAGAATGAAGACCAACCCTGGCCACGGGTCAGTTGGAAGGACAGGGACAAGGACCCTCAGGAAAGGAATGCCAAAGTGCGAGCAGGTACAGCTCACGGGCAGTCAGGACTGGATACCCCTCAGGTTCTGGGTCAAGACTGGGCCACCCAGGGTACGACCAACACCCACAGCTTCGGACAGCAACGCCTGCGTTACCCCCTCTCCTGCAAGTAATCCGCCCGTAACCCCGATTGGGTTTTCGAATTTTCCCAGCAAAGTGCTTCGCCAGCACTTAGGACTATTTCCATCCCTTAGGAGTTTGTGGAAAGTATGGACAGAGTGCTCCGCAGCACTCTCAGATTGAGCACCTATAGAGTTCGTAGGGTCAGTGACAGGTCTGCTACTCGGACAAGTCGGACAATTTTCCTAAGCTAAACTAGGGCAATTATACTATTTTGGGGTCCCTCAGACCACCCCCTAATGTTGCAAGTGACAGTTTCCCACATTATGATTGGTCAGGAGAGGTGGTGCGGTCATTACCACCTCCTAGAATTCAACTTTTTCATCCCATATATTAAAATTTTCCTACCCGCCCCTTGGGTTCACGTTCCCATGCATAGAATACAGCAGTATAGTAAAAGTTCACAATAGGTAGCAACAGTATTGCTTTTTCCAAGGTGAGATCTCGTCTTCCCAGCGACTTTCTCAGGCGCATTGTGCTTCAGGAGCCAGCTGGCTTGTTTCAGCTTCTGCGCAATGGAGTTTCTCTCCGGTCACGTGATGGTGCCCAGCAGAGCCTCAAGTATGGCTCCGCTCCCGATTTCCCAGCCCCAGAGACGCGGTACATGAATAGTAAGCGAGAACAAATTAAAATCACATATAAAATGATCACACTGTATACCATGATGAAATTCTAACCATCCCTTATTTTATAATAACTATAGCATTACTGTTTAGTGCGAAAAGACAGATAGGCTGAAGCAGCAGTGGCACGCAGAAAGCGTGGTGAGAGACAAGCGGCCATGTTTGCAACAGTGCGCATGAGCACAGATTCCCTCCAGAATGCGAGTGCGTCACATCACATGGGTATGACCGACGCATGCGCAGACTGAATTTCAGCAAAGCAGCCGATTCTTTAGTGCAAGCTTCGTTAATATAGAAAAGACATACGAGCAAGCATCCTGGGGACACCCGCGTGTTTGGGAAAACGTATAATAATTGACGAACAACTGGTTTAATAGGATTATACATTAGGCGAGGTTCTTGTACTAGAGCAAGGAGCTTTACGTGCGAATCCTTGCTCCATCAGATCCACTTCGGTACGCCAGCACACTTCACAGCAGTTGTGGTGACAAGGATCACTTGTCTTGGCTTTCCCCACTTTGGTCCAAGGCAACTCTTCCGGGTGTGTTTCTTTAACACCACCCAATCACCTGGTCTCAGTTTATGTGCTGGAGTTGTAGGCCATTCGACAGCAGTCTATCCAATCTGGTGAGAGATAGAACGCACTTGGTCACCCAGCTGCTTGCAGTATTCTAGCACCAAATCATCAGAAATACTTAGCAGTTTGTGTCCAGGTACCCATGCTTGTCGCATCACTCTTCCCATTAGTACTTCATGTGGGCTCAGGCCTGTTTTTCGGTTCGGAATACTTCTCAAACTCATCAGCACAAGGGGCAAAGCTTCTATCCAGTTCATTTTGGTGGAATCACACACTTTCGCAAGCCTGGATTTGATGGTGCCATTCACTTGTTCAACTATTCCAGAAGCCTCTGGATGATATGCACAATGCAACCTTTGTTCCATTTTAAATGCTTTACAGAGTTCCTTGAGGACTTCGTTAGAAAAATGCCCACCTTGGTCTGTTTCAATCGTTTCTGGAATTCCAAATCTAGGTATCAACTCTCTAAGTAATAATTTGGCTACAGTTATAGCATCATTTTTCTTTGCTGGGTAGGCCTCCACCCATCTAGAAAATAGGCAAACTATGACCAGGACGTATCTGTATCCTTTGCACATGGGCAACTGGATAAAGTCTGCCTGCATCCTGACAAAGGGGCCTTCTGCTTTTCCAATCGTACTTTGTTCCACTACTGTCCTCTTTCCTGCGTTGAACTGCTGGCACACTAAACACCTCTGGCAAATGTTCTCTGCTGTGCTCCTGAATTTTGAGTTATAAAATACCTTTTCAAACATACGACACATGGCATCCCTCCCAATATGTGTGTCCTCATGTATGATCCTTGCAAATGGGGCTACCAGACTGTCTGGTAATACAGGCATACCAGTTTGGCTAACCACAACACCATCTTCGTTCCTAATTCCACATTCAGCCTTCTCCCACCTGTCCTTTTCTTCCCTGTCTGTTGCCTGTTGTAATTCTGTAGCTACACTCTCAAACACCATAAGTTGGCAGCTGCTTCCACCTCCCCATAATTTAATTTGGAGGGACATTTTGTATCGGGCACAGTACTGTGCTATTTGGTCAGCGTATCGATTTCCGGCTGTCACATCATCATTTCCAGATCTGTGAGCCGCACACTTGACCACAGCCAATTCTTTGGGCAATTGAATTGCTTCCAGTAAGTTCTGTACCACCTTCCCATTTCTGATAGGGGTACCTGAGGAAGTCATGAATTCTCTTTGTAACCATAGTTGGCCGAAGTCATGAACAACCCCATAACAGTACTGGCTCTCAGTGTAAACAGTTACTCTCTTGTTTTTCCCCTGCTTACAAGCTCTCGTCAATGCGATTAGCTCTGCTACTTGTGCAGATTTTATGTCGCATAGGTAAGACGCTTCCAGGGTTGTCTCTAATGTGACTACAGCATAGGCAGCACTCAGACCTCCATCCTCATGTCTTAAACATGAGCCATCCACGAACATCTTAAGATCCTCATCAAGTAAGGCTACTTCCTTGATATCAGGACGGGGTTTGGTGCTAAATTCTGTCAAGTCTAGGCAGTTATGCTCAATTTCCCCCTCTGCTTCTACAGCCAGAGGAATGGGCAACAGGGTTGCAGGGTTCAGAACATTGCACCGGGAAATAATTACATTCTCAGCACCTATTAGAATTCTCTCATACTTAGTCAGCCGACTAGGGGTGAGATACTGGGTCTTGGTTCGGGTCAGTAAGATCACAACAGAATGTGGAACATATACAGTGACAGGATGTCCCATAACAATGTTTTCACTTTGTTCCAGACTAGCGCAAGTAGCAGCTACTGCTTTCAGGCATCCAGGTAATCCAGCAGCCACTGGATCTAGAGTGGTCGAAAAATAGGCCACGGGACGCCTGATCAGCCCATGCTCTTGTGTCAGGACTGAGAGCGCACAATTGTCTCTTGTGTCACAGAACAGTTCGAAGTTCTTGGAATAATCAGGCATTCCTAAGGCAGGAGCAGAGCACAGACAATTTCGCAATTTTACCCAAGCTGTCATGCTTTCATCGTCCCAACTAACTGGATCTTCTACTCCCTTCTTGGTCATTTTTATCAAAGGCTTGGCTAGAGCTGCGAATCCCACAATCCACTGTCTGCAGTACCCTACAACTCCTAGGAACATTCTTACTTCTTTCTGGGTTCTGGGTAGTTCCATAGTTTGAATTATCTTGATCCTTTCTGTAGTGACTTTCCGAATTCCTTTCTCTATCTGGTGCCCCAGATATTTCACTGAGTTCTTACAGAACTGTAATTTGTCTGGTGATACCTTATGTCCTCCCTTTCCTAGGTGATTCAGCAAGGCAATGGTATCGGTGATACAGTCAGTTTGACTTTTAGACGCCACCAGAAGGTCGTCTATGTACTGTACCAAAACAGACTCCTTTGGCAGTTCTAAAGATTCAAGGCATCTTTTTAGGATCTGGTTGAAAATCGATGGACTTTCAGTGTACCCCTGGGGGACACGATTCCAGACATAGACATGGCTGTCAAATTCAAAACTAAAAAGAAATTTGCTTTCGGGATGCAATGGAATGGAAAAGAATGCATGACACAGGTCGATGACAGTGAACCATTCTGCATTCCAAGGAATCTGATACAGTATCACTGCGGGGTTGGGCACAATGGGACAGCAAGGTACAACGATTTGGTTTACCTTGCGCAGGTCCTGCACTACCCGGTACTTTCCGCTAGGCTTTTTAATTCCAATGATGGGTGAATTACAGGGACTGCTCATTACTTCCTGTATGATGTTGGCTTCGAGCAACCGGTTTACCTCAATGGCAACTCCAGCCTTTACTTCTGCACTCATTTTGTACTGTCTCGTCCTTGGGTAAACAGCATTTGTTTTTATTGCTATTTTAACTGGGTCTACATTTGCCATTAAGCCTACATCTCTTCCAGTGAAATCCCATACTTCAGGTACCACCTTTAGCTGCAGTTCTTCAGGTAAGTCTTCAATGGACAGGGGTCTAATCTCGGTGTCAGGTCTTACTAACATCAATTTGTACAGGCCATCTTCATCTGGGGTCTGAATCTCGACGCCATTTGGTGTGCAAAAGATGGTACAATTCATTTTGCACAACAAATCTCGTCCTAACAGGTTCACGGGACTGGAGTCACAGACCACAAATCTGTGCATTTCTTTGAAATTCCCTATAGAAACCTCCATTGGTTCAGTTACCAGAGTACTGATTATCTGATTTGAAACACCTACTACTTGGATGGCTTCTCCCGAGAGGGGTAGGTTAGGAACATCCACTGTTCTCACAGTGGAACGGGTAGCACCAGTGTCCAACAAAAAGGTGACGTCTTTTCCCTCAACCTTTCCTTCAATGTATGGTCCAGTCTGGTCTACGGGTAAGCAGACGCCAAGTACGCACTCCTTGTCCTCCCCCCTCAGGCCCCGTCAATCTTGATCATCACAGAGGAAAGAATCATTTAACAAGAACTGCGGAATTGCTGCATTTCTCTCACTTTCTCCTTCCCATACCTCAGCCCTTTCATTCTGTTGAGCCTGATTTTTATAATTTTGTCTAGGAGCGCGAGGCAACGGAGGCAGCTTTACCTGTTGTTGGTTTTTTCGGGTCCCCTCTTTCTGCACCTGTGGTTTTAAACCATTTACGGGGGCATTACCAGCCTGCAAATGTGGACACTCGTCTCTCCAATGCCCTATCTGACCGCACCCGTGACAGGGGAATTTTTTCATAGCCTCTTCCCGACTCATTTTTACCCGGGGTTTCCCTCCTCCCCCAGCATTGGGATTTTGTGCAGTATTATTGTTATTCATTTTACTTAACTGTTTTTCTTGCTGTTCAGCCAATTTCACTTGTGCCCACATGACTTTCTCCTTGAGGGCTTTCTTCTTGTTTTCTATCTCATCCTCGCAGTACTTGGCATACTTGAGGACATCATCTATGGGCTTACCTTGCCAACTGATTTTATTATCTCGAATCCACTGGAATATTTCAGGCCTTAATCCTAACACAAATCGATAACTGAAATGGGTCATATCCTTCATGTCCACATTATCGATTCCACTGTAAGTTTTGAATACCTGCAGTAACCTTTCATAAAAGGAGTGGACGGTTTCATCGCGCTCTTGGGTAGTTCTATCTATCCGGGTCCAATCAGTTTCCTTTGTGGGCACCTTTTTCTTCAGGTATTGTATGACTTGATCATACTTCCTCATTACTTCAGGTGAGGGAGCTCTGGTTTTGGAGTCTCTCTCATATTCATCACTGGGCCAATCAATTTCAATTTTGCATTCGGTCCACAAATCTACAGGTACCACAATGTCGAAAAACCCATCCAGATCTTTCAGGAGACATTTCTGAACCTTTATGAAGCGTTCGACCTGTCTATACCAGTCGACTGGTTTCTCCCGTAATTTTGGAAAGTCATTAGTAAATGACACAATATCCTGTCGGGACCAAGGGACATGGACATATTTTCCCCCAGGTACTTCTCTCATGGGATACAATTTCTCTGTGGGACCTACTTCTTTTAGTACATATTCTGAAGTCTGGGTTTTAGTCTTATTATCTTCCTTTTTCTTTGCCCACCGGGTTTTCCATTTATCTACGTCTCCCCATTTCTGTAGGATTTTCAGTAATTCTTTTATCTGTGTTTGCTTTCCTGACACATTCATATTCTCTAAGTCTTTGTCGGAAAAGTCTGCTCGGTAAGGTTTCTGAAGGACTTTAGAACGACTAACATCAATGCCCACATCTGCGGCTGTGTCCATTAATCTCTCGTGGAGCACTCTGGTGTTCCGGGTAAGGCTTTTGCTGATAAACAGCAATTCTTCTTCACTAAGGGTGTTCAATCTATCCAATCCTACATTACCGGCCATCAGTTCCTCTATTTCTATCCTTAGTCTATAGATCTCTAAGGGTTTCGGTTGGGGTGTGTCCTTTTCTAACTCTTTGGTCCATCTATCCAATTCTTCTGGAGAGACTACCGTGGCACTCCTGACCCCTGAAGTGGTTTCAATCAGTACTTCTTTCGTTCTAGCCTGACTTCTTGCCCTTGGTACACTTGTTCCAGGTTCCCTTATAGGCAGATCCATTAGAGAGATCATAGACTCACATTCACTTTCTTGATCATCGACTATGAGCGGCTCTTTTCTTGGGGGTGGTATAATAGGGGTTGGTACAATTGGAGTTATCATAGGAGTTCTTGGACTAGCCATTCTATCCCCATAAAGAGGTATAGCAGGACCAATAGTTACTGGGATAGTCAGTGAATCTGGACTGGGATTTATCTGGGCTATGGTCTGAATTAAATCAATTCGCTGTTTGTTCAGGGCTTCCTTTTCTCGCTCCCGCAAAACCCTTTCTGAAGAATTGTCATGCATCACTTGGGGTACCAATGTAGGATAAATATTTAGGGCAGTCGGAAGGACCAAACTTGGTCGGTCTTCCCCAAAAGGTCAGTAATTTGGGACCGTGGAACTAGGTCTACAAAATCCATCGCTATCACTGGCTTTACTCTCAGTACCAGTTACATCTGTCTCACTGGCCCTCCGACATCTAGGATATTTAGAAAATGGGTTTTGGGAACCCAAAGAGTCTGATTCTGCAACATAGGGAGGCGGATTTTTCATCAATAAATCTTCTAGGTGTTCATCCTCAGAGTCTCCCATAGCCATTAAGTGGCGGGTTTTCTCCGTACATTTCCCTTTCCCTTGTTCGAGTACCCCAAACATTGGAAACAGTCCCTCAACCATCATGTTCTGTCTCCATTGCTTCATCTTTTTCTCTTTGGTTTCTTTTTGGACCTTTGGATACCATCTACTCAATCCTTTATCCATTCTAGGTCTGTCTCGTTCTAGGGCTTCAATTTCCCATTCTTCTAATGCTTCGTATTGAGTTAATCTGGGTCGGGGATGCAATTCATTCATTCGGGTCCTTAAATTAAACAGGATTCTGCCATTAAAGGAACAATTAAGGGGAAATGCTAAGATCCCATCCTCTTCCGTATACTTTACCCAATTCTCCAACCATACGCAGGTATGATACCCTTTATCAAACATCATGAAGGAGGCAGGAGTATCTGGTGGCGGAATGATCACACCCTCCCTAGTTCGTATGGGCTTGTCTTTCTTGAAATAGTTCTTAATCTTGTCAGCAAGGGACAATTTTCTCTTAACTCCGTACATTATGCGCGGTCTACCTCGTAAAATCTGTTCCTTATAGAAGCCTAAGTTCTGTGGATTAGGTATAAACTCAGGATACCACATACACCTTTCCAAACTCTTTTCAAGCTCCTGTTGATCAATTTTGTTTACTTTTGTGCTTCCAATGCTAATGCGACTTTTATCTCGCAGCAACCAATCAACACAGTGACTACAAAAATCCTTGTCCAATGGGTGCGCGGCCTTTCGCGAGACGAGGTCTCACGCTCCGGCACTCACCCCTCCCTTTCAATTTCAGCTTCACTACACACCTGCTGTCTTGACCAATAACAGCGCGGCACGGAGTGACGTCAGGGCAACCCTTCGACTGACTCCCTCCTTCACAAGGTAACGGAAACTTTGAATTTTCCTTAAAGTGCAAGTGCTAAGTTTAGTTAACAATATGAAACGTTCGCCGCTGTGTCTGAGTGTTCTAAAAAGAAAGAATGTTTTCCTCTCACTACAAGTAAACCACTTCTGTCTACTTTTCATTCACCACGGATAGACTTCTCTGCCTAACCTCTCACACGAGCAATATAGAACCTGCTACTCCTCTGACTTATCCACTTCTTTCCGGGATATATATTAAGTCAGGCTTTCACCAGCGGACTACCTTGCTTACCATTCAAGCTTCGGAGACCCTATTACTCCTTCCGCATGTGACCCTTACTAGGTGATATCACAATGGAAGTTTTATACAAAAGGACTCGTAGCTATCAGTTATTCAAGATAAAAGATGCTAATTAGCGCTTCCGGTCCTTCCTAACCATGCACTAATAATCTCACAACAAGCGACCTCATTAGCTAACCGGATTCTGCTCACCGTTAGCTATAGACTTCCCCGGGGATTCGAGCTACACAAAACGCTCACGGACAATCTTGTTAATATTACAGATAATACTTATAGCAGCAAAGCAAAAAATCCTTTACATATATTAAAAAACTTTCTTCAAAACATTTGCGCAATATTCGAAGCAATGTAATCTATATAGCAGCATTGAAATCTCAGCAGCACATTTTTATTTTCACGGTCTATTTATTAACTATCTTGTCTACCTATCTTAACTAGTCCTAACCATACTACTGCTACCAGAAAATTACTGATAGAGCGCGCAGGTCACCCGGGTCACTAGTTTACCAATTTCCACGCACTGGGCCCTGGCGTGCATATGACGACTGTGTTTGCATGAACCGGGTGAATCTTTCCACGCTACTATGAGTAATTCAGGGGGTGACTCTCTCACCACTTACTATACATATACCTGACTTACCACAGGCACATTACTCCTGATGGATCAGGAGCTAGCAGTGGACAGGTAACAAGGTTCCTAAAAGAGTAGAGAATACCTTACACACTCAGTACATTTAATAACACTTTTGATGTATAATGACCACAGACACCTGATGGGTTTTCTAAGCTTTATGTAAGGTAAGTTTAGAATGAATATGCCATGATTATAAGGCAGATACAAATCAGAACATCAATAATCAAGATTATAGCCAAAATGTAACTATGGATTAGGGCAAGCACCATAGAGTACTAAGGAACACTACAAGGTATGAGCATTAGGGAACATACTATTCAGTACGAATTTAAACTAAGGCAGGGAACATGAGAAAGACCTAAATATGTGTACTAATGTTCTTATTCTAATTCCTAAACTTTTATGCTATTCTTACTAAGTTCACAGCAACCATACTAAAGGGAAGGGATAATGGAACAAGCTAAATAAGCAGTCAGTTTAATAATGTCCTATAGGTGGGGAAAGAAGTGGAACATCACTAATAAACGATTGCATAAAAGTCACTTTCAAAAAGGTGATAGAGAATTATCACAGGCAAGAGTGCTTTATTAAGAAGAGGAAAGATCAGAGTAAAGTTAGACAGACACCCACACGTATATTTACCTAGGGCGGGAGTGAAGACTAACCCTGGCCACGGGTCAGTTTGGAAAGGCGAGGACAAGGACCCTCAAGGATTCAGAATGCCAGTAGGCGAGCAGGTACAGCTCATGGACAGTCAGGACAGGATACCCCTCAGGATTTGGGTCAGGACTGGGCTCACCAAAGGGCACGACCAACACCTGCAGTTTCGGATGCAACGCCTGCATTACCCTCTCTCTGCACGGAATCCGCCAGTAACCCCGATTGGGTTTTTCGAATCTCCCAGCAAAGTGCTCCGCCAGCACTTAGGACTAATTTCCACCCCTTGGAGTTTGTGGAAAGTACGGACAGAGTGCTCCGCAGCACTCTGTATCAATCACCTATAGAGTTCGTAGGGTCAGTGACAGGTCTGCTACTCGGACAAGTCGGACAATTTCTCTAAGCTAAACTAGACTAGTTATACTGTTCTGGGACCCCCAGACCACCCACAAATGTTGTAAGTGACAAGGTCCCAGCTTATGATTGGTCAGGAGAGGTGGTTAGTTCATTGTCACCACCTATAATTCTGTGTTCCCATATTACATATTCAAATGACATTACCCACCCCCTGAATTTCTGTTCCCAGGCATACGTGTGGAAATAGACAATGGAGTACACATTGGAAAGAAACATTGTAACATTTTTAGATGTAATACAGCATCTTCTCCAGGGGCGAAGGTGAGCTTCCCAGGAGCGTCCCAGCTTCAGTAGCCAGCTGGCTTGTTTTTGCTTCTGCGCAGTGGGGTTTTTCCCTCATCACGTGTGCAGGGAGTTTACGGGCTTCAAAATGGATTCAATCCCTCGAGCCAGGTCCATGGATGCGTAATACATGAAAAGTAAGTGAAAACAAATTAGGAACACAGAAAAATTGAATACACTGTATACCATGAAATGCTTCACTGCACCCCTACCTTTATAATATCTATAGCATTAAAGGTTAGTGCTGAAAAGACAGATATGCAGAAGCAGCATGAGCTAGCAGAGAGCATGGTTAAAGACAAGCGGCCATATTTAGCAGTAATGCGCATGAGCGAAAACATCCCTCCAAATTGCGAGTGCGTCACATCACGTGGGTATGACCGACGCATGCGCAGCCTGGATTTCTGCGAAGCGGCCATTCAGTAGTGTGCAAGCATGGTTAGGATGAAAATACACATAGGCAAGCCTCCTGGGGACACCCGTGTGTTGGGAAAAAGGCAAGATAAATGACAGACAGGTTGAATTAATATTATTACGAGTTAGGCGAGGTTCATGAGTGAGCAAGTCGCTTTACGTGCGAATCCTTGCTCCATCAATACCACTGGCTGCCGCGTCCTCCAACTTTATAGTTCTCGGAGACCTCAACTTAAATTTTGATGATCCCTGTGATGCAGTGGCGAGAGACCTACAAGGCATGCTGGGTGCACTCGATCTACACCTTGCTAATGTTGGTGCCACCCATATTAGGGGTCATCAGCTGGATGTTGTTTTTGCTAACTCAGAGAACCTGCAAGCCCTTCAGCCCTTGGCTCTTCCCTGGACGGACCATTGTCTAGTCCCCCTTAGATGGCAGTTGGGGAAGGGGAGAGATCCTGTACCTAGACGGTATACAGTGGAACGACTCTGGTCGAGGCTGCCAGTGGATAGCTGGGCGGCCGAGTTGGCAAGAACCTGTCCTCCCCCTGTCACTGACCCCATTATTGCCGATCAGCATGTGGGAAATTGGCTGACTAATACTCTGGACTCGTTGATTCCGAAAAAGAGAAGGCCCATCAGGGAAAGAAGAGTTGGTTCTGCCCCTTGGTATACTCCCGAACTTAGGGGTCTCAGAACATCATGTAAAAGATCAGAACGGGCATGGAGGAGAGAGCGGACGGAAGAAAGTCGGGAAGACTACAAGATATCGATGAGGAAGTATAAAGTCGCTTTGAAAGACGCCAAAAGGAACTTTTTCAGCGATAGGATCGAGAGGGCAAGTAACTCACCAGGGGAATCCTTTAAAATTTTTAAGGAACTCCTGAAGGCTCCAGTCCCTTCAGTTGTGCAGGACAACCCTCAAGAAAAATGTGAAGAGCTGGCTGACTTTTTTCATTCGAAAATAGAGAAGATTTTGTCTTCGCTGCCTGCGACCTCTCAGATCCCGGAGATGGACTTTAGCCCAGTAATATGCCCCGCTGAGCTATCCTCTTTCGGCCCTTTTTCGGAGGAGGAGGTCGTAAAAGTCCTTAAAGGGATGAAGAGTGGGTCTCCTAGTGACCCGGTGCCTATGAAATATCTCAAACAAGTGGCAAACACTCTGTCCACTCCGCTTACTGACCTCATTAACCTTACACTCTCCCAGGGCACGGTGCCTCAGAGATGGAAAAATGCAGTTGTCAAAGCACTACTGAAAAAACCAGGATTAGACTCCTCAAATCTGGCCAATTTTAGGCCTATTTCACTTTTGCCCGGCTTCTCAAAAGTCGCAGAAAAGATGGTTAACCGCCAGCTCTCTTATCACCTAGAATCCCATCATCTGCTGGGAGACTCCCAGACGGGCTTTTGCCCTGGTCAGGGGACGGACACAGCCTTATTGGCAGTGGTGGAGGAAGCAAGGAGCATTCTTGATACAGGGGGGTCAATGGCGGTGATCCTCCTGGACTTGAGTGCTGCCTTCGACACCGTAAGTCACCAGGTGCTCCTCCAACGACTGTCAGAAGTGGGTGTGACAGGGATGGCCTTGAAATGGCTCGAATCCTTTCTCTCCAACCGCTTCTATCAAGTCTGGGAAGGGGCAGAGCAGTCGACCTTGTTCCATCTTCAATGTGGAGTCCCTCAGGGCTCATCTTTGAGCCCTACCTTATTTAATATTTATATGACTCCTCTTGAAAGAGTGGTCTCTCCTTCAGGAGTGAAGATCATCAGCTATGCTGATGATACTCAGCTGGGTGTAGGCCTCACCCAGCTGGCGGAACAACCCGAAGTCCTTCATGACTGCCTCGCCAATGTTCATCGTTGGATGTCCTACTCTGCCCTTAAGCTCAATGGAGAGAAAACTGAGCTTATGTTGCTGGGCAAATCTAGTCCCTCACTCATCGCTAGCTGTTGGCCTCGGTCTCTGGGTGACCCACCATCTCCCAAGAAGGAGATCAAGAGCTTGGGAGTTTGGTTAGAGGAAGATCTGTCCTTCAGGACGGACGCCAGGAAGACCGGGGGGGTGTGTTTTGGCCTGTTGTGGTCAGCTCGCAAGGTGCTAACACTGCTCCCTAATCCATATAGGAAGCTCTTGATTCATGGTTTAATATTGTCGAGACTTGACTACGGGAATGCGCTGTTTCTTGGTGCTCCCGAAGCGACTTTTAAAACCCTTCAACAGGTGCAGAATGAAGCCGCTAGAGTGCTGATGAAGGTTCCTAGAAGACACTCAGCTGCCCCGGCCCTGAAAACGCTTCACTGGCTCCCCGTTAAGGAGCGGGTGAAATTCAAAGCGTCATGCATGGCTCATAAAATCCTTCATGGTAGGGGCCCCTCTATCCTGTCCATTATGGCACGCCCCTATAAGCCCACACGCCCACTGCGTTCGGACAAAAGACATCTTTTGCAGTCAGCCAGAGTAAAAAGAGCTCGCTCTGGGGGCCGGCGTTTTTCAGTGCAAGTGGCGGCACTGTGGAACTCCTTGCCCTTTAAGATTCGTTCAGAGCCCAATATCCTGCACTTTAGGAAACTTTTGAAGACGCATTTGTTTCCGGTGTAGTGACTGAGTCTGAGCTTTCCCTTCTCGTTCCTTACAGCGCCGGAATGCCCCTGGGTAACTGAGCGCGTTATAAATTAAGTGCCCATGTGGCTATAGCCTTCCTAGACCTCTGCCACTCCAGTCTTTTGTTGACCTTCCTCAGCAGCAAATCATGGTTGCACAACTTAATGTTAGATCCCTACCCAAACATCATCTGGAAATTCAGGATCTAATTAAAAACTACGCCTTAGACATTCTATTCCTTACTGAGCCCTGGCTAGCTACAAGAAGACATGCACTCCGTTATTAATCTTGCCACTCCATCAGGATACTCTGCATACACACTAAATAGACATTCAAGGGGTGGAGGCATAGCGATGTTGGCCAAATCCCAATATGTCTGCCTATTCACCAAAATGGACATCGAAGGTAGCGAAAGCGCCCGTTATAGTGTCAAAATTAATCCTCAGTTAACCCTGTCCGGTATCCTGATTTATAGACCCCTGGGCCAGGACAGTAGTTTTATTAAGGCCCTCCTTGAAACCGTGTGCTCTTTGGTAACAAGGACAGCTAATTTCAATATTCTTGGGGACCTAAACATCCATTTCGATCTCACGACAGACAAGAGGACTAGCAGTCTGCTTGCAAGCCTAGCCGCGTTTCAGCTTTGCCAGTTATTCAGTGGCTCTACGCATATCGGTGGTCACCTCCTAGACCCCATCTTTTCCAATTTAGAGGACGTGACGGTAGAGGCCCCTATCCCCATAACTTGGACCGACCACCTGTTGGCGATTATGACTATACCTATTAGGGGTACATCCAAATGAAACCTACCCAGCGCGTGCTAAAACTTTGCCTCGAAGAATTTCACCTACTCCTCAAAGCTGACCCCCCTTCTGCAACTGGATCACCTAGGCACTAGATGCCCTTATACCAGCTAGCTGGACCAGGGCACGCACCCAGGAGTCGAGTCCGTGGTACAACGAAGAACTCACTTCCCTCAGGAAAGATTGCAAAATTGCTGAGCGCAAATGGAGAAAGGCCTACGACCCTGTGCTGAAATCACAATATGTCCAACTACAAAAGAACTATTACAGAACTATCTGTAGATCGAGCCTCGTACTATGCTAAGGAGATTAGTTGTAGCCAATGCCCCTATAAAACTATTTTTAAAATATTAAAAGAGCTAAGTATAAAAAAAAAACAGCAGAGGAATTAAATACCCTCCCGGCACACTGTGAGAACCTGGCATCCTTCTTTAGTGACAAGATTCAGAAGATATATAACGCTTTTCCTGCCAGGTCATGTCTCAAAGCCTCAGCCACCAGGGCCACCCATAAACTCACGGAGATTCCTTCACTGAACCAAGAGGAGTTCCTCAAAGTTTGTGACAAAATAAAAACAGGTTCACCTGCTGACCCCCTGAAACCTTAATTTTGTAGAGCAAAGGACTGGACTGTACTCAGCCCTCTCCGAGAAATTATAAATCTATCCTTCTCCACTGCCACTATACCCACCAGATGGAAGCAGGCCTGGGTATCTCCCATCATTAAAAAACCCACATTAGACCCCTCTTTGTCCGAGAACTTCAGATCCATCTCGCTGCTCCCCTGGCCAGCCAAAGTAGCTGAGTCCCATGTCAATACTACCCTGACTAAATTACTTATATCTAATTCCATCTTAGATAATTCCCAACATGGCTTCCGCGCAGGACATAGCACAGAGACGACACTCTTGAGTGTCACAGAACATCTACGGTCCATTTTGGATTCCGATAAGACGGCAGCATTGATATTGTTAGATCTCAGTGCTGCCTTCGACACGGTGTCCCACGAAGTGTAGCTAATCCGGCTGGAGGAGGCAAGTGTATCGGGACTAGCCCTGAACTGGTTTAAGGCACTTTTATCAGAGAGGTCATTTCGAGTCTACACTCCCCGTTCCTGTCTAAAGAGCACCCTATCAGTCAGTTAGTGCCGCAGGGGTCTGCACTTAGTCCGACCTTATTTAATATTTATGTTCAACCACTGGCTGAGGTGGCCAAGAGATGGGGGTTGTCGTTAGTATTGTATGCCGACGACACCCAGCTAGTGGTAACATTAAGTGAGGAGGATGGACTGAGTGCACAGAATTTCAAACAGGGCCTCACTGACATTACAAGCTGGTTGACCTCAAATTACTTACAGCTTAACGCTGGCAAAACTGAGGTCTTATTGGTGGGTAAAGAGACGGAGGCCTGGGATGACAAATGGTGGCCCGAAGCACTTGGTAATCTGCCGGAGCCTAAAAGCCAGGTGAAAAATCTTGGAGTCTGGATGGACTCTGTCCTCAATTTTACCCACCAGACAAAAAAAGTTACGGCAACGTACTCCGGGATCCTTCGGAACCTCAAGCCGATCCTAAAGTTTTTCGACCCCCAGACACGCCAGCTAGTGGTGCAGTCAGCCATTCTCTCACGTCTGGACTACGCAAACTCTCTACTTGTAGGAGCAAATCAGGCCAAAAAATCTAGACTTCGACGAGTCCAGAACGCTGCGGCTAGAGCCCTGACAGGCCTCCCTCGTTTTAATCTGTGAGTAGCACACTCATTAAACTCCACTGGCTCCCGGTAGAGAAGAGGATTCATTTTAAAAACTTATGTCTCGCATTCAAGGTCTTGAAAACTACCTCAACACCTATGCTGAGCCCTCTTTTAACAGCATACACACCCTGTCGTGCTCTTCGTTCGGAAGGCCAAAACTTGGCAGTCGTCCCCCGTTTTAAGCTGGCCCGGATGGGCGGCCGCTCCTTCCGGCACCATGCAGCTAAGCTCTGGAATGCTTTACCCTCCCAAATTCGCGGTCTTAACGACCTGCTGTCATTCAGAAAGGCCATAAAAACCCATCTTTTCTGCTAAACCTCTAGATGTGTGAATCCCAGTTTTCCATCCGCTGTAGCTTACTTGTCTTCTTTTTGCAAAGCGCCGGGACGCCCCTTTGCTGGGGCAGCCATGCGCTATATAAGATCCCATAACATTAACATTAACATAATTGTTTTGTCGATCTTAAATCTGCCTTTGATTCTGTTCCTCGAAAATTACTTTGGGCTAAACTTTTGGATTGGGGTATCCCAAAGCAATTGCTTGACATAATTAAATTGTTATATTCCATCACATGGGTTTAGATCAAAATCGGAGATGGCAGAAGTACAACCCGCCAAATTGAAACTAAGACTGGTCTGAAACAAGGCTGTGTACTGGCTCCATGCCTTTTTAATCTTTTTATGGACTATCTTCCTAGACATTTTAAAGAAGTTAATTTTCACTCACCTTCCCTCTTAGGCAAAGACATTTAATATTTAAAATACGCAGATGACACTATATTATTAAGTCATTCTGTCATAGGTCTAAGAAGATTAGTTGATTCTTTTAATCACTATATCACTCTTAACGGTTTGAAAATCAATACCAAAAAGACAAAAATAATGATTATAGGTGGAACAAAAACACATAAGAAAGACTGGAACATTAATGGGTTACATATCGAAACTGTAAAATTGTATAAATATGTAGGAATAACATTTGATAATATGTCTTTTAGACAGCATTTTATTAACCTTAAATCAAAGGCAACTGTTTTGTCATTTGCTTTTAGAAAGTTGAGGGACAAGTTGTCATGCCCAAATCACAAACATCTATTGAAGGTCATGAAAGCAAAGCTGATTCCATCTTCGGCTTACGGCTCAATGATTTTTCGTGGTAAAGGTGCGAAAATTCTTGATGCCGTGCAAATAACAGTCTTTAAATCCGTTTTTAGGATCCCCAGGTATATAGGCCATGCTAATTTCATATTATAATTTGGTCTGAAAAGGCAATCCCAGGTACGGCAATCTGCCTTTTTACAAATCTTATATTCATTATATCGCTCAGAACAAGGTACCCTTGCAAGCCAGTCCTAGCAGGAGATAACGAGGTATGAGCATGCTAAGCAGGAGATTTTTTTAAGCGAGAGTTTACATAATTTTGATTGCCCAACCTTTGAAGAAGAACCGAGGAGCAAAGCTGTTTTCAAACAAACAATAAATCGATCAGCCAATCTACTATTGAGTGTTCTAGACAAAGATGTGCTCAGAATAAAGTATAATTCCTGGTCAGTTACCAACTCATTTATTAAATTAGAACCACAATCTTACTTGTTGACACACTGAACATCATTCTTAAAGGACAAATGTATGTTATTGTGGTTTGGGAGATACCCTACTAAGGACGGATTACCCAAATGGGAAAAAAATGGTCCTCTAACCTTTGTAGGTTATGTGGATCCTATGACGAAACTTTAATACATAGTGTGACTACATGCCCCCAAATGCTAGAAGAGCGGAAGACTTTGTTAAGACCTATTTTCAATGAATTAGGGGTGAGAACATGTCGACACGCCATCATTACCTGTCTCACTGGGTCAATGTCTCGCTTGATCTCCCAATTTGTAAAGTTTATCTTTATTGCCGAAAAAAACTTTTAACCAAAACTGATTCTGATTGTTAATACAGTAACATGTTGTTAATGATTTTAATGCAAAATTGAAATGAAAATGAAAAATGTGCTTTTAAAATCTGCTCTTAAAAAGTTCTGCACAAATTTTACATCATGGTCACTATATATTCTAAACTGTTACAGGATTGGTTAATCAAATTTAAGACTAAAGACAATCAGTTTTAAAATTTTAACGATAGTGTTTGGATATTGTCCTCTAGCCATTTGCACAAACGCACTTTATTCATTGTTGCTTTCTGGTATTGCTGCTAACGTTTTTAGTGTAAAGCTGTATACACATTTTATGGGTACAAATAATGTTTCTTACCTACTGTGTTTTATCTCTGTTTGTATCAATTTTTATTAATCAACAAATAAAGCAATTACTACTACTAACCTCTGACAGGGCAGCCTTCAAGACCTCCCTCAACCTCTACCACCACCTGCAAAAGGCAACAAAGAAGTCAGCCCTTGCCGCATGCTACGAAACCAGTGGCAACAACACTAAGGAACTTTTCAATATTGTTAAGGAATTCTCCAACCCGGATGCCAGCAAAAACAACATCACATCCTCACAGGAGCTGCGCAACAAACTCTCACACTTCTTCCATGACAAGAATGCAACCATATACAGAAACTTTTTTTATCACCAAGTTTTAAATCACAGCTCAAAAGATAACTTGAAGGCATGAGGTTTCTTTACATAATAGAAAATATAGTTAGCATATAAAGCAATAAATGTTTTTGAAAAGTTATAGAAATCTGTTGAAAACATGGTTTTAAATATTTTGTAGGACTCAAGATGGAGTTCTCAGTAGACAGCAAGCTATTGCATCATCCGAAACAGGTGAGGTTATTTACATGCAACTGATTAATCTACTAAAGAAATGAACTCTGACCTTGAAACCAGTCTGTGGGGTGGGAGTGATGCAGAGAGTTTCCACTTAACCTAATGAACAAAAAACATTTGCCAATGTAGGTTCAACCTCCATATGCAAGTTACCTCAGTCCTGAGAACCACTGTAAATTCATGTTCTATTCACAAATTTGAATTTATACTTGTAAAATCATGTACTCAAACAATATAGAAGTAACATTACTATGTAGGAGTAATCTGATCCAATGGGCATGTATTTGGCTTTGTTTGGCATGGATTTCCAGGATATTTTGTATACATCCACCTACTTGATAGTCTCAGGGGCATAACACGAGCCCCTGCGAGATGGGGGCAGGGGGCAGATCTTCACGAAGCCCCCATGTCTGCAGTGGGGGGAGGAAGGGGGGCATTCATCTCAAGGCCAAATAATGTTTGTGAGATATGGAAGACTCAGGGGCCCCTCATCACATTCTGCAGGGGGTCCTCTAATTTTGGTATCACGCCACTCTTGAGTCTGTGAGTATTCCAAATCTTTTCTCAACCAGTCCAAACCTAGGAAAAGGTGTGCGAATTACTCCAGTCAGTGGCTTTAGAAACAGTGTTTCCAGGCTGGGAATGGCATGGAACACCACCAAACTTACTGCATTTGCCTGGGAAAGGTTGTCCTTGTGTGCAATAAAAAAAGTTAGCAAGCGCAAATTCACTTTTGGCAAGAATATACACATGGGTAAAGGTACACTATATCCAATCTGGGAATGGGATATGCCCCAGGAATACTCCTGCAATTCTTTGAGAAGTATAACAAGCATTGCCAAAGACAATATGTCTCACCTATCAGAGTTATTGGCTTTAGCAATGTTTTATAGCCATGCTGTAAAGGAGCGCTTTGGCTAATGTGCTTTATTTTAATATACTTTTTTTTAAAGGAAGTACATTAGCGCTGGATGCATCATAGTCCTTTTTTATTATTATTATTTTTAGCCATGCTTCAGAGCAGCCACACTGCTATACAGCATGGCTGCAAAGTCGACAATACTGTGCTGTACAGCATTAACAAAAGGCAATGACAGAGACAATAGTCTCAAAGGGGAGACCTATTGGTTTAGACAATGCTTGTTAGATCTCAGCACACCACCCCTGTGATTCTAAGCAAATACGTTAATATCCCTATGAGTGAAAAAGAAACACCCTGACCCCTTAGGCCTGCTCAGGGGGTCCCACAAGGACTCCCAAAGTAAAAAAAAGCATATATTTTTTTAAACAGCAGAATTCGTGCTGGGGTCGTGATTCCCGATTAAAATGTAAAAAAATGAAGCAGGCATCCTGGGACTGGTTTTTGGCTAATCAGCCGTCATCAGCCAGGCTAGCTTGAATCCAGGATATGCCCAGACGTGGGTCCCTCTCTCACTTTGCCACTGGATTCAAGCTAGCCTGGCTGATGACGGCTGATTAGCCAGAAACCGGTCCCAGGATGCTTGTTTCGGTCCAGGGAAGACATGGCTTGGCAGTTCGGGCCGGACTGTTCCCATGAGGCACAGGGTCAGACTGATTTGCATATGGCCATGTCTAACTGGGGTGGTGGTGGGAGCTAAAGAATGATGATGGATTAAACCCAGATCAGTTGACTGGAGGTGAGTGTTTGGTTTGCTAAAACGCTCCGTCCATCATCCCCTTTGGTAAGACAGGTCGGGAAACGCTGCTTTGCTTCCTTGAAGCGAGAGCAGGGAAACCTGCTCTCGCATCAAGGACGCAAAGCAGAATTGCTTTTGAGCAAGGGGAACTGCATGTCAGCAGCTCCCGTTGCTCAAAAGCACTGCTGGCTCACGCAAAAGGCGGGGAGCCGGTGGGACCACGGGGGCAGGCCCCGGGAGATGGGGGTCCCCGGGGCCAGAAGTGGCCCTGGAAGGGGCCACGCGGCCCCCTCCATCAATAAATAAAAAAAATAAGAGGCACAGCCCGGAGTATGTTATCCCTGGGGCTAATAAATCCCTCAGGAGAGGGGCCACGTAGCCCCCCTTCTTAAAAAAAAAATATCAAAATAAATAAATATGTGGTCCTGCCCTGGGGGATGGGGTCTCCGGGGACTAAATTTGCTTTGAAAGGGCGGCTGCACAGCCCCCTTCCCATTTTATTTTGTAATCTACAAAAACATCAGGCTCTGGGGGATGTGTGTAGGTATATGTGTGTGTGTAGACCTAGGAATCAGTGAGTGTGTATGTAGTAACTGGTATTGGTGTGTCAATGGTTTCGAAAATGGTAGTCCCTATTTTACAGTGGGTGTATCAAAGATTTTATTAGGGTGTGAGGAGGTGCATCAGATTTTCACGTGGATAATGTCATCAGTGATGTCATCAGTAATGTCACTTGTCATGGTTCGCGGCGCGAGCCGCTCCCTGCCATCTCCGCAGACACGCACAGAAGCACCAGAATACTCACTTCCGGGCGAAGGTCCGACCCGGTCTAGTCTTTGTCAGCCGACCTGAGGATCCTGAAGCACTTCCGGGGGAAACGCTTAAACATCGCGTTTCCCGCCGGCTCAAGGCTTCGAATTCTGTTCCAGAGGAGTATTCCTGCGACACGGCTTGGATTGAAGTGCCGTTTTCACAAGCCGACTTCACCGCGCTGGAGCGCTGTTTGCCGACTGTTGTCCTCGTTCTGGGCGCTCTACCTCAGTTGGCATTACGCCACATGGAACTTTGTTTTTTGGGTTTGTTTCCTTAACGCAGGAGCGCATACTTTGTTTTCGAGTGACCCCGCGCTAGAGCGCATCACAGGGCCACTCATTTTTCAGCCTCAGTACCCTAGTCGCGCAGGAGCGCTGTTTATGACTAAGGGTTACAGCACAGGAGTGCTTTTCATTTTTGGGTCCCATCGCGCAGGAGCGCTGCTGGAACAATAGCTCTGCTGGAGGGAGTCTTGTACATAGCAAAGCCAGGGTGCCCCAAGTTAGAGACTAAGCCTTGATTTCAGTTCCCGCGCAGGAGCGCCTTCATTTTCGTTTTGCTTGGAGCGCCTCTACTTGGTTATTCCTAGTGAGAAGCTGTAGTCTGCCTGAAAACCACGAACGAAAGAATCACTGGTGAGTTCACGGAAGGTTGCTTCTGTGTGTGTTTGGGTGGGCTGCGCAGGTAGGGAGAAGGGTGGTTCCTTATGACCTGGTTCTATTCTGTTTTCCCAGCTGGCTCCGAGACACCCGCAAGCTCCACACCCTTATCAAGCCTCTGCATCCTGGCTCCCTTCCCTGCGTCCATCTCATCCCTGCTGGGTCTTTCACTCCACGAGGGTCAGGTGGGTACAGGGGCGGGCGCTCTTGTCGTCTCTGCGGAATAGCTTCACAAGCAAAGGTAAGCCTTGTGGGGCACTTGACAGAATTCGAAGCCCACGTTAACAATTCCGCCCAGGCGACATGAGCGACCAGGAGGTCACTTTGCAGGACATAGCAGTCATGCTGGCTGCCATGCAGACCGAGAACCTTGCCTTGCGTCAAGATGTCACGGCCCTACAGGGCCAAATGACAGCAGGGATCACCAGTCCTTGGGGTACCACTCCTAGTCCTAGGGTCAGACAAGAAGGCCTGTTGAGACAACCTACGTTTACCTTTGGGGGGTCCTCTGCCGCCACCAACCAAGACACAGCCATCCAGGTCGTCACTCCCCACCCAGTACAGTTGGCACCACCCGAACGTTTCTATGGGGACAGTACTAAGTACGGAATTTTCATTCACCAATGCCAATTGCATTTCATGGCTAGGATTGCGGCTTTTCCCGATGATGCATCCAAAGTTGCATACATATTGTCTTATATGGGCGGGGACGCTGCTCAGTGGTCCATGGCATTGGTGGAGAACGACGATCCCATGCTCAACCACCTGCCAACGTTCAAGGAAGCTATGCGGCGGATGTTCGCTCGCCATACTTTTGTGCAAGCCGCCGACAATGAACTGCTCAACCTGAGACAAGGCAACCAAGACCTGCTTCATTACATCACCATGTTTAGCAGGCTTGTTATCGAGGCCCACTGGCCTGAGGATAAGAAAGTCTCTGCGTTCTATCGCGGATTACGTGATGACCTGAAGGATCTCATCTCGCAGTATCCCAATCCGCCTGACGCAATTGGTCCTTTCATCGACATGGTAGTAAAAATGAACTTCCGACTGCAAGAAAGAAAGACAGACAAGGGGAAAAGCAGCGACAACCGTCTCTTCTCCTTTGGGGACAAGGGCATGGAGAAGGCTAAAGAGGAATCCACTCCCCAGGGTGAAGCGTCCGAACCCATGCAGATCGGCGGCATAAGAGGACCCTTGACCAGTCAAGAAAGGGAAAAAAGGAGGAAGCAGAACCAATGCCTGTACTGTGGCAAGAGCGGACACTTCGTAAGGGAATGCCCGGCGAAACCAACGAGACCTCGGGGCAGAAGGCCTTTCGCCTTGCCCGTTACCAAGGGCGACAAGGCGGGAAACGAGACCACCCAGTAGACAAGGGGATCCGTCCACTGGGTTATTATTCTTGTGCACCAGCGGTCCTCGCAGTACACGACGGTAGTCGTCACATCGGCATAGACGTGTCATTAAGGAATCTGGCGGGCAGGACTTGGAAAGTAACCGCCATGCTGGATTCCGGGGCGACAGGTTGCTTCATCGATACAGCGTTTTCCCGGGCCTTGGGCATTGATACAGTGTCGAAGGCCCAACCTGAACCCGTAAAAGCTGTGGATGGAACTGACCTGACTTCCGGCCCTATCAGCCACCGAACGGAGAACATGACGATGTCCTTGTCTAACAACCACGCCGAGTCTATCAGTTTCGACGTCATCGACGCTCCGCAATTCAAGGTGATACTGGGGTTGCCGTGGTTGGTGAAGCACAATCCTCGCATCGACTGGGTGTCACAAACCCTACACCTAGAGTCAGAACACTGTAGTAGCACCTGTTATGCAAAGGACGACCTGCTAGGAGCTCGCTCCCTACAAGCACGCACGTTACCGGTTCAGGGCATGGGGATGGTTTCCCAAGCAGACATACCGAAAGAATATCTGGACCTAGCTGAGGTGTTCGACAAGAAGGGGGCCAACACGCTGCCACCCCATCGGTCTTTCGACTGCCGTATTGACCTGATACCCGGCTCCACGTTGCCTTGCAGCAGGATTTACTCGCTCACGGAAAAGGAGAACATCCACCTCCGCTCCTATCTGGACGAATACCTTGACAACGGGTTCATACGTCACTCCAGATCACCGGTTTCTTCTCCCCTTTTCTTCGTGTCGAAGAAGGAAGGGGATCTGAGGACCTGCATCGACTTTCGTGCGATGAACACCATCACCGTAAAAAACCGGTACCCTCTACCGTTGATCACCAACCTCTTGGACCAGGTCAAACATGCCTCCATCTACACCAAGCTGGACCTACGGGGTGCTTACCATCTTGTCAGAGTCCGGAAGGGTGACGAATGGAAGACCGCCTTCCGGACAAAGTTCGGCCTGTTCGAATACCAGGTCATGCCCTTCGGACTCTGCAACGCCCCTGCCGCGTTCCAGTTCTTCATCGATGAAGTGCTGAGGGACTTCATCGACATCTTTTGTATCGTCTACATAGACGACATATTGATTTACTCTCAAACCACAGGAGAGCACGTTCAACACGTGCGTTCCGTCCTGCAGCAATTGGAGAAACACCGTTTGTACGTGAAATTGGAGAAAAGTGTTTTTCACGTCACGTCAGTTGAGTTCCTGGGGCACATCATCACTCCGGCTGGCATCCAGATGGACCACAAGAAAGTGGAAGCCATCCTATCCTGGCCTACACCAGAGTCCGTGAAGGGGGTCCAAAGGTTCCTCGGTTTTTCCAACTACTACCGACGATTCATCACCGGGTTCTCCGAGATGGTGGCACCCATCTCACGCCTGTTGCGCAAAGGGGTACGGTTTAGTTGGGACCAAAAAGCAGACGACGCCTTTCAGGAACTGAAGAGACGTTTCACCATAGCCCCGGTCCTGATACACCCTGACACCGAACAACCCTTCATTGTGGAGGCTGACGCCTCGAAGGAAGCCATAGGAGGAGTGCTGTCACAAAGAAGCACCAGCACAGGACTACTGCATCCAGTGGCCTTCTATTCCAAGAAGCTCCTACCCGCTGAACGCAACTACACAGTGTCAGACCGGGAGCTCCTGGCCATCAAAACAGCGTTCGAGGAATGGCGCCACTTCCTGAAAGACGCCAAACACACGGTGACCATCTACACAGACCACAGAAACCTCCAGTTTCTACGATCAGCGCGTGCCCTCACAGCCCGACAGCTTCGATGGACCCTGTTCTTCAATGAGTACGACTTCACGATCACGTTCCGGCCAGGGAAAGACAACGCCAAAGCGGATGCTCTTTCGCGTCTTGAGGAATCTGAAGAAGATGACGAAAGCCTCGAGCCAGCCCCCATAATACCGGAAAATCACTTCCAGGGCATAGTCACGTCTACTAAACAGGGCTGGAAGCAGGCTGACCAACGGGTCCTGGATGAAGACAACAAAGACCTAACACTTGTGTCTCAGTACAAGGGTGAACAATTGTACCTTCCAGAGGCACCTGAACAGAAAAAAGCACTTGGCCTGTGCCATGATCATGTCCTCGCGGGCCATCCTGGCTACCACAAAACACTTGATCTCGTACGGAGACGGTTCTGGTGGCCAACATTGGTAACCGACACAAGAAACCATGTGACGAACTGTGCCGTTTGTCTACTAGGCAAGAACAGATCAGAGCCTCCTATAGGATTTCTGCGTTCCATTCCTGTTCCACCGTATCCGTGGCACACCATCTCCATGGATTTCGTGGTTGAACTCCCACTCACCAAGACGGGGCACACCACGGTACTCACCATAGTGGACCACCTCTCCAAGATGGCACATTTCGTACCCTTGGTGAAACTGCCCTCCGCAGTGGAACTGGCCTTGATTTTCGTGCATGAGGTGGTTCGCCTCCACGGCATTCCGTCCGTGGTCATAACGGATCGGGGACCACAGTTCGTGTCCCGCTTCTGGAAAGAGGTTTGCAGGATACTCGAGTTGGACGTTCGCCTGTCCTCAGCGTACCACCCCCAGACCGATGGTCAGGCCGAAAGAACTAACCACACCATGGAGCAGTACCTCCGCTGTTTGCTGCTTTCAGTTGAGAAGGAATGGTCTGATGTCATCTGGATGGCGGAATTCGCATATAACAACAGCAAGCACTCAGCCATTGGCATGTCTCCTTTCTTCTGCCTCCACGGACGTCACCCTCGCACCACAGCCTGGGAGAACTCTCAGGACAGCCAGTTGCCCACTGTGCGGTCATATCATGAGTCCCTGCGCAAGCTCTGGCAGCAAGCGCGGTTCGAACTGGCCAAGGCTAAAGACACCTACAAAGAACAAGCCGACGCCCACAGGCAGAAGGAACCCGCTTACCGCTCGGGTGACAGGGTTTGGCTTTCCATCAGGCACCTCAATGTGCATGGCCCCAAGAAACTGTTGCCTCGTTACGTGGGTCCCTTTGTCATCGAGAGGGTGGTCAACCCTGTGGCCATGAAGCTGTCCCTTCCTCCGAACATGAAGATCCACCCAGTCTTCCACGTATCCCTTCTACGTGCTGTTCATACCGGCTGCTCTGTTCCCTCTCCTCCTTCTCCGGTGGTGGTGGAGGACCATGTTGAGTATGAGGTCAGGGCTATCTTGGGGTCTCGTCGTACCAGGGGTAAGCTGTTTTACCTGGTGGACTGGAAGGGGTACGGTCCCGACGAGCGGTCCTGGGAGCCCTTGTCCCATGTGCGCCATGCTCCTGTACTGGTCCGTGCTTTTCATCTGAGTCACCCTCTGAGCCCTCGTCCTGCCTCTCCTTTCTGGGGTTCGGGGGTGTTGGGGGGGTCTGTTCTAGGGGGGGGTGCTGTCATGGTTCGCGGCGCGAGCCGCTCCCTGCCATCTCCGCAGACACGCACAGAAGCACCAGAATACTCACTTCCGGGCGAAGGTCCGACCCGGTCTAGTCTTTGTCAGCCGACCTGAGGATCCTGAAGCACTTCCGGGGGAAACGCTTAAACATCGCGTTTCCCGCCGGCTCAAGGCTTCGAATTCTGTTCCAGAGGAGTATTCCTGCGACACGGCTTGGATTGAAGTGCCGTTTTCACAAGCCGACTTCACCGCGCTGGAGCGCTGTTTGCCGACTGTTGTCCTCGTTCTGGGCGCTCTACCTCAGTTGGCATTACGCCACATGGAACTTTGTTTTTTGGGTTTGTTTCCTTAACGCAGGAGCGCATACTTTGTTTTCGAGTGACCCCGCGCTAGAGCGCATCACAGGGCCACTCATTTTTCAGCCTCAGTACCCTAGTCGCGCAGGAGCGCTGTTTATGACTAAGGGTTACAGCACAGGAGTGCTTTTCATTTTTGGGTCCCATCGCGCAGGAGCGCTGCTGGAACAATAGCTCTGCTGGAGGGAGTCTTGTACATAGCAAAGCCAGGGTGCCCCAAGTTAGAGACTAAGCCTTGATTTCAGTTCCCGCGCAGGAGCGCCTTCATTTTCGTTTTGCTTGGAGCGCCTCTACTTGGTTATTCCTAGTGAGAAGCTGTAGTCTGCCTGAAAACCACGAACGAAAGAATCACTGGTGAGTTCACGGAAGGTTGCTTCTGTGTGTGTTTGGGTGGGCTGCGCAGGTAGGGAGAAGGGTGGTTCCTTATGACCTGGTTCTATTCTGTTTTCCCAGCTGGCTCCGAGACACCCGCAAGCTCCACACCCTTATCAAGCCTCTGCATCCTGGCTCCCTTCCCTGCGTCCATCTCATCCCTGCTGGGTCTTTCACTCCACGAGGGTCAGGTGGGTACAGGGGCGGGCGCTCTTGTCGTCTCTGCGGAATAGCTTCACAAGCAAAGGTAAGCCTTGTGGGGCACTTGACATCACTGACCATGTCATGAATGATGTAATCTGTGAAGTCATCAGCAGTGCATTGCGGGGGTGCCAGTTATAGTTACCTGAACTAACTATAACAGCCGAATTTCTATGGTTTTTTATGAGTGAAATGTCCAACTAACTATAACGTCCCTGAAACCCATGTTTTTTTAGTGAACATATATATATATATATATATATATATATATATATATATATATATATATATGGATTCAATTCTGGTTTGGCTTTCAAAGAAGAGGCACCGACTCCGTGGATTTGGAAATCAAAGGTTTTTAATAATAAAAAAACGACCAGACGCGTTTCAGCGGACAAGTCCGCCTTGTTCACTACATCTGATATATATATATATATATATACACACACACACAGTTACAAGGTGAACCTTTCCAACGCCAAAATGGAAAGCATTCATGAAAGTTAGTTTAGAGAAAGTGCTTTATTGTGCAGACCCCCCTGCACTGACAGGCGTGTTTCGCCTTACGGCTTACTCAACGACCTATTTTGGATATATATATATATATATATATATATATATATATATATATATATATATATATATATATATATATATTGTAGCTCCATTCGACCCATTCTCCAGAGACGAAAAACGCACTCACGGGGGTATGTTGCAAAAGAATTTAATACGGCGTTCTGACCAAAACAAACAGACGCGTTTCGGACCTCTAGTCCTTTGTCAGTGTTAGTGTGTGCCATTCTACCTGGCACCATATATACATTTCACTTCCTGTTAAGTGAGAAGGAAAAAGGACAAGCGTGCAAATATTGACATACTGGCGGCCATTACTAAGTGGGTTCAATTATCAGACACAATGGCATATTTATAATGTGTTTTAACCCTCATGATGTACTAATGCCTCTTTTTATCGTGTTAAATGAATAAAAACAAAAACAATCTTGCTGTGTATCAGCATATCATGGCATTATGACCCCATATTCTCAAATATTTACACTGAATACATTTTAAACATTTTGAACACCTTTCTGTACATTTTAATCCTCGTACAGTTGCACTCAGGGTTAAGATGTTATTCTAATGCTATATTAGCATAAAGTTGTAACCCAAGTCGGTGAAAGTTAAACTAATCTCGCCGTGTATCGGCGTGTCACCGACATGATCTAACGGCCAGATCACAGTGCAACAAATCACATTACCATCAACTAACTTTGACAATTACATATTTACATTCCAAATATCTTCCCCTGATCAATCAACTCAGTGAATAATGATTTCACTTAAGACTAATATGGGTATGCATCCCAAGAGTCCCACAAAAGAGAAAAGGTCATATTAGATCAATATACCTAATACACTTAATAATTGAGCCGTATATCGGCTCAACCCCAGGACTATACTTCTACGTCAAACTAATCCAAGGTTCAGTACACACGGGTTCATATATCCCATCCAAAGGTAAACCATATTCAAAGGGAAAGAAGAAAGGGAAAGTATAATAGCAAAGAAAATGATATACTGTGAAGGTGAAAAGGAAGATAGAAACAGAAAGGAAACCTTCTTTTATTTGTAGGATTCTAAAAAGAAGATGAGAATGAAAGAAATTGAAGAGGATTACAGGAAGTTAAGAAAAGAGCCTGGAAAATTTTAGAGAAAGTTAAAGGAACAGATCCATAAAAATGGAATAAATTCAAAATTCAAATTTCCAATTTCATCTTTGAGGCCATCTTGATTCGAGCATGCATGAGGCTAACCTATTTACAAGAAGTACAGTTCTTATTTCATCAAATCTGCTTATAACTTTCCATAGATATAATCATGATACACCTGGTGCAAGTTGGATATTCATTTCCCCAGGTGTACTCCCAATTCCTCTCCGATGTTTAGCCCACCCGGCTGTTTCGTCTGCATGTCTATAATGTATCGCGACTCAAGTCTGCGAAGACGTGTCAACCTATCCCCTCCCCTAGGGTTAAGCGGTACATGGTCCAAACCAAAGAACTGGAGTAAATCCCGATTACTCTGATGGACTTGGGCAAAATGTCTGGCCACCGGATAGGAAACATCTTTGTTCATTATGGCACGTTGGTATTCTAGAATTCGCATTTTTACCCCATTGATCGTACTCCCTATGTACTTGTGACCGCAGGGGCAGATCAAACAGTATACCACATATGGTGTAGTACATGTGATAAAATGTTTGATCTTCTTCGGTAGGGTTACACCTGGAACGGCATAGGAAAGCACCCTTCTGCTATGCTCACATGCACGGCATTTTCCACAGGGAAAGAACCCCGACATTTCTTTTAGGGTGCTCTGTCCTGTTGATTTTGTAGAAGCTAAGTGACTGTGGACTACCATGTCCTTTAAAGACCGTGATTTACGGAATGTGATGAGTGGTCTCTCGGTAACATCACATCCAATAACTGGGTCTGTGCGTAGTATGTGCCAGCTTATAGAGAGAATCCTCCTCAAAGCGTTGGCCTCTACTGAGAACTTGGTGACCATTCTAAATGTATTTGTAGTCTCAGTATCTCCCGTTCTTTTGGGGTTGCACGCCAAAAGTTGTTCCCTGGGAATCCTTGTCACTTTTTTGAGAGTTTTATCCAGTGCCGCTGGATCATATCCTCTCAAGCGGAATCTCTGTATACTCTCATTGGCTGCTATCCTAAAATCTGCATCTTGTGAGCAATTCCTTTTAAGCCTCAGCATTTCACCGTAAGGTATGCTTTTTATTAGGCTCAGTGGGTGACTACTCTTAGCATGGAGTATGCTATTCCCTGCCGTGGGTTTTCTGTATAAGGCAGTTTGTAATGTACCTTCATTCACAAAGACTTTTAAATCTAAATAATGGACTTCCTCATTACTGATATCGGCAGTAAATATCAGATGTAGGTCATTCTTGTTCAGATCCCTGACAAAATCGTTTGCGTCTGTGGAGGAGCCCCTCCACACCACAAACAGGTCGTCAATATATCGACGCCACATCACAACGTTATCTGCCCATTTTGAGTTTTCCTCGGCAAGGGCCACCTGCTCCTCCCACCAGCCCACGAATAAATTCGCGTAGCTGGGGGCGAAGCAGGTTCCCATCGCCGTCCCGGAGATTTGTTTGAAAAGAGTATTTTGAAACAAAAAGATGTTATTTTCTAAACAAAATTCTAACATCTCTATTAACATAACACCATGTTCTTTGTACTTTCCAGGTCTCGTGTCAAGAAAATATTTGACCGCCTTGATCCCCACGTCATGTTTGATGCACGGGTATAGACTGGTTATGTCTAGAGTAATGAGCAGAAAAGAATTGTCCCATGTGATGTCTGCCACCTGTTCGATAAAATGTTTAGTGTCTTTTACATACGATTTTAGGTTCACTACAAATTCTGCCAGGAAGAAGTCAATATAGATTGATAGATTCTCCGTCAGTCCCCCTTTGGATGACACGATAGGTCGTCCAGGCGGAGTGATTAAGTCTTTGTGCACTTTGGGAAGTTGATAAAAAGTCGGGGTTACTGGTTCTGGATTGCGGAGATACATAAATTCGTCCATATCCAACATAGATCTGTTCCGCCATTTCGTCAAGAGGTCATGATATGATCTTTTGCTGCACTCGTATTCTCCTTCTGTCGTGACAAGATAATTTTCTTGATTTTCCAACTGTCGAAGGGACTCTTTGCAGTATTGCTCTCTTGACAATAAAACGATATTCCCTCCCTTGTCAGAAGGTTTCAAAATTATTTTATCGTTTCTCTGGATGTTTTCAAGGGCAGATTGTTGTTCTCTGGACAAGTTATGTTTCTTTTTCCAATTGGATCTTTTGTTGACACTCATTCTGTGTTGAATCAGATCCTGTATGACAGCATCCGAGAAGGTGTCTATAGCGTCAAATGGCATTTGAGGATTGAATTGCGAGGGAGCCCGAAAATTGGTTTGAGGCGATTGCTGCTCAATACTTGTTTGGCTCTGCAGCGTTTGTGTTTGTTCTTGCCTCAATTCCTCCAAGGCCTGAACTGCATTTAGATCCCTTACTGTTAGAGCATCAGTTGGTTGGACAATTGATCTTTTTTTCTTCATTTTACGAGAGTCCACACTGTAAGGTTTGATTTTATGGAACTTGTGTAACTTCATTTTCCTTACTAGTTTGAATAAATCAATTCTGGTTTGTGTAAATTCTAGATGGTCACTCGGGCAGAATGTGAGGCCCAGTTGTAAGGTGTTCTTTTCAACCTCTGTTAGATCTTGGTTGGTGAGATTTATGATGGTCAGATTCTCATTGCAATCTACCACCTGTTGCCCTTTTTGCGGGTGTTTTGATTCACCTTCTTGGCTCTTCCTCTTCCTCTGCCAACCGCCCCTTCTGGTCTGGCGGCGTCGTCTTCCGGGGGTTTGACCTTTCCCCCTCTCAACCACGTCTTCTGGATTACATTCTATTCCAACTGAAAAGGGGTTTCCTGTGATTCGTTGGTATTCACTAGGTCGTCATCACCAGAGGGTTCTCCATCCGTGACACTTGATTCCGAAGTTGCTGCTTCAACTGTTGGTTCCATGGTTTGCTTCTTACTTTTGTTTTTCATGGCTGCTCTGACGTCATCATATTTTTTGGAAAAAGTTAATACTCTCCCCTGAGCGTAATCTCGCTCGTCCCGCTCGAACTTCTCTTGCTTCCTTGATCTTATTTTTAGCTCGTACTTCATCAGCCTCTTTTTCATCTCTTCTCTGAGTTGTTGTATCTTTACTTGATCATCCTCTTTCAATAGTTCTTTCTCCATGGAGGCTATTTCTTCCAATGCCTTGGATCGATCGCTCCATGCAAACTTGATCAAAAGATCTAGCATCGCTTTGCAGGACGCTGCTGTTAACTCCGCCCATTGCTCCATTAGCTTAGGGTCCGGGTTTTCATATGCTGGAACGGTATATATTCTGAGCCCTCTAGGGACTCTATCCACATCCACATAATTTTGGAGCGAGGTGGCCTCCCACCATTTCCTAATCTCCTTTTCACAACATCGCTCTAGCTTGTTGCATAGTGTTATGAGGGCGCTTTGAGGCTTCGTCGCTACACCCCCTTGGGCCGATGATGCCTGTGCATTTGGTGTTCTCCTTTTAAAAATGTCCAAAGCCGCCTCACGGCGATCCTTCTCATCACACATATTTCTCCAGGTCAGTTGTTGTGTAGCCGCCGCGGGAAGACCTCAGCGCGTTTAATTGCACATTACCCCCTCGCCCTGCTTAGCTATCAGTCGGTGCCAATATAATATATGGAGGAAAGAACAAACCCCCGGACACGGAGGAACCAGAAACAGAGGCACCCGGAGGACGAGGAGGTCAAGGGGCGGAAAAAGGAGGAAGAGGGGGGACAAGAAGCTCCCGCTGGGCCAACCGCAACCGAACCAAGAAGTAACGACTATGGATAGTAAAGGCCAACAAGAACAGGCCAACTTAACGGTTGTCAACCTTACGTCCAAACAACTGACCAACCTAGAAACCGAAGTCCTCAGTCTAGGACTAACCTTCTGCCCCAGTAAAGAACTGGAATACACTCAAACGAGGATTGATCTGTTTCGCTTTACGCGGAAATTAAAACTCCACAAATATTTCAAGCTACGCCCCCACACTCAAGATCCTAAAAATCAGGGGACCAGAATAACAGCCACTGATGCCCTGAGCAGCAGAGATCTAGCAGCAGTTGAGGCCCTGGAAGATCTTGAAAGAGAGGAGACACGAGATGTTCAACACCTGGACACTGCACAAAGGGCTGAGCTGCAAGGGATTGATCAAGAAAGGGAGGAGAGCAATTTTAAACCCCCTTCCACATTTGTCCCACAATCCCCGTGGGATGCTGTGGATGCGTTCAGCGAAGCTATGATTAATGACCTCGTAAAGTATCGCAGGTCTAACCATACCAGTCACAACTTCAACATCTCTGTACAGCAACATGAGGCGCTAAAAAAACTAAAAGAAGACAAAAACATCGTGGTGAAACCTTCTGATAAAGGTGGGAACATTGTTTTAATGAGTAGGGACCATTACAAGACTGAGGCATTGAGACAGCTCTCGGATGAAAACTTTTACATCAAGTGTACCATGAATACGTACCAACAGAGCTTAATAGAATATGACTCTCTCCTCAAGAAATGGTACGACCTACAGATGCTGGGTAAGGATGAACATCTATTCCTACGGAACAACTGCCCAATGATTCCCACTTTTTACCATCTCCCAAAACTTCACAAGAGCAAAGACAATCCTCCTGGTCGCCCCATTATCTCCTCCATTGGGAGTTTAACGGAGAACATGTCGCGCTTTGTAGACAATATCCTTTTCCCTTTGGTGTTAAACCTGAAATCATATGTCAGGGACACCAAGGATTTCCTTATGAAGATAGGAGACCTACAGTGGAACCAAGGTTACCTGCTGGTAGTGCTGGACATCACCAGCTTGTACACTGTAATCCAACACCAACAGGGCTTACAAGCGATAAGACATGCTCTAGAACAGCGCCAGGCGCGATTTGCAAGACATCATCTGATGATACTGGAATTTGTTGAATTCTGCTTAACCCACAATGTTTTCCTGTTCGAAGAACAACTGTACTTACAGAAGTCAGGGACGGCGATGGGTACTTGCTTCGCTCCCAGCTACGCGAATCTCTTCGTGGGCTGGTGGGAGGAGCAGGTACCCAGGAGCTGTAGGGTTGGGCAGGAGGTGGGCAAGGTGGTGTGCTGGCATCGATACATCGATGATCTTTTCATCGTTTGGAATGGCAATATCGAGACAGCCACTGAATACATCAAACTGCTCAACAACAATAACCTCAACCTACACTTCTCAGGTTCCATTAGTCCGGTGGCAGCGGAGTATTTGGACCTGAGGGTGTTTGTTGAAGATGGGCAGTTACACACCTGCTTGTTTAGAAAAGAGACTGCTGGCAATTCAACACTCTTTGCCAGCAGCAGTCACCCACCACAATTGATCAACAGTATTCCCTACGGAGAGCTCTTGAGACTCCGTAGGAATTGTTCCAGGGATTCGGAATTCGAGGCGGCTGCCTCTGAATGCATATCCCGTTTCAAGATAAGGGGATATGGTGAAGATCTATTACAGGACACACTGAGAAGGGTTATAAAAACATCGAGAGGGAGTTTGCTCACTGCCAGACCGGCTGGATCAGGCCGTGATGCAAACAAAAACACCAATGTCAACAAATTCAGAATGATCACCCCCTACTCCACTGGGGCCAATGACCTAAAAAGAATGCTCAAAAAGAACTGGCATATCCTACAAACAGACACTGTACTGAAGGACGATCTTCCCCCCAATCCGCTGGTCACATTCAGCAAAGCGAGGTCTGTAGGTAACATGCTCGTTACAAGCCATCTGGAGAAACCCCTTCCAAGGGCTAATACCTTGAAGGACCAAAAAGGGTTCTTCCCCTGTGGGAGATGCAAAGCCTGTGCTAACAGCAAAAGGGTTCTGTCATATATCATACCAGACACAGGAAAGAGCATGCCCATAAGAAAATTTATCACCTGCAGCACACAATATGCAGTTTATTGCCTACACTGCCCGTGTGGCTTACGCTACATAGGCAGCACGATCAAAGAACTGAAACTGAGGGTCATGGAGCACCTGAGAGCCATCGACAAAGCCGACCCCAGTTATCCAGTGGCCCGCCACTTCGCGGAGGTACATGGACGTGACCGCAAATTACTACAGTACTACGGTCTGGATTCCATACCCCCTAATGCGAGGGGCGGAGATCGTCTGAGACGACTCCGCAGATTGGAATCTAGATTCATTATAGATCTCTCCACGAAGTACCCCAGGGGTTTGAATGCGGGGGAAGAGATGGCGTTCCATCTAGGAAAATAGAACCGTATACAGTGGGTGTAGGTTATGCACAGTATAGAACATCCCCCTGACAGAATAGAACGTCTTAGGAAGATTGGAGTAGACACTCCAGGTGATCATAGAACATATACTGGGCCTCCACTGTCGCTGGAACAAGTTGTTGAACATGAGGCATGCCGACGAGCTTATCTGTTTGTCTGTTTGTTTCACACTGTAAGATTCATTACCCTGTGAAGATGTATGATTTATTACATCATTTCTGCACTGTCTGTACGCTCAGGTATTTCCTGTGTCTAGATTTTATCTAATGCATAGGTTTGAACAATGTGGTGTCTCATGACTCGAATGAATGCATTTACACAACATTGTATACGAATACAACCTGAGATATATAATTGTAATTGTAATTGTACAGTATAGTGATTTTGGGATTCTCTTTCGGTAACCTAAGATGTCTTTCTCCTGCAGTAAATTGGTGGACTGTTATTTGATTTATTAGATAGAGGACCCTAGCCGATCCACGGCTTTATTTTTATTCTGTTTATGTTTTAAACGGTGTAATTTTGTGTGTACCCACGTCCTGTTGGGATCTGCCCATCTGTGGGCTTTATTGCATAACCTGTATAACATCTTTAGGTTGCGCACACTGACACTCTAAGATGGTGCCTACAGTTACCACAGTGGGGTTGTCCTCTGTCAATTTCAATTATCTCAATTAGAGAGTGAAAATGTCTTATTTAATCCACCAAGTAATGCACAACGTTGTTACCACACTGACGAAGGCAGCACGCCGAAACGCGTTTGTGGAGGGTGCCTGCAAGAAATAAATAAACCTGCACTGTTTCGATAAGTAACCCCCGAGTGCTGTCATCTTTCTCGAATGTGAGGAGGTGTTGGAGCGTGATATATATATATATATATATATATATATATATATATATATATATATATATATATATATATATATATATATATATATATATATATATTTAACACTCCTCCGCCGTTTGGACGAAAGTAATGGGCGCACTCCCTCTGAGTTCCACAAATTGATTTATTTAAATCTCTTCAGCAATGAAAACAACACGATCTACGCGTTTCAGTGCTCCTAGCACCTTGCTCACGATCTCTTTCTTAAGTTTTTTGTAACACATTTAAAGCAACCTCAGTGTTTGATGTTACATCACATCCTGTTCTCAGTAGCTAGGCATTGTGGTATTTCTGGTTTTTAACAAATTGTTTATAAAAGAAGTTTCTAAGTGAAATTAAGCCATTTAACAAGAGAAATCAATCAACCTTTTGCTTTCATTCTTGCACTTATGATAATATTGTCTGACATTATAATTTTTCGCCATTATTTTTGCCACCTCTTGTTCATTTCCATCCCTCTAGTGGGATTAGTCAACTATTTGTTGATAAGGTTCCCTTATTTTTGGCCTTTGCTTTCATTCTTGCATTCATGATAATGTTAGCTAACATTATAATTTTTCGCCATTATTTTTTGTCAACTCTTGTCCCTTTGACAAAAATAATGGCGAAAAATTATAATGTCAGACAATATTATCATGTTACAAAAAACTTAAGAAAGTGATCGTGAGCAAGGTGCTAGGAGCACTGAAACGCGTAGATCGTGTTGTTTTCATTGCTGAAGAGATTTAAATAAATCAATTTGTGGAACTCAGAGGGAGTGCGCCCATTACTTTCGTCCAAACGGCGGAGGAGTGTTAAATAATTAACGGCGAGGTTCTGCCGTAGGGACCGCACCCACATCGAGCGCTCTATGGCCGGGAAACTGGGAACCGGCGTGTGAAGATTCAATTTCACCCGACCGGAGTGAACGCTGACAGGAGGAAGAACCGGCAATAACTCGGAACACGCACACCGCTCTGTGAGGAGGTAAGAGTGTGCCTGTGTGGGGAAGGAGTTCAGCCGTAAGACTAACGTGTTTGGGAAAAAGCGAAGCAGTCAGTTTTGTGTCGGAAAGTTACACATTAGGTTTGGAAGCATCGCGACTTGTATTTCATCACGGTATGAAACGCGCGTAAACAACCTATCTGTTTAATGTGCACAAGTACGACCTTTGAGTTACCAAGTGCCACGATAAAAAGACTCAAAACAAACATCAGTAATTGTAAACATAATGGAACAAAGGGCAGCAAAGCGAGATGAATTACTGACTACGATGTTTGTGAAAGGCAATGCAGACAAGGATAAAGGGGAAAAACAAACAAAATCAGATACCCCCAAATCGGATGTTAAAAGCAAGTTGAGAATGTGGGAAAAATTGAGCCGTAAAGAGATAAACAAATCTTGGGAATTTATTACACTCAAAAAATATCTGGAAGTGCAAAGGATCCCAAGGGGCTTGAGAATTATGTTGATGCCCAGCCACCAAGACACATCAAATGAATTACTTGAAGAATGGGGGGAATTCATTTTAAAATCATCTCTAGGACTAGTAGCAATTCTTGTGAAACATATTGAAATCAGCCTGAATAAAATACAGGAAGAACTAAAGGAAATGGAGAAAGAGGTCACATCCTTAAAACTCAACAATGAAATGATTAAATTTAAGGAGGAACTAGAAAGCCAAATTGAAAAACATGAGGATACAGTGAGAGAACGCAAGCATAATAAATTCATACGTGATACTGTGGACTATGAGGAGGGCTGTATATTTACCTTCTCCAGGAAATACGACTTTTTTAAACAACTGTCCCCACAAAAACGTGGCTCAAATCTTTCTAGCAGCGCATCTTCCTCATGTTCATTAATTTCAATGGAAGGAAATGAAGGTGAACCAAGTACATCAGTAAATAATGAAAGGATGCCTTTTTTAGGAGACATGCGCCTCGTGCTACAACAAAGACAGTGGGAACAGAGCCGAGGCGCACAAAATCAATCAAGAGGAAGGTGAAGAGGACAGCGATGGACTACAAACAAAAAAAGACAAGAAGGGGCAACAGGAACAAATCAATCAACCGAAAAAGTGGGCACGGAAACACGGAGTAGGCGCCAGAAGAGGGGGAAATAAATAATGAATTGCAAATCATTAACCTCTCAAAAAGAACAATCACTGAAACAGAAACCATGTTATTAAAACGAGGCATAAACTTCTGCCCAAAGAAAAAGATGAACATTGCTCAAGTACGAATAGACCTCTATCTATACATAAGAAAGATCAAATTCGCCAAGTTCTTTGAGGAAAATAAAAACAAAAAAGATTTCCAAAAAATACAAATGGAAGAAGAAAGCACCCCAAATCTATGTGTAAAAGAAGCAGAGGCATATACCACACTCCTGAATCCAGATATAACCGATGAAAATGAAATAACGGTTAGTCAAGCAATTGCACAAACAGGAGCAGGCATCAGCAAACTAAAGCCCAAATCGAAATTTTATCCCCAGTTACCGGCTGGAAACAAGGTGGATATTTTTCAAGAAGCTGTGATCCAGGACTTATATAAAATCAAGGAATCCAATTACAAAGATAACTTAACCCTGGAGGAACGAAAAACACTAGAAAATCTGTGCAAAGATGATCAAATAGAAATAAAAATGGCGGACAAGGGAGGAAATATTGTGATTTGGGAAAAGAGTTCATACATCATTGAAGCCCATAGACAATTGAAAGATGTTAAATACTATGAGAGGCTAAAAACTAATCCAACACTTGAAATAAAGAATAAATTGGATGAAAAATTAAGACAATGGAAACTGAATAATTTGATTGATGAAGATGAACAAAAGTATCTAACAACCAGCCACCCGACAACAGCCACAATATATTTCCTGCCAAAGGTCCACAAAGATCGAAACAAACCTCCAGGAAGACCAATTTTATCCGCAAAGGGCTCGCTTTTGGAACCTGTCTCAAACTATATAGATCACTTTCTCAAACCACATGTCATACAACTAAGCTCATACATTCAAGATACTAATGATCTCTTGAGAAGACTGGAAAATACACCATGGCAAGAAAATTACCAACTGATTTCCATGGATGTCGTATCTTTATATACGAACATACAAAATGACACTGGAATAAAGGCATGTAATTACTTTTTGCAACACAGAGACATCAAATACAAAAATCACAACCAAATGTTGTTAGACATGATTGAACTATGTCTATCGCAAAACATCTTTCTGTTTGGTGAGGAGCTATATAGACAATCCAGTGGAACCGCAATGGGTTTTTCATTCAGCCCGAATTATGCGTGTCTCACAATGGGATACTGGGAAAAGGAAATAGCCTGGGCACCCGAACATGTTCAGTTCACTTGCAAAATTATGTGTTGGATAAGGTTTATAGATGACCTTCTGATCATCTGGGATGGAACTCAAGAAGAATTCCAGGATTATTACAGGATCATCAACAGTAGTATGACAGGGTTAACCTTCACATACGAAATCAACAACAAGGAGGTAACATTCCTGGATACCCGCATCTACATCAAAAATAATCAGATCAACACGACGTTGCACAGAAAAGAAACGGCTACTAATGCAACATTAGAAGTGACTAGCTTCCACCAGGCCTCCCTGATCTCAAGCATCCCATATGGGGAGTTTCTTCGCATCCGAAGAATATGCAGCGAAGATTCTGAATGGCAAAAACACAGTGCCACAACAAAACGAAGATTCAAAAATCGCAAATATAATCAGGGGAACATTGAGAAATGTTGGAAAAGAGCCAATGAAAAACCCAGACAGGAATGCCTGAAACGATCGAACAAAGATAAAAGCGATCAAGAACCCATAAGACTTATCACTGATTACTCTGAAAACAGTAAAAAACTTCTTGAAATCATGAGAAAAAATTGGAAGATTCTACATTTGGATGACACTTTAGTGAAGCTAGTGGGGCAACATCCAGTGGTAACATACAGGAGAGCACCGAACCTGAAGGATCAGTTGATTCACAGTCATTGCAAACCCAATAAAAAGAAAGACTGGCTTAAAACCACTGGCTTCATGAAATGTTATGGTTGCAAAATGTGTCAAATTGCCAAACAAACCAAGGAAATATGTACGTGGGTAGCACCAAAGGAGAACTAAAAAAACGAATAATGGAACATGCGAGAGCCACAGTACATAAGGACAGAGCCAACGCAGTGGCAAAACATATGGAGCTAAAGCACAATGGAGATTGGCTAAAATTGAAATTCTTTGGGATAGAAACTATACCAAAGAACATACGTGGAGGAGATCGCGAAAAAATTCTGATACAAAAGGAGTCACGCCACATCCTAAATTTCAGAACTTTAAGTCTGCATGGTCTGATCCAATCGGAAGAGTTATATATTCATCTCTAATATGGACAAATGAGAAACACAACAAGTGAACTGGTGAGGTTGAAAACCATTTCAAAACAAGACTTAATGATGTAAAAATAAGGGAGCCTTATCAACAAACAGTTGACTAATCCCACTAGAGGGATGGAAAGGGACAAGAGTTGACAAAAATTAATGGCGAAAAATTATAATGTTAGCTAACATTATCATGAATGCAAGAATGAAAGCAAAGGCCAAAAATAAGGGAACCTTATCAACAAATAGTTGACTAATCCCACTAGAGGGATGGAAAAGAAGAAGAGTTGGCAAAAATAATGGCGAAAAATTATAATGTCAGACAATATTATCATAAGTGCAAGAATGAAAGCAAAAGGTTGATTGATTTCTCTTGTTAAATGGTTTAATTTCACTTAGAGACTTCTTTTATAAACAATTTGTTAAAAACCACAAATTCCACAATGCCTAGCTACTAAGAACAGGATGTGATGTAAATGTAAATGTAAATGTATAGGCATTTATATAGCGCACTACTTACCCGTAGGGTCCCAAGGCGCTTCGACCGCTGCGAAACCCTTCCTGGCTTCCCTGAGAGATGGTCCCTTAGTGGGTATCTCCAGGGTGAGACCAGGCATCCCCAGCGGTCTGGTGGGGCCGTTAGTGAAGATGAGGCAAGCTAATGCCCAGTGTTGCCGAGTGTGATCACTGATCAGAGTGGGCACCGAGGCGAGAGAATTATCGAGTCCGGTGACCCTGGTCCAGAAACCTGCCGCGCCGGGAATCGAACCCTGGTCCCGGGCCGTCCTCTGCTCTCGCGTCTGCCGCCTCTAACCAGTGAGCCACACTACTTCACTGTAACATCAAACACTGAGGTTGCTTTAAATGTGTTACAAAAAACTTAAGAAAGTGATCGTGAGCAAGGTGCTAGGAGCACTGAAACGCGTAGATCGTGTTGTTTTCATCGCTGAAGAGATTTAAATAAACTCCTGTTCCTTTCTTCAGTGGCGTAGAAGGCAAGTGCCAGCTGCAGGCGCTTAGTGATCCTGGGAAGCACCGACCGGTGTTTTCACATTTGGAGCGAAGGTGTGAGCGAAGGGTCTTGCAGAGGATTCTAGCTCCAGCCCTAAGTAACAACACGTAAAGCCGAGCAGGCGGCTTCAGCTTAAACTTTCCAATGACTGGCTTCACTTGGTGCTGGCATACAGGCGCGCCCACAGTGGTAAGATTTGAGGAGGACCACATCACCCAGAAGGCCTTCGGCCACGCCTACCTTAGCAGGGGATGTAATTACCATGTGCTCTTCACTAAGCGCCTGCAGCTGGCACTTGCCTTCTACGCCACTGAAGAAAGGAACAGGAGTTCCTGAAACGCGTCTGGCGTTTTAATCTTTTATATGAAAGTTGCGTGAACAAACCTGCTGGCAGGCTGTTACTTGAACAATAAAGAAGGGTGTTGAAAGTTACCTTCGTGAGGCTTCTTCTCTACTTGGGTTCTGCAATTGGTTGGATATGATGCGGCCGTCCCGGTCGCGGAGGAGAAGCCTGTCGCCCCAGCGGATCCTGGGAAGCACCGACCGGTGTTTTCACATTTGGAGCGAAGGTGTGAGCGAAGGGTCTTGCAGAGGATTCTAGCTCCAGCCCTAAGTAACAACACGTAAAGCCGAGCAGGCGGCTTCAGCTTAAACTTTCCAATGACTGGCTTCACTTGGTGCTGGCATACAGGCGCGCCCACAGTGGTAAGATTTGAGGAGGACTACATCACCCAGAAGGCCTTCGGCCACGCCTACCTTAGCAGGGGATGTTATTACCATGTGCTCTTCACTAAGCGCCTGCAGCTGGCACTTGCCTTCTACGCCACTGAAGAAAGGAACAGGAGTTCCTGAAACGCGTCTGGCGTTTTAATCTTTTATATGAAAGTTGCGTGAACAAACCTGCTGGCAGGCTGTTACTTGAACAATAAAGAAGGGTGTTGAAAGTTACCTTTGTGAGGCTTCTTCTCTACTTGGGTTCTGCAATTGGTTGGATATATATATATATATATATATATTCCCTTAAAAAATCATAGGTTTCAGGCCTTATATAGTTAGGAATTAGCATTTAAAAAACCATTGAAATTGCTCCTATATAGTTAGGTGTACTAACTATATTTCGCGCACCCGCAATCCACTGCTGATGATGTCACATATTACATAATTCATGACATGGTCAGTGACCTCACTGATGACATCACTGATGACTTCTCAAATGACATCACTGATGAGGGCTAGAGGGTTGGGGGGTCTCTACCCTGCCCCCTTTTCGTGTTTTCCACTCTTGTTTTGGGCTCTCTTGTGCCTCAGTTCTCCTGAAAAACTAGACAGTTTGGAATGTTGACAGTCGACTGCCAGCCAATAAGAAACTCGCTCGCGCACGTAAGGGTAAGCGCGTAAGGGTAAGTGCGTACTGTACGCGTACGGTGAGAGCATATAGATATATAATTTGCTCAAATTCAATTTTCTCAACAACTGCTGGAGGGATTTTCACCAAATATAGAAAAGGCACTACTGCATACCTGTCCCGACCATTTTGCCAAGTTTGGTGTAATTCCGTTCAGCCGTTCGGGCTGTAGCCGTGTCTAAAGGTCCCATAGAAAATGCCATTTGAAAAAATTCAAATTCAATTTTCTCAAGAACTACTGGAGGGATTTTCACCAAACATAGCAAAGGCACATCTGCATACCAGGCTCTACCATTTTGCCAAGTTTGGTGTAATTCCATTCAGCCGTTCGGGCTGTAGCCGTGTCTAAAGGTCCCTATGGAAATGAACATGGGGAAAACACGTTTTGGGACCCCCCCTTTCAGCCCCCGCTTGACGAATCCCCCCGAAACTTTCAGGGAAGGAGCGGAGCGGAGCTGGCCAAAATCCTGGAAAATTACACACAGATTCCTCAATCCGCACAAAAGTTATTCCCAATAGAATTTTGAGCGCATATAGATATATAATTTGCTCAAATTCAATTTTCTCAACAACTACTGGAGGGATTTTCACCAAATATAGAAAAGGCACTACTGCATACCTGTCCCTACCATTTTGCCAAGTTTGGTGTAATTCCATTCAGCCGTTCGGGCTGTAGCTGTGTCTAAATGTCCCAGAGAAAATACCATTTGAAGGATTTCAAATTCAATTTTCTCAAGAACTACTGGAGGGATTTACACCAAACATACAAAAGGCACTGCTGCATGCCAGTCCCTACCATTTTGCCAAATCTGGTGTAATTACGTTCAGCCGTTCAAGCTGTAGCCTTGTCAGAATGTTCCTATATAAATTAACATGGGGAAAACACGTTTTGGGACCCCCCTTTTTTCTCGGCCCCCGCTTGACAATTGCGCAGCGAGGCAAATTTAAGGAAAATTGCAGGCAGATCCCTCAATTGGCGCCAAAGTTATTCCCAATAGAATGTTCAGAATTTCCTATGGTAACTAGGTCCTAACTATATATACCTACTGGCGACCGCCAGTAGGTAAAATATATATATATATATATATATAAATATATATATATATATATATATATATATATATATATATATATATATATATATATATATATATATATATATAGAGAGAGAGAGAGAGAGAGAGAGAGAGAGAGAGATGACTAATTTCCTGAGCCTGAACTGTGATGAATAAAAGCCCTAGTACATAAAAGTAAGATTACCTTGTGCGCTCACTGGCCCACACACAGTTATCACCCACAGGCACATGACAAGCAACTACCTACGTAAGCAACGCCGAGGGAGTCGTACCCATGAAATAATAAGAGTACATTTTATATAAGCCACCTGTAGTTAATGGAGCTAAACCACCGTATAACAACATTATCACATGAAAAAGAAACAACAACCGCCGTTCTCAGGATAAAAAATAAAAACACGAGTCTGGTAACAACGATAGATCTACTCAAAACCACAGGAAAGAGACACTCTTTTAGTATCGAGGAGCACAGCAAAGATCCCTCGCCAGAAGTGGAACAACAGCAGATCCAGGGTTGGAGGGGAGCAGATGTTGTTCAGACTCATTTGCCTCTATAATAAAAAAACATATTATGACTCGTTGCTCAATAAAAGCGCACACATTAGAGGCAGCATACCATTTCAGCTAATGCCACAGTGTAATGGCGTCTCGGTGACTCACTTCACTGCAGGGTGTTTCATGAGTGTGTTATAGCTGTCAAAAGCTGCACGCCTGCTAATATTATTATTATTAGCACAAAAGGCTTGAGTCAAACCCCATAATTGTCTCATGCATGAAACGGTAAAATGAGAGCTTTATTTCACATAACCAAAGCAAACTGCTTCTGAACGTTTCTCTTTTCTCTACAGTGTATTTTTCACAGTTCACCTTTTTTTTTACTTTTTCCACTTGCCATTGGAACTAGCTTTCTGCTCTTCCCTCTTACTGTTGCATTCATTCATAAAGCGCTTTTCCAAACGTCATCACATGCAAGCTCTGGCTTCATAAGACCCGGTGCCATGCACACGAAGTTAACAGTGCAAGCGCTACTTTAATGCACTAAAGGGCACATTTATAAAAAGAATTTCAGAGCGCGGAGCTGTGCCAAATTTGGCAGTGCTCCACCATTTTGTAAATGCAGGGTTGTGCCGTATTCTAACGTGTGTGTTTCCCTTAGTGCTGGTGTAAAAAAGCTGGTTAGCGCCAGCGCAGGCACCCTACCGCCATGTTGCAAGGTTGCCTGCACTGCAGCAGGCACGATTGTTTATGCGCAGGAAGGGACACCTTCCTGCATATAAACAATCAATAATGGCGATTTGCTCTTTCCATGTGTGCTTCAGAATGCAGTATACATGGAAAGAGCAAAAAACGAGGAGAAATTAATAATTTCTCCTTTTAATGCCATTCCAGCGCCTGTTATCTATGGCTTTAGTGTTTGGTGCTGTCTCAGCCTTGTAAATCTGGAGCAGTGTCAAAAAGTAATATGTGTTGTGGTAGAACGCCCACAGCAACACCCATTGCACGCCGCTTTGCCACAGACGACTGCAGCAGAGAGGGGCATATTTACAAGGTGGCATTAAGACCCGCTAAGTGGCTTAGCGCCACCTTGTAAATATGTAAAATGGTGCTACACAGCGAAAGACAAAAAAAGTGACACTCCGGTGGCGATAGGGGTTTGTAAATATGCCCCATATCTGTGCCACATATTTGGGCTGAAGAGTGCTTTTATTAGTGGAAGAATTGGAGCAATGCTATTTTACCACTAAAGGCACTGGCAAATGGTTGTTGCAACTCAAACTTTAAAAAGCTTTTTAATCGAAATATTGCAGCATTAGTTGATATCTCGAGTATACATCAGAACACAATAGCATAACACAAATCAACATACCAATACTAAATCATAATAGTTCATGACAAAACGGTCACAACAGAATGCAACACAGCAACCACATTACAACACAGCAACAACGTCTTGCAATAATGCAATATAACAGCACAAAAAACACCACGGACAAAATGTAACTCTAAAATTCGCACAAACATTCTTGTCACACATTATCCCCTCCAGTCCTGAAATGTGTTTTATAATACTGTGATGTAAAGTGTTTGCACCAAGCACTGCCTTGTTTACCAGCCAGAACATGTCAAAATGTCAAAAATGTTTTGTATTCAGGCTGCTGGTCCTTGTTCGCATGGAGGGAGAGAAGCCGAAGACAACAGTGTCCAAGCTCAGAAGATGGAACTGCTCAGGGCCATTATGTGAAACTAGTTTATTTATATAATCTCCATGTTTTCTATAGCGTGGACCAGGCTTCAGCGCCGTCCAATAATTGTACATAAAAATTATTTTCTGAATACTTAGAAAATAGGTGTAGTGCAAAAAATATTTTTACTGTAGGTTTGACAGACATAAAATGTTGTAGGGAATAGCAGGAAATATGTATAAGCAAATAGGTGACATTGTAAAAATAGGGAAACAAGTCCCTCCAATAGCAGGCATCACAAGGCATAACCATAAAATATATATATAACAGTTTATGTGTAGCAAAATACTGAAATTACTCAGAATCAGTTGAAATTTATAAATAGGTGGCAGGTCCTTACAAGCATTGGCAAAGCCAGTAGGTCTGTGTTTAATGTGCTAAGCATTAGCTGTTTAGAGTGAGACAGATAGTGGAAAAAGCAGGAGTGGATGGACAAGGCTAGAGTTGGGAAGCAGTTCTTAATGCAGTTCAATGCAAGCACTTAAGAGGAGACTAAAGGATATACCCAAACAACCAGTAGCATTACGTGAAAGATGAATACTCTACTGGGCTAAGCCACGATGTGGCTGGCAAAGACTAAAGAAAATGGCGGCAATAGGCTGGCAGAAGAATGCTGAATATGTGAATTCTGGGCACTCCTTGTGACGGCCCAGGATTTGCAGATCCAGCATTGAAATATGGGTATCCTGCTATAAAATTATTTTTGATTAAACATTGTATTGCCAGGGTGTCCTAATGGGTCCTCTCACATGGGCCTCGTGGTAAGGGTGTTCTTCCCCTGCCTCCTTACGCCCTTTTCTTTTGATATCTACCAGCATGTTGCTCCATGCACCGTGTTGAGTAACGGCAGCGGCCACAGAAATGTGTCTGTGATGGCCACCCAGTGAGAATGTAGTGACTTAGTGAATCAGGATCTGAAATCGTGACCCCACAATAGAACGTGGGAGGAAAAGCTACCTTGTCCAATGTTGTGGCTTTATTTTTTCAATTGAATTCACAAATTCTCAGATTTGCAAATCTGTGGTGGATCCACAAATTTATTGTCTACATATCTCTAAAATGTATTTTCTTCATACCTAACATGAGCCCCTTTTTGAATGGTAATTTCTCAAAAAAATGCTGAATAGTTGTAAACCAAACATAAAATCCCCTCTTCCATGAGCAAATTTCTAACTTCATGCCAAATTTTGTGTAATTCTGTTCAGCTGTTGTTTCTGTATCGCAGAGCAAACAGTCCTATATAAACTAAAATGTAAAATGGTGCTGAGACCTCCTTTTTTTCTTCACCTCAGCTTGACAGACTTGAATGGAACTTCCCAGTAAGAACCTAATGTGGATGTTCTATTTTTTTGGAAAGTTTCTTGTGGATTTGTGAAGCAGCTCCAAAGTTATTAAGAAAACAAAAAAATCCCTTCCTGTGGAAACTCTCACTCTACCATAGCAAGACTGGCGTAATTATGTAAGACATTTTTGGTAAAATCTGCAACTTTTGCCAAAACAAATGTCAAATTATTTGGCAGATGCAGTAAATCCATAATTATGCTATCAATGCTGCAGCCACATAATTGACCAACCCTCATCATTACCCATTGTATTATTAACAAAATATCAAGAAATGTAAGCAAAGTTTAAACACTCTAATTTCAATCAGTGCCCATTGTTATCTGCAAATTGAATAATACCTTTTTCAAGCTAACTACCCCTAAATAAAAATTTCATTTAAATACTTAATGAGTGAAATGTTTAATAGGGTTCTGTCCTGCCTTTTTGAGGTTCTAGTGGCAGGCCTTGTGGTTTATGATGTTATCAGTGCTCCTCAATGACCATGTGTACGATATTATACAATTACCTGTTATGTACCCTCTCTCTCTCTCAGTATATTTTCAACAATAAATTTACAAAACTAAGTGGGGAAGACAACACATATATTCATAAACTTTATTACTGATAACACAGTTTATTATTGGTCATCCTTTTTATAATATAATACAAATTTCCAAACATCAAATATTTGACAATATCCTAAATGTATTCCAAAATCGTGATCATTACACCATATATATCAGAATGACATCCTTTGAAAAATAGGCTTGCAGTCGCCTCAGCCTACACCTGTTTTGTGAAATCTCTGCTTTTTCAAGGAGATCTGACCAATACTATTTGTGCTTAGAATATTCAACTCCAGTGTTCATAATTCAAATCCCTCCTGTAGTATCCTTCAATATCTAAACCCGATTCATCTTAGATCAAGATTTTTTCAAATTTCATTTAATAAGACATGTTCTTAGCTTGCACCGGTTCGAGAAGTAGCCTTTTGGCTTTTTTTCAGACTATTGACATTTGAGAATACTACAGGAATTATTTGAAAAAGCACTAGCATTAGAAGACCAAAAAACTACTAAAATTTGCCAGTTACTCATAAATGATATTTCTATGTTTTTTAAATGTAAAGTAATATCTCTATACAAAACTTGCGTGGCCATCCCCAGGTGGGTGATCAAGCTCCCTTTAGTAGGCAATCACTCACAGACCCTACCCCAAATTCTTACTTGTTTTTTAATTATATTTCCTAATCCCATGGGAGTCTTGCAGAAGCCAGGGGAGCTGCTCTCTTTCCCAAGGGACTCCCGCAGGAGTTCACATAGGCCCAATAGCTCTCTCAGGACTCCCTTAGGATCGCAGAGCCACCACCCCCAAAAAATATACGCTTTTACATTTTACCCTATGTGCGTCTACTTGCAACCCCCCAACGTCCATGGTGTCAGGGAAAGACTACCCTTCCCCTAATGCATTTTTTAAAAAACTTTTCTGTCCTGTAATGATGGCCAAACATTTTTGTTCATGTTGCAGCCAGCCAATCACAGCGTGAGCTCCAGTTGGATTGGTTTGCCCCTGCAGGATCAAAACGGCCGACAGGAGAAAAAAAAGCTGTGTCAGCCAATCAGGATGCTCTATTTTCTTAGTCTGCGGTTCCACTGGACCAGTGGGTTACTTGCAGGATCAACTGTCAATCTGTCTATACATTTTTAATCTTAATTTCTCAAAAACTACTGAACAGATTTACACCAAAATAACAAAAGAAAGGGATCCTCAGCTCCTCGTGCTGTTTTGCTGTCCCTGGGCTGCTTTGCGTGTGTTTTGCTGCACCTACCCCGGATTTCACTAAAGGCCGGATTTTAACCAACTCCTCGCCACAAAGACTCAGAGGTTTGAAAGGATTTACCAGGGTGCAGAACAGGGCAGAGCAGGGCTGCGAGCGCGCAGGGAGTCGATGTTCCAGGAGTCCCTGCCGGCCGATAGAACACACCTGGCCCGCTCTCCCTGCTAGCCCCGCCCCCCTGAGCACCGGGGGATTGAAAGCCTCGCTTCATTCCTTGCTCCACGGGATCCTCCGCTCCTCATGCTGTTTTGCTGTCCCTGGGCTGCTTTGCGTGTGTTTTGCTGCACCTACCCCGGATTTCACTAAAGGCCGGATTTTAACCAACTCCTCGCCACAAAGACTCAGAGGTTTGAAAGGACTTACCAGGGTGCAGAACAGAGCTGAGCAGGGCTGCAAGCGCGCAGGGACTCGATGTTCCAGGAGTCCCTGCCGGCCGATAGAACACACCTGGCCCGCTCTCCCTGCTAGCCCCGCCCCCCTGAGCACCGGGGGATTGAAAGCCTCACTTCATTCCTTGCTCCACGGGATCCTCAGCTCCTCGTGCTGTTTTGCTGTCCCTGGGCTGCTTTGCGTGTGTTTTGCTGCACCTACCCCGGATTTCACTAAAGGCCGGATTTTAACCAACTCCTCGCCACAAAGACTCAGAGGTTTGAAAGGACTTACCAGGGTGCAGAACAGGGCTGAGCAGGGCTGCGAGCGCGCAGGGACTCGATGTTCCAGGAGTCCCTGCCGGCCGATAGAACACACCTGGCCCGCTCTCCCTGCTAGCCCCGCCCCCCTGAGCACCGGGGGATTGAAAGCCTCGCTTCATTCCTTGCTCCACGGGATCCTCAGCTCCTCGTGCTGTTTTGCTGTCCCTGGGCTGCTTTGCGTGTGTTTTGCTGCACCTAACCCGGATTTCACTAAAAGCCGGATTTTAACCAACTCCTCGCCACAAAGACTCAGAGGTTTGAAAGGACTTACCAGGGTGCAGAACAGGGCTGAGCAGGGCTGTGAGCGCGCAGGGACTTGATGTTCCAGGAGTCCCTGTCGGCCGATAGAACACACCTGGCCTGCTCTCCCTGCTAGCCCCGCCCCCCTGAGCACCGGGGGATTGAAAGCTTCACTCCTATTGGACCCAATCATCATTTAAGAAGATTACGACTCCGCAGCGCGGGAGCGCGCGGGAGCGTTCCGGGAGAAGCCCGGGCAAAGGGCGGGCCCTCTAAGGCCCTCGTAGGCCAGAGTAGGCTGGGCTGGGCCTAGCCCTTAACATCTGCAGTACAGTGGTCCGTGCCCCGACAAACGTTGGTTATGCTGACAGAAGAGGAAACCCCTGGGAAGAAAGGAAGACTACGCAATGGGTCTTTGGACAACTACTTCCCCAAGGTACTGAATGAGGGTGATAAGGACTCCATTTTAGCTGAGCGCAGGGCTGAGCGGCGTCGCTCAGTTGAGAGCATGAAAAATAGACACCTCACTGACAGTACTCCTCTTGTTTTGACCCGGGAGGGAGGCTCGCTAGACATGAGTGGGGATAATGCTAGCCAAGTAGGTGTTCCCCTTTTGCTTCGTGATTTTACACCCCCACCTAGCTTGCCCTCGGATCATATTATAATTGTTTCCCCTACCCCTAGCCCCGGTCGCATCACTGTCACAGCCAAGCCTAGGAAACAGAAACCCAAGCAATTAGGTGTTGCTCAGATTCATCGCCCTCCTCCAAGTAAAAAAAGGAGGAAATCAAGGGCGGCCCAAGGTAAAGCTAAAATCCCGCACTCTGAGTTTGGTAAAGGGTTAAAAACTCCTATCCAAATTGAGAGTGTCCTAGTTGAGGGGCCGGATTTTCCACCAGCTGTAGCACCGCCGTTGGAAAGCAGATCATCTGAAGTAGCTATACAGGCTGTGGATTCTGATAGCAATGCTGGGGTTGTAGCACCAGATATTCCATCTCCCCCCTCATTAATAGGGAACTTGGAATTTCTGTTAAGATCTCTCCTTTTACCTATTAATGAGACCATTAAAAAGGTTGAAATTAGACTGACTATTTTGGAGACTGCTATAAACAGCATGGTTACTCTAACCAAAGCCCAGGGGAGTGGGGTGGCGCATCCCATACCTCCGGCCAGGCTTCCCGCTACCAGTGTTGCTAACACTCCAACTGCCCCACCTCAGCCGACCAAACATAAGTCACAGCCCCAGGGTAGGGCCGATCTCGGCTCCCAAAATCCACCCCCTCCTAAACATCTAAACACACCAGTAATTGAAACGGGTGGCGACCCTAAAAGGCCAGTGTCAAAGGCCCCGATAAGTAATAAACAGAACGACCAAGGGGAAGGCAGATATACTAGAGACCCACGGAAAAAGGTGCCGCAAGTGGAAATTCCCCCAGAAGCAGTACCCTTTGTGGTGGTCTTGACCGGGGTCCCACCATTAGCAGAAAGTAAGAAGGAGGGATATGATGAACTTAAAAATAAAATCATTCACTGGTTGAGGACATATAGGCCCATAGCACACAATATAGATGGGGATATAGTCCATGTCAGAAGGATTAACTGGCTGGGTAGCAGGCGAAAAGATATAGAGGGGGACCTAGTGGTGGTTAACTTTAGAGACCCTCGGGCAGTAGATTACATCTTAAACTGGCCACCTGGAAATGGGGACACTCGAATCATCCCTCGGGCCCTAACGTATTTCGATCCCAGGACAGAGGCCCTTCCTCCTAAATACCAAAATAAGTTCCACTCCTATAGGCCACCCCCTACTTTGCCTTACAGTAACATTTATCCCCAGTATGGGCAGTACTTTGCCTTGGCGGCTGATCACTCTGCCTAGACCACAGTGCCCCGTAGACATACAATGAACCTCGACACCAGGATGGAAAATCTAAGACCTTTTACCCCCTTGGACACTTATAATCGTTTTTTGCAGCTCTCTGGGCTGGAAGATTGTGATTGATGTTCGTTGTCCAGGGGGGAGAGAATTGGTCTGCCTGGTATGGAGGCTCTACGATCACGTGGCAGTATAGATATAGGGCAAGATAGATCCCATTTAACTCAAATTGCCATTACCAACATCACTATCGAGGCTTCTTCGGTAGCCGGGAGTATGGTCAGCACGGCTATCTGCCCTGCAAACCCTAATCCCTTGGTTCAGGAGGTGAGTAGCTGCATGACCGCGGTGGGTAATGATGGGGGGAACAAGGGGGTCTACACCAAGGCGCCCAAGGGTCGACGGGTAATAAACCTGTTATCTTGGAATGTAGCGGGGTTGAAACGGAAGCTGGATATACCTGAATGGCACACATTCATCGAGAAGTTCAATGTTTGCTTGTTCCAGGAAACCTGGAGCCTACTACCCTTAAATAAATCGGGATACACCACCCACTTTTCGCCAGCAGTAAGTAGAGGGAAGGGTAGACCGGCGGGAGGCCTCACGGTCTGGATAAAAATAGATCTGGACTGGGAGGTCACACGCCATGAGATGGAGTGTAGTGACATACTTCACCTCTCTTTTAGGGGACACGTAGAGGGAGGCAGGCTTGATCTATTTAACGTATATGCCAGAGGGGCACCTGGGGATATCGCCTCTTCAACTTTATCAGCTCTGGATTCAGCTTTAGCTAACTTCCCTCCAACAGCGAAAATCATTGTGGGGGGGGATTTCAATTGCACGTTTGAACCCCTCCTCGGAGACGATCCCTTGGGTATTGAAGATGAAGATTTAAAATGGTCCATTCCAACCCTGTCCCTGCCCCCTATTAGAAAATGGTCAGCTAGGGCAATCCAAATCAATGCACTAACTAGGGATCATAAGTTAAGAGCCCTCAACGGCAGGACCATGTCCGACCGGGCAGGTGCACTGACTTTCAATAGGCTAATTGGGCCGTCCCGAATTGACTACATCCTAATGGATGTTAGTTTGTGGGCAGACCTAATTGATATGGAGGTGCTCCCAAGTCAGGACAGCAACCATAACCCCCTTTGTAGCAAGTTTAACTGGGGCATCTCTAAAGACAGGAGGGTGAATGCCCCCACAAAAATAACCAAAGAGATTATCCCATACAATAACAACCGCAGATTGAAATTGGACAAGGCAAACCTGAAGGAGGACGATCTAGGGACCATTAAATCCCTGGTGGAGGGCCTGTGCTTGGATCTGGAGGTCTGGGATTGTGAAAATCAGATTAGTATGAATCCGCACACCTCCCTTGACTCAGCTTATAAAGCCACAATAGAGCAAGTTAGTCACTTCTTTACCCCCAAAGGGAAAAGCCATAGGAAAAACACCACACCTCCCATCACAAATAAACCTTGGTATTCTGACCAGTGTAAGGGCAAAAGGAAGAATCTGACAAAAGCCCTACTTTCCAGGGATCCTTTGCTAGTTAGAGCGGCTAGGAAGGACTACTTGAAAGTACTATCGCTGGCTAAACGCGAATGGGAGGAACAGCATTGGCAAGACCTAACTAATGCTGTGAGCAGGAGTAACCCGAACCATTTTTGGGATCTGATTAACAGAGCCAGGCAGGGGAGATCGCAACCATTAGCAGCTCACATAACTAGCCAGCAATGGTTTAACCACTTTTTAGCCCTATATGGCGGTAATGAAGAGATAAACAGTCCCGGGGTAGCAAGTTTTGGAGTTGGGGATACCACAGGGGCGGACGACCTCCCATTCACGGCCTCTGAAGTAGCAATGGCTATCAGACATCTAACCCCCAAGAAGGCGGCCGGTCCGGATGGGATCCCTGGGGACGTGTTGATTGCGGATCCTCTGGCTTGGTCCAATCTAATCGCCACAATAATGAACTTGATTGCTAGGGGACACCCGGTGCCAGGTTCTTGGAAGGGGGCCGAGGTGGTAACAGTGTTAAAGAAAGGGGCAAGGGATGACCCTGCCAACTACAGACCTATTAGTCTGATAGATATAATCCAGAAAGTGGTCGGCAGGGTCATCATCTCAAGGGTTGGCGATTGGATGGAGGAGGCTAGTATCCTCTCCCACCTTCAAACGGGTTTCCGAAGAAAGGTAGGCACGATGGACCAGGTCTTTCGCTTTTTTGTTATCTATTGGAAGGCAGTTACCATCAAAAAAGGCAGTTTATATATGGCCTTCATAGATTTTAAAACAGCTTTTGACCTGGTCCCCCGGGCTAAATTGTGGGAGATCCTAGGAGGGATGGGATTCCCCAGTAGACTCCTGAGTTTAATCGTAAAACTCCATGAGGGGAATTATGCGAGGATCAGATGGGGTACCCAGGGCCAGTTAACGGATAGGGTCCCTGTGAGGAGGGGAGTACGCCAGGGTTGTGTTATGGCCCCGACTCTTTTTTCCCTATTTGTGAATGGAGTGGTGGATAATCTGAAAGGGGAAGAGTCGGATGCCCCATCCCTGGCGGGGGAAAGAATCCCCACTTTACTCTTCGCCGACGACACCTTATTGATCTCCAAATCCCCAGTGGGTCTGCAAAAACTCTTGAATCGATTTAGTTCCTTCTGCACTAACAGAGGCTTAATTATCAATACATCGAAAACTAAATTGATGGCATTCTCACCCTCCAAAAGATTTAAAAATAACTTTTCGCTTAATGGGGCTCCCCTGGAGATGGTCGATTCATTTGACTATCTTGGAGTTCGGATAAATAGTCGTATGACCTGGAAGGACCATCTGGCCAAAATGTTACTCAGCCACCAAAGAGTATCTGGGGTGACTCTGAGGGAGCTTCGTGAGTCAAGTAGTAAACCTGTCTCCCCGGCCATGGTGATTTATGAGGGCCAGATACTCCCGGCGGCATTATATGGCTCCGAGCTCTGGGGGTTCGAAAATGTATCAGATCTCTCCATAGCAGAAAATAACTTTTTGAGGAAGGTGGTGGCTCTTCCCGCTTCCACTCCGTTGATCCCCCTGAGATTAGATTTGGGCAGAAGAGCCCTTAAGGACTTGGTGAGGCTACGCCCATTGCTTTTCTTGACCCGCTTAAGAAGGACTGAGGAGCTTGCTAAATATGCTGAAGGGTTGGATGACCTTCTACTGCTCGACACTGGAAAAAAAATTGGATGGCTGAACAATGTGAGAGACCTGGTCCTTAAATTAGGACTAATAGATGCATGGGAGTCTCAGATGCTGCCGCCCAAGGAAGTGATTAAAAAGCTTTACTGGACTGGGTACAGGGCGAGGCACTGAGTGGTTCGGATGGGGGTTCACTTACGGATCGGTTTTTGGAATTTAAATGGGTGAAAAAACTGGAACCCTTCCTAGACCTGATAACCAAACCCCTAGATGGAGCGCTATATCTAAAACTGAGGTACGGAACGCTCCTGGTGCATGATTTCACCATGACGTGGTCGAAGTCTGGTGCCCCCTTGCGTTCGTGCCCAGGCTATGCAGCACCAAAGGAAACTGTGGCCCACTTATTCTTTGCCTGTCCCGCCTATAAAGTGGCCCGGAAAATCTGGTTGAAACCTGTATGTAGGGAGCTGGGGTTGAGGTGTCATAGTCTGGCATTACGTGTACTTTCCACCGATTCATCATCCACTGTCATGATATGCGGGGTGGCAAAATTTTTGGGTGCGTTTGGCTGACGCGCTCCCGGTTACTGAAATTGCATTCTAGGTTACCAACGGACTGATGCATGTAACCGAAGATACCTTCACTTAAATTAGTGACTGTGGAGCATTCCTTACCTCAGGATATGTTTTTCTGCTGTATTATATTTTATTGTTTTAGCGGGGGAATTGAATATTTATTGTGCATATGTACTCTTTTATGGTGAACAATTTTGCAGAATAAAGATTATTACTACAAAAGAATGCTTTCTGAGTAAAGATGTAGCTTCCTGCCAAATCTGGTGTAATGCTATTCAGCCATTTTCTCTCTATGGTTGTATAATTTTTCTTATGGAAATTGCATGGTGAAAAAGTGTTTTGGGACCTTCACTTTTTCTCGGTCCTCATTTGATGGATCACCTCCAAAACTATCCTACTTCCTACCACCTGTGGACGGCCGACCTCCCACCGTGAGATTCCAGTGGAATTGCAGCAACTAATTTTTTTTTTAAATTGGCTTCTACCCTGCCACTTAATACTTTTTCTTTTTAGTTCCGGAATATGGGAACTAAGTCACTGTGTCCTGTAACTGTGGGCGCAACATTTTCTGTCATACTGCAGCTAACCAAAGAGTGTGAGCTCCCGCAGGACTCGCAGGAGTGAGGCGACCAATGGGAAAAAGAAGCCACCTTGGCCAATCCGACCACTCTATCATTTGAGTTGTGTGCCTGCAGGACTCTGGTGAGACACCCACAAACCCAAACTTCTAGATACCTATGAATTTCAAACCTTAATGTATAAAAAACTACTGAAGGTATTACACCAAATCACAAAAGTCACACTTTCTGGTTAAAGATCTAACTTTCTACTTATTTGGTGTAACTTAAATCAGCTGTTTTGGCTGTAGTGCTGTTCAAACATCCTTAAGGAAATTTCATTAAGAAATTGCGCTTGGGCACCCTACTTTGTACTTGACCACAAAGATGTCATCAGGGATGTCATAAACAATGTCATAGAGCATGCCATAAGTGAAGTAATATGTGCGGTCACAAGCAGTGCATGGTGGGGGTGCAAAGTATAGTTAGCTCTGCTAACTATGGCCAGTGAATTTCTGTGTTTTTTTTAGTTCAAAACAGTTCACAAACAGGTACATGCATCAAACGATTTTGCGATCGCAAATGGTGCGAATCGCAAAAATCGTCCGTTTGCGATCGCAAAATCTGCTTTTGGAATGCATGAAGGGTGAAGGCCTTTGCATTTAAGGAATCGCATTTTGCGATTCCTTAAATGCAATGCATGAAACTTTAAAAAATTGCGATTTCGCAATTAGGGGGAGCAAATTGAGGTTGAACCTCATGGTAATTTGCGAAAACTTTGAAAAATGCACTTTTGTGCATTTTTCAAAGTTTCATGTTGTGCACACACATGCCCTAAGGACATGTTTATGCACAACATATGTGCACAGATTTATTTCAGGGGTGCAACAGGGTGTCCTTCGGACACCCCTGCAGCCTTGAAATTGCATTCTCAATTTGCGATTCGCTAATTGCTAATCGCAAAATGAGAATATCTTCCCATTCATTCCTATGGGCCTTTAGGGGAGGTATTCCTTAATTGCGACTCGCAATTTGCGAGTCGCAATTAAGGAATTTTAAGAAATCGCAATTTATTTAGCGATTTCTTGATGCATTGCATTTTGCAATTCCTTAAATGGATTCCTTATTTTTCGCAATTAAGGAATCGCAGAAAGCAATATTGATGCATGTACCTGAAGGTTTATCCATTTAGTGGGGTGCTGTGTCTGGTAGACTGGGACAGTGCTCAAATATATTATATATATATTCACTGAAAAACACAAAGGTTAAATTGACGTCCCTTAAAAAATAAAATTTTAAACTCATCAGTTATATTTCACAGAGCTAATTATAACCATACACCCTCCCGATTCAGGTGGGAGACTACAGAGATTCAAGCCTCGTCTCCCGCCTCCTGATTTCTACATGCAAAAACCCAATTCCTCAGCGAGTTTCTAGTGACAGGGACTGGTCTTGTGTGACTCTGAATATGCAGGTCAGTGCACAACATTTTAGTCACGCTTTCTCTGCCTGCCGTAGCGCTTTCTCCATGCTCCTGACAGGTAAGGGAAAAAATGTGTATTTGCATTTCTGATATCTGATTCTGCAGCAGCACACTTGCAAGTCCCCTACATGCCAATAGAACCGATTCAGGCCTCACTGAAAGTCAATGGAAGAAATATTTTCTCCCAATTACTTTTTTTAAATCTCCAATTTCCCTCCTCTAGAATGTTGGCATGTATGCTATAACTTGTGACCTGCCATGCACTGTTTATGACCTCAAGTATTACCTGACATATTACATCACTCATGACATATTCAATGGCACCATTGATGAATGAGCACAGAAAGAAAGACAGCTATTTGCTCCCACCCAGCAGGAGCTTCTCTGCTCCTAGCCAGGTTGGGAGCAATGATGTGTTCCCCGTCTGTGTTCTCATGGGCAGGGAACTATGCACAGTGTCTGTGGAGGGGGTTCCTTGCACACTCTCCTTCAGTTGAGCCACAGGGAATGGGGTTTCAGGGTCTATTTCATGGCTCGGAGAGAGGGTCTTACATCTCACTTCCCAAATTAATATGCAATGTGCAGACCCAGGGGGTGGGATACATGGGCCATTAAACAGCTTGGGAAGTAGCGGAACACCCCCCCCCCCCCTCCTCATATAAATGTGTAATGCATTGGGCCCAGTGGAAGGAGTCCTCAGAGACATAAATGGCTCTGGAAGGGGTCCGCATGCCAATAGGTGCAGCCTCCCAGGTCCTAACACACCCTGGGCGGATGTTAATAGAAAAGGGTTGCCTGTCCTAATGTTTACTTATTGTTAAAATATTTATTGGGGTACCATTGTACTATTACAGCACCACAGTGGTACAACCAAAAAATCCAGTTTTTGGCCCGCGGGGCCACTCCACAAGGCCTACCCAGCTATCTTATAATTTTTTTTCTTTTTTCTGGCTACTACAGGGGGACTCAGGGCCATATGTATCAAGCCGTTTTTGAATCGCAAAGGCCGAAATTTGAGGAATTTCGGCCTTTGCGACTCGCAAACGGCCGTTTTGGAATGTATTAAACATTCCCAAAATAAGGAATTGCAAACTTGTGCGATTCCTTATTTTTCCATAGCATTTAGGGAATCGCAAATTTGTGATTCCTTAAATGCTATGTATGTAGCAATTTTAGCTTTTCGAATTTTGTTTAGGAATTCGCAAATTACCACCAACTTTCAGTTGATGGTAACTTGCGAATTCTTCCAGAAATGCACAAATTGGCATTTTCAAAGGTGGCATATGATGCACACACATGCCCATAGGGCATGTATGTGCGCCATATGCACACACATGTTCTTTTCAGGGGTGCAGCAGGGTGTCTTTGAGACACCCCTGCACCCTTGCAATAATTCTCAAATTGTGATTAGCAAATTGCGAATTCGCAATTTGAGAATTATTTTGCATTCATTCCTATGGGCCTCATGGCCCATAGAAATGCATTGGAAATTATTCCTTAATTGCGAATTCGCAAAATGCGAATTCGCAAATAAGGAAGCTTAAGGAATCGCAAATTAAATGCGATTTTGTTCATACATACCATTTTGCATTTCCTAAATAGCGATTTCTTAAAATTTGCTATTTAGGAAATGCAAAATAGTTTGATGATACATATGGCCCTCAGTCACCTATTCCTAAAATGGCTACCAAACATCCATGTTAATGTTGAAGTTAGCCAATTAAATCTTAACTTTTTATCTGCCGGTCCTGAGGTCTGCCTGAAATATCTATAAAGTTTGAACTTTCATCCCTCAAAAATGACTGAATGGATTTACACCAAATCATAAAAAGCATGCTTTATGGGCAAAGATCTAGCTTTCTGTCAAAGTTGGTGTAATTCAGTTAAGCCGATTTGGCTGTAGAGCTTTTTAAAATTCCTAGGAGAAATTGCATGGGGAAAACCTGTTTTGGTACCCATCTTTTTCTCAGCCCCTCTCTTGACAGATAACTTAACATGTGTATTTGTAAAGCACACGTTCGCCGGTAGGTATCTTGGTGCGGAATAACAGATGTTTCTTGATACCCAAAAGTACTCATTGTATTGAATTCAGATGGGTGAAAGGTTGAGTGTCAGTCAAAATACTCTTTATTCGATTTTTGTTAAAATCATAAAAGGCACAAAGCAAATACAAATACAATTTTTTTTAAAAACATCACTTGATCTCATTACAAAAGTTTTCTACTTAATGACTTCATTTCATCAGATTGTTACGCAAAAGTACCAAAATTTACAAATCTATTTACAAATATTAAAAATTTTCCTTTAAATACAAATTTGTGTTAAAACAGGTCTATCTGGGGTAATCTTTTCTTCCTAGATCTAAATGCGGCGGTTAGATAGCAAGCAACACTAAACATGGTGTGAGTATCTGCTAACATTTGGAGGGAGATTAAGGCTGGCCTAATTTGAGTAAAACCCGCCGCTTTCAAGACAGGGAATAGGTATTTTTTCCTTTCACTGCTATAAAAGCCACAAAAAAATATAAAGTGGAGGGTGTCTTGAACTGAAAATTGATCACATCCACATGGCGGACCATCTTCAGGTTTTGACCACACCGGGAAATTTCCTAGGGTGTAATGGATTAAGTTCATCCTGAATTTAGTAAGTAGGAGTCTATGAAGAGGATTAGTCACAACTTTTAGATATGGTTCCAAGGTGGGCGAAGTCGTTAAAACAATATGTGCCCTCACCATGGGTTTCCTCAATTCCAACTCTTCTCTATCCATACGGGCCCTCTCCAGAAACATCTGCTTGATCCATCTGACATCCTCCCTTCTGATGTTGGTTGGGTCGTTAAAAAGTTCCGGTCTCCCCAGCATGAGTAATGTAGATTTAATATATTTTAGCCAGGGAATTCTCATGGCGTTATCCCTTGCAATGACGTCCTTAAGGATGGCATGGTTTAGCGTTAACTCGGAGTTCAGCCATGTTTTGGCCCAGAAAAGGAGGGGGGCTAATTTTAATTTATCAGAGATATATGGTAAACCTATTTCCTCATGGATAGAGAAGGTGGGTGTGGAATCAGGGACGGATAAAATGTTCCTAATGATACCATTTTCTACCCTCTGTATTTTTGCCATGTCTGCGTAACCCCAATCGCAGATCCATACATGGCGATTGGTACGCACTTACTGTTGTATATTTTAATCACCGCCTCCATTGGTTTGGCTCCCAGTCTTTTTGTAAAGGCCAGCAGGGCTGATGAAGATCGTGCTAAGCTGAGGCTCTTTGCTTTAATCTGGGGGACCCAGGACCCTCTTTGATCAAAAAGGACTCCCAGGTAAGGAAAAACTGGTACCCTAGAAAGAATCTCCCCTTTACAAATAAAAGATTTTTTCTGCAACATATTTACTCTACGACCAATAATCATAGTGTGGGACTTGGAAACATTGATTTTCAAGTCTAGATTCTCCATAAAGGAGCCAAAACGGTCCAGAAGAATCTGTAGGCTAATCCCTGTTCGTGCTATTAGGACGGCATCGTCCGCGTATAGGAGGGCTGGAATCTGGGCTCCTCCTACACGGGGAACATCAGCCAGTCCTGTTTCTAGGTATTTCCCCAGACCGTTTATATAAATAGTAAAAAGAAGGGGGGGCCAGGATGCAACCCTGGCGCACCCCTTTTTCAGATTTAAAACTTTCCGTGCACCTTCCATCCCTGGTGACTCTTATTTTTGCGTTGAGATCTTGGTGTAACCTTGCCATAAATGCCACCAAGGGTTCCTCTATGCCTAGCTCTAGTAGAATAGTCCATAACTTACTCCTGTTCACCAGGTCGAAGGCCGAGGAGAGGTCCATAAAGGCCAAGTAAACTGACCCCTCCCCGGCCACCGTGTACCTGGAGACTAGAAGGTGGAGATTGGAGCATTGTTCCAACGTCCCCCTATTCTCACGAAAGCCGTATTGAATGTTCGAGAGTCCCCCATTCAGTTCTAAATTTTCCCTTAGTTGAACCAAAAGGACTCTACCTAAGATTTTAAAAGTGGAGTCGATAAGGGAGATTGGGCGATAACACCCGGGGTCCTCCCGATTTCCCTTCTTGAAGATGGGAACTATTATGGATGTTGCCCAAGTTTGAGGTAGGGATCCTTCGGTTGCTGCTCTAAACACTCTGGTCAGTACTTTGCTCCAGAGTACTGGGCAATATTTAAAAAAGTCTGCCGGGACACCATCAGGACCTGGTGCCTTGTTTTTTGTGGTATCCATAATGGCTTTAAGGACCTCCTCTTCCGTAAACACCAGTGTGGTTGCACAGTGGACCACCTCAGTAATACTTGGGCAGTTTGATGGTTCACCCCCATAAATATTGCTAAAATGCTGTACCCATCTCTCATCGGGAATTACACAATCTGTATTCAGATTGTTCTCCCCTGTAAAAAAGGAGTGGTTAATAATTTCCCAGAACTGTTTACTATTTTTTAGAACATCTACATTAAGTAGATCATTCCATGCATTGTTTTTGATCTCATTTTTCCTTGCCCTCACATTGGCTTTATAGGCCCGTCTCAGGTGAGAAATTAATTCTTTATCCCTGTCCTTGGCCTTAAGGGCCAGTTTCAATTCTTTATGTGCCCTTGAGCATTTGCTATCGAACCATTTGTGGGGCTTTGTGGGGTACTTGGATTTGGGTTTTGTAAGATCCCTGGCGGTTTGTGCACAAATACAATTAAAAGCAGAGACAACCTGAAGGTTCGAGGCAGTTTGATCTAGACAAGTTTCTATCGGTCCCTCAATTTTAGGGAGTAAGGTTTCCGTAAACCTTTCCTCCATGGCCATGCCCCATCTAAGCCGTCTGCCCTGATCACTGGGCACCGCCAAGGCGCAAACCCGGGGTTGATCCACCTGTCTGCGCCATAAGTCACTCCAGTGTATTTCAGTTGACAGAGGGTTATGATCGCTATGGGGTGAGACAGTGACTTTATAGTCTCTTGTCTTTAAAATTAAGCCTACGGACATAAATATGTAGTCAATTATCGACCCCTTAGTTGTACCTTTAAAGGTGGGGACCTTCTCATTAGTAGCAGTTTTGTGTGATTCATATAAGTTAAAATTGGCACACAATAGGTCAAGTGACTCCCCCATTTTGGTGTGTTCAAAGTGAGGAATGCAGACTCCGGCAGGAGGATCTGCATCTAATGGTTGACAGGGCAATTGACATTTGTGGCTATTAAAATCACCCATTAAAAGAATTTCGAAAGGAGTATGTGAATTTTGACTGTATTTGTTTATCAAGTTCACCAAACAATGCAAGTGTTCAAATTCATTTGGTCCACCCCAAGCGTTATAAAAATTAATTACTAGTATAATACAGCTCGGGGAGACTGTCCATTCTATTGCTAGGATGTTTGGGGAACCTGAATTCAATAGATTAAAAGTTCCTGCTAAATCTAAAGAAAAAAATGTAATAAGCCCCCCTTTTGCTCTCCCCGCGTTACTAGAACTAGCAGGTATTATGAAACTTAGGAAGCCATCTAGGGAAAAGGAAAGTGAAGTGTCCCACGTTTCTTGCAGAGCTATAACCTTATGTTTAGAAATGTATTGTATCCAAGTAGGGTCCGATCTTTTAGCTCTTATTCCTGCGACATTCCAGGTCATGAATGTGCATGGTAGGGAAGTTACCCTCTCAGGCTTGGCTATTATAGGTGATGTTAAGGGTGTAGGTAGTCAATCGTTTATATTCAAATCACTTAAGGGATTAAAGCGATTAACCAGGTCCATAATAGGGCCTGTGTTATGGTACGTTGATGAATTTCGACTCGCTTTCCTAGTTACAGTTTGCCACCCATTAGCTGCTGGGACCATATTTGGGGGGGCCATCCTGTGTGAGTTGAAGTGGGGCTGTGGGGGATAAAAGAAACCTAATGGAACCGCCCTGAGACTGTCGTTTTCCTTAATATCTGATCCATCCCAGAACAGGGTACTCGGGAAATGGTCATTATTAAAGTTGATCACCACACAGTCACCTTTCACATTTTTAGCCCGTTTTCCCACCCATCCTACCCTTCTTGCAGCTATGATGCTAGAGGATGTATTTGAGTCACCGCTACTTAGATCATCGCACCATTTTTTTGCTTTTCCTATAAGTGCGGGAGTTGACTCCTCCTCTCCTTGCCTTAGCGGGGACACCCCTAGGAAAACAGCTACATAGGGTACTACCGCAGGGGGCAGATTTAGATGAATCTTGCTTCCCAAGTGACTAGTTTCCCCTGATGTTGAGGGGACCTCCTGTCGGGTGATAGGTATGGGTGGTTGGGGGACCTGTAGGCCTACTGTATCTGATTCCATGGGCTCGGGAGTGGTCTCAAGAAGTGGTAAAGGTAACTGCTGTGCGCTGTGACAATCTACGACCTTTTTATCGCCAAAAGGCAAGCTATCAAGTTTTTTTGCTATATCATCTATCAAGACACATTTTTTTAGCAAGCCTTCGAGACATGTGTTCATGGTGTCTACTATGTCCTTTGCAATTCCCACTAAAAGGGGTTCAATCCGTTCCTCAAAAAGAGCCTCAATAAGGTCCTTCAGGGACTCCTCCATCCCTTGACTGACTCGAGGAGGGACCTCCCTCTTCTTACGTTTTTTCGAGGACGATTTTGAATTTCCCAATGGGTCCAGACTCACAGTGGGAAGTAAAGTTTGGGATGCACAAGCTTGAGGTAAAGTGGAAACAGTAGCAGTAGTGGGTTTCGTTATGATGACATCAGGCTCTAAAGGAATGGCTTGTGCTTCGGGTAATATAGATGAGGAAGGGGACTTAGCTAATATACCCAGTTCTTGCTGTGCTGTGGCGATTTCTTTAGTTAAAGCCCCCACCGCAGAAGTAAGGTAGGACAAGATGGAGTCAGATTGTTTAGCCACTTTAGCCTTTTTCCCACCATCGTCTGCGGTAGCTCCGCTTTTCCGCTTACCCATATTAGCAGGAGATGTACGGTGGGTGGCCCAGCCCTGCCTGGTTCTGCCGTGGACTGCCGTAGACTGTCCCGCCCTTGTCCCGGGCTTCTCCCGGGCTGCTCCCGCGCGCTCCCGCGTCGCGGGGGGAAGTCCTGGGCTTTATGCGCCGCCTGGCGCCAAAACGTGGTCCGCTCCTTCCTCCCGCTAGGCACTCTGGGGGATGTAGTTTTTCCCCGCTGGACGGCGGCGGCGCTCGTTGGCAGTGAGCGCCGCGGCTCCTTCCTGGCTCCTGGCTGCTAGCGGTCCCTTCTGTCAGCAACGCTGCACCCCGGTGAGCGCGCTGTATCCCCCGCTCTGCCGGGGGAAGTCCTGGGCTTTATGCGCCGCCTGGCGCCAAAACGTGGTCCGCTCCTTCCTCCCGCTAGGCACTCTGGGGGATGTAGTTTTTCCCCGCTGGACGGCGGCGGCGCTCGTTGGCAGTGAGCGCCGCGGCTCCTTCCTGGCTCCTGGCTGCTAGCGGTCCCTTCTGTCAGCAACGCTGCACCCCGGTGAGTGCGCTGTATCCCCCGCTCTGCCGGGGGAAGTCCTGGGCTTTATGCGCCGCCTGGCGCCAAAACGTGGTCCGCTCCTTCCTCCCGCTAGGCACTCTGGGGGATGTAGTTTTTCCCCGCTGGACGGCGGCGGCGCTCGTTGGCAGTGAGCGCCGCGGCTCCTTCCTGGCTCCTGGCTGCTAGCGGTCCCTTCTGTCAGCAACGCTGCACCCCGGTGAGTGCGCTGTATCCCCCGCTCTGCCGGGGGAAGTCCTGGGCTTTATGCGCCGCCTGGCGCCAAAACGTGGTCCGCTCCTTCCTCCCGCTAGGCACTCTGGGGGATGTAGTTTTTCCCCGCTGGACGGCGGCGGCGCTCGTTGGCAGTGAGCGCCGCGGCTCCTTCCTGGCTCCTGGCTGCTAGCGGTCCCTTCTGTCAGCAACGCTGCACCCCGGTGAGTGCGCTGTATCCCCCGCTCTGCCGGGGGAAGTCCTGGGCTTTATGCGCCGCCTGGCGCCAAAACGTGGTCCGCTCCTTCCTCCCGCTAGGCACTCTGGGGGATGTAGTTTTTCCCCGCTGGACGGCGGCGGCGCTCGTTGGCAGTGAGCGCCGCGGCTCCTTCCTGGCTCCTGGCTGCTAGCGGTCCCTTCTGTCAGCAACGCTGCACCCCGGTGAGTGGTCTCACAAGGGTTTGAACTTGTGACCATGAGGTTGAACACAGGAACTTGCAGTGGAGGCATTAGTCCACTGAGCCACCAAACCTCACTAGGTCACCCCAAAACATTCCAGAGGAGCACAAGTGGGTAACCCTATTATTTTTGGGATAGTTTCATAATTTTTTTTCAAACAGCGTTAAAGTTATTAGCAAACAAAAAGTTAATTTCTTATGGAAAACTATAAGTGTACAGTGCTTGTCCTATTTAAACTATAACCATTATATATAGTTATACGTTAGTTATTGTTCACAAAACTGAAAAGGCATCGAGCATTGGACTTCACCAGTTATGGTCTGCAATGCACAATGTTCACTATAACTCATGCCTACCATATGTTGCTATTGGCGAAGGTATGCACTAATGATGGAGGTGGCGTGACATATGGTGAGCACTTTGTTTTGCACATGGTAACTGCTTAATTTGAGGGGTTTTATTGGTTTGTATATGCAGATCCATTACTAACTTTTAAGTGTCGTTTTAATGTGTGAGTTTTATGGGTTTTTCATGATGTACCACATTCAGAAAGGCCATCAAAACTCACCTCTTTCAGTAATGCTTCTTCTTCTCTCTGTGCTTCTGACTTTCTGCATTTAGTCTTCTCGCAGCGCCGGGATGCCCCTTGGCTGGGGCAGCCGCGCGCTATACAAATCACTATAACATAACATAACATTCACCTGTCATTTGCCCATACTGTTGTGCATGGCCTTTGAGGAGGCTTTGTGCCTGAACCTATTCAGCCATGTACAGTGGGGAAATGTCCCAATGCCTTTCTGGCTTTGGATTGAGCTTAATTTGTTAACTCTATCAAATTTCATGCAGATTCATCAAACAGCACCAAAGATGTTAGTGAATAAAACTTGAATTGCCTCTCATTTATCGTTGTCGGCCCACCCTGGACAGATGAACTCAATACTTGACAGAAAGCTATACCTGCTAAACATCTGCCTAATTTTGCTTGGATTTAAAATGCATTTATTTAAAGGATTTGTATAGCTCAATTGAACAATGGAATGGGAGCACTTTACGCAGAACAGCAATGACACACAGTCCATAATTAACATACCTAACAAAACTGCAACAGCATGGCAATAAAGGCAAACATCAGTTAGAGAAGGAGCAATAACCACAGGACTAAGTGGGAGGGGCAGCTCTGATTAGCTGGTACAGGTGGTAAGTTTCCTTAGTCCTACAAATATAGTCCAAAGAGTTCAATTTTTAGGTGTATAAGGAACTCTGGCAAGGACTAGTGGCAAGGTAGACAAAGCAAATAGAATATTTGGCACAGAGCTTTTCTGCCCAAGATCACACAGGGAGTCAGAGGAGAAAAGGGATCCAATGGAAAAGTTCTGCACAAAAGAACAAGTAAGTCAAAGCTCGGAAAATACAGATTCTCAAGATGCCATTCTGCATTCAGAATAACTAACACTCAGCATGAGCAAAACATGCATATGAGAACAGTAATAGTAGAGAAAATGTGTGAGGGCATGGATTTGGCAGCCAAAATGGCGGCAGTGTTCTGAGCCTGCTCCTGCGGCCGCTACAAGTATCCGCTACCATCCTGCCTGACAGAAACGTATACTGACACCCCCGGTCTCTCCTTGTTTAGGTGACATTCTGGAGGCCCAACCTTAGCCGTTACACAGCAAGTGTGCTGAGGGCTGGGTTGCAGTGCCCACCTTCGAAGAAGTCAGATGGCGGCTATCTTTGCACCCAGAGCCGAGTGTGCAGTACAGGACCATCAGGAAGGGGTGGATTGTTGGCCCCTCCGTCTCTGCTTCTACGAGAGCTGCATGCATGAGAGTGACTTTGTACTGACATTGCGGACAGAGAAAAACCAGTGCTGCAGTGCCCAGTAGCATGACTGCCAACTGGCCTGGTTGGCTCTGGGACCCTGCATGGGGAGACAGTCTGGTCCGCTGCTGTGGACCTGGGGAGGCATGTGCCACATCGGAAGTGCTACTGGCCGCTTGAACCTACACTGAGACTCCTCTCTCAAGATGGCTGTGGACTGAGTTATATGCGGCAGCCCCAGCTCCATGCAGCTGTGATCCTCCCCCTGTCCATGAGCGCTGGGAGCCCGCAGTGCCCTCCGGGGTCTGTAGCCCCCTACCAGGTTATCTATGGCAGCCCTCACATCCCTGATAAGCGGTGGAGGGCCACAGCTCACTTGCTCCTGAGTGAGTGTTTGCCTGTGGACCGGCAGCTTCTTTTGTGGACCATAGGGCAGGACTCAGTCGTCCCAGCGCCTCTTGAACTGGGCTACATTGAGAAGTGGGCGAAATGGCAGCCACACATAGACAATGTGCAGTCTCCCGCTGTAGACCCTGCGAGGCTTGAACTGTGTGGGCCTTCTGCTATTGCAGACCAGGATCGGCCCACCCGAAATCACACAAGAACATCAGGCACTGTGCCTCTCTACTTGGGTGTACGGCAGGTGCAAGCTTACGTGGAGTGAGAGTGACCCTTTCTCCTGTGGCCCCAACTGGAGGTACCTGCGGTGGCCCCTGATGATTTAGGAGCTATGAGGATCCACTGCTACCGGGCCTTGGGGTTGGTGGGGCTCCTCCTCCTGCCATCCTTCTTCCCCCTTCTCTCTGGTGCGCTCGGGGGAGAACTGGGGGAATAATGAAACTTGCACACTGGCACAGTGTCAGAAAGGGAGGATGGGGAGAGGCCTTATTAATCGAGTTGACGTTTCTCCCCTTATTTACTTTTTTGCCTACCAGAGGCCCTGAGTTGGGGGTGTCACTGTCTGTGAGAGAGTTCTCTACTCCTGGGAGAGGCATAACATGGCCTTTCTCCACCTCATGCTTTGTCGTTTATTGTGAGGGGCCCTCGCCTACATGTCGACCTGTTTCACCCGGCCCAGTTGGACATCAGGAATGTGGATGAGAAGGGGCGCACACCAGAAATGCAGCCCAATTCTTATCACTCAAATAGTCCTTTTAGCGATTACCCAACAGCACTAGCTGCTTGTGCTGCCCTAAAGGGGCAAGTGGGCCAGTGGTGGTGCGATCATAACTTCCTGACACAGTCATTTGGTATATGTCTGGAAATGGGGTGAGACATGCCCCCACATCCGACACTGGCACAAACCTAAATAGACTAATTCACCAGATCTATGCCTGGTGCATGGAAAGCGATGAGGTGCCTCTCCCTAATGGCACCCCTTCCCAACATATGGACCAGGATCACATCCTCAAGGCCATTCAGGGCTCCAGAGAAGCGTTGAAACCAAGGTAGATGAAGTCTGCGGTGATGTATCCCCTATTGCCGTAATGTAGCTGGCAGGGTGAAGGAGGCCAAAGCCAGGATGTCTATGGTGGAGGACAAGGTAACAACCCTTAAACTCCAAGTCTCTTAGCTGCTCTCCACAACGGTGTCCCTGGAGGAGCTGTTCGAAGATACAGAGAATTGATCTCCCAGAAATAAATTACGCTTCATCAGCTTTCCGGAGGGGGTTGAGACATCTGATGCTGACTATCTGTTAGAGGGGTAACTACAGTCCTTATATTCAGTCTCATAACTTATCTTGCTGCCCTGTGGTGGAGAGGGCACACTGATCCCTGGCCAGATGACTGCCACCCTTAGCCCGCACTTGCCCTGCCATAGCCCTCATCCTTACCCATCGTGAACTGGACGCCATCCTTGAGGCCAGAAACCACCAGAACTTGAACTTTCAAAATGCAAAGATTATGTTCTTCCCAGACTATACCCGGGCAGTTCAACAGTGCGGAAGCTCCTTTGAAGAGGTTAAACGGACACTTCGGTCTCTCATTCTTCAATACATGCTCCTCTTCCAGCCCGATCAAAGGTGATCGTCAACCCTTCGACCTATTTCTTTGACACTCCGGAACAGGCTTGGGAGTGGGTGTCGGAGCAGTGGGTATTTCTGTGGCCTGACGTGTTGGAGGCGGTGGGGTTGCCGATGGGGAAGTCTATCCCTGGCCCCTCATCTAAACCACCACCAAGGAAGAGACCCAAGTGGCGGAAGGGGAGGTATGGCCGACGGAGGCGACAAGCTTTATTGTACCCACTCCATGACAGGGATACTGCTGGAGCTCAAGACCCAGAGGTTTCACTTTCTGACAGCCCTGGCCTCTTCAGAACACAGGATGATGAACCCGAAATGCTCACATTACACCTGGTCCAAAGTGGTGAGCAGGACTGCTCCAGTACAGCAATGTGGATTTCTACTACAGATATTTTGTGATACCTTGATAAACACAGTTGTCGGTGCTCTGTTTGAGGTTGGGTAGGTAGGGAAGGGTTTTTATGTTACTGTAATGAGAGTGCTGTGAGGCACAATGATTCTTAACATGGAGCCTTGGATTAATTCCAGTCCCTTTTTGGTTTGTATATATGTTTAGGGGTGGGGTGACAGATACTTCATGGTTGGAAGTATGGGGTGGGGGCAGTTGCGGGGATGGGTTGTTGATTTGTTCTGTTGGTCACATTTGATTCTACACACAGTTGCCAAACTTGTTGCCTGTCACACACACCTGCTTGGGGACAACAAGTTTCATAGTCCAACTATGATTGTCCTACTCTTGACCCCGAGGCCACTTTCTTTGAGGGAAAAGCCAACTCATTGACTCCCCTGCCCACCCCAGATGGTAAAGGCTCTTCCATGGAACGTGAATGGCCTTCTTGACCAGTCGGTTGTTTTGTGCTCTGTAGTGTTTCCATCCAGAAGTGGTTATGCTCCAAGAGACCCATCTCTTAGGTTCACAATGCTTCTTTCTTGGTCCCTTTGCCTATGACAGAGTGTTCCACACCTGCTTCTCTAGGGGTTCTCTAGTGGTGACAATTAATTTGCACAGAGCCTTTCTGTTGATGGTTTCCACCTCTCACGTGGACCCCAGGGGAGATAATTAGGGATTGAGGGCCATCTTCACGCCAGACATAATAATTTCATCTTGACCTAAGTCTCCCAGCAGTGCCTTTGGTCAATGTTACAGATGCTCCGAGATCTCCAGCTGGTGCTTTTCTCTGGGAATACACAGATAAGGGGCAACTTTACCACAGTCACTGAACCTGTGTTAGATACTTCTAAACCTCCTCAACCAAGCCGCTGTGCGCGCTCCTCCCTACTTTCATTATGGGCTGACTCGTTGGGTCTGTGTGATGAGTGCAGAGTGTGGCACCCCTCTGGGCAGACATACACCTACGCGTCCGCAACTCATATAACAATGTCACGGATTGACCAGATTTGTTTTGCAGCTACTGACGTTCTTCCCCTGAGGTGAGTATAGATCTTCCCCCGAGGCATCTCTGACCATGCCACCCTCCTCCTGGAGATGGGACTCCTTCATGGGTCCTTGCAACATCAAGGTATTCACTATGGTCTTGGCATCTCAATGCCTGGTATCTTATGGATCAGGACGGTGCCGATTTTGTGGAACAGGAAATTAGGGTGTTTTTCAAACTTAAGTGCAATACTGTAGGTTCTGCTGGGACACTAAGGGCTGCAAGCAAACCCACCCTTAGAGGCCTGCTCAAGGGAAACATTAGGGGCAAAAGAGGCAAGCCAGATGGCACAGGTGACAGATTTGGAGGCCCAGATCCAATCCTAGGAGTGCCAAGATCTACACTAATTTTATTCTATGAAGGGGTCTTGTCCTTACGGGACAAATATATATTCGATCAAGTAACAATGACTCAGTCTCGGTTTTGTTTAGGGCTACTCTATTTATTTTTGAGAGCCCTTAGCATCTAGATAACATTATTCTTAGATGCCTGCATTTGTCATCAATAATTTCATCATTTAACTTAGGTACATTTATACAATTTCAAATGTCCAAGTTTTGGCACACTGTGATACATACAGCTATCATGGATAACTGTGAAAGGTCAAATCTAAGCAATAATGCATAAAAGCAATCAATTTTAACATACTTCATATGATTCGAAATTCACATTACAACAGTACACCAGTACTTTTTTAAAAAACATATCAGTCCTATGTATGCAATCTTTCTGTTATAGGACTGAAGTCACAGGGGAAAAAAACATTTCACATAATACAAATTCCTTATGGAACCCTCTGTGAACAAAAATAAACTCTATGAGAAACAGCCAACGCATTTCCAAACCCGATGATAAATTGTCGGGTTTTTCATCAGGGCTTGACTGGGTACCTATTAAAAAATAAAAGGGGGAACAGTTGAATATTTTTGGCCGTCACCTATTGTGTCATACAAGTTTGACGTTTCTGGTTGTTGAGGTCTTCCACATGAACACAAACTAGCGATCGTATAAGACTAAATTGCTCCAGAAAAGATGACGTCCAAGCACATTCAGAAATCCTATGCAACCAGCTTAGAGCTAGGGGTTACCCAAAGAAGATGCTCAAACATGCCACCAAACGCGCTTGGTTCACCCCCAGGGAGGAACTTTTGATCAACAAGGAAAAAAACCCTGGACCAATTAGTCTGTGTATCAACGTATTGCCCCCACACTAACAAATTCAGAGCCATCATACTAAAACATTGGCACCTGGTGACCAACCTTGAAATGCCAATGGAAAGACCACTATTTGATCTAAAGAAAAATAGAAGCATAGGTCAACAAATCATTAGAGCAGATTTGGGCATCATGAAAGTGAAGTCCGATTTGCATGCAATATGGAACCTCAAACCTGTTGAAGGTCACCACAAATGTGGGACATGCTTATCATGCGCCAACACAATGGAGGGAACAGTGTTTGAGCTCAATTCCATCAAATGGATACACAAAGAATTCAACAATTGTAAGAGCAAAAACATAGTGTACGCCATAACTTGTCCGTGCCCAAAAAATTATATTGGGAAGACCAACCAACAAATTAATCAAAGATTGACCCAACATAGGTCAAGAATCAAACAGAAAGTGTTGACCGCCCCAATGGTTCAACATTTTTTAGAGCATTATCATACAGAAAAAGACTTCAAATGGACTGTACTATCTGGCATCAAAAATCCACCTCGCGGAGGAGACGTTGAAAAAATTCTGTTAAAAAAAAGAAGCCTATTTGATTTTAAAATTCAACAGTGTGATTGAAGGGCTGAACGAGATGTCAGAACTACAACAAGCTATACGCTGAGCCTCCATAATGACGACCATCGCCAGATCAAAATGTAAAAAAAGAAACACTTTTCATTTCACGAAACTAGGACAACACTCACACAAGTCCCGCAATCTCCTAATCACAATAACTACATTTCCCACAAATCTCCATGTTTCCCACCACGCATGGCAATTTACTTCATCTGGGTCACAACCGCGGCACACATTCATGAAACCCACAACATTGGTGGATGCAGGCAGCGCTAGGACAGACGCCTGAGAGACACTGCTGAAACTTTACCAAAAGGTGAGATGCTCCTCCAGGAACCCCAACAATACACGTTAGACCTAGTTTTAGACCACGCTGACAAATTGACACCATTACTTTTAGAAAACCGAAGTGCAGCAATTAAGTAAGTTCGACGCTATGGGAGCATCTTAAAACAATGTAGCATATATAAATATTAGACTAAAACGGCTTCATTGTAATCTTTGCTAGATAACGTTACCCCAGCCCCCACTGGCTACAAGTAATCGAAAGCAGATACAACTGTACTAAGACAAGACGAACAACATATTAATGGAGACTGCAACATAAAACAGTGAGTTATTTAAAGCTCATTCTCACCGCATCTTGACGCTCCTTGCATCGCCGTGCAGCGGATCTTAGCGCTGTTCACGGAAACAAAGGCAGCCCCGCCATTATTGGCGCGAATCATAGCCATGCCCCTTTTCCCGAGGCCACGCCCTTTGTAGACGACTTCCTGGTCTCATAAATATGTGCCATTCCCGGACGCGCAGCGGGCGAGCGCAGCGGGCGCGCAGCGGGCGAGCGCAGCGGGCGCGCCGTTTGCGCGCCGAATGCGCGCCTAAGGCAAGCCGTCTGTGCCCGTCCGTGCCGGGACCGGGCCAAGGGCCAGAACCCCTGATCAACACCCTCGACACGTTCCACTAGCCTATCCCAAATCTACATTGATGGCACTGCGCACGACAAATACTCAATGCGCTCAATATGATCCGTACACATGTTTAAACACCACAAAGTTCACATGTCCTCACTGTAACGTTAAGCTACAGATAGCCAATGAAAAGGTCAAAACAAACGTTGCCACTGCAGCAAAGTCCACCGATTTCTTCGCTGCACTTATCAACGCACGATCCCTTGTAAAGCACCGGCAGGAAGTACATGACTTCATCACTGATAACAACTTAGACTGCCTCTTTCTTACTGAGACATGGACGGATGCAGCATCCGATCCAGATATGGCAGTCGGGACCCCCCCAGCCTACAAAGCTTACCGCTTAGATAGAGTAGGGCAGCGTGGAGAAGGACTAGCCATCATCGCTCGCGACCACATAATGGTAAGAATATCACACATCCCTTCCACCTCTTGTGAAGCCCTCCTATTCGATCTTAAACTTACTTTGTCGTTCCATTTCAAAGGTATCCTCCTATACCGACCCCCAGGCTCACGCACCAGCTTTCTAGCTAACCTAGGCGCAATACTAGAAGCTCCTTCGTTGGAAGACTCACTCACAGTAATGGGCGACTTGAACTTCCATCTTGATACCACCTCCAACAAGGACACCCGTACCTTGATATCAGATATGGACACCATGAGTCTTCGGCAACTGGTCACCACCCCTACCCATATAGCCGGCCATACCTTAGACGGCATCTTTTCTAGCATGCAAGGCATAAATATAACAGATACCTTACCAATGCCTTGGACTGACCATTTTGCCATTTTAATAAAAATAATGGTCAAAACAAACAGAATCAGACCTCACCCCGTAGGGAAACCACAAGCTTTCAAGGGATGGAAGGACATTGATCAAATGGAGCTAACGGCCCTACTCGAAAGAACCCGACTTGATCTATCCTCTGATTCTAACTCTGCCACACGACAATTTCAGGAGTGGCTAGGAACCGCCACTGATTCCCTAGCCCCAACTAAAAAACCCTCTAGAAATAGAACAAAGCCATCAGCCCCGTGGTTCACTGAGGAACTACGTAACAAGAGACAATTTTATAGAAATAGGGAGAGACACTGGCTCAGATCCTATAGCGCTGAAAGTAAGGCTTGCTATAAGGAAGCACTTGGATAATACAAAGCCCTCATTGTTGTGACAAAGAAAAACTTTTTTACTGAACAGATCAATACTACTAAAAACTCAAGTAAAAAACTCTATGAGATAACTAAAATCTTAGCGGGAAACACGCCGGACTTAAATCCGCCACAATCCCAAGTCTTTTGTGACTCACTGGCCAATTTCTTCTTCACCAAGGTGAACGATATATACCTAGCGTTCTCCTCTAAAACAGTAATCAATCCATCCATGCCCGACAATGGGATTCAAAACACCGAATTATCCCAGTTCACAGACCTTGGAGAAACACAAATTAAGGAAATAACTGCCACCATTAAATCAGGCTCAGCATTAGACCCCTGTCCTCTCAAGGTCATTTGTCCGATCATCGACTACCTAGCCCCTGACATTGTTTTAATCTGCAATACAATGTTCAGAACAGGGACATACCCGGACTCCCTGAAGAACACTCTGGTCAAACCCCTACTTAAGAAAGCCAATCTGGACAAGGACCAACTAAAAAATTACCGCCCCATAGCCAGTCTACCTTTTCTGGCTAAGGTAGTGGAAAAGGCTATGAACATACAACTCTCAGAGTTCATAGAGAAACACCAATTGTTGGACAACACCCAATTTGGCTTCCGCAAATACCATGGAACGGAGACTGCCTTAATTAAAGCAACAGAGGACATAAGAGTGTTCCGGGACCAGGGAGGTACAGCAATACTGGTATTGCTCGATCTGTCCGCAGCCTTCGACACAGTCGACCACAAGGCAAAAAATCTGCTTTCCTCCTTCCTGGCTGGGAGATCACAGGTGGTCACATTGGGGCACTTTCAATCTGACAAGCTCTCATTACCGTGTGGGGTACCCCAAGGCTCATCCCTTAGTCCGACACTATTCAATATCTATGTGTCGGACTTGGCCTCTGTCATCAAGGCCCATGGGATGAGCCTTACCTCATACGCAGATGATACGCAGCTTGTGTTGGCCATTAACGGGAATGGAGAAAAGGTAGCAGAAAACTTCCAAGAGGGCATGCGGGCGATTGGAGAGTGGATGGCCTCCAATTGCCTAAAACTAAACTCTGAAAAAATGGAGGTCGTCATATTTGGACATCTTTCACCCGGATGGTCAACTACTTGGTGGCCCCCTACCCATGGAACCCCACCTATACCTGTTCCCACCGTCAGAAATCTGGGGGTGACATTTGACGATAAACTAAACTTTATGGCCCACTCAAACAAAATAGCAGCTACCGCCCACCACAAACTCAGGCTGATCAAGAAAATTATGCCGTTCTTACCAACCGCAGCAGGCAAGACGCTGGTAAGCTCCCTCGTGCTGTCATCCCTTGATTATTGTAATGGCTTATTCATCAATGCCCAAGCCAGAGTGACCAACAAAATGCGGACCATCCAGAATGCTGCAGCCCGTCTCCTGTCTGGAACCCCGAAGTTCTCACCAATCTCTGAGACAATAAGGGACCTTCACTGGCTCAAGATTCGGAATAGGATCAAGTTTAAAGCGCTGTGCATAGTCTACAAAGCACTGCACAACCAGGGTCCGCACTTCCTGAAATCCCAACTCAGGCTCCATTCTTCCACTAGATCGCTCCGATCCAAGAACCTTAAAATCCTGCTGATCCCACGAACTAAAACAGTCACTTGGGGCGATAGACGCTTCCTAGTGGCAGCTCCCAGATTATGGAACTCCCTACCAGCATCTATCAAAGAAAGCCAGTCCTTGATGCAATTCCGCAGAAAAATAAAGACTTGGCTAGTTGATCAAGAATAGTTACTGGCTCAGCCTTTGGGAACCCATGCACAGATTCTAGCACGAGACGCCTACGGGCAATTGTTCGCGCTGTACAAATTACAAAAATAAATAAAATAAATAAATTGTGTGAATACGTCACCAGAATAGATGATGCGAAAGTGTAGCTCAATACAATTGTAGATAACAGGAGCTATTTATTTAGCAATTGCAGAACCGAAAGGTGTACCACAAAAACACCACAAGTATACAGACACAGAAACAACGTAATTTTTAAAGACAGAGGTAATTTTCTTTACCCTCACACAGAGTGTGCAATAACACAATAGGTGACGGCCAAAAATATTCAACTGTTCTCCCTTTTATTTTTTAATAGGTACCCAGTCAAGCCCTGATGAAAAACCCGACAATTTATCATCGGGTTTGGAAACGCGTCAGCTGTTTCTCCTAGAGTTCATTTTTGTTTGCGTAGGGTTCCATAAGGAATTTGTATTATGTGAAATGTTTTTTTTCCCTGCGACTTCAGTCCTATAACAGAAAGATTGCATACATAGGACTGATATGTTTAAAAAAAAGTACTGGTGTACTGTTGTAATGTGAATTTCGAATCATATGAAGTATGTTAAAATTGATTGGTTTTATGCATTATTGTTTAGATTTGACCTTTCACAGTTATCCATGATTGTTGTATGTATCACAGTGTGTCAAAACTTGGACATTTGAAATTGTATAAATGTACCTAAGTTAAATTATGAAATTATTGATGACAAATGCAGGCATCTAAGAATAATGCTATCTAGATGCTAAGGGCTCTCAAAAATAAATAGAGTAGCCCTAAACAAAACCGAGACCGAGTCATTGTTACTTAATCGAAGATCTACACTAGAGCAGATTTTGCTGGAGGAGGAGGCCAAGTAATGTTGGAGGGCATTGACCCAGTGGGTCTATGACCATGGAAATCAATGTAGCAATCTCCTTTACTGGTTAGCAACTAGAGACACGTTGTCCAGAATTGTACTATCTTTCCATGATGCCCATGATGACCTCCATGAGTGTACGACTGAAGTTTCCCAAGTTTTCGCGGGTTATTACCAAACATTATATGTGGCGACACCTGTTTCTCCCTGGTAACTGGAATCTCCATTATTGGAGGAGATCCCACTGCCTCTGATCCCCCTGTCTCTGGTCCAGGACCATGACCAACTGCTCACGGTATAGGAGATTAACAAAGCCATATTGGAACTGATCGTGGGGAAGACGCCTGGACCAGATTGTTTCCCTTTTGAATTTCTTAAGCGCTATCAGTCTCTTCTGCTTCCTCATTTTCTGAAGGGGCGGACCGTGGATTGTTCCCCTCGAAACTAGATGCAGTACCTATAGTCAAAATACCTAAGGCAGGCCAGCTCGCAGAACAATGCTCATCGTATAGGCCTATCTTCCTCATAAACCCTGACATCAAGGTATTCACTATGGTCTTGGCATCTTGAATGAACCAGGCCCTGCCTCATTTTTTTTACCTGTTTTGAAGTGGGTACATGCCGAATAGAAGTACCTGCCACTACATTCATTCATAGAGTACAACTCGCCCTATCTCAAGCACATCGTATTTGTGGTCCAATGGCCCTGTTCCTAATTGATTTTGAAAAGGCCACTGATACCATCGTATGGGCCTTTTTTGAAGCTGTGCTGAAACGTGCAGGATTTGGCCCTTTCTTCCACAGACACATTGGCTACCACTACTATTCAGGTTCTGGTTAACGGAGTCCTCTCCCCGCCCTTTCCTGTTCGCAGAGGCACCCGACAGGTCTGTCCCCTATCTCATTTTTTATTTGCCCTGGTGATAGAACCTTTGGTGTGCCTCAATAGGTGCGACACCCGAGTACAGGGATGGTCCTGGGGAGAGGGCCCTGAGGAGCGCATAGCAATATTTGCAGATGACATCCTGCTGTTTCTTGGAAACCTGCGGTTTTTGGGACCAAGGTGCCTGAAGTTCCTTCAGCTTTGTGGAGAGGACTACGGAATGTGGGTCAACAAGGGAAATGGCATGATTTACATCTCGGAAAACAGGTTACTCGACAACAACAGTGACAGATATCCCTTCCTTTGAAATATAAACCACATTATATTATATGGGATTTATAATTCTGAGGATGGGTCATATGTCAGTGTTGTGATCGAGTAAGCTGTCCGCCGAGATCCAAAACAGGCCCTAAGTCTCTGTGCGTATCAGTTGAGGGTGATGCTGGTTCACATTCTTGGTGCGCCACAATCCTGGTACTCTCTCTCCCAGAGTTGGTGTGGAATCTTAACTTTCAGCCCCTTATGACTGGACTAACTAGAGACCTGCAGAATTCAGGTCAGCTCAGGTGCCTTTGAATCTCCAAGGGCGAGTAGCGTTGTTTTAAATGATGAGTCTCCCACGTTTCTTGTATGTTGCTCCAAACTTTCCACACCTGATTCCTCGAAGGTGGTTCCAGACGTTGACTTCGATAATCACTACCTTTTTCTGGGCCAAGGGTCACCACTGAGTGTCCTTTATCATTGGCAGGCCTTTGTCTTATGATGGAGGAATGGGAATGACAGACCTCTATGATAACTACCTAGCTGCACAAATCACAGCAATAAACAATTGGTTTAACGGGGGGTGGGATGACCCCGCCTACCAGGTAGACTTGCAATTATTGGGCTTAGACGGTCTCCTGTGCCTGCTTATAGTACCCCAATTCCTCAATCTCTCCCTGACTGCACCCATGTGACCTTGCTTTGTTTGAGGGTAGCACTTCCTTTAATTAACAGACATTACAAACTCACCCAGTTGACCCCGTTGGGGCAAGGTACATGGTTACACCAGGTGGCTGGCTTACAAGGCTTTACGCCCTGGGATACAATAGGGCTTACTCACCTAGAGGACATGTGGCGTGGTGATGCATTAATGCCGTTACAAGACATGCAGGCATACTACCGACTCTCCCATTCACAATTATATTGTTATCTTCAGACACGCCATGCCCTATCGCACCATATCCCCGCCAGAACCCAGATCCCACACTTTAATCCCCTCGAAGTCAAGAGCCTAATGGGGAGGTTGGACCAGGGAGCTACGTCTAGGATTTACCACTCTCTGATCGTCAATGCTCCAGACCGTTTCTTCGCACTTCGCCAGAGGTGGGAAGTATGGACGGGGGCACTCAATGATGACGACTGGTGCAAGGCCTTTTCATTTGCAAGACGTTAGCAAGACAGACCGAGTGTGATAACTGGCACTGGCATCCTGTGGGCCCTGAGAAGTCTACGATTGTGACTCACTTTGGATTATGAGAAATGGAGTGAAACTGTTGAGTTCCTTTTTGAATTACATGAATAATCAGTCAAGTGATCACAGCATATAAGGATGTACCCCACAGGGGATCATTGTGGAGCCATCTAGATGGAATAAACTGAGGTTCCAGTAAATAGGAGTAGCACGTGTTGAGCCCTTTAATCTTTGTGTGAGACATCTAACATTTTCCTGAAGAAGGTGGTTTGATCAACATAAACCCACAGAAACGCGTCAATACAGTTTTTGTGACACTAAATTAACTTAAACATTAATGGAAATAAGAAAATTCTAAACGCCATGGTGCATTCTTATCAATGATTTGGCTTACGATTAGTGTATTTCTAATGACAAAAATGAATGTCTAATGTACTCTCCCTTTCAGTAAAGTTGTTTTTTTAATCTTGTTGTGCTTAGGTCATTGACCAATGTAGTAAATATTTCTGTGTTTTAAAACAAAATACAAGTTCCATTTGACAAATTTAGATCAGTAATTAAATGTCTTTCTGATATGACATTTTTAACAGGAGTGTATATGATTAGAACTATAAGACTTTGTTTACATTTCATCTTGCACATATGTATTATAATATCAATTGGTTTTAAAAAATATATTATGCATTAGAATAAAAATATTTAATTTGTATACCACCTGTATAGTTTCTTAGTACTATCTTGGTGTTTTTGGTGATATTGGTTTTAGTGATTGCATGATTGGCATGTTTGTGGTCAGTAAAGTTGTGAATTGAGTGTTGTGTTTTATTTGAGCCCAAAGGGAAATCCCTTATTTGACTAATTGGCGAGGCCCACCCAGCCCTTAGAAAATTGGCTATCCCCCACACTCATCTGCATGATCCAAATTAACTACCTACAAATGACTTACTTGACCCGCCGGTGATTACATCGAGCTGAGAGAACCCCTCAGGCCTACTGTGTGCAATGCTCCCTGATTGAAGCTGACTTCTTCCTTCTTTGGACTTGTCCTCTGGAAAGGGGTAGAAGGTAAGCTCTCCATGATTCTTGGATATCGTGTTGACCTTACCTCCATGGTTGCTCTGTTGGGTCTGCTGGAAGAGGTGGGGGGGGGGGGGTGATGATGAAAAGGGCCTTTATCAGTTGAATACCTTAGTGGCTAAAAGGGATATTGCCAGCAATTGAAAGTTGCCAGATCCCACCTTGCTGACAATGTGGCAGAGAGGTGTGGACTGATATGTTCACCAGGAAAAAACAATCTATGAAGCACAGGTATGTCCCCGGAACCACAACAAGATCTGGGGCACGTGGTGGACATTCCATGGACTGGATATGGTATCTACAACAATTATGTACCTATTGCATTGCAATGTGGAATTGACTGACTGTGTGTTGTGGTGGGAACGAGAGTGCAGGGAAAGGAACGTGACAAGGTCTTTGCAGAAGGACATCAGGGTGGAATTTACCCTAAAACACACTATCAGTGTGTTTCATTAAAATGAGGCCGAACCTAAGAAAGATTGATGCTCGCAGTATGTAGTTTTGAAAAAGGGTGAATTAAGTAGCTAATTTTTTTGGGTCCTGGATGCTTTGACCCACCGAATGTTTAAGCATGGCAGAAAGAGTAGCTTAGGAGTTGAGGTGAACGTCTTTGAAGGCCAGAGAGTTCAACTCAAACTTTATTCTGTCCTCAATTTCTTGGTAGATCATAGAAGTCTGGATGTGGTTTCATTTACTTTGAGGTGTGCAGATTTGGCAGGTTTGTTGACATCAGTCTCATGAAAAGGTTGAAAGAGAGCAGTCGAGACTATTAGGGTATTGATTAACTCTGGAACTAAAGATTTCCTGAACTTTGGGGAGAAAAGTAAAAAGTTGCTTTTTGTGGGTTTAGTATGAGACAGTTATTCAACATCCAGGACTGTGTTTTAAATGGGACGGAGCATCTAAAGGTCAGAAACAGAAGTGGTTTTAAGAAAGATTTGAGTGGCATCCATGTATTAGTGAATGAACACCCCAGCCTATTGGCAGATCTTGGAAAGGGTCTCGATAAACAGGTTAAACAGAATGGGTGTCAGGAAGGAATCTTGAGGGACACTACTGATGATGGAAGAAAGCCTGATAGCTTGCTGTCATTCTTCACTACTTAAGAGCAGTTCAATAGGTAGAATTCAAACCATTTGTGGATAGTACCTCTTATATCAAAACACTGATTAAATAGAGGGATCAGGGACATCATAGTCGATGACGTTGAAGGCAGCGGTAAGGTCTAGAAGGACAAGGAAACATGTGAGACTAACATCAAGAATATGGTGGATGTTGTGGTTGTGTATGAGTAAGGATGTTTTTGATACTATGTGCAGCTCTGAGGCTAGACTACTGTGAGCAGAGAAGCTTTGTTGATATAATCATTGAGTTATAGAGTGACACATTTTCCAAATGGTTTACTTAGCCAAAGAAGGGTAGAAAAGGGATGTTAGTTGGGTGGCAGGATCAAGGTTAAGTCAGTATGGGATCAACTTGACTCTATTTTAGTGAATCAAGTACAACTCCTTGGTTTAGGGATACGTTAGAAATATTGGATAACAGTTCAACGAAGAAAGGGAAATTGACTTTAAATGATATTTGATGGACTGTTGTCATTGAAGTATGGAGTTGGCTTTAGATTTTTGACAATTAAAAACATTTTCACTAGGGACTGGTTTGAACTCATCCCAAATCATGAATATTTTAGAAAGTACCATGTGTGTGGTCCTAATAAGAAGAGAGGAGGTCCGGATCGAAAAGTACAGAATAGAAAAGAAAATGTTAGGATTTTCTTTTGAAACTGGGAATATGAATACAATCAGTTGTTCGATGTTTGATAATATTGTTGAATGTTAATGGCATACTGAATAGACAAAAATATAGCAGGTTATTAAGGTGGCTTGTAACGCTAAAACTTCAGTTCCTTTTCATGCAAGAAACCCACTTGAAAACTAATTTACCAAAACTCTATATACCGGGAATGTTTTCTAGAGCCTTTTTTGCTTCGGCTGGGGTCGCAATGAGAGGGGTCGCAATTTATTTTTCTAGAGAAATGGACTGGGAATTTGTACATGAAAAACGAGATCCCCAGGGTAGGTGTATTTGGATTAAGGTTAAAACTAATGGGAATATTCTAAATTTGATTAATTATTATGGGCCTATCACGGATGATATATCCACTTTAGCTACAATACATAGGTTTCCTATTGGGGTGTCTGGTCAAATTATTCTAGGTGGAGACTTCAATTTTATAGAAGATTTGAGAACAGATACCTCAAATAGGAATAAAAAAACTGTTGCAGCCCACGACAAAAACATTTCTCAACGGCATGATTCAGGATCTGCAACTAATTGATGCTTGGCGTAGGATTAATCAGGTTGTTTGGGAATACACTTGCTATTCTCGTCAATTTCACACGCCTCACGCATTGATATTTGTTGACATCACGATCTCTAGTACTTGCTGCTGCAGAAATTGGAGTGAATGCTTTTTCAGATCACTCCTATATTCAAGTCGATTTAGAAATTGGGAATGGGAGGAGGAAGTCCAGGTGGCACATGGACCACCTCCTTCTCCAGGACCCTCTATGGCTCGGGAGTATTAAGGATTGGATTCTTGATTTTTTTTAATACGAATAAAGAACAGCTGAAATTTTCTCCGGGGGGTAGGGGGCGGATTTAAAGCTGCGGTCCTGGGTCAAATGATTGCAGATATTGCCCGAGTCTTTGTTGAACATTATCAACAACTATACACCACCAAAAATATTGTACGGCTTGAAGCGATTCATGAATACTTTGCAAAAGTCGAACTTCCCAGGGTATCTATGAACTCTGCTGCCCAGATACAAAATGAAAAAACAACATCTGAGATTTTGGCAGTTATAAAGTCTATGTCTGGGGCAAAAGCCTGTGGGGAAGACGGATTACCCATCAAGTTTTATAACATTTTTGCTAAAGAGCTGACACCATTTCTTAAGAAACTATTTAACCATATAAAAAGTGGCGGTGCTGTTCCTGCAGAATTCAAGAGGGCGATCATCTGTTTTACGAAAAAGGGTAAGGAACCCAATAATGTGAATTCATACAGACCCTTTAGTCTCTTAAACGCAGATTACAAGATCTTGATGAAGATATGGGCACAGCGAATTACCCCTCTGCCTCAGGAAGTAATTCATGTTGATCAAACAGGTTTTGTCGTGGGACGGACTATGTCATCCAATACCGGCTACCTGATTCAAGCACTCAATTATTTTAATGTTAACAAGACACCAGCCTGCATTATGATGGTTGATGTGGAAAAAGATTTTGATTTAGTTCATTGGGAAACTTTATTTTTTGGGCTCGAAAGGTTTGGTCTCCCGGTTCAAGTTATCTCCATGCTACAAAACATCTATCGGGGGGCTCAGGCTCAGCTAGTAATTAATGGTAATCAAATAGGGTCAGTGGATATTAATCGGGGGACAAGACAAGGCTGCCCCCTATCACCCTTATTGTTCACCTTCTTTATAGAACCCCTAGCGATTAAAATAAGGGGAAATGTGAATTTTCAAGCCCCGATTCCAGGTATAGCAAACTTAAAGTTATTTGCCAACGACGCTATTCTATATCTCTGTCCCGAAAAGTTGAATATAGACCAGACTCTGGCAAAATTTAGACCATATGAATTAATTGGAGGGTTTTAGAGTTAATCCAACAAAAACAGAGATTTTAATATTAAATACTGGAGTCGAGTTCTTGCCAGATAACTTAAAACAGCAGGCTCTTAATACTAATCCTATACTCTATCTTGGGATCTTCGTTACAGGTCAATAAGGCCAGCTCGTTAAATAGAATTATGAGGCAACTAGTATTAAAATACAAAAGTTATTGGAAAAATGGGCAAGTCTCCAGTTAACTCTGATAGGTGGTGTGGCATTTATTAAGATGTCCATATTACCGCTATTAATTTATCTTTTTTCTAACATCTCTATCAAGATGAATGCTAGCTATTTTAAAGGGCTCAACTCCATGATAAGATCATTTATCTGGAATAAAAAAGGTCTCTAGAATTAAACTTTCGATTTTACAACTAGATGTAAATTCGGGTGGTTTAGCATTACCGCATATCCGCACATATTACGAGTCAGCATTCATGGATTTTGCAGCTGGTCTCTTGTCTAATGCAAGATGTGTAGATAATTTTTTCATAAATTAGATGATCCAAGAAGCGGGAATACAAAAAAACAGGTACAAAACGCTTCTGGATTTATCGAGCAGACTTCAGTTTTTTTTAAACTGAATGGTCTATCTGGTGTTTATACTTTAAAATTAAATGAGTGTAGAGACCTGGGTCTTTATATCCATTCCACCCATCTTAGAACCTGGCCGGATTCTGGTTTGGGTGCAGTCAATCCGTTTTTTATTTGGGAGAGGGTGGTCACTCGGGAAGAAGTTCTGACCAGGTGTCATGATCGGAATAAGCCTTTATTTTTTTAATATCTCCAAATAGCTCATTTTTTAAATAAATGTAAGCTATTATTGAGTTGTTCCCCTTCTAAGGCAGCTACCGCTTTATATTCCATTATTATGAAAGGGGTGGGAAATTGGTATCGTTTGATACAAACCCAAAATGAATCCTCTTTGGTGGAAAAGTTTTTGGAGAAAGCAGCTGTAGAAATCCTATGCTCTTTCGCTAGGCAAGAATGGCAAATTATATCAATGACTGGAAATAAGACCTTCAGAGTTGCTAACTTCTAGAGAATGGCCTTTCTTTCGCATTGGATGGCCTATTATACTCCAAAGGTCCTAAACAGAAATTACCCAGAGGTTGAAAATAGGTGTTTCCGCTGTCTCACATCAATGGAAGGGGGCTGGAGACGCATATGTTTTACCTGTCCAAAGCTGGGGCTGTTTTGGGGAAAAATCTTTAGACCATCCTGCTGGGACTCCCCGCTCAGGGAAACATCCCCGATGGATGCCGTTGCTGCTAAAATCAGCGTGTAGGCGGAGATGGAGACGTTTGGTGCAGTCCAGCTCGGTATCAGAGAAGGAACTAGGGTCTGTCATAGTGGCTGCCGGAGAAACAAAGGCAGCGGAGGCCGCCATTTTAAAGTCAGGCACGTCTGGACCGGGCCTATGGAAATCCTTATATAAGCGTAGATGAGGTGGATAGATCTCCACCATGATGAAGCCCAGCTCGTGAGAGACCACAGACTGCCCGGATGCCAAGTTGGTGCCAAGAGGCGTGGGGTAGAAGCAGTGGGACTCAATCTTTCTCTGAGATTGTGGTTTGTAATTGCAATCTCTGGGCAAGCGTGTGGGGGGTGCACCAGTGTGCTCATCAGCCATGTGTGGTATCAAGTGACTATCTTGCCCTTTCCAGAACGTCCCGTTTTCTTAACATCGTAGTCACTTAAAGTGTCCCTCGCAGGGCGCCATTTTAAGGTCAGCACACTGCTCACTCATACCGGCCGCTCCTGTGTCTACTGTCGCGATGCCCAAGCTTCGCTTTCTCCTCCACTATACAGCGCTACCCTCGGGGCTGTTTGGATGCCGTTCGCTGCTCAAGTGCCGCTCACTGCTCCCCGTGTCTTGAGTCAAAAAGGCTCACCGCCCTCTGCTACGTGGTCTGGGCCCCGTAACCTCCGCTTGCCGGCAATACGGGGAAGAATGATCGCTGTCCTAGGGGGGCATCACATGGAGGAGGGAAGCCCAATTCTCTCACCGCTGCTCTGGTACCAGGGGTTCGCAATGGCCTGGCTCATAGATTCCTTCAGTTGAGCCGCAGCCTGCCTTCGGAACCAGGTCTAGCTCGCAGCCACCTTCCTCCAATCGTCCGCCATCGGGTCGATGTGCGCCGCTCTCCGTTGTCCTGGCTCCGTCCACATTTCTCAGATAGCCTGCTGGTGGCCATCCCGATGCGCGGAGGCCAGCAACCACAGGCTGAAGGTGCGATCTCATAGCTCTTCCGGCACCATCTTGGCAAGATGATGGCAATAGCAGAAGCCGCCCTCTTTGGTGTAACAAATCGGGAGGTTATACTGCTAAAATAAGAGGGCTATTTTTGAGCTATTTCAATGTTGGTGGCTCGTTCCTTAATTTTACAAAACTGGAGATCTGTGGAAGCACCTTTGTATGAGAAATGGCTTAATAAGATGAGGCATACTAAACATTTTGAAGAAGCTTATGCTAAACGAGTGGGGGCAATTGAAATTCTTTCCTTTATTTGGAAATATTTTACTGATAGTGAAACTTGAGTTGTCTCTGGTAATTGATGAGTGAAAGCAAATTCGATTGGCAAGGAGTAGAAATCCAGGTTTATAAACTTATTATATATTCTGTTCAACAAGCTGTACGATGAGAGAGATTTTTTTGCGATGATTTCTTTTGAACTGTATTTGCCGAATTTAATTTTTTTGACTCATATTTATTTTATTAATAACATGAAATCATGTATTGTCTTTCCTGGGAGCCTTGCTCAATAAAAAATGTATAAAAAAAAAAGAACAGTGGAGGTCTGGGTTGAGAGGATTTTGTTTTTTAACCAATCCAGAAATGTGTTGGGATGGATTGTTGCTGACACCCGAGAGGAAGTGATGGGCAGGTGTTGGAGAAGATGAATTGAAAAAAAGAGTCCTGGAGGGATTTGAAGACTGTAAACGCAGAGAATGCAGATGATTAGACTTAGATCCATCAAATGCAATGTTTAATTTGTGCCAGCGTGTGCCGATGCTCAGCACTGCGCTTATTTGTAAACACTGGCATGGATTTATGAGAATTCACCACATGGTGGATACGTGTATTTGTAAGCACAATTCATTTTGTGGGGCATTTAAATATTTATTTTAGTGTTATAAAAATGACAAAACGTGGGCTTTTTTTACATTATAAAGTAGCATCTGCTTTTTGCTCGCTGCAGTGGATCCTGTGAAATATCTTGGGTCCTGGCAGTTAATTGTTTTTACAAATTAAGCACTGAATAGCACCACATTTATCAGCAAACTAATACGTCATATCCCCCCCCCCCCTAATCCTTTCCCGTTGATAGATACGCATGGAATTGATAGAACATAGAGCAGGCTAAACATACCAAAATTTGTGCAGATTCATCAAACTGTGCCAAAGCTAACCGCAAATCAAAAATGCTTCCCAGCTCAACCCCCTCTAGCTTTGCCTTCATTGGCTTGCTGCAAAAAAACAAATACCTACACTGGGTGCAAATCATTAACTGACAGCCACATTTGGAGCAGATTTGTCCAGTAATGCTAAAGTTATAAGGAAATGAAAATATCCTTGCCTCATCCTTGATGGATTAGGACAAAATTTGACATACCAATAAATAACAAATCCTTCCTACCTTTTGCTTAATTTTGGACATATTCCTCACACAGTGGCAACCTTTTCAAGACCACCAGCATGCTTTTCAAACCTAATATATCACAAAAACAACTTGATAGATTTACACCAAATTAAGAAAAGGGCACTTTCTGAATAAAAATCTACTTTCATGTCAAGTTTGCTGTATTTCCAGTCAGTATTTTCCCCGAAGATGCAAGCAAACGTTGCAATTGAAGCTAAAATTGGAAAACAAATCTTTTTTTACTTCGACTCACTCCTTTAACATGGCTCCCTTCGTGTGGAAGTGCATGAACACCATTGCATTATTGTCATATTTCTAAACCAAAGAACTATATACCTATAGTTCTATTATGGGTGATCCTATAAGTATTTTCAATGGATGTCTATTGACAGCTATATTAAGCTCCCACGTGTTGTGGGCAACATCACGTAGGCGCTATTTTACACACACTAGTAAGTTAAATTCGTTCTCTTTATTAACTCGGATTTCACACTTAGCCTTCCAACTACACATTTTCTGGAGGTGTGGGGGGAATTGTATATACATTATTCACTCAATGCACTTCTAAAATCTGTAACCCCTTTCTTTTTTAATATGCGCTGATGAAATTAATATTTTATTTAGCACTAATAACGTTAGAAATTTGGGTGTTTTTGTTATTAATTGGAGAAAATGTCAAATACACGCACTGAGATCATTAGGTAGCCCTAGTGTTTGAGGCAAAAAAATAAAATCTTTCAAGTATTTCAAGATGTGATGAAGCACAGAGTCAAGGTCCCTTGAGTCAAAAGGGAGGCGTTTGTCACCGAGAGATCCTGGAAAAACTTTCTTGAAAGCCCTCTCCTTTTTACACAGAATTTAATTAATCACTTATATGCGCCCGGTTAATTTCAATGCTTTCAAGGGATCACAAAAATAACCCTCCAATCATTCCTCTGGAGGTCTGACTGGGAGCAACAGAACCAGGAATGCACATGGTGAAAGTGCCTTTTCTATGTCCATGAAGACTTTTCTGTTTTAATTTGTGATGTTAACTGTATTCTGATTGATCTTCTGAAAATGGAGGCAAGTGATGTAGAATTTAAGGAATGGTATTAGGTGTTGGAGAGGACAGGTACTACATAAGCTTAGAAACCTTAGCTTACCACTGAGTTGAAGACCTGTATAGCTGATATTCATAACTAGGTCGACATTTTTAAATCATACACGTGTGTCTACAATTTACCTAGATTTCCGTGTACTAGGAAGATTCAAATACATATGGGAGCCCATATGGAAGTATGCAAATAATAAATTTCCATGTTTGCTCTGGCTGATCTTGATAATGTCTAGAACCGTGCAGAGGGGGCAGCATGTTGTATTTATTGGGGGTTTTAGTGCATGTAACCTTTTTCTATGCCTAGAAAATATTTTCCATTGGTGGAGACTTCTTGATGCATGCAATATGGGGGTGTTTAGATGTCTTTCATAGCTAATCTTCATAATCACAGCATTCTTTTTTACACTAAAATGCTCACATATGTCTGCAGCAGCACTACTGACAAATTAGACTTAAATGTACTCCAGTCAAGCCTTGGAGTAAGTCAAGGACTATACATAGACAATCACTCGTTCTGCAACACACTCCCAAAGAAAACAATAGCAGCAGGGAATAACCAAAGGAACATATAGGAGAGAATATTAATTAAATTACATATATATTACCTACTGGCGGTCGCCAGTAGGTAGTTATAGTTAGGATTATTTTCAATAGGGAAATCGCAACATTCTATTGGGAATAACTTTGGCGCTGGTTGAGGAATCTGCCTGAAAATTTCCTCAAATTTGCCTCGTGGCGCTCCGGTCCTTGCCTGAAAGTTTGGGGGGGATTTGTCAAGCGGGGGCCGAGAAAAAAGGGGGGTCCCAAAACGTGTTTTCCCGTTGTTAATTTCCCTAGGGCGGTCGACCTCACTTTTAGCCCGAACGGCTGAATGGATTTCCACGAAACTTGGCAAAATTGTAGGGACTGGTAGCCGATGTGCCTTTGCTATGTCTCAACATATGTGCTCCAGTGGATTTTGAGTAATTTAGGTTAAAAAAAAAATATATATATATCTATAAGCGCGCCCCGGTACGCGCACCGGGGCGCGCACCAGCGCGCTACGCGAGTTCGCGAGCGGAAAGCTGATTGGCTCTCGGGTGTCTGTAAACATTCCAAACAGTCCGGAGCGGCCGCCATCTTGTGTCTCGGTAGGATCGAGACACAAGAGGTTGCAAAAACAAAGGCGGAAATGACCAAAAGGGGGCAGGATAGACCCCCCCTGACCCCCTAGGTTTGATGTGGGGGCCATAAAAGGGCCCAGGGGGGCCAAAAAAAAAAAAGAACACATTTTTTTCGATGTGCGCGGGGGAGCGCCCGGTACGGGCACCGGGGACCGTACCATGGGGAAAAAAGAATGACAGATTTTTAAAAAAATTTAGCATTTTTTAAAAAAAATTGGAGGTAGTTCTAAAAAGAACAGTTATTTTTATTCTTTTTGTTGTTTTATATATTTTTTTTGTTTTTTGGAACATTTTATACTTTTTTGGCTTTTATGAAAAGTTTTATATTTTTTTTGTATTTTTTATGGGGACAAACAAAAACCTGCTGCAGAATAGTTATTGGGGTGCTTTTGTTGCATGTGGCGATGCATTGTGTGATTCCCAAATGAATATTTTTTTGCAGGATTCCCCATGGAAAGTTCAGCGCCACAGAACAGACAGGTCAACTTTGCAGCATTAACTTTTTTTGCACCCCTTGGGAATTTAAAAAACTCCCATATAAAGTGCTCCTTAGGTTTATATGGGGGATTGTCTTCAGGCAGGAACTGTCTTCTCTCCTCCTCCTCCTCCTCCTCCTCCTCTTCTTCTTCACCACCAATGTGATGTTGTGGTGGTGTTGTGGTGGTGGTGGTGGTGGTGGTGGTGCAGATGCTCCAGCTGCTGCTGCTACTGTAGCCATTTCTCTATCAATAGAAGCAGGTCTTCCTCACTCAAAGAATAAAGTGAGAATGAGGAGAAAAGGTGGGGGCTTTCATCATTTTGAAAACAAAACTGTTCTGAACCAATGAAAAGTGTTATTTTCAGGTCACATGAGCCGGGCTTTCATCATTTGGAAACCAAAACTGTTCTGAACCAATGAAAAGTATTATTTTCAGGTCACATGACCCGATGCGCTTACGCTACGCGCCCCGGGGCGCGCCCGGCGGCGCTTACGTAGCGCGTTCGTATGCGCGTGGGTGCTTCCGGGTGCGCTTACGACGTGCGTATCACGTGGACACGGCTAAACGATACTTCACGATGATGTTTTCGTTCGTGGCAATAGCGCTACCGGGACGCTCACCGGTACGCGCCCCGGGGTGTGCCGCAAGACTGCGCTTACCGGTGCGCTCACCTGGATGCGCACCAGGAGCGCTCCAGGGCGAAAAAAAAATGAAGAATATACATATAAAAAATAGTATTACATAAATATACAATATAGGATTCATTAAAAAAATATTGTATTTCATAGCTTTAGAAATTTGCTATTGAAAAACCTATGAAATTCACTGAAAAAACCATAGGTTTCACATCATTTATAGTTAGGAATTAGCATTTGAAAAACCTTTGAAATTCACTGAAAAAACCATAGGTTTCACACCAGTTATAGTTATGAATTAGCATGTAAAAAACCTATTAAATTCACTGAAAAAAACATAGGTTTCACACCAGTTATAGTTAGCTGAAAACTTTACTGACATAAAGCCATTGAAATTCCCATGTTATAGTTAGTTGGACTCACTATAACTTGCGCGCCTGCAATGCACTGCTGATGACGTCACATATTACATCACTCATGACATGGTCAGTGACATCACTGATGACATCACTGATGACACCATCCAGTGAATGTGTTTTTTAAAAAAAAAAAAAATATGTTTTATATATGTATATGTAAAGGTTGATGGAAGAATAAATGTATAAATAAGTGTCTTAATGGATGTTTTAAAAAAAAAATGATTGGTTAACTGGCTTATTAAGTGTATCTTAGTGAATACATATATTAGCGAGTAATGTTTAAATATTTAAATATATGTATTAGTGTTTCACTTTGTGTGTAAGTGGCTGCATGGGTAGGTGAGTAGCTACATGTGTGTGTGTATGGGTTATTAGATTTTTTTTTAGTATCAGTATGAGTGTCTGTAGGGTTTGGTGGGGGTATTACTTAGCACATAGATGCATCAATGACTGACTCACAGTTTGTATGTGTTTTGAAGACAGCATATGTGCAGGACTGTATGGGTGGATGAGTGTGTATATGTGTGTGTTAGTGAGTGAATGACTGTCTCACTAGTGTCTTTATTAGTAACTACATATGTTTTAATCTAGTATATGTGAGTATTGATGTATATAAGTGAGTATATGTGAGAGTGAGAGATTGTAAGAGTTCCTGTTTAAATAAGTATGTGTTTCTATAAGTGATTGTTTAAGAGAGTAAGTATGTGTAAGTTTCCTTAGAAGTAAGGTGGTAGTTTGTGTATAGCTGTATATGCAAATAAATGGATGTTCAATAGTTTATTTGCATGTGTGATTATGTGTGTGAGTAACTTTTGGATGACTGTCGTTGTGTATCAGATGTATAGGTGTTTCACTACATATGAAGAGTGAATATATGTACGAGTGACTATAGAGAACTGTTGGTGAATGAGTGGATGTGTATATAGATGGTGGTATTACTGAATTTGTTGATGTTGAAAGGGCAATTGTGGATACATCCAAAAATAAAGCCCCGGGCCCTGATGGGGTCCCAGCGGACTTATACAGGACTCAACCCACTTTATGGGCTAAGGTCCTTACTAATGTCTTCAACTCAGTTAGCACTAACGGTTTTCCCCCATCCTGGTCAACATCAACTATAATACCGGTGTTCAAAAAAGGCCTGAGATGTGACCCCCCCCTGTTACAGACCAATCTCCTTAATCGACTCTGCCGTTAAGATTCTGGGCAGAGTGATTCTCTCAAAACTGGAGGATTGTCTGAAAGATGGAGGGGTCCTTTCTAGCCTTCAGTATGGGTTTCGAGCAAAAAGAGGCACATTAGACCAATGCCTCAATTTGCAGATGCTCATCAGTAAGTATACTCAGGCGAAGGATGGCATGCTCTATATGGGGTTCATGGACCTGTCATCGGCCTTTGACCTGGTAAATAGGAGAAAATTGTGGGAAATTCTGAAGAATCTGGGAATTGATACATCCTTGGTGGATTTTTTAGATACGCTTCATCGTGGACTGAAGGCGAACATCTGTGTTAATAGGGAAGGGGGTGCACTCGCCACTTTGACTCTAAGCGGGGGGTAAGGCAGGGGTGTATCCTGGCCCCTCTGCTTTTTACCCTCTACATAAATTCCGTAGATAAACATCTGGAAATGGCCACCCAGGATACCCCCCATGTGGGTAACTCTGCAGTTCCGGTCCTCCTTTATGCTGATGATGCGGTATTGTTGGCCCGCACAGGACTGGGGCTGCAGAGACTTTTAGATTCCTTTGGTAGCTTTATGGAATCATTAGATCTGAGGGTGAATAGTAAGAAATCCCATGTCTTGGTGGTTGGAAAACGCCCAAAAACATATAAAACACTGCCCTTTTCTTGCAATGGTGTAGTTTTATCCACTGTCCTGTATTTACGTATCTTGGTGTCATTTTTGATCTAAAGGGAAGCTGGGCCCCTCAAATTAATGCAAAATGCCTAGCGGTCGCTAGATCATCCTCTGCCCTAATGGACTTTGCAAGGCGGTTGGGATCCAGGCCTATGGAGGCACTTTTATCTATTTATAAATCCAAATGCCTATCTATAGCGCTGTACGGGCCTCACTATGGGGCTATTTGCAACAGAATAAATTACAAAAACTAGAGAACAAGTTTTTAAGGATCCTGTTAGCTGTCCCTCAATCCACGCCTGTGTTTACAATACATACTGAGTTGGGACTGAGCTATATCTCCGATGTCATACGCTTAGCCCCTATAACGTGTTGGGCTAAAACTTGGATTAATAAGGAGATTTCATTGAATCATGCTATTTTAAAAGATATAATGGCACTCAAAAAAGCACATAAAATATCCTGGCTATCCTATATTAGAAATGTCTTTGCTAAACTGGGGCGTCCAGAGCTTTTTTATTCCCCGCATCTGTTGCAAAAAAGTGATCTGAAGTGGATAAAGATGAATTTTATGAGGATGGTTGAGCAAGAGAGGGAATATGTGGAAATGAACAAACCTCTTGTTAGATCCAATTATGTTCTAAAAACTACTCCACATCTAGAACCATACCTCAGAATATTATCAATACCACATCACCGACATCTCTTAATTAGATTTAGATTAAATATTGTTCAGTATACCTTGGGCATTTCATGTGTGTGGGGGAAACCAGACCTTACACCTCCCTGTAGTTGTGATAATGTCTCTCCCCAAACCCTTTTGCATTTTATTATGTTTTGTCAGCATTTTTCTGATATCAGGAAGCAACATCTAGTGCCAATATTAAGAGAAGCAGGATTTACTCAGGTTAAACCAGCACTGATGTTTTTACAACTGTTAAGCACTCCGAAAGTGATGTTTGGGGTTGCTAGCTTCCTGGTGGCTGCTGTACGCAATAAGAATAAGAGAGTGGCACTTAGAGCCTTGGAGAATTGATTATATCCCTCTGCCAATGAATTGATTATATCCCTCTGCTTATGAATTTTGACATTTTTAACTTTTGGATATGCTCATTAACAACATTTGCTTTTATGTATTTTAGATATGTTATATGTATAATACTGTGTATCAATCATGATAATATTTTAATGTTTTTTAATATTTTTGTGTGTAATATACTTTTGTGACCGCTTTTATGATTTTTAATAATCAAAATAAAGTGCTATTGACTTGAGTTGAATTGGTTGTTGTAACTGGTATGAGTATCTCCATTTTTTTGAAAATGTTAGTTTCTATTTTTGAATATGTGTTTCAAGGGTTACATTACACTGAAAGGAGGTCTGTCAGTCTGTCACAAGGATGGTGTCATCAGTGATGTCATGAGTGGTGTCACTGACCATGTCATGAGTGATGTTATATGTGACGTCATCAGCAGTGCATTGCAGGCGCGCAAGTTATAGTGAGTCCAACTAACTATAATGTGTGAATTTCAATGGTTTTATATCAGTAAAATTTCCAGCTAACTATAACTGGTGTGAAACCTATGGTTTTTTCAGTGAATTTAATAGGTTTTTTAAATGCTAATTCCTAACTATAACTGGTGTGAAACCTATGGTTTTTTCAGTGAATTTCATAGTTTTTTTTAATGCTAATTCCTAACTATATATAGGGCCTCAAACCTATAAAATGTAATATTTTTTATAATGAATCCTATATTGTATATTTATATAATACTATTTTATTTTTTTAAATTTTATTTTTTGCCCTGGAGCGCTCCCGGTGCGCGCCCCGGTGAGAGCACCGGAAAGCGCAGTTTTCTGGCGCGCCCCGGGGCGCGCACCGGTGAGTGTCCCGTAAGCGCTATTGCCGCGAACGAAAACATCATCGTGACGTATCGCGTAGCCGCGTCCGCGTGATACGCACGGCGTAAGCGCACTCAGAAGCACTCGAGCGAATACGATCGCGCAACGTAAGCACCGACGCGCTTACGCGACGCGCCCCAGGGCGCGTAGCGTAAGCGTGTCGGGTCATGTGACCTGAAAATAACACTTTTTATTGGTGCAGAACAGTTTTGGTTTCCAAATGATGAAAGCCCAGGTCATGTGACCTGAAAATAACACTTTTCATTGGTTCAGGACAGTTTTTTCTCCAAATGATGAAAGCCCCCACCGTTTTTCCTTATTCTGACTTTGTCCTTTGACTGAGGAAGACCTGTTTTGAGATTTGTGACTGATATTTTGTACTTTAAAATGGCTACAGTAGCAGCAGCAGCTGGAGCATCTGCACCACCACCACCACCACCACCACCACCACCAAGAGGACAACCACAACACCACAATGGTGGAGATGAAGAAGAGGAGGAGGAGGAGGAGGGGAGTAGGACATTCCTACTAGAAGACCGTACCCCATTTAGGCCAAAGCAGCACATTGTATGGGAGTTTTTTTCCATCCCAGAGGGCAAGAAGAAAGTGAATGCGCCAAAGGTGACTTGCCAAATCTGTGGCATTGAACTTTCAAGGGGGAACCCTAATGAAAAATACTCGTTTGGCAATAACACCATGATTCAGCACATGCAGCGCAAGCATCCCAACAACTATGCTGCGGCAGAGGTGAGAGAACTGGACAGCAACCCTCCCCAATCTTCGCCCAGCACCTCCAAACGAAAGCAACCCACTCCATCGGGACCAGAGACAAGGGAGATGGTCCCAAACATACAACCACAGTTTGTGGAATACAAGATCTCTTGTATATTTTGTGGTAAGGCCATCACCTATGGTGAGCAAAGCATAAAGCTCATCAACCGTGCTGGTGACAACCACAATTGCCCTAAAAAACAATAATTTTTTCCTGATTTTTTTTTTGCTCCAGTTGAGCCGTTTACAATTCCCTGTTTTTTGTTTCTCCCCATAAAAATAACAAAAAAATATAAAATAGTTCATAAAAGCCAAAAAAAGTACAAAATGTTCAAAAAAACATAAAAAAATATAAAACAACAAAAAGAAGAAAAAAACCAGTTCTTTTTAGAACTACCTCCAATTTATAAAAAAAGGCTACATTTTTTAAAAACTCTGTCATTCTTTTATTCCCCATGGTACGCTTCCCGGTCCGCACCCGGTGCGCGTACCAGGCGCTCGCCCCGTGCAAATCGAAAAAAAAAATATTTTTATTTTGTCCCGCGGGGCCCTTTTATAGCCCCCACATCAAACCTAGGGGGTCTACTCTGCCCCCTTATGGTCATTTCCCCCTTTGTTTTTGCCACCTCTTGTGTCTCGATCCTACCGAGACACAAGATGGCGGCCGCTCCGGACTGTTTGGAATGTTTACAGACACCCGAGAGCCAATCAGCTTTCCGCGCGCGAACTCGCGTAACGCGCTGGTTCGTGCCCCGGTGCGCGTACCGGGGCGCGCTTATAGATATATATTTTTTTTAACCTAAATTACTCAAAATCCACTGGAGCACATATCTTGAGACATAGCAAAGGCACTTCGGGCTACCAGTCCCTACAATTTTGCCAAGTTTGGTGGAAATCCATTCAGCCGTTCGGGCTAAAAGTGAGGTTGACCGCCATGACTTGCATGTAGTAACGCAAGTTATTGTTGTAGATGGAACCCATTCCATGGTCTCTCATGTAAGCTGAAACAGACTTATTTACATGCTTCCTCGCTTTCTCAATTTGTGGACAAAATTGATTGGACCACCTCCATTTCTGTCTTTGGCATATATTGGAATATACCAAGGCAGTTTGAGGAAAAAGTGCCATCAATTGCTCAAAGGTGTCCTTTAAAAGCATTTCCAGACCTACCCCAGTCAAAGTGCCCAAATCATTTCCTCCACAGTGCACTATTATGAGGTCAGGGTTTGGCAAATGCAAAAAGGTTTTCACCAATTGGTGACATCTCAATCCTCTCTGGCCAATCCATTTGATTTCCACATTTTGTAAATTGAGGTTGTGTAAATTTCTGTTATCAGCATACCTGTGAGCTCAGTGGATGTAGCTATGTCCAAGTATCCAGACAGAAAACATGGTGAGAGGAGGTTCTGCTGCAGTCAGATGAAGTGTGGGAATGAAATGGCAGTTGGAACAGTAGGAGTTTGTAATGAAAAAAAAAACTGTGGAGTTTCAGTGCTAATGATTCAGTAGCAGTGATTTGTGGATTTTGATTGCTGAAAACAGAAAGTTAGGGTGCATGGATGTGTTCTTTGAAAGATGTAATTCGAATGGTTAAGAAAAAATCATTTTAAGAAACATTGCACTGGATAAGCAGGTGTACTGAGAATTCAGAGTTCATTTGAAACATTGTTGTGTGAACTTGTAAACATGAGAGGTCTTTCAGGAGGCAGTTGCTGTGGAAAAAAGGCAGAAAGGGCAGAGGGGGGAAGGGTGTTGATTTGAAAAAAGTGAGGGAAGAGTTTTGATTGGGTGACATGAGAGATATTTGTGATGAATTACAGCATTTCTGTGCCATTGTTGGTTGCAGCCTCTGGAGTGCATACCCTTTGCTCTGCTAAAGAAAAATTGGTGTGTGTCTGAGACTGTTTTGAAATTCAAAAAGCATTTGCTAAGGTGAGAAAAGATTCATTTAATTTAGATAGAGACTAGTATGCTTTAGGGAGAAAATTAGGAAGAAAGTTGTGTATTTAAAATGTCGCAGACCGGTAGCGAAACAAAAAATAAAAAAAATAAAAAAATTAAATACATAAATTAATTATATTAAAAGCATATAAAATATATTTTTCCTTTAAAAAGAAGAATACATTTTACAGCTTTTGATATTTGCTATTAAAAAACCATTGAAATTCACTGAAAAAACCATAGGTTATAGACCATATATAGTTAGGAATTAGAATTTACAAAACCTTGAAAATTCACTGAAAAAACCATAGGTTATAGACCATATATAGTTAGGAATTAGCATTTACAAAACCTTATTTTACTCACACAAAACCATTGAAATTTGCATATATAGTTAGTTGCACTAACTATATATCGCGCACCCGCAATCCACTGCTGATGATGTCTCATATTACATCATTCATGACATGGTTTGTTTTTTTCAGTGAATATATATATATATATATCCAACAAAACAGGAACCCCTTCGAAGTAGAGCCTCACAGGAGATGATATTGCTCATAATTCTTTATTAAACATCTTGCCAGCAGGAACTTAATCACGGAGCATTTGCATTCTTAAAATCAATTTCAGACGCCAGATGCGTTTCAGGAGGAAAGTCCTTTCTTCAGTGACATAGAAAACGAGACTCTAAGCAGCACAGGCAATTGCACACACCTCTATTTCAACACGTGCCCCAGTGGGCGGGGCCAAGGAATGGCCTTCTGGGAGTATAAGTGAGCAAAACAGTAATAACCAAGTGCCTGCGCTGTGCGTGTCAGCAGGGTGGTGCCAGCCTTTAATCTGCTTGTGTTGGCATTTACAAAGCGGGCAGGTATTCATCATGAGAGTGCTTCTTTTACTTGGACTAAATGAGGGACAGCAGCTAAATTAACAAGCACACTAGTTTTGAACATTCCGTGAAGACTTTTCAAACGGTGGCAAAGTAATGAACAAAGCAAGAAGACTTTGTCTATAGGAAAATTGGTATTTACTATAACTAAGTACTGGCTATCACTATATCTATATAATGATAGCCAACAATTAAAAAATGTTGGCATAAATATTGTGAAACAAAAGAACAAGGCGGTGACAGGACATTGAACCTAAGACAAGCAGAATCACAACTCATCTTAGCTATTGGTACTGAAAATCCACAAGGGCATAATCTGGATGCAGAACTGCATATACATCTATAGGAATCTATATATGATCTACCCATAAGATCTTAGTAATGGCAACTGATTTATCAACTTTCGCTGCCAAATATAGCTCCAGATATTCCCAGCTCCACATGTTTGTCAAAAGAAATGCAAAAGGGACAAATCATAACCTGAACATTGCCACGTGTCTATTTCTGTATCTGAAATATTCTGATTTGTTTGAAGATAGAACCTGTTGAAAAGATATGTCTTTCAATGTAATAGGGGTGGGGAAATCTAGGTAAAGAGTCTCTAAATCCCTTATATGAATTGACCAGCATGAAGCCCAATCTTGGAAGAGCATAGGAATCAATGACTGCATATTAGAAGAAATTTAACATACAGAGGAATATATTTATTTGGACTCCTTAGAAATCAGATGAAGCGCTTATTAGACTAATGGTGATTTTAGGAAATGCGTAAAATTTAAAGCATGCTCAAAGCCCCGCCCGCCACAATGCCACAAAAGCAAACTGTGCCTTTCAATGCACAATGTGACAGGCACAGAGTGGTGCCTGCCATGTTGTGCATTGAAATGCAGGGAGGTACCATAGGTACCCCCCATGTGCACCCACCACTCACAAGAATCCCTTCGGGCCCCCAATGGCAAGAACCGCCTGAATTTCCGTGGCGGCATTGTCATCATGGAAAGGCAACACCCAACCTCCATACTAATATGAATGGCGGTGTCTACCAGACACCGCCACCATATTAACTGATTTTCCGCATGGTAGGCAATTGGGCGGATTGCCTACTAGCGGATAACTGGCAGACGGTCTTTCCGTCCGCCTGGGTCCCCCCGCCATAGTAATATGGTGGGGGAAATTGGCAAGCGGGTGGGCACAAATGTTGGGCGGATCACCACGGCCATGCGGGCAGTGGCGATACGCCCGACATGCTAATGGGCCCCCTGGTATGTTAAGATAAATGCACTGACTTAATGGGTTGAAATTTAATATGTACTTTACTTGATACAGTAAGACAAATTGCCAACCATTATGCAATTATGCACAGACACCTTATAACAAAACCTCCATGCACTTAATCTATATATCCTAAATAAGCAGTTTTGTTATCCTCGTTGATTTTAACTCTGACAGTACAACAATAAAGGTCACAGGGACACACATGCTGATTTTAACCATTGCAGTGATTAGGATTGATAATGGTTCTGAATTCTTACTTGTTTACATGTAATGTTCGCACCTGCACTTTCTGACATTTGAAGGTATTTAATGTACTTTACAAGTGATGGAGTGGTGTGGCTCACTGGTTAGAGGCGGCAGACCCGGAAGCAAAGAACGGCCAGGGACCAGGGTTCAATTCCCGACGCGGCAGGGTCGTGGACCAGGGTTGGCAGACTCGATAATTCTCGCCTCGGTGCCCGCTCTAGCCAGGGATCACACTGAGCAACTCTGGGCATTTGCTTGCCTCATCTCCACAACGGCCCCCCACACATGCCGGGGATGCCTGGTTTCACCTTGGAGATACCCAGTAGGGAACATCTCACAAGGAAAGCCAGGACGGGTTCCCCAGGGGTCTACAGCGCGGAGAAACCCCATGTGGGGTGATTCATGCGTTTTACAAGACATCATTACATTACATTACATATATGTGGGAGATAAAGAAATGTAAAAAACGAGAAAAAAAAACGAAATTATTAAAAACATGAAAACACCAAAAATACTGAATAGGAACGTAATTGTTCTAAATGACAAAAACCTTATTGTACTTCAAAATCATATGGTAGTAAATGGCTAACTAACCTTGCCACAACTTGCATATGGGGATGAACAGGCTAGTTGCTGAATAGCAGTAAAAAGTAAAGGGAGCTCAAGCACTTGAGCACTTTAAGAGACACTCTAGACAATGGGACTCTATGGTCCAGTAAAAGGATGGGGAACCGAAGTGTGTAGACCGTCCTTTTGACTTTTGTTTTACACTATGGTGTGCCAATAAACACTTATATAAGCCGACTTGGTTGTGATACAGCGAATTCTCGCCGTGGAGAAAGAGCATTATATATAAAAATGAAAGCTACTGAATAAGTTATAGTGAGGAAAACGTTATCAATAATTTGTACACAAAACCAACTTGAACTACACAAATATTGAAAATTCTAAAGTTATAGTTATAATTTGCTCCCCACCCAAAAACCTACTATGACTTGCACGTATACGTTCACAGTGTTGAGAACTCATTAGCCTGACTACATGAACTGTAACTTGGGCCTCTACCATGCACAGTTTTCTTAGAATTGATGTAGTTTGAGATGTCATGATTGTTGCTATGAATGCTACGATGTAACGTGGTGTATGTGATGTAATATGAAAGGGTCTAAGCTGCGCATGGGAAAGGTGTGAGTTATAGTTCATGTAGTCTGACTAGCGAGTTCACAACATTGTGTAAGGAGATATGCGAGTCATACTAAGTTTTATTTTAATGTTGTAATAAAAATGGGTTTTAGTGTCATGTCATAGAGTGACATTTTGTAGAGTTTTTTTTAGAATGGAGCGACACAGAGTGGAGCGGTGTTCGTACAATGGAGTGGCACGTTGTACAGTGGAAGGGGATCTCATAAAGTGGAGTGGAGTGAAGTAGCATGATGTTGACTGTCGTACAGTGAAGTAGTGTGGCATAGAGTGGAGTAGTGCAGTAGAGAGCAATAGAGTAGAATGGAGTAGAGTGTTGTGTTGTGGCGTGGTGTGGAGTTGAGTGGAGTGGGGCACAGTGGAATGAAGTGATGTCGTGTAGAGTGGAGTAAAGTGTCATACAGTGGATTGGTGTGTCATGGAGTGGAGTGGCATATTGTATAGTGTTGTAAAGTGGAATAGAGTGGCGTAGAGTGTAAGGGCATAGAGTGGAGTTGAGTGTTGTTGAGTGGAGTGGAGTGGTGTAGAGTGGCAAAGAGTGGAGTGGAGTGGCACGTTGTAGAGTGAAGTGGCGCATCATGGAGGGGAGTGGCATGTCAAAGAGTGGAGTGGTGTGTCGTACAGTATCATGGAGTGGTGTTGAGTGGAGGGGCATAGAGTGGAGTAGAGTGTTGTAGAATGGAGAGGCATGGAGTAAAGTGATGAGTTGTAGAGTAAAGTGGAGTAGCATTTCATAGAGTGGTGTTTTTGTAGAGTGTCATAGAGTGGAGTATAGTGGCATAGAGTGGAGTGGCCCGTCATACAGTGTCCTAGAATGGAGTTGTGTAGAGTAAAGTGGCTTAGAGTGGAGTAGAGCGGGGTAGTTTGTCAGAGCAGAGTGGATTCAAATGGCATGGAGTGGCATAGAGGGAGTTCTGTAGAGTGTAGAAGAGTACTATAGAGTGGCATAGAGTGTTTTAGAGTGCATTGGAGTAGAGTGAAATGGTGTTGTGTAGAGTGGAGTAAAATTTCATAAAGTGGACATGGCTTAGAGTACAGTTGAGTTGCGTATCATATCGTGGCATGTTGGAAAGTGTTTTAGAGTGGAGTAGCATACAGTGGAGTGGTGATGGAGTGGCATGTCGTACAGTGGTTTGTCATAGAGTGCTTTGGCGTATAGAAGAATGGAGTGGTGTAGAGTGACAGACAGTGAAGTGGAGTGTTATAGAGTGGAGTGATGTGTCATAGAGAAGAGTGGACTGGCATAGAGTAGAGTGGTGTGCCATAGAGTTCAATGGCGTGTAGTAGCATGGAGTGGCATTGAGTAACGTAGACTGGAGAGGAGTGTCATAGAGTGTAGTGGCGTGTTTTAGAGTGAAAAGTAGCGTGCTATAGAGTGTAGTGGCATGTAGTAGAGTGCGGTGGATAGGAGAGTCCTAGGATGTCTTTTGTCATATATGAATTTCTTTTTTGATTTTAGTAGGCACAGCTGTACTTCCTAGATAGTTTAGAGGAAGTATCGTGGTACTCCGTACACTTTTCTAAAAACATATAAAATGATCAAAATAGTTTTTCCTAGCTTTACACAAATAGTTTACTAAAGTGCCTAATTTCTTTCTATACATTCCATAAACAGTAATAACCTACATTTCCAGATCAATCCCACAAAAAACACAAAGGGGTCGATTCCGATTGGGGAAAAACCGCTCCGAATAGCCGTTCGGAGCATTTCTACCGTACGTATCGTTCCCTGTAACGTCCCCCGTATGAATCGTACAGAGACCGTACGAATCAAATCCCCGTACAAATCTCCCTCAGAACCTGCTGTACGCGAGATCTGTACGGTTCGCAGCTGTTTTTTTTGACCCAGCAAGTACTATTTGTGTCGGGTACGCACCGTATGACCCTTTTTCTACGGGAGCTGAAAACAGCTGTAAAAGCAGAGTTCGCCCCGAAACAGGTATGGAATGCCCCCCCCCGGGTATGGTGCGTACACCCCATGATCGCAGGGGTACGGTGCGTCATGGGGTGTACGCACCGTGCCCCTGTGATCATGGGGTTTACGGACCGTACCCCATGTTCGCTAGGTGTACGGTGCGTACACCCTGCTTTCGCAGGGGTACAGTGCGTACACCCAATGATCGCAGGGGTACGCACTGTACCCCGCGATCATGGGGTGTACGGACCGTACTGTGTGTATGTGATTTTGTGCTTTTCCGTAAGAATCGCCCTTACCTGACATAGACCGTACGAATCGTCTCCTCATACCCCGGTCCGGCTCGTACTCGTCGGGTCGTATGGCATGTTTACGATTCGTATGGAGAGGGCTCCGGATACGAATCGTACGGACATTTTTTTCCAGGATCGGAATCGACTCCACAGTGTGCTGTAAACAATATGGCTATAACATATAACTCTCTCTCTTGGCAAAGAAAATATTATACTGCATTTATTCTCCAAAATAATAGACATACTTTATCAAATATAAACAAACTTAGTGCAGAAAGCGCAGGAAACTACCTAGCTTCAGGATACAGATGCGCTGAGCACACCGCACTGCATGGTGACAACTGGTTGAGATCGTGAAAGACAACTATTGTCTATACATTGACATGACCAACTATTATTGACCACCGCAGCACACAAACAATGTGCGCCTCTTCCCCTCCGAGTCAGCTGTGACACCGCACACCATGAGGCAGCCAACCTCAATGACTCAAAGTACTGTACTCTCTGGTGGGGGCCACACAGCTTCATGAGGTGGCCCCACCACCACCGTATGTCAACATCCCTGAGTTTGGTTAAAACTGGTGCCTTGTACCTGTGTCAGGACGTGCCTGACGGGGCCCCTGTTGTTTGTGGGCACTATGAGGGTCGGTGATCTCTATTGGTCAGGGAGACCATGCCAGTATTCTCACAACTCGAGTGCTCTCCATGCACTTGCCAATAATACTGTATACTCCCTAGAGGGCGCGCCCGCATTGTTCACACCAGCATTCCAGCACCCAAGTGGGCCTCTCTCGTTGGGAGCTACAGTAAAGCATCTAGTAGGCATGAGGACATTTTTGAAACAGGGATTACTCAGTTCAATCTGGTCAAATCTCCATTCCTTGATTTATGTATGTTGGATTTTTGTCATTTTGGTCTGGTCTTGTTTAGATAAAGATTGGCTACTTTTCTAAACTGGTGTGGTGTCCCTTTTGTAGCGTGTTCACTGTGTTACTGTGTGTGTTATGTACAAATACTTTACACATTGCCTCTGAGAAATGCCTGACTGCTCTTGCCAAGCCACCAAGGGGGTGAGCAGGGGTTACTTTAGGTGTGTAATCCCCTTACCCCGACTAGTAGCAAGGGTACTACTAGGACAGAGTGAAAGCCACTGCCAACTAGAGACCCCCATTTCTAACAGTGTTACATTGGGAGTCATTACTTTACAAGTAAGCAAATAAATAATATTTAAATACACTTTAGCTGTACACACACACACAACTACACACACAGCCACACACACAAACACATACAGACACAATATACATGCGCCAAAGTCGTTCTGCTGCTAGAAAGCAGGTGTTGTGCTAGACAGCACATTTGTGCCCTGAAGAGACCCACTTAAATTGTGTGTAGGGTTAAAACATCAACAATTTTTAAAGGGATTGTTTGTTATTCAACCAGTTGAAGACAGTAATCAGTGAATACATTTTGAACCGTTAATTATTAATGAACTTTGAGACATCCCACTGCACATAGGTATTATTGTAGATGTTGCACATCACTGCACCTTTGAGCACTGCACCATCTGCACTGTTTCTTTATATATGATAAACTATACCTATTTTGGTAAATAAATGGAGTAAAACGTTTTCTATGTCAAGTGTGAGAGAGTTATATTGACTGAACAACAAAACAGTCCTGTGGACCAGTTCTGTTTGTGAACAATATTACCCCCATTTTATTTTGTAAGGGCTGTCTTTAGCCAATAATATTCTGTTTTGTCATCACAATGTACAGCGAAATTACCCAAAAAAATTACTACAAATACCAAAAAGAACTCTTTCCACCCCATAATCTAAATTTTTGCCAAATTTCAGGTAAATCCGTTCAGCCATTTTGCCACTACATCTTATACAAAAAGCCAATGGACAATGCACCGGGGAAAAACGTGTTTTGGGCCCCCCTTTTTTCTTTGCACCCTTTTAACTAATCATCACATAATGTTGCATCATCATCCAATGCAGAAAACTGAATAGGTCTGCAACATTTTGTGTAAATTCATCAAATGGTGGCAAAGTTGTTAGCAACCAACAATCTTTGCCATTTCTATCTCTGGGAATCCTAACTATAACTACAAAGAGGCCACTGCAACTCTGTAATAAATACATGTATAATTATTATCACCACAGGGTGATATATACCTTTCCGTCACTCCTCTCCAATATGCTACCTTTCACAGGATTGATACAGCAGAGAGCCAGGTATGATGCTCCAACAAATTACTTATTTATTTTAACGACATGCACACCATAATGCATTTCAAATGTATTTTAATTAATTAATAATTAGCTGTTAATTATTAATAATTAATTGAAAATTAAAGTATGGAAATTGTTTAATTACTTTTAGATGCAGGTTGTGGGGTTTATCTGAGTAAAGGGCGGGAAGTAATGTATTTTTAATTCATTAATAATTAGTTGTTCATTAATATTAATTATTTAATTGAAATTAAATATGGGAATTGTGTAAAGGGGTAAACGGTGGGAAGTAATTTATTTGTATTTAATTAATGATTAGTTGTTAATTAATATTAATTGTGTAGTTAATGTTAGGTGTGTGTTGTGAGGTTTATATGGATAAGGGGGAGTTAATTAATTTGTATGTGTTTTAATTTGTTTTTCAATTAATAATATTTATTTAATTGATAATTAATTATTTTAATTATGGAGGTACATTTTATTTTTTATTTAGATGTAGGTTGTGAATTGTGTGGTGTTATAGGGTAGGATATAATAAAAATAAATGTATGTAATAATGTATTTGTTTATAAATAATTTCTAACTAAAAATATTTGTCTGTCGGAAAAATATTTTTAAATTGTGTTTAATATAATATTTGTAGGTATTTGTGATATGTATTTAAAATTATAATATTTTTTTTAATTTATAATAATAAATATATTACCATTTTAAGGTTTCACATATTTATATATTTTTTGAATTTATTTTTCAAATATGTTTTGTTGTTCATATTTTGTTTGTTTTTAACTTTGAATTGACAGTAGTGGGAATAGTAATTTCATCCCTCCGCAATCCAACACTACCCCTACTGTTACACTCACTGGAGTGGGAATAGTAATTTTTACCCCTCCGCTATCCAACCCTTTCCTTACTGTTGCACTGATTGGAATGGGAATAGTAATTTTCACCCCTCCGCTATCCAACACTTTCCCTACTTTTGCACTTATTAGAGTCGGAATAGTAATTTTTACCCCTCTGCTATCCAACACTTTCCACACTGTTACACTCACTGGAGTGGGAATAGTGATTTACCTCTCTGCTATCCAATATTTTCCCTACTGTTGCACTCACTGGAGTGGGAATAGTAATTTATACCCCTTTGCTATCCAACACTTTCCCTACTGTTGCACTGACTGGAGTGGGATATTTAAGTTGAAAAGTGTTTAAATAGTTTAATGTTTTAATTAATAATAGAATGTTTTTAACATACATTTAATGTTAGTGGTATATGTATTTTTACATTTATTTGTCACATTTTGATATATTTCTAAAATTATAAAATGAATGTAAATTGGTATTGGTATTGGTATTTATATTTATAGAGCGCAATTATCACCTGCAGGTCTCTAAGCGCTGTAGAAGGAGAGAAAAAAACAGATCCTAGCCACCCAGCCCAGGGACAGAAGTTAATCTGACCCCCATGCCTCTTGGCAGAGAACCGTTCTCAACTTCTTCTGAATGGAAGAAGAGCGAGCTCTTTACGCACGATCTCTGGTAGTTTGTTCCATAAAGGGGCGATGACAGTTGAAAAAGCTCTGCCCCCTTTGGTAGCCAGCCTAAAACGCTGACCCTTCAGCAGGCAAGCCTCTGAGGACCGTAACGTCCGAATGGGAGTGTACAGAACTAGGCGATCTTTTAGATACTGTGGGGCTTGGCCATGAATGGCCTTATGGTCAATGCAAAGGCCCTGAAACTTAGCTCTCTGCCTCACCGGGAGCCAGTGAGGTACTGCAGAAGAGGAGTGGCCTGAGCTTTCCTGGGCAATTTAAAAATTAGCCTGGCCGCATCATTCATGGTAACCTGGAGCCGACTCGGTAGTTTCTCTGGAAGGCCGATGTAAAGGGCGTTACCATAGTCCAAGCGAGAAATTATCATCGCTGACACGATCAGTCTAAGAGTGGAGAAACTCAAAAGGGGGGCAAGCTTGCGGAACTGTCTTATCAGGCCTGTGCAGGCTCCCACTACTGCAGACACCTGCTGGTACATAGACAGATCGGCATCTATCTTAATTCCAAGGCTCTTTACGACCGAGGCTGGGACTGGGTTAGCGCCCAGCTCCTGCGGCCAAAAAAGGTTACTCCACTGATTGAGCGCGGTGGAAATGGCCAAGACCTCAGTCTTGTCCGGATTGATTTTCAAAAAGTTAGACGTCATCCAGTTTGTAATGAATTTAAGGATGTTTTGGGTCTTCACTTGGGCAGCTGATGAATTATCAATATGGATTATAAGCAGTGTATCATCCGCGTAATTGTAGATCTGACAGTCCAAGGAGTTAAGAACACCTATCAGTGGCTGCAGGTAGGCATTAAAGAGGAGAGGAGACAGGGCAGATCCCTGCGGGACCCCACAAGAGAGGCTACCCAAGGTCGAAGTATGGGATGCCAACTGCACTCTCTGGGTCCTACCGCTAAGGAAAGATGTAAGCCACTTAAAAGCTGTGCCCTGGACTCCAAGATCATATATCCATGACAGAAAGAGCTTATGGCTAACCGTATCAAATGCAGCGGATAAATCCAGTAGAACCAGGGCACACGGCCTCTTCCTGTCCGCTTGAAGCCTCAGATCATCGAGCACTGCCAACATCACCGTTTCAGTGCTGTGGTGGGCCCTGAAACCTGCCTGATTGTACCTTAAGATGTTATTGCTTTCAAAAAAATGCGAAAGAGATTTCAGCACATGGAGCTCCAGCACCTTTGACAGAAAAGGCAGCTGGGAGATAGGTCTAAAATTTTTTAGATTTTTCGCATCAGCGCCCGGCTTCTTCAAAAGCGGCCTGACCCGGGTCTGACCTTCCTTGAAGGTCATCGGGACCATGCCGAAGGCCAAGGATCGATTCAGGAGCGACAACACTTCTTCCTCCAGTCCGGGAAACGCCATCTTAAAAATGGAAAGTGGACACAGATCAGCCTGGAAACCAGACTTAGTCCGTTCCACTAGGCGGAACAGGGCATCTCCCGTCAGTGTCGGAAAGACCGTGAGCGGTGGTACAGACAAGGGTATCAAAGGCATAGGCGACACAGAGCAGGGTACTATGGGGGTGGTGGTAATTACCTCTAGTAGGTCTTTGATTTTGTCAAGAAAGAAGGACTGCAACAAGTTGCAGTTCTCTAAACTATGCACTGGCCTCATTGTCTCTGTTTGCCTCAATTCGGAAAGTACCCGAAAGGTTTCCTTCTGGATATCCTGGGCCGAGGCGATCCGGGTTTCAAAGAATTCCGCTTTCCTAACAAGAATAGCTTTTTTAAAGGCCCCCAGCCCTAGTAGGTATACCCTATGGGCATCTGGATCATAGAATTTCCGCCATGCTCTCTCCTGCTGACGGAGACATTTCAGGGCTCTTAACTGGTCATTGAACCAGGGGGCTCCCTTGCCCTTGTCTCTAATTAGAACTCTCTGCATGGGTGCCACTCTATCTAGGGCCTGCTTCAGCCTAGTTGTCAGGGCGCTACTAGCGGCATCCAGATTACCCTCAATGAAGTATGAGGCCGCTGTATTCTTTAAAGTATTGACCAGCTCTGCCTCTTGGATCTTCTTCCAGTTTCATGCTTCCTTCCATTCAGGAGCAGCGTTGGAACCCTGCATCATCGGAGGCAGCTGGCCACTAATCAAGTGATGGTCTGACCAGGCACAAGGACTAACGTCTATTGGGTGGACAAAGGAGTGTGAAGTCCAAACCAGGTCCAACGTGTGTCCCTTCACATGTGTGGGGACTTGTACCACCTGCTTAAGATCAAGCGAGGTCAGGGCTTCATTAAGTTGAGCAGCCTGACTATCCAAGGGGAACTGATCCCAATGGAAATTGAAGTCTCCCATAATCAGTAAGCATTGGTACCGGGTGCGCAGGTCACAAACCAATTCAAACTTATGAGAAGTGTGCGGGGGTCGATATATAGTCAGAGTGGCTAAACAAGCGACTGGCGAACAAAACTTCACCCCAGCACCTCCGCTCCTTCGATGCTTTCGGTGCAAATTATTTCGGCCCTTAGCTCCTTTTTATATAGTATTGCCACTCCGCCCCCTCTTGTGTCGCCCGGTCTATTATGATAGACGGCCGCATAGTTTGGTGGCAGGGAGGCAACAATATCCGGGGTAGAGGACTCCTCAAGCCAAGTTTCCGAGATGCCAAGGAGGTCCACGGTGTTATCCTGTAGAAGAGAGAATACATCAAGGTTATGTTTTTGAAGGGAGCGGGTGTTAAGGGAGGCTACCCTAATTCCTCGTACTGCAACATTTCCAGGAACCTGGATGCGAGGTACTTTCGTCCTGGCTGCAGTATTTCCCCACTGAGATTTCAACAGCTTGTGGGACCCAAGGGTGTCGATAGTGACACCTGTAAGAGGCACTGAGAAATGGTCCAGACTCCGCAGGGCGTCCGGGCTATACTGAAGGCGGTGGACAGGGGTTCTGGCCCCTGGCCCCTGGCCCCGGTCGGGCGCGGACGGGCGCAGACAGGCTTGCCTTTGGCGCGGCTTTGGCACGCCATTGGCGCCCCCGCTGCGCGCATCCGCTGCGCGCGTCCGCTGCACGTCCTTACTGGCCTCATCTTAAATCCCCTAACTTGGGACAAAGACTAGAGCGCTAACCGTGCTATCCTTAAAGCTGGCTGCCTGTTTATTAATTGTTTTACAGTAAATTTATATAATTATTATTATATATGCGTGTTTAACTTTTTTAAGTTAAGTTTATTTGTTATTTTTGTTAAAATGTATATTAAATCTACACGTTTTTTATATTATTTAATATATTGAATATTTATTATTTTATTTTATACATATAAAAACTGTATTTTTACATTTATATTTATGTAATTGATATTTGTTTTCGATATTTTTGTACTTACCTTTATAAATATAGGATGTTGATATTTTTTACATCTATATTTATGACTTGATATTGTGGTATAAGGATGTTTTGGGTGTCGATGTTTTGTCAGTGAACCTGCTTGTCTATATGTTGACCATCAGCATAGAAAGCAACAAGTCACTACACAATAGAAATCATTATTCAAAACATCCACACAATCCCTGATATGTGTGATGCAAGCTCAAGAAACAAATGTTGGAAATGAAATATATAAGAGCAAATAAAGAGAAAATGCCCCGAATTTCAAACATCAGCAGGATTAGACATGGTAAACATATCACTCTCCTGCCGCATATGACATTGAATGCTTTCACTTCAGTGTTAACAGTAGTGCTTGTAAAATAATGAGACCCGTAGTGGGCTGACCTTAAGGCTATTGAGACGGTTAATCACATATATAATCACAAGCATAGGGGATAAAAAGCGTAATGTAAACTTACAAAGTAACATTGCTGTATTTGCAGACATATAGTGCTGTATTTCAGATTCCAACATTTCAGATTCCAACATGCACACGCATAAAAAAAACAGTGAATCAAAGACTAGAGGGAACAAATATAAAAAGGTATTCAAATCCTCTTCACTGTTTACCCTATTGGGAAATTTGGAATCTAAGTTTAGTATATACATTGATTACAACCTTCTCAGAGATTTGACATGATCTCCCCCTCTATTGTTGTACGGTACAGTGTCTAATGCAAAACATTTCTTTTGATATACGTTGCTGTTATGGGCCACAGCCAGTGCCTGGCAACTGGATATGATTTGTCAACATTGATGACTGTGTGCATGTACTGCAAGATACATTTGTGGACCTGCAGAACAATGCTGCCTACATACCTCAAATTACAGTAGCACTTTAGCACATATACTGCATGATCACTTTTGCATTTAAAGCTGCCCTTGATTTTGACTGGTATGTCACTGAAAGGTGCTAAGTATTTATTAGTATTAATGCCAACAGAGCATGCTCTGCATCTGGAGCATTTGTAGAACCCTTTCCGCCAGACAGCAAACCTGTGGCCCTGCTAATCTCAGGGCTCTTTCTCACTAAGATATCTCCCATTGAGGTTGCCCTGCGATATGTTGTGGTTTCTTGGGCACCAGTGGCCCTATCACTGGATCAGAGCAAACTAAATGCCACTTTTTCCCGATGAGAGTGCTTAAATCGTTGCCCTGATTGCTGTGGGTGGTTCTAAGTGCTGCTTTTCCTGCCCCCTGTGTTTTAAACAAAATGTTTTCCCTAGTCATGGTGTTAACTTTGTCAAGGGCAGTTTGAAATATTTTGTCACTATATCCCCTTTGCTTGAATCTGCCCCAACTTCCTTCTGACATGATGTTATATCAGTTTGGAAGCTGCAGTTGTGCTTGGCCCATATCAATTCACCGTATGGGATGCTGGCTTTGAGATGCCTGGGATGAAAACTAGTTGCGTGCAAAAGCATGTTACCTGAGGTTTTCTTCTGGAAAAGTTTGGGTCCTAGCTTCCCATTTGCAACAAATACCTCCAAATCCAAACTATTTATCTTGTCCTGACTGATTTCACCAGTGAAATGCAAGTTTAAGTTGTTCAAGTTAAGCAATATATAAAGCGCCTAACACTCTCCTTGGTGACCTTCCAACTTACAGGATTCGTGGTGATCCCACCTGAGCACCTGCTCCTCCTTCCAGTCCATGTAGAGAGATGCTTAGCTGGGGGAGAAGCAAGCGCCCATCGTCGTTCCGCGTATCTGGTGGTATAGACGGTTATCAAACAAGAAATAGTTATTGTTCAGACATTTCTTCATCATGTTCATGTGCATATGGTGTGCTTATGTAGTGAAAGTGGTCTACTGCTCAGAAAGTGTTCTACTGCCTTCAACCCATCACTATCACGAATGCTTGTGTACAAAGATAAGATGTCCAGGGCAGGTCCGGACTGGGAATATATATATATTCACTTAAAAAACCATAGGTTTCAGGCCTTATATAGTTAGGAATTAGAATTTAAAAAAAACATTGAAATTGCTCCTATATAGTTAGTTGTACTAACTATCTTTCGCGCACCCGCAATCCACTGCTGATGATGTCACATATTACATCATTCATGACATGGTCAGTGACATCACTGATTACATCACTAATGGCATCTCAAATGACATCACTGATGACCTCACTGATGACATCTCATTTGACATCACTGATGACATCACTGATGACATCATCCAGTGACTGTGTGTTTCTGTAAAGTTTAAATATGTTTTACATATTGAAGAATGAGTGGATGTATAAGTGTCTGTATGAAGGATTTAGTAGGTGCGAGACTGACTGTATGAGTGAGTGATTAAATGTGTCTTACTAAATGCATGGGTTAGTGACAGTTGATCAGTAGCTATATGAGTGGCTATATGGGTTATTGATTGGTTGCCCAAGTATTTGAATGGGAGACTGAGTGTGTGTGTGGGTGGCTGGGAGGTGTGCGACTCTGTGCATAGACATGTGAGCAGTTGATTCACTAGGTGTATGAGTTCAAGAGTGCATGTGGAAGCAGCTATATGGGCGGTTGACTGTGTGCATGGGGGTGTTGGTGAGTGAATGGATATCTCAGTGCTACATGTGCAAGTAAGTACATATGTTAAACACAGTGCATGTGAGAGTTGGCATATATAAATGACTATACATGAGAGCCAGTGAATGTGCGAGTGGCTATATGGATCATTGTGTAGTTGTATCAGTGATTGTATAAGAGAGTAAGTATGTGTTAGTATATGTTTGAATAAGTAAGGTGTTGTGTGTATAACTGTATGGTTGAGGACATGGAAGTGTGATTGATTCTTTGCATGACTGACTAGGTGTGTGAGTAACTTCATGGATGAGTGGCAGTGTGTGAGAGTCTGTATAGGTGTATGAGTGCATATGATAGTGTTGTATTGATGAGTGACTGTATGTATGAGTCATTCTATGGGTGAATGAGTGAACGTGTGTGTAGATCTAGGAATCAGTGAGCGCGTATGTAGTAATTGGTATTGATGTGTCAATGGTTTCAAGAATGGTAGTCTGTATTTAACACTGGGTGTATCAAAGGTTATATTAGAGTGTGAGGAGGTGCATCGTATTATCACATGAATGATATCATCAGTGATGTGATCAGTGATGTCAAATGAGATGTCATCAGTGATGTCATCAGTGAAGTCATTTGAGATGTCATCAGTGATGTCATCGGTGATGTCACTGACCATGTCATGAATGATGTAATATGTGACATCATCAGCAGTGGATTGCGGGTGCGCGAAATATAGTTAGTACAACTAACTATATAGGAGCAATTTCAATGGTTTTTTAAATGCTAATTCCTAACTATATAAGGCCTGAAACCTATGGTTTTTTAAGTGAATTTGCAAGGTTTTTAAAATGCTAATTCCTAACTATATAAGGCCTGAAACCTATGGTTTTTTAAGTGAATTTGCAAGGTTTTTTAAATGCTAATTCCTAACTATATAAGTCCTGAAACCTATGGTTTTTTAAGTGAATTTGCAAGGTTTTTTAAATGCTAATTCCTAACTATATAAGGCTTGAAACCTATGGTTTTTTTCAGTGAATTTGCAAGCTTTTTTAAATGCTAATTCCTAACTATATCAGGCGTGAAACCAATATTTTTTTTCAATAAATTATAAAGGTTTTGTAAATGCTAATTCTATTAGCGGATAACGTTTATATATGTTATTATCCTTCTGGGCCCACCTGAGCAGCCATCTTGTTTCTCAGGAGAAGTGAGGCACAAGAGAGCACAAAACAAGAGTTGAAAACGCGAAAAGGGGCAGGGTTGAGACCCCCTAGCCCTTTTTTGGGACGTTTTGGGACCCCCCTTTCGGCCCCCGCTTGACAAATCCCCCGAAACTTTCAGGGAAGGAGCGGAGCTGGCCAAAATTCTGGAAAATTATACACAGATTCCTCAATCAGCGCCAAAGTTATTCCCAATAGAATGTTGAGTGCATATAGATATATAATTTGCTCAAATTCATTTTCTCAACATCTACTGGAGGGATTTTCACCAAATATAGAAAAGGCAGTACTGCATACCTGTCCCTACCATTTTGCCAAGTTTGGTGTAATTCCGTTCAGCTGCTCGGGCTGTAGCCGTGTCTAACGGTCCCATAGAAAATGCCATTTGAAATATTTTAAATTCAATTTTCTCAAGAACTACTGGAGGCATTTACACCAAACTTATAAAAGGCACTGCTACATACCAGTCTCTACCATTTTGCCAAATCTGGTATAATTCCGTTCAGCCGTTCGAGCTGTAGCCTTGTCAGAATGTCCCTATGGAAATTAACATGGGGAAAACATGTTTTGGGAAACCCCTTTTTTCTCGGCCCCCGCTTCACGAATCAACCCGAAACTTTCTGGGGCAGATCCCTCAATCGGCGCCAAAGTTATTCCCAATAGAATGTTCGGAATGTCCTATGATAACTAAGTCCTAACTATATATACCTACTGGCATATATATATATATATATATCCAAAACACAAGAGTTACCTCATTTGGAAAAGCCCACATGCAGGTAGGTACAATCTTCGTTTTTATTTGCAGTTTAGCAGCACAATGATAAAGAAACAAAGTCCAATTCAAATGACAGCCTGACGCGTTTCATGCTCAAAAAGCATTTCCTCAGAGGCTTTTGAAAACACACTGCGTGAAGCACACAAATTTGAAACCTGAACACCTGCCATGTGGGCGTTGGCTCTCCCTGAGCCTGCTGGTGCTCGTAGTCCTGATTAAATAACTCCAGTGAGCTGCTTCACAGCAGAGGAAATAATTCAGAAAAGTAAAAACTCCAAGTGGGTTTGGAAATTATTCCTTAGTCTCTGTGCTTTACTTTCCATCTGCAAACACGAACCATCTGCCACTGTTCAGTTCCATGACTGCAGTTAACCCACTTCCAGGTGGTGGGGGGGCTTCTCCTCGACCGAGGCTGGCCGAAATTTATCCAAAACACAAGAGTTACCTAATTTGGAAAAGCCCACATGCAGGTAGGTACAATCTTCGTTTTTATTTGCAGTTTAGCAGCACAATGATAAAGAAACAAAGTCCAATTCAAATGACAGCCTGACGCGTTTCATGCTCAAAAAGCATTTCCTCAGAGGCTTTTGAAAACACACTGCGTGAAGCACACAAATTTGAAACCTGAACACCTGCCATGTGGGCGTTGGCTCTCCCTGAGCCTGCTGGTGCTCGTAGTATATATATTTATATGTATATATATATATATATATATATATATATATATATATATATATATATATATATATATATATATATATATATATATATATATATATACATATATATATATACATATATATATTTATAGCACGAGCTACTCCGATCCAAGTTTTGAAAAGTAGACATATTTTCGGGCACAATTGACGAGTTTTGAGCTAAACAGCTCTTGGTCATGTTAGGCCGAGTCATTGAGAGAGGCTATCCAGGCTGGGTTCTCCGCAAAGTGGTAGAAAAAGTCAGACTTGTGACTAGAAGTGACACACTACAAGAGAATATCACTATCCCCGAGGAAGAAACGAATATAGTCATCCTCACTTTCAACAATGATTCTAAAGAGATACATAAAATCCTTGCGAAAAACTGGTATATGCTAACTAAAGATCCAGTTTTAGGCAATTCCATTCCCAGTAGACCTAGGATAACCTATAGGAGGGGCGGCATTCTTAGGGACACCCTTATGCACAATGACATTACATCAAAGGTTCAATCTAACAGCATGAACCTCTAAGGATTTTTTCCTTAAGTCATTGCAAAGCCTGTAGATGCTTTGCAATGATAAAGGATTATCAATCAATCAACCAATCATAGTACTTGTGGAGCACGCTACCTACCCGTGAGGGTCTCAAGGTGATGAGGGGAGGGGGGGTTGCTGCTACTGCTCAAAGAGCCAGGTCTTGAGGAGTCTTCTGAAGGCGAGTAGGTCTTGGGTCTGCCATATGTGGGTAGGGAGGGTGTTCCAGGTCTTGGCAGCGAGGTAGGAGAAGGATCTGCTGCCGGAGGTCGTTCGTTGGATGCGGGGGACATCGGCGAGGGAGAGTCTGGCGGAGCGGAGCTGGCCGGTGGGGGTGTAGAAACTGAGGCTGCTGTTCAGGTAGGCTGGACCGGCGTTGTGGAGTGCTTTGTGTGCGTGGGTGAGGAGCTTGAAGGTGATCCTCTTGTCAACGGGGAGCCAGTGTAGGTCTCTCAGGTGGGGCTGCGGCCGGGGACGTTGACAATCAGTCGGGCGGAGGTGTTTTGGATGCGTTGTAGTCGTCGTTAGACATGGAGAGGGAGGAGTTGAGGATGAATCCTAGGTTGCGTGCATGGTCGGTGGGTGTTGGTGCTGTTCACAGTGTGGTCGGCCACCAGGAGTCGTCCCAGGTTGAGGGGGTGGGTCTGAGGATGAGTGCCTCCGTCTTGTCCGAGTTCAGCTTCAGACGGCTGCTCCTCATCCAGTCAGCGACGGCTTTATTCCCCCATGGAGGTTGGTTTTGGCGGTGTGTGGGTCCTTGGTGAGGGAGAGGATTAGCTGGGTGTTGTTGGCGTAGGAGATGATGTTGAGGTCGTGATGGAGGGCCACTTTGTCATGAATCTGCCTACCCCTTCATGTCTATTCATGTCCCTACACAGGTCCCTGGAGAATCACGCTACACATGACCCTCAGACACATGTAATACACATGCCCTCTAGACACATGTAGTGTTCTCCTTATTAAAACCCGCCCCTGTCCCGTGCGCCCCGCACGCTTCATAGTCAGTGTGGTTGGGTATTTTATACATTTGTGCTTTGTGCCTTTTGACATTTGTATTCTTGATCGACCATGCCTTTTAGGATTTGAGCCTTACGCTGGTTTCGTGGCCTGATCTCATTGTGTGCCTTTTATTTCAGAGGTTTGGACTTTGCGCTAGTTAAAACCTGAGACCTTGTGCTCTGAAGGTCTTGTCATTCTCTCCTCGCAGCCCTCGCACGCACATTTTGGTGCGCATCCAAGAAAGATTGAAGACTCCGTCTTCACGCACGTTCTTGTGCGTAGCAGGGAGCAGCTGGGTGCGGTCCAGTATTTAAACCGTGCCCAGCCTTCTGGAAGGCGCTTTGCCTTCGGATTTCCTCCAGAGAAGGTCGCGTCTTGTGGCAGCTCAGTTTGGAACTTACCTGATGGCATTTCGGTTCCGGCTGAACTCCAAATCTGCTCATCTTCGAAGCGGTTCTTCTTTTATACCGGAACAAGAATTCTGAAAGACAAAGAGTTTGAAAGCTAAGTACTTTTAAATATTTAAATGCGCCCTTCGCAAGAAAGGTCAACAATAATTTTTGGAACTTTAAACTTGCAGAAAAAGATGCAAAGAAGAGACTTTGGACATTTCTGATTTATGTTGGTTAATGCATTTCGAATTTAGAGGAACATTTGTTTACAAGAGAAACTTATGTAACATGCTGTGAAATAATTTAGGTTTCTAGGGAAAGAGCGAATTCTGTTTTTGAGCCTAAAGAAAGGTGATGTGAAGAAAGACATTTAGGATATAGTGTTTTTTGGTCTGTGTTTATCTTTTATTGATCATTAGAAAATACAAGAACCCCCAAGACAAGAAGCAAGAACTGATTTTCAAGTAAGTGATAGGAATAGGTCGGGATAGTTTGTGGAGAGACTTTTAAAGATTTGAAAGTAATCCTTCCTTTTATTTTTTAGCTTATAACAACTTGACTATACAAGCTGACAAACTATCCTAAAGGACGTCTGACGACTTCATCATCACAACCTCCAAAAGAAATACTGGACGATAGCCAACTCTACACTGATGGCAGGTAGGGGAATACCTGAACACCCAAACTGACTTTGGTTCTCAAAAGAAGTTAGTTAGAATAGCAAAAAAGGCCACAGTATAGTTAGGAGAATTCCTCTTTGATTTGATAATAAAGTCTTTTGTGCTTGTTGCTTCGCAGGTCGACAGCAAGAACAAAATTCTACACTTCAACATCCAGTACCGGCCCTCCTCCCTAATTCCTAGTTTAAAACCTTGCTGTTAACAATTAGGATCAGGAGGTTTTGGTTAGTGATTTGGGAAGTTGGTCCCTTGCGTCTCTGCGAAATCATCTGCGTCATCCAAGAGGGCTTCGACCAAGGACAAGGTAAGGGACGACGTGGACTGGTTTGACACACTTGTGCTAGGGGGCCATGTAGACGTTGAACAACGTCGGGCTGAGGGATGAGCCCTGGGGGACGCCGCAGATGATGTTGGAGGCTTACAAAGGCACCAACGTATCCATCAACCAGTTTCTTACCTGTAGCTCCATGTATGTTGTGTATGTGTTGGAGTGTCCATGCAATATGCGCTATGTGGGTAGTATGAAACACATGGTTAAGAAACGAGTCCTAGAACATATGAGGGCCATTGTGAATATAGATCAATACTACCCCACAGCACGCCACTTTGAGTCCCATCACTTTTCTGACAGCTCGAAATTAAAATACTTTGCCATCGAACAGGTGAATGTGGGCATCAGAGGAGGTAACATGCTACTCCAGTTGCCCAAACGTGAATCCATTCACATTACTGATCAGGGTACCCGTCATCCTGAAGGGCATAACATCTACATACCAATTGATTATGCCCACGTTCACAGAACATCAATCTGTTTATTCTGAGATCATATGTATTGTATGCTTCATAGATTGCACCGTGTGTATTTCCTATATGATTATATTGATGTAAACTCATGGTGCAATGTCTTTGTTGTTTCAATGCCTGTTCATTTTCCATTTTATCTCTCCAGGAGGCAAGGAAGGGACACTTGGAACAAGGCTGCCTTCTCGTAGGATCCCTACCCTTTTCTTCACACTGCTTGCTATCACATTTAGTCCTTCAGACCCCAGATAAGAATGTTCTCTCTTTTATATATATATTTCTTTTTTCACTATTTTTCTACAGTATTATATAAACAGAGTTTATTCTCTCACTGGGGGACTTATACCTGCCAGGTAGCCAAGGTTTGTTTATTTGATTTTTGTACATTTGGACATTGCACATTATGGCACTTGCCTGTTAGTTCATGTGTATTATGTATTTTGGCTGTTTAATAACAGCAACTCAGGTTATGACTCAAACAGTTATCAGTGATTTTCCCTGGATTGCTATTGTACTTTACGGCATTTACCTTGAAACCTGGTTACTACTGACACTATGTCTAGGATTATGCTACTGGCCAATGTTTTATGCCATCAGTGTTATTTTATCAGTGCCACCTCTATGTCATGATGTATTATACGAGGATACTAGGCATTATGTTATTCCACATTCAAACATGGCCGCCAAACTCAGTTGCACCGTGGATCTACACGTGTAGTCCTCTCTCTCCTTCTTTTGGTGTATATATAAACTCATGCTGTTTACTATTATCATTTGTGTGAACAAGGCAGCGGGACTGCTGAAGCATGTCACGTCAGATTTATGAAGCAATAAATCTTTCCTGTACGGATATTTGCCTGGCTGTGGTTCCTGAGTAAGCGTCTACTTGGTGGTTTCGGATATATATATATATATATATATATATATATATATATATATATATATATATATATATATATATATATATATATACAGAACTTGTCTGGTGTTGGGCGCTGAAGAAGGCAAAACGCCGAAATGCATTCGCCGCCACTGGAACTGTCTTGAATAAATAAAGCCTTTCCGACCAGTTCCCCTCTGGGCTTCTGCTTCTTCTTTCGGAGGGAGTGTCTGCTGATATATATTAAGATTTGTAGGATATTGGATACAGCACATACCAGAAACCAATTTTAGTTTAATTCATCCCACTTCTTCTTAATACAGGATATAATCAGGGAAGGTAAAAAGTAAAAAATAAAAAATAACACAATATAGTGCATAGGAGGAACTAAGGGATATGGAACCGCTTGATACAGTACTTTACAGATATCATGTTTAGCTACATCCCCAAAATTGAGCACATTTGGCCAAACAATTGAAAATCACTCCAGTATGTACATAATTGTAAATAGAAGATTTGAATATCGGTTATAATTTGAAAAGTTGTACATATGTCTAGAAAACCTTGGTTTGGCTAAACATTGGAAATATTGGCAACAATGAACTAGAAATTAACTATCCCTGCTAAAAGAATAGTACTTTACTGGAATGAGTGAAAAATGTAATTAAGTTAAGTTTAAAAAACTCTACTGTATGATTTACACTGTATATAGTAAAGGGTGGGAAAAGAAGTATCATGATTAGACAATCGTATCATTGTAAATACTTTAATTTTTTGAATGGCATGTTTAAAATGAGTACTTCACGATAATTGAAACATACAAAATGGTCACGAGTATGTGCTGGCCAAAAACACACTGTGCAGGGTTGAAGGTCTAGATGACCATGGAAAGGGAAGAGGGTACTTATACACAGCACTATATTTAAATCAGGTCTAGACCTAGGGACTGTATGGTCCAGTTGAAGGCAAGGAGTCGAAACGCGTAGACCGTCCATTTTGATGCATTTTTGCTTTGCACATGGTGTGTAAATAAAATAAGTGAAAAGCTACCTGTTGCTGTGCCGTATCTTCATCTGCGGGAATCGTGGGGAGAAGAAGCTGATGCAAAAAAAAAAAATGTATAGATATATATATTCATCTCGAACGCCTGGAGCTTTTAGGAGGCACACGACGGTTCTCCGCCTTGAGGCTTTCCACTCAGCGCATTTTTTCCATCTTGCATATTAAAACTTACCCGACGCGTTTCAGGGAATTCATCCCATCTTCAGGGGCTGCCAAACAGGAAACACTTGTTTAGGCATCATCAGTTTCATGGATTTTTATTGATTAAATCACCTAGTAGGCGTATTCTCATTTCCACGTCATGCCTTTATCTCTGGGATTTATAGTCCATATTGGATGCCTGTTTGTTTGTTTATTCTTTTTAGTAAAGTCGAGTGTTTTGAGTTCATTGAGGCACTTTCATTACCTATAGTAGGTCGCATTTGTGGTTCCATGCGCTGTTCGTTCAGAGGGAGTTCCGTGCACACCCCCAAACAGTTTGGAAGTGCTGGCCTCACGTTGCTATGAAGGTTTGTATTTCAAGCAGGTGATGGTGCTCTCCCCACGGCACAGGCAGCCGTGTAAAATATTCATCTCGAACGCCTGGAGCTTTTAGGAGGAACACGACGGTTCTCCGCCTTGAGGCTTTCCACTCAGCGCATTTTTTCCATCTTGCATATTAAAACTTGCCCGAAGCGTTTCAGGGAATTCATCCCATCTTCAGGGGCTGCCAAACAGGAAACACTCGTTTAGGCATCATCAGTTTCATGGATTTTTATTGATTAAATCACCTAGTAGGCGTGTTCTCATTTCCACGTCATGCCTTTATCTCTGGGATTTGTAGTCCATATTGGATGCCTGTTTGTTTGATTATTCTTTTTAGTAAAGTCGAGTGTTTTGAGTTCATTGAGGCACTTTCATTACCTATAGTAGGTCGCATTTGTGGTTCCATGCGCTGTTCGTTCAGAGGGAGTTCCGTGCACACCCCCAAACAGTTTGGAAGTGCTGGCCTCAGGTTGCTATGAAGGTTTGAATTTCAAGCAGGTGATGGTGCTCTCCCCACGGCACAGGCAGCCGTGTAAAATATTCATCTCGAACGCCTGGAGCTTTTAGGAGGCACACGACGGTTCTCCGCCTTGAGGCTTTCCACTCAGCGCATTTTTTCCATCTTGCATATTAAAACTTGCCCGACGCGTTTCAGGTAATTCATCCCATCTTCAGGGGCTGCCAAACAGGAAACACTCGTTTAGGCATCATCAGTTACATGGACTTTTATTGATTAAATCACCTAGTAGGCGTGTTCTCAGTTCCACGTCATGCCTTTATCTCCGGGATTTGTAGTCCGTATTGGATGCCTGTTTGTTTGTTTATTCTTTTTAGTAAAGTCGAGTTTTTTGAGTTCATTGAGGCACTTTCATTACCTATAGTAGGTCGCATTTGTGGTTCCATGCGCTGTTCGTTCAGAGGGAGTTCCGTGCACCCCCCCAAACAATTTGGAAGTGCTGGCCTCTCGTTGCTATGAAGGTTTGTATTTCAAGCAGGTGATGGTGCTCTCCCCATGGCACAGGCAGCCGTGTAAAATATTCATCTCGATCGCCTGGAGCTTTTAGGAGGCACACGACGGTTCTCCGCCTTGAGGCTTTCCACTCAGCGCATTTTTTCCATCTTGCATATTAAAACTTGCCTGGCGCGTTTCACGGAATTCATCCCATCTTCAGGGGCTGCCAAACAGGAAACACTTGTTTAGGCATCATCAGTTTCATGGATTTTTATTGATTAAATCACCTAGTAGGGGTGTTCTCATTTCCACGTCATGCCTGTATCCTTGGGATTTGTAGTCCATATTGGATGCCTGTTTGTTTGTTTATTCTTTTTTAGTAAAGTCGAATGTTTTGAGTTCATTGAGGCACTTTCATCACCTATAGTAGGTCGCATTTGTGGTTCCATGCGCTGTTCGTTCAGAGGGAGTTCCGTGCACACCCCCAAACAGTTTGGAAGTGCTGGCCTCACGTTGCCATGAAGGTTTGTATTTCAAGCAGGTGATGGTGCTCTCCCCACGGCACAGGCAGCCATGTAAAATATTCATCTCGAACGCCTGGAGCTTTTAGGAGGCACACGACGGTTCTCCGCCTTGAGGCTTTCCACTCAGCGCATTTTTTCCATCTTGCATATTAAAACTTGCCCGACGCGTTTCAGGGAATTCATCCCATCTTCAGGGGCTGCCAAACAGGAAACACTCGTTTAGGCATCATCAGTTTCATGGATTTTTATTGATTAAATCACCTAGTAGGCGTGTTCTCATTTCCACGTCATGCAACGTGAGGCCAGCACTTCCAAACTGTTTGGGGGTGTGCACGGAACTCCCTCTGAACGAACAGCGCATGGAACCACAAATGCGACCTACTATAGGTAATGAAAGTGCCTCAATGATCTCAAAACACTCGACTTTACTAAAAAGAATAAACAAACAAACAGGCATCCAATATGGACTACAAATCCCAGAGATAAAGGCATGACGTGGAAATGAGAACACGCCTACTAGGTGATTTAATCAATAAAAATCCATGAAACTGATGATGCCTAAACGAGTGTTTCCTGTTTGGCAGCCCCTGAAGATGGGATGAATTCCCTGAAACGCGTCGGGCAAGTTTTTATATGCAAGATGAGGAAATATAAATTTTTATGGTCAGAAATGTTCCCTAACGTGTACCCCACCGTCTCCATGTACGAGCTTAAAGTACATGTAACTTCCCTTCTGTGCCAGCTATGAAGACGCAAATACATTTGCGTCCAACGTTAACATGTCCTCTTTCAGATCCACCATGAATGGGTCGGATATTCCGTTCCTAAGTGTGCCTTACCAACGTCTTTTCATGGTGCACTTTTCACGTTTTCCCTGGCTAGGGCGAGTTAGGCCCTGATTTCTGTCATCGTGTCCTTTCCTGTTTTCTGCCTCTGAATGCTCCAGCTTGAATGAGCATCTGTATCCATGACCTTTGTCTTACTCCCTGCACGGCTAACGGTGCCTGGCTCAGCCTGTTGCCTGCCAAAACGGTATTTTGCCTTCAAGTTATCTGCTCCGCTCCTCGAAAATACATTCCTGTCTAGTAGTTTAGGAAAACATCCTTCCAGCTGCAGAGCAAAGGGCCCGGCCTCACTGTCTCCATGCAAGTAATTCATAGCTCCTGTTACCATGGTAGGCCCATGCCCCCTCGCATCTCATGTAGACACGTAGACGCATATGCACGCACTAGCAGTCAGTATAGAATAGCCTTTTGCCCGAGAGACCTTTTCTTCCAGATAATACAGTTCCTTAAACACAAGATATTAGATACGATTTGGGCTTAGGTTGTTCTGACACCCCAGACTTCTGTCTCTTCATGTAAGGCTAAATGTCAAGTCCCCTTCACCCTCCAGTTACACGTCAATTACACGTCATACTGCTGCGCGCGCATCTCTGCCATATATTTCTGCTGACACTGCAGGATTCTCTTATGGATACACCCACCTGTGACATCTCATAATGACGTTTCTAGTACATGCCCTCATGCACGCCTATTGTAACGCCTCTTTCATTACGTATGTGTATTCTTATCTCTCCTCTCAGCTGTTACGCCTCCTGCATCTGTCTTTACTGTAATGCATTGACTATATATATGATAACCTGTCAATAAAGTATTGTCTGTCCCTTCCTGAACCTTCGTGGTGACGGAATGCGATTTGCCATGGTTCGAACCATATAACCAATTCCTTTTTAAGGAATAAAACCCCTTTTAAAACCTCAAATACCACGGATTCTGCCTCTTATTTTTGACTGAGTTATTCTTATTGAACTTTACCGCATAAATTAAGTATAGGTAATTTATATTTACCACATAATTGGCGCCCGAACAGGGACCCCTCCCCCACCTTACGCGCCGGCGGTGCGTTGCAGGCCCGGTCCCCTGCCACAGCTGGACGGACAACTACGCGTACCCGCAGGATTTCCTGTATCTCCCTCAGGCCAACGGAGGTGACTGAGGCTGCGATCAACACCCAGACGAGGCGGTGAGGAGTGCGGAGGATCCCGACCAGAGCCTAGCTGAGAGAGCAAGATCCGAGGTATACGGAGGCCCACCAGGTTCCGAAGTTCCGAAGTACCTACGTCACGAGTCGAGTCCAGTCCAGTCCAGTGTCAAGTTTCCGAGGCCTTCTGCTCAGTGCTTCCCGGTGAGTACCGTTGCTGGGGACGCATCTAGACGTGCGCATTAGTTTGTGCCGGTCAAGACGGGTTTGGGTACACAGACCCGGTATGCACTGTTTTTAGCGGTGTATCTGTACTGTTTAGCAGTATATCCGGTCTGCACTGTTTTAGCGGTGTATCTGTACTGTTTAGCAGTACATCTAGTATCATGCAATTAGCTAGTTTTATTCTAATTATTATTGTTCGTATTAAAATGTTTTAATGTGGTTTTAAATGTCGTGGTATGAGTGATTGTTCGATCTTCATTGCTGTGTTTATTATATTAACTGTGTTCAAGTTCGAGTAAGTATCAAGTATCAAGCAGCACGGCTGAAACATGCCGCTGTTCTCCAAATTAAGACAGATAAAAACCAGAAAAGGGGTACTCGAGGAAGCTGTTCCTATTCCACCTAGGGACACTCCAGGGTACTTTATGTACCATAAACATGGCTTAGATGCCGTATTATATCTCGATTTGTGGGTGGATTATACTAAAGATTTAACAGAGAATCAGAGATGGCCCGCTGCTGGGACATGGGATGCTGATTGCATCATGAGAGTAGAAGAAGCATTATGGAAAAAGAAAGCCAGACAGTCACAGAAAGATGCCATCGAATTATGGCGTAAAGAATCGCATAGACGCACAGAGAAAGCGCTCAGAAAAGAAGAGAAGAGTAGAGAGGAGTCTGACAAAGCCCGAGAAAACGTATTAGTTGAGGAAGGTATACGAGTAAAAGCAGAACAAGTAGACAGACAACGAAACACTCTTATGAATGGTATGTATCCTCTTATGGCCGAGGGTTTACCTAAGGCCACCCCGGAAGTACCAAAAGATCTGCCACCTCCATTGCTTCCGACTAAATTACACCACAAGACCGCAAAGGACATTTTCCTTTCATCCTACTTAGACGATGTAGCGCCCGCATATACAGATCCACGTGTCCAGGCGCCACCCGCTGATGGCACTCCGCCCCGAAATAATCCGCCCCCACTTCTACAGCAACAAACTCCTCCTGCCGTTCAACACCTTCCGCCCATTCCACCACTCCTTCCTGCGCCTATTCTCCCTACCTTACACTCAACAAATCCTTTTGGACCTGGCACCTCAGGAGGTGCCACAGGAGGTTTTCAGACCCCACCACAAGCACATAGACTGACTTTTAGGGATTTAGCACACCAACGTACACCACAAACAGCGAATTACGACATACTTAATGAGCCTCTTACAGACTGTAGATATGATCCAGTGCCCGGTAAAGATGACGACAGAATGATGCTATCATCAGTTCGTCTACGACGAGTTTCAAACTACTTACTGATACTACCAGGAATGGTTGATCATCTAGACAAAATATATCACTTTGTCCAAACAGGGCAAGGTCCTGAAAGCATTGGCGAGGCCATGGCATACCAGAAAGTTGATACTCAAAAACTGTTGTTACGTTTCTTCATAAACTGCTTGATAAGAAACAGAGATAGGCCTGGTGTAGACCAGGAAGAAATGAAAGCACTTAACAAATGGGGTCAGAATATAGCAGACGGAAAACATGATAAACAAAGTTGCATAGAAAATATGTACAAAAGGATCCGAAAAGCAGTAGTACAGATACATGAAAGAGAACAACCTGAAAGAGAGAATGATGCAGATAAGACTGAATCCTCGGAGGAGGACGAACAACAAGGAACGACAACAGGACAATTACAATTACCAGCTAGAGAAATGATAGCTTATGTAGGTAAGGGAAGACCCTTGAATAATTCAATACGTCCGGTACGTCCAGAAAGTAAGAGACTTTTTCAAGCTGCCATGTCAAATCCAGAGACGCCTGAACACTTATTTCAGGCTACGGATAAAATACTTCGAGAACGAATGGGGTACCATGTACTCGATTCTATGGATGAACAAGAATTAGCCAGGTCAGCAGTACAATGGGCTGACAGTTCTGATAAATATAGTGATGATGCGCTAGCACACACGTTTTTGAATCTTTCACCAGACGAACAGCGTTTAGCTGGTATGTACATGATACAACATCTTCTTATATTGTATAAAAGCCAACACTCTGATCCAGGTCCCCTACCCGATATATTGATAGAACTACTCATGAGGAAATGGAGAGGTCTAGGTACTGATTTAATTAAAGTAATTCTAGAACATCGGCACAGGTACAGTGCCTTCTTGTGTCCACGGCTTGATCCAGCTCCCTTCATGGAAAGAAAAACGTATTACATAGACAGACAGAATCCCTTACGAGAAGTACATCCAGTAAGAAAAGAAGATGACACACTAGAACGTGTGTATGTATATACACCCCTCACAAAAATAGAATTGCTAGAGATGAAGAAACTAGTACCCTGTCACGATAAAGACCCTGCAGGTTTTCACCGAGAAATTAAAGATATGCTACTCATGGGAGACTACACATATTCAGATATTATGAAAATGTTAAAAGTACTGTTGCCAGCCGGCATTTACGAGAAACTCAAAGAGAAAGAATGGGAGGTGGGAGATAAAAAGATTAATTGGACCGAGATAGAGGACGAAGAAAATGGTCGTACTCCAGGGGTAGGCCTTGGGGAAAAAGCTAAAGCATTACCAGGATTAATTGTGCAAGTTCTGCCAAGATTATTGACAACGAAAAAGGAAGACTGGGATGCAATCTCAGCCTGTAAACAGAAACACGATGAAGACACTAGTGACTATTATTCAATATTCGAGAAATGTTTTATTATTAACAGTGGTCTGAAACCAAGTAGCGAGTCATACCCGCACCTTTTTGTAACAAAATTAGTCGAGAATTCCCTGCCCCAGGTTAAGAACCGTGTATATAAAGTCGAGAGTACATGGCAAGCAAATTCCCCATCCCAAATGTTACAAATGTTACAGTACCACCAGAATAGAATTAGAGAAGAACAGGAACACGAACAAAGACGTATGAAAGACACGAAAATGAAAATGCTAGTCGCTCAGTCAGTTCCAGCTGATGGTCAGAAAAAGGGTACAACACAGTCCAATAATTCAGTAGGTCCTGTTAAAGGGACATTTAACTACTGTAAGCAGCCAGGTCACTATATAAACGATTGTGCAGTTTTGAAACATAAAATCTCTACGGTTAAAACCAAAGAGAGACCACGTCCACCTAGACAAGACCAGGTCCAACAACAAGTACCACAGAATATCCAGCCTATGCAAGCCTCACAACAGACAGTACAGACCGTAGCAGTGCCACAGTCACAGCCCATCACCGCAACACAAAACACGACACAACAGATGTATCAGTATGCGCAAAAGGATTATCCTGACTATCAGCGATACACATGAAACAGCCTAGAGAGGGAGGTTGGCTTGCCTCTTATTGAGGTTCCTGTAGATCAAGAGGGTCCTTATGTACATAGTCAAGTATTAGGGAAAGATAGAAAGTTTTTAATTGATACAGGGGCAAGCAGGACAACTATCAGTCACGACGAGGTTCCAGGGGCACCCCTCTCAGGCTCACAGAATGTTTCCCTTGGATTTTCAGGAAAGCCTATTATTAACGAAGTATCGCAACCACTTCCCCTTGCAGTTGGTCCTTTGACACGTACTACAGACTTACTACTTACAAAATCATGCCCAGAAAACTTGCTAGGTATAAAGACACTGAAAGCTCTAGGAGCTGTAATATGTTGTTCTCCGGAAGGAGTACAACTGTTTCTGCGTGACTTTAAAGGTCACTATGTATTGAGAGATATTGATCCCAGATTACAGAATGTCCCTGCACATTTATGGGCGCAAGGCCCCACTGATGTAGGTTGTATGCACATCACACCATATCGAGTTACACTCAAGCAAGGAGTGGTATTACCCCGAATGCGACAATACAAGTTACCCCCAGATGCTGTAGTGGCTTTACTGCAAATCATTGACGAGCTCATTGCACAAGGAGTGGTTGTGGAAACTGACTCCAATGTATGTAATTCCCCTATCATTCCAATTCTTAAACGCACCGATCCCAATGCACCACCAGTTTATCGATTAGTTATTGATTTGCGCGAATTGAATAAATGTATTGTACCACAGTACCCCGTGGTCCCAGATATCTCTTCATTGTTGACAGCTATCGATCCAGAAGCAACGTTCTTTACCGTAATTGATCTGAAGAACGCTTTCTTTAGTGTTCCAATTGACCCGGAAAGCCAATACTTGTTCGGATTCTGTTTAAATGGACGAAGCTTCAAATTTGCACGCACACCTCAAGGATTCACAGAAAGCCCCAGCATCTATAGCCAAGCACTGAAAAGACAACTCGACAGTATTCACATGCCTAATAACACTGCTCTGCTTCAGTATGTCGATGATCTGCTGATCACCGCCCGAAGCGAACCTGAATGTGAAAAAGCATCACTGACGGTTTTACATTTTCTGGCCGACAAGGGGCACAAGGTGTCCCCTTCGAAGCTGCAATTCTGTGTCCAGCAAGTTGTTTACCTTGGGCACTTGCTGTCCAAAGGGGGGAGACAGCTCACACCTGATCGCATCCAGTTAATTGTAAATATGTCACGACCCAAGACACAAAAGGAGGTACGGGCCTTCATAGGCCTCACTTCTTACTGCAGACAATGGATTCCCCAATATGCATTTCTAGCAAAGCCACTCATTCAGTTGACAACCCAGGAGGCAGCGTCTTCGACTGTCCTCCCTTGGACTCAGGAACATACACAAGCTTTTGAAGACTTAAAGAAAGACTTATGTCAAGCACCTGTTTTAGCAACACCATGTTACAGTAAGCCTTTTACACTTTTTGTCACAGAACGCGAAGGTACTGCTTTTTCAGTACTCACCCAGGAACAAGCAGGTTCACACAAACCGTGTGCTTACTTTTCTAGCACATTAGATCCAGTAGCCCAGGCTCTGCCTGCGTGCTTGAAATCAGTTGCAGCGACAGCTCTAGCAATCAGACAAAGTGATTCTATAGTGTTAGGACATCAGTTGACAGTTCAAGTTCCACACTCCGTGGAAGTTCTTTTGAACCGAACACAGACCCAGCACTTGACTATAGCACGACTGACAGGTTATGAATTGACATTGTTTCAGCCACACATAGAGATCAGAAGCTGTAGTACATTAAATCCCGCCACACTTTTGCCGTTAAGTGGAACAGACCCATTGGCACATGATTGTATTGAAGTCATTACTATTACGACGAAGCCTAGACAAGACTTGACAGACACTCCATTACCAGATCCAGACCTGACACTTTATGTGGATGGTTCATGTATGAGAACAAGTACAGGAGAGTTAGTGGCCGCCTACGCAGTCACGACAGACACTGAAGTCATAGAAACAAATTGTATTGACACCCTGTCAGCTCAAGCAGCAGAGCTCATCGCTCTGACACAAGCCTGTATCCAAGCCAAGAACAAGAGAGTTAACATATACACAGATTCCCGTTATGCTTTCGGAGTTGTGCACAACTTCGGCGTATTATGGCGAGAGAGAGGTTACTTAACTTCTCACGGTGCCAACATTCAACACGGTCCCCTCATTCAAGCTCTGTTAGATGCAATACATCTGCCTACTGCTATATCCATCATGAAGTGCAAGGCACATACAAAAATCACTGATATCGTTTCCCAGGGTAATGACCTGGCAGACCGAACAGCCAAGCATACAGCTCAGACTCACGCAACTGACCTGACAAAGACAATAGTTCCGACACCGACACACTGCATGACAGTTAGGGATCCCGCCCATGATGTAATTGACATACAGACACATGCTACACCAGACGAAATCAAGAAATGGACTGAACTAGGAGGGATCCAAACAGATCAGGGATGGATGACGAAGGGAAAATCTACATGGTTTCTCCCCGACTCTATGGTTCAAGTCATCATTAACACAGTACGCAGTCCTGCACATCTAGGAGAAAAAGCTATGCTAGACAGTATTCAAAACATTTGGTTCAATAAACACTTACGAGCAGCAGCCAAACAGAAAGTGCGTACTTGCATGATTTGTTGTCAGTTCAATCCAGGTAAAAGCATCCCTGTAGATCAAGGTGGATTTCATCCTCCCAATCACCCTTTTGAAGTCCTCCAGATGGATTATATCCAGATGGAACGTTGTCGAGGATTCAAATATGTCCTCGTAGTTGTATGTGCACTCTCCCGATGGACAGAAGCATATCCAGTCCCAGATTACACTGCTCCGACCACTGCCAAGCAGTTGGTTCATAAATTCTTCCCACGGTATGGTTTGCCCCGTATCGTATACTCTGATAACGGTCAGCCATTCTCATCCGAGCTTGTAAAACAAGTTACACTCCTGTTAGGCTATCAGTGGAAATTCCACTGTGTCCGGCATCCCGAGGCAGCAGGTCTCGTGGAGCGCCACAATCAGACTCTGAAAATTCGACTTGCTAAAATCTGCAGAGAAAAAGGCGTTGACTGGATAGTAGCTTTGCCAGTTGCGCTCTTCTACATGAGAATGATAGCGCATTCTCGATCAGGGCTATCCCAGTATGAGGTGGTCTTCGGTAGGCCACCAAATATGTGGGGGACGCCTATACCTCGTAAAATAACGGATGTTGATTGTAATATGCTGACAGATTACCTTGCCTCCTTGATGTCTGCACTACAATCTTGTCGTTCACAGGTAGCTGCAGCTTTTCCCGACAACACCGACGTGAAGCCCCATGAAGTGGTTCCTGGGGATTATGTGTTTATAAGAAACTTTGACCGACGGAGCCCGCTGGAGCCCCGCTGGCAAACGCCGAAATTAGTACTTTTGACGACGAGGACAGCAGTGAAGATTGAGGGCCGCAAGGGGTGGCTGCACTCGAGCCACATCAAGAAATTTCACGGACTGCCTTCTGATTTGAATTCTCAGCCCTGCCCTCCTCCACAGACTGACTCAAAACTCCCCCTGGTTGAGAAAACCGCTTCCCAGGAATATAAGCTAAAACTAAGGTCTAGCAAGTCAGACAGTTTAATTGTTTAAGTCCTCCCCTAGGTGAATCGGTTAAATTAGTTTCTGACATGTATCCCCTAGACCGAAATAGAGAGAGAGATAGACAGAAACAGCTCAAGAAACATGAATATTGTAAATCACTTCGTAGTCCCTGTATAGTGACACTATTGATTATGTTTTTTCTAAGTCTTTTGATTATTGCTGCAAGTATACTATTGCACATCTATTACCCTATTTTCAAGAGTGCACATTCTGCTTTCAACGTCACTGCCGAACATTCTTTTAGTGAATTACCCCCGCATGAGTTGTCCTACAGACTTGCGCTGCGCAACAACACCTTCATTAGTATGTTACATCACTCCCATCAGACCAGCAACGCTACAAATTGTTGGATATGTGGCCGACTCCCTCCCTACCAGAAATACAAGGGAGTTCTGCCCCTTTTCCCGTACCCGTTCACACATAATGGTTCCTGTGGCGCATGGTTTAGTTTGATTAATTCTTTAGATTCAAATACCGTAGTTTACCAGGGCAACTGGGTATGGGGAAACCTGAACACAGTTCTGCATAAAGTATGTTTCCCTGACAAGGAGGGACTTCCCAAAAGGACAGGGACTGATCTAGAAAATGAAGTATATGGATTGGGTAATTTTACACTTAATCTCATGATTCTGAATGTTGAATCCGAATCCGAGCCAGTCTTGCCTGCTATGTCAGTATTACCAGTCAAAGGTGAATTATGTGTTAGAAAGAATGGTTCAGTACACCTGGGTCATAGTAAATGTACTACTGTGATCGAATTCAGAGATAAGGGCAAGTCTGCGTTTAAAGCTTCACGACATTCCTACTTCATTTGTGGTCATACCGCATATATACGTTTACCTCTAGATTGGGATGGTACCTGTTACATTGCATTCCTTCTGCCACCTGTTTTCCTAGCCCCTCCTGATTATCATAGGAATACCCATCTAGTACACAATAGACCCCAGAGAGATCTCCCGATTGTCGACTATACTGAAACGGCATGGGAGCAATACACCGATTTCAATAAAGGTTTCTTTCCCTATTTAGGTGCTATCTTTAATAGTAAACTGATACGCAAGTTAACCAGAACCCTCGAAGCAGTAGTGAATGAGACTACTTCTGCCCTAGGCAACTTAACAGAGGAGCAGTCTGCGATGCGGATTGTTGTTCTTCAAAATCGTCTCGTCCTTGACGTCATCCTGGCCGATAGGGGCGGAGCCTGTAGAGTCATCGGATCGAGTTGCTGTGTTTTCATTCCAGAAAACGCGCCATCCGTATATAGAGCCATTACTCGTCTTCACAAAATTGCAAGTCAGATACACCAGAATCCAGGCACCTGGACTTGGTCCGGTTGGTTCTGGAACACGTTATCAGCCTGGGGATGGAAGGTCCTATCCTTCCTAGGTATTGCCCTTCTCATAGTATTCAGTTGTTGCCTATGTCTACAATGTGGGCCAGCGATTTGCGGCTTGTGCGCCACATCATGCATTCCTCATTCAAGTTCTCATTCAATCCGACATAAGAAGAAAGAAGAGCAAATGATACTACGTGAACAGATTGATAGATTTATGAGTATCGATATATCATGAAGGGTTCGTAGGGAACAAGGAGGGAATGAGGAAATATAAATTTTTATGGTCAGAAATGTTCCCTAACGTGTACCCCACCGTCTCCATGTACGAGCTTAAAGTACATGTAACTTCCCTTCTGTGCCAGCTATGAAGACGCAAATACATTTGCGTCCAACGTTAACATGTCCTCTTTCAGATCCACCATGAATGGGTCGGATATTCCGTTCCTAAGTGTGCCTTGCCAACGTCTTTTCATGGTGCACTTTTCACGCTTTCCCTGGCTCAGGCGAGTTAGGCCCTGATTTCTGTCATCGAGTCCTTTCCTGTTTTCTGCCTCTGAATGCTCCAGCTTGGATGAGCATCTGTATCCATGACCTTTGTCTTACTCCCTGCACGGCTAACGGTGCCTGGCTCAGCCTGTTGCCTGCCAAAACGGTATTTTGCCTTCAAGTTATCTGCTCCGCTCCTCGAAAATACATTCCTGTCTAGTAGTTTAGGAAAACATCCTTCCAGCTGCAGAGCAAAGGGCGCGGCCTCACTGTCTCCATGCAAGTAATTCATAGCTCCTGTTACCATGGTAGGCCCATGCCCCCTCGCATCTCATGTAGACACGTAGACGCATATGCACGCACTAGCAGTCAGTATAGAATAGCCTTTTGCCCGAGAGACCTTTTCTTCCAGATAATACAGTTCCTTAAACACAAGATATTAGATACGATTTGGGCTTAGGTTGTTCTGACACCCCAGACTTCTGTCTCTTCATGTAAGGCTAAATGTCAAGTCCCCTTCACCCTCCAGTTACACGTCAATTACACGTCATACTGCTGCGCACGCATCTCTGCCATATATTTCTGCTGACACTGCAGGATTCTCTTATGGATACACCCACCTGTGACATCTCATAATGACGTTTCTAGTACATGCCCTCATGCACGCCTATTGTAACGCCTCTTTCATTACGTATGTGTATTCTTATCTCTCCTCTCAGCTGTTACGCCTCCTGCATCTGTCTTTACTGTAATGCATTGACTATATATATGATAACCTGTCAATAAAGTATTGTCTGTCCCTTCCCGAACCTTCGTGGTGACGGAATGCGATTTGCCATGGTTCGAACCATATAACCAATTCCTTTTTAAGGAATAAAACCCCTTTTAAAACCTCAAATACCACGGATTCTGCCTCTTATTTTTGACTGAGTTATTCTTATTGAACTTTACCGCATAAATTAAGTATAGGTAATTTATATTTACCACAAAGATGGAAAAAATGCGCTGAGTGGAAAGCCTCAAGGCGGAGAACCGTCGTGTGCCTCCTAAAAGCTTCAGGCGTTCGAGATGAATATTTTACACGGCTGCCTGTGCCGTGGGGAGAGCACCATCACCTGCTTGAAATACAAACCTTCATAGCAACGTGAGGCCAGCACTTCCAAACTGTTTGGGGGTGTGCACGGAACTCCCTCTGAACGAACAGCGCATGGAACCACAAATGCGACCAACTATAGGTAATGAAAGTGCCTCAATGAACTCAAAACACTCGACTTTACTAAAAAGAATAAACAAACAAACAGGCATCCAATATGGACTACAAATCCCAGAGAGAAAGGCATGACGTGGAAATGAGAACACGCCTACTAGGTGATTTAATCAATAAAAATCCATGAAACTGATGATGCCTAAACAAGTGTTTCCTGTTTGGCAGCCCCTGAAGATGGGATGAATTCCCTGAAACGCGTCGGGCAAGTTTTAATATGCAAGATGGAAAAAATGCGCTGAGTGGAAAGCCTCAAGGCGGAGAACCGTCGTGTGCCTCCTAAAAGCTTCAGGCGTTAGAGATGAATATTTTACACGGCTGCCTGTGCCGTGGGGAGAGCACCATCACCTGCTTGAAATACAAACCTTCATAGCAACGTGAGGCCAGCACTTCCAAACTGTTTGGGGGTGTGCACGGAACTCCCTTTGAACGAACAGCGCATGGAACCACAAATGTGACCTACTATAGGTAATGAAAGTGCCTCAATGAACTCAAAACACTCGACTTTACTAAAAAGAATAAACAAACAAACAGGCATCCAATATGGACTACAAATCCCAGAGAGAAAGGCATGACGTGGAAATGAGAACACGCCTACTAGGTGATTTAATCAATAAAAATCCATGAAACTGATGATGCCTAAACGAGTGTTTCCTGTTTGGAAGCCCCTGAAGATAGGATGAATTCCCTGAAACGCGTCGGCCAAGTTTTAATATGTAAGATGGAAAAAATGCGCTGAGTGGAAAGCCTCAAGGCGGAGAACCGTTGTGTGCCTCCTAAAAGCTCCAGGCGTTCGAGATGAATATTTTACACGGCTGCCTGTGCCGTGGGGAGAGCACCATCACCTGCTTGAAATACAAACCTTCATAGCAACGTGAGGCCAGCACTTCCAAACTGTTTGGGGGTGTGCACGGATCTCCCTCTGAACGAACAGCGCATGGAACCACAAATGCGACCTACTATAGGTAATGAAAGTGCCTCAATGAACTCAATACACTCGACTTTACTAAAAAGAATAAACAAACAAACAGGCATCCAATATGGACTACAAATCCCAGAGATAAAGGCATGACGTGGAAATGAGAACACGCCTACTAGGTGATTTAATCAATAAAAATCCATGAAACTGATGATGCCTAAACGAGTGCTTCCTGTTTGGCAGCCCCTGAAGATGGGATGAATTCCCTGAAACGCGTCGGGCAAGTTTTAATATGCAAGATGGAAAAAATGCGCTGAGTGGAAAGCCTCAAGGCGGAGAACCGTTGTGTGCCTCCTAAAAGCTTCAGGCGTTCGAGATGAATATTTTACACGGCTGCCTGTGCCATGGGGAGAGCACCATCACCTGCTTGAAATACAAACCTTCATAGCAACGTGAGGCCAGCACTTCCAAACTGTTTTTGGGGTGTGCACGGAACTCCCTCTGAACGAACAGCGCATGGAACCACAAATGCGACCTACTATAGGTAATGAAAGTGCCTCAATGAACTCAAAACACTCGACTTTACTAAAAAGAATAAACAAACAAACAGGCATCCAATATGGACTACAAATCCCAGAGAGAAAGGCATGACGTGGAAATGAGAACACGCCTACTAGGTGATTTAATCAATAAAAATCCATGAAACTGATGATGCCTAAACGAGTGTTTCCTGTTTGGCAGCCCCTGAAGATGGGATGAATTCCCTGAAACACGTCGGGCAAGTTTTAATATGCAAGATGGAAAAAATGCGCTGAGTGGAAAGCCTCAAGGCGGAGAACCGTCGTGTGCCTCCTAAAAGCTCCAGGCGTTCGAGATGAATATATATATATATATATATATATATATATATATATATATATATATATATATATATATATATATATATATATATATATATTGCCTACTGATGGTCCCCAGTAGCTAGGTATTGTTCAGATTTCCATAGTAAAAGCATCCTTTGACTTCAAATTTTACAAAAGAAAGTGCCAAGGTAGGTACCGGTTGTCATGGAGAGTTTGGGGGTGATCTGTGCAGTGGGGACCGAAAATTTGGGGCATGAAATAAGGGTGCGTTTGTAATGTTAATTCCCATAGGGACCTTTAGTCACAGCCCGAACCGCTGAAAAGACTTACACCAAATTTGGCAGGGAGGAAATGATGGCTCAAAAAAGTGCCTTTTGCCTACTTGGTGTAAAGCCATTCAGTAGTTTTTTAAAAATTTAAGCCAAAAATTATAGTGATATCTCTGGTAGTGGATATTTTGCAACGGTTTTGCGACTAATCGCGTAGGCACGTGCCAACAGGAATGCTCTAATTGGCTGGATGGAATCTGAAAAGAAAGCTGCTGTCACCATTTTATTAAGCGGGAATGGTTCCCGGGGCTGAAAATGTCTGTAAACGCTAACATGAGGGGTCATATTAGAGGTACGCTGACCCCATGTTTGAGAAAAGGTGGTATTAGTAACACAAGTTATGTGTCTAAAATTGATTATTTTGATCACGTGCGATATTCGCGACAATGACGTGATCGTCAGTGAGGCCATCCTGTGTACTGTCACAGGGATGTCGCGACTATCGCAATGTCATCGCAAAGATTAGTGGGAATATATAAAAATCTGTGAATCATTAATACGCATTGGTATAGAGATATTGAGATTCGGATAAATGTTTTATTGCAGTTATTTATATAGTGCGTAATCTAGTAAGATGGTTAGAATTAATTATATAGTTATAATGTTTTAATGTGGTAGTGGCTATTGAATTCCTCCTTTAGCTTTCCGCATTTGTGACCTAACCGCAGCCTCATCGCGAAAATGCAAAATAGGTTTAAGAGATGGTTTTTATAAAAACTCTCCTAAAAAACATGAATACTGTAAGAAACCAGCAGAGTGTAAAATACTGTATAATATGTGTATATATGTGTTTTAGACTTTATGGAAAAGGTGCGATTGTCGCGGTGAAAGACGTCATTGCGACATCCAGAATAACTGCGAACATGGAAAATAGGTCTGAAAGATGGTTTTTGAAGAAACCTAGTATAAAAGTATGAGTTTAAACATGTTTGAAAGAAGTATGCATGCAGTAATATGTGCAGTGCAATGGTCAGAATGGATTTTTTACATATTATGTGTTGAATGTCTGCTTTTGTTTTCCATTTTTGCGACGTGTTCACAACGATCAAGGACAACATTGCGAAGATTGTCAAAAATTAGAAAAAAACTTTCGAAAAAAACTTTACAATATTTCTGGTACTAAGGGGGGTCTGCCAAGAGCCGTGGTGTTGGCTTTATGTATATGACAGCTACATATAAGACCGGGTGCAGAGCTACAGATTACTCTGAAACACCCTGCTGCTTTCATCTGTAAAGTGCACTCCATCATTTCTATAAATTCCTTGTATTTCAAAACACTGATTAGTGTTATAGATACAGCCCATGAGATGGACTCTGAGGAATGCAGAAACAGTTTTCTTAACGTATTTCCTGGCTTTGTCAATCTGTGGACAGAATTGATTTGGCCACTTCCATTTCTGTCTTTGGCATATATTATAGTACACCAAGACATTGTGAGGGAAAAGTGACTTCAGTCCTGCAAAGGCTTCTCTCATCAGGATTTCCAGCCCTAATCCAATGGTTCTATGTGCCTAGTTCATTGCCACCACAGTGCACAATCATGAGGTGAGGAATCCGCAGTGGTTTTCACCAAAGCCAGCAACTTATGAAACTTTAACATTCTCTAGCCAAACCAAGTAATCTCCACATATGGCAAACCCAAGTCCCTGTCAGTACCTCTCTTTTTTGCAGCCACTTTAGCCCAATAGATATAGCTGTGGCCCACAATCCATACTCTAAGCATGTTGAAGTGAAGGAGCAATAGTAGTCAGAAGAAGGCTGGAGCTGATTGATGCAGTTTTCTAAAGGAAAAGCAGTGAAAATGGAGGTGATATGTTTCATTGTAAGCTGTCAGCATGAAAGTGAATACAATTAGGTAGTATTTTGGATGCCTTAGCAAGAAGTCTTATTTTTGGCTGTTGTTTACAAAAACAAATGTAATACAGACGCAGATATGCTTTTGAATCTGTGGAGTAAAGCACATCTGCTGTATTTTATTTGGAAGTAGCATGTTCCTTCAAGAATGTGCTGTGAACTTGTGACCTACTGATTCTACTGGGTTGCTAGCTACACTGAGCTAATAGGGTATTTGGGGGAAGGAATTTATTTTTTTAAGTTGAGGAGTGTTGACCCAATTTAAGTAATGGCAAGCTTTAATTTGCAACTCAGGCCTGTGTAATAAACTGTTGTTGAGTATTTAAATTTAACAAAAATGAAGCTAGCTATAGGTTTGAACTCCCCCTTTTTTTTGCAATTACTCCACGAGGATCGCGAAAAAATTGTGAAATCGTACCGGCAGGAGCCTCATTTTGAAAGAGATGGAAAGGGTTAACAGATGCTAACCATTCACAAGTGGAGATGCAATTATCTAAAATGAAAGACATGATTTCATTTGCTGCCTTTCTTATGATGATAGAGTGGAAAGTTTAAGAGGTTGCCATTTTAGAGTTGCTTTGTATGAGGGTAGTGTACTCTTCATGTGCTTAGTTTTTACAAATCTTAACAGTCTCAAAACTATCCAGAAAGAGCTAAAACAGCAATGTATTCTACACACTCAAATAACTGGTATATTTTGATTCAAATATATATGCTGATACATTTTATCCATAAAAGAACAGATCAATCCTAATAAAAGGGTAAGTATAGCAATCTATTATCAAGAACCCGATAACAACAAGATCAGTATTAAAATTGATTTAACAGAAAACAAGTATATACAGAAAATCTCATAAATCAGTTAATATTCTGAACTCATTATCTATATAACAATAGATTCCATCAAATTCATATGGGGCCTACCCAAGCATCTACATGTTGATTCAGAAAATAACAGAGCATCATAAGGTGCACATTGAATTGCAAGCGCATACTGACAATTTTAAAAAGGTACCTACATGGGCCATTAACTCATCATTTTCTAATTTATGAATTGTTAGGTAGGCTTCCTGTAGGTGTATAGGTCAGGTATTCTTAAAGAATGGAAGCAAAAACTAATAAGTGTACAGGCTATAAAACTTGCAAAAGAATAAGAAAAGGAGTGTTGTCTGCCTACTCCTGCCATCACATGGGCAAGTTAATTGATCCAGATTAAGTAAAGGAAAACACAACAGAAATGTTACCGTGCCAGCCCTTAAATGAAACAATAACCCCCTCTCCCAACGTCCAATTGGCTTTAGGAGGTAACTAAGTGGGGTATTCGATTCTTCCCCAATTGGCAAATAACTTTCTACAGACTTTTTCTGGATCTCCCTTTTAAATCTTAAAGTCCTGTAGTGATCATATAAAAACCCCCGAATGACTTTTTTATTATGTCAATGCACTCATCTTGGTTTGTAAAAATCTGTGCATGGTTGATGCTACTCAGACCATCCCTAACTGCAGCGAACCATGGTATATCTTTCCCCTTATCACACTTGAGGCAATCTCTAATGATCTCTCTAGTCAGAGACGCTGCAGGATTCTTCCAAATCACAAGCCAAAAGAGTACGGGTTTTGCCTTTACGAGGTCTTCAACAGAGTGTAATTTGTTCTGCATGGCAAATAAACTGTGAGGTAGAAATCGGGGCTCCCAGTACTTTCCTAAAAAATCTATTTTCTTCAAGTTCAATACTATTGCACTTTGAATGTCCCCATATCTCTGCGTCATATGTCGCAGTTAGAATGCACTGTGTTTTGTAAATTTCAAAAGTGCTAGTATTAGCCCTATCTTTTTAGGCTGCGGTAGACTAATGATTGAGTTAATAACTTGTGAGAACTGGTTCCTGCTATGTGCCACAAGGTCAATCCATGAACCATTGGCAGAGAAAACAAGCATGAGGTAAGGAAAAGTGCTAGTGCAATAGAGTTTTTAGTCATCTACAGTAATAGAATTTAAAATATGCTTTTTTGGGCCACAAGACGTAAATGATTTTTTAAAATTAGTACACAAATTTAAACTACCCATAAAATCCACAAAACCCTGAACTAAAACTCGTAAGGCATTCGGCGTCGGTCCTATTAAAACAGCATCGTTGGCATACAATAAGGTGGGTACTAAGTTGCAGTTAATTTTGGGGACATCATCGGTAAGTACAATAAGGGATTTGTGCCAGTTGTTAATATATAAAATAAAAAGCAGAGGGGCAAAACACACCCCTGCCTTAAACCTCTATCAATTCTGATGTCCCCAGAAACTTCCCCACTAGTGTTGATCCTTACACGAGCGCATAGGTCTCTATGCAAGTATGCTAAAAAATGGACTATAACCTCATCTAAGCCGTACTCCAAAAGGATAGACCAAAAAGGGGACCTATTAACAAAATCAAAGGACTTGGTGAGGTCCATAAAGCCAGATATATGGCTGCTTGGCTACAGTATATTTCCCAATGATTAATTTGAGATTCAAACATTGTTCTATAATCCCTACTTTGCTTCAAAATCCTAGTTGGCACGATTGTAAAATATAGTCATCCTTGGCCCTAGTCCTTATTCTGTTGTACAGAATCCTCCCTAAAACTTTCATTGTATTGTCTATTAGGGAGATTGGCCTGTAACAGTTGGGTTGCGATCTGTCACCCTTTTTAAAAACTGGCTCAATAATGCTTGTCGACCATGTACTTGGTAGTGGGGCATTGATTAGATTATTAAAAATGTTTAATAAAAGGGGCGCCCGGAACTCAGGTTTTATTAATATCAGGTTCTGGGTGCCCCTTTTATTAAATGTTTTTAATAATCTAATCAATGTCCCACTCCCAAGTACCTGCTCAACAAGCATTATTAAAAAAAGAAATTGGTATATATATAACTTTTTAATTCTATAAAATATGTACGTTAGAAATGAAGATGTATATGGGAGTTTGCTTAAAAATAGTATCATAGTGATGTGATAAAGAATATATATATGTATGTGGCAGAGGATATGTGCTTAAGATGTTAGTACTGTTGAAAATTACCATGAGCAGTGCCCTCTAACAATGATAATGTTATAACTGTCTAAGCATTATGTGCAGAATAGATACATCTATATTATTTGCATTCTGGGAGTTGTGGTCGTTTTAGTCACATTATTAAACAGGAGTACTGTAGTCATGAATGAAACATAAACAATGTGCTGTGCCTGTAAATTAAATAAAGTAGTAATACTTGTTAGGTATGTATTAGGAAGTGTTTGTCTTTGTGGTTTTTAACTTATAAAATTGGTTTGCATATGTTTAGATTGTGAGGTATCATTTTTCTGGTTAGAGATAGTTATATGTACGATGAGAGAGTTGTTTACTTAAAGATGCAGAGAACTATATATTTCTAGAAAGATGGCCTTTGTGAGTAGTATTGAGTCTTGCATGTAATAAAGTGATTTTACTTTATATAAGTAGCACTGATTGGACAGACATTCATTAAGTGTTGCTTATTGCATTGCTGAGTTCAGATTCTAGCCCACAGCACCAGCCTCTGAGTACGCCTTGGACTTCTGTGCTTCACTACCTTGAGAGCTAAGCGCTACATTCAAGTGCTTAGTTCACAGTTTGAGTTCTGCAGTTCAGGAGGCCCTGGACAAAAGAGGAAAACAACCCCTGTTATTACAATTGGTACTAACTTACTAACTCTTATCTGACTGCCCGGGGACCATTTTATCCAGATGTCTCACACTTATCAACACCCAGCCTACAAAAAATATAAAAATTCAGCATTCATCAGAAGGTGAAAATGTTTATTTTTAGCCAGTGCTTTTGTCATGGGATTATTTATTAAAATGTATGTTTTGAGTATATGAGTAGAACACATTTAGTGGAAGTGAATTGCAATGTGTTTGCTTATGTGATATTAATAAAACATTTGTTCAAAACAAACTATTGATTGCCCTCTCATCATTTATGTATTATGAGTCTGAGACAATGGCTTTTCATGCTCTGCACACACAGCTTTCTAGCCTGACATTTGCAAGGTGAGACTGTGGGAATCTTTACTTTCCTGTCCTTCAATCCCCACCCCTTTGTGCCGCCCCCTTGCCTGTAATCTGTCACCTTCCTTCATATTAGAACCCCAGCCAGGCCAATAGGCTAAGTAATTGGGTCTGGGGCCAGAGTCACAGGCCTTCCTCATCCCCTCGAACCTTTCATGGCCCCTTAAGTCTGGGGAAGGAACCCCAAGGTAACCGTCTCCATTTTGTGCCCCTCCCCTGGCTGCTGTGACCATTGAGCAGTCCAGAAAGTAAGTCCAAAGGAAAGGTGGTTAGAGCAAGCACTTTCTACTGTGCAAGTTCATGCTGAATATGCAGTTTTTTGTAGGTACTACTGCTTAAATTTCTTTCCTTGCTTTCCATAAACTGCACTAAGGTTACATAGGGCCAAGCCTCCCTGATCCCAAAATACAATCAAAAAAGGAAAAATATTTAACCCGAAACCCTAACCTGAGTGTGTAGAGACTGTTCAATCTGTTTTCTGTGGTTTGAATTGTGTTTGGGAGTGTGTTTAGCACTAATTGTCGTGTGGTTAGAGTAGGTTTTTTAAGTATGTGAAAAGCATTATTTGCTAGATTGACATTGTGCCTTGTCTACAGGGTTGAACCGGAACTGCAAAGAGTGTATTGGGCCAGCCTACATCCAAGAGGATTGTGAGCTAAACAACAGCATAAGATTTTCAGGTAAGAAACCACTCACTTACAAAATCGTTATCAACTAAGAATCCCTAAAACTCCGCCTAAACTAAATACACAACCTAATACACAAATGTTGAGTGACTTTAACTACTAAGAAAACTCCCCATCAACAATCTAACTTTTGCAAAACAAAATACCAACACCACACAACCTATAACAAACAATACACCAATTCAATAACCACAAACCAAATACACTACAAACAGAGTGCCACTTGCCAGTAGGAAAATCAAGAGAAGGCACAAACGTATGATCACAAGGTTCTCTAGTTGTGCCTTCCCATCACAACTCCCCACACTCTACAAAAATGACCAGACAACACAGCAGCTACTAAACAATGATCCACAACAAAAAGTCCATACACTCATATAACATATCTCAAAATTCTAATTTCTTCAACCAAATGACCTCCCTTCCACCTCCACCAAAACCACGAGCACAATAGACCCCCAAACTAGCCACATCAACATGCCCTATGAACCACCACCCATGCTACAGTGCATGAAGAAGAAATTACACAACTAAAATGCCTACTCGTCTACGCAAGATACATTAACACAACTTTTTTATCAACTTTAAAAATTTTGACCTACTCGGAGAAACAATACCGGACCCAACCATCAATATAGAAACATGGCTCAGTGAAGATTCTGCACCCACATTCCACAAGGTCATTCCTTCTAATTTTCACATCAAAAACAAAATTTGTACTGATAATATTGGAGGAGGCCTGGCTGTCAGCCGTAAAAAAAAAACTGCAAATAACAATAATTGCAAACCTCAACATGGATGGCTGTGAATCTTTGAAGAGAAGATATAATCCCTCCCACTCCAAATATAATGTATTCCTTCCTCTTAATATATAGACTACCATACAGCCACACCAACTCTACATATGTCCTACTTGTTACAATAACCAACACTCATCTGGACCACCCAAACCTGTTACAGTAATACAATGCAGAGCAAAGCACTGCTTTGCATTACTTAGCGCCATGGGGGCATTACATGGGTGTTCCCATGCTACCACCCATGCCTTCTGACGTGAAACCCTATCTACAAACAATAGTAGGCAGGGTTTAGAGTCAATTATGACGCCAATTATGATGTAAAACATGACCCCAATCCTGCAATCACTTCACTGGCCACCTATTACGGCAGGAGGCGGTGGCAGAGTCTCCAACCCGCTTTACTGAGACTGGTACAGCGCTACTAGCGATTTATGCTGGAAATCAATTTGGAATTTTAAAATCACCATTGCTTTGCTTTGCGCGCACTTGTGCAATTTTAAAGTGTAGTTACCGTGTGTGTTGAGTACAAACGCGCACATTGTTTTAACTTAACTGTACTTCCTGTGCTGAATACTATGCGCTAGAAGTCATCGCGCCCACTCTCCCTCATTTGTTTCTAATATCAGGGAAGCAGCCTCAGCCAGCTACACGGCCAACGAGTAGTGGTGGTTCAACTCTACTTCCTGTCCGCCTCGTTCCGACAGGGTAATTATTACCGTTGTGCGGAGGGCGGACAGGTGAGAGCCACACACTTCAGGCACTTCCTGTATTCACTGGAGCGGGTAGCGCTCTAGTGGCTAATCTCAGGGGCTGTTTAGGCTGAGCACCAGACACAGCGCGGTCGCGGCAGGAGGCGGTGGCAGAGTCTCCAACCCGCTTTGCTGAGACTGGTACAGCGCTACTAGCGATTTATGCTGGAAATCAATTTGGAATTTTAAAATCACCATTGCTTTGCTTTGCGCGCACTTGTGCAATTTTAAAGTGTAGTTACCGTGTGTGTTGATTACAAACGCGCACATTGTTTTAACTTAACTGTACTTCCTGTGCTGAATACTATGCGCTAGAAGTCATCGCGCCCACTCTCCCTCATTTGTTTTTAATATCAGGGAAGCAGCCTCAGCCAGCTACACGGCCAGCGAGTAGTGGTGGTTCAACTCTTCTTCCTGTCCGCCTCGTTCCGACAGGGTAATTATTACCGTTGTGCGGAGGGCGGACAGGTGAGAGCCACACACTTCAAGCACTTCCTGTATTCACTGGAGCGGGTAGCGCTCTAGTGGCTAATCTCAGGGGCTATTTAGCCCTCGCCCCCTCAGGAGCACGCAGTGATCGCGCGCAGCCAAACTCCCGCCGAAGACCCGCCAAAGAGCTGCCCGTCTGCGCCCGTCCGCGCCAGGACGTTGCCAGGAGCCAGGGGCCATGCTCTGCGCGGATACCCTACAGAGAACACTCAGGTATTCCGCACAAGCTCTACTATCCCTGAAACCTGCCCACTTGCCTAACTGTATTAATGACAAATGGCCATTTCCAGAAGACCCATTTTCTTGCTATACATGTCACTTTCAAGCCAACCATCTAATTCACTTAGAATCTTCGGCCACAGAGGCAAGCAAACTAAAAGTAGGACTAAAATGCCTACTATTGAATGTACGCTCAATGCCCAAACATCAACTTCAAATATGGGATCTACTCCACACATCACAGCCGGATCTACGTTTCCTCACAGAAACATGGCTCAAGCCCCATACAACCCCCGCTATCACATTAGGAATTCCTACAGGGTATAAGTTCCTAAACATGGATCAACCCATTAAAACAGGAGGCGGTCTGGCCATTGTATGTAACGAACACCTGAAAGTTACCATACTAGAGAAAAAATGCAGCCCCACATTAGAAATTATAACTTTCAGAATCAATTTATCCACCAAAATAGCCAAGAAAGGTGCACTCATATATCGCCCACCTGGACCATGTTCAGGGTTTTCCCTCTCCCTCATGGAACTGCTAGTTCCCTAGCTCAGAGCCAAAGAAGACTTTGTTCTTCTGGGTGACTTCAATATACATGCAGATAATCCAGAACTCACTGAAACAAAATCTCTGCTCGCAGATATGTCCACCTTAGGTCTAGAATTACAGAACACCGGTCCAACTCATGATGGGGGACACTTTCTAGACTTACTCTTCTCGAACTGCACCACTATCCCCTGCAAAACTGCCATTCAGCTGGATTGAACAGACCATTATCTGTTAGAATTTGACCTCCCTATAACAAACAAACGGCCCTACAAAAAAATCCTTCCTCCAATATGGCAGCGCCAGTGGCACAAAGTCACAACAGAAGGGCTGCAGAGGATCTGGGAAAAGCCCAAATTCCTGGAAACAGATAAGGTGGAAGATGCACTAAATAAATGTAATAATTCCCTTATAGAGGCAATAGACAAGCTGGCTCCGCTGAAACTGCACAAACAATTCCCCACACACAAACAGGAGAAATGGTACACAGAGGCATTGAGAACTGAGAAGCAAGGGTGTAGAAGACTAGAAAAAAAATGGAGGAGGTCACACCTCGAAGAGGATAGGAAAGCTTACCTAGAAGCACAATCAAAATATTATAAAAACATCAGAATGGCTCGCAAGAACAGTCTGGCCCAACAACTGATAGAGGCAGGAAATTCCTCGAAGGAATTATACAAAATACTTGAAGCTTTTGTTAAACCTACAGCATGTGTCAGCTCGGATGACTTCTCATTGCCATTATGCAATGAGATATCCCTGTTTTTTGAGAGCAAAATAAATACAATATATGAGAAAATCCTGAAAGCCACTAGTTCCAACTGTGGTAATTCCGACCCCACTACACCCAAACAAAAGAAAGCCTCCTTACTTACTTTTCCACCAGTCTCTAACACAGATTTCCCCCTCCTAACTAGCCACATAAAATCAGGCTCCCCTAATGATCTCATACCAGCCAAAATGATGGCCCCTTTAAACTCCTTCTTAGGTCCATACATCCAAACAATTATAAACCACTCTCTCAGAGAAGGACATGTACCATCAGAATGGAAACAAGCAGTGGTCAATCCCATTCAAAAAAATACTACACTCCCTTGGTCGGACCTTTCCAACCTCAGACCCATCTCCCTTCTACCCTATCTCAGTAAACTCACCGAGAAGCATGTGAACACTCACCTGTCGAAATACATCGAGGCAGCGGAGGGCCTGGACCTATCTCAATCTGGTTTCAGGCCCAATCACAGCACTGAATCAGCCCTCCTCTCCGTGACCGACAACATCAGGATGTCACTGGATGGGGGGGCTCAGTGATTCTGGTGCTGTTAGATCTGTCCTCTGCCTTCGACACGGTGTCACATGAACTTCTTCTCGAAAGACTGAGTGATGTGGGGGTAGAAGGAGCGGCTTTTTCATGGCTGCAAAGCTTCCTCTCGGGCCGTACACAAGGTGTCAGATTGGGCTCCCATTCTTCACTCTCAAGGGAGCTCACTAAGGGAGTGCCACAGGGCTCGTGCCTAAGCCCTACGCTTTTTAACGTATATGTGGCCCCCTTAGCAAATCTGATAAGATCTTATGGATTCACCCCGGTGTCATACGCTGATGACACCCAGCTCTTGTTTCCATTCCAAACTCTCACACCTGCAATTCAGTCAACTTTTGCGGATGGGATGAGAGCAGTAGCGCACTGGATGGCTCAGAATTTCCTCCAATTTAACGTGTCTAAAACCGAGGTCATGCTATTCGGAGGGGCAACTCTTTTATGGTCCCCAGAATGGTGGCCCCTGGAGTTAGGCCCTGTCCCTAGCCCAAAACCAATAGTAAAAAACCTTGGCATCAAACTAGATCAGGCGCTCTTACTCAAGGAGCACACCACCCAAGTGGCAGGTGCCTGCCTCCATGTGGTGGGGCTGCTTCGACGCGTCTTCCCATTTCTGCCAGACAATCACAGAAAAACACTCATACAGACCCTAATAATAAGCAGAATGGACTATTGTAACGGACTATACATATCGGCAAAGGAGGAACAACTGGATAAACTACAGGTTGTCCAAAACACGGCAGCAAGACTGGCTCTTAATGCTCCTCCCAGAACACCCTCCCGTCCTCTACTTCGCCAACTTCACTGGTTGCCGGTAAAGCAGCGTATCAAATTTAAAATTTGCAGTATGATACACAGATGCCTGTTTGGTACGAGCCCCAAATACTTAAAGGAAAAATGTGTCCCATACACCCCCGGACGCACTCTGCGCTCAAGTAACCATCAGCTGCTACAGGTCCCAAAGATCAGAAGAGCCAGACAAGGTGGTCGAGCCCTGTCATACAAAGGACCCATCCTTTGGAATTCCCTACCCACGGCACTGAAACAGATCATCAATCGTGAATCTTTCAGAAAAAAACTCAGAACATACCTCTTTACGCTGCCATAAATAAACTAACCATCCCCTCTCACAGCTGTAATCTTATAGTAACTGTCCAGTGTAAGCAAAAGCGCAGAGATATCCCTTCGGGAATAGAATCAGGCGCTTTATAAGCACATAAATAAATAAATAAATAAATTACCAGAAGGGTAATGTTCAAAGCACTCTTCGTTGTCCACCGAGCATCAAAAAGGAAAAGGACAGCTCAGCTATACCTACAATTTAAATTCAAGCAAGACTAACCAAACAGAACACTGCGCTCCAGGCTTGCACCACTTATCATCATACTACCTTACCTTTAAAAAATCTATAGAACACACTGCTTTTTCAGTACAAACCTCCAAGCTCTGGAACTCACTACATCATTAGAAGCACATACATGCCCGAATACAGTTAAAAACATGGCTGTTTCCTAAATAACTCTGCAACCCACATCCTGGCAACACAGCCCAGACAACAGTAGTAGCCTCAAATGCAATCCTCAGCTTACTGATTTCACAAGTTTTTTTATTCGCAGTTTCCAGAACAAAGCATAAAAATACAAAAGCAAACAATAAAAGAGAATCATGAAGACATACTGAATTTGACAGTCCGAGAAGATAGACAATGAAAATGCAAATTTCATCATCGTGGTATCTGGTACAAAAGATTAAATAAATGAGTATGGGGTTGAAACAATACAAAAACGGGGAAGAATATACCTGGAATAACAAAACATAGGCAATAAAGCGAAGGTGATATGGTAACGGACATTAAGTATGTGATGGGTCGCACCCTATGGGTGCTGAGCATCAATCCTCAGCTTACAATCCAAGAATTGCAAACAACTCAAACAGCAAACTGCTTTAGATATGCAGGTACGCTAAGAAGGGCTGAACTCTGCTACCCGTGGCATTATATAGTTGTACAGATATGGGCTACAATAATACTAAAACCATAAAAAGCAGCGGTCAGCAACAATTATAACTTATACCTATAAAATTCACATAAGACATATCTGCTATGAGGGATGTCTATCACCGCACTCAGCAGCCAAACAAACAGACATCACCAAATGAACAGGTATGGAATAACTAATGAGATCTGATACACGTTGCTGGACAATTTGGAGAATCCTAATATAGTCCACCACTGCAGGTCCATAATATCTATGCAATCTATCCACTTCATTACATCTCACAAAGACACTCAGATAAGGGATGATAATAAAATTGTCAATCCAAAAAGATCTCTCCATTTCTATCTCCCTCCAACCATGCCAGCTCAGGACTAGAACTGCACACAAAATCTCAAATTTAACAATCCACTGCAGTAATCAGCTAAGCATACTATATCATATGAAATACCATAAAAAGACCTGCAAAGCAGTGTAAAGCTAGCAGCATGCTGAGAACCATAAAAATGCATATCTGTCGTTCACACTTCATCATTGTACACACTGCTCATGCTGTATCCCATAACAGGATAACCTCACCTCGGTGGTCATCACGCACAATATAGAAACACTTCCCACATGGGATCAAAACAAAGACAACATCCTTCCATCCACACACCTTACACGACATAGCGGGCTATCCACTTAGGCAAGTGCTTCAGTGCCCCATAGGGGTAGTAAACACTATATAAGTGCTGCAATACAGTACAATAAACGGTACACAGACAAAATATCGATTTTTAAATATCGATATGCAAAAATATCGAAGTTTAAATATCGAAATACAAAAATATCAAAGGTAAGTAATATCGACAGTCTAAATATCGATATTGGTATGATATCAGTAATATCGAAGTTGTAAATATCGATGTTAATAATATCGAAATTAATAACTTTGATGTTACTAATATCAATTTTTAAATAAATTTAGTGTATATTATATTGTATTTATTATGTTTTATTATTTATTTTTAATGTTATTTTATTAAATATTGTCTTTTACTACTGTAGCGGGTTGTGGGTTTATAGGGGAATAGGGTGGGAAGTAATTTAATTATGTTAAATTAATTATTAATTAGTAGGAATTATTAATTAATTAATTGAGAATTAATTTTTAATTATTTTTAATTAATTTATTAATTGATAAATATGTTCTGTAGCGGGTTATGGGTTTATAGGGGAATAGGGTGGGAAGTAATTTAATAATAATTAATTAATTGATATATGTTTGTACATATTTTAATTAATAATTAATTGGTAATTAATTTCTATTAATTAGTTAATTAATTATTATAATTTTTTACATATTTATAATTATTAATTAGTTGGTAATTAATTATTATTAATTATTTAATTACATTAATTATAGTAATTTTTTTATATATAATTTATTGTAATTCTTAATTAATTAATTGTGCAAAATAATATTAAATATTAAATTAAATTAATTACAGCAAATGTGCTAATATATTTACTTTATTGTTATTGTTAATTAATAATTAATTGGTAATTAAATAATATTAATTAATTTTGGGTACAGGGGTATTTTTAGGGTTCAGGGTCAGTTTTCAGTTCATGGGTACAGGGGTATTTTTAGGGTTCAGGGTCAGTTTTCAGTTTTTGGGTAAAGGGGTATTTTTAGGGTTCAGGGTCAGTTTTCAGTTCATGGGTACAGGGGTATTTTTAGGGTTCAGGGTCAGTTTTCAGTTCATGGGTAAAGGGGTATTTTTAGGGTTCAGGGTCAGTTTTCAGTTTTTGGGTAAAGGGGTATTTTTAGGGTTCAGGGTCAGTTTTCAGTTTTTGGGTAAAGGGGTATTTTTACGGTTTAGGGTCAGTTTTGGGTTTTTAGGGTACAGGGATATTTTTAGGGTTCAGGGTCAGTTTTGGGTTTTTGGGTAAAGGGGTATTTTTAGGGTTCAGGGTCAGTTTTGGGTTTTTGGGGTACAGTCGTACAGGGTAAAAATAAAATAAATTTAAATTAAATCAATTAAATGAAATAAAAAAAATATAAAATTACATTAAATTATTAAGTTTTTAATTTATTTTAAATGTATATGTATTAGTTTTAATTTTGTAATTATGTTTTAATATTTTTATTTAATATTTGTAACATTATATGTATTTTATAATTAGTTTTACATTATTATTAATACATTTAAAAAAACGATATTTTAAATTTCGATATTTTTGTACTACGATATTATTTTTTCGATATTTTTGTACTTACCTTGTTAGGGATAGGATTCCTATATTTTTGACTTCGATATTTTTGTTCCGATATTTTTGTATTTCGATATTTTGTCAGACATTCACAATAAACATTTTGTTTGTTGCCTGTTTCCCTCACAATATCTCTCCACATAGATCACATACAATTACTAACTGCCACCAGAACTCTATTTCCACTTCTCTCTCCTCCTGCAGCACTCATTTTCAACGTTGCCCACAAGTATACCAACCAGTCTTGATGTAGAAGGTGGGGACAGCATTTTGCAGATTGACAGAACTGGGGATTTAGTAATGAATGAGTAAAAGCAGAGACCGGCAAGTGATACAGTAACCGTGGTATTCCCTTTCTTTAGACTAGTTCTGTTCTACAGAAATTGGTCTACTGAATCCGGAAACATTTTCAGTATGTCAGTGCTTGCACTGCAGGAATGGAAAGATGAGCAGCCATTGTTCATAGACTGGATGTGTCTGTCTTTGAGCAGGACAGGTCTCAGTGGTTTGGCTACACTCTCTTGTTCCTGGTCACTTTCCAGACATCACTGTATGGCTCATCGCATTCGAATGGAGGCAAATAGTTAGTACCACACATTCTGAGAAGTCTATTTGTCATTTGTGATGTCATAAGTGATGTCTGCAGTGATGTCACTGACCACGTCATGAGAGATGTAATATGTGAGATCATTAGCAGTACATTGAGGGGGCGTAGGTTATACTTAGCTCAGGTATCCATAACTGCTTAATTTCTCTTTTTTAATGAGTGGAATGTGAGCCTAACCACAATGTCCCTGTAACCTTTGGTTATTTCAGTGAATTTCGAAGGTTTTTTCAAATCTGTATCCTAACTATAACTTCCCAGTAACCATTGGATTTTTTAAGTGAATTTCTAAGACATTTGTTAAATCTCTTTCCTAACTGTAACCTGTAAAGTTTGAAAATAAGTGTGTGAGTGGGTGCAAAAGGGTCTCAGTGGATGTGTAACTGAGTGCATGAGTGTCTCAATGGGTGTGTGAGTGGGCACGTGAGTGTCTGACTAGGTCTGTGAGGGAGTGCATGAGTGACTGAGTGGGTGAATGAGTGTCTTAGTGGGTCTGTGAGTGTGCGTGAGTCTCTGAGTGGGTCTGTGAGTGGATGCATGAATGTCTACGTGGGTCTGTGAGGGAGTGTCTAATTGGGTCTGTGAGTGGGTGTGTCAGTCTCTGAGTGGGACTGTGTTGGGATCTGTGTGTGCCTAAGGGGGTCTATGCGTGAGTGTTTGAGTGGGTGAATGAGTGTCTGAGTGAGTCTGTGAGTGGGTAAGTAGGTTTGTGAGTGGTTGTGTGAGTGCCGAGGCCACATTTGAACATGGGTGGGAGTTGTGCAGGATAGTTCAGTCTCGGGCCCCATTCCTTGGGGCCCACCATAACACAATGGGGGTTGAGGGGTGGTCCGATTTTGAACCTATAGACCCAATTCTCTGGGGCCAGGCCATAATTCAGAAGGGGAGGGATACCTTGCAGCCCTCATTCCTGGGCCGTTTCCAGCCCTAGGGGCACCATACCCCAGGGCCCGGCCATAATTAATGAGGGAGGAGGGGCCATGTGGCCTCATCCGCTGGGGCTCACCATAATTCAATGAGGGTGTATGGTGGGCCAATTTTTGCCTTGGAGACCCAATTCCCTGCGGCCAGGCAATAATATAATTGGGGAGGGGTACAGCACAGCCCCCCTTCCTGTATGATTTTGGCCCCGGGGACCTCATACCTCAGGGACCAGCCTTTTTAAAATGTTACTTTTATTAGGGAGGGGGCTGTATGACCTATCTCCTCTGGCCAAATGTGTCCCCAGGGATCCTAACCACCGGGGCCCAGCGATTATACTATGGGCAGGGGGCCACATGGTACCCCTCCCCAGGCTATCTTCTGCCCCGGGGACACCATCCTCCAGGGTCTGATCATCTCTTCTGGGTACTCCCAGGGCACCCAGTGTGCAATGGGACAGTGGGGAGAGTTTTATGGCCCTCACACTCCCAGATGGCCCCCACCTCCTGTGGGAGGCAGCATTGCTTCCGCAAACAGGTAGCTGCTTTAAATACCAGCTTCCTACTTGCGGGAGCAATGCTTTAATCTGCTTCCCTGTTGGCATATTTGCGTACAGGGAAGCAGATGAAAACTCTGCCTTTTGCAAGCCGGAGCTGTTTGACAGCTCTATCTTGCAGAAAGCGGAGTGATGTTTGCTTTTGCTTGGTGGGAGCAATCAGATCCCACCAAGCAAAAGCAAACAGCTACTTCCCAAGGGTTGGCATTTCAGGAGGTAATAGCAGCCGGCTGTGGGGGGTGGTGCTCCCCAGGGACATCCATGGCTTCACGAGTGGGGCAGGGAGGCCCTCCTCCACTGTAGTATTTAGTCCCAGGGCTGGGGGTTGGGATGAATCCCCTACATTAATTTATTTCAGGCCCATGACTGTGATGGGGCTGTAGGTGGGGGCATGTGCCCCCCGCATTTATTTATACAGTTCTGCTATTGGGAGGTGGTGAGTCCAATGGCACGGGTGTGCCGCGCAGGCACCCCTAACATACATTAAACACAGAACCTCTAGTAGATGGTGGTCCCAGGACATTCTACAAGGCCCCCAAGGAGGGGAGGCCAGTGCGCCTCCTCTTTTATATAATTCCTTATGCCCTCAGGACCTGGCCCACCTGGGGACTCAATTCAAAACAAGCTAATTTTGCCACAAATCTGCAGATCAACATGTGAATTTGTGGCAAAATTGGAGAAAAAAAAATGTTGGGACCCCACTACTACATCTAGGGAGTCAGGGTATTCCCGCCCTGCCCCCTTTTCTTTATTTTAAACTTTTTGGGGGACTCAGCTCAAGCCAAGACGGCAGCCAACACTTCCTGGTTGATGTGTTGGCAGCCAATCATATTACAGGATGGGGACGGTTTGATCTGCAGACAATCTGTGTCCATATATATACAATTTTGGATTTTGGTTAATGTCTCAAAAACTATTCAATGCATTTACACGAAATCACAAAAAACATGCTTTCTGGACTAAGAGCTAGCTTTCTGCCAAATTTGATGTAATTCCGTCCAGTAGTTCGGGCTGTAGCTGTATTCAAAATCCCTATAGGGATTGACATGGGGAAAATGTATTTTGGGACCACTCCTTTTTCTCTTTCGTCAACCCAGCCCTCCGCCCCCTTGATGGATCACCTCCAAACTTTCCACACCAGACACAAGCTGAAGTGATTGTTGAATTTATTTGGAAAATGTGAAGATTCGTTAACCGATGCCACAGGTATAAGTAACTGTAAAAAACAGCTTTTTAATAGGAATCCAGTCCTAACTAAAACTACCCACCGGCAACTGCCAAAAGGTGTCTCTCTATATATATTTACCTCTGATGCTAGTTTTATGAGTAGTAAACTGTCCGCCATTGTTAATTTTGACTCCTAGGTATTTATACACTGTCGTATCCTCAATACGGATATGGTTCCAAAACCAGGTGTAGGGATTTTTCCTTTTCTTGTTAATTGACATTGTATGAGTTTTCTCCAGATTTATCGACAATTGGTTTGCATCCGAATATCTCTGTGTAGCATCCACAAGGTGTTGCAGCCCTATTTTTGTATGGCTGATTAGGACTATGTCATCCGCATAGAGTAGACTTGGCAATGTTAGTGCTCCTAATTTGGGTGCATGAGAGTTGCAGCTGTTGAGGATCGGAATAAGGTCTCCTAAAAACAAGTTAAATAGTGTGGGAGCCAAAACACCACCCTGTTTGAGACCCTTATCGGTTTAGAATACGTTTTGACAGGTAAGAGTCATCACCCAGCTTTAAATGAATCCATGTCTCAGTATGCAAGTTAATCAGCATGTCTAACAGTGGCCTTGGTATCCCTCACCTCTTCAATTTGGACCATAAAAGATTCCGATTAATATGGTTGAAAGCAGCCGTATAATCTATAAAGCACAAGTGGATGGGCATTTTAGTTGTTTTGGCCCTGTCAATTAGCAGGCCCATGGTTAAAATATTGGTAGTTGTTCCAACCGTTTTAGCAAAACCAGTCTGATTAACCGGAATTAGGGATTTTTCTATGGCCTAGGCCTGCAATTCCTCCAAAAGTACCCCAGCAAAATACTTTGCCTCGTTGTCCATAAGGGTGACCAATCATAGGTTTTGTGGTAGAAACTTATTCCCGGATTTAAAAATTGGAGAAATTATAGAGCTCTTCCAGAAACCAGGCAATCTATTGAAGTTTTGAATTTCCAAAAAAAGTGGCTCGAGTGCTGCAGCCCATTCGCTTTCCTCCTGTTTGTAAAGAATGGGCGGAATTCCGTTTGGGCCTGGTGCCCCCTCTCTTCTTCCTTTTTTGATTTGGCGCATAGTAATTTTTTGTAAACTTGTCACTCCTTCATTCGTGATTGCTATATGGCCTTCTTGTTGGTAGCGGCTCCCGTGCGTTGGCATTAAGTTGTTATTGTCAGTTTATGTCTCCAAATGGAAATCTCTGTCTTATTTAAATGATTTCTAAGATGGTTTGCCCATACTTCTTCAGTGATATTAGAAGAGACTCCATCATGCCTAGGTTTTATTAAGGAATTTATGGTTTTCCAAAATCTTGCCCCGTCATGAAAAGAAGTTGATATTAACAAGGGAGATAGATCAAAAAGCAATAAAGAAAATTTGAGGATATAACAAAGGTGGTTTGTTCACGTTAAGGCACTACTTAAGAAATTACTAGCCAAGAAAGATCAAGAATATCTTTTTCAAAAGCGCTGCAAAAGTGCAATTGAGCGCGAAACACATGTGGCTATTTCTGAATACTCACACAAATTTGGAGGCTGCGTGCTGTTTTGATGTTTTGAGAAAGTATCTGAAGAAAGAAATAAAAGAATATCAAAGAAATATTCAAGAAAAAGTCACTTCTTGTGTTTTGATTCTCAGTAAATGGCAGTTTATGATTTAAAAAATAAGATACTGGTGGGGACCAGTAACTGAGAACATCAGCTCCAGGCGTTATTCCTATTTCCCAATACTGATTAATACATATATCTATCTATATATATTTATATATGTATTCACTGAAAAAACATAGGTTTCAGGCACGTTATAGTTAGGAATTAGCATTTAAAAAACCTTTTATATTGACTGAAATAACCATAGGTTTCGGGCATGTTATAGTTAGAAATTAGCATTTAAAAAACCTTAGCAATTAACTAAAAAAAACATAGGTTTCAGGGGCGTTATAGTTAGCTGGACATTTCACTCGTACAAAACCATAGAAATTTCCGCGTTATAGTTAGTTCAGCTAACTATAACTCGCGGGTGCACAATGCACTGCTGGTGACGTCACATATTACATCACTCATGACACGGTCAGTGACATCACTCATGACATCTCAAATGACATCACTGATGACATCATCCAGTGAATGTGTGTTTTTCTGAAAATTAAATGTTTTATATATGTACATCTCAAGGTTGATGGAAGAATAAATGGGTATATAAGTGTCTAAATGGATGATTTTTTTGTCAAATTGATTGTATAACTGACAAATTAAGTGTATCTTAGGGAATACATGGGTTAATGAGTAATGTTTAAATATGTAAATATCTGAATAAGTCTCACTTTGTGTATAAGTGGCTGCATGGGTTGGTGAGTAGCTACATGAGTGTCTATATGGATTATTAGTTGTTTTTTTAGTACCTGTATGAGTGTCTTATGGTTAGTTTTAATTTGGGAGATTAAGTCCTCTTGAATCCTGAGGGTACCTAGGGCCCAACAAGCCCACTAGGCACCTCCAATAAGCGCCACAGAGCTGTGTTGCAGAGACGTGTAAAAAGGGCACAGCCTAGACCACCTCTCTGCAATGCAGCACAGTGGCGCTTACTGGTCACATCCTGTACGAGGGCATGCTTCGTTCACAGATTTCGAGTGATAGTCACCAGTAATAGTTCATTAGGTTTGCATAACTTGTAATTCTATGGACGTGTTTCCAATTTGAGTATGTTTTTGCACACTGCATTGACAGACGTGGGATCTGGAATGAAAGAATGTGTGCTCAAATCTTAAAGTGTTTACCTTGGGAAGGCTTGTTTTACTATGGGCTTGGTTGTGATTTACTTATTTATTTTAAGGATTAAGACATACTGAACAAAAAAAAGATTTGTGAATCACAAAATATATTTTCATAAGAATAACTTACTTCTGGTAATGCATGAATAAGTGCTGGTAAATAATGCAGTAAGACACACCTACTCACATGACATGCTTGTGAATCAGGTTGTGATATTTAGCTGCAACTCACATTTAAGACAGGGCTCAGACACAATTACTCATAGAACAAGCTTTGTGAAATAGGCTTTGAGTGGTGTGTGTGTGTGCACACGTGTGTGTGTGTGTGTGTGTGTGTGCTCGTGCATGTGTGGACATGTGTATGCGTATGAGGCTGTGTCTGTCCATTGGTGTAGGTTTGACAAGATATTATTTGTTCACTAAACTTTAATGTGGAGGCTAGGAGAATGCTATCCTTAAGATTATATTTGTCTTTGATTTGTCTCTTGATCATTGGCGGGATTTAGGAGAGGGAATGTTAGTGGTGGTTGCAGGAATTACAATATGCCTCTCTTAGGTAAAGTGTTTAACTTATTTCCTCTATGAATGTCACCTTTTGGTGAAATGAATTTTCTAAGCACTAAACCATATGTCTTTCCTTGCAGTCTACAGACCAAGTCAGACAACACTCGTGGGATCTTTGAATCCAGGAACGGATTGAGTAACTGACTTGAATATAATTCAATAGCTCACATGCCACACTTAAGTCTCTTGACACTGGTCTTAATAATTAATATGTGTGAGAAGCCATTCTTTTTGCCCTGATCACCCTTGTTTTTTGCTGGATGCTGGTGGTAACTGACTCTGACTCTGCCCTGTTCTCTGCTAACCAGAACTAGGGCCAGTACTCTGATTACAAGGTATATGAAAAGGTAAACAACCTTTACAACGCAACTTTTACCATGCAGTGCCTTTACGACACAACTTTTACAACGCAAACCATTACAACGCATTGTGCTGGGGGCACTCTAGGATAGGGAATAGGTTTAATTTACTATCCAACACCTTCCCTACTATCCACGGGGACTAGAGTTGGAATAGTAAATTAAACTATTCACTATCCAGTGCCCCAAAGCACTATGCGTTGTAAAGGCATGCATTGTAAAAACCGCGTTGTAAAGGCATGTGTGGTAAAAGCATGCGCTGTAACGTCATACATCCATATGAAAATTAGGTTTAGTTACATTTTAAAGGTCGCACTGCTTTTCAGGCTGCCTTTACATTAAATATATATGAAAATTCAACTTTGGATTTATAGGTACTTCTAAAGTCTGAAACTACCTAATTTTTACATATAGGTTACCCTAATGTCTCCATACGTGCCCCAGGAGCAGGGCACCTAATAGTTATAAGCAGACACATTAGAAAGTTGCTTCATAAGCCCTGGTGAGGGAAAAACTACCAATTTAGTTTTTTCCCTTGGTAGCGAACTAGCTCATAGGCTAACATGGGAATATTTTATTTAAGTATAAATACTGACAGGCACAAGCTAGAAAAAAGACTTAAATTAATAGTTAGAATAAATTCAACAACTTGTCATTGTGAGATTTGTTATAACTATTACAGAAAATATTTAGAGAACGTGCTTTTCTGCAAGCCAAATTCCAGCTTTCAAGCTGCCCTCTCCTGATTGGCCACCCTCTGCCAGGCTGAGCCAAGCTGTCTTAATGAGGTGTGAAGTGGCCTGCTAGAGAGACAAAGGATTTCCTGTGGGTTGAGAACTGCAGCTGCAGAAGCAAAAGGCAGGATGGAGGTGGAGTAGTCAGACTGTTTTTCAAAATGAGAATGACACTATAGGACAGCACAGACTTACCCCCACATCCTGCACCTCCAGCCACACTGGAGCCCCTGAAATTAGATTAGTAAAGGTACTGGAAGGGGAGTGTTAGAGAATCTTAGCCATACAAGTGGGATGGCTTAGACAGATCTAACCCTTCAAGAGAAAATGTCTCCATTTTGGTTTTTAGAGGAACAGTGCTTTCTGGGACAAGAATATGCCACACTTTGGAAGAAGTAGTCATACCTGAGTGTGGCACCCTGCATCCCATTGGTCAGGGGTGCCCCTATGCTTGAAGTCCAGGAACATTGAATAAATATGGAAGAGATGCCAAGCAACTCAGATCTATTGCCTTAATCAACAAAAAGAAAAAGAGCTGCCCTGCTGGAACCCTGATCTGCACCCAAAGGACTGCACCCTGAAGTACCTGCTGTACAATTTGGTACTACAGCCCGAAGGACTTTGCCTAGCTTCACAAGGATTACAAAGTGGGTTCTCTGAAAGCTAAAGGTTTACAGAGCCCACCTGACTCCTCTCCACAAATAAGTCCTCATCCTAGAGTGCGTACAGTATACTTTCAAGGATTTGGACACGTACATAGAGCAAATTGTATTCCCAATATCCCAAGGACCATCTCAGAGCTTCTAGACCATTGGATTGGTGTTTTGGATAGTTTGAACCCAGAAGACGAACTTCAGAAAGAAGTTCCAGAAGTTTGGAGACGTTTGGAGCAACTTTTGGAAAAAGTTCTATAAGGTGACCAACCCGACATCGAGAGTCAAGCTGGCGACATCGAACAGCGCCGCCGCCTGGATTTCAGACTTGTGTTGCTGAAATCTCCGGAGTTCATGACTTCCAGGAGTTGATTGAGGGCTCGCGCTGGACAATGCTGACAAAGTCACTGTGAATCCGGTGTGCTGGAGAGGCCTGCTCGACGTCGAGAGAAAATCATCCAGAAAAGTTTCTAAGTGCAATGGTAAAATTTTGACCAAGGCTTCCCACTCAGTATATCCGACCCAGTTGGCGCTCTTAGTTTTCAAGCACTAGAAAGGGTTTATTCTTTAAAAAAACATATCTCCAGTTCCCTTCATAGGATTTTTGTCATTTTGGTATCTATTTGTTCATAAACATATAACCAATTTTTATACATTGGTGTTGCATTTTTATTTGGTTTTGTATCTTACTTAGTTAATGTATTGGTGTTTTTGAATGTTTTACACACATCTCCTAAGTTAAACCTGCCTGCTTGTTGCCAGCCACCACGGGTTGAGCAAGGGAATAATTTATGGAGACCTCGACTGAAACTTTTATTGTGATTGTGGCCTTATAACTAGTGGTAATTTCCTACTAATAATCCACTTTCTAACAATCAGTCGGTTCTTCATCTTCAGCTGAAGCTAGACACGGGAAGGTGATAGCCTAATATGCAAAAACAATGGGGCATATTGCCAAACAATAGCAATAATTATCGCTATTGCTTGGTTAGAGACACAAAATTACCGCTGAGCTGCGGGGATTTTTATCACAGATAAACCTTGGTATTACCAAGGTTTATCGCAAATGCGATAAAAATCGGCCGCAATGCATGAATATCGCTGAATAGTCGGCAATATTCATGCATTACAGAGTGAATGCTCTTAACCATGTTATCCACCTACCATTGGATAACATGGCTAAGAACTGCTCAGGGCAGGTGTTAGCTTTTGGAGATATTCGTGCGTAGCGCAAATATCTCCAAAAGTTGGTAATAGGAGATAGCGATGTTAGCGATTGTTTCCAGTCGCTAACATCTTGGCACACCCACTTTGCATGTCATTAGTGATAAATATCACTGACATGCAAAGCGGGGCCCAAGATGGTCGCTATCTCCTACTAGCTGTCGATAAACCCCCTTGATAATATGCGCCAATGTATTTAGCAGCAAAGGCGTCTTTACTAAGAAGGATCCTCTTTTTTTTACTCCAAAGGTCTTTAGGAATAACATAAAGTGTATGCATAGTTCCAAATAGTGTGGACCTAGCTGGCTAAGAGATAGTAAAGCAAGGCAAGCCGTTCTTAACCAGATTTGACAACCCAGTGGCTGACAGTGCAGAGATCTGTGGGCAGCAGAGGTGTCCTCAAATTGGCTATTATGGGTGCATTCTGGGCTATCTCAAGTTATGCTAACAGAAAAATCTCTGAGCCCTGAATATAAAGCAATGGAGTAATCCAGGACTGAGTCAGGACTCAATTTGTTTCCAACAGAAATGGCAAATTGGCTTGTATTTATCAGATACAAATGACAACTACTCATTTTGACTTTGATCTACTAGGCCAGGAAGGCATCCTGCCAAAAAGGATTTTAAAAAATTAAACCTTCTTTGCTGGAAGACAGGTAAAATGTAAAAAAAACTTGGAAGATACTAAAGTTGATAATATATGCCACCTTTTATGACCAAAAATAATAAGATGATTGGAAGAGCTATGTTTTGTGAAGGTCACAACCTTTGTAATTAGTTTGTCAGGCATGAATTACTGCTGGCAATCTTTGGTGGTATCGCCCACTATAAAGACGAACAGAATAGGGAGTTTGAAAAAACAAATTAATTGTTGCACAGATTCTGTCATCTGAGTTATCTTGGAACTTTTCACTACAGAGGGACTGACTTTTTATATTCATTTTTTTGAGCTTCTAATATGGTATTGGGACTTACTTAGCTCACAAATGTTAAAGTTACTGGCTGCACTGTAGCAGATCAGAACAGCTGGTGGCTGCTACACCTTCCTTGACCCATTTATAGATCTGGGGAGATGAAGAAGACATAGGATGGGACGTATTGGTGGGTAAAAATGCTACAAAATTTAAGTGTGGAAAGCACTTGGAGTCTGAAACTAATTGGTAGAGTCCACACATTTACCATTTCAGTGAAAAATGTAATCTACAACAAACTGTCCAACTTCAGCTGGCTTTATCAGGAGCCAAAAAACCCACATAAAAAACACAATTTTTTCACTGATTGGAGATGTTGGTGGGTAAAAATGTGAGTATTGTGTGCACATGATTTTTGTGTCATTATTCACCTCCAGCTAAAACAATTAGAGGCCAGATGTATCAAAGGGTTTTACCCATTCTGTGTCCATGGGAAAATGCTTTAGTACATTCGACCCTAGGTGCCCAGGAAAACACTGCAAGAGTGTGTACAGCCAGTGCTAAAACAGGAGCAAATACCGCTTGATAAACGGCCCTAGGCAATACATTTCATAATTCCTTATAAAACTATTCATCATAGAGTCGTCAGAGTACCAGATAAACCCATATTAAATAATACAGCGTAGGTCAAGAGAAATCACTCATGTAAAATAGACATGGTTCAAATATTACTCCCTTAAAGAAAATATATATACATATCTGAACCACAAACGACGCGCCGCAGATGCCAACATTACATTTCTGCGTGTCAGCACCATGGAGAGCGCCCAGCGGGGACCCTCTTTCACTGTCAGGAGAGATGCCTGGTGTGATTCAATCTGGCAGGGAAAGCAATCCCGCGTTATCGAGAGAATTGGATCCGGGCGGAAGTAAATAAACACTTCTGGAAGCGGGTGTCACAGCCGCTTGTCAGACCGACGCCGACCCCAGCACGGAAGCGTACGTGGCGGCGTTCACACATGCAGACTGCGCCGCAGCCTGCTGCTGTGTGTGAAACGAAAAGCACACGTTTGCATCCAGAGCTTTGCATTTGTCTGCAGACGAATCTTTGGACCATGGCAACGACCCGGAAACGAGGAGTAGCAATCAATGAAATAACGTGGGGCTGCCGCGAACAGTGAGCGCTGTAAAATCGTGGGGCCCTAGGCCCACATGGTGGAAGGACTGCAACACAGACACCAGTTAGGTAGTGGGTTAGTGAGCCCCGAGCACGTGCGCTCGGCTCCTTTTATTGACTGATGTCACGTGCCTCGTGACATCAGTGGTGGGTGGGTGTTTAGTGTAGGCTTTACAATATTAACCCTTAACAGTGTCAGCTAGGACACTACATTCCTCCCAAACTTTAATAAAAATTAAGGAAAAGCAAGAGTCCGAACCTGTGGGAGGAAATGCACAAATGTACAATAATTACAAATTTACATCGAGTCTCTTCAGCTGCTTGCTTGATGACGGTGATGGAAATTGCTGCTGAAACTTTATCTCTTCTTGGCTTGACGTCCTGGTTATCAGTGGATGTGCTCTTCTTCGCTTTCGCCGTGGACATGTGTTGGTCGGTCCACTGAGATCTGGCTTTTGAGGATGACGTCAAACAGGATGACCAGATGTTAGACTAGGATGACGTTGTCTTCTGCTGGTCCGTCGGTTTCTTCACTGTCAGCAATTTGGCTTCACATTGCAAGGGTAGAGTTTGAAGGACATTCTTCTCACTAGGATGCCCCTCTCGCGGGTATTCTCCTGCCACAAAATATACCGGAGGCCCTTTGAGTCAGGTTTCCACTAGGCCGGGTATTATTCCACAGCGTTGCTCCAACTCCACAGTCTGCGTGTGAATGGAGGAGACGATGAGGGTACTACCTCACAAAGTCCGTAGCTCCACCTGAAGGGTAGTAGTTGACTCCTTCCTTTGCACAAGTTCCTCTTCTCCCCGGGACGTGCAGGTGAGACGGCGATGGATCCATCTCTCGTGTTGGGACCCTCTGCCACCGGTGTCCCTGAGGCCTTTGCCCCTTGGATCTCCACGGGCTGGTGGGGATCGGTCAGTACTCCTTATTCAGGCCATCTGAGCTCCCTCCGCTTCCAGACTTCCGCTCAATCCCAAAGGTGGGTGTTGCCAACGGTCCGGCCTGTGCTCTCCTACCGTCCACGGGTCGTCGGGATCTCGTGAATGGGTAGCTGTTCTGTTCTTGGTGCTCTCAGTGTTCTGCTGGACGTGTGGGTCACTGTACACGGTGTTGTGGTGTGTGTCACCTCTTCTTCTTCTTGTAGGGGTGTGGACTTGTTACACCTCTCTTCACCTTTTCCAGATGTTCTTGGCGTCGTGCCACATAACTTCTTCCTTCAGTTCTTTTCTTCATGGCATCGTGCCACTCTTCTCTCTTCTCCTTTTCGCAACCCGGTGCGGTCACCTTTCTTCCTTTGTCTTGCTGACCAGGCTTCTTCAAACAGCGTGCACTCTGCCTGTTTCCGTCTGGTCTTGTCCTGTCATTAGGACACGGTCTTCTCTCCACTCTTCAGTGACTGGACCGGTCATTACGATCTTCTCTCTTGCCTCCTTTTACTTCTTTTCTTGTTAGTGTTGCGTCCGTCTCTCCGGGTCTTCTTTCGGACATTCTCCTGATCTCTGTTGACGGACGTCTTACGGCACAACATCTTCCCTGACTTCTTGACAGAATACCTTTGCTGAGCCTTTGTGGCGGGTCAGTATTCCGGCGACCTGTTGGCAGGTCGGTTATCTTCTTTTATCTTCACGGGCGATCATCTTGGTGATCGGCTTTTGTTTGGGCGCCCCTCTGGCTTGTCGGATCATCCTTTTAGTCTTAGGCGATCTGCTTTGCTACCAGATGGGGTTGACAGCTTGCTCTTCGTGAGTCTTCTTGCTATCCGCGATCGTTGGGATCGCTATTTGCTTCTGCTGCAGTGCTTTTTCATTGGCGCAGTTTCGCCTGCGCTCTTCGTGTGCTCTGCTGTTTCCGGAGGGTTACTTCACCGCTCCATGGACCTTCTCCAGTGGATGCACTTCTCGTGCTCGCTTCCGGTGAGGCTCTTTAGCTGCTTGGGGCGTTGACCGTGCTTGGTTGCTTTGCCTCTTTTTGGCTGCGGGGTAACTTCGTGTTACTCTTCCGTTGCACGTCAGTGTGCATTGCAGTGGCAAGTTCTGGCTTCACTTGGTACCGTCGTGGTGCATCTTCAGTGTAGCTTTGTTCCTTGCACTTTTAGTTTCTTTGGCGTTGTCGCTCTTTCACTTGCGTGTCACACTTTTCTTCTTCCCACTTGGTACTTGCCTCGCACGTCTTCTGGTGCTTTGGGTGTGGCTTCCTGTCTGTTAGGCGCTGTCCTGTACTGTCCGCGTCCGGGGTACACTTGCGCTCTTCCATCGGTTGCCTTTGTATCTTGCTGCTTGCGGTAGACGTCTTGACTCTTCCTCTCCGTCCAGCGTGAGGTTGTCTTCTGCGATTGCGGTGAGCACCTGTGGCCACAGGCGTCACTTCAGCAGGGATGATAGTCGTTGTCCGCGTCATTGCAGGCTTACTTCACCTCTGTAGGCTTTCCCGTGGCTTGTCTAGTGCTTGTTTGCTGATTGGTGCTTTTTGTGATGCAATACCACCTAGTGACCACTAGATGGCAGTGTGGACTGGATTCCCTTCAGCAGCAGCTTCCTCCTCTTGGTGACTTTCTTCCCACCTTGTTTGTTTTCTTCTTGAAGTCCCGGGCTTGCAGGACCTGCTGTTGATAGAGTATGCAGGAGGGGGCTGGAGCCACTGCTGAGTCAGGTAAGTCCCATGTCTTTCTTTGCTTCTGGGGCTGTAGGGCACAAAAATGTTTATGGTGTGGTGGGGGCAGTCTCTCTGCTTTGTTCTCCCTGCGAATCCACGCCCTGGGCATTTATGCTGCAATCACTTTGCACCTCCGGAGGTGGTCTCTCCCTGCGGTGAGGTTTCGTTCTCTTTGGAGGTGGGGGCTGCAATGTCTGCGGGCTCTTCCTTACTGTGGGCTGCCCAGCGGGGGTGCCGGTGATGCCCCGCGTTGTGCCCCAGCGCCCGGCAGCTCTTCACACGCCGCCGGTCGCGCTCTGACTTCGCTGCTCATTCACTCTCTCCTCCCCCCTTGCAGCGGCTTTATTGCTCACGCGCTGCCCGGGGTGGGGGGGGGGGAAGAGTGCCGCCGCAGTTTCCCGCAGCACACTGCTCCTCTTCCTGCGAGGTGGGGACTCACAGCGTCCGGCTCTCCTGTTGCGCGGGTGGGCTCCGCAGTACTCTTCACAGCGCTTTAATGTATCTGGGGGCAGTCTCCTCACCCCGCCGCCGCAGCCTCACTGCATACACGCTGTGCGGCGGGGGACTGGGAACGCTTCAGGCAGGCCGCGGGTGGGCTCCGCTGGCGCTGCTTTGCTTTACTTAAGTGTCTTTCACCCTCGCCACGGCCGCTTCTCTTCACACACGCGGCGCGGCGGGGGACAACAGACGCTGCAGGCAGGCCGCGGGTGGGCTCCGCTGGCACTGCTGTGTTTAAAGTTTATTGTGCCAGGCGCGCTGGTCATGCGGGTGGGCTCCGCTGACGCTTGGTGTATCGCGGGTGGGCTCCGCTTCGTGCTGCTTACATGAGGGGGGGTCGCTTATGGCATCCGCGACCCCTCCGGGCCATTCACATCACCCGGGCTCACCTCAGGCCTACGGGCCACTTCTTTCGCTGCGGCCTTGGCGAGTGGGCTCCGCCCGGTCAGCACTCCTCTCCTGGGCACAGTCGCGGCCGGTGCAGGTGGGCTCTGTCCGGTCCGCTTTTCTTATGATTCGGCCCGGGGCACGGCACACGCCTCGCGGGCCTCTCGCTGCAGGTCACTTGCTGGTGGGGGGTGGGGAATTGCTCATGGCTCGAGCAGCATTCTCCTTCTTTTCCCCCTAACGTGAATGCTGGTGCAGGCATGGGCACCGGCTCCGCCTCGTCGCCATTGTAAAATCGTGGGGCCCTAGGCCCACATGGTGGAAGGACTGCAACACAGACACCAGTTAGGTAGTGGGTTAGTGAGCCCCGAGCACGTGCGCTCGGCTCCTTTTATTGACTGATGTCACGTGCCTCGTGACATCAGTGGTGGGTGGGTGTTTAGTGTAGGCTTTACAATATTAACCCTTAACAGTGTCAGCTAGGACACTACAAGCGCCTGTGCAAACAAGTGGATTGAGTACGCCTTGGCATTTCCACACACGCAGCAGCCAGCTCATGAACACTTGACGTCAGTGCAAAAACGGACTTGTGCGCCGGCGTTTACGTGAATGCAGCAGCGTTCTGTGATTTATGGGGCTAGTCATGGCCGAACTGGGAACCAAAGGCATCCCTGGGAAAATGTTTAAAGTAGCTCCTCTCCCTTAGTCTCTCTTTCCATTCATTCACTCTCTCTTTCCATTCATTCTCCCTCTCTCTCTCTCGCTCTCTCTCTCTCGCTCTCTAGCTCTTTTCAATGCAGTAGTATCTTATATTTGTGTTTTGCCGGACAACCTTATGAAATGTGCACCAACTGTTGAAAAGTGTAATATGGGCATCTGAGCAAAGACAGCCTACGACATGTTCGCAACTGAGGATGAAACATTTGAATCACAGAAACATGGCTGCACGTATGCTAAAGAAAGGTGCAAAAGTGTGTAAACCAGTCATTGCACAGGATCACAATATCCATGGTTGGCCCCGGATTACGTTAATTGCACGACTGTAATTTTCCACTGACTCAAGCACCACTTGAAAAAATTACACTTTGCACTAAATGCTGGTGAGAGGTCGAGTGCAAAATTACATTGACATCAATGCAATATAAGCAGTTTGGAAATAGTGCAAAATTCCAACCTATGTACTCTATCGATAGGTTGTACTTTGGTTTTGCTTTGCCACACGCAATGTGATTAATGGGAAACACAATAAACCGTATCAGAAAGAACTTACATATGCGTCATCATGGTACCGGTCCACGTGTAATTCAGTAGGTGCTAATGTGTGACCTTTGAACCTATATATGTGCCCACTAGTGAACATTGTTCAGGAATTCAGACTGTTCGTCGACTCGTATGCTGACGATACACAACTAATGCTCTCCCTTAAACCTGGAAAAAGACCACACCACCTGCATCTGTTTCCATGTTTAGAAAAAGTTGCTTGTTGGATGGCAAACTGCTGTCTTATACTTAATGTGGAAAAAGGCACAGATGATGAATCTAGGGAACAGTCCCAACCATCTCTTGAGTGGCCAGAGTGTCTGGGCAACTCTCTAATCCCTTCCTCCCCCACAAAGAGTCTAGGAATGTGGCTTAACATTTCAATCTCTAAGGATGCACAAGCTAAAAAGTTGCTGTCACCTACTATGCCATCCTCAGAACTCTCAGAAAAAGTCTTGATCTATTACCCATCTATTCCAGAAGAATTGAGGATCTATCACTAGCTCTTTCTCGCTTGGACTATGGGAATTCCGTATACCTAGGTTCCCCGAAATACATAACCAAAAGACTCCAGGTCATTCAGAATGTGACTGCTCGGACCCTACTCAATGTCCCAAAATACAACTCAGTGGAAAAAATTGTTATTGTTATTGTTATATTGGATTTATATCGCGCCAATCACCTGCAGGTCTCTAGGCGCGCGGAAATCGATGGAATTCATACAATAACTGCATACAACATAGAGAGATAATGCAGCAACCAGCTTACACTATACCCAAAACCCTTCCAAATAGCAATGTTTTTAAAGATTTCCTGAATCGCAGGAGATTCACCTCACTGCGTAGCCCCTCAGGTAGCTTATTCCACAGTTTGGGGACTAACACAGAGAAGGCTTTCCCTCCCTTGGTTACCAATTTGTACCGAGGGCAGATCAGCAACTGAGAGCCAGAAGATCTGAGTGTTCTTTTTGGGCTGTACACTTTCAGACGGTCTCTGATGTAGTCAGGTGCATGGCCATAAATTGTCTTATGGGCCGTGCAAAGGCTCTTAAACTCTACCCTCTCTTTTATAGGGAGCCAATGTAGGCTCTGTAACAAGGGAGAGGCCTTGGTCCTTCTGGGGAGTCTAAAGATCAGTCGTGCCGCGTCATTCATCACGACCTGCAACCTATTAATTAGAGATTTAGGGAGGCCCAAATAAAGGGAATTCCCATAATCTATTCTGGATATAATGGTTGCCGCTACAACTGTACGCAGCATGGACTGAGAAAGAACAGGGGCTAGCTTATGAAGCTGCCTGATGATATTCGTGCAGCTTCCGACGACAGAGGAGATTTGGCTGCACATTGATAAATCGCTGTCCAGCTTAATCCCCAGACTCTTTACATTTGCACTCTGTTTTGGAGTTAAGCCTAACTCTTGTGGCCAGTAGAGATCGCTCCAAGGTGAGGTGGTAGATGGGATTACCAATACCTCGGTTTTATCCGGATTGATCTTTAACAGGTTTACAGTCATCCACCCGAACGAGTACCTCAAGACGTTCTGCACTTGGAACGGCGCGGCCTCGGTGTTATCGATACTCAGCACAAGCTGAGTATGGTCTGCGTAATTAAGAACTCTACAGCCCATATTGGCCAGAGATGCAATCAGAGGTTGAAGGTATAGATTGAACAGTAGTGGGGACAATGCGGAGGCCTGAGGCACCCCACACTCTAAAGTCCCCACGTCTGAGATCAGATCCCCAACTGTATCCTCTGTGTCCTTCCTAAAAGAAAGGATTTCAGCCAGTTGAAGGCCACGCCCTTAACCCCGAAATCACCTAGTCTCTCCAAGAGCAAAGCATGGCTGACAGTATCGAATGCCGCTGACAGATCTAAAAGAATCAGGGCGCTCGGTTTCTTAATGTCAGCCATGCCTCTTAAGTCATCCAGCACCGAGAGCATCACCAACTCGGTGCTGTGATGTCCTCGAAACCCCGCCTGTCGCTCGTGGAGTAGGCAGTTAGACTCCACGTTGAGAGATATAAACTTCAGGACATGCTGCTCTAAAATCTTGGAGAGAAAGGGCAGCTGGGAGATTGGTTTATAGTTCTTCAAGACCACAGGATCCGCGCCAGACTTCTTCAACAGGGGCCTAACTCGTGCTTCCTTAAATTCCGCAGGTAGATACCCCATTGCTAATGATCTATTGAGGAGAGAGATAATACGTTCCTCCAGAATGGGGCGTGCCACACGAAATACACTAGGGGGGCACGGGTCAGCTGGGGAGCCAGATTTAGTTCTGCCCATCAATTGCTCCAAACTCAACACATCTATCTCTGGGAACTCCTCAATAGTACAGTAGCTTATGGGGGTCAAGGTGTGGTACAGGCTCATTCACCATGTTGCTTTTTATTTCCAAAAGGATATTCTCCACTTTTTCTAGGAAGAATCCCTGAAAGGTATTACAACTTATAGTAGTTTCTGAGTTTTCCGTTTTTTTACTCAACTCGGATAGAATTTTAAAAGTCTCTTTCTGGATATTCCCAGCCTTCTTTAAACGCAGCTCATAATGCTCCGCTTTTGCTTGCAATATGAGTTTTTTGTATGTATGAAGAAAGGCTTTGTACTGATCCCTAGCTATGACATGTTTAGCTCTCCTCCAGGATCTCTCCAGAGCCCGGAGTTTCCGTTTGTGCTCCCTCAGGAGCGGAGTGAACCATGGAGCTCCTTTGCCATGTCCTTTAATGGGCTGCGTTCGTTCAGGGGCTATCTGATCGATAGCTTGACACAAGCTCCGCGTTAGGTCCGTATATTCCAGATCCAATAAGTAATGGTCGATCCATATACATGGTAAAACATCTCTAAGAATCACATTTGGGTGAGAGGTCCACACAAGGTCAAGGGTATGACCCTTGATGTGTGTGTGGGTACTTCCACAAGTTGTTTAAATCTCAAAGAGGACATTGTAATATCCAATTGGCGTGTGGCCAGGTCCTTGTGAGGGTTATCCCAATGTAGATTAAAATCTCCAGTTACCACAATGTTTTTATATCTCGTGCAGAGGTCAGATATGATGGGGGCAAATAGGTCATTGAATAGTGGGGTAGAGTTGGGTGGTCGGTAAACCGACAAGACTACCAAACAGGAAGTATTCAAGGTAATCTTTACCCCTAATAAATCGTATAGATCCACTGACTCTGACACTAGTTTTTCTACTGGCAAATTCTTTTTAAATAGGATCGCTACTCCCCCAAGTTCAATCTTTATTATGTTTTGGAACTCCTTAGAGGTCCACATAAGAAAAGAGTACAATACAAAAATACCATTCACAGTGAGGGTAGACAAATCATAGCAATTACTAGAACACAAAGTGACACATTGATAGGCATGCCAATATTCAAAAGATTTCTAAAAAACATTAAAAAAAATTATAAATATAGAAGCAAAATCTCTCATTAGGGGGACTATGTAAGGCACTCATCAAAGAATTCACATTTACAATGCCCATTTGCAGACATATTTGTCTTAACCATTTGCTGCGATAAGGACGCAGCGCTGGGCATATAAAGAGTACATGTATTCGATCTTGAATAGATTGATGACAGAAATTGCAAATTGCAGATACTCCATACCATTTAAACAAAAGATTATTTAGGGGTAACAAGTCTTGTCTCAATAAAAACCAAAATCTCCGAATACCATGAGGTAAATTCCAAGTAACGTAGGGTTGGATGGATTTTCTTGCGAAGGAATCGGTAAGAAAATTAACACCCTTCTTAGCAAAGATTGAAGTAAAGTCTAGTCTATAGCTAAGATCCCAAGTAGCTTCTTTCAGGACAGACTTTAGCTGGGATACAGGAAGAGAAAAGAGAGTACTCTCTTCCAGCTGCAAGAGGGATGTAGCTTTTCTAAAGTTGTTAACAATTAGGGAGTGTTCCCCTAAACTTCCCAGTAGTTCAGTCTTTAGGAGGAACCTCATAGTCCCCTCTTCTCCCCTGGCTATGCTTGCGACCCAACGTACCACGGCTGCCAGGCCCTGCACCCAGCTGCTGCGCAAGCCAAACTCAAGTCTGCAAGCTGCCACGGAGCAGGCAGAACTGACGGTGGATATGCTTCTTAGCAATTTTCCCTCCACCTTATTTAAGAAATCCCAGTGCTTAATATCAATTAGTTCTAAACCATATAGAAGGGTGGAAGGGACTTTTGCCCTAAAGACCTCCAATAAATGTGAAAAATGCCTTCTTCCCAATGCCGAGTACAGTGCACTTAAGCTTCTCCCTTGAGCTAAGGCCTTCCGGGCACTGCTATCGGTATGGGGTTTAGCGCTTAGATTATCACAAATTAATTTTCCGAGGAAAACATAACTCTTTACTACCTCCAGTTTGTCATCTCCCACAGACCAGGTAAAGTTCCTAAATTTATGTTTTTTCCGGCCTGTGATGCACATAATTTTGCTCTTGGATGCATTAATTTTTAAAAAATGAGCAGCTGCATACTGATGTAGAGCAAGGAGGCGTTTGGGGAGACCTTTGGGCATGAGATCCATTATTATGATGTCATCCGCGTATAACATACATGAAATGTGTTTTCCGCCCAAGATTGGAGCTATACCATCGCAGGAGGAGAGAGAAGCAGGTAAATCAGCAATATATAACGAAAAAAGTAACGGGGCAAGAAGACAACCTTGCTTAAGGCCATTACATGAGGGGATAATCTTGGAGAGCCCCCTATCTCCTCCTTGCAGGACCTGGCACCAGGTGTCTGTATGTAACAACTGGATCATATCTAGAAGATAAGGCGGCATTCCCACAGCAGAGAGCTTTCTCCACAGCAGTGGACGGTCAACCTTGTCAAATGCTGTGGAGAAGTCTATAAAGGCCACATAAACTCTTCCGCCACGTACCCTTATATATTTATCTATAATTGTCTGAAGAGCGGAAAGGTTATCCAGTGTTCCGTGACCCTTACGAAAGCCTACTTGTTCTAGGGGTAGGATTTGTTTTTGCGCCACCCAATCATTAATTAGGGATAATAAACATTTACAGAACACTTTCCCAATAGCGTCTAGGAGAGCGATTTGGCGATAGTTAATGGGTAAGTTTCTATCGCCCTTTTTGAACATAGGAACCAAAATACTCCCCTTCCAGGATGCTGGAATAAATTTTTTAATGTAGCAAATCCTAAAAAGGGGAAATAGGATTTTACTCCAGGATACTGGATTTTGTTTCAAGACTGATATCGGGATTCCATCAGGACCCATGGCACCTGATGGACGCATGTCCCTTATAGCCAATTCTATAGATAGTTCTGAGGGGTATTCAGTTATAGAAATAGTATCTTCCTCAATTCCCCTAAATTTCACTTGCAGATCATTCTTAGCATACAGACTTAAGATGTAATGGACCCAGGTTTGTTCGGAGATAGGGATTGGAAGTGGACGCACTCTAGAACCACATCCCTCCCCAATAAGGGTCCAGAATTGTCTAGAGTTCCTATGAACAGCGGCTTCCCGTAATCCAATCCATAACAGGTCCTCTTTTTCTCTTTTCATTTTTTTCTTTATCCTGCTTCTCCTCCTTTTAAGGAGAGATATTTTCTGAGATCTTTCTACTGCACCACATATGTATTGTTCCCTCACCAATTTATTTATTTCCTTATTAAGGGAAACAACTGCCTTAGGGAGGGTGTTTTTTTTCCTAATTAAATTGGATTTTTTAACGGCAGAGATGATCTCCTTTATGAAAGCATCAAAAGAGGACTGTTCCACCCCCTGCCAATTGCTTAAATTGGATAGTGTTTTTTCGAGGAGAGGTTCCAAACCCCTCATAGCTTTATAATCCCAGAAACATCTTCCTGTTTTTTGGAAGGTGACTACATCCCTATCAAGCGCCCAGGTGTCAGAATTAGGGGGCTCTAAAAAAAGCGTTAGTATAATGACATTATGGTCACTAAGGGTAGTGTCCATAACAACTAAATCCCTTAAGAGAGAGAAAATAGGGTGGTCAACGATTATGTAGTCTAAAATTGATTTGCTATTGAAGGAGCTATGAGTATAGTTTGCAGGAACATCGGATGGGAGCCTACCATTAACTATAAGTCCCTCCGTGCTATATAGTTCTTCCAGCAGCAATTTACCCCGTTTATTTGTTTTTATGGTATCTGGAAAGAGGGCTTGGGGTATCAGTAAAACCTCCTCTTTTTCTTTATTCCTAAATAGCTCCAAACTATGATTGGACACTTTACAATTTAAGTCACCAACTAACAAGAAATTAGAGAGAGGAGCTATTCTTTTAATTTGTCTAATAAAAATAAAAAATTTCTTCATCAAAGTATTAAAAAGATCACCTGGCGGAATATAGGCATTTATTATAACAAGGGGGTGTCTCTCCCCAGTTTTATCTAAGTTGGAGAGAGTCACTGCCTGAAAAAGGTTACTGGGATCTATATGGTGAGAGAAACTCCACTTTATTGTATTGGATAATAGGCACGCAATTCCCCCTTTTGCATGACCTCTACTAGAGGGGGTTGCCGCCACCTCCAATACGTAGTAATCCTTCGCTATGTTCAATTTATCAGTACACCAGGTTTCCTGGATGCAGATTATATCGGCATTCAAAGAAAAAAGATATGATAATTTTTCAGGATTATTATTGATGCCGGCAGCATTCCAGGAGATAACAGAAAAGATACTGCTAAAGGTGAGAGAACAATCTAGGGTTGTCCGTCACCTTAGTCGCCAGGGCACCAGGTAACCAATTCCATTGCTGTTCATTTTCATTTATACCCCTATTTATTGTTATCGGGGGAGGAATAACATGTGTTACTATCCTTTTTGTTTTTGAGACACAAATTTTTAAGTCATCAAAAGGTTGAGAGAGACCAACCTGACCCAATCCCCTATGGTGACTATTCACAATATGATTATCAACACATGTGGCGGTAAACGGCACCACGTCAATCCCCTGACTCTGGAAAATTTCTGCTTTATTTAATATAAGATTCACTATCAGGTTTGAATAGAACCTTACCCTAGTAAATGACATAGACCCCGATCCCAATATTGTTACTAGGTCAATGTCGCTTGATTTAATTAATTTTAATCCCTCGATGTCTTTACAGCATTTCAGCAAAAAAGATCTATTCAGGCTTAAATCAATATCAAATAATGGGACTAAGTCCAAAAGCAGAGAGTCAGTACGGGTTTCCATAGCTTTATAAACAGAGTTTTGACCTAAGACTGCCTCCTCTGCCCGTGTATGAAAAGAAAGGGCAGAAGGATTTAAAGAAGTGGAAACCACAGGGACAGAGCTTCTTTCTTCTACCGCTAAGCGGTGGGTCATGAATTTTTCGTTTTCTACACCTTGTTCTATTGAATTTAATTTAGAACAATTCCTAATAAATTCATCAGAATTAACGGGAAGCCCCAAAAATTCAGTAGATGACCTAATTGAGTCATGCCTCAGAGAGCCATTAACATTGTCATTCTCAACCTCAGCAGAGGAGGATTTAAAGGAAACTTGGGGATTCTCAAAGAGAATTTGTCTCTGCCTCCTCTTTTTAAATCTACGGAGAGCCTTCCTCTTTTTTTTCCCCTTATGCTTTCCATGTTTTTCCACTTTTTCCTCCAATTCCGGCCCCTTAAAGTCTTGATCAAAAATAGCATATAATGCCTTTTCGGCATTAGCATTTGGCAGTACAATATTATTTTCCTCAGAAACAATATCTGGAATAGAATCACTTATACAATTATAAGCAGATGTTTTCAAAATAGGACGTAGGTCCTTCACTACGGGTGCAACCAGTGTATTCTCAGTTAACAAACAAGGTGTATTAGCCAAAAGATTATTGGGAGGTATTGCAATAGGAGAATCTGGGCCACAGCTCCTTTCACAGGTTTTTGATAATAATGCCTTTAAAATTTGGGTAACGGAATCCAATACACAATCCGAGCTACCCACAAATTTATTCAGTAGCGTCAGAATTGAAGATAGCAAATATTCTAAGGAGAGTAAAAATTCAGATATAGGTTTCTCTGATAGTTTCAGGCTAGGATCATTAATAGCCTCAATCCCAGTTATATTAAGCATTGGGGTTTTAGACATATTTGACTGAAGAGAAAGATCTTGAGAGTTGGGAGAGGGGGTACTGCTAAAGAGATGAAGACCCGAAGGTGTAGCACCCATTGGGGTCTTTACAGCTTCTAGTAATGCCCTAGGTACATCAACCAAATAACGTTCGCATAACACTGGGTCAATATCCAGGGGCTGTGAGTCTTCGTTTATATCCTCCCTCAACTTAGAGAGGGAAAGTATCCCATTTTGCAAGACATTTACAGATGTTAATGGAGTCTTGATATTTTTGGGATTATCTGGGCTGGAAATTAAACATTTATCATTCTCCAAAGGTAAAGAAGTAGTAGATGGGATACCCACAGTAGTACATGAACTTAGACCCGGAGTTCCCGGTTCTACCTCCTTCGGATGATGGTTAAACAATGGGTTAGGTGATGAAATCAAGGAGACGCTCTTATTAGAAGCAGTATTTTCCTGGGGTACCCTATCTACCGCTTTCTCCCAGAGCTGAAAAATCTGGTTTTGGCCTTTCAACTGAATCGTTGAAACATTCTTATTTCGAAGTGGGTTTGATCTGGTCTTAGCTGTTGATCTTCCCCCCAACAGTCTTCCAGATCTTAGCTTTTTAGCAGTCATATTACAACTAATATCAAAATATGTGGAATAGAGAAATATACAATGCCAGTGAACAAGTTAAAATATATAACGCGAATACTATCTAATCACAAAGTCAGTCAATCAGAGGCATATATAAGGTCACTGAATAAGCAGCAATAGCCAACGTCTACATACAGTCAAAGGATTGAAAAATAATATTATCTCTGTATTGACAGAAAATAATAGGAGGGCCCAGCCCAGCCTACTTTAGCCACTGGGGGCCACAGAGGGCTCGCTCTTTGTCCTGGCTTCGTCCGTGCTTCTGTCCGCGCGCGTCCCGCGTTCGCGTATGATTAAAATTTTTAAGTACGAGGAAGAAAGGGGGTCGGGAAGAGGCACCAGGTGCGCGCGATGGAGAAGCGCTAGCACCTCTGGGCCTCGCAATCCCGCTCCCGCTACTTGCGTAAAACGCTTCTCTCCTCAACTCGAGCAGCAAAAGTCCAAAGTGGAGCACACGGGCTCCTAGGTCCACAATCAGCGCCTCAGGGCGGAACAGCCCGCGCAGTCAGCTCCTTGTCTACTCCCCTTGTCTTCCCTTCTGGTCACGGGACAATGCTCACTGGTTGCTGGGTCTTGCTCGCTGCTACACTCGGCGGGGCACCAATACTGCAAGCCCCGAACACTCCTACACTGCAAGTCCCACAATGCACAGCGCAGCACAGATATACCACGGGGAGATTGTCTTTTGGGCGTTCGTTTTTGCAAATTTCACAAGCTTTTCACAGCTTATCACAACTTATCACAGGCTTCGTTTTATACAAACGTTTGTTCATGCGGAAACTGCCTTAAAGTTCAAACAGTGGCCCCTGCCGCGTTCACTTTGCAACAGCCACTTTGGTTTTTTGGCGTTGTCGGCTGTTGTTAGACTGTTGCCTTTCTATAACGCGTTTGGGCGTTAGGGCTCCTGCGGCACCCACAGCTGGCTTTGGCCGCCTCCCGCCTCCTGCCACGTTGCCTGCTCAGCTCGCACTGCCTCCTTCGGTGAACAGCAGTGTGTTTCGGGCAATGCAATACGGGCAATGTGATGCCTTGCACAGGCAGGCGAGGCAAGGCGCTCTCTCCTCTCTCCACCTCCGTCTTCGCCTTCGCCTCTTGCTCACCTCACCTCTCCTGCCGCTGGTGACCGCCGGTGCGCCGGTGCTGCGCCAGACGCACTGAACGCAGGATGCTGGATTGCCGGGTGCCGGGTACCAGGGGGCTGCTGCCGCTGTTCCGCCCCACTGTTCCACTCCTGCTTGGGCGGGCTCCGCAGCCCCTCACGGCTCCTCGCGGCTCCTCACGTTCTCGTGCACACCTGCAGCTTGCTGGCTTCACTGGTTGCAGTTTGCTCGCTCCCCCCCCGTGCACCTCCTGCACGGTTATGCCATATTGCATCATAGTTAGCTGGAAGAGCCGCTATAATATCTGGCATGGAGTTATCATTCATCCAGGTCTCAGTTAAGGTTAGAACATCAATATCACTATCATGAAGCAATGTAAAAATCTCCACCTAATGTTTAAGGAGCGACCTGGTATTAAGGCAGGCTAGCTTTAACAGAGAGGACTTGGTACCAGGCTTGCCAATGTCGGGACGTTTAATGGCATACTTTTGCAACTTTACTAAGACTGCAGGGTCTAATGGCTGCTCACCTTTATCAAGTTGGAACAGCTCCTCCGACGAGTAAACTAGCCGATGAGCAAAAGTCCTGGCCCCGAGGCCCGTCCGTGCGCGGACGGGCTGGATTCTGGCGTGACTCCGGCGATGCTCTGGCTGCGCGTCAGCATGACCAGTTTAAGTACCGGTCTAGCGTCCTTGTGACGACTAGACCATGTGAAGCTTCTGGGCCACACACCTCTTACCCAAGATGTCCGCCGCCGTGCTGTGTCTGCCTTGGGCCACTCCACTGGCTCCCATTTAAGAAAGGGTACAATTTAACCATTATGTCTATTACATAGAGAGCTTTGTTTCAAAGAGCCCTCCCTGATTAGGGCGCTATTGACACCATACATCCAGAGCAGGGCCCTGAGTTCTTTTAGGGCCTGACTCCTGAAGGTGCCTCAAAATCGTAGGACTCGATGGGGCGGAAGATCTTTCACTCATCTCATCCCCAAATTGTGGCACTCACTGGCTTTAGAATTAAGAAGCCTTGACAAGGAGATACTGTTTAGGAACCAGCTTAAATCGTTTCCCAACTAACAAAGTCGTTCATATGGTCCCCTGTCAGTTTAGGTGTGACACTATGACTCAGCCAGCACTGAGAAACCTTCAGGTACCCAGGCACTTTGGAAGTCTGCATGGAATAGAATAGAATGGTACATGCGCATTTGGCATCCCACACATGCATGCCTACTGAATGACATGGGTGCTATTTTTTGTTGTTACTGATCCAAGATATATTATTAAGGACATTTAAAACAAAAAAATAAATTGTGCAAAAGCAGATTCCTGCAAGTGAAGTGGCCTGGCAACAAATGGAAGTTGCTGGGTCCTCAAGAAATGTAAAAAAATAATAAAAAAAAATATTAAAAAGAGTGCAAGGGGTGGGAGAACAACAGAGGAATGGGTGGGGTAACGCAATGGAGAGTATGGAGGGGAATTAAATACAAATAAAATAGGGTGGAAGGAGAAGGGATAAAGGTGAAGGGAAAAACCAGCAAATGAGGGAGAGAGTGACATAATTTGTGCTGGGAGGGTTTGAAAGGGGGAGAAGCAAGTGTGAGAGAAAAACATATGTGGGAGAGAGCAAAATAGAGCACAGTAGTGGGCATTTCCCAGAGGAAGCACACGAGAGAGAGCTGGAAAACAGGTGCCTTTTCATGGAGTGCTTAAAGAAAGAGGCAAAAGTAGTCCCCTAAAGGTCAGCAATGGAAGGACAAGTGTTAGCTAATCAAAGGGATGGTAACGAGGCTATACTCCACGGAGAGACAAACAGAAGAAGAGGAAAGCAAGCCATTGAATTAGAAGCAAGCAACTGAGAGTGACAATAAAGCCAACCAATGGTAAGCAATGGGCAGGCTCTACGCCCCCTGTAGCTTTGGCATGGTCCACAATGGCTTTTGTCTACAGACAGACCTAAGAACCAATAAGTAACAAAGAAGAATGAACACAATTACCAAGAAAGCACAGCCAACAATGTAGAGCCCTGGATATTCTACTGTGCCAGTTGGGGAATCAGTAGCATGCCGTGTGACCTCACTACATGAGGGTACGGAGTTGTGTGGGCTTCCTCACTGTGGGCAACTTTTGTTCTGTATATATATACATATATATATTAATCATTTTTGGAGCCAGCTGCTGCAATTGGCTGCCGTCACCATTTTTTTCTTTTTCATGCACTTTCGTCCATATATTTTTATATTCACTGCTTAAAGCTTGGTGTCTACCTTCATAGAACGGCAAATAAAAAAAAATTGCCACCACAGCACGACTTGTGTATACATAAGCATGGCGCAGTTTCCATCAGTATATGTCATACCTTGGCAGCTGCCATAGTGGCATGCCTTATACGTGTGTATGAGTGATGAAACTTGAGCCTGTATACATCATGGTGCCTTTTTTTGCTCATACACAGCATTGGCAGTAATCATTTTTTTCTCTTTTTACCGACGCTGAGGAGCATTGGGAAAAAAAACATTGGCAAATCTCATAGGTCTACATTAGCAAAGCCAAAAACGTGAAACTGATTTGCTTCGCCAATGCTTGTTTGATAGTTGGTCGCAACACGCAGTAGATATCACCCTTCTGCGGGGCTTTAAGTGGGATGGATAAATGGGGGGGGTTTCTCAAAGGGGCGTGGCCAATGTAATTAAGTGCATGACTTAAAAACACGTAAGGTACAAATCTGTGCTTAGCATAGTGTGCCGCCCGACTTGTATTTTGCTGTTTCTGTCATTGCATTTAGATATATGATATATGATACAACAAATAACATCATACCTACAACAAGTCAGGACTATTGGCTTTGTCAGTAGTTCTTAATTGCATAAGATAAATAAGCAGCAATTATGGCTTGTTGTATATAATATTGAAAAAACTTCCACTTAAAGCCCTGGTGACAACGCTCGCCTGGCATGATGTCATGCGTAACTTCTCCACTAGTGAGCAGTGTGAACACGCGCACATTGATGTGCCTGCTGTCACTGCAGTCTGGCTAAAAAAACAGACCACCTGTGCCCGGTCACAAAACAGAGCCTGATAGAGACCCGTTTTGAGGCCCCTTTTAAAAAACTGCCGATGCTCAGCACTGGTGAGACCCGGCCCACTTAAAGCCCTGCCCTTATGTGGTCTGTGAAATAAGCTGTTTATTTAAAAAAAAACACCTAGAGACAGTTACGTAAATCGCTATTTGGACGGATTGTCCCAAGAATTATATTGCATTGAGTTCTCATGAAAATCGTGTGAAAAATACACAATGTAAAACTATTATTACCAAGCCTATTAGAATTAACACCTCACTGGTGATCGAGGCCTAAGTGCACATGCAGTCGGCTGTAGTTTAAAAGCCACTCAGTTGATTGGCCCTTATCTTTGCATAAAAAAAACAATTTGACGTTTGCACCTCTCCTGTGGTTCATCACTTTCGAATCTTATGAGAGGCGTCCCTAGGAAAGTGTCAACGAATACAGAAGATGGCAATTATTGAACTCAAGGGAAGGAACGTGCGTTTTTAGACGCCGCCTTCTCTATCCCAGTGACGTCACGTGTCGCAGCTCTGAGTTTTGAAGTGCGGTGACCTTCATGTATTGCTTCCGGGAGTGAAGAATGCCGCCTGCGCTTGTCTTCTAACAGGCAGGAAGGCTGGCTTCAAACTACAAGGGACGACCCATCGGTTTCGATTTCTTTCCAAGGAACGCACAGAAAAGAAAGATGGCGCCCAATATTTTGAGAAACCAGGCAGCTGGAGCTTTACCATTTAACTGAAAACCATGTGATCCTAGACAAACCATCTAATCTCCCTGTACCTAAAACTGTAAACATATAATACAAGGCAAATGTAAATTTGTGATTGACAATGTAATTGAGTATTTCTAATAAGTAAATCCCTGCTTCAATCAATCAATCAATCATTACATTTCTAAAGCGCGCTACATAGCCGATAGGCAGGGGCGGATTGGCAAGGCGGGCATTTGGGAATGGGCTGAAGGGCCGGTGCCTCAGTGCCCTCTGTGGGCCGTTTTTTTCTTCCCTGTCCCAGTCCACAGAGAGTGGACTAGGAAAGGGGAGAAAAAAAAACGGCCCACAGAGTGCACGGAGACAGACAGAGAAAATTAAAGCAGCCTCGCTGTGCGGCCGGACAGCGATTGTCAGCTGTGGCCTCTCCTTCACCCCTGCCCTGCAGGGGCGGCTGGTCCATAGGGGCGCCTGGGCAGCGCCCCACAAAAGAAACTGCTCACTGCAGTTTGGGCAACAGGAATGTAAGCAGACGAATTGACAGGTTCACAATTCATCTGTTTACATTTCCGGCCGGCCGGTGCTTCAGGGGTTAAAGTGCGCATGTCTCCTGCTCTCGCCTGCGCACGCAGGTGAGAGCAGGCTTCCAGAAGATGGTCTAACTGCGCATGTGAGTGAGGAGCGTTGCCCCTCACTCACATTCACACACCATTAGGATGCTGCGCATGCCCAGTATAGTGCATGCGTCTGTAGATAGGTTCCTGCCCGGGCGGTGATGCGTTTTGCGCAAAGTCGCCCCATGCCCTATCAAATGCCAGGATACGAGGAAACAAGGGTCCGCCGCCGTACCCCCCCCCCCACCCCCGTCGCATTCAGTCTCCTGATTTGGCGCTGTTAGTATTTCCTGTTGAGCGTTGCAAAGGAGACGTGGGACCGAAGAAGATGCCTCATGCCTGGTAAGTTTAATTCATTGCATTAAAATGTAACCCACCCCTCTCCACGCGGTTACCCCCTTTCCTCCCAGCCCCCTGATTCATGCCGGCCGTGACTGGAGTCGTTCCACCGGCCGCGACTGCCCCATATAACAATTGTGGCCTTATATTACTGTGTAGAAAACCCGCCCGCACTTCCCAGAACACAGAGATAAGAAGCCCCAGGCAGATGACAAAAAGATTTCACTTAGAACAGAGGAAGACAGTCTGTAAAAGTATGAAAACCGAAATAAACATACATTTTCCTGTGCAGAAAACGTTTTTCACTAAACTCTTAAACACACTGAATGAAGCAACAATGCAGTCATTTGACAGGTGTAATGATAACATAAGATCCCCTCTACTAATTCTAATTCCAATATTGTCGTTTATTAAGCAATTTAATACCCACAACATATCGGTTTGCCCTCATGCATGAATGAATGATGGATGCAGGATGGATAGGTGGGTGGATGCATGAATGAATGATGGATGCAGGATGGATGGGTGGATGGATGGATGGATGGATGGATGGGTGGATGCATGAATGAATGATGGATGCAGGATGGATGGGTGGATGGATGGATGGGTGCATGAATGAATGATGGATGCAGGATGGATGGATGGGTGGATGGATGGATGGATGGATGGGTGGATGCATGAATGAATGATGGATGCAGGATGGATGCAGGATGGATGGGTGGATGGATGGGTGCATGAATGAATGATGGATGCAGGATGGATGGGTGGATGGATGGATGGATGGATGGGTGGATGGATGGATGGGTGCATGAATGAATGATGGATGCAGGGTGGATGAGTGGATGGATGGATGGGTGGATGGGTGGATGCATGAATGAATGATGGATGCAGGATGGATGCAGGATGGATGGGTTGGATGGGTGCATGAATGAATGATGGATGCAGGATGGATGGATGGGTGGATGGATGAATGGATGGGTGGATGCATGAATGAATGATGGATGCAGGATGGATGCAGGATGGATGGGTGGATGGATGGATGGATGGGTGCATGAATGAATGATGGATGCAGGATGGATGGGTGGATGGATCTATGGATGGATGGATGGGTGGATGGATGGATGGGTGCATGAATGAATGATGGATGCAGGGTGGATGAGTGGATGGATGGATGGGTGGATGGGTGGATGGATGGATGGGTGGATGTATGAATGAATGATGGATGCAGGATGGATGCAGGATGGATGGGTGGATGGATGGATGGGTGGATGCATGAATGAATGATGGATGCAGGATGGATGGGTGGATGGATGGATGGGTGCATGAATGAATGATGGATGCAGGATGGATGGATGGGTGGATGGATGGATGGGTGGATGCATGAATGAATGATGGATGCAGGATGGATGCAGGATGGATGGGTGGATGGATGGGTGCATGAATGAATGATGGATGCAGGATGGATGGGTGGATGGATGGATGGATGGATGGGTGGATGGATGGGTGCATGAATGAATGATGGATGCAGGGTGGATGAGTGGATGGATGGATGGGTGGATGCATGAATGAATGATGGATGCAGGATGGATGCAGGATGGATGGGTGGATGGATGGATGGGTGCATGAATGAATGATGGATGCAGGATGGATGGATGGGTGGATGGATGAATGGATGGGTGGATGCATGAATGAATGATGGATGCAGGATGGATGCAGGATGGATGGGTGGATGGATGGATGGATGGGTGCATGAATGAATGATGGATGCAGGATGGATGGGTGGATGGATCTATGGATGGATGGATGGGTGGATGGATGGATGGGTGCATGAATGAATGATGGATGCAGGGTGGATGAGTGGATGGATGGATGGGTGGATGGGTGGATGGATGGATGGGTGGATGTATGAATGAATGATGGATGCAGGATGGATGCAGGATGGATGGGTGGATGGATGGATGGATGGGTGGATGCATGTATGAAAGATGGATGCAGGATGGATGCAGAATTGGTGGATGTATGGGTGGATGGATGGATGGATGGGTGGATGCATGATGGATGCAGGATGGATGGGTGGGTGGATGCATGAATGAATGAATGATGGATGCAGGATGGATGGGTGGGTGGATGCATGAATGAATGATGGATGCAGGATGGATGCAGGATGGATGGGTGGATGGATGGATGGATGGGTGGATGAATGAATGATGGATGCAGGATGGATGCAGGATGGATGGGTGGATGCATGAATGAATGATGGATGCAGGATGGATGGGTGGGTGGATGGATGGGTGGATGATGGATGCAGGATGGATGGGTGGATGGATGGGTGGATGCATGAATGAATGATGGATGCAGGATGGATGGGTGGGTGGATGGATGGGTGGATGCATGAATGAATGATGGATGCAGGATGGATGGGTGGGTGGATGGATGGGTGGATGCATGAATGAATGATGGATGCAGGATGGATGGATGGGTGGATGCATGAATGGATGCAGGATGGATGATGGATGGGTGGATGGATGGGTGGATGGATGGATGGGTGGATGCATGAATGAATGATGTATGGATGCAGGATGGGTGGGTGGGTGTATGGATGGGTGGATGCATGAATGATGTATGGATGGATGCAAGGTGGTTCGGGCTCGCTCGCTCGCTGCGGTGCAATATGCAAATTAGTTTACGCCTCACCACTTTCAAATGTCACCAGCCGCCCCTGCTGCCCTGCCAAGCAATCAAGCTGAGGCTGGGCTGGGGAGGGGTGATTGTTTGCAAGAATCGGCCTCCCTGGGGGCCAGGTGTTTCTCAGGCCTTTGAGCCATTTTCACCTCGGCCCCCTTGGGGCCCATGCAGCCCAGAAACGGTGTTAGTCTTAGCACCTCGCCCACAGCCCTTCACATTCAGGGCATAGTGGACGAGGAAGAATGGGTCTTGCTGTGGGGGCCAGGTGATGTTTGGAATTTTTTATTTTATTTATTTATTTATGCGATTTTATATAGCGCGGACTTCAGCCGAAGGTGTCAGAGCGCTTCACACAAGGAACAGCAATAATACATGAGGAGAAAAATTAAAAGTGGACAAATTACAAAAGCAAACGTTAAGTTACATGAATCAAAAGTGACAATAGTGAGCAACCAAAATACAGGAGGGAGCAATCGGTACATTACAGGAGGAAAAAGTGAAATAGGTGCAGGTTACAAAAGCGTACAAAGTACAAGTAGAGGTATAATACTGCAATAAATGGCAGACACTCCAGCACAAGAACAAACGTTACGTAGGCAATGGTGGCACTTGTGCAAGTATCTAAAGCAAACAAAAGTGAGAGGTAGCATACAGTGTGATACCAGAGAAAAGTGACGTGTGCAAGTTACAAAAGGGTACCATACACAGGTACAAGGGTAATACTACAGTAAATGGTAAACACTCAAACTGCCAGAACACACTGGGAAGGCACTTCCCATGCACCAGCTTCACCTCAGCCTCCCCCCCTGGCTACCTGGCTACCTTGGATGACCCAGAAAGCTGTGTTTTGTGCTCCCCTGCCAGGACATTTTCGTGAGGCCTGGAGGGCTGATTAATTTACTAATTGCAGGGGCCTTACCTGTTCATGTGCTCCTGAGCTGAAGGTATGGGGAGGGCTAAGTAGGTTAGTAATAGCAGGGGCTTTGCTGCTTTTCAGGTGCTCCTGTGCTGGTGGGCTGGAATAATTTTGTGACAGAAAGGGGCCTTGCTATTTTTTTTAGTTGCTCAGCATGTAGGCCACTGGCACCTTTGCCCTGTGTCCTGTGCAAGAACAGTATCCTCCCACTTTCATTCCTTGTCTGTGCAAATAGTGTTTCATGAAAGGGCACGCCCCTTGAATGTGGGCCACGCCCTTTGAATGTGGGTGACGCCCCTTAAATATGGGCCACGCCTCTTGAATGTGGGCCACTTTTTTCGTCAGTGCCCGGGCCGAATTGTGATCCCCATCCGACCCTGCCGATAGGGTCTCAAGGCTCTAGGTGGAGGGGCGGGGCGGGGGGGGGGGTGCCGCTACTGCTCGAAGCCAGGTTTTGAGGAGTCTTCTGAAGGCCAGTAGGTCCTGGGTCTGTCGTAGGTTGGTTAGGAGGGTGTTCCAGGTCTTGGCGGCGAGGTAGGAGAAGGATCTTCCGCCGGCTATGATTTTCCGGATGCGTGGGACTGTAGCAAGGGAGAGGTTGCCTGAGCGGAGGCCTCGGGTGGGGGTGTGGAAGCTGAGTCAGTTGTTGAGGTAGGTAGATCCGGTGTTGTGGAGTGCTATGTGTGCGTGGATGAGGAGCTTGAAGGTGATCCTCTTGTTGACGGGGAGCCAGTGCAGGCCTCTCAGGTGGGGTGTGATGTGGCTGCGACAGGGGATGTAGAGAATCAGTCGAGCCGAGGCGTTCTGGACTCGTTGTAGTCGTCTTAGGAGCTTGATACTAGTTCCTGAGTAGAGGGCGTTCCCATAGTCGAGTTGGGTGGTGACGAGGGTTTGGGTGACGGTCTTTCTCGTGTCGATAGGGATCCATTTAAAGATTGTGCCGAGCATTCGGAGGATGTTGAAGCAGGACGCAGAGACTGCGTTGACTTGCCTTGTCATGGAGAGGGTGGAGTCGAGGATGACCCCCAGGTTCCATGCATGGTCTGTGGGTTCCGGGGCTGTGCCTAGTGAAGTGGGCCACCAGGAGTCGTCCCAGGCCGATGGGGCGGGTCCGAGGATGAGGACCTCCGTCTTGTCTGAGTTCAGCTTCAGTCTGCTGTCCTTCATCCAGTCGGCTACGCCCCTCATTCCTCTGTGGAGGTTAGCTTTGGCGGTGCGGGGGTCTTCGTGAGGGATATGATCAGCTGGGTGTCGTCGGCGTAGGAGATGATGTTGAGGTTATGTTGTCGTGCGACGTGGGCGAGAGGGGCCATGTAGATATTGAACAGCGTTGGGATGAGGGAGGATCCCTGTTGGGCGCCGCAGATGATCTCAGTGGTTTTTGAGCAGAAGGGTGGGAGGCAGACGTTCTGGATTCTTCCGGAGAGGAAGGATGTGGTCCAGGCCAGGGCCTTCTCTTGAATGCCGGCGTCCTGGAGACGTGTTGATAGGGTGCGATGGCAGACTCTGTCAAAGGCTGCTGATAGGTCCAGGAGGATGAGTGCAGCTGTCCTGAAGTAAATCATCATGTGTTGTTTCCCTACTACATATTAATGTACATCACTCCATTTCTCCAGATCTAGATTTGTGCTACATCAAGCACAACACATCAGACCTACTCATAATCAATACATTTACTGTTCTTTGCTGATTCGCCAGATCCTCTCTTTTGATTTTCCATTACCCGCCATATGAAGAATTGTTCACTACTTAATCTTTCTGTAAATTGAAAATTTATGTCAGAACTATTACCACTGTTGACACAAATCACACTTTGATCCAATCTTTTAAATGTGGCAGACACTGTGCCTTAATACTACTTTTTGTGATCAATGTTGCATTTTTGCAAACTGTATGTATGTATAGAAAAATCCATATCCAATCTATATGAACCCAAACACAATCACAAAATCTAAACATACTAGTTATTTCCTATTTTGAAATGTATTACCAGAAACGGCAAAGTTTAGGAGTTTTTTGCTATTCAAAAATCAACTATTTTGACCACACATCTAAATTTTGGGATTTGGGATTACATAACTAAAGCAGAATGTCTGCGGCTTTGCTGTGTGTTTAAAATGCCAAAATGTAGCAACTGTGTTTGTTTGAGTCTTATCCAATTTAGAGCTGTGAAAACTAATTTAAAGATAGCACTGTGTGGGAGACTTCCATGTTTCCATGGCAAAGCTTTATATGCATGGCATTTCCTGGGTGTGAAATGAACATAACTAGTACATTTTGGATGATGATTCTTCTCTTTATAGGATCTGCCTAGTCAATATGGGATTAGCGTGTTCTTGTTTTATCTGTTGATATAATGTTTACATAGAATATCATGTTAAGATTGTTCTGTAAAGTAAAGCCTGGGTGAGAGCAGTGGAGAGATTTTGTAGAGCAATGTAGGACATACAAATACAATCTTTACATCAAGTAGATTCAAACATATTTTTTGTTGTTTTTCATTAAAAATGTGGTCTACTGGGTGGCAGGTCGGGCAAGATGGCGGCCGCGTGATCGGGCAGGCATCACTCCCTGGTCAAGATGTGCAGTTTTCTTGGTTTGCACGGGTGAAAAGGCTAGTAGGAGTGAAGGAGACTTACGCAATTAGATCTGAACAACGGCAGAAGCATTGTTAACTTCTGACCATATGTTCGGTGATTGGGAACAGCGAAAACCCTGGCTGAGGTCTGTTCGGCTGATTGTAACCGAGCTCCACTGCCGCACTGACCTGAGGCTGTGGCGGGCGTGGTGTCTGGGGAAGCCCGTGCAGGAGCAGGAGCAGGACGCGGAATCTGGCGGCGGCTTTGGGGAAAATATGCCGCCTCGGAAGAACGGAACTCTACAGGCAGTAAACACAAAAGCACCGGGGTCCGCTCTGATGACATCAGCAATCGGGGCAAAAAAGATTTCGGCTGCTGAAGAGAAGCAGGCTAAAATCGAGAAAATGGCAGATAAACCTGGAGGTAGAGGAGCAGCGGTGAGTGCTAAGAAAGGGAATATAATTAAAGGGAAAAGTGCAGAAAAAACACAATCCTCTGGTATATTAAATCAAGAGGCTGTGAGCAGTACTAAACAACGCTTTCCCAAGAAGGTACCGGACAGGTAAAAACACTCACTGTCCCTGAGGTGTTTGACGGTAAGCCTGCAGTTATGAAAACCGCGGTTAATTCCTCTTCCTGTCCTATAACCCCCGTTAGTTCTATGAACCCCACACTCAGGCATAACGATGAGGGGGAACATTTAGAGCTGGGAGCCAAGGACTCTGTGGCTGATGGGCTCGATAAATCCCTTGCGGCAGTACATAAGGCTCTATCTGAGGACTCTGAAAATCAAGGGCTTGGTGTTGATATGGATTCTGAGACTACATCTATTTATCAAACCCCGGGAGGTGGTCGGTCAGATACCGAATCAGGTACTGATAGCATTCCAGACATGCATGATGGAGACAGCTTCTTTTCCCTGGTGGAGGGATCAGACGTAGATTGCACCACTGACTCTAAAAACTTAGAGGATACTTTGAGTGAAGACAGCCCCCCAAACACCGTGGATACATTAAAGAGGGTTACACCTCGGTGCAAAAAATCCAGACGGCTCCCACAGCCTGGCTCAGCACGACGGGAGAGTAACTGCTCGGAAATCAGTAACAATCTGCAGTGGGACTATTCTGGAGTCACAACGAGTCTAGCTAGTACAGGAGGGCACCAAGGGCAGGAACAGGAAACAACGCTGCCTGGTACTGAGCCAAATTTACCACCATCAAATACTCTTATTTATGCAATTCTCAAGTCTATACAGAGTGAAGCGCGATAGGAGCATAAAAGAGCACAGCTTGCAACAACAAAAAATACAAGGGGCTATTCGCAAAAACACTAAAGCTTGTGCAGAAGTTATTGCCAGGACAGCAGCCCTGGAGGAGCAAATTGTTGGTTTGGTAGCTGGCCTAGAAACTGTAGAATCAAAGACTTCAGCTAATGATGAAAGGTTTTCTGATATATTGAGGAAACTGGAAGATTCCGAAAATAGGCTCAGAAGGAACAATCTACGCCTACTAGGGATCGAAGAAAAAGCTGAAGGAGATGATATCAGAGGGTTTGTTTTGAAATGATTTAAGTCAGCTGGCCCATTGGTCGTGGGAAACAGAGATCCATAGAGTCCATCGCTTCCCTTTAATGCTGAAAAGAAATACAGGGACTGAAGCTAAACCCTGGGCTATTTTGATTTTTGTTGGCAACTTTTTGTTGAGACAAGCTATTTTTGAAAAAGCAAGACCTGATGCTAGGAAGTCCGCTGAGGGCCAAACCTTTTTTGTGCAGCCTGATTTTTGACACACAACAGTGGAGAGGAGGTGGTGGTTGCGACAGTTGATTACTCCATTTTTAAAAAAAGGATGTGAGGTCAAATCTGATGAATCCCGCCAGGCTAAAGGTCATCTATCAAGGGAAGATCCGGGTTTTCTCGTCTGAAATTCAAGCTGAAAGTTATTTTAAAAAACTAACTGATCGTTGAAGGGCATCAGCCCGGCTTGAGACTTATTTAGCTTGTCTTATCTTCATTTTTGGTTGTCAAAATTTGTATGCCTAGAACCCATAATTTCCTTAGTCTTTTCTTTTAGTACTTGAGGTCAATATACAGCCCAGGGTAAAAAAAAAAACAGATGCTTAGACTTTTGTTAAGGGTTAGCGGTTATATCGATTGTATGACTATATGGATTACTAGATTTATTAATGAGAATATAGGTAGTACGAATATACAAAATGTCTGGGACACACTTAAAGCTGGAATAAGGGGGGAGACTACACGTTATGGATGGGAGAGTCAGAGAGAGGAGAAACCAAAGCTGCAGGAGCTATATGGCGAGCTTGAAGGGGCTGAGATAACTCTTGCAAGGATTTTATCGGGTGGTCTGAACGGGGACTCGGCACAAACACAGATTTTCATCACAAAAGCAGCAATAATAGAAATTTCTCAGGCTACAGCTGCAGGTTCTCTGCTTCGGAGTATGCCGCTCTAACCAGTGAGCCACACTGTTCCATATGAAGGTGTGCCTAGCTCAGATACTTAGGCGAGTCCATAGTAGGGGTGGGCAAAGTTTTGACAATGCCCTCAAAGGCAGAGATAGTCAGGAAACTTTGCATCACTGAGATTTAAAAATATATAGTAAATTATACTCGACTCTGCCCAGGGGACAGTCAAAGCCCCCCTGCCTGCCGAAGAAGAGAATTTCCTGGCTCAGACTTTCCTGTGGGCGGGTCAGTCAATGTCAGGAAAAATGAAAGAGATTTCCAGGCAGACACTGCAGCCCTTAAGCATAGGTAAGAGGGAAGTGGGTGGTGTCCAAGCAGGGGCAGGGGTAAGGGATGCAGATTGTGGCCAGAGGGGGAGTAGCTCAAGATGATGTTAGGGGGAAGAGCCGGGGGCGGAATCAGCGGGCATGGATGGTGCCGGGAACTGGACTTTTAGCTTTGTGCGGTACCCAGAACAGTGGCTATAGAAATGATGCCAAGTAGCAGCATGCCTCACTGCTCTGCATTGTGCTTCACGGAATAGGACTCATTTCTCACAGTGTTGATAGTAAATATCAAAGTCAGAATATCAATGGCACTATATATCGAGGACAAAATATTGGGAAAAAATAACACAGGTAAGTATGTCTAGATTTTCTATACCTAACTCCACATAACAGGTGTATTCGTAAAGCGCACGTTCACCCCAGCCACGGGGCATCTTGGTGCTGAAATAACAGATGTATATTGTTACCCAACTCAATGGTACTCATTTTATCGACCTCAGATGGATGTAAGGCTAAGAGGTTGAACACAGGCTCCTGCAGTGGATGCACTATTCCACCGAGCCACCAGACCCGGCATAAGTGTGCATACTCCGCAAATATATATTCAAGTTACACAGTTGTGGAATTAGTAAGTGTTATCTATAGTTCCCTACAGGCGCTCACCTTTCAATATTTTCCCTTCATATACTTGTACGTCGATATTCTTCATGCTCATATTCAGGAATACAATTGTTTCCCAATACGGAGAATGGCCTCTTCAGCTGCACCCGTATTTTTCAATTTAGTGAGCTTCCCACTCCACAAAGTTTATAAAGTCTGGGCAAAAAAAAGTGAACTTGTATGCTGCAAAATAACAACTTTGGATCCCCTAAAGCTTAGGCTTAAATAGAGGGCAAGCAGGAAAAGAAGGTTCATGCCAATGACAACAATACCCGTCACTGGGAATGTGTACAATGATTAAGATTTAAAACACAAAGTCGAAGCTCTAGTGTGCACCGTGATATTTGCCTAAGTACTCCAACAGCGAGAACTTTATGGATCAATTACCATCGCACACCCACCTATCTGAAAGGCTACATGCAAGTGCCGGCTGCTCTCAAGCCCATGTGGCATGGAACGTTCCCTTCTTCGCCAAACTTTGTCAATTGCAAAAGACTTTCTTTTTATTCACAGAAGTAACTTGCTTACCATCATTTATATCCTTACCAAATGGTATTTTGTTTAACACCTTGACTGCGCCGCGAATTCCGCTGCGATGCTGGACACTCCAATCGTGGGCGTGGCTCGGATGGCCCTGTGCCGTCGTGCTCACACGCCCACTGTGACTCATGACGGCTGGAGGCAGTCATGGGCACGGAAGGGGTTAAATACAATTTGTGCATTTAGTCCTCTAAATATTCCTGGAAAACTGTTTTCCTTGAGGAAATTTATGATCCTATAAACAAAATGATGTGACACACATACCAACCAGGCAGCGTCTGTCGGTCTCTCAGTTCCGGTCTCATGTACAGACAACGTCCAGATTAACTAGTTCTTGATGCCGGTTTGCAGAGAGGCACCAGGTAAATGGACTGCAGGGTGGCGTGCAGGAGATATCTTGGTGTAAGGTAGGTGAGGTATAGGACTGGTGTCCTCCTTCGGTCGTTCCCTGCCAGGGAGGCATGGCGCCTATCGACTCCAGAATCCAGAACAAATTTGTGAAGATGCCGTACATGCTCTCTCATTTGCACAATGGATGGCAAATGAATCTGGTCATCCTTTCGGAAAAAGATCGTGCTTTGGCCATACGCTTTGGCCATGACTGGGATCCAACATGCATGAAAGTGGATAGTGTTACGGAGAAGATCATGAATTCTGCTGTTATTTATCTGGTTGATATCAAAGAAGTGTCAATAAGATGTGTAAGTTGTATAATCCATGCACGCTTATGTGTTTGTTTCAATGACAAACACATTATGATTGATTTAGGAGCAAAAACCAATTACAAGATACACTGGACAACGGAGGATAAGCAAGAGACATTGTGGAAATGTATTTATAAAGGAGCATTTAAAGGTCACGTTCTGGTGGTATCTCCAAGAGCATCGATATTTAACTTTTGCGATAAACATCTAACCAATACTGGGCACTTGTAATCAAGGTCTTAGAATGTTTACAGTTTTAGAGAGTCCACATTTTCTTACAATGATCTAAGCCAAAGAATACTTACTTAAAATCACTTACCAATTTCAAAAGTATTTTTTTGTTTTATTTGCCTTATGAGTTGTTGAATAAGTTGAGGTATTTTTACCATGTGTAGGAAATACCTCCTACTCCAAGTTAGTTTTTAGCTTGTGATTGAGGCATGGAATGTGGAATTGGGATTTACCACAACCAATTCTGAGTGTTTTGTCATTTGGTTTTCCCCTCTTATAAATTTTGGCTGGATTCGATCTGATGGAAACTGCGAAGGTGGGATAAATATGCCACAACTCGTAATTCTGATCCCTATCCAAGCAAGTGTACTTGTAATGAGGTCCTTTGTATTCTTTTAACATTATGATACCTTGCCACGGTAATAGCATCTAGTTTTTGCTGTATCCCCCTGTGCATTAACTATTTAAACGTCTTAGGTCACTTTGTAAACCAGGTTTATGGATGAATTTTCTAGCGTCATTTTGATAGTTTTCAACTTCGTGTTCCAAAAACAAGAAATATTCAGCTTCTTAGTTGATTACATCTTCAGCAGGTATTATTCATTATTGGTTCACGGGGATGCAAGAGGCTTTAGAGAGATACAAGTTAAATATTCCATTGAAAGACCAATGTGCATAGACGTTCAAATTGCTTAGGTGAGGTTCGATAGGACAATGCCACAATCGGTCAGAAAACTTACTTCCCTTCACCAGAAGAAGAATTATGAACATAAAGAAATAATAGGTGGCAATTTATGCAGAATAATCCATTCCAAACTCTTTTCCATCCTGATTCCTCTTTTGTTTTACTAAAATTCTACCTCATTATGGGCAAAGTGACTTTAGATGACAGAAACAAACCTTATATACTTCCTCAACGCTCGTATTACACAAGATCTCCCTTTAATCTCTATAACCTTAATGTGGGCTATGTCACCGTTCACCTCAATGGTGCAAATCGTACAGTTCACCGAAGGACATAGTCATTCAAGCGTCATGGCGTATGGGGTATTGACAACACATGTCAAACAATGCTCAACTATATGATGTTTGGGTAAAAACAGTATGAGGAAACTAATTGTCTGTGCTGTCATCGGTCCTATTGCAACGCATGGGTTGCAAAAGTGAAGCCATCCTTGTTTTCATAGCGGAGTAAGATGTCCATTTTGCCAATTGTGCTGCATACATAACTATGTGACTTGAGTCCGTCGGAGCACTCAGTATCTTCTAACTATTCCAGTTTTCTCTTATATAATCTTTGTGCATCTACTTCCCAGTGTTTTGTCTAAAAACACTATTTTTCAATGGTGGGTGGAAGGGTGGAGGGTAGTACCCATGGTGGGTGGGTGCACATTACCATTGACTTCTAATAGTCTTTTTTTAAATTATTCTTTTTTTGAATCAAAACAATAGTTCCACTCTTTCTCATGATCTTTAAGGAATATTATTTATTTCATAATTCCTTCTTCTTCTTTAATCGTTAACATATTTTATCTTCATGTCATAATTACTTCACATATTCCTCATTTCCCTATGCATTTCGGGTCATATGAGGCCCTTCTTCGGGGGTCTGTGAACGGAAAGAAAAGGAAACTTAGGATAGCATACAGAACTATGGCACAAGACAACACAATGACATGTCACATTTGTGTGAAAATCAAATGTTGTTCCTTTGCATGTTTTAGTACATGCCATTTGCATTGCCCAACCTATAGAACCATGTATGGGTAGCATGGAGAAACAGTTGGATGCCTTTTCACTTTGTATCTTGCAGTCCTACACATAAAATCCTCTGTAGTTTTTGGAGGGAAAAAACATTTTCACCAGCGTTTTATATCTAACTGCAGCCCCTCCCCCCATCACACTCATCTAGGACATCCATGCTTTTGTCAGCTCGTCTTGGCGACAGGATACCCCTTAGCAATGCTGAGTCGATGTCTCCTAGTCCATGACAGCATGTGTGTCACCGCAGGGAGTGAGTCAGCACTGCACATCCTGCATTACTGTGGTGTCCATTCTTCTTAGCTTCAGGGAGTGTTGCATGTTGCCATGAAATGGGACACGCTATCTGATAAACTTTGGTCCCTGTTTAATAAGGCAAGCAGCAGAGGAAAGGATCCAGGCTGCTTGAAAGCAAGGGATGATAGGGGATGTGTAGTGGCCCCCTCTAACACAGAGGAGGACACCAAAGTGGTAGGCCACCATGTCCTCAGCAAAGGGCAATAGGGGCCAGCTACAGACACCTTTAGGACTCAGGCACAAAGGTGTGAAATGGTTGTCATTGCCACAGATGTGGCTCAGGAAGAAAGCACAGAGAGAGGACCTCCTAGCCTAGCTGACACTTCAGAGCTTGATCTTTCCCATAAGGAACAGGGTCAAGACTGATTTGCAGATGGCTGGGTCTGAACTGGGGTGGCAAAGTGAGCTAAAGAACGATGATGGATTCAACCCAAATTTAATAGTGACTGGGGGTCAGTGTCTGAAAAGTTTCAGGGCTCAGTCCATCATCTCCTTGTGTTTGCTTTGCACACCCTAAGTTGGCAGGGTATGTCCAGATGTGGGTTCCTTGCTCACTTTGCTACTGGATTCAAGCTAGCCAGGCTGATGAGGGGTGTTACCCCAAAACTGGTCCCAGGATGCTTGTTTCCAGTCCAGGGAAGACCTGGCTGGGCAGTGCAGGCTAGACTGTTCCCACGAGGAACAGGTTCAAGACTGATTTGCATATGGCTGGGTCTGAACTAGAGTGGCAAAGTGAGCTAAAGAACAATGGTGGAGCCAATCAAGATCTACTAATGACTGGGGGTGAGTGTCTGAAACGTTTCAGCACTCCGTCCATCATCTCCTTGTGTTTGCTAGTTGACATTGAGGATGTAACCTTGAGGTTTGAACTGTTGAGCTCGAAGCTGGGGAACAGTGTTTCTGCAAGGAAGCTCAACATCCTGCGATTCTGGGTAAATCACTTAATCTTCCTGTGCCTAACAAAAATGAATGTGTAAGGAAACTGGTGCTCATGTAAAGCGCCCTGATACACGATGTCTCAGGTCTAGTTCACGCTATATAAAGCTCTTTAAAAAAAACTGTATCAACTCACTCAGTGCTTACCTCCCCTTTTCCTCCACCACAAACCAGATCCTGCTCCACTAAAGCGTTCCCTCCAGCTCTGCAACAGTTGGTTGTGGACTAAGCATCTTGTAGAATTAATGCTGTACCAGAAACAAAATGATCTTTTGACTCACTGTCCTCCCTCTGGGTGCAGTCTAGCCGGAAGCAATACTTGGGGATGATACAGCAGCTCAACCTTGTGTTTAGCTAACACTAGCAATATGCAGAGGAGAATTTCTAACAGCCATCTTACAGACGTGCTGTCTACTGTCACAGTAAATAGATGTCAAAGGGAGAACCCTTTAGGGACTAGGGGTGAGGTGATTGACAAGATTAGCATGAACAGACTTGGAGATGAGCCTCTGGAACCCAGGAACCCCAGCCTAAATAAGACTCTCGGCAGCCATTTTGGAAAACTAAGAAATGGTGCTCCGAGGAATTAAATTCACCACATAGTGCAGGACGTGATTGAAAATGCAGGATAAAGATTGAATGTGAATTTCCATTTGATAAGTGTAGGGAAATGCATCAATCACTAGTGGATTGGTCCTTTGAAATAAAGCTCCCCACACTTTTAAGTAAGAATGTTCCTGGAATGGAGACTGACAGAAGATACCTGCATGGATGAATTTTTGGCTCTCTGGAAGAGGACTATCGAGAGTTCAACTCACCCTTGAGTCTCTGCATCTAACAGCTCATCCCAGAACTAGGAAAGCTATCCCTTGGTGATGTATCAAGGGGGAGCGGGATGCGGCACTGATCCAGGAGTACCCAACTTTGTTAATCAACTCCCACTAAAGCTGCAAAACGGAGATGCTCCTTAGATCAGATCATACGGGGCTGACGTGAAGTAAAGCAGGACAACCATTAGGAACTGGAACAGAAACGCCTGAACAAAGATGCAGCCTGGAAGGCAACATTACCAGGATTCACACGATCAGAACATTGTAACCATCAAGTCTGAGACTCCAGGTGGACCATGCAAATAAGGTATCTGATCTTGTGGAGCCTACCTCTGCTGGAGGATTTTAGGACCCCAAAATGTTTCTCCGTCCAAAGTCGCTCCATTCAGTCATGCACAAAGTGTGCCTCGTCACCCGAAGGATAACATTGACATTTACATTTTCCACAGTTTTCTAAGAATCATTCAATCACATTCTTTATTTCGCTAAGGGAGGCCTGTCCCCTTGTGGCAATCTACCAGGAATAAGCCCCATGAATTCCTCATAGAAACCTACTTTTACTTTAAAGCACTAGATTTTTAGGGCGAGCCTAGGCGGCGCATATGTCCTGTCTGCAAGACCTGCTGTAATCAATAAAACAACTATTTCCCGCCTGCTGCTTACCATAGGTTGAGTCCAGTGTTGCTCTTCTTTGCTGCCTCCTAACGCGTTCTCTCAGCTGATACCTCACTTTCGTTGAAGGCTGAGGCGCACCAGCCAAGTACAGTTTCCTTACACTTTCAGGGCTTATCTGTTGTTTGGGAGACCTCTTTATCTTCTGCTGCCCTTCAATGCACTGCAAGCCCAGCTCGCTTGTGTGTTCGGTGCCATGCATGTTCAGCTTCAGTGACCGTCTTTTTTTTTTAACATACTTTCCAGCTCGTTGGTGCCATGCGGTGCCCCATCCCCCTCCCCCCCCTGACCTCCTGCCACTGCTTGTTTAAAATTTTCCTTTTGTATCTCCCTGTCTCCCACATAAGCGCCCGCTTTCACATACCCCTTCCTTTACCGCTCTCCACACACATTGTGATTTACTATCCCACAGCACATCTTGATGTAGTATCCCACGTCTCTTTACTCTCTCTGGTCTGTTTTCTGTCTTCCTCAACTTCCCTCTTCCACCCAAGTATCCCAGCTTTCTTCATTTTCCTGTCACGCACAGACCCTCTCTTAGCCACATCTCTCTACCCTTGCCCATGGCTCCCCTCTCTCCTCTGCATTTCCCCCTCTCGCTTGCACATCCCTCATCTCACCTCACTCCCCCAGATGTTCCTGACGCAGACTTCAGGTGTTTACCCCGATGCGCAGGGGCATGGTTTGAACTTTCCAATAATTCCTCAGACAGGGTCGGGACTCCTAACTGGCCGTGCGCCCTGGGCATCATCTGGCGCTATGTCTGACTGAAAGAAGTCGAAGATTGAGTTTTAATAGGCTCTTCACGGCGGCCATTGTCCTCCGACAAAAGCCGTCTATTGACAATAGCCAGAACAATCCGTGGACGCGAGGCCATCTCAGTGACCAGAGTGGGGAGAGATTGGGGGAGGCAAGGCAATGACATCATTGCACACCGAGGGCGAAGGGACGTGTGTGTGGACGACAGGGTCTCACACAATAAATTTGGCAAATGGAGCCCCAACCAGTGGCATAACATGCAGGTCTGTCTCCGTTTAGTGTAGCAGGTTTAGTTTTTGGCGGCAGCCGGTTTGTGAACTTTAGGTTAGCTCTACCAGTAGGTGAGGGTGCATGGGTAAAGTTAGCAGTGCAGTATTATTGTGTCACGTGACCCAGCCTGACAGGCTTGCTGAGGCTATGACATGAGATAAAAATGTCCATGGGTGTATGCCACATAAATCCACACTGTATAATAGTGCTCCACACCATGCCACTACATACCATGCCAGACAACACCACACAATTCCAATCAACACATCTCTCCCTTGCACCAACCCTGTAAACTCTCCTTCACACTGCCACCACCCCTTCTCATCTCACAATCCCACTGCCACTCTCACCCCCTCACACTTCCTGGCTCCTCTCTATTCTGCCTGCTCACACATGCTACCTTCCTGTACCTTCTCACGCTATGCACTGGTCCACCTCTCAACTCCCCCCTCCCACTTTTCGCTCTATCTCTCGCTCTCATACACTCTCTTACCCCTCTCGCTCTCACTCTCTCATGCACTCTTCCCGCCTGTCTCATGTGGTTACCTTCAGATTTTCAAGCACAGTTTCTTTCTTGTGCCTTTTCGAGGTTTCCATCCCTCAAACCCACGGTCTCCTCCTCTTCTTAGGGTGTCTTCGGCGTAGACAGGCCGTCCCACTTTATGTGTGTGGCCTGTTCTCCCCTTCTTCCTCTCTTTCTGCTCCTCTGTCTCGAGTTCATTCACCACTTCATGCACAAACTACCTATCACTCTCCATCTTCCTTTCTATCTATTCTGTGCAACTCTCACCCCTATCTGTTCACCATGCCACATAATTCCACTACACAAATACACTCCACACCACACAATTCCACAGCACACAAGTCCACAACTAACAATTCCAATACAAACTCACATACATCCATTACGATTTAAACCAAAACACATAAATAAAAAACATTGGGCCATGTATCAAAAATCCATTTTGCAGTCCTTAAATAGTGAAATTTAGGTAATTGGTATTTAAGGAATGCAAAATGGTATGTAAGAAAATAGCGATTACCTAATAGCGATTCCCAAAGATTTGCAATCGCAATTAGATAATCGCTACTAGGTAATACAACTCCATTCGTTCTTATGGACTTAGGTGCAAATGGTTTTGCATTAGCTAGTTTGTGATTATCTAATCAGTAATTGTAAATTAGGTCATGCAAAACCAAGGGTGCCCTGGGCCTAAGGCCCCCCTGAAGCACCCCCAAAAAGATGTGCATATGTAAAGCGCACACAGGCACATGTGTGCGCTACATGGCACTTTGAAAAATGCATTTTTGTTCATTTTTCATAAATTGCACATGGTTACCATTGACTTGGAGTCGATGGTAATAGAATTTCCTAAATGCACAGTTTGCATTTTGAAAATGCTTACAGAATCGCAAATTGCGATTCCCTATTTGCATTCGCTATTTTTGGTAATTGCAAAAAATTGTGATTACCTAAAATTGCGACTGCTAAGCCTTTTTATACATCCTGAAAGGCTTCTTTGCATTCACAAATGGTTGATTCGCACCGTTTGGGAATGCAAAATTGTTTCATACATGATTTACAATGCCAATAGCTCAAACTCTTGCAAATACAAGACATCCTGCATTGCAAACTCTTGTTTAACTTTGTGCCACTGGTCAAATTCTCTGTTCACCCTAGCCAACATTCCAGTTTGCTACACTTATCATCATCTGTCTTTGCAACTTGTTCTGAGATACTTCCAAAATACAGAGTAGGCACCTTTGTGTTTACTTCACATTTGTTGGGTGTACTTTGTAATGACAACTTCACTAATTCCTACATGGTTATATTTATGCCATGTACCAAGAGGAATTCGCTTTTCTAATTCACGCACAGCAGTATTATTAATTAGCCAACACGTGATCCATGATACTGCTTCCTCGGGGATAAAACAAAAAGCTATCTCATTCAGTGCATCAATTGAGCATAAACGAGCTTGCATTTGGGAAATCCCTTCAAACTCGCCTATTTTCATTTCATTAGTGGTTAAGTTTGGGACACCTTCTTTTACTTTCCAGTGCTGAGGCACTTTACAAGTCATTCATTCATTCATTCATTCCTTCAATCAGTGTGGCTTTAATCAAATCACACACATCAAATGAATCAATATCTTTCTGGATAAATAAATACCTAAAACATGCCCTCAACTGTTAGTTGCCACTTGTGAGTTATAAAGTTTATGAATATGTACTATGTGGCGAGGACTTATTCTGGCCCTTATACTTCCAAAATATCTAAATAAACAAAGATAAACACTAACCTGTCAGTAAGTCAGGATATGACGCAGGATTTGTGGTGGGGGGGAGGGAGGGGATAGGGTGGGAGGAGGAGAGTTTATTAAACTCATGTATGTGGAAGTAGAAAGAGGACTTGGCTAGGTGTTTCCTGTGGTGGGCGGGGCCGCCCTCATTCAGCGAAGACTGGGATGATGGGACAAAGTAACTCGGGGTAATGAAATGTATCAGTGAGTAATAAACCCATTACTTGCCAAGCTGGTCTTGTGTTGACCTGGAACTGTAAAAGAACCATCAAGTTGGAGTGCTGATGATTATAGTGGTCACCAGAGAGTGCCTCTCATGAGTCTAAGTACAGTAAAGCTATCTATTAGCTATTTGAAACCTCTCCAAGTCTGTCATTTGAAGCGAGGATGATAAATTATACTGCATGACTCTAATAATGCACTTGTAAGTTTTATGAAATGGGTACATTTGGATTTTTACACTTGAGCAAGGTTTATAATATTATGAATGAATATCCTCTTGTATATTTACTGTTGGAAATCAGGATGGATTCAGAGTTGTGCTGTAGTGCTGGACTGCTTGCCTTTGATTGACTACTTTTCCTCTACTGCCATTCCATCAACTAAACAGATGTGTTTACATATCCAGCTCCTCCGTAAATACTGCATTATGTTGTGACGTCATTCTGTGAATCCCTCAATGCCCTGTATCTGCCGCCCAACTGTGTGTAGCATGTAGACCACACATGCCCCACAACACCAATTTGTCTCAGTTAAATAGTGTGAGTTCAATCCATGCTGTCCTTAGGACTCTTCTCCTCCACTACTCAACTAGATCAGGCACCCTCCTCCACTTTCATTCACACATCCAGGGCGCAACTTCAGTTTGGGGCGTACATCTAGGATGTTAAGTGCATTTATATAGTGCTTCTACCCCTGATACGGACCTGAAGCACTTCACAGCTAATTACATTCTACTCCAGAACCCAACAAGTAGCGGTTAATCCAGTGGTTATTGATTATTTGATTTAGTATTCAGGCCGTGGGGGCAGGGGGCAGTGGGAGCTCCCGAGTGGACGAAGTTCATGATGGCTGTGGTGTTCGGTGTGGTGAGCTGTTTCCATGTAGTGAGATGTCCTTTGGGGGGAGGTTTCCGTTGGGGCAAGGAAGCTGAGGAGGCCGGTGGGTTGGGGCTCCAAGTTCCTGTTGATAGTGGATAGCTTGCTGTGGAAGTGATTCGCTGGATCGTTGCATAGCTCCAGTGAGGGAGGGGTCATGTTCTCAGTGGCTGGTGGGCAGGAGAACTCTTTGACGATGGTGAAGAGTTCCTTGGTTTGAGTGACGCTAGCCTTGATGTGGTCTGCAGGGGTGTCCTTTTTTGCGTCTTTGAGTCATTGGTGGCACTTTTTGATGGGCTGACTTGAAGGTGGCTCGGTCTGTATCGTCCCTGCTGGTAAGCCATCTTCTTTCTAGTTGTTTTAAGCATGCAACAAAAATTACATTATTTGCATGTGGACTAACTGGTTTTTATGTACTTTTGTTAAACACAAGAATAGGGACAGCGGCCTGTTTACCAATAGAATTGGTTGCATTCTCCCATAGGTCATTAAGAACTTAGACTGAAGCTTCTGTCCAAACAGAGCGACCGGTATTCTTATTGTATGTCCCAAATTTTGAGGATAGTACATTAGGGGGTCCATGAAGGTAACAAAGGAAATAACCAGTTCTTGATCATTCACGGCATTGTTTATAGACTGTACATCCATTCTACAATTGCTGTATAGAGTAACTGCTGATTGCAAGTTTCTCCAAAGTCGGTCCTGGAGATCGGGACCCATGCCAGACTTTTAAGATAATACATTTATGAAAATGGAGATTTGCTGAAAATCTGGCATGGATCCTGCGCTCCAGGACCGACTTTGGAGAACCCTGGATTATAGCTTGGCAAATTATGTAAATTACAGCATGATTTTTGAAATCAGTTAGAGCACAGTGTTTGCTTCAATAAGTGAATAGAATTCTATTGATCAAAGCATTCTTGATCAATAGCACAGTATTTATGTTGATGATACCATGGACATAAACAGTATGCCATTCAAATTAATCATGGCGTAGAGTTCTTACTGATCAAACAATAATGATCATATTGAAATTATATATAGTAACAAGCACAACAGTTATGTGGATTATAACACAGAATGATACTGAAAAGAGCTTTGTTATTTATCACAGCACTATATTCATGGAGCATAGTCTAAAAATCGAATTAATCAAAGTATGTTCTTACTATTGAGTAAAGCCTAGAATTCCTGCTTGATCATAACAAGGAATTCTTTTTTATGTTATGTTACATTGAATAGCGCACTAATCACCCGAGAGTATCCAGGTGTTTGTGCAGGTGTTTAGGTGTGTGCTCCCCAAGGTGCCTATACAAAGAGGCAGTCCTTCAGCTTTTTGTGGAACTCAAGAAGTGAGGAGGAGGCTCTGATATTTTGAGGGAGGTTGTTCCATGTCATTGGAGCGGCCTCCATGGCGGTGGATATTGTGCATTTGATGGATTCCTTGTAGATGACAGTGAGTCCTCCTCCTGGCTTCTGAACACCTTCCTGTTGAGCAATCCTGTAGCCCACTGGAATTGCCATGGCAATGTCGGGGGCCGATGAGGTGTTGAGCCAGGTCTCTGTGATGAAGAGGGTGTTGAGTGCATCGCAACTCAGCAGGTCCCATATTTTGGTTGTGTATTTGCTGACTGATCGTGGGTTGAAAAGCATGCATGCGGGTGGGTGTTAACGTGCTGCTTTGCTGTGGAATGTGTTGTAGGGTGAGAATCTAGGCTTTGTTGTTGCTTATGTAGTGTGTGTGTTGGGAGGGGATGTTGAAGGCATTGTTAATATTTGTGTGAGGGGTGTGGATGGATGGATGGCTGCTGGAGAACCGGCAGTGGGTGCAGGTGAAAGCTTCTATTGTGGTGTGAGGCGTGGCAGCAGTTGAAGGAACGGTGTCCAGGGTCTAATGACCTAAGGAGTGCTGCAAAGTATTGCTGTAACTGTATTAGAGTTCCTGGCACTCAACGCGGTCCATACGTGGACAGGCAAAGACTGGCACAGACGAGCTTGCCTTCGGCGTGTCAGTAGCAAGCTTGCTGCGCGTCCTTGTTGGTGTTTGATAAGAGATCCAGTGATGTAATTTCCTGTGCTGAGTGCTGATGGGAAATTAAGACCTTTTGCATGGCTTCCTCTTTTAAAGATGTTTTGGCAGTAAAACCAGCAATGTCAAGATAGATGATGGGAAATTCAGTGATGTCACGTCTTGTGTAGGTGGATGAAGATCCAGTGATGTCACTTACTGTGCTGAGGGGTGATGGAAAAATCGCATCAAGGATGGGAAAATAGCATCACGGTTCTCATAACCATTCAAGCATGGAATTCTTATTCATTAAAATACAGTGTTTCTAGTGTTTTTAGCACAGGACATATCATTTTATGTGCATATTAATCATCGCAAGGAGTTATAATTTATTATATAGTACATTGGTATTGCTCAAGACAAATACAACATTGTTATGGATCACAGCACAAACGATTTCTTCACAATAGCTTGGGGAATATATGAAAAAAGAGCAGAGCACATAATTCATAATAATAGCATGAAATAATCATATATGTTTCTATGGTTTTTATATTTACCATATCACAATATTATTATAGATCATAGCTTGAAATACCTTGATCTTAGCAAGGATCATAGCACTTTATTCTTTTTGATTATGGCATGGGCTATTTATATTTTAGTTTATTTGAAAGATTTATATAGCACGACATAACCATTGTGGGTATCAGAGCGCTTTACAATTGTTCCGCGAGCAGGGTCAAATTATTAGTTCTACCAATTAAACTTTATTATCGAAAGAAGAGCATTCTCAATGACCATGAGCTGGTATTTTTATTAGTCATGTCAGTACTACCATAATGAATATATATACAATTTTTCTTATTAAGCATATTCTGGAACTATTCTTGCTCATAATATGGATTTTGTATTGACCACACCATGGTCTTTATTGATCATGGAATTCCTACTGATCACAGCATGATATAGTCATTAATCATGGCATTGTATTATTATTAACATGACTCTTGGTTTTTTTGTCATTATAGCACCCTTTTTTATGATGATTGAGTATAAAAAATATATCTCCAATTAGAACAATTTTTAGTCAATGATTCTAAATTGCATTTATCGAGGAAATTGCTTCAATCATAAAAACATATACATAGAAAAGGAATAAATCCAATAGAGTTTTTTTCAAACGTTATTTAACTTTTGGTATATTCAACACAAAAGAAAACAAATGTGTTGGGATCTTTGCTTCTTAGAATAGTGGGGATGTTGCTAGGAGGTTGGAATGTTGTGATATGAATAGCAGACAGTACAGAGGAAGCTGTGGAAGGAGCTGGAGGTCTCTTTACTTCTAACTAATAAAGTCTAACTTCAACTATCAACCCTGGATTGAAGATATCTTCTTTACATTGGCGACGAGGGAACCCTATACTCTGGCAGGGGCAGAGATTGGAATTGACCTCCACCCCTGGATGATACTACTACTGGATTTTGACTGTGGTATACAATTTACTCCTCCAACTTTGTTTCCTACTTTTCTTCCCAAGGCAACAGCAAGCTTGTGGTATGTACATTTTACTTTATATACTGCTCTCTATCTGAATCTTGGAGCTAGATAGATAGATTGAGCTTTATTTAAATTTCGGATTCTCTGACTGCGACAAGAATTTTCATTCCGTTATTCTTCCCACTTTTGCGCTTTAGTTTTCAAACATTTCTGAAGCGTTTTATCTCAAAATTGCTGACACTGGATACTTTGTTCAAGATTTTAAAAATTTCTGTGATCGTCTACATTTTTCCAGAGATCGCATCTTTTGAGCTGGGCTTGCTTACTTGCTCGCGCGATTTCAAAACCGCCACCTTGGAAGCCTTAGAAGCCGCTGCCGCCTCGGAACCCTTGGACATCACTGGCTTGATTATGCACCTGCGTGATGTTGAAGGCGTCACTTGCGTAATTCAACGTGGCAGCCATCTTTGTTTGGGATTGTTCACGAGTATCTACGTGGGAGCGTCATTGCGTGATTCAGCGTGGCGGCCATCTTGGTTGTCCTGAAAGCTTCGTTCGCCCGATCTGATGAGTAGATCGGCTTTCTAGTCATCAAGGCTGTCTTCTCTTTACCGCGTTATCGTCTTGCTTGCTGCCGGTTTTTCAACAGTCAACTGCTGAACTCTCCGGATTCGTTTCTTGCCTGGAGGATTGCAATTACTTCTGACTTGAGTAATTTTACAACAAACAATTTATTTGCTATACTAATCTTCATTGATTGTTTACCATGGGTGATCAAAACTTTTCTACTCCTCCTTCCTTCCTCCCTACTCCTGGTGAACTCCCAATACCTTGGAAAGAATGGAAAAAGTTATTCCTCACTTATATTTTAGCATCTGGTGCGGACAAATATGGTCCTGTTCGCAAACAAGCCATTCTTCTTCACAATTTGGGGGTGGAAGGTAGAAGATTGTACGAGGATTTGCCTGAAATATCTTTAGGTGTGGGAGACGGTCATGCTGCTAATGTCTATGATATGAGTATGTTGATGTTAGAGACAAGGTTCATTACAAAAATTCATACTCTTTTAGAAAGGCATAAGTTATTTTGTCGTGTTCAAAAAGTCGATGAAGATGTTGCAACTTATGTGGCAGCCTTACGGGGATTGTCACTTAATTGTCAATTTAAAGATTTGACAGATTCTCTGATCCGTGATCAAATCGTTAGGTGCACTAATAATAAAAGAGTGCGAGAGAAGTTACTTAGTAAGGATTGTAACTTAGAAGAAGCTATTGAGATCGTTAAGGCTATTGAAAATACTGACTTATGGATAAAAGAAATGGATAAATGCTCTGGTTCTATAATATCAAAAGATAATGTGACAAAAGAATCAGAGTCCAGTGTAAAATCTCAAACACAAGCATTTGTTGATGAAACTAAAGTTGTTAAAAATGTTGGGAAGTTTGATTCTAAAAACAATAAGCTATCAAATTATCATCCTCCAAATTATCGTCCTCCTAATTTTGTACAACAAAGCAATTCACGTCTTGTGAAGTGTTATAGATGTGGATCTCCAGGACATATTGCATCGAGTCCTCGTTGTACAGCTAGAAATGCCATTTGCAGAGGATGTGGAAAAAGGGGTCATGTAGTTAAAGCTTGCAATGCTAAGACTCAATATGTTAATGAGATTGATGATTCTTGCGAAAATGTTGATAATTTAATGCTGTGTGTAGATGGGCTGATTTTGAGTGAAGATTGTCTTTGCGCACAAAATCCTATTTGTCTTGTTGATGTGGCTACTGAAAGTACTGATAAGCTTGAGAAGCCACATTGTTTACTCAATTTTGATTCTAGGGATCCTACGAATTCTCGAACTAGAAATGTTAACATGCTGGTTGATTCTGGAAGCCTTTATACTTTGTTATCCAAAGATATGTATGTTGAAATTTGGGATGGTGATGTGAATCTCAATTCTTGGACTCCTCCAGATATAAGAGCTGTAGGGTATGGTGGGAAGACCATTGACATCTTAGGTCTCAAGTGGATGGTAATCACTTTTCAAAACAAAAAAGTATTTGGGAGAGTGTATCTCACTAAACAAGGGTCTAACTTGCTTGGTTGGCGTCACCACATGTGAAGCGCTCTGATACCCACGGGTCTTGTCCGCGCTATACAAAACTCTATAAATAAATAAATAAATAAACCAGAAAGATCTAGGAATTGTGCTAAATCCCAATGCTTCTGAACCTGTTTCTTCTTTCTCTGTTCTTAGTATTGATACTTTTGAAACAGATGTTATGAAGAAATTTCCTAATGTTTTTATAGAAAAGTTAGGAAAATTGAAGGGATTTTCTCATAAGATCATTCTTAAGAAAAATGCGGTGCCTGTGGTTCATAAATTAAGGAATTTACCACACTTGATGAGAGAACCCCTGAAAGTAGAATTGGACAAGCTGTTAGATCTGAAGATTATAGAACCTATTGAGGAATCTGAGTGGCTCGCCCCCATTGTAGTCGCGCCCAAGGATGGTGGAACCAAAATTCGTCTCTGTGTAGACTTACGCAACTTAAATAAGAATATATGGGTTGATAGGCAGCCATTGCCTAATATTTCTGAAATGTTAAGTGCCATGGGTGGTGGTGTGATATTCAGTGTAATTGACATGTCTGCAGCTTACCATCAAATTGATTTAGACGAGAAATCAAGACACCTTACCTCGTTTGTAACACCACTGGGGGCATTTCGCTATTGCAGGATGCCTTTTGGGTTGGCTTCAGCCTCAGCGGTGTTTCAGAGAGTGATGGAGAGTTTTAGGAGGTATTGAGAATGTATTATGTTTTCAGGATGACGTATTAGTAGTTGGGAAGGATTGTCAACATCATGATAGGATTTTAACACAAGTTTTAGAGCGTATGGAAGTTAATGGTCTGACCATAAAAAAAGAAAAATGTCAATTGAAGAGAGATTGTGTGACGTATCTAGGTCATGAGATATCAGGTTTAGGTATTAAGCCAAAAAAAAGTATAATTTCTGCAATTAATGATGCTCCTACACCAACAACTAAAGATCAGCTAAGATCTTTTTTAGGATTAGCTGAATATTGTTCTAAGTTTATTAGAAGTTTTTCGGATGTGGTTGAGCCCTTAAGGCGTTTGATGAAGAATGGTGTGGTTTTTGAATGGGATCAAGTATGTGAGGATGCTTTGAAGCGCGTGAAAGTAGGAATTCTTCATGCACCTACTTTAGGTCATTTCGACGTTAAGGCCAAGACTTTGGTCACCACTGATGCTAGTGCTGTGGGACTTGGGGCTGTGCTCTCTCAGATATCTGATGGTGTGGAAAGAATTATAGGTTTTGCCTCTAGAAGATTACAAGGTGCAGAAGTATCTGACTCAGTTATTGAGAGGGAGGCTCTTGCTTGCACGTGGGGAATTAAACATTTTAGATATTTTCTTTTGGGGTTGCCTTTCAGAGTCCGTACAGATCATAAGCCTCTCGTGCATTTGTTTAAAGGAGGGAGAGGTTTGGAGGGTAATGTCACCCCTAGAATATCGAAATGGATTTTATCAGTGCTTGATTACAATTTTCAGATGGAGTATGTGAGAGGAGAGAAAAATGTTATTGCGGATTGTTTATCCAGAATGCCTGTAGACTTAGTAGATCTTGTAGAAGTTGATGGCCCTGTAATTAGTTGTGATGAGATTCTTGCTTTTGATAAAAGTGATTGGGAGTCTGCCATGGCGGATGATCAAATAATTCCTTTGGTTATGAAACATGTTTCTTGGGGATGGTCTAGGGAATCCTCTAATGACATTCGCTTGAAGGGTTTTTTTAATGTAGAAGCTGAATTGAGTGTATCTGAAGGCAAGTTGTGGAGGAGGAACAGATTGGTGCCATCGTGCAATCTCAGATCAAAGATCATGAATATAGCACATGAAGGTCATTTGGGGAGGAACATGACCAAGAGAAGGATCCGCGAATCATATTGGTGGCCAGGGATGGATGGTGAGATTGATGAGTTGGTTAGGAATTGTCATGCGTGTGCTGCTAGCGATAAAACGAAAGTCATCAGGCAGCCTTCTCTTTCCTGCGTTGAGTTTCCGGTACGGCCCTGGGAGAAATAAGCGATTGATTTCTTAGGACCAATTTCCAAATTGGGTACTCGGAATAGATTCACAATGGTTCTTGTGGACTATCATTCTAAGTGGTTCGTAATGGAGTCCACTGAAAGTATTGACACAAAGAGAGTGATAAACTTTTTGGAGAGAACATTTTTAAATGAAGGTATTCCTAAAACTTTGGTATCGGATAATGGTGTGCAGCTGGTGTCGAGACAAATGAAGGAATTTTTGGATGGCATGGGGATTTGTCATGAGAAGGTTGCGTTGTTTAGGCCACAGGCCAATGGCCTTGTGGAAAGGATCAATAGATTGTTGATGGAGAACATTCAGTTATCCTTAGCGAATGGTTTGGTGTGGGCTGAGGAGCTTAAGAAGATGGTCTGGTCTTATAGAATAACTCCACATTCGGTCACTGGTATCTCTCCATTTGTCTCTCTAAAAGGGCGTGAGCCAGGTTTGAAGGAAGTTCCGGGTTGGCTGAAGAATAAAGAATGTGTGTGGGTTGACCGATCAAGTGTGAAAGATTGTGTTGTCAGTAGGCAGCGTGATTCTACACATTTATACAATCTCAGGATGAGGGTGAAAGATTCGAATATATGTGTTGGTGATTGGGTGGTGACAAAGAAATGTGGTATTGTAACTAAGGGAGAAAGTAAATATTCTCAACCTAAACAAGTTAAGTTTGTGAAGAAAAATGTTCTTATTCTAAATGATGGTTCTGCTTGGAGCTGTGGCAATGTTGCAAAGTGTGATGCTCCATAGATTTTATTTGTTCCTGTTTGTTTTATTTTTTATATGTTTCATTTGTACATTTCTTCTGATATTGTAATGGGGGGAGATGTGTTGGGATCTTTGCTTCTTAGAATAGTGGGGATGTTGCTAGGAGGTTGGAATGTTGTGATATGAATAGCAGACAGTACAGAGGAAGCTGTGGAAGGAGCTGGAGGTCTCTTTACTTCTAACTAATAAAGTCTAACTTCAACTATCTACCCTGGATTGAAGATATCTTCTTTACATAAACCTTCAAACGGCGTCGGTGGAAAAAAATACAGTTACTGTCAAGGTAAAAGATTACTGACAAAGTTGCCCTATGCCAGCTATATCATTATATAGCTAATGGAACACAAACAATTTGTGGCCACAACTGACCTCTTCTTGTTATGTTATGTTATGTTATGTTATGTTAGTAGTACTTATCAAGCGCAACAAATCTCCAGCTCTAGGCGCTGCTATATTTTTACAGATCAAGAGGCAACAGAATTCGGGTCTTCTGAATTATCCACTGAATAATGAAGCTAAAACAACCATGCTTTAAGAGCTTTTTTAAACTGTCTAAAATTAGAGCAGGCACGTAGATGTGGTGGAAGCTGGTTCCAGTGCTGAGGAGCCAAGTCCAAGAAGGGTCTGCCCCCATATCTATTATTTATTTATTTTATTTTGTAGCACTTATAGGGCGCACAGCCACCCACAAAGGGTTTCCCGGCGCCGGACTAGCAAAGCACAAGACACAACTGGAGAGAGAACAAACAGAAGGCAATTATTTGTCGAACAACCAGGTTTTTACGCTTTTCCTGAATCTCATATAATTTTCTTCCTGGCGTATATGAATGGGCAATGTGTTCCAGAGAGTTGGACCCAGATATGAAAAGGATCTCCCGCCCATTCTAGCCCGTTTGTACCTTGGTACCGCGAAGTTCGCTGAAGTACATGAACGGAGATTGCGGTTGGGGAGGTAAGGCTTGGCAAGATCTTGAAGATACTTGGGGGCAGTACCAGCTTTGATTTTAAACAGATAGCTCAGGGTTTTAAAGCGAATCCGGTTTTCAACCCTGAGCCAATGCAGGTCCCTAAGATGTTTGGTGATCCTGGCGGATCTGGGGATTCTGCAGAGCAGTCTGGCAGCAGCGTTTTGCACGAGTTGCAAGCGTCTTATTACTGCTTTGTTTGAGCCCAGGTACAGGATGTTACCGTAATCAAGCCGAGATGTCACTAAGGCATTGACTACGGTCTTCTGGGTGGTAGGTGGTAACATCCAGACGATTTTGCGTAGCCATCTAAGAATGGTAAAGCATATGCCTGCCACTTTGTTGGCTTGCTGTGTCATAGATAAGCTGTCATCTATGATGACCCCAAGGTTTCTGACCTGGGTAGCTGGTGGCGGGAGCTTACCTAACGACGTCGGCCGGTGGGGATCGCTCCAAAGATCTTTACTATTCCCTAGGAGGAGGATCTCTGTTTTCTCCCCATTGAATTTAAGTTGGTTAGCCGACATCCAACAAAAAAGTTCGTGAAGGCCTATTTTTAGTGCGGATGGAGCAGACGGGTCAGATTTAGAGAGTGAAAACAGAATTTGAGAATCGTCTGCATAGGTCATTAAGACGAGACTGAAATTTTCTGCAAGGGTGGCCAGTGGTCGTAGGTACAGGTTAAACAATAGGGGACTCAGGATAGATCCCTGAGGTACACCATGGGGAGAGTAAAATACATCAGAACATGCCTCAGAAGAGGTGATCTGGAAGGTGCGGAGGGATAAGTATGATCTAATCCACTCTAAAGCCCTGCCCTCGACACCACTCTCCTCCAGCCTGACAAGCAGTCTGGAGTGAGAAATGGTGTCAAAGGCCGCACTTAGGTCCAACAAGACCAATGCCACCGTTTGGCCATCATCCCTGAGCTCCCTGATCTTTTCTGTGACCCTGAGCAGGGCAGTCTCGGTGGAGTAGCCACTCCTGAAACCGGACTGGGACGGATGAAGTAGGTCATTATTTTCCACATAAGTTGAGAGAGCCTTATGAATGTGCCTCTCCAAAACTTTGGAAAAAGCAGGCAGTAATGATATTGGTCGATAATTGGCCAATATCGTTGGGTCGGCGGCTGGCTTTTTGAGCAGAGGACTGACCATAGCATGTTTCCATAAGGCAGGAACTGTGGCCTGTTCTATGGAGGCATTAAGTATCTCTGCTATGGAAATCAAGGCAGAGTCCTCCAGTTTACCAATGATGCTGATAGGAATGGGGTCGCGTGGGGAACCCGATTTGATAGATTTTAATAGTTCCTTCAGTTGATCCAAATTAATGGGAGGCCAAGCTTCGAGGTGACAACTTCCTCTAGAGACTTGGGGGGTGTTATCTTGCTTGTGTGTGGTAATACTGTTTCCGTTGATGTTAGAGACAATATTCTCAATCTTTTCAGTGAAAAAAGATGCTAGATCCTGGCACTGCTGAGTATTGAGAGGGGTAGCCTCCGCTCTTGAGTTCTCTCCAGCCAACTCTTTTACAGTGTTAAAGAGAGTCTGGGATTTGTTTACGGCCGTGTTATTGGTAGTAGTAACATAGCATGCGTTGGCTTTCATGCATGCCGAGTGGTAGCTATTTCTGGCCTTGCGATAAACCTCTTTTTGATGCAGTTCATAGTACTTACGCCACTGTCTCTCCAGGGTCTTACATGTGGATTTTTCTTTCTTGAGGGCCTCTGTGTACCAGGGGGCGGGGGGGGGGCGATGCACTTTCCCTTTACAGCGGGATAGGGGCAGGCAGGCATTCACTGCGCCATTTAGCCATATCTGTGTGGCCTCTGATATGCTTTCCATATCTCCATCTAAGCATGGGTGGTCTTTCCTCAATGCATTGTTGAGATCCTCCATGTTTAGAGTTTTCCAATTTCTCCTAAAAGTTTCAGAGGGGGTAGTGAAAGGGCGTTTGGTAGGTTTAAGTGAAATAGAGAAGCGTGTGAGGAAATGGTCCGACCAGCAAATAGGGGTGGTGTTCAGCCATAAGAGTTCTCTCATTTTAGATATGATAGGGTCTAACAAATGTCCTGCTTTGTGGGTGGGACCCTTATTGCGTAAAGTCATATCTAAGGCCATGAAGTCATCAATTAGATTTTTACAGATCTTGTTATTATCGTCCTCTAAGTGAAGATTCAGATCCCCGAGTACTGTAAAATTTTGGGCGTTCAAATGGTGAGGTAAGATGAAATTTACCAAATTGTCTGACCATGAGGGGTTATTTACTGGCGGTCGATAGATAAGTAGGCCAGAGAAGGTAAAGTTAGGACTGAGGGTAGCTGTACAGATGCAGTGAGAATGTAGCAAAGCTAGACGAGAGACTCCTAGTGGGGGAATGTCATTTAAGTTTTTTCTGAAGGTGTTGTGGTTGATTCCCAGAAATGGATTTTTGAACCAAACAAGTTTAAACAGTGATCGCTTTTTTATACGCAGGCGGTCGAGGCTTCTGAGAACGGGTTCTGAGGGCGACCGAAGTGGAAGGTGACAGACTAGCCGTGCCGCTGTGTTTTGAACCACCTGAAATTTGGTGAAACGTCCTTCATTCATAAAAGTCATCAGTGCATTCCCATAGTCCAGGCAACTAATTTCAAGGGCTTGGACTAGGGTTTATCTTGATTGGAGCAGTAGCCACTGAAATACTTTTCTGAGAGTGTGCATAGTTCCAAAACATGAACCCGTAATGGCGTTCACATGTTTCTTCATGGAAAGGTTCTCATCCACCATGCATCCCTAGTTTCTCACCAGTACCTTCGGAGTTGGGACTGTGCCTAAGCTATTAGGAGACCAATCATCAGACCATACCAAGTGAACCTTACCAAACAGTACAATCTCTGTTTTACTTACATTAAGTTGCAAACAGTTTTGCCTCATCCACGTGGCGATATTATTCATGCAGTCTCTGAATCTTACTTTAGTATAGTGGACTCTACATTTGGTCCCATTGTAATAACAAGCTGTGTGTCATCTGCATAAGAGAGGGCCACGAAACCATAGGATTTTATCACTAGCCAGTACTGCCACGTAGATGTAAAAAAGAGTGGAACTTAAAGCATATCCCTGTGACACTCCCTTGTACAAGGATATGTTTAGAGAGACAAAGAACTGTAGCTGCACCGCATGGGTGCGGTCACTCAGATAATTCTTCAGCTAACCCAAGGCTTTTCCACCAACACCAATCTCTCTCAGTCTTTTAATTAAAACAGCATGAGAGATGATGTCAAATGCTACCGACAGATTCATTAGGACCAGCATTGCTGAGTGTCCGTCATCCAGGGAAAAACTTAACCTGACCTCTTCACCACCCAGATTTTAATATACACTGCATAGCCCAAAACATCACAATATGTAATGTTGTGCGCATGAGTGATTACGTTTGTTTGAATCCTTATTTTGGGGCCTGGCACTCTAGTTAGCATGGAGGTATAGGACTAGCCAGAAACGTATGCAAAAGATACCAAAAATTCTTAGGCTGCGCTGTGGGTAGTTAATATTGGGCATACGACTAGCTATTCATATTGCAAAGTATTAAGTAATTTCCATGTTGTAATTCAACTGAGGGGCTCTACCTTACCCTATAGCAACACACCTCCTGCATCCGCGGTCGGTAGTAGGAGTTTCTGCAGGACGGTGACATGGGGAGGGGGAGAGGGAGGGGCAGGGTGGGGGGTAGTTATGTATGGATTACGAAGTTTAACAGGTAAGTAAACATATAAATAAATAAAACTAAGTTTGTTGCGTGCCCTGCATCACCAAATGCGATGCAGTGCGCGCAACGAAATTCGTTTTATTTATTTATATGTTTACTTACCTGTTAAACTCCGTAATCCATACATTACTACCCCCCACCCTGCCCCTCCTACCTCCCCACATCACCGCCCTGCAGAAACTCCCACTACCGACCACGGCTGACCTCCTGGTCATCAGAGACGCTACTGCTATATATTTGTGACTCGCCTTGGAGAGGTTGTGTACACACTCCAGCAGAGCCAACAAAGGGTCTAGCATTACCTGTACCACTGTCATCTTTGTCAGCTCTTTTAAATGCCTATGCTTGAGTCTGTGCTACTGGAGGGCATCCTCATACCAAATGCAAGAAATAAGGCTCGGGGGTCTCTGCAACGTCTACAGTTTGCATCAGTTCAGAGCTTGAGGTGCCTGACACCAATGAGGGTGGAGTAGACCTTCTGTAAACATTTGTAGTGGACTGTTCTTTGGCAGCAGTTCAAAGATACATTCTGTGCCTGCTGACAATTGTACTTCCATGTGCATCAGTTCAGTTCCTGCCTAAGTCTTCCTCCCATCTTTTATTAAAATTGAGGGGGATTCCTGTATTTAGCTGTCACTAAAATATTACAACTTTTGGAGGCTAGCTGTTTAACAACAGGAACACTTCGATATGAGTTTTGCGAGCTACATAAATTCGGAGGGTTCCGGCGGGAAATCCCTCAGAAGCTGTTTGAATGTCATTTTAATTCTGTTGTATAAGGAAACATCCAATGGGGATCTTTTATCAAGTTCAGCAAACTTCTCAAGTGTCAGTAACCAGTCATCGTGGACTAATTTACCCAACATGGTGCTACCCTTGCAGAGGCCAGATTTCTGTTCTGCAACAAATGGAATTACCCGGTTGCCATTGAGGGGGGTGGGGTGAGGTAAGTGTCATTTTGGTATCCCTGAATATTGTTCAGCGTAGCGCACTGCATTAACTGTGCTTTCAAGCAGTTTAACATCTTTGGGCCTGATTACGAGCTTCTGGTAATATTCTGACGCAGGCGTAAACTCTTGTTTATGCCTGGGTCGGAATTACAAGTTTGAAGAGTTTTAACGCATGTGATAAAATTTGGATGCATTAAATAACTCAACCTTCATTAAATTTGACCGGGTCGAATCTGATGAAATTTAACATGGGAAAACGTACAGTATTTACCGTATTGTGCGGATTTTGGTGCTTTAAACACCAAAATCTGCATGTTATTCCCCATGAACTCGTAAGAGGTGTTTTATCTCACTGGATAAATAACGTTATTTATCAGGGGCGATATATAACGCCTTAACTCGTAGTCAGATCCTTTCAGGAATCTGGATACTGTTTGGCAAAGCACAGTCAGTAAATTTGCGGGATCACCTATATCCATTTCCACCAATATGTGTTGTGGAAAATGAGTGGGATGATGCAGCAATATGCGAAGTGGGCCAGAGCACAAGTGTTAAAGAAAACTGGGTCTGATACTTCAAGTTCCCTCTCTTGAGATGGTGAAATCAATGTGGACGATTTTTTCCTGGGTTGCATGCCTGTCCAGAATGATCTGGTGAACTGCAATTGGAATGCGACAAATAAGTGGCTAGTTGGATGTATAAGAATCCAGTTAAAAAGTATAGGAACTTGGGCAGGACAATATTTTTAATCAATGTGATACGGCCAACTGTTGTTAGTGGAAATCTTATCCAGCGTTCTATTTGACCAGTTAATTTTTAAATGGCTCTACCGTAATTCTACTTTATTATGGAGTCTACGTCACAATGAATCTGAATCCCAAGATATCTAATTGGAAAGGTACTCCATTCGACATGTGCTGTCCATCAAAGAGAATGTAGTGATGTTGCCCCAATGAATTCCTTGAGATGGCCTCAAATCTTTGCATCGCCCTGATAATTGGAGACAGGTTCATGCCCATTTTTGTCACACATAAGGTGAAGTCATCGGCATTGAGAAAAAAAGTAAAGCGAGAGTGATGCTGGTGTAGCACGCAAGCTATTTTTTCTATCCCAAAGACAAACAATACTGGGGAGAGAGTACATCCCTGCCTCGTGCCACGTTAGATGTTAATTGTAAAGGAGTCTAAATGATATATTTGCAGTCTATTCGTAGGATTAGTATAAAGCAATCTTTCCCAATTTAAATATGGGGCTTATTGCTATAGAGTTTAGGATTTAAAATTGGTAGATCCATTAAGGATTAAGGAATCAAATGTCTCAAGTGCATCTAAAAATACAATTACGGTCTCTCTCTCCAAATTAAGTAGAAGCACAAACATCTTACGGAGACTGTAGGCCGTTGATCTCCCAGGTATAAAACCTGACTGTTGGGATTATGATAGTAGGAATTAAAGGGAGCAGCCTGCTCACTAGACGTTTTGCTGGGATTTTTTTGTCGGTGTTTATTAGCACTAGGGGTCTGTAAGAGCTGCAACATGCTGGGTCTTTGCTGGATTTAACAAATGTAATCAGCAAGGCTTTGTGCAGGGTGTCCGGGAGAGAACCTTTGCCGAATGCTTTCTGGTGTGTATTGAGCAAAAGTTGGGTAATAAGCCTAGCATTCTGTATAAAATTCAGTTATCAGCACATCGCCCCTGGGAGCCTTACCATTTAGCATACTACGGATCGTATCTATGATTTTTCGCGGGCCAGATACTCGCGGTTGGTATACATGAGCCATGCCAGTCACTTTGTTAACATGTGTGTAAATCTCTGTCATGTTAACCAACCTACTTGACTTAAATAGGGCTGTGTAGTAATTTATTAACGCCTGCCGGACAGTTCCGGACTCATGAGTAGAGTTGTCTGAAGTTGTGTGAATCTCTGTGATGTCCGACATGGTCAATGTCTATGAGTTAGTGCAGGCCAAAAACCCTAAACCAGAAAACTCACTGATCCTGATTTGCAATCAATATTCTTTAAAAAAAAAAAACATTGAATAATGGGATGCAGCAAAAAGAGTACTTGTAACATATAAGTAGGAGTCAATGACAATAGACAGTCATTCACTAGGATAGCCCTAATCGTTACTAATCAATTTGCAATATTTGCATTAGATCACCTTGCAGATACCCAAAAACGATTTAATAATCATCATAATACAACAATTGCCGTTCTAGCTTATCCGATTCCTTACTGCAGTGAAACACAACATACAAAAAACACAATCAATCTAGTATTCTGCGTTTCACTGGTCTACTCAACAATTTTATACTCATAACTGCATACACTAGAATTATTTTACACAAACAGAAACTAAAGAAAGCAGACAATGAATTGCCATTGTGAATCCCTTTATGTGGCCTGATATAACAGGGCAGCTGTTTTCAAATCTTATTAAAGAATATTTTTACAGTTTCAAAATGGCCGCCACATTGAGTGACACAATGTGGCATGATAAAAAAAATGTCTCATTCTTTCATCTGGAACCCATGGAGTGTGATGCAAGGTGGTATCCACCTTGAATGCATAACAATATTACTTTCTATATTTGCAAGATGGCCACCACATTACATCTCGCCATGTTACGTCACATGTGGCGTCCCTCTTGAAAGTATAACAAGTAGACTTTCATGCTAGCAGGTTGCCACTGACTACTTACCAATACCGACACACTTTTTTAAGCATCTGGCGTTGACAAAGAATATAATGACAAACAAAAAGCATTAGTAAAGCCAGATCAATAGGCTTTGACAATACTTGTTTTGATAAGGACTCCATCTGTAGGGATGGATTGTTGGTTGTGTAGTAATAAATGTATAAAGAAGTCACAGTAAAAGAAGAGCCTGTGTAGCTGGCACAGAGACTGCTCTCTACAGTAGTGTTGGGCATTAGAGGACCAAGCCCAGCACCTTTTGCCAGTAAATACTGTGCCCTGCTGCTTCTCTTCTCATCCACTCTTGTGTCGAGTGTTACCTTCCTATGATCGCTATTTAGTCATCTTTATCCTGTGATTTCCATTATGGTTACTTCTGTCCAGTAATGTAATTTTAATATAATCGTGTGCAGCCTGTATTTTCCGTACATAAGTATGTGTGTGTGCTCTTTATACACAGCAGTCTAGAGTTATATTCTAATTATATTGTGTGATGTTGATAATTTCGCACGTGATTTGAAATTTCTTTTTGACTCTTCTTGATCACTTTGATTCTCTGGTACCTAACTAGTTACACATCCCTTTGCTAAATGTATGGGGTCACACATGCCCTGGCCACCCAAGAGCTTTGTAGTTGTGAAGATCTAGCATGCCTGAAGGCTGGAGTGGGGAAATGTCAAAGTTGCCTCAGCATATCCATGGTAACCAGTGTTTAAGGACAGGAGAAAAGAGATGGGCAACCTCATCCACCACAGGTCTGGGGAAAAAGGGATGGGCAACCTCAGCCACCACAGGTCAGGGGAAAAAGGGAAGGGAAACCTCAGCCACCATAGGTCTGGGGAAAAGGGACGGGCAACCTCATCCCTGAGCCATAGCCTTTATAACATTTACCTCAGTCCACTAGCCCAGATTATTCAAGAATTTGGTATCTCCATTGTGTCATACGCGGATGATACACAACTATTTTTTCAATCTCAGACTCCCTGAATTCTGACCTCCGACAGCTTGTCCCCTGCCTCGAGAAAATCGGATCTTGGATGGCAGACTGTACACTTAAGTTAAATGGTGACAAAACAGAGCTGATGATTCTAGGTAACAACCCTAATCCCCACATGGACATCCCATGACCTGCCAGCTGGGGATCACCTCCCTCACCCAAACCGGCCATAAAAAATCTTGGCATGTGGCTAGATAAAAATCTCACAATGGAGATACAAGCCAAAAAGCTATCCTGTACCTGCTTTGGGATACTAAGTCTGCTAAGGAAGATCATGCCCCTACTCCCAGAATATGGTTAGAAAACAGTGGTCCAGGCCCTGGTAGTTTCAAGGCTGGACTACCGCAACTCCCTCTTTTTGGGTTCCCCGAAATATGTAGTCAACCGTCTTCAAGTCGTCCAAAATGTTGCAGCACGGCTACTACTAAATATACCCAGACGTCAGTCAATTAAACCCAGACTGAAGGAACTACACTGGCTCCCTGGTCAAGCCAGAATTAAATTCAAATCTCTCAACCTGGCTCATCGTGCAATGCACGGAAGGGGTCCGGCACTCATTCAAAACCTGGTCACCCACTACACTCCTCAACGACAACTCAGGTCCAGCTCAAAGTTTCTCAGGAAGAGTACTGTAATCAAAAGAGCCAGATGGGGGGGGGGGGTGTTTTTCCCATTTGATACCTATACTCTGGAACAGTCTAGATCCTAACAACCGGTCTAGTCAAGAAGAAACTCAGTTTAGAAAAAAACTTAAGACCTGGCTCTTTCCACAGGACTAGTCTCCTTCTCCTGCTATACTGCTCCCTTAGCGCTGAGATGCCCAAGGGTAGTCACGCGCTCTACAAATCCCCTAAACATAAACAGGTCTGGGGAAAAAGGGATGGGCAAACTCTCCACCACTGGTCTGGGGAAAAAGGGACAGACAACCTCATCCACCACAGGCATGGGGGAAAAGAGACGGGCAACCTCATCCACCACAGCTATGGGGGAAAAGGGACAGGCAACCTCAGCCATCACAGGCATGGGGAAAAGGGACGGGCAACCTCATCCACCACTGGTCTGGGGAAAAAGGGACGGACAACCTCATCCACCACAGGCATAGGGGAAAAGAGATGGGCAACCTCAGCCACCACAGACATGGGGAAAAAGGGACGGGCAACCTCAGCCACCACATGTCTGGGAGGAAAAGGGACAAGAAACCTCATCCACCACAGGCATGGTGATAAAAGGACAGGCAACCTCAGCCACCACAGGCATGGGGGAAAAGGGAGGGGCAACCTCATCCACCACAGGTCTGGGGAAAAAGGGACGGGCAACCTCAGCCACCACAGGCATGGGGGAAAAGGGAGGGGCAACCTCAGCCACCACAGGCATGGGGAAAAAGGGACAGGCAACCTGACTCACCAGGCTTCTGGGTAAACCATGACATCACCTTATATGCCCCCCTCACTTTTTATTTCATCTTCTTTTAATAAGTTTGGGACTAAACCTGCATCCGAAGGCCCCTCCGTGAACTGGGTGTTATTGATTGGCCGGCTCAGCTAGAGAAGGGGGTATGCTAAGTCTAGCTGCCACTAAACAAGCCATGCTGGCCCAATTGTGCCTCCTTTGGCATGGTTCTTTCACTCCTGTCCTGTATTACAACTTGTTTTCAGTCACAGTTTAGCCTGAATTATAGTTTAGGAATGCCCGGAAAAGCCCGCATTGAGGGGGTAGTGGTCCATCAAGCAAGGATCGTTATGTCTATGGGTGGTTAGCACGCTGGAGTCTGAACAGCTATCTTCTCTAGTCGTCTTTAAGAGGTCTGTGGACACAGGGCTTTGTGAGTTGGTCTAGACTACCACCGCTTGAGGTAAGTGCTGGTCATGACCCCTAGTTTCAAGCAAGATAGTCTGGTTGTGTTCAGTGTGACTTCTATCGGTTAGTATTATCCTGCCTACCAGAAGGTCTGGTGGAATAGAAGGACCTTGGTGTGCATTCATTATGCTACAGTCTAAAGTATTGGCTATACTGTGTTATGCACTGATCTTAAAGCAGGTAACCCTGTGCCTCCTCTGCCATTGGTTGACCCAATGAGGTACCCAGCTGCCTCTCCTGCTGATAATGCTGTCCTTCTTTCAGTGTCCTTTGCACTGATGAATATAACAAGGATACAATGTTTCAGCAGTAAATGGGGGTTGATTTATGTCCCCCACAGAACAGAAAGAGTGGCGGACTAGTCAAGGTGAACCCCCTGAAGGTTGGGTTCGTAGGACATGCGGCTGAAAGATGTTAGCCTCGGTGCTCAGCTGGGAAATCCCGCCATTGGTCTATTCATTACAGAGGCCCTCTAATTGGTTTGCGGTTTGCTAACAGAGCAGCAGTTGTCAAAACTACAGCAGCTTCCTGGTTATGACGTCAAAAATTACAGGGCGATTAATTAGCGACGTCAGCTGAGTTCATCGACTCCGTGCTTGAATCGACCGCAGAATTATATGCAAGGATGAGCACACTTCGAGAAGACACCGATGCGCGCCTATTACAACTGATGTGAGGCTGTGAAACAGACACAGACTTTTTAATTAGGTGGTGGGATATTCATAAAAGGCTTTACCTAATGCTCGGAATGTGATCCCAACTCCACCATTTTATGTGTGGTTTTATTATCAAACGGAACGCAGGCGGCGGAATCACCGAGTCATGGAATGACCGAATCATGCGAACCAAGGTGCAAATTTAAATCAGCCTGGCTGCAGCACGCCAGCTCGGGTGCATGCAGGGGTGGCCATGGCCCACACAGCCGTCTGAGCACAGATGCATGCTTCCAAGGCGCTGGCCAGCTGCTGCTCCCGCGTGGGTCGAGAGGTCTCTGTCATATCCTCGTCGCCAGAGCTATACCAACCCTCGTCGCCAGAGCCTATATCAAGCCTTGCAGCGCCGCTGCACCTGCAGCGCCGGCTCGGCCCTTGCAGCGTCAGCCGCAAGGGAGGCTGGGAGCAGGTTCACCTTGGGAGGTGCGCTTCGGCGTCTCCGCCAATCTTATGAATGAAATTCCAGAGGACTGTGGTACAGTATGTATGTGCGCGTGCATGCCTTCCCCTCCCCTCCCCGTGCATGATGTGAGTGAGTGTGTGTGTAGAAAGGAGGTGGAGGAGGTGGAGGGGGCGGGTCCCTCCTTATTATTCTTCTCACAGCACCTCTGATTCACAGACTCGGGAGCCGATGAGGAATGTAAGTGCACACTTTGACGTCAGAGCCCAGATTTATCAGCAGAACCAATGGGGCAGGAATATTAAGTGCAAGTCAGCGGCGGCGGCGGCACCCCTGGCAGCGGTATTAGCCTGGCCGGGGAGGCGTGAGGCTGGCACCCGAGGTCTGTGAGCACCGGCTCCACCAGGGAGGCGCAGCTGGCCGCCGGCAGCCACCACCAGAGGTAAAGCACCAGCAGACAAACAATGCCGCGGCTTATTGTTCTGCATGCGGGGTGGGGGGGCCCAGCACCATTGGGGAGGGTTGTCTAGGTGACAGTGGGCATCCGCGCTGACAGCTAGGGGATGGGCGCTGCTCTGTGTCACCGCATGTGCTGATTCTGCAGCCTGCCGGTTGAGTGGTTATGCGACACCCAGGGGTGCCTGCCCGGGGAGTGGGTGGAAGGAAGCAGCATTCATCCTTGGGGAGGGGAGGGGGCCCAGGGCGCCCCTGCAGTGCAGCAGTCTTTTCTGGCAGCCCCTCCACGCACACAGGGGGGTTTCCTCGCTTGAGTGGAGGACCTGTGAACTTCGTCTGCGGCTTCCTAATATAGCTGCAGTTACTTAAAGCATCGAAGGGGGGTCTCAGCCCGCTGCACCCGGATAATGAGCTCAGCTGGGAGGCGGGGCGGGAAGGGGGGCACATTTCTGAGCATGCAGCCAGACAGATGTCACCGCACCGGCAGCACGCACCACACAAGGTGGTATGTGGTGCACCGTGACTCTGTGGTGTGCAGGGCTGGGGCAGTGACAGGCGGCTTCTGCCCGTGTACTCTGAGGTGGGGAGGGATGTCAGCCACACAGAGGCAGCGAGGTGGCTCGATGTTGGCACGCACCCAGCCTGGGCTGCTGGGCTCAGCCTCGAGTACTGGGGAAGGGGATGGGGGCGCCCAGGAAGCGTTGGGGTGAGCGGCAAAGTCCCACCGCTGAGCTGAGATGTGCGTGCAACGTAGTACACCGTGTTACATAGAAAGCTGCGACGGCGGCGTGCACGGGGAATTCCTGATGGCGTACCTGCCTCCCACGGTTTACGTATGCGGCCCTTCTCACACCCCTAGTCTTTTCCTAGTTCTCAATTCGCTGCGCATCTTCCATGTTCCTGCACTCCTGCGCTTTCACCCTTCTATTCATTTCTTTTAATTCCCTGGCTTTTTGATATCAAACTATTATGACTCACAGGTCTGGGGTCTATTGATTACATTTCTTGGATATTTTTTAAGTTACGTGGTTCTTTCATTCCTCCTTTCTTTATTTCTCTAGATTCTTTTATTCATCTGGTTATTTCTGATCTCTCACTATAGTTACTCTTAATTCAGTTGTTCATTGAACTCACCCTGTGGTTGCTTTTTCTTAATTCTCTTATTGGTTGCTGTCATACTCTGGTTCGTTTCTATTAACTGTGTAGTTCTTTTCTCTCATTCTACTGGTAGTATCTCTTATTTCTTGGTTTTCCTCTTTGGCCCTATGGTTAGTTCTCTCCTTCTCTGATTCGTTGCTTAACCACATCCAGGCTGTTGTTAATAGTTTCACCTCATTATGTGGTTTATTACCCTCCACCTGTGATCGTTTGATTTCGTTGTGTAGATCTTTGGTTAATGCTTTTGGTGAATTATTGTCATGCCGAGCTGCTGTGTTGCCAGCGCGTGGCTCACTTCCTATAGTGTTTAGCTTTCTTGTGTGTATCTTTGATCTTTCTTAGTTTGTGATTGATTGTTCACGTCCAGTGGTCTCATCCTCCACTTATGATTGCTTTGGTGTTATTTTGCTAATTTCGTCTACTGGCTGTTCTTATTATGGTTCTTTGCTGTGTTTGCTTTGATAATACCATGCAATTCGATGCTCTAGGCACATGGCTACTTTCTCTTAATTATTAGTCATTTTAGCTCACCCTGTATTTAGCTTCCCTCTTCATTCAGTGTTGCTCTGCTCTCAACCTGTATTGCTCTGTGAGCATCTTGTGTTGCTTTGCTCTGATCCAATGGTTCTCAGCTCCCCTAGTGCGTGTCTAGGCTTTTATTCTGTAGTTTGTTTCTCCTGTGGCTCTTTTATTTAATGTTGAGGTTATTTCTTCTTCTCCTTCTGTTATGACTTACTGGCATTTTATTGCTCTTTCCTCTCACTTGTGACTACTTGGTTTCGTTGGTCGCATCACTGCCTTCAGCCGGTGGTTCTTTTACACACCATCCCTGGAATGGGTTAGCTGTCATGCCTGCAGTTCATGCCTGCCACCAGCCCTCCCATAGCTGCGTCTTTTGCTGTTGCGGGGGTGATTTTTGGCTCGCATGCCCATGGCACTAGCACTCCTCGTGGCCGTGATTCTTTGCTCTATGTCTGCAGTGACTTCATTGCATTCCAGGGATGCTTTGATGTCATACCACCACTTGTTTGCTTTTATGAATCTTATGCCTTGTTCTCATGCCTATCTGGCTTTGCTTTAATGTGGTTGTGCCTAGCAGTAATGCTGGGATTCGTTGCTCTTCTTGCTGCAGTGCTTTGCTTGTGTTCATGTAATGCTTGGCTCTCATAGCTCCAATGATTCGCTATTATGTCTGTAGTACTGTGCTTATTTGGTTATCAGGCTTGAAGATCATAACTGTGGTGATTTGCTTCCAAGCCTGTAATCTCTAAATCAGTTGCCTGTGATGCTTTAGTCTTACAGCTGTGATGATTGGTATTCACGTCTGTAGTGCTTTATACACTTGGTTAAGATGCTTGGACTCATAGCTGTGCTGATTGACTCCCATGCCTGGAATCTCTTACTCATTTGCTTATCAGGCTTGTGTCCATTAGTTATTACAATTGACGTTCATGTCTATAATACTTTACTTGCTCAATTCTCTTTTTAGGGTCCTATTATAGTTCTGTATCTTCCTCATTTGCTTATGATGCTTAGGTCTCATAGTCATGATGACTGAGCCCGATACTCGCAATCTCTCCCTCCCTTGCTTATGATGTTTGGATCTCATACTTGTCTTTATTGTGATGTATGGGTCTCTTACCTGTGATGATTGACTCTCATGCCTGTACTCTCTTACTTGCTTGGTTATGATGTATGGGTCTCTTCCCTGTGATGATTGGCTCTCATGCCTGTAATATCTTGCATGGTTATGATGTATGGGTCTTTTACCTGTGATGATTGACTCTCGTGCCTGTAATATCTTGCATGGGTCTCTTACCTGTGATGATTGGCTCTCATGCTTGTACTCTCTTATTTGCTTGGTTATGATGTATGGGTCTCTTACCAGTGATGACTGGCTCTCATGCCTGTAATATCTTGCTTGGTTATGATGCATGGGGCACTTACCTGTGATGATTGACTCTCATGCCTGTAATATCTTGCTTGGTTATGATGCATGGGTCTCTTACCTGTGATGATTGACTCTCATGCCTGTAATATCTTGCTTGGTTATGATGCATGGGGCACTTACCTGTGATGATTGACTCTCATGTCTGTAATATCTTGCTTGGTTATGATGTATGGGCCTCTTACCTGTGATGATGGACTCTCATGCCTGTAATATCTTGCTTGGTTATGATGTATGGGCCTCTTACCTGTGATGATGGACTCTCATGCCTGTAATATCTTGCTTGGTTATGATGTATGGGCCTCTTACCTGTGATGATGGACTCTCATGCCTGTAATATCTTGCTTGGTTATGATGCATGGGGCTCTTACCTGTGATGATTGACTCTCATGCCTGTAATATCTTGCTTGGTTATGATGCATGGGTCTCTTACCTGTGATGATTGACTCTCATGCTTGTACTGTCTTACTTGCTTGGCTATGATGTATGGGTCTCTTACCTGTGATGATTTGCTCTCATGCCTGTAATATCTTGCTTGGTTATGATGCATGGGGCTCCTACCTGTGATGATTGACTCTCATGTCTGTAATATCTTGCTTGGTTATGATGTATGGGTCTTTTACCTGTGATGATTGACTCCCATGCCTGTAATATTTTGCTTGCTTGTTTGTGATGTATGGGCCTCTTACCTGTGATGATTGACTCCCATGCCTGTAATATTTTGCTTGCTTTTTTGTGATGTATCGGCCTCCCACCTGTAATGATTGACTCTGATGCTTGTACTCTCTTACTTGCTTGGTTATGCTGTATGGGCCTCATACCTGTGATGATTGGCTCTCATGATTGTACTCTCTTACTTGCTTGGTTATGATGTATGGGTCTCTTACCTGTGATGATTGACTCTCATGCCTGTAATATTTTGCTTGCTTGTTTGTGATGTATGGGCCTCCCACCTGTAATGATTGGCTTTCATGCCTGTAATATTTTACTTGCTTGGCTATGATGTATGGGTCTCTTACCTGTGATGATTGACTCTCATGCCTGTAATATCTTGCTTGGTTATGATGTATGGGCCTCTTACCTGTGATGATTGACTCTCATGCCTGTAATATTTTGCTTGCTTGTTTGTGATGTATGGGCATCCCACCTGTAATGATTGGCTTTCATGCCTGTCATATTTTATTTGCTTGGCTATGCTGTATGGGTCTCTTACCTGTGATGATTGACTCTCATGCCTGTAATATCTTGCTTGGTTATGATGTATGGGCCTCTTACCTGTGATGATTGACTCTCATGCCTGTAATATTTTGCTTGCTTGTTTGTGATATATGGGCCTCCCACCTGTAATGATTGGCTCCCATGCTTGTACTCACTTACTTGCATGGTTATGATGTATGGTTCTCTTACCTGTGATGATTGACTCTCGTGCCTGTACTCTCTTACTTGCTTGGTTATGATGTATGGGCCTCCCACCTGTAATGATTGGCTCTCATGCTTGTACTCTCTTACTTGCTTGGTTATGATGTATGGGTCTCTTACCTAGGATGATTGACTCTCGTGCCTGTACTGAATGAATGAATGAATGAATGAATGAATGAATGAATGAATGAATAAGGTATTTATAGAGCGCACGGTGGCCAAGCGGCTTCCTGGCGCTGAGCTCTACTGGACAGAACAAACAGGGCCGAGGAAGTTAAACGGGGTAGGCCTGGGCAAACAAGAATGTTTTGAGCGCTTTACGGAAGTGTGAAAAGATGGGGATGGAACGCAAGGAGAGAGGGAGGGAATTCCAGAAGCGGGGGGCAAGAACAGAGAATCTGGTTTCACCAGTGCGGGATTTGCGGAAACGGGGAACAGTGAGGAGGGCCAAAGAAGAAGAGCGGAGGGTACGAACAGGGGTGTGAGAGGAAATCAGGGAAGTGATGAACGCCGGGGCAGAGCGATCAACAGCCCGGAAAACTAGGCAACCTAGTTTAAACAAGGAGCGTTTGAAAACGGGGAGCCAATGGAGGGATTTGAGAACAGGGGTGATATGGTGAGTTTTGGGAAGGTGAAAAATGAGTCGAGCAGCCTGATTTTGGATTGCTTGAAGACAACGGGTTTCGTAGGCAGGGATACCTACGAACAAGCTGTTTCCATAATCAAGGCGGGAAGTGATGAGGGCCGAAATAATAATTTTAAGAGAATCAAGGGAAAAGAAACGGGAAATTTTCCGAATAAGACGGAGGGAAAAAAAACAAGAGGACACAACAGAACTGACCTGGCCATGCATTGACAGGTCATGGCTGACCTTAATGCCCAGCGTTTTGACAGAGGGGACAGGGGTCGGAGGGGGACCAAAGATAGGGGGCCAAAAAGCAGAGGACCAAGGGCTGGACGAGCCGCCGGTCAAGACAAGCTCAGTCTTGTCTGGATTGAGCTTGAGGTGATTGGCGCCCATCCACCCCGAGATGAAAACCAGAGTAGAACGAAAAAAAGATAGAGAATGAGAAGAAGAGGAGAGATCGAAAACGAGCTGGAGGTCATCTGCGTAGTTGTACACAGAGACCCCCAGATCGAGAAGAGAAACAATAAGAGGACGAATGTAAAGATTAAAAAGAAGGGGGGAGAGGGAGGAACCTCTTACTTGCTTGGTTATGATGTATGGGCCTCCCACCTGTAATGATTGGCTCTCATGCTTGTACTCTCTTACTTGCTTGGTTATGATGTATGGGTCTCTTACATGTATTTATTGGCCCTCATGCCTGTAATATCTTGCTTGCGTGTTTGTGATGTATGGGCCTCTTACCTGTAATGATTGGCTCTCATTCCTGTAATATATTGCTTGATTGTTTGTGTTGTATGGGCCTCTTAAATGTATTGATTGGCTCTCATACCTGTAATATCTTGCTTGCTTGTTTGTGATGCACGGGCCTCTTACCTGTAATGCCTGTCTTTCATGCCTGTAATATTTTACTTGCTTGGCTATGATGCATGGGCCTATTACCTTGAATGATTGACTCTAATGCCTGTAATATGTTCCTTGCTTGTTTGTCATGTATGGGCCTCTTACCTGTAATGATTGGCTCTCATGCCTGTAATATCTTGCTTGATTGTTCCGCTCTCATTCCTATAATCTCAATTGCATTTTCTTATGATATTTGGGTTTGATACTTGCTCTTTTTTTCCGCTCACTTCCCTGTGATGCTTGGTTTATACAGCTGTAATGATTGACTATAATGCATGTACTCTCTTGCTTGCTTGTTTATAATGCTTTGGTGTAACTGCTGTGATGATTGGCTCTCATTCCTACTTGGCCATATGGTCTCTCAAGCTTATTTAGCCTTAGTGATGAGAACTTCCAGGAGGTTGGGTAGTTCTACTACTTTCAGGTGGGAGTGAGGTGGGACACGTGTGAGACCACATTTTTTGTCTTTCTCCTCAATTTTTGCTGATCTAATTTTTGTTAGTCTTAGGACTCTGTGCACTTTGCCACTGCTAACCAGTACTAAAGTGTGTGTGCTGTCTACTTTAATCATTGCGCAATTTGCTTGAACCCAAATGATACATTTAATTTACTGTAAGGAGGAAGTAACCTCGTACTAATGAAGGCTACAGGTTAGTCTAGGCCCTCTTCGTTTAACTGAGTGAAGACAGCCCCTGAGCCATGCTCTGAAGCATCATTCTGCACAATGAACCCTTTAAAGAGGTCATGAGCCTTGAGTACAGGTGCTGTGCACATGGCCTCCTTGAGGGTGTCAAAGGCTTACTGACAATTCTGTGTCCAGTTGGCATTTTTGGGCTGCTTCTTTAGAGTCAGCTCAGTAAAGGGAGCAAAAATGGCTCCATTATCCTTAACAAACCTCTTTTAATATCCGGTGAGACCCAAGAAGGCCCTCACCTCAATCTGTGATTTGGGGGGTTGCCAGGCCAGAATAGTCTCAGTCTTGGCCTGAAGTGGCAACTTACCCTCGCCCTTCATGTGGCCCAGACATACCCCAGTATCATACCGTACATGGCAATTACTGGGCTTGATAGTCAGGCCTGTCTGCTGCAGGGCCTAAAGCACCTCATGGAGGTGGTACAGGTGTTCCTCCCAGCTGGAGCGGAAAACAGCTATGTCATCTAGGTAGGCAGCACAGAATGCCCCCCTGGCCAGCCCTGACCCTGTACACTAATCTCTGAAAAGTGGTGAAGGCATACTTTAAGCCAAACAGCATCACCCTGACCTGGAAGTCGCCTCTGGGGTCAAGAATACAGACCTCTCGTTTGCTCCCTCAGTCAGAGCAATCTGCCAGTGCCTTGATGTGAGATCAAAGGAACTGGGGAAATTGGCAGCACCTGTCCTGTCATTGAACTCATCTGCTTAGGGATAGGGCGAACATCAACCTTGTAGACTGAATTGAGTCTCCTGTCATGTGCACGGAACCGGAGTTCTGGGATTGTGCCTGGTGAGATAGCCTTGGGTACCAGCATCGTAGGGCTGGACAAGGGGCTTCTGGAGGCTAAATCACCCATTATACCAGCAGCTCTTCCTTGCCACTGGTCCTCACCTTATCTGACAGACTATACATTTTGGTTTTTGATTATCATACTGTCTCCAATCTCAATGTGGTAGGTACACAAGAGGGTGAGCCCAGGGTAAAGGGAGAACTGAGCAGAAAACTGGCCCTGTAAATAGTGACAATCACTCTGCTGTTCTGGGGTCAGAGTAGGGGAGAGGTTAACCCTCTATTCACCCATTGTGCGCCGGGGTAGACAGTAGGTCAAGGAGATGTTCACTCTCCATTTCCACTCCGTCATCTTTTACCAAGAGCATGGTGACTTCAGACCTCTCAAAGTAGGATTTGAGGTGGTTTATGTGGAGCACCTTAAGGAGCTCCAAGGGGCCTTGAGTTCCACCAGGTAGGTACTCTCCCCCTTTCACTCCTGTACCTCATATAGGCCTGTCCAACAGTCTTGGAGAGCTATGCGCTCTTCTGGCTCCATGGCCCACACCCCTCTTAAGGTTGAAACTCTACCATGGTGGCCTTCTGGTCGTAACAAGGATTCATTACTTCTTGACTGGCTTCAAGATTGTCTTTTGCCTTTTTTCGGAAGCTCTGAATCAGGTTACCAAGAGCCAGCATGTAGGTGACTATATCCTAAAGGGATTACCTGAATCTTGCTCCCGCTCCTTCCTCACAAGTTTGAGAGGTTACCTAAAAGGGTGTTCGTAGAGGAGCTCAAATGGGCGAAACCCAACCCCGTTTTATAGCACCTCCCTGTAGTCAAAGAGTGGATGTCCCACTTTCACCTCATGGGCAAAGGCAGGCCCATGATCATGCACTTCAGGGTCTTGATGGATCTCTCAAAAAGCTTGAGGATTGAGGGCTGTAGGGTGTGGAGAATGTGTAAGGTACCCAGACTCATCCCACATGGACTTCATTTACGCTGATATGAAGTCTGTTTCTCTGTCAGACACTACTTCATTGGGTAACCCCACATGGATAGAAATCCCCGTCAGGGCTCTGACCACCACAGATGCACTCACTGACTGTAGAGAGATGGTGTCTGGGTACCCTGTGGCGTGGTCCACCAAGACCAGTATGATTCTGTTGCCTAAGGCTGTCATGGCGCCCAAAAGACCAATAATGTTGATGACAGCCGTTCAAAGGGGGTGCCAAAAACAGGCAAGGGAACCAGGGTAGCCTTCAGCTTTTTTCCTGCTGGTTTGGCAGGTGGAATAAGATCTACAGAACGTATCCAAGGCTGTCTTCATCAGGGGCCAATAAAAGTGGGGGGCATGGCTGGCAAAGCTCTTGTTCTCTCCCAGATGACCTGCAGAGATAGTTCAATAGCCATCCCCAGTAGGAGGGCCCTGTAACATGGAGGGACCACAAGCACATGTGCTGCCCAGGTCCAGGAACCTTTGGCTCACTGTAAAGGATGTAATTCTCCCAATATATAAGGTGCTCTCCAGAGGTATCACCTGCTGCCTGGGCCTCTGCTTACCACATCAAGTGCTCTAGAGTTGGGCACTCTTTCTGTGCCCTGCAGAATTTCTCCCTTGTATGCCCACCCTCACCTTGCCATCCAGCAAGCTCAGACAGGTCTCCTAGGCTGCAAAGTCCTCCCCAGTAGGCTTAGGGATGCTTCATCAGGTGCCCCATCAACCTTGACCATGGGAACTCCGGGTGAATGGGTACAAAATCTTACCTTCCTCGTGTGAAGGATCCCAGATGATGAATAGGGTGGTATCGATCGACTACTGAGGGGTATTTTTTCACATGGAAAGAGTACCCTTTTGATTAGTGTAATATCACTTAGTCACACAATAGGTTGATTTAGATTTACTACCTATTTTTGTTCTCTCTCCTACTTTTTCAGATACTTAGTCAGTCAATTTGTTCGTGTGACCCACTGCTACATTTTGTTGATTTAACTGATTCACAAAGGGCCTCCGTGCTCGTGATGGAGTCCCCTGCAGTCGTGGGGGAGTCTCTGTATTCTGGGAAAAATCTCTCATTGTGGAGAGCCCTCCCTGAGTGCGGAGACTCATCCACAACTGGGAGGGCCTCCGCCACGAGTGCAGAGGCCCTTAGTGAATCAGGCCCTCTGTCTTTAGTCCCTTAGCTCTCATTCCTAGCCTTAATTCTCTCTGTCTTTAGATGCACTCCTCTCATTCTAGGCCATAATGCTTTCTGTCTCTGATCCCTTCGCTACCATTCTTTGCACTCATGCTCTCTGCTGTTGGACACACTCCTCTCATTCTAGGCCCTCTTGCTCTATGTCCTTGGTTCTTTAGCTCTCATTTTTTGCCGTTTGTTGTTAGTCCCTTAACTTGCAGTCTATGCTCTCATGCTTTCTGTCTTTAGTCCCTTAAATCTCATTATTTTTCCTTGTGCTCCTTGTCTCGGGTTACTTTGCTCTTATTCTTTACCTCTTGCTCGCTGTCTGTAAAGTCGCTTACATCTAATGTTTTCTCTCCTATATGCTCTGCCTTTGGATCCACTCCTCTCATTCTAGGCCATCATGCTGGCAGTCCTTAGTACCTTAACTCTCAATCTTTGCCATCATGCTCTCTGTCTTTTGTCACTTAACTCTTACACTTTTCTTTCCTACCCTCTTGCTTCAGTCCCCTAGCTCAAATTATTTGCCTTGTGCTCTCTGCCATTGGTCCCCTAACTCTCATTGTTTTCTCCCATGCGCTCAGTCTTTGGAGCCTTTTCTCTCGTTCTAGACCCTCATGCTGTCTGCTTTAGTCCCTAAACTCTCATTCTTTGCCTTGTGCTCTCTGTCTTTAGTCCCTTAGCTCTCATTCATTTCTATCAGGCGCTCAGTTTTTGGACCCACTTCTCTCATTCTGTGCGCTCATGCTCTCTGTCTTCAGACTCACTCCTTTCATTCTCGGCCCTTATGCTTTCTGTCTTTAGACCTTTAAATCTCATTCTTTGCTCTCTTGCTCCGTCTTTCGTTCCTTAACTCTCAATCTTTGCCCCGTGCTCTCTTTAGTCCCTTAGGTCTCGTTGTTTTCTCCTTTTCTCTCATTCTAGGCCCTCATGCTCTTTGTTTTTAGTTCTTTTACTCTCATTCATTACTCTGTCTTTACTTCCTTAATTACTCTCAATATTTGCCATCTTGCTCTCTGACTTTAGACCCTTAGCTCTCACTCGTTGCCCTTGAGCTTTCTCTTTAGTTCCTTAGCTCCCATCATTTCCTCTCTTGCTTTCTGCTGTTGGCCCCTTACCTTTTCTGTTTTGACCTCACCCTCTCTGTCCTTACTCTCATACCACATTTTCATGACTCTTACATCTGCCAGACTTTGCTTCCATACCAACCAAACAGAGGAATGCTGGGAAGTTCTAATTTGAGGTGGAAAGTGTTTCAGGTGAGAAGCATACATCTAAGAGTCACACTCCTCCTCGCTGGTCTGGCAGTGAATAACATAGGCATTTAGGTATCCAGGGAAGGTATCACTTATTTTTGATTTTTTTTTAATTACCATCCACACCCGCCTGGAATAGAAAAAAATAACTTCTGACAAGGGGTTCCCTCTCAGAGTTCATCAAAGTGGTATATTCACTCCAGAGATGAGCAAGGCATCTAATACAATGTAAACCAATGACTTTGGAAGCTTAGATTAGTGCAGGAAGTTTGCAAAGCAGTAAGAATAACTAGATTGTTGTAATTTTGCAAGAGGGCTTTTCATCTGAACCTAATATGCTGGTGACACTACTCTGTGTTTTCAATGGTATATGTTTGTGTATGATGGTTACTACTAGTTCTTTTTACAAATACTCTCCACACTAAGCAGGAAAAGTAATCCAACCATTAGATTAGACAGGCACAGTAATGCCCAGCACTAAGAAGGCAAATTAGGTGTTCCAAGTCCCTCTAAAATGTCTTGTCTTTAATGCTCAACATTAATATGCCAGTCTGCTCTTCATGGATTTTACCACTCCAGGCACAGGCTTCCAGGAGTGTTATTAGTAAAACATTCCCTAGACTACTTGGTATGAGATAAGAGTAGTCTCTAGACATGTGGTTTGCTCTAATTAGAGGTTATTTGTAGAGTCTTGCTAAGTCCAGACATGATCACAGCATCCAGGGTAAAAGAAACCAAACCATGAAGAAACGCAGACTGATGCATTCCTTATGCAAAACTGTGTTTTTGTAACAACACAGCAGTCCACAAGTGGCTCCCTGTTTAGCCAACTCAATGATCTGGAGCAAATATTGGCAGCTGGGGGATCATTTACTGTGCCACCTGTAGACATCACCAAATCAGAAACAAATATTGCCCACCTCTAATTACCAACTACCAATTGGTCAAGCATTAGAAACATTTCTATATGGTAGAGAAG